>NC_141685.1:446297321-447497321 GCF_964263255.1 Lissotriton vulgaris
AAATTGTAATAACTGTAAGGAGTAATTCATAAGGAACTATGGGAACCAGATGCTGGCACCGTTTGATACCCTGACAGAAAAATATTGTAGTTGAATACATCAAACGTGGTGAATAAATGCAGCAGCATCACAAGTGATGTAGAATCTCCTGCTTAATTATTTTGTTGAAGTCTCATCTGATGACTAGAATGAGCGCCTTGATACAAACAAAGGCTCACTTGCCAGTTTATAAGCAGTTTATAAGCATGTCAGCTTTTCCACCAACGGAGCTCACATCAGCAAGTGTGAATATCAGTGCCCTCTGCTCATTGTGTTAACAGCAATGAAGGCCCCCTGCTGAGAGTGTTAATTGCTGTTAATTTTCTGCTCCACGATTCTGAGCTAACAACAAATGTCCTCAAAAATGGTGTGGGCTGTTGGCAAGCATCATGTGGGCAATAAAGCTGATACTAAGTGTCCCCTTATGTCACCAAAAACAGACACACATGAAAGGCCACTGTACCAGCCTCTTGTCGTGACCCAAGCACGAAATTAACTTAAAATGCAGCAAACAACATGTAATGCAAGGATCCTAAAGGGCTGATCCATGCTCACCGTCCATCAGAGGTAAGGGGACGAATAGAATTTAGTTAATT
Source organism: Lissotriton vulgaris (assembly GCF_964263255.1). Classification (NCBI taxonomy): domain Eukaryota; kingdom Metazoa; phylum Chordata; class Amphibia; order Caudata; family Salamandridae; genus Lissotriton; species Lissotriton vulgaris. The sequence goes on from NC_141685.1 coordinate 446,297,957, forward strand.
GTTTCTTTCAAATTCTGGATAAAGTGTTCATGAGCAGTACCATGCTAGCTGGCCTGACGAACCAGCAGAAATGTGGGATTAACTGTATGCATTATCTGCTTAAGTCCCCTATAGTTAGAAAAATAAAGGGAACAGTAGATAAGGCTAGCAGTAGAAGCATTAATTTGTATTGATCATTTTTCAAATATGTTGAGATCAACGTATGAGCTTATTTACCAGCGGCAAACCTAGTGTAGAGGTGCTTTGCCAGCTCTGTGACTGCGAATCGTGAATCACAATACTCTCAGTGCATTCTTCGGGAGATGCAAGCAAATGGAATTGGACCCCGGTTGGTGAGTATCAAGGGGGTGCATCCACAGTTTGCAACCACGCATCTAATACAGAAGCATTCAATAGGCAGGGGAGAAGCACCTGTTTGCTGTATAGCAGTAGCCCTCAGAGCAAGCAGTCTTTGGCATGAAATGACATATGGGTTCCTTGAAGTATTGCCTGCCAACTCCTAAATCATTCCATTCCTAGCCCTTTTAATGAAAAAAGGTCTCAAAGCCAGGTGACTTGTGCCACAAAGGCATGGTTCAGAAACCCACAGTGGCATGGCGATTTCCATACATGGCCTAAGGCTACCTTAGGAGGAGCAGGGCAATAACACTTAAACTAGTATATTCAACCTAAACATTCAACCCAAACAAGTAGAAACAATAATCTCTCCTGACACAGGATCCAGAAGACCATGGTGTGAAGATACTCAACCCTCTGAAAGTGCTTTGAGGCCCCAATAACGTCAAGATACAGACTATACAAATCTATGTATAACCAGACAGGCCAACTCACACGGGTCCACCATGTGATACACAATATCGGCTCTCTTTACACAGTCGCCCAGTGAGGAGCTGATATCACACAGCGGCAGGGAAAACAAGCTGAAAACCACTGCAAACAGTGAATTTTCAGCTCGTTTTCAGAGACTTTGAACTAAAGAAATCCATTAAGGGATGTGAAAACACCCCAGGACATCAGCAACAGCCTCAGCAAGCTTATTTTGTATTTTTTCTTCTAAGTATGAGGCCCTACATCCCTCCAAGGCCCCGCTCCCTTCTCACACGGCGTGACTTTTTATTTTAGTTGGCAGGTCTGTAAAACAAAGAACATCTGCCAACAGCGGCTTCTGCTTGACTTCTTCAAAAGGGTCATTTGCAGCTGCATCTATCATCTCGGAATATACTAGATTCTGAACTTTCGAGGCATGGTATGCTTTGGTTATAGTCCCTACAACAAAATTCAGAATTGACTGTATTTCTCCTCCCCACCAAGGGTCGAACTGTCACCCAAAAGTAGCCTTGGCAAAAATGTTCAAACCAGTCCCATTGCTTTCCTGTTTCTCTATCTGATGTCTTTTTCTTTCCAATTTCGCTAGCCTGATCTCTCTCTCTTACACACATTTTTGCCTGCTGTGCCTGCAGGCATAAACCTCAGGGGCCTGGAGACAGAGGCAGGGACCCTTGACCTTCCAAAACTGGCCCAGTAGGTTCCGTGCCCCAGGAAAATGCCTGATGAAATAAATGCCAATCCGGCCCAACCGACTAACCATTTCCAACACAGTGAAGTTTTGCAGCGTGAAGCTCTCTTTGGGAAGAGGTCATGCTGGTTGGTGTCTGCTGTGAGGGAGCTCGTGAATGGAAGCTGATCTGCTTGATGGCCAACCAGCCGCAACACCCAACAGGAACCGTAGGGAACTAGACCAGCGAGGCATCACACTTCACTCTGAGGCTAGGGTGGCAATGGTGTAAATGTAAATGTGAATGTGTGTATACTTGTAAAGCGCACTATCACCTTTCAGGCATCCTGGCACTGTATACCGCTGTGGAACCCTTCCTGGCTTTCGCTGTGAGATGCCCCCTACTGGGCATCCCCAAGGTGAAGCCAGGCATCCCAGCGCTTTCGGGGCTGTTGTGGAGATTAAGCAAGCTATTGCCCAGAGTTGCAGAGTGGGACCCATGATTAGAATAGGCACTGAGGCGAGAATTATCGAGTCCGTGGACATTAAGCCCAAGACCCTGCCGCGTCGGGAATTGAACCCTGGTCCCGGGCTAGACCTCTGCATCAGGGTCTGCCGCTTCTAACCAGTGAGTCACATTTCTCCACCTGTAACCAGGAGGCTGATGGGTGAGTGAGAAGATTTGGTGATGGTTTATGGCTCAAGGGAGAGTGACTTGGGAGTCACAGTGCTTATTCACAAATCTATGTTCTTGACATCTGGTATAAGAGGGTGTAGCCAAGCCCTAAGAAAAATGTATATTGCGATTTCTAGTCTGTCTGGCAAACTTTATGCCACCTTAAGAAATCCGAGGAAAGGGGCCTTCTCATGTTAATCTTGAGGTTGAGAGGTGGCAATGATCTAAGGCTTGCCAATCTGACCACAGGGAGATCCCTTCTTTTTTTAAATGGTGACAGACTTGAAGACCACTTCGCTAAGCATTCAGAAGGTAGTATCGTCAGTGCAAACCATCTTAGAGGAACTTTGACCTTATGTTCGCCACACTGAAAACACAGTGATGGGGCTGGAACAAAGAGGGTTAAAACAAAAGGGACCAGCAGATGACCACAGTAAAGACCTGAAGCAACAAGAAAAATTTTAACACTGTCCAGTTTTCATGATTATCCATCTGGAATGAGAGACTGAAATGCTTGAGAATGTAGCTTGCTCAATGAAAAGTAGGTCCTTAGATTCCTTCCAGTAGCTAAAACAGAGAATATCAGAACGTTGATACAGACGTTCCTACTGATAAAGGTTGTGAGCCTTTGACGTACTGTTGTACTAGGCATAAGGTTTCCTAAGTGCCAACCATAGGTCCTCGAACTAGTTCCCCTGGCACGGGTATAGCTTTGACTGAATTGGGGACACTGATTCTGTAAGAGACTATCACCCTTGTGGGATCACAAAATTGAGACTAAACTCAGCATTGACTGAATTGGGGACACTGATTCTGTAAGAGACTATCACCCTTGTGGGATCACAAAATTGAGACTAATCTTTCAGAGGTTCCAATATGTTGGTTTTCCCAGAAATCAGCTGCACCTCCTGAGAAAGAGAAAGGGGCATGCAAGACACCAAAATGCAGATGTTGATAAGAGGCATGAGGCATCATTAAGATTGCCCACAAAACCTGAAGTCTCATTAATACACAGCTTGCATTTAAATTATTGGAAGCTGAAAGGCACAAAGCGGAGAGAAAGATTTTACCATGGTACCTGTTCCCGGGTTTGGGACTGCGACTAGCCAAAAATATTTCTTGCCTGTTTCCGCACAAGGGGATGGTGTTGCCTTGAGCTATTTGACAGATAATTTTGTTTCCATGTTTATTATCATTCTACCCTCCTCTCTCCTCTTGTTATGGGGAGAATAATTCTGTTATTATATCTTGTCATTGTATTGCTGAATAGTTAACGATTTTAGTAAAGGTCTGTATTTTGCGTAACATTCTGCAAGCATTGTATGTATTTCAAATGGCCAATAAACATGATTGAAACCTAAATAGAAAAATTCCACTTTTTTCCACATTTTATTGCAAAACGGTGGAATCTACTGCCCAGCAATCGTAGCCAAAAATGGCAGAATACTATTCCATTTTATGGGATGTGACTATCTATTCCACCACTTTTTGTCTCCAACACAATGAGACTTTACAGGTTTAGGCCTGGGCACCTCAACTAACTTTTATCACCCAAGAAAAGTAACATGTCCCTTTTTATGGATGCTGAACTAGGAAAAGAGTGCACACAGGTACAACTTTACTTTGGTGTCTTTGAGACTAATGTTCAACACGACAAATACTACAAAGCATATTGGCCTTTCTATCACATGGATTGCTTAGAGTGGACACACTTGTCAAGGGAACATATTTAAAATCTGTATTACCCATATGCTCAAAATGATATTTAGAGGTTAGAGACAAAACCACATTTAGACCCTACCCTGCATTTGGTCATTAAGCCCATCCTGGTCTTTTCGAGCCATTGTAGATAGCATTTCCCTGCACTAAAAGTGAAGCACAGTCTATTGAGAGAATTTCCACTTTTCACAAAAAATCAGAAAGGTAAACCCTCTGGGATAATGGGGGGAGTTTAACTTGTTGCTCATGCACCAAATAGCAAATCGTTTAAATTACAGGCAACATGGGGTTGTTTGGGAACACATCTGTGCAGCCTGAGTGGCTTCCATACCTGGGACAGAGAAAAATAAGAGAGCTCACCAGTAACCAGGCCCTCAATTTTACAAATTAAATACCATGTTGCAATCATTCTGTCCCAATCAGGACGTTGCCAGGGCCGGACTGGTCTATGGCGCAGTCTGGCAGTGTGTGAAGGGCTGTCCTGACAGGTCACTGTGTGGGCCCTTTTTGGATGTTTGTAACCCTATTTTGTGTTCTGGTGGAACGGTTTTTACTATTGCTTTCCCTGATATCACCACAGACATTGCCTGCAGCCAGCACATATGCATGCAGTCTCCCATACCTTTCAAAACACCTATACAGCGATTTCTGTAAGTTCAAAACTACTTTATGGATTTTATGGTCTGATTTGGGAGTGCAGCTGTACTGAGACAATTATGCGATAATCACCCGGATAGGTGCGTTGGCTCTGCCCACATGTTAGGAACCAGTAATACATGTTTGGATTGTGCTTCCACAAAATTAGTCTGCCCTCCACAGTTGTGATTTTTTTGCTTATTTGTCCAGCTGCCTGAGCTTGAATTTTCACGGGCTCACACATGACAGTGCAATGCTATTAAAGAGTCTTTGATAACTAGATATTTTGTGTTTTTTTTATCTGGCAGAAGCAGATGGGAGGAGGGCAGTCATTAAACGACATGAATTTTTGGTCTGGCTTAACAGGGTAACTGTCAACTGACCTTTTAACCTACACCAATATTATTTTCAGTTTGTTGCCTCCACACAAATACATATCCACTCCCATTCGATTTTCTTTCAATGCTTCAAATTACCATACCGTTTTCCTTTAAAGTCAGACCTATTGGCATTGCCAGTGGTTGTTTAGCTATTGATTCACTTATAGCAGCCACTTTTAATTTTGTGCCCAAGCCTATTTTCTGTCTGAGTCCGACCCTGGACAGTGCTGCCCGGAGTCGCCGTAAAATGAGTAGTAATTAGGAAGAGCTCATTTGGTGTTACCAAATGGGATCTTCAAGAACAGCGTTGTCTGATTTCCGGTTATAGGAACCTGCAGCGGCACTTGGTTGGCCATCACGCATGAAATGGCAACTCTTCCCACAAAGAATAAAGCAAAGCCAACACCCTTCCAGCCATAACCCTCCATGGTGTAGTGTGCTACTCGTTTAGTAATAGCTTCAGTGCCCCACATAGGGCAAGTAAGCTGTTTACAAATGCTACTACAAACAATTCAATACAATACCATAGTATTGTGTGAATATTTTCTAATGTTCTGCCCATGGGCCCTGTAAATATCATTCAAACTTAGGGACCGATTTAGACTTCGGAAAAGAGCTGTATGTCTATCAGGGTGGTATTGGACTTGCCCTTTCTGCATGGTCATCCCCAGACTTTTTACCTTTAAACCTCATGTTTGCTGACTTCGTTTTTGCAGGCTTTAGGATTCAGCACACATTACCACTGCCAACCATTGCTAAAGTGCTTGTGATCTCTCCTTAAAACATGGTAGAATTGGCATAATTAATGTATTTCTATGTCCATAGTAAAGTGGCACTACCTGTGCCCAGGACGTGTAAACTAAATACTACTAGTTAGCCTACAGCACTGTTTGTGCCATCCCCTAAATAAGTGGCATAGTTGCAGCCTGTTTTGTGTGCTGTTTTAAATTCAAGTGTCAACCTTGCAAAATAAACCTTTTGCCAGGCCCAAACCGTCCTTTTATTTTACATGCAAGTCACCCCAAGGGTAGGCCCTGGACAGCACAAAGGGCAGAGTGCAGTGTATTTAAGAAGTGGGTCTGACTCATGTCCTTTTTAGATTTTTATTTCCTGGTTGTGAAAAACTCTTACATTCATATTTCACTACGGCAAGGCCTACCTTTACCATGGAATAACATTGGAGTTACCTTATTACATCTATTAAGTGATAAAATCCCAACGGAAGGAGGCAAACAGCCCACATTTGGTGCCTTTGGAATTGTAATGAAAAATACTCTCTCATGTGAAGTCGGATTACAATTCTGAAAATGCCACTTTTAGAAAGTTGCAAAAAGAACAATTGATGGACAGAATGTTTAACAATGTCAAACATTCACCCCAATACAGAGATCTGGGTCTAAATCCATCGTTTTTTTTGCTCTCCATGCCATTCCAGTTTGAACCTAGCCATATGCAAATCAGTCTCCCAATGGGAACAGTCCAGCCCGAACTGCCAGATTGGGTCTAAACTATGGTGGCATGGGAGCAAAAAAATAGTGGATTTAACCCAGATCTCTTCACTGGGGTTGAATGTTTGATTTGCCCTGCTTTCGTCTATCATCTGTGTGGCATTTTCCATCCCTAGCCATTTAGTGTCTGTCTCTTGGTCACATGACAAGGTATAGCTGACTGCCTCCTAGACAGTCATGCACAATAGGGAGCTGAGTTGTGCCTGGATGGGCCATCTCAGGCAGGGGGGGCAGAGTTAAACAGGCCCTACTTACACTTGAATGGGCTATGTCCTGCCTCCAAACAAATGGCTGCATATCCCTTGTTGATGGGTTGGAGCCTGGACAGGGAAAGTGAAATGCCTGGGAACTTCAAAGGGAAACCTCTAGAAGTTTCACCCACTTTAAAGGAAGGCCCAAGTATAAATATTGGACACCAGACACAAACTCTTCAGTACACTTCTGGATCTGTGGATACTCTTTAGGAAGATGGACTGCTGTGCTGGTGAAAGGACTACTCGACTACTGCTCTAAAGAACTGCCTCCCTGATGTGCTGATCTGCTGCTTACTACCTTCTTCCCTGGGTGAGAAGGATTGAACCTGCCTCTCTTCGACCCAGGACCCCAAAGTGACTCCAAGGGCTAGTTGGCTGGCCTCCTGACTAGAGCCTCAGGGACAGAAGGCTCCAACAACTTTGCAACCAGCACCTGGACTTGTTAATCTGTGACTCCTACCCTTGCAGGTGGTGCTGATTCAGTTCTAGACCCTCTGCCAGCATATCTGTGGACCCCGCAGAACCAACGTATGTCCTCTGCTGAGCTTCACAATCCCAAGCAGAACCAATGCATTGCCTCTGCTGCGAGGATTCTCCCAATGCAAGGACTCTGGATCCACCCCTCAGCCTAAATCAGAACCACTATTTGTGCAAAGCTTTCATAACGCAGGTCCTCGCTTCACAAATCGCTCATCACATTCAGCCTCAACGACGACGCAAGTTCTCACATCGCAGCCTCACAGCTCTTTAGAATCGACACAACATTTGGACTTCATAAGCCATTCTCAAAACTCGATTTCACATTACAAGCCCTCATCCAACGGGATCCTTAATGACCACACAGGACTTCGCATTGCAGCTTCACTGCTCCTCGGAACCGATGCAACTACTCGGCTGCGCAACACATCCAAGGCGGGGTACTTCACAACTCTCTATAACCAGGATTTAAGGTACTCTTGTTCAGTGGGCCTGACTGGGTCCCTGAAAGAGGCCCGTGCTCCATCACAGCCAGCCTGAACTTGTGACTTTGACCTAGTCCAGTGTGACTAGCTATCCACCGTTGGCACTTTGCTCTTTTTGACGCTATTATCACTGAAATCATTCAACTTGCATATCTCTGGTTCTACTGATTGGATTTTTCTCAGTTTGGTCTTTTGTACTTTATTTTTCTAAATTGATGTGAGATTTTTCTTGTGTTGTGTTTTCACTTTAGTACTGTTTGAAGTGCAGCATAAATACTTTACACCTGGCCTCTAAGTTAAGCCTGACTGCTCTATGCCAAGCTAACAGAGGGTTGAGCACAGGTACATTTGGAGCTTACTTGTGTCTCACCCTGACAGGGACGGTGGTTCCTGCTTGAGTAGAGTTTCACACCCCTCAACCAGTAGCTCTATCTCTTGCAGGTAGGTAGAATACTCAATCACCTTGACTGACATGCTGGCCACCAAATTTAGAGATGTTAGCCAGTCACCTCTGTCAAACATGACAGAAGTCTGTTAGACTTTTACAAAGTTTTTCATTTTACAAAAAGAAACTTCCAAAGTCAGAGTTTATACTGAAAAATGTAAAACTGATGGCCCTCAAACCATGGGCATTTCCTTTCATAGTGTAAGGGTCGTTATTTTTTTTTTTTCATTGTCCTCAACACCAGGTTTTACCTGGCAGTGACAGACAACAAATAACACATAATGCCATTCCTTCTAAATAAGTTCGATGGTGTTATGTTTTAACCTCCAAGTGCCTGCACTCTGTCATACCGTTGGAAGTGAATGTAGGCAAAAGTACACTTCAACATTTAAACACTAAAGGTATGCCCTCCTCTAAATAGGGTGGATGGACCCTGAGTTTGACTGAAATATAGTGTACTTTGCTGTTGTTGCGATGGAGTAAACTCTAAATCAGCCCTTTAGTAGTGTAAATATTATTTTTGCCAAAGGAACATGTGAATATTGTTCTCTTCTAGGATCCTATGAGTATTGATCTACTTTGTGATTGGGTTAATATTGTTGTTGCCTAGGTTTCTATGACTATAATTTGCCTAAAAATACTGTGACTTTAGTTTGGAGTATTAGATGAATATTGTTTGTCCAGGGATTAAGTGACTATTATTTTACACAGGGTCACTGCAAAAATTGATGCACAATGGGAGCATGTAATTACTTTTTGTCCCAAGCATACAATCCCTATTATTCTTCTCTAGTATCTTGTCAATTTTTGAGTTTCCTAAAACCATGAGAATGGTGTTCTTCTTTTGGATCCTAATAGCTGTCTTCTACCCTAAAATCCTCTGAATCTTGTTTGTTGCTAAAATCTTGTAAATATTGTTTGTGCCAACAATTCTGTGATGATTCTTCTACCACAGAATCCTGTGACTACTGCTTTAGATTAGGATCCTGTGTGTATTTTTCTATACTGTAGTCCCGCAGGTATTCCTCAAACCTGGGATCAAGTCCTGATTGGTTGTCCCATGTATTGTGTGGGTATTGTTTTGCTACAGGTTTCTGTGGGTATTGTTCTAGATTTGGGTTATGCGAACATTCCTGCACCTGGTGCCGCACGTATTGAAGACCATATGATACGCTGTTGGACTCTAATATTCTGTGATTATTGGCCTAGTGTATGATCCTTTTTGATAATGGTCTGGACTGGTAACACACTTTGGTACATATACGACAAGCCTGTTACTTCGGTTTATATAATCCCCTGGTTTATCATGGCCCTCTATTGCTAATTGCTGGTCATGTATCCAGCGACTTAGTACAACGCATTTTAATTACGGACTCACCTTGGTCTGCCATTTATGTTAGTACTTTAACGTTGGGGCACAGCCTGTCCCCTTTTTCAGGTTCCCGTTTAACTTGTTGGGACCTCCGATTCCCCATTGACAACCAGGCTCTTTATTACTTTTTTTTAGCCTTGAAAAAGTCGCCTAAGATGAAACACGTGTCGGCTGTTTTTCCTATATAAAGAACGCAAAAGCAAACAACAATGGATGAGAATCTTCCTCAATAAATCAGATCTTCTCTAATATGTAAATGTAAATGTATTGGCATTTATATAGCGCACTACTTACCCGTAGGGTCCCAAGGCGCTTCGACCGCTGCGAAACCCTTCCTGGCTTCCCTGAGAGATGGTCCCTTAATGGGTATCTCCAGGGTGAGACCAGGCATCCCCGGCGGTCTGGTGGGGCCGTTAGTGAAGATGAGGCAAGCTGATGCCCAGAGTTGCCGAGTGTGATCGCTGATCAGAGTGGGCACCGAGGCGAGAGAATTATCGAGTCCGCTGACCCTGGTCCAGAAACCTGCCGCGCCGGGAATCGAACCCTGGTCCCGGGCCGTCCTCTGCTCTCGGGTCTGCCGCCTCTAACCAGTGATTTTTAAGTAAACAAGGGGGACCCACTTAATGGCTTTGGACCATGGGTAATAGCTATTTATAAGAACAAAGGTCCTAAGCTCAAAACAATTTTTGGAAAGAAGAGTAACAAATGGGCCACAATCGGAAACCATGTACAGTTCTTCTACTACCCAGCCGGGCATAGAATTTATTTTAAGAATGTTAGACACAAGGTCAGTTTGAATCTTTCAATCACATAACAAACATAATATTGTTTGAAGTAAGGCACAAGCCTGTACCGAACTCATCAGAATATAGAGAAAGATTGTGAAAAAGGGTGCAAAGGAAAGAGTTTTTAACATCAGGCAAAAGAAGAGTTGAGCAAAAGAGTGGTACTGCTTCAGAATTGGCGCTGCTACGGGAATTAATTTTCCCATGTGAAGGTGAGCAATTTACCCGCTCCCGCGCCTTAAGCTTATTGTTCACAATCTGCCCAGTGCTTAATCCGGACAACATCTCGCCCGCAGATTGTTCCTCTAATTATCTCCTCGCCACGAGGTAGCCTGAATTGGGTAATTGTACCAGCTCAATCAAGTTATAGGTAAGGATTATAGCTAAACGCACGCCAGCTCACGAGCACCAACCTGGGCATTACAAAAGTATAACCATGACTGTTGTTTCACAGCCCTTTGTCCATCATTTTACTGCAATAACGAGGCCAACATCAAATGGAAGTGTGTTCATCAATCCTACTTCTGGGTACGCCAGTGTTGCTTCATTTTATTTTATCTTATTTTATTATAGTACTGTTCTACCTGAGCACAATTCAATACCAGCACTCCTTCACCTATTCCTCACTGATGTTTGAGATACCCGATACCCCAGCAGTACGTATAATCACAGGATGTCATCTCCTCACTCACACGGAAATGACTACCCTTTACAAAATAGGCACATTCCAACCACTGCGCAATTTTTTCGCCGTCAGTCAAGACAAACACCACCACACTGCGATTCCGAAATTGCATGGCAAGTATTGTGTGACAAAGTTGACTTCTTGTTCTTATCTTTGAAAAATAGACAGAGTAGCGCTTTCTAATATATGGTTGTCTCTCTGTTTTTCTCCTGTTTTCCTTTACAGGCTTGATTGTTTAAATTCCAGGCATATATTAAGTCCTGATGATGATCCTTTTATTTTAGAGCATAGGATCGAAACGCCGTCGACACTGCTATGTAGACATACATTGCTATTTAATGTGGATTATTGATGTATGTTCTACGTTAGGGAATACTGCCAATTTTTAATTCTGAAGCAGTACCACTCTTTTGCTCAACTCTTCTTTTGCCTGATGTTAAAAACTCTTTCCTTTGCACCCTTTTTCACAATCTTTCTCTATATTCTGATGAGTTCGGTACAGGCTTGTGCCTTACTTCAAACAATATTATGTTTGTTATGTGATTGAAAGATTCAAACTGACCTTGTGTCTAACATTCTTAAAATAAATTCTATGCCCGGCTGGGTAGTAGAAGAACTGTACATGGTTTCCGATTGTGGCCCATTTGTTACTCTTCTTTCCAAAAATTGTTTTGAGCTTAGGACCTTTGTTCTTATAAATAGCTATTACCCATGGTCCAAAGCCATTAAGTGGGTCCCCCTTGTTTACTTAAAAAACTTGAGCGCAATCGCAGGATTGCAGGGGTTTCTTCAAAATCCTCATACCTCGGCCTCCGAGGAAGGCCACCCTAGTGCCCTCAGTACTCCCACTTCTTGTCTTTTTATCTATATCCTGCATAACTCTCTCTCCAAAAAGGAATGTCAACCCATGTCCCACTCTACACTGCCGACTATATCAAACACTTATGTACAAAACCATCTCTGCTATCAGAGACCCCAGATGTTCCGCCTTCGACTAGCAATTCCCTACCTGATCAATTAGAAAAACTAAAGAAAAAACAGGTTCGGCTACAATTAATGGTTCTTATGCTCACAGACTATTTAAAAGCAGAGGTTATCCCCCTAGGCCTGCAGGTTCGGAATATCCCGGGAATCTTCACAGATAACCCTAAATACACCACTAATTTTAGCCATATTGGTACCACATGTTCGAGACATTGGCTCGCACTGGGAATTGATATTGCCACAGAGACATTAGAATCCCTCGAAAAAGAAATAGCTGAGGTTCTGAAACAAATAAATGACTCTGATCAGTCCGCTGAGTGCAAAAAGCTACTGGAGCAAGTGGACAAGACAGTAGCAGAATTCCATAGAATAGAACAAAATAAAAAATCAAATAAAATAAAAAAGGATATAAAATCCTACAATATAGAAAATACTTACCCATATTTACAGAAGGATTTCTATACAAACAAACCCCACTTCAACCCCAACACAAGACCTTGGGGGCGATATAGTAAGCGACAGAACCTTGTGGGCTTTTCAGAGACATCAGGAGATTCTTCTGATAGCTCGGACCCGGGTGAAGGGGGTAGCAACCAAAGACGTGGAGGAGGGGCACAACAACCTCATTTTTTATCCCGAGGTCAACCGAACACCCCCCAACGAGGGAGGGTGAAGAAGCCTCAGCGTTGGTTCAACGCGCACGGCGAACGGAAGACTCGCAACAATTTTTATCAATGGTAGTTGATGCGCCTAGTGTTGAACCTTCCAATGAAGTAATTCCCATTTTCAATTTGTCGAAACACAATTTATGTGGTCCAGAATTGGAGCTCCTCAAAAAGGGCCTCTCATTCGTACCCACTGTTCGTCCAAATTTTATGGACCTACAGGCTGAGCTACTGAAATTTTTCAGACTTATCCGCTTGAAAGCCTTTTTTCAGTTACACCCCTCACCTATGAGTTGTGTTAATACCCCTTTTCATCCACCCTCTACATTTCTACCCACGTCCAGTATGATCCCACCTGAAATTATGACCTTTGAGAAATTGGTCATAAATGACCTGGCAGAACTAGAGAAAAAGAAACTCTACATACCATACAATATCTCCAAGTCAGAGAGAGAAGCAATTGATACATTAAAAATAAATTCCTCACTCGTAATTAAAAGTGCGGACAAAGGGGGCGGGATTGTCCTCCAAGACATTGACGCATACAAAACGGAGGTTCTCAGACAATTAGGCAACACTGATCACTACCAACGCCTCCCAGGGAACCCAACCAAGGAGATCCAGGCCACGATTATGGAAATTACTACCAAGGCTAAAAATGAAGGGTTCCTTAGCAAAAAGGAACATAACTTCCTGAATGTAAAAAGTCCACGCACTCCTGTAATTTATACCCTACCCAAAGTTCACAAAAATATTGAGCATCCACCAGGCAGACCCATTGTGTCAGCCTGCGGGTCCATTTTGGAACCCTTAGGGGCATACGTGGATTTCTTTATCAAAGATTTTGTTCCCAACACTGCTTGCTACATCAGAGACAGTATGGCGATGATCAATCTAATAGAGCATTATCCCTTCGACCCTACTGTTAACACACTATGCACCCTAGATGTAGAATCTCTTTACACCAATATTCCTCAAACAGCTGCACTATTGGTGATTCAAAAAACCTTAGATACACGACCCCGTCCACACAGGGTTCCAAGCCTCTTTATCCTTCAACTACTTGAGATATGTCTGTCAAAAAACTTTTTCTCATTCGAAGGGACATACTACCAACAGATCAAGGGGACATCCATGGGGGCTATTTTTGCCCCCAACCTAGCCATTCTTTTCATGGATGCGCTAGAGACTGGTGTCATCCTTCATAATAGCAACCCATTTTTTACCGGTATCTCCCTCTGGCGTCGTTACATAGACGACATCTTTGTAATTTGGAACCAAGATATTGATGTGCTGAACCTGTTTCTCCACTGGTTAAATAACAATTGTGCAGACCTTACTTTCACCATGACCCATGACAAATCCCAACTAGCATTTCTTGACCTGTCAATATACCACCATGAAGGCAAACTGCTCACGCGCCTCTTCAGGAAACCAACTGAGCGGAATACTCTGCTTAGTTATGAGAGTTGTCATCCGAGAGCATTAAAAGACTCATTACCTTATTCGCAGTTCCTGCGAATAAGACGTAACTGTTCCAACAAAACTGACTACTTCAGAGAAGCAGCAGTTTTATCACACAAACTGAAAATGCGTGGCTACCCTAGAAGAATCGTTAAAGCTGCCTTAAAAAGGGCTTGGTATTGCCCAAGGGAGGTCCTATTGACACCAAAGACAAAAGAAAATAAAGACAGAATTGCATGCGTGACCACTTTTTGCCCCATATCTAATAAAATTAGAAAATCAATCTTGAAGCACTGGCCCACCATAAATGCGGGAATCATAACCCTGGAGAGACCTCTTTTCGCATTTAAGAAAAACAAGAATCTCAAAGACCATCTGGTGAGGGCGGCCCTACCAACCCCTACCCCTTGTACCACCATTGACTCTAATTGGGGGATGCCACCACTGAAGGGCCACGTGAAATGTGGGCACTGTATTGTCTGCGATTTTACAATTGAAACCAGGAGTATCTCCCATAATGGGGTAAACTTTGAGATGAAATCATTCACAAACTGTAACACTTGCAATGTTGTGTACGCTATTTTCTGCCCATGCAATAAAATGTATGTAGGCCAGACAAGCCAAAAGGCCAAGACCAGGATCAGCCAGCACCGAAGCAGGATAAGATGCAATACGCCGAATGCCCCTTTGGTAGAGCATTTCACCGAGTTGAACCACACAGCAGATGACATCAGGTGGACCATTTTGAAGTCCATCAAACTTCCACAAAGAGGTGGGAACTTATCACAGATAATGAACAGAGAGGAACTGAAATCCATCATTCAATTTAATACCATCAGGACTGGTTTGAATAGGAATGAGGACTGGACCAATCTGCTCTGATTGCAATGAAAAATCTGTCAGCTGGGTACCTGTGTTAAAAAAGTACATGTATGTTGTTAATCATTGTGTATATAGTATACTGAGCAATTTTAACTTTATGACGTTTGGAAATTGCATGTGCCCCTATTCACTCCTTAGGCACGCTCCCTAAGCACTTTTAATTCACTATTTCCCCACTCCAAGATGGCGACCGACTAGCCACCACCTTCTCACTGTAAATCGCGATAGTAACCAATCGGTTTACTTTTTGACAAAACCAATTAAAATTCGGGCACTTCCTAAGCCAGGGTTTCACTGTATACTATGAGCACTATTGCCTTAGGAATGCACGAGTAATTCTTCACCACTTCAATATGTCCGCCGCCAATACAGAAGATCACGTGACCGAGGTCACATGATCGCCACCTCTTCAAAGCTGTTCTCGAAAACTTCCTGGCACAGAAGCTGTATCGCCAGCGCGGAACAGATGCAACGACGTCTAGACAACAAACGAGGTGAGATTCTGTCCAGCCCCTACCCGAACCCGTTGCGCTGACACAGTCAGCAGAGAGGTATACCGCGATTTGACGGTCTCCTTCTCCCCCCTTTCTTCACAGCGGATTGGTGTATCTACCCGACCGCCGTCACAGAGCCCCAGGAACTCGTATGAGAACGCCAAGCTTGGCGCTCATTCGACCTTACTCAGCCGATTGGCGCTGCTACAGGAATTAATTTTCCCATGTGAAGGTGAGCAATTTACCCGCTCCCGCGCCTTAAGCTTATTGTTCACAATCTGCCCAGTGCTTAATCCGGACAACATCTCGCCCGCAGATTGTTCCTCTAATTATCTCCTCGCCACGAGGTAGCCTGAATTGGGTAATTGTACCAGCTCAATCAAGTTATAGGTAAGGATTATAGCTAAACGCACGCCAGCTCACGAGCACCAACCTGGGCATTACAAAAGTATAACCATGACTGTTGTTTCACAGCCCTTTGTCCATCATTTTACTGCAATAACGAGGCCAACATCAAATGGAAGTGTGTTCATCAATCCTACTTCTGGGTACGCCAGTGTTGCTTCATTTTATTTTATCTTATTTTATTATAGTACTGTTCTACCTGAGCACAATTCAATACCAGCACTCCTTCACCTATTCCTCACTGATGTTTGAGATACCCGATACCCCAGCAGTACGTATAATCACAGGATGTCATCTCCTCACTCACACGGAAATGACTACCCTTTACAAAATAGGCACATTCCAACCACTGCGCAATTTTTTCGCCGTCAGTCAAGACAAACACCACCACACTGCGATTCCGAAATTGCATGGCAAGTATTGTGTGACAAAGTTGACTTCTTGTTCTTATCTTTGAAAAATAGACAGAGTAGCGCTTTCTAATATATGGTTGTCTCTCTGTTTTTCTCCTGTTTTCCTTTACAGGCTTGATTGTTTAAATTCCAGGCATATATTAAGTCCTGATGATGATCCTTTTATTTTAGAGCATAGGATCGAAACGCCGTCGACACTGCTATGTAGACATACATTGCTATTTAATGTGGATTATTGATGTATGTTCTACGTTAGGGAATACTGCCAATTTTTAATTCTGAAGCAGTACCACTCTTTTGCTCAACTCTTCTTTTGCCTGATGTTAAAAACTCTTTCCTTTGCACCCTTTTTCACAATCTTTCTCTATATTCTGATGAGTTCGGTACAGGCTTGTGCCTTACTTCAAACAATATTATGTTTGTTATGTGATTGAAAGATTCAAACTGACCTTGTGTCTAACATTCTTAAAATAAATTCTATGCCCGGCTGGGTAGTAGAAGAACTGTACATGGTTTCCGATTGTGGCCCATTTGTTACTCTTCTTTCCAAAAATTGTTTTGAGCTTAGGACCTTTGTTCTTATAAATAGCCTCTAACCAGTGAGCCACACTACTTCAACCACGTTTTACCCGGACAACACAGGTGAAACCACCTATATCCCTGAGGGGCGGTCCTCAACCTCTGTCCTAAAAAAACCTGCAGTGGACCAACTCCTCCTCAACACCAGGTAACAAGTGGGGTTTCCCATGCAGACGACTGGGAGCTACAGCCCTCGCCCTACATTGTTATGTGAAATCTGAGTGTACACCCCAACCCTATGTGAAATGTACTTGCAAAATGGAGTCTGTCTGGGCACTCAAGTGCTGTCCTATAAGGTAATGCTGACGAGATGCCATACAAATATGCATGTCCGGGCGTACCTCGCTGGACAAACTGGTGTGGTGGTGCTTCTCCCTTAGGCCTGACATTGCCTGCGCTATGGAACGCAAAAATGAGCAGGCCATGGTAATCATTCTTACAGTGCAATTGAGCTGGCCAACAACCTTCTGTAACTGGTGCAACGCGACTTTATCCTTACTTAAGCACTCCTGCAAAGCGAGGGGGAAAGTGGAAACCTTCCCCTGTGGGAGCTGTGACACCCCTGTTTCAGACTCTAACTTGATACCCAGAAACTCAATGACTGTTGATGGCCCCATAGCTCTGCCTTGAGCCAAGGGAAACCAAAATTCAGCATTAGATTGCAAAAAGACTGTAAAGCCTTGCCACACTTTGGCGAACCCGGTGAGCCCAGGAAGCGAAAATCGTCCAAATAATGCAATACCCACTCCAGAAAAGAGCTGAATTTTTCATGGTATGATCAGGAGACTGAGCAACCCATGGGCATGCATTTGTCCAGATAATACTTCCCCTCAAACTGAAAGCCAAGTAGATGAAAGTCCTAAGGTTGCACAGGGGGCAAGCCGAGTCTATGTATGACTTTGTCAAAAGGGTACTAGGTCCCAGCTCCTGGAACATTTGTATAGCCTGGTCGAGGGAGGCGTACCTAACAGAGCATTTGATGCTGTCAATGGCATCGTTCAGGGACTGCCCCCTGGGGACAGACAGGTTATCTATTAGCCAAAATTCACCCAGGTCCTTCTTGGGCACTGTAGTATGTACTTTATAGCTCTATATCCCTTTATCACTCTTGCTCTTTAAGGAATGTTATGCTTTGGTTCCTGTTCCATGTTCTTAGAATGGTGATGTGTTTGTCATGACCATTGCATACCTGTTACTCCACTTCATTGGTCGTGGGTTGATTCACTCTACCATTAAATCCTAATGGTGAAACTACAACTTGGACTCAGACTCTGATTTACATAGCGGATCCATACTACATTTTATTGGCGACGATTGGAAAATATTTTGGACCTCGTTTTTAATCAAACCCACCGACGTGAGCCGATTAGCTGTCATACTGTTGAGCTCAAGTTTTCGCGTCTCAACGGAAACCGGCAATTTAGACACGTTTGTCTACATCAATGCGTTCTCTATTAACGCGACTTCAAAAACTGTGAGTTATTTATTTTAATTCTCGAATTACCTGAGGAATAGTAAAGCAGGCCTGACTTCACCGTTGGATTCAAACCGGAGAAGGATTCCAATCTCGAGCATCCCGACTTGTTGTTTCACGCGGCGCTTACGCATGCGCTGCACGTCCTTCATTCAGACGTCATCACGGGATTGCTGTCATAGCAACCTGCCTTGCCGCTCACACACGCGCTACACGTCTTCCAATAAGACGCAATCAGGAAGTCGCTACCATAGCAACCAGCCTCATTTCCTTTTCTTCGCGTAGCGCTTTCAACACGAGTGTGTAAAAAGGCATTTTGCTTATTTTTAACGGTGATTTTGTCAGCGCAACGCGACTATCAAGACTATAGTCGATTGTTTCCTGCACAGGTAATTTTCAAAAAGTTAAAAGAAGAGATCGCCTGAGTTTCAAAAAGACTTACAAGTAAGAACATTATATTTTTATTTAAAATTGTCATTTGTTTTACTTCATTATGGCAACTTCTGGAAATAACAACAATGGTATTGTAGCACCTCCTTCATTTTTAATTGTTCCTGGCAAGCCTCCTACACCATGGCACAAATGGCTACGCGTGTTCACTAACTATTTGGAAGCTATAGATGCTTTAGATTATCCTGCGTCCAGAAAAAGAGCTATCCTTTTCAATCATTTAGGAGATGCTGGCCAACAATTATTTGATAATTTAGCAGTGGTACAAGCACCTGCTGATGATGACTCGTGGAATGTATACACAGAGGCATTAACACGTTTGGGCAAACAATTTAAAGATGATCCATCAGTCATGGTTGAGAGACATATGTTCTTTAAAAGAAAACAATTACAGGAGGAGTCCATAGAAGACTATGTTGCTACCTTACGAGTTCTTGCATCAAAATGCGAATTTGGAACTTATCTGGAGACTGCTCTACGTGATCAGTTAGTTTTTAATTGCTTTAATAAGAAGATCCAAGAGCGAATTTTGACATGTAAAAATCCAAGTTTGGATGAAGTTATTGTAATTGCGAAAAGTATTGAGTGTTCTGTTGTTTCCTCTAAAATTTTAGCTGAACATACCTCTTCTTCAACTGTTTGCAATATTTCGCAGGCATCAGGGGACAATTGCAATGTTAATGTTGTTTCTAACCGTAATGTTGGGAAAAAAGTTTTTGAACCCAAAACTAATGCATTTTGTTACAGGTGCGGTTCAAAGTTTCACATTGCAAATAATCCAAAATGCCCTGCACAAGGTAAAAGATGTTCTAATTGTAAACGTGTAGGTCACTTTGCTGCTTCGTGTCGTTTACCCAAAGATAAGTCTAAGGTTAATATGGTTTATTCCGAGGAAGAAATTTGTGATGCGTTAAATCTTTCTTCTATTTCGTTCTTTCAGGTAAATGCTTTATGTGATTTCAGCATCAAGGGTCCTATTTGCACCATTTCTATTGGGATTCAGACCATACAGGTTATGGCTGACTCCGGATCCCCTATTACCATTTTGGATGAAACCACTTTTCAGTGCTCTTGGAATAACAAAGAATTATTCACTACTGATGTTAATCCTAAAGCTTTCGGGGGTTTTGACATAACTATGCGAGGATATTTTCCAGACAACATTGATTTTAAAGGTCGCATCATTTATACTAAAGTATATGTTGCACACAATGGCCGTGATATTATAGGTTGGCAAGACCAAGCCAGACTGGGCATTATTTTAAAACCCGGTCATCCTGAACCCGTTGTTTTGGGTGATCTCCCCATATTGTCTGTTTTGGATTATTGTAATGACCCCATTCTTTGCAATGTTTTAGAGAAATACAAAGTTGTTTTTGAAGATAAGATTGGGTTAGTGAAGAATTTTGAACATGATATTAAGTTAAAGGCCAACGCCTGTCCTGTTATTCAAAAAGTACGACCTGTTCCCCTGTCTGTAAGAGAGGATTTGAGAAAGCACATCGAGTCTCTTATTACCCAAGACATTATTTGTCCAGTCGAGTCTTCAGAATGGGTTTCTGCTGCCGTCGTAGCACGAAAACCTTCTGGGGAAATTCGTTTATGTGCAGACCTGCGAGTACTCAATCGTAATATTGTCATTGATGTACACCCCTTACCTAAAATCCATGATATGCTGGCCAACATCGGTAGTAGCAAATACTTCTCCACTATCGATTTGCGCTCAGCGTATCACCAAATTCCTTTATCTTTAGAATCTCAACCTCTCACAACATTTGTTACACCTTTTGGTGTGTTTATGTATAAAAGGTTACCATTTGGGCTTGCCTCTGCAGCCAGTATATTTCAAAGATTAATGGACTCTATTTTTTATAATTGTCCTGGCATTCAGGCTTTCCAGGATGACATTTTGGTTCATTCTGAATCCCTGGATCAACATTACATATTGATGGAGTATGTTCTAAAATCTCTACAAAACAATGGTCTTACTGTCAACAAGAAGAAATGTAAGTTCTTGGCTAATGAGGTTGATTACTTAGGCCATAATCTCTCAAAAGATGGTATTAAACCCAAATCTTCTTTGTTGGATGCTATTAGAAGTGCTCCTCCTCCTCTTGATAAAGACTCACTCAGAGCATTTTTGGGGTTGAGTGAATATTACGCTCGTTTTGTTAGGAGTTATGCTCTAGTAGTTCAACCTCTTAGAGATCTGTTAAAAAAACATGCTAAGTTTGTGTGGTCCTCTGAATCTCAATCCGCTTTTGACTCTGTCAAAGATTTGATACTCTCTGCTCCTGCCATTAAGCCTTTTTCCCACGGTGTACAATGCATCATTACTGTTGATGCTAGTTCCCGTGGTCTAGGAGCTGTTCTTAGCCAAGTGATTAAGGGTGAGGAATGCACTATTGCATTCGCTTCTCGTTCGTTATCTTCAGCTGAAGCAAATTACAGCACCATAGAGCGAGAAGAGCGAGATAAAATATTTACCTGGTGGCAAAAACATTCGCGCTGATTGTTTGTCACGCATTCCTTTGTCCACATGTAATTTAGTCAACTCTGACTTAGAGTATGTGTTTGCCATTGATGATGCCCTTCTTGGTACTAAACTTACTAAACAAGAGTGGTTAAAGTGTATGGATAACGATTCTTGTTTACTTAATGTCAAGAAATTTTTGATTAAAGGTTGGCCCAAGGATAGAAGCATGTCAACTGAGGAAAATCATTATGCACAGGTTGCATCCGAATTGTCGGTGTCAGGTGACATCTTGTTCAGGCAAGACAAGTTCGTCCCACCCGTTGGCATCCGACAATCCATTATTTCTTTGGCCCATGAATCTCACCCTGGTATCACTGGTACCACCAATAAGATTAAAACCACTTATTGGTGGCCGGGTATCGATAGCCAGGTTAAATCCTTTGTCAATCAATGCCCACAGTGTCTATGCTCCGATAAACACTGGAAGTTGTCCAATGCACCACTTGTCCCGGTGGAGTGGCCTGAGTCCCCTTGGCAGAAAATTGCCATAGATTTTTCTGGTCCATTTTCTGTTTTCAATGATGATTTTAAATTCTTAATCGTGGCCATTGATTACTTTTCCAAATGGATTTATTATTCTTTGGCCAAGAATCCTAATTCTGTTGCTGTAATTTCATTTTTAAAGGGTTTGTTTGTCATAGATGGTTATCCACATGAAATTGTTTCGGATAACGGTTCGCACTTTACCTCACAGGAGATGAATTTGTTTTTAAACAATTTAGACATTAAGCACATGTTAGTTCCTCTTTACAGTCCTGCTTCTAATGGCCTTGTAGAAAGAGCTAACCGTTTATTGAAGGAAGCTATTCAAACAGCCTGTGCTAATAAACTTGGTATTGCCGAATTTCTAAGTGAGAAGATCTGGAACTATAATTGTACCCCGCATAGTACTACAGGAGTGTCCCCTTTTGTTTTACTGCGAGGTAGAATTCCCATTTCTAGATTGAACCCGTCTTGGTTGATGAAAAGTTCTACTGTCAACGTGGATTTAGCTAAAATCCGTGAACATGTCAAGAGCAAACAGGAAAGTTATAAAAATAATTATGACAAACGTATGCATGTCACAGAAAAGCCACTTGTTTCTGGTGATTGGGTCATCATTAAGAAACCGGTTAAAATAACTAAGGGGCAATCAAAATTTTCTGCTCCTGTTAAGGTTTTAAAAGTTACTCGTTCTGCAGCTCTTTTATTTGAAAGAGGTTGGTGGAACAAGAATGTTCTTATTAAAATCTCGGACCAACAGGCTAGGATCATTTCTTCCAACAAGCAGTCCTTTGATTTGCCTGAGGATCGTAGTTCTGATTGGTTCGGAGTTGGAGAACCCTCTGTGTCTCCATCTGCTCCTTCAGTTCCTTCTAATCCCTCTTCCCTTGATCCTTCCTTGTTAGCACATGGTGATTCAAATGTTCTTTCTCCCTCTCCCAATTTACAGCCTGTTTCCAATTCCATTGGTGCGGGGGATGGTAGGGATCTCAGTCGCAGAATCAGATCTGTTCCCGTGAGACTCCATGATTATGTTTTGAATTAATCTTATTTTTTTTTTAATGTATCCATTTATATTGTATAACTATGTTTTCTTGTGTCTGCTTTTCTTTTTCATTTATTAGGGGAAGGATGTGTAGTATGTACTTTATAGCTCTATATCCCTTTATCACTCTTGCTCTTTAAGGAATGTTATGCTTTGGTTCCTGTTCCATGTTCTTAGAATGGTGATGTGTTTGTCATGACCATTGCATACCTGTTACTCCACTTCATTGGTCGTGGGTTGATTCACTCTACCATTAAATCCTAATGGTGAAACTACAACTTGGACTCAGACTCTGATTTACATAGCGGATCCATACTACAGGCACCACCCCCAGCGGCGAGCAAACAAAATCCTCCAAGGGTACAAAATCAAATGGGCTGGCCACCCTCCCTAACCTAGCAGACCATCATAAGACTTTTTGTAGTGCTTTGGGTGTATCTTTACATCTGTTCTGGACTGGGTTGCTGTGGTTATTGTTTGTTCCAACAGTACCGTGACTATTGCTGTCCATTAGGACAAGTTGACTATCTGCTCTAGAAGTCTGTGGCCTTTGTTCTACATTAGAACCTTGTACAACTATAATATACTAGATTCTTATTGGTGACAGTCACCTTACTGGTATAGCGTATACTGTTCAACTAATGAGTACTGTAACTACTTGCATAGCATAGAACACAGTGACTTTTGTTCTGTCCAACGCAAGTGTATGTGAATATTACTATACGCAAGGATAACAAAAACATGTGTATAAACGCTAATTCACTGACCTCTGCTCCATCCATGAATTCTGTGAGCATTGTTCCATTTTTAAACGGTATGAATATTGTTAAATAGGGGGACACGTTACAAAGCCTCTTACTTTCTTTTGAAAAACATTAGGCAGTTAATGCTTTTAATATCAGGCTTATAAGAATCCATAAACGGTGATACACACATTTGTGATAATCGATGCAAAGAATGCAGTTCTCGTTATTTAAAAAAAAGTTCAATGTGAGACAAAATAAATGTTGGGTAAGTGTAAGAAATTGTGATTTTATTCGCATTCCAGAAATAGTTAAATTTGTTTTTTTTTTTAGATTGCAAAGCACCAGCCTCATGACATCTCAGCTAAACAATGCACCGCTGATTTCCCAGAGAGAGATGCTGGCTGTGTGTGCCAAGTCCTGTGCAGAGATGATTGAGCATCAAACACTACAGTAAGACACAGATGTTCCACCGCAGCTATTAGTTGCCATTTAACCACTTGAACCGTGCTTGGCGCTTTTACATTCATATGTAACAAAGAACCTCAATTAGCCCCTTTTGCTCTGCAAAATTCACAAAAAACATTTTAAACTACATTGCCATATTTTCAAGCTAATGCCTCTCAGTTTGAAGCCGAGGAACGTAATATTAGCAATACTTTGCTCAATGAATTTGTTGCAGAGTACAGTGCCATCTCTACATTTAAAGAAATACAGAATTAAATAGTAATTCATACTTGCCAAGAACATGGTCGCCATCATTGGTCCTCCCAAATTACCTGTTGTTCCACAAATCATACAGTCCCAACCATAACACCAGATGAAATCAATAGGCACCATTTTCCACCACCAAGCAGTTCAAGAAGCAAGGCAAGTGAAATCAACTGGAATTGTTCCCTTGGTGGCTCATAAAATATATAACTGTAGCTGGATCCAACACAGAAACATTTGCAATTGGTCAAATGAACTTCCCTTGGCTATAGAAATATGACCATGTCTCGGAAGCACATGAGAGGCTTCCCCTGCAACCAGTTGAGTGAAGCGTACAATTTATGGCCCTTTGCTTAGCCTACAATCTATAATAAGGACCAGAAAGATCTGAATTAAAGACTATCCTTGCTACCTTGTACTCCTAGTAGTTGTCTGAGCTCTTCGCACTGGCTCCCCCTTAATGTGCCTAGAATAAAAAGATCTCTTCTAGGCTTCTGATCTTTCCGCCATCTTGCACCCAAGCCCAGGACCAATCTCCCACTGGAAATTGAAACCATCCAGCTATCAGACGAGCACTGAAATCATTTTTTTCTGCCGATTGTCTTCTTTTAAGCTTTCTGATCCTCTCTGTTTTTCCGGCACCAAGAAACCTGTTTGTTCTTAGTGAGCTTTAGAGCAAAAATAACAATAAGTAGAAGAAATTGATGGATGGAAAAGATTGAACCAATAATAATCACTGAGATTTGCTTGAGTAGCATTCCATTCCACCATTTTTTGCTTGTTTTAAACATTACAGAAGGGTGCCAGAGATATGCTAATCTGTCTTGGTTACTGGCCTAAAAGGGGCAGTCCAGCCAAACATTTGGCCATGTCTCCTTTGACCCACACAACCTCAGAAGCATTCAGTCTGGTTCTCGTCAATGGGTCTCCGCTTGGGCCACTAAGGCAGAGAAAGCTCGGGAGACACATAGTAGCTTTACCACGCCACTGAAATCACGACCGGACTGAGAACGCAAACCAGCACTGCCAATTAAGTTGGACTGGCAGGGGGTGGGGGAGGGAAACACCTGCTGCTTTTGTTACAGGGTGCCGAGATCGCAGCACTGCTGCAAAACCAGCATCCTATTAAAACAAATGGCCCGCCCAGCTCCAAAATCAGCCACCACCCATCCGGCCCACCAGGAAAATACCCAGTGCCCACTACGGTCAGCCTGTCCCTGACTTTGTTAGACTCATATTTGTACGTCATGCCTTTTTACTAGTTTTTACTTTTTTTCTGTCCAGCTTAAATTTCCATTAGATCTGGCACTTCCTTCCTTACTCCAAAACTGCAAACTCTTCACAATGTCTTGCTTTACAGTTGCTGTCCGAGTACTAATGCACCCCTGAATCCAGTGCTTAAAGTTAGTCAGTGGTTGAAGATGAAAGAAACCTGTACTCATTTTTGTGGACCAGGCCTGTATTTTCTCCATCATATTATCACCCAGATGAAGAAAGACAAACACAGAAAAGGAAGACCGCAGGAGGAGAGAAAGATTGGAAGAGAGAACAAAGGGAGGAATCTGGAATGAAAAAGAAGCAGCAGAAATTAGATAAAGAGACACAAAGAGTAGGGAGGTAGAAGAAAGACTAAGAGGTGGAACTTAATATTTGACAAACCTGATGTTCATCAGTACCCTCGGGGAGCAACAAAGACAAAATTTGACCTCATGCACTTTTCAAAATAAAATAAAATTAAAATTAAGCTCTACCTGTATCATCTATACTCTCTTGCAAGAAGACGGCTTCCCTAAGACCAATTCTACACCATACAGTGCTTAACTTAGTAAAAAAAATCAGTACCAACTATAAACCATGACCGTAAAACTCCTACAAGTGTGACAGTTCAAACTATTCCAAGTCTCCAAAGGTATTAGAGTGGGTTGGATGGCAGGTATTAGTCATTTTTTATCTTGAAGTGGAGAAGTTTGGCTCAATGGTTAGAGCAGCAGACCCAAATGCAGAGGTCTATCCTCGGACCAAGGTTCAATTCCCCGCCTCGGCGGGTCTTGGGCTCAAAATTCCACAGACCTGATGATTCTCGCCTCGGTGCCTATTCTAATCATGGAGTCCCATTCTGAAACTCTGGGCAATAGCTTGCTTAATCTCCACAACGGACCCCACAATGCTAAGGATGCCTGGCCTCCATCTTGGGGGTGCCCAGGAGTGGACGCCTCACAGGAAAAGCCAGGACGGGTTCTACAGAGGTATTCGTACAAGCGCCTTGAGACCCTCCGGTGAGTAGTGCGCTATACAAGTATCAATTTACAATTTACATTTACATCTACATTGAATTAATAAACAACTGTTGCTGTGCTTATCGCTAAATTAAACTAATAGCGCCATCATGTGGCAGACTGTCATCAATGCTGTTTTGAAAATCATGGGTCGGTGCCGAGCACCGGAAACCACTGGCTCAAATTAAGCACTGATTAACCCTACATGGGCCCGATCCATTCTCATAACAGTCTTTATTCTTCTACCACAAAAAAATGTTTTGCCCTGGGCACACTGTCTTCGATGTTCACGTCACGTAATTCACCAAAGAGGGAACAGAGACAACGATCAGCATCTTCAAACGATTAAAAAAGTGCCAAAGTACGAAAGTATTAGCAGGATGAGTTGGGTGGGCATCCTGTGCTGCTAATGTGCCCCCATTCGGGTAAGAACGCATGACACCTCCCACACATCCAGATGCACACTGAAGTCTCACACAGCCGCCAAAATACAAGCACTTTAAGACATCACACAACTGCCTTTGGTTTAATGACACAAGCACATATTTCATTACAGAAATTGTTCCAATGCATCTGCGAAGTCTACAAATCCGTAAGCTCTGTGGGACCCTTGAAAGGGGTAAGAAAGCGCTAGATAAATACGAATACAATTCAGCACTTGAAGCATCCGATATTACACAGACCATTGCATCTTAGCAGACAGGTAACACATTTACACACTTCATTTTACTAGTGGGGAAAGGACATGAACGCGTCTACGGCGTGCGCGCGACGCACAGCTTGAAAACACTCATTTAGAAGGACTGAGCTCTTCTTACCGCCACGGGGCTGCTGCGGTTCTCTTTAATTTCTGCCTTGAACAGGGCAGCAATGCGGGATTGCTGGTTGTCGACCCCTCCGCTGCCTCCCTTCATTCGCCGTCTTTAATGTATTCCATACCCCGTGCGCGCGCGATGGGAATGCGGTGGGATGGCCCTGCATATGAACTCGGCTCAAGAAATGCCTGACGCCCTCCCCATACCATTTGAGAGGAATTTCCAAGCCTTCGCTGTATTAAAAACTTGCCTTTTGTGTCCGTCCCATAACTCCCTGCCCTTTGCAGGCTGACTGCCGGCCTCTTAAAGACATCTCACTTTTTAAACACATCGCAGATACTGCATCCCTGGGATCAAGGCGCAACCCTCGTTGTGTCTTCAACCACTTGAGAAAAGAATAAACGTTGCAGCAATTAATTTTTGTCCTTAAAGACTGTAAAGATAATTTGTATCTACTTTACAACAAAGTTTACGCTTTTGAGTTCATTTCTTTCTGGCAGGCATTCTATAACTTAAGGTTCTTGCTTTGAAATATTTAAACATCGTCTTCAAAGATATAACAGTTTCAGGGCATTTAACATATGCAAACCTGAGAAACTATAGCGTGTGTACAACGAGATATACCTAAATGTTCGTGCTAATAGTGATCACCTGGGAAATAGGATGCTGCTAGGAGCGAACACGTGCATTGCAAGTACACCTTATGCTATTTCATGTGATGTTATATTACAAATATTTTTAAAGCACAGTATCCGCGAAAAGCTTCTTGGCACTTAAGAGAAGACTGTGTGACACTGTGTGACACTGCGCTGATAGCTGAGATGGTATGTGTTGAATAGATGGGTTTAGCATCTGAACTGAAGCAAGGTAAGCTGGATATGTAAATTCAAAGGGAGAGAATTTCAAAGATCTGGAAGTGGCAATCGAAAAAGATCTGTCTCCAAAAGTAACGTAGGTGACTTGGAAAGAGTCAGAAGAAAAGAGACTTAAAGGGCTTGTACCATCTAAACCTATTGTGGATGAGCAGATTCAGAGATGTCATCCTCGGTAATGTCATAAAGGATGTCATACAACATGTCATGAGTGATGCAAATATGTGAGGTCATAAGCAGTGCATGGCAGGGGCGCAAGTTATAGTTAGATCTGCTAACTTTATCTGGTGAATTTCTGTGTTTTTTTAGGTAAAAACATTACTTTTGTCACTGACATATTTACTTAAATATAACGTTACTTTAACCTTTGTTTTGGGTGAGTGAATTACAAAGGTCTTTTTATGTAAACAAAAACAAATCTTTTTATTACACCTAACTATAACGTTACTTTAACAATTGTTTTTTCAGTGAATTGTCAGTCATTTTTTATGTAAAGTAATATGGCTGAGATACCCGCCACCCCCTCTCAACACAATCCCCAAGGATGGGAAACCGGAAACAGTTCTGAACTTTTGGAAAGCGGGAGGGAGTTACCCTCCCGGCCGTATTTATTAAAATATGAAACAAAATCAAAACATTAAAATAACAGTTTCATATCATGTACAATTTCATTTCCACATTACGATGTTTTGGCTAACCTTAACATATTTCTAATACAAAGGTTCTCCTAGCCGAAACTAACATCCTACAAATACATTTTAACTTGAAATTGTACATCCTAACGTTAAGGGCCAACGGCAAGGTCGTAACCGGTGTCAGATCCCTAAACCAGAAATACCCCCTCACTTGCGAGGGGCGACCGCACAGAGGGCTGTACCTCATGTGCACATACCAATTTCCCTTGTCTTGACGGGGGCCCCAATTAACTCGACGCCATTTTATGGTCGTCCGAGGACTCGTGTGAGGTGTCTAGAAGGTAGCGTAGACCCCCCTCCCCACCCCACACAACTTACCACATCTGCCGTCACAGATGTCCTGGCCCCGGGAAATTCCCAGGAGGGGCCCGTAGCCCCTCCTATCCAGGGAGGGGCCTTGACCACCTTCCCTTTCCTTTCGGCGTCCCATCCTTAGAAGGGACCGCCTCCCCGTTGAGGGGCCAATGGCCACCTCCCCCCGGGCGCTCCCATCCGTAATGGGTGACGCCCCCCCCATAGGGATCTTCCAATTACTGCTCACCGATCATGACCTTACCGCCCGACCGAAAAATAAATACGACATTAACTAGCAATACTAAAACTAAAAAACAATAGATGCTCAAAGTATGACTACTGAAACGTCACCGATCAACACTGGTGCAAATACTTTATTCGATAAAATATACTGTAAGGAATCATCCACTTTATTGCATACTGAATCAAAACTTTAATCACAACAACCTGTAAGAAAAATAGAGTTACCACATCAAAACTTTATTTCAAAACCACTTGCTGTCTCCAGGGGCTGGTGGGTGGGTCAAAAATGGCTCTTCCTTCCGTCTCGAGCTCACGTGCAGCGGGGAGGTGCAGCTTCAGAGCACAGGAACAAGAGGATGCTTCTTTGGCTTGTTGCTCCTTTTATCCTTCTTCGGGCGGGCGTAAACCCGCCTCCGCCCGCCTCCGGAGGCGTGGCTGGCGGCTTCAGTGTCTAGGACAACCCACTCTAGGGCGGGAAAAAGCGCGCCCCGGCTACGCCGCTTCGGGCATACCAGCCGAGACTCGCCTCCCGCCCAAGATGGCTTCCCGGGGGGATCGGGGTACTCCACCATACGTTCGGGGGGACCGAGTGGTCGCCCCTTTCCATATGGCTGAGATACCCGCCACCCCCTCTCAACACAATCCCCAAGGATGGGAAACCGGAAACAGTTCTGAACTTTTGGAAGGCGGGAGGGAGTTACCCTCCCGGCCGTATTTATTAAAATATGAAACAAAATCAAAACATTAAAATAACAGTTTCATATCATGTACAATTTCATTTCCACATTACGATGTTTTGGCTAACCTTAACATATTTCTAATACAAAGGTTCTCCTAGCCGAAACTAACATCCTACAAATACATTTTAACTTGAAATTGTACATCCTAACGTTAAGGGCCAACGGCAAGGTCGTAACCGGTGTCAGATCCCTAAACCAGAAATACCCCCTCACTTGCGAGGGGCGACCGCACAGAGGGCTGTACCTCATGTGCACATACCAATTTCCCTTGTCTTGACGGGGGCCCCAATTAACTCGACGCCATTTTATGGTCGTCCGAGGACTCGTGTGAGGTGTT
The DNA here is from genome assembly GCF_964263255.1 of Lissotriton vulgaris. NCBI lineage: Eukaryota > Metazoa > Chordata > Amphibia > Caudata > Salamandridae > Lissotriton > Lissotriton vulgaris. Next base: position 446,328,474 of record NC_141685.1, read on the forward strand.
TAGAAGGTAGTGTAGACCCCCCTCCCCACCCCACACAACTTACCACATCTGCCGTCGCAGATGTCCTGGCCCCGGGAAATTCCCAGGAGGGGCCCGTAGCCCCTCCTATCCAATGAGGGGCCTTGACCGCCTTCCCTTTCCTTTCGGCGTCCCATCCTTAGAAGGGACCGCCTCCCCGTTGAGGGGCCAATGGCCACCTCCCCCCGGGCGCTCCCATCCGTAATGGGTGACGCCCCCCCATAGGGATCTTCCAATTACTGCTCACCGATCATGACCTTACCGCCACAGGCCGGATAGTTGACCGGCTATCCGGACCCCCCACAAAACTCCTACCTAAAGGTCATGCTGTAAACACTTTAGCCAGGCTACGAGGTCTCCTATGAGTAAGGCATTCCCCACCCGGGACAAATGGACCCCATCCTCTAAATACATACTGTCCCCCTTGATACAACCATGAGGAATAGAATGCAATGCACTTGAACGGAACAGTCTACCCAATTTGTTGTTCACTTTCTTCACCGAATGATTTATAGCAGACACCGAATTCGCCCCTCGCCACACCTTACGTGGAATCATATGGGACCATGCAATTGTGCACCCTGAGGTTCCGTGACGGTTCCATGACGACTTGAACCCGTGTTTTCAAGTTTGTCGGAAATACATAAAATTAGTATCAGCGAACCGCAAATGATCCATTTAGCATATCCTGGTGTTTTCGCTACGCTACGAGCAAGAGCACTCCTTCCATTGACATATTTCTGATATACCCACGGCATCCATCTTAGATCGTGGCCGCCATTTTGTGGTTCCTTGCCCTCACATATGCAATAGCCTCTGATCATTTCATTTACTTCACTTTGATTAAGGACACGTAGCCTTAGCCGGAGATTCACCTCTTACATGACACGTGCACCTTAAACCAGATCACGCTGAAGCTGCATGACTCGACAAAGGCTGCCTCCTCTGCCCGAGGCCAGCCCACCTGAACTGGTTTTCCTGTCCATTGTACCTGATCATGATTAGGCGGCCGAAGCCGGTAGCCTTGCCCATTTACAACCCACAAACATCTCTTATCCCGCTTTTCTATCTTCTGCACCTGGCTCTGCTCCTTTCCTTCTGGGCCTTTATTAGGGGGAGGTAACGAACTTTACGATGAGGCGGTCCGGGTCTTGAATGCAATATTGACAAGGGATTGTGATGGACTGGTGGGAACCCCTCTTCGTGATGTTTGGTATCAGATATTATCGACAGTTCCTGTGTAACGCCAAATATTTATTGTTTAGAGACACAAAGGTTTGGGAATGTACCGACATGTGAAATATTTGCCTAGAGCACAATTTTTGGTATATAAGGAGCAACCCACTTTGTACAAATCGAACAGTCTCCTAGATTCTGCCCGTGTGTAGATTCTGTGATTTCTGTGTCCCTGCAGTAATAAACCTTTGGTCTTTGACGCCACCATCGAGAAGCCCGTGTTTCTGTTCATTTGTGCACCAAGGCAGGTGGGACTCCGGGGTCTTTGGGTGTTGTACCCTGACACCTCTGGACGGAACCAAAAAGTCCAGAACTCCAATTGGCGCCCAACGTGGGGCGACGTCATTCGGTACCGGTCCAAAAGCCTGAAGAGTTCGAGAAGCTTCGTGTGAAGATTCCTGAGGGAGGCGCCCCACTTCATCGATCCCGGCATATCGCAAAAGTGGCCCTGAAGTTCTCTTCCACGAGGGTTCCCGTTCAGGACGGCTGCAGTGGGCCGTTGCCTTGACCGTCGCCCTGTCTTGGACCCGAAGTGGTGCAGTCCTTAGTACGGCGAAACGTGACGGGTTTCTCCTTGGTGACGTCTTCAGTGCCTCAGTTAAGTATTTAGTGATAGCTAGCTGGTTACTTTTGTGAGGATTGTTAAAAATCCTTGATCGGTTCTTGGTTTGGTTTGGTTTTGTAAGATTATCACTAGTTGTTCTGGTTACGATAATCTATTTGGTTCAGTTTTGAGTATCGATACATCAGTTCGTTTTGGTAGGCCTAAGTTCTTGGTTCAAGTGCACAATTTGTTTTGTGTTTTGTTTGTTTTGTGTTCCGGACTGAAAATGGTAAGTCGGAAAATGTTGTCTTGTTTTAGTTGCAACAGTGACTCACAATTAGAGGACTCTTGTCTGGTTCCTCCGATTGGGACTCCCCTATATGACCTATATTGTAAGTATGGTGTGGGTCCTATAACTTATAATGAGATATGGGTCCGTTATTGTAAGAAGGATGGTGTCCTTAGTTGGCCACTGCATGGTAGTTTTGAACAAGAGATTCTCGACAATTTAGAAGCGAAATTGTTTAGGAAGAAAGCCCGGCCGGCAATGTTTGACTCTTTTCGTTATTGGCGGAAAGAATCCAAACAGAGAGAAATGAAAAGGTTGAAAAAAGAGCAAAAAGAACTAGAAGAGTTAACTCTAGAGCAAGCGACTAAGCAGTTGCAGGCTAACGAGTGTGAGAAAGCCATAGATGTAGCCATTAGAGAGCGTAACTTAGCGATTGACAAGTGCTATCCTGCCTTGCCATCGAAAATGGCTAAGATACTGGAGGATTCCAAAAACGATCCTCTGCTATCTTATCTGTTACGGTCGCCTCCACCGTATGCACAAGGTGCTACGGCTCCACTTATACCGAATGTTCAATTGCCGGTTGCTGGACAACCTGGTGTTCTTGTTCCTCAGAATCAAGTTCCTATACCTCCTGTGGTGAATGTAAATGTTCCTACAGCTCCTCCTCTTCCTGCACTGCCCGCTCCTATAACTACCACTGTACCTATTGGTCCTCAAACTATTTTCCTCGATACTCCTACTGTTTCGTCATCTATTCCTACCTCTACTGCGTTCTCTATGTCTGCGAGTGTACTAACTCCACTTTCTGTTCGTCGAAGAATTACTGATTCTGTTACTAATATGCTGTCTCCTATATATAAAACCTTGATTAAGACTCCTACTCCTGACTCTGTTCAGAGACGGAGTCAGCTTCCAAGTACTGAGGAACGGGGAGTTTTAGACTCCACGGCTCTCAGATGGATTACAAAAGTTAGAAGATATAGTACGAAAGATGTGTTAGAGACATTTATGCAATGGGGAGAGCCAACACAGCGATACGTCTTCGACGAGATGTGCTCGTTGTTGCGTGAGGAAATAGAAGAAGACGATGTCGAATCAGATTTGGAAGATTTAATTAAGATTCAAAAAGAGTTTGCTGCTGGAATGATAGTGGGCGATAATATAAAGGAAGCGATGGAACTCATTTTGAGTTTTAGGATTGATCCATCTCTTCGCTCGCCGAGAGATTTAGAGAAAGGTAGAATGAAGCTAAGTCGCCAATATCCTATGAGGGAGGTTCCTCCAATTTGGCGCGAAGCAGTACAACGTGATGATAATGCGGGTATTGCAGCTGCTCCAGCACAGTTCCAAAGAGTATGGATACATATTCCGTGGAAGCGAGCAGAAGTATTAGCAGTGAAACAGGCCTTGCCAGATCCACGTAAGAATCCAGCCGGATATTACAAGGAATTGACACAGACAGTTGAGGCTTGTATAATGAACTTAGCCGACATTGATATGTTGTTTGGTAATGTAGTTCCACAACCAGTGTGGGCTAAAATTCGTAGAGAGGATCATCAGGCTGCTTTAGGTGGTGATTGGGCAGCTATCACTGCAGCAGATGCTCAACAAATAGGTGGTGCGAAACCCGAACCCCTAATTGCTAATCTGCCAGGCAGAATAATAGATTTAATGAAGACTCTGATGCCAGCATTGCGTGTTAATTGGGATAAATTATCCGCATGCAAGCAGAAGAAAGACGAAAGTGTCTCCGACTTCTTCACGAGGTTCGAAGAGACTTTTGTGGATCATAGTGGTCAGGATATGAGCACTGAAGGAGGACAGAGATTGTTTGTCGATAAATTTGTGCATAATTTGTTACCTGAATTATGCAATAAATTGAAAGACTCAGAAAGTGCGTGGGCTGTATCTACGACAGCGCAAATACTTGCGACTGCACAGTACTATGAAAATAGGGATAAAGAGGAAAAGGAGAAATCAGAGAAGAAAACGAAAGATTTAAAGACTAAAGTTCTTTTACAGCAGGCGTATCCGCCTCGCACGAATCAGACTAATATGCAACAGAATTCGTATCAAAAGACAGATTATAATTCGACCAGGCCTCAATACCAGTGGAATCAGTGTGCGTACTGTAAGAAAGAGGGTCACTATAAAAATGATTGTCAGATTTTAGCGCAAAATAATGCGGCAGCAGCTCAGAGAGGTCGTGGTGGTTTTGCACAGAATTCTAGAGGTCGGGGACGAGGTGCTATGCCTCCACAAACTAATGATCGTCCTTCTAATCACTTTGATCAGCGAAATGTACAGTCAGCTCAACAGAATAGATCTCAGCAATATCTTGTTGAGGATTATTGTGAAGTTGAAGAGGGATTTCAACAAAATGGGTACTAGGACAGCCATGGACAGAGAGAGGGAGTAGTATCAGTTCCAGTGGATCAGAGTGGGCCTTATGTCGCAGTAGCAACATCAGGTGTAGTCGAACCGTTTCTGTTGGATACTGGTGCCGCAAAAAGTTCTATCATGCATGCGAAACTCCCTGGCGCACCTTTGTCTGGCTCAACAAATGTTTCCGTAGGTTTTTCAGGCGCCCCTGTGTACAACCCGATATCTGGTCCTTTGTCTATTTCTGTTGGACCGTGTCAATTGAAAGCACCCTTAATTTTGACGACAGGTTGTAATGAAAATCTGCTTGGTTTAGATTTGTTAAAACGACTATATGCGACATTGTACTGTTCTCCGGAAGGAGTACAGCTTACTTTGGGTAAAAGACTCACCTCTCCGATGTACTTGTCTATGGACGCACTCCCGCCGGAGCTACGTTCACTCCCTGATTCTCTTTGGGCGACTGGTCCCAATGATGTAGGTCTACTAGAGATTCCACCGTATGTAGTAACTTTGAAAGCGAATGTGAAATTTCCAAGAATTCCTCAATATAAAATATCGAATGAAGGTGAGCGTGCACTCTTATTGATTGTGCAAGATTTGATTAAAAAAGGTGTGGTTGAAGAAACGCGAGGAAATGTTTGTAATAGTCCTGTATTGCCGATTTTGAAACGAACAGATCCTACAAAGCCTCCAGTTTATAGGTTTGTCATAGACCTTAGAGAAGTTAATAAGATTGTAATTCCGCAGTTTCCTGTAGTGCCAGACATTACTGCTTTGTTAACATTGATTCCTGCTACAGCTACATGGTTCTCAGTCATCGACTTGAAGAATGCCTTTTTCAGCATTCCGATAGCCGAGGAAAGCAGAGATATTTTTGGCTTCTGTTTAGGAGGTCGCAGTTTCAGATTTAAACGCGCTCCACAAGGCTATTGTGAAAGTCCATCTATTTACAGTCAAGCTTTAAAAAGTCAGCTAGATTCTTTTGTCCTTCCTCCAGGCTCTGCCCTAGTACAGTATGTAGACGATCTTTTGGTGGCTGCCGATGACAAGGAAACTTGCAAGGCAGCTACAATTTCACTATTGCATCATTTGTCTAATTTGAATCATAAGGTGTCACCTTCCAAAATGCAATATTGCTGCCAAGAAGTAACCTACCTAGGTCACCTCTTATCAAAGGAGGGAAGGAAGTTGACCCCAGAAAGAATAAAAGCAATTACGCAGATGAGTGTTCCACGCACACAGAGGGAAGTACGTGCCTTTCTAGGTATTACCTCTTACTGTAGGCAATGGATTCCAAATTTTTCACTTTTAGCAAAGCCGTTGGTAGCTTTGACTGGGAAAAATGTTCCGAGTCCGGTGCCATGGTCTGATGAATGTCAAGAGAGTTTTGCTGAATTACGAAAAGCTTTGTGTTCAGCTCCTGTATTGGGCACACCTGATTACAGTAAGCCATTCACGCTCTACGTTCACGAAAGAGAAGGTTGCGCGTTGAGTGTCTTGACACAGAAGTTTGGTGATAAACAACGCCCTTGTGCGTATTTCTCATCAACATTAGATCCGGTAGCTAGAGCATTGCCTAGTTGTTTGAGGGCTACAGCGGCAGCTGCAGCTTCCATTCGACAATCTGCTGGTTTGGTGATGAACAATATGCTAGTGGTCATGGTTCCTCATGCAGTGGACACACTCATGAACCGAACGAAGACACAACACCTTACTAGTGCGAGATTATCTGGTTACGAGCTGACGTTATTAGCGAGTCATATTCAGATCAAAAGATGCAATGTATTGAATCCAGCAACATTGTTGCCGACTGATCAAGAGTCGAGTGATTCTGAGCCACATGACTGTTATTTCAAAACGGAGGAAGAGACAAAAGGTCGTATCGACTTGAGAGATACTCCTCTATCCGACCCAGATGGTACGCTGTATGTGGACGGGTCATGTTTTAAATTGGAGAATGGTGATGTGACTGCTGCCTACGCGGTAACGACTTTGAAGACGATTGTGGAGACTGCAAGAGTGAGTCAGAATTCTGCCCAAGCTGCAGAGTTAATAGCTCTCACGAGAGCGTGTGTTTTAGCTGAGGGAAAGAGAGTGAATGTGTTTACAGATAGTCAGTACGCATTTGGCGTGGCCCATAGTTTTGGCCGGTTGTGGAGAGAAAGGGGTTTCATTACGTCCCATGGGACTAAGATTCAACATGGTCAGCTAGTTAACGACTTGTTAGAATCTCTAACCTTACCGACTGAAGTTGCGATTGTGAAGTGCAGTGCTCATAAAGCAATCACGGATGATGTTGGTCGGGGAAATGCCTTTGCTGATGAAACCGCTAAACAGACAGCTAGAGACATGATGAGTAGAATGTATGTTGCTACGTCTGCAAGATGGATTGCTGAGTCTGGAATGTGTGAGGACACAATGGAAAGTGTGAAAGAGATTCAGAAAGAAGCGACTGAGGAAGAGAAACGCGTATGGAGAGAAAGTACGGGCAAATTGGACTCGAATGGATGTTGGATTGATTTGACAGAACAGCAGCGTTGGATGTTGCCTGATGCGTATGTGCTTGCAGTAGTGACGATGGCGCATGGAGTGGCGCACATAAGTTCTAAAGGGATATGTAAGATGTTAGCTCCGGTTTGGAAGAATGAGGGAATCAGTAAGTGTGCAGAGAGAGTGGTGAAAAATTGTATGGTGTGCTTGATGCATAATCCTGGCAAGGGAACTCCAACTCCAGCTGGTCATTTTGCTCCTCCTTCCTGTCCCTTTGAAGTAATACAGTTAGACTTCATTCACATGGAACGCTGCAACAATTTAAAATACGTCCTGGTGGTGGTTTGTGCTTTTTCCAGGTGGATAGAAGCATACCCACTAAAGGACAACACTGCTTTATCAACTGCCAAAATTCTTCTCAAAGAATTTTTCCCTAGGTTTGGAATGCCACGGATTGTATGGTCAGATAACGGAAGTGAGTTTATAGGGAAAGTTATGCAGAGTGTGTGTGCTGGTCTAGGATTGAAACAAAAATTTCATAGTGCGAACCATCCCCAGTCTGCTGGTTTAGTCGAGGGTTACAATGGCACCCTCAAGCTTAAAATAGCTAAAATTCAAGCATCCACAGGTTTGGCTTGGCCAGACGCACTTCCTTTGGCCTTGTTATCAACGAGAGCAACAGTGCATTCTAGAATAGGGCTTTCTCCATATGAGATTGTATTTGGCCGCCCGGCAAATGTCTGGGGTGTGCCAAGGCCTAAACAATTCTGCTCCATTGAATATCCTATGTTGATAGACTATCTTTACGACTTGACTGCTAAATTAAGTCTTATTCATCAACAGGTCTTTGATGCTTTGCCAAAACCTCCGGAGAGTCCAGGGCATCAGCTGAAACCCGGCGACCACGTGGTGGTCAGAAATTTTGCGAGGACAAAGAATCTTCAGCCTCGCTACATCGGCCCCTTCCAAATCCTGCTGGCGACGAGGACAGCTGTACGTGTTGCTGGTCGCAAGCACTGGATCCACGCTTCTCACGTAAAGCGTGTTCCACTGCCGCTGCCCTACGACGACTGGGTGAAGAAGGGAATTGGTGCCTCCGAAGCTGAAACAACTCCGAAATTTGTCCCTTTCAGCGATGCCGATTTGATTTCTGACACTTTGAAACGTGACTCTCCTCTTGAAAAGACTGCTTTGAACATTGAACATTTGTCTCCAGCATCAGAAGAAACTTTGCCATCTGCGAACGTAAACTCTGCAACAGCTGCTAGTGATACACTATTCTCCGATCAGACAGTACCAGCGAAGCAGAAATACAACCTTAGAAGCCATAAAAAGGACTAATAAAGCAGGCAACTGCATACTGTGATTTTGATATATATATATATATTTTGAACTTTTGCCTTCAGCCAGGAAGTTTGTTATTGTTTATTGTTTTTAAAATTGCCTTGCCGTCTGGGTAGCCGTAGGGTCGTGGCTGTGTGCCTAGTTTGAATTTGCAGGGGTCTGACACAAGGTCGATCTTTCTGTTAGTACTGGGAACTCCCAGGGCTGACAGAGGCATTTTCATCTACGTACACATCATCAGTGGTCGCGAGCGGATTGTAGAAGATGGAACTTCCTGCGCTGCAACGAGAAAATGTGATTTACGTTCGCAGAAACAGACTAAATAGAATTCTTCATAGCAAATGTTTCTTGATGCAATGTGCCATTACATTTTTGATTGTTTTAGCAACATTGGTGGGTGGAATTGTCTTTAGCATAAATTTGATTTTTGTGCCAGTATCTACAGTACCTCCCCTTGATCCTGCTATTTCTACTGTTTCTTCTATACACTCTTTTCACTCGTTTCCGGAACATGAGCAAGCTCGACGCTCAGAATTCATTAATAATACTTTTGTACAGCTCTTGCACCAACACCAACTGGTAGTTAACACGACAGACTGTTGGGTGTGTGGCTTGATACCTCACACTATGGATAAAGGTATTCCCTATCTGGTTTTGCCTTTCAGCTACAATGGATCATTTCAGGCCCTTCAAACCATCTTTGCTTATGCTCTTGAGACCTATCCTCCACGTCCACCACGTTCCACTAAATATAACTCTGCCAACAAAGCTTTAGTCCAGGGAATTATTGACATGGTCAAAGACGTCAATAATACTCCATCATACCCTAGAGACGAATTGCGAGTATATTTAAGTTGGAATACTTCAGAGTATCGCCTTAGTTTAGGAGAAAGCAAGCGTAAAAGCTCAACTCCAATCTGGGTCGTACCTCACCGAGGTCAGGTCTGTTTGCAAGGTAATGGGAGAAATCCGAGAGCTCAGCTAGGGAGGAGTGAGTGCGTAGAGACTTATGTGTTTCCGGCTAACTCTTCCCCTGCCTTTCTTACTGCTAGGGGTACCTATTTCATTTGTCGAGACAGAGCTTATACATGGTTGCCTGCCGACTTCTCAGGATCATGTTATATTGCTCGATTATTGCCTCCGACATACACTGCTTCACCTGATTACCACAGAACAAGAGTAGCAAGAGGTGTCTTCAGCAAGGAAGATACCGCTGGTCAGGAAGCTGGAGACTTCTTCAAAGGCTTCCTTCCGTTCTGGGGGCCTATGGCCAATAGTAGAAACATACGTCAGCTAACACGGGTAGTTGAATCTACTATTACCGAAACTGCTGGTGCCCTTAGCAATCTGACAGCTGAGCTTCAGGCGGATAGGCTCATGACATTGCAGAACCGTATGGTTCTAGATGTTATACTTGCAGATCGAGGTGGGGTATGCAGAATGATCCAATCGAGCTGCTGTGTCTTTATTCCTAATAATGCTCCAACAGTTTACGAGGCGATCTCTAAGTTGCACAAGATTTCGGACTCCATACATGTAGACAAGGGAACTTGGTCCTTTATGGAGTGGGTTTGGACTCTGATTTCAGCGTGGGGATGGAAGGTTCTAATGGTCATTGGTGTCATCCTAGTATTCCTATTCTCATGTTGTCTGATTATCCAGTGTGGTCCTGCTCTATGTAGTCTTTGTGCTACAACCTGTTTTAGAAAACCACCTGCATTTGGAGAAAAGACACGAGAAAGGATGATGATACAACAACATGTCACTGACCTGATGAGCATAGAACTAGATTCAGACATAGATTGAGTAATTGCCTATGTAAGGGCAAAAGGAGGGTCTGAGGTTCCGTGACGGTTCCATGACGACTTGAACCCGTGTTTTCAAGTTTGTCGGAAATACATAAAATTAGTATCAGCGAACCGCAAATGATCCATTTAGCATATCCTGGTGTTTTCGCTACGCTACGAGCAAGAGCACTCCTTCCATTGACATATTTCTGATATACCCACGGCATCCATCTTAGATCGTGGCCGCCATTTTGTGGTTCCTTGCCCTCACATATGCAATAGCCTCTGATCATTTCATTTACTTCACTTTGATTAAGGACACGTAGCCTTAGCCGGAGATTCACCTCTTACATGACACGTGCACCTTAAACCAGATCACGCTGAAGCTGCATGACTCGACAAAGGCTGCCTCCTCTGCCCGAGGCCAGCCCACCTGAACTGGTTTTCCTGTCCATTGTACCTGATCATGATTAGGCGGCCGAAGCCGGTAGCCTTGCCCATTTACAACCCACAAACATCTCTTATCCCGCTTTTCTATCTTCTGCACCTGGCTCTGCTCCTTTCCTTCTGGGCCTTTATTAGGGGGAGGTAACGAACTTTACGATGAGGCGGTCCGGGTCTTGAATGCAATATTGACAAGGGATTGTGATGGACTGGTGGGAACCCCTCTTCGTGATGTTTGGTATCAGATATTATCGACAGTTCCTGTGTAACGCCAAATATTTATTGTTTAGAGACACAAAGGTTTGGGAATGTACCGACATGTGAAATATTTGCCTAGAGCACAATTTTTGGTATATAAGGAGCAACCCACTTTGTACAAATCGAACAGTCTCCTAGATTCTGCCCGTGTGTAGATTCTGTGATTTCTGTGTCCCTGCAGTAATAAACCTTTGGTCTTTGACGCCACCATCGAGAAGCCCGTGTTTCTGTTCATTTGTGCACCAAGGCAGGTGGGACTCCGGGGTCTTTGGGTGTTGTACCCTGACACCTCTGGACGGAACCAAAAAGTCCAGAACTCCAACCCTGGAACCCTTCTCGCCAACCAACTTACTGTGGAAAGTATCGCCTCGAGAAGAAGTCGTCTACCAGTGGTCACCAAATCATTGCCCCCAAGATGCACTATGATTATAGATGGCGGTGACCTTGTCCGCCCTAACAAACCCTCGAAAAAGGATTGAAACTGGTCAATACAGAGCCCGCCTCTTCCGTAGAAGGTCACCCTGTACCCGTATTCCCCAGCTATGTGAATCATGTCACCTGCTTTGAATACGTCCGCGGCACGCCTCACGTATGAGTGGCCCACGACCCACACCACTTTTTCCGCAGCCGGTGATCTGTGACCGCTGGTTCCCAGGTGTCGGGTCGACTGCACAGTCCGCCCCGCCTCGTAAGCTTGCGAAACTGTAAACCAAACAAAAACAAGAAGCGTGAGTACATGATATCAGCTTCACAACATGTGCAATCGCACATACCTTTTGTAACAATTCGAGGACCAACGCCCCAATTGTTTCACTTTTTCAACACTCAGACCCCTGGCTGTAGCCTCTGTAGCAGCCCCTATCCGAAAGGAATGGGTCCCAAACTCGCCGGGGTTCAAGCCCGCGGCCGAAATTGCCATTGCAAGCACCCGCTGGAACTGAAACCTCGTCAGTGGGGTGGCATCAGCGTGTCTCAACAAGGTCCCCCCCCCATGATGCCGCCCTCTGCGCTAAATATTCCTCTACGCAAACAACAGGGCACATGGGAGAACCGGGAATCCGATGTATGACTACGCAATCCCCGATCGCACCCTGATCGGCCTTGGACCTGACAAACGAGACAATCATTGTCTCCCCCTTAACCTGAATGTGCTCTCGGCACAGTCCCCCCACCGTATCCTGCTTGTTCTTCGCCACCAGTTCGCTTACCCGCATCGCCCCATGGAATGCTAATGCAAAAGCGGCCCGGAATAACACTGTTTCATACTGGGATGAACATGTCGCAGGGAGTACGGACAATAACAGGGCCAACCTTTCCAGACCTATCGGGTGCCTTTCATCTACTCTGCGACCCTCAAGGCGTTGCCACCCACGTAGCGCTTTCTGCACAATGAAAGACGCTGTCGGGTCCTGGATCCCATGAGCCCTTGCCATAAAGGAAATGGCGGCCCGATGCCTCTGGGCCGTAGCTACCGATTTGCCTGCCTGATGTAAAGACAGCAAACATTTTACGACAAACTCTTCCTGGCCCCAAAGCTCCCCCCTAGCAGAACCCAAAAAGGACCAATAGGAACGGAACGCCCCTTCATATGCCTTCCTTGTCCTGGGTGCTAAACTCTCTCCCACGAGGTTTTGTAGTTCGGGGCACCGAGAGACCAGAGAGCTTCGGGAAAGGGTGCCGCCACCGGGTCCGCTGTGGGCAGAAAACCCCAGAAGGCCTGCATACGGAAACGAGAAAGCGCATCAGCCGCCTGATTCAGTACCCCCGGCACATGTCTTGCCCTAAAGAGCACATTCAATTGCATACACAATAACACAATTTCCTTGAGCAATCTCAGAATCCATTTGCAACGTGCTGCCTGACTATTGATACACTCAACCACGGTCATGTTATCGGACCAGAACACCACAGAGTGATCCCGAAACCCCTCAGGCCATGTTTTCAGGGCCACCAGAATAGGGAAAAGTTCGAGAAAAGCAATGTTACTCGTCAGCCCGCCCTCGTGCCACCATGACGGCCACCTTTGAGCCGACCACTGATTACCGAATATGGCGCCAAAACCTATACTCCCCGCCGAATCTGTCCACAGCCCCAGCTCCTCGGAGGACACCGCCGGCTTGTTCCAGACAATCCGACCATTGAAATCCGCCAGGAATGCCAACCAAATGCGCATGTCCTGGCGAATCTCTGCCGAGAGCCTCGTGCGGTGGTGTCCCTTTTTAAGACCGACCATGGCTTGTGCAATCGAGCGGGAAAAGGGGCGGGCCATTGGCATTACTCTAAGGGCAAAATTCAACTGACCCACAGTTTGCTGCAATTGATGCAAGTTCACCTTAATCTCCCGAATACACGTTTCAAGGGAGGCCCTGAATTTCACCACCTTTTCTTTGGGTAACCGGAAGCAACCTTCTTCTGAATCGAGCTCTATTCCAAGAAACTCGAGCGAAGTTGATGGCCCCACAGTCTTACCTGGTGCCAATGGCACACCAAAATGACTCATCAGACCACAAAATTCTTTTAAAGCCTGTGCACATTCTGGATCCCAGGCTGCCCCCAGAAACAGAAAATCATCGAGATAATGCGTAACATGCTGAAACCCCGTCTTTCTCGTGAATACCCATTGCAGAAAACAACTGAATTTTTCAAAATAAGCACAAGATATGGAGCATCCCATTGGCATACATTTATCCATGTAATAGCGACCCTGAAACATAAAACCAAGGAGACGCTGATCGTCTGGGTGTACCGGGAGCAACCGGAACGCTGACTCGATGTCTGATTTGGCCATCAGCGCTCCGGGCCCCAGGCGATTCAACATGGCGACGGCCTCATCGAAAGATGCGTACCGCACCGAACACACTTCCGGGTCTATCGCATCATTCACAGAAAGACCTCGTGGGGCTGACAAATTATGTATTAATCTAAACTCACCCGGGTCCTTCTTGGGGACCACTCCCAAAGGGGAACAAACAAAGTTAGCAACTGGTGGTATGTCGAATGGTCCGGCAACCCGCCCCCGAGTCACCTCTTTCCCAATCTTTACCTGTACCACCGCCGTATTCTGCAGGACCGACAATTGGTTCCTACAATGCGTTTTACCCTGAAAATTCCCCACTGGGATGCGGAAACCATACGAAAAACCCGTTTCGCAACACCCCAGCAGAGACATGATCCGGGTATTCATTGAGCCAAGGAATCATTGCCATGGTATCAACCGGGGTAGGTAAAGGCGCCCCTCGGACTATTTCAGACCTGTTTGGCGCTTCCCCTACCTCCGTTATCACCCGTTTTGGCTCTGCACATGGTCTCAGGATGCGAGGACTGTCCACACCCCCCACAGTCGTGCCTAAACTTGCATGACCCCTGGGGCCTTGTACATTTTCCCCTATTAAAATTCCAACAGATTCCCTTTTTACCTGCGTTGCCACTCGACTTCGAGTGATGCTCGTTACCTGCACCCGTCCGAAAGGGCGTCCCAGATGAATGGCGGGAAAACTCACCCCCGTTACCCCCCGACAATGGTGCCTTTAACATGCCTGAATTCTCCATCTTTTGCCAAGAAATGGAGTCGTAACAATCCCAGGTCAAAGATGCGTCATGCTCCTTGGCCTTCCGAAAGACATTATCATAGCAAAACCACTGATTGCCCTCATATGACTGAGAGTACTCCATAATACGTGTCTGATACACAGGCAACTCGGCCAACATCTCAGGCCTTCGTTCCCCCATAATTGAAGTGAATATGCCAAACGCTCTGCCCCAGTTACCTATGTTCTCATCGACCTTAAAGGCGGCCATCTTGGCGCGCCAAACACTCGGATGCAGAAACTCTTTTTGACCCTTCACATGCTCGATCTCGTAGTGATCAGTTAGCAAAGAAAACATGTTTACATACTTATCAGCCCAAATCTTCTCCTTGACTTCAATCGGAATATGCTGAGCCACTTTCTCCCTTCGTGAGGGTACAGACCCCTCCCCCGCAATCGGCAGTAGCCGCTTACCTAAATTAGAAGCTGTAGTCGCTGCCGAACTCGTGCCCGCTGCGGTTTCACCCACCGGAGCCTGTGGGGGAACAGAAGAACATGGAGCCTTCGCAGCCTCTCTAGATTCTCGCAATTGCCTCATTACTGCCCTGGCGTCATCTGCCGTGGTGCCCTCACTATCTTTCCCCAACCACGCTGCCAGTTGTGCAGCTAACTCGGGAGGCATATCCCCCCCGTTCACAGGGGTGACTACGACGGGGATTGGTTGCCCCTCCTTCGGAACCGGGATTGGCTCCTCAGTCAGTGTATCGGGAACCGGGGCCTCTCCCCCAGATGCCCCTCTCTTGGACCTCTTGCCTCTCCCGCTGGGGACTACTCCCGGCAATGCTGGTCCGACGACTCGCTTCGGGCCTCCTACACCGTTCATTGCCGCCATCTGCTTCTTCATCTCGGCCATGTCCTTTACGAGCATGCGGAGCATCTGATCGGTACCGACCCGCTTTCCGACCTTCTTGCCCGGCATTCTCCAACGAAGATATCTGAAAGAACAAAGACAAAATTAAAACGCTCAAAAATGGCTCTTCGTTCCGTCTCGAGCTCACGTGCAGCGGGGAGGTGCAGCTTCAGAGCACAGGAACAAGAGGATGCTTCTTTGGCTTGTTGCTCCTTTTATCCTTCTTCGGGCGGGCGTAAACCCGCCTCCGCCCGCCTCCGGAGGCGTGGCTGGCGGCTTCAGTGTCTAGGACAACCCACTCTAGGGCGGGAAAAAGCGCGCCCCGGCTACGCCGCTTCGGGCATACCAGCCGAGACTCGCCTCCCGCCCAAGATGGCTTCCCGGGGGGATCGGGGTACTCCACCATACGTTCGGGGGGACCGAGTGGTCGCCCCTTTCCATATTATATCACTATACGAAAAGCCAACCTCCCACCACACACCACTACCTTGGCCATGCAGGGTGGGGGGTTGGCAACAGGGCCAATCCAACCCACAGACAGCCATTCCCAACCTGCACACAGTCTTTCATCGCTGGTGGTGCAGGTTTGGCCCTGCATCCAATTCCCTGCAGGCAGCCGCCAAGAGGCAGTCAACCCCACGCCGGGGACAACCCTTGGAGGTGCATGGAATGGAGTAAGTCTTGCAGCCTGCCTGTTTCCAACTTCCAGAAGCAGCCAACACCATGCTGTACACAGCCTTTGGCTGATGGCAGCAGGGAGTTGGCCCCAGGGTTTGGCCTGTCGCCAGGCCCTGTGGCCAAATCCCCAGCAGGCGGCCAACCACACGCTGCACACAGCCTTTGGCATGCGCAACGGAGGGTTAGCTTTCGGGCCCTGGGGCCAAAACATATATATATATATATATATTCAATGAAAAAACCATAGGTTATAGGCCATATATAGTTAGGAATTAGCATTTACAAAACCTTATTTTACTCGCATAAAACCATTGAAATTCCATATATAGTTAGAAGCGCTAACTATATATCGCGCACCCGCAATCCACTGCTGATGATGTCACATATTACATCATTCATGACATGGTCAGTGACATCACTGATGACATCACTGATGACATCTCAAATGACATCACTGATGACATCACTGATCACAACATCCAGTGATTGTATGTGTCTGTAAAGTTTAAATATGTTTCACATATTGAAGAATGAGTGGATGTATAAGTGTCTGGATGAAGAATTTAGTAGGTGCATGACTGACTGTATGAGTGAGTGATTAAATGTGTCTCACTGAGTACATGGGTTAGTGACTAAACTGTCTTAATTCGTGCATCAGTATGTTTGTTGTTGTGTAAGCTGCTGCATGTGTTGATCAGTAGCTATAAGAGTGGCCATATGGGTTATTGATTGGTTGCCCAAGTATTTGAATGGGAGGCTGAGTGTGTGTGTGGGTGGCTGGGAGGTGCGTGACTCTGTGCATAGATGTGTAAGCAGTTGATTCACTAGGAGTATGAGTTCAAGAGTGCATGTGGAAACAGCTATATGGGCGGTTGACTGTGCATGGGTGTGTTGGTGAGTGAATGGATTTCTCATTGCTACATGTGCAAGTAAGTACGTATGTAAAACACAATACATGTGAGAGTTGAGATATATAAATAACTGAACATAAGAGCCAGTGAATGTGTGAGTGGCTGTATCGATCACTGTGAGCTTGTATCAGGGATTATATAAGAGAGTAAATATGTGTTATTATATGTTTGAATAAGTAAGATGTGTATAACTGTATAGTTGAGGAAATGGAGGTGTGATTGATTCTTTGCATGACTGACTAGGTGTGTGAGTAACTCCATGGATGACTGACAGTCTGTGAGTGTCTGTTTATACTGAGTGTATGTAAGGTTATATTAGAGTCTGAAGAGGTTCATTGTATTATCACATGAGTGATGTGATCAGTGATGACAAATGAGATGTCATCAGTGATGTCATTTGAGTTGTCATCAGTGATGTCATCAGTGATGTCATTTGAGATGTCATCATTGATATCATTTGAGTTGTCATCAGTGATGTCATTTGAGATGTCATCAGTGATGTCATCAGTGATGTCACTGACCATGTCATGAATGATGTAATATGTGACATCATCAGCAGTGGATTGCGGGTGCGCGATATATAGTTAGCGCTTCTAACTATATATGGAATTTCAATGGTTTTATGCGAGTAAAATAAGGTTTTGTAAATGCTAATTCCTAACTATATATGGCCTATAACCTATGGTTTTTTCATTGAATTTTCAAGGTTTTGTAAATGCAAATTCCTAACTATATATCCACTATAACCTATGGTTTTTTCTGTGAATTTCATTGGTTTTTTAATAGCAAATATGAAAAGCTTTAAAATGTCAAGTACGTGATAGATAAAAACATTTTCGTATTTATGCACGCTGATGTGCTTTGAACGCTGCACCCCCCCCCCCTCCCCTCTTTTGCCTTAGTAGTACTCTCTCTTTGCAGATACTGAAGGGTAGTTAACGCAGGCCTTTACCCCCGTTGTAATCCGTCGTGCCTCCTTGTCTCTCCATTTGATTGATTGTTGTCCAAGCATTTACTGTTTTAGAATTGGTTCTCTTTGGATCATTCTCTATTTACAAACAAGCACAAAGTCGCAATACTCTGTTTAGTCTTTGCAGATAGTGAAAAATCGTGTAAAAAAATAAAAGTAATGGAGCAAAATCAGTAGGCCACTAATTGGATCTCTTTTTGACCTCGCTAAAATAGAAATATTAGGAACAACCCTTCTTGAGAAATACGAAAATAGTGAGATGAACTGAGCTCCACACCATGAGGGCTGCAAGACAGCTCGGCTCCATCACCCATCCCGCACAAAATAACGACAAACCCTATGCAAATATTAAAAATATAGACAACACACCAGCAAAGAAACAGGGTAAAACATTTTATTAAAAAACTATTTACATAACGTTGGTTTATAAGATGATGTCAGTAGTGGACCGATGTGTGAATAGATCGAAAACAGCACAAGGCTCCAAGATCCGGATAGCAAGCTCCTGGATGTTGGGTGCCATAGTTTAGAGTTCTGAATTTCAGCCTTTTTCAATGCCTGTGCTTTGTTGAATCAAAATGGCGGCTTGACACAAAGCTGACTCAAGCGTTGTTACTGATGCTATGCAGACCAAAACTGGTTTTCAGTTTGTACATTTTTCTAGATTTTTCAATCCAAGTTTGGTTGACTTTGTAGAACGATGGCTTCAGATTTTCAACATACGGTGTGGTGGCGCTGACTGGGAGGGGGCGCTTCGCTCCTGCCCCCTCCCCAAGTAAGATTTTCATACGTGAAAGTACGTTAATGGTTTTGGTCCCTGAGATGCTTCGATGTCACTACCATTCTCAAATAGCATAAGTTCTGGATGTTGGGTGCCATAGTTAAGAGTTCTGAGCAGTGCTTGTAACACTGTCTGAAGCTTATTTCCACCTACTGCAGCTTCACTATTCTCAAAGTAAGTGAGTGTCGTTTGTGGACCTGACTGCATTAGAAAACAATGTGATATGTTACCTTCCTAAACAGCTTGACGGAGGCCCCTGAGGGGCGGTGTGATGGCCATGGACTCGGAGAAGACGCTTGGCTCCGACACCCTCCCCAAGTCTTATAGCACTGGTGTAGCCTGAGATCGCCCCCGACATAGGCGGCCGGCTCCCGGGGTCCGGCGGAACTTTTTGCCTTTTGATGACTCTTCAATTCTGGACCTTGTCCCACAATCCGTTTGACCTGAAGACAAGCTGTAGTGGGGCGCCCCTTTATCGTTTTAGTTGCCATTCCGCCCGCTTTTGCTACACTGTGCCTCTTCCGCCATTCAGCTGTTTACCGCCCGCTCTTGCGACTACAGCGTCTCGCTCACCATGTAGTTGAGATGCGCCCGCTCTTGCGGTGCAGCGATAGGCGGCTGCCACAGGACTCTCAAAATGGCGGCCGGCTCTTCGGTTTTGGGCCTGGTCCACTAAAATGGCCCTGGGACACCTTGGAACTCGGACGCTTGTCTGCTAGGGCTTGGGTCCCATTCTCGAAAAGCGTCCCCTCAGCCGTGAAGATTCTACAAAAGTCTTGGGGGCCTCCGACTCCCGCAGGCTTCTGGTGGGGAGCGGCTGCCATGATTGCTCGTGGAATGGCCACGACGGAGCTACGAGATGGTAGTGGTCTCATGCTGACGCCAGCTTTAGTCTGAAACATCCAGAAACACTGTAGACTACCAATTCGATCAGTTCCGGTAGCGCCCCAACATGACCCGGAAGAGAAGAACTTGCCCTCCCCTCTTTGACTGATGGTTCTTGTTGCCTGTCCCCTCTGTTGTCATTTAACAGAACTTTTTGGACTGCTGAAAGGGGTTGTGTTCTGAACGCTGGTTGGTGGAGACATTTAGACTATATTCTTGACCTACGTTGTCGCGTAATGCGTTTTATGACACGCCGCGTTAGCGCACCCGGAAGTGATCCGAGGCGCGGCGCGCAGCGCGTAACGTAAGCATAACAGGTCATGTGACTTGTTAATAAAACTTTTCATTGGTTCATTTTACTTTTGTTAATTTAATGATGAAAAGCTTGGTCATATGACCTAAAAATTACGCTTTTTATTATTTTCGAACAATATTTTTTTTTCAAACATATGTTATAATATTCCAGGCTAATGTACTTTCCCGGAAAATTTACAACTGTCTTGCAAGTAAAATATATTCCTTTTTCGAGAAAAAGGGCGTTTCTTCCTTCCATGACGGAGCCGTTGAGTAAAAGAGATTCGGCCTGCTGTCTTAGTCGCCGATACGCCTGATTATCAGATTCTTATCGATCACTTTATGTTGCAGACATGAAAAACACAACTGCCCTTGACCATTTATCTTTACTGCGTTCCTACATATTATACCTTTTATCCGTCATGTAATTGGACTGCTTTATTTCACTTGCCTTTTACTGATTCGAAAACAGTCACTAAAAGTAAAAACTTTACAAATGAAAATACTACTACCGTGTTTTGTTTTAAAAACCTTTATTGTGAAAATGTCAGTATACAAATACGGGCCTATAACCACGTGGGCCGGCCACGGAGCAAACTGAAATCGTATATGATGAGGAGACATTTACACTGTAGAAGAACGTAACGAGCGGGCCATTAGGTGACAAGAACAAAGGTGTCTAACAGTTGCGGAATCGGTGGACGTACATTTTGTAATTAAAATACGACAGGGCCACTTACAATAACATTTTCTAGATATACATTTGCGGGCAAAGAGTTACGAGTCCCATTTATACCGGCGCCATTTTGGGCGAGGCCGGGCAGGTCCAAGATATAGTCAAAATGTCTCCACCAACCATCGGCCAGACCAGAACCCCTTTCGGCCCTTTATGCTACAAGATGGTGTCTTCCATTCAGAAAATATTGGTGGCAGCATTTTGAAAGGAAACAGAAACAGCCGTTCTCCTAGTGAGTTTCACATTGTTACATTTAGGAAGAATGTTGAAGAGTAGTATGTGGAAAATCTGAAGCCATTTTTCTACAAACTCTCAATCAGACTTGGATGGAAAAAAAAAACCTGAAGAATGTACAAACTGAAAACCAATTTTTGTCTGTATAGCACCAACAGTAACGCTTGAGTCAGCTTTGTGTCAAGCCGCCATTTTCATTCAATCAATAGCGTCCCCCTGCACACATTCAGGGACCTGGTCGTGTCTTCAGATGAAACGCATTGTAGGAAAAGAAGCAGAAAGGAAAAGGAAAAAAGTTCCGCCGGACCTAGTGAAGCTGCAGCAGGTGCAAATAAGCTTCAGACAGTCTTACAAGCACTGCTCAGAACTCTCAACTGAGGCACTCAACATCCAGGACTTGCCATTCGGATCTTGGCGCCTTGTATTTTTGTTTTGTTTTTGATGGAGGGGAAACAACAAAAAACAGGCATTGAAAAAGGCTCAACAGTGCAGGGCGCCTTGTGCTGGTTCCGACCTATTCACACATCGGTCCACTACTGACATCACCTCATAAACCAACGGGGCACCCCACGCCGACTTTCGGCGCAGCATTGTAGGATGGCCACACCAGTGCGGCAATTTGCTGGACACCACCTCGGTGCCATCCAGATCTCGGCGCGTTCATTCAATCAATAGCGTCCCCCTGCACACATTCAGGGACCTGGTCGTGTCTTCAGATGAAACGCATTGTAGGAAAAGAAGCAGAAAGGAAAAGGCAAAAAGTTCCGCCGGACCTAGTGAAGCTGCAGCAGGTGCAAATAAGCTTCAGACAGTCCTACAAGCACTGCTCAGAAATCTCAACTGAGGCACTCAACATCCAGGACTTGCCATTCGGATCTTGGCGCCTTGTGCTGGTTCCGACCTATTCACACATCAGTCCACTACTGACATCACCTCATAAGCCAACGGGGCACCCCACGCCGACTTTCGGCGCAGCATTGTAGGATGGCCACACCAGTGCAGCCACTTGCTGGACACCACCTCGGTGCCATCCGGATCTCAGCGCGTTCGAGTCACTGTGCCGGAAGAGTGACCGGAACTCAGCTGAACACGCCGTCTTTCGGCGCAGCATTGTAGGATGGCCACACCAGTACGGCAATTTGCTGGACACCACCTCGGCGCCATCCGGATCTCGGCGCGTTCGAGTCACTGTACCGCAACAGTGACCGCAATTCAGCTGGACACGCCGTCTTTCGGCGCAGCATTGTAGGATGGCCACACCAGTGCGGCAATTTGCTGGACACCACCTCGGTGCCATCCGGATCTCGGCGCGTTCGAGTCACTGTACCGCAACAGTGACCGCAATTCAGCTGGACACGCCGTCTTTCGGCGCAGCATTGTAGGATGGCCACACCAGTGCGGCAATTTGCTGGACACCACCTCGGTACCATCCGGATCTCGGCCCGTTGTGCTGCCTTCGGCCTATTCGCACATCGGTCCGCTACTGACGCCGCCTCACGTGCCAACGGATTTTCTACGCTTTTTGTAGCCCTATGTCGCATAACAGGTCATGTGACTTGTTTATAAAACTTTTCATTGGTTCATTTTACTTTTGGTTTCCTAAAGATGGAAGGCTTGGTCATATGACCTAAAAATAACACTTTTCATTGGTTTAGAACATTTTTTTTTCCCAAACGATGAAAGCCCCACCTTGTTTCTGGATCATTCAGACTGAAGCTGGCGTCAGCATGAGAGCACCACCATCTCGTGGCTCCGTCGTGGTCATTCCGCGAGCAATCATGGCAGCCGCTCCCCACCGGAAGCCTGCGGGAGTCGGGGGCCCCCAAGACTTTTATACAATCTTCACGGCTGAGCGGACGCTTTTCGAGAATGGAGCCCAAGCCCTAGCAGGCAAGCGTCCGAGTTCCAAAGTGTCCCAGGGCCATTTCAGTGGACCAGGCCTAAAACCGAGGAGCTGTCCGCCATTTTAAGAGCCATGTGGCAGCCGCCTATCGCTGCACTGCAAGAGTGGGAGCAACTCAACAACATGGTGAGCGAGACGCTGTGGCCGCAAGAGCGAGCGCAACTCAGCTAGATGGCCGCCACCTGGGGAGGCCCGTTCACGCCGGCTCCCCCACGCCCCCCCCCCGAGCCGCCGCACGCCAATTTTCGGAGCAGCATTGTAGGATACCAAAACCAGTGCGGCAGTTTACTGGACATCACCTGGGTGCCTGTCGTACATGTTGTGTCAGCCATGTGACACTGGACACAAACCGCTACTGACGAGGCCTCCCCCCGCACCACCCGGGACGCCCCACGCTGTTTTTCTGTGCTGCATTGTAGGATCCCTAAACCAGTGCGGCACCCAGGCGACATCACCTGGGTGCCGTCCAGAACTCTGCACGTTGTGCTGCCTTGGGACTATTCGCACAACAGACCGCTACTGACGAGGCCTCCCCCCGCCCCACCCGGGACGCCCCACGCCAATTTTCGGAGCAGCATTGTAGGATCCCTAAACCAGTGCGGCACCCAGGCGACATCACCTGGGTGCCGTCCAGAACTCTGCACGTTGTGCTGCCTTGGGACTATTCGCACAAAAGACAGCTTCTAACCATTGTTGCTTTTTGTGTTGAGAAATGTTTAAATGTTTTTAGTTTTTGTTCCGTTTGTTAAAGTTAGTAGTTAATAAAGTTTTATAACCTTACTTTGTTGGAGTGTTATCTATTTTTTTAAAAACGGGTGAATGGGGCCTTGAATCGGGTTATTGTCATGTGTGGGCTTTGGAAGTGTGCTGCTGCAGGATCGGACATTTCAAACTCAAATGCACGTTCTTTTTCTTACCTTTCCGAAGCATGGAGCGCAATAGCAGGCAGAGAAAGGGTGATGCACGTGTTGAACACTACCTGACCTGGCAAGTTGCTGGCAGTGCCCCCCCGCCCGCTCCTGAAAGAGGGCACACACACACCGCCGCCCGAGTACTTCACAAATCTTTAAAAGACCATGCGCTTGTTCATGAGGCTTAAATGGTTTATCACCTCTTCTAGAACCCCTGCATCGACCCTCTGACGTTTCATGGAAAAATTACCATGTAACACAATACCAAGCCCTGTCAGCTGAAACCCCCAAGGAATCGTGGGGCATATTATCAAGGGGGTTTATCTCCGCTTTTTTGGCTTTAAAAACCATGAAAGCGGAGATAAAATTATTTCCCTATTATCAAGCTGTCGCTAACACCAGTTAGTGACAGCTAAAAGGAGATAGCGACCATCTTGGGCCCCGCTTTGCATGTCAGTGATACTTATCACTAATGACATGCAAAGTGGCGTGCCAAGATGTTAGCGACTGGAAACAGTCCCTAACATCGCTACCTTCTATTACCAACTTTTGGAGATATTCGCGCTAAGCGCGAATATCTCCAAAATCTAACACCTGCCCTGAGCAGTTCTTAGCCATGTTATCCAATGGGAGGTGGATAACATGGCTAAGAGCATTAGGTCGATAATACATGAATATCGCTGACTTTTCTGCGATAATAGCAAGGTTTATCTGCGATAAAAATCGCCGATGTGCGGCGATAATTTTTGTCTCTAAACAAGTTAGAGACAAAAATTATCGCTAGTTGTTCGTAATATGCCCCCGGGTTTTTGCTTGCAGAAATCGGGAGGCGGGAGACTAGCACTGAAATCAGTACTCACACGCCTGAATCAGGAGGATTGGCATGTCTGAATTCTCTACAGCTGGGGCCATAAACTACATCCGCAGGGTTAGGTGATAGCCTGGAACCAGCCTGGCATCTAAAATGGCTGCCGTGCACGACAAAATTGTGGCATTCGAAAAAAGGCAAGATGGCGCAGCCGCTGGAAGAGATGTATCAACATATATCAGCCTCCTCAGCCACCCTCAGGAAACATAAGGGATTAGGATATGTCTCCCGCACCCCCTTATACCTAGTACTTTAATTAACGAAGCACAAAATGGCGAATTCCCGTTTCGCTACCAGTTTGCGGCCCAGTTCGCGGCCCGTGAAGCGCTTCTACCGTGAAAAATCATTTTTTTTTTATTTTCCCCACGGGACCCTTTAATAACCCCAACAACATTCCTAGGGGGTCAAGAGGGGGATACCTTGCCCCCTTTCATTAAATTCCCCCTTAGTTTTTCACCTTTTCTTCTCTCTCGATCCTACCGAGAGACAAGATGGCGGCCGCTCCGGACTGTCACGCAGCAAAAAAAAAAAAAAAGCTCACGCACAGCCGCTGGAAGAGATGTATCAACATATATCAGCCTCCTCACCCACCCTCAGGAAACATAGGGGATTAGGATACGTCTCCCGCACCCACTTATAACTAGTAATTTAATTTACGAAGCACAAAATGGCGAATTCCCGTTTCGCTACCAGTTTGCGGCCGCGCTTCTACCGTGAAAAATCATTTTTTTTTTATTTTCCCCACGGGACCCTTTAATAACCCCAACAACATTCCTAGGGGGTCAAGAGGGGGATACCTTGCCCCCTTTCATTAAATTCCCCCTTCGTTTTCCACCTCTTCTTCTCTCTCGATCCTACCGAGAGACAAGATGGCGTCCGCTCCGGACTGTTTAGAATGTTGACAGACACCGGAGGGCCAATCAGCTTCGCATCGCAAAGTTCCGATACGCGAAAGGTTCGCTAACCGGATCGCTGCCCGGAGCGCTGTTACAGATATATATCTTGATTTAAACGTTAATTTCTCAAAATCCACTGAAGCACATATATTGAGACCTAGCAAAGGCACATCGGGCTAACAGTCCCTACAATTTTGCCAAGTTTCGTGCAAATCCATTCAGCCGTTCGGGCTAAAAGTGAGTCCAACCGCCCTATGGAAAAATGAATGGGAAAAACGTGTTTTGGGACCCCCCTTTTTTCTCGGCCCCCCCTTGAAGAACCCCCCCCAAATTTTCAGGGGCTGCTCAGAAACAAAATGTGCCATTTTCCTGAAAATTTCAGCCAATTCCGTCCACAAACGCCAAAGTTATTAGACATAGAATTTTCAAAAGTCCCATAGGAAAAAAATCCTAACTATATATACCTACTGGCTATCGCCAGTAGGTAATATATATATATATATATATATATATATATATATAAAGATGAGGGAGCATACAGCCCCCACCCCAACCCTTAATAGGCCTCTGGGACCCAATCCCCTGGGCCCAGTTCCAATAAAACTTGACCTCCTGAACCTTATTAGGTCCTGGGGACCCGATCTCCAGGGCAGAGTAATTAATAACTGGAGAGGGGTGCAAGGCCCCACTCCCTGAGTCTAATCAGACCCTGTAACCTTATCCCCTGGGGCTAAAATGCTAATAAAATGAGCCTTTTTGGGCCAGAGGAACCCCCAACACCCTGGGCTAAATAAAAGGGGAGGGGGCATGTGGCTCCCCTCATCGAGCCTTATTAGACTCCAGGGAAGCTATTCTCCCAGGCCCAAGTAATTAATAAAGGGAGGGGCATGCGCGCCCTCCTCCCTGAGCCTAATAAGGCCCCGGGGACTCCATCCCTCTGGGATGAAATGTAATGAAAAGGGCTACCCAACTGAAGTACTTTCTACTGGTTAATTAGCGAGTGCAAACTCGTTGGATGAATGTCTAGTGCATACTTTACACTACAGATGCGAAAAAGCACTATGAGGTAATGTGTCCAGTGACCTTATGTACATGTAATATTGGCTCTTTGATTGTCCCTCAACCCTCTTCATACAGGAATCAGTGACAAAATGAATCCTTGTATAGAGAAGGCAATGAGACTACAAAGAGTTGAATCTCCACCAAACAAGGGTACTACCTCTTAATTATATGGAGTGTTTGGTGGAGTTTGCATCAAGAATGTACCATCAAAATCATCAGGAAACGCGCACAGATCACTTTGCTAAGTTGAGCTGTCCATCAGCCTGGAAAATGAAGGGAACACCATTGCATATTACTAGCGTGCAAGAGGTGGGCCCGAACAGGCTGGTCACGCCATTAAAATCAGCAGGAAACACTCTCAGGTCTTATCAGTAAGTTGAGCTGTTCATTAGCATGGGAAATGGCCAAACTGGTTGAGCATTGTAGATAATTTGGTTCGTTTGCATACTCGGCAACAATTAAAAGGGAGAACCATAGACAGTGCTCTCAGACCAGGAGACAGTCACTACAGAAGAGATTGTGTCCCAATAAATCAACTATGCATTCCCCTCCATCAAGGATTTCCGATTGCTTTTCAATGTGCAATTGTAGAGATAACACACTTTCCATCAGTTTGGAATATGGCGGGAACACCATTGCATACTACTAACGGGGAAGGGGCGGGGCCAATCATGCGGTGATTGTTGGTGATTTGGCACATTTGCATACTCACTCAGCAACAATTAAAAGGGAGAACCATGGAATCTGCTCTCAGGTGTGGAGATGAGAAGAAAGAATCCATTTGTCTTGGACAGTCACTACAGAAGAGATGTTGCTCCTATATATCAACAATACATTCACAATACAGTAACTATAACTTGGGCCCTCGCCATGCACTGCTAATTACCCCACATATTTCATCAGTCATTACATCTTTTATGACATCCTTGATAATATCACTGCAACATTTGGTGTAAAATTATTGATGAGAAAACTGTGCATGCCGGGGGTGTGTGCCTTACAGCACAAATTACAGTTACTTGAGATAACTAACCATAACTACTGAATTTTAATGGTTTTCTACGAGTGAAATCTGAGCCCAACTATATCGTCCCAGTAACCTTTGGGTTTTTCAGTGAGTTTCTAAGGTTTTTTCAATTTTATTTCCCAACATATAACGTTTCTGTAACCTTTGTTTTTTAGTGAAAAAAAATATATAGGCCGTTTTCCCCGCCGAAACGCGTCTTGACATTAACCCTTTCGACGCTGATGACAAGCTGAGCTCGTCATGATGCACGGTTGAGCTGTGCTGATGACGAGCTGAGCTCGTCATGAATCATGTAAAATATGAATGTCCAGCACAGTACGGGAAAACTGCTAGCAGCCAAGGTGTTAAACAAGAGTGAAAAATAAAAGACTAATTGCACAAGCAACGAGGAGGTCGTGCATTCCTTAACGCCTTATCGCTGTAAGGAGGTTAAGCACTGATCGTTGGTGGAATATATATATATATATATATATATATATATATATATATATATATATATATATATATATATATATATATATATTACCTACTGGCGGTCGCCAGTAGGTAGTTATAGTTAGGATTTTTTTCAATGTTAAATCTCAAAATTCTATTTGGAATAACTTTGGCACCGGTTGACGAATCTGCCTGAAAATTTCATGAAAATGGCCTCGTCAAGCTCCGGTCCTTCCCTGAAAGTTTGGGGGGGATACAATAAGCGGGGGCCGAGATAAAAGGGGGGTCCCAAAACGCGTTTTCCCCATGTTAATTTCCATAGGGCGGTCGATTTCACTTTTAGCCCGAACGGCTGAATGGATTTGTACGAAACTTGGCAAAATTGTAGGGACTGTTAGCCCGATGTGCCTTTGCTATGTCTCAAGATATGTGCTCCAGTGGATTTTGAGTAATTTAGGTTCAAAAAAATATATATATCTATAGCAGCGCACCGGTGCGCGCACCAGGGAGCGCTCCGGGCGCGTGACGCGAGGTGCGCATGGAAAGCTGATTGGCTCTCGGGTGTCTGTAAACATTCGAAACAGTCCAGAGCGGCCGCCATCTTGTGTCTCGGTAAAATCGAGACATAAGAAGTGGCTAAAACAAAGTGGGAACTGACCATAAGGCGTCAGGGATAGACCCCTTTGACCCCCTAGGTTTGATGTGGGGGCTATAAAAGGGCCCCGCGGGGCATTTAAAATATTTTTTTTTTTTCGTTTTGCGCGGGGGAAGCGCCCGGTGCGCGCACCGGGGAGCGGCCCTGGGAGCGTACTATGATGAAAAAAGGTGACAGAGTTTTTAAAAAATGAAGTTTTGATTTAGAAATTGGAGGTAGTTCTAAAAAGAACTTTTTTTTTCTTCTTTTTGTTGTTTTATATTTTTTTGTGTTTTTTGAACTTTTTGAACTTTTTTTGGCTTTTCAAAACAGTTTTATATATTTTTTTGTATTTTTTTAGGGGGAGAAACAAAAAAAGGGAATTGAAACTGGCTCAACTGGAGCAAAAAAACAAAAAACCCAAAAAATTACTTCTTTTTGGGGCACTTGTGATTATCACCTGCAAGGACGATGAGCTTAACGCTTTTTTCGCCATAGGCGATAAGCTTGCCACATGCAGAACAAGTGATTTTAAAATCAGCAAATCTCGGCTGAATGCAAGGCATCACCTCGGATGTTTTTGGTTCCGAGGAAGTGGGTTGGTTTCTTTGGGAGGGGGTCCTTGATGACTGGGGGAGGTTACTGGCCAGTTCCCGGAACTCTGCACGAGAGTAGTTGATTGGGTGCTTTCTGGTCATGTGCCGAATCATGGTATAGTTACCAAATGAATATTTCTTGTTTGGGTTGCCCCGTGAAAGTTCATCATTGCAGATGAGGCAAGTCACCTTGGGCGCATTCACCTTTTTTTCCCCTCTGGAATTGAAAAAAACTGCCAAACAATGTGTGGTTTGGGTTTGTAAGGTGTATTTTCTTCTGGCAGCCATCTTCTTCTCCCCTCCTCCTCTTCCTCTTCCTCCTCCTCCTGTTCTTGACCACCAATATAATTTGGAGCTGGTCCTCTTGGTGGTGGTGGTGGTGGTGGGGGGGCAGATGCACCAGCTGATGCTACTACTGAAGCCATTATTTGGAGCAAAAAAGTAGAGAGAGCAACAAACAGGTCTTCCTCAGTCAAAGGACAAAGTCAGAATAAGGAAAAAAGGTGGGGTCTTTCATCATTTAGAAAAAAAAACTGTCCTGAACCAATGAGAAGTGTTATTTTCAGGTCACAAGACCAGGGGCTTCATCATTATGAAACTAAAACTGTTATGAACCAATGAAAAGTGTTATTTTCTGCTCACATGACCCGACGCGCTTACGCTACGCGCCCGGAGCGCGCCCGGGGGCGCGCCCCGGGTCGCGCAGCGTAAGCGCGTCGGATGTTTACGTTGCGCGATCGTATTCGCTCGAGTACTTCCGGGTGCGCTTACGCCGTGCGTATCACGCGGTTGCGGCTACGCGATACGTCACGATCATGTTTTCGTTTGCGATATTGGCGCTCACGGGACGCTCCCCGGAGCGCGCCCCGGGGCGCTTTCTAAAAATACGCTTTTCGGGGCGCTCCCCGGGGCGCGCTCCGGGAGCGCTCCCCAAAAAATTTTTTAAAAAAAATGGGATAATTGTAGGGACAGGTAGCCCTATTCTGAAGTGGTTTGTAAAAAACATTAACTTTAGAAAAATATGTATTGTGCTACATTGGGCTTAATATATGTTAGAGCCAAAATGTAGCCCAAATGTAGCCCAAAGTAGCCCAATGTAGCCCAAAGATGGCCACCAGAGATCAAAAATTGAAAATGTAGCCCAAAATTCAACTAGATGTAGCCCAACTGTAGCCCAATGACAGAATGTACCAGAGTGTTAAAAAGAACAACTAGAGTGCTAACAGTCTTATTTATAAAGTGAAACTTATAGTTAGGAATTAGCATTAAAAAAACCTTTGAAATTCACTGAAAAAACCATAGGCTTCACACCAGTTATAGTTAGGAATTAGCATTTAAAAAACCTATTAAATTCACTGAAAAAACCATAGGTTTCACACCAGTTATAGTTAGCTGGAAATTTTACTGATATAAAACCATTGAAATTCCCACGTTATAGTTAGTCGGACTCACTATAACTTGCGCGTGCAATGCACTGCTGATGACATCACATATTACATCATTCATGACATGGTCAGTGACATCACTCATGACATCACTGATGACACCATCCAGTGAATATGTGTCTTTCTGAAAAATAAATATTAGTGAGTTATTTTTAAATATTTAAATACATATATTAGTGTTTCACTTTGTGTATAAGTGGCTACATGTGTTGATAAGTAGCTACATGCGTATGTATATGGGTTATTTGATATTTTTATTAGTATCAGTATGAGTGTCTATATGGTTTGATGGAGGTATTACTTAGCGCATAGATGCATGAGTGACTGACTCTTTGTTTGTTTGTGTTTTGAAGACAGCATATGTACAGGACTGTATGGGTGGATGAGTGTCTATATGTGTTTGTTAGTGAGTGAATGACTGTCTCACTAGTGTCTTTATCAGTAACTACATATGTTTTAATCTAGAATATATGAATATTGATGTATATAAGTGAGTATATGTGAGAGTAAGAGATTGTAAGATTTCCTGTTTAAATAAGTATGTGTTTCTATAAGTGATTGTTTAAGAGAATAAATATGTGTAATTTTCAATAGAAGTAAGGTGGAATTGTGTGTATAACTCTATATTCAAATAAATGGTTGTTCAATAGTTTATTTGCACGTGTGAATATGTGTGTGAGTAACTTTTGGATGAATGTCGGTGTGTAACAGGATGTATAGGTGTATCTCTTCATATGATGAGTGAGTATATGTATGAGTGAATATATAGAACTGTTGGTGAATGAGTGGATGTGTATATAGATAGTGGAAGTACAGAATTGCTTGTTGTGACTGATATAGGTATGTCCATTTTTTAAAAATTTCAGTTTCTATTTTTGAATATGTGTCTCAAGGGTTACTTTACACTGAGAGGAGGTCTGTGACTGTGTCACAAGGATGGTGTCATCAGTGATGTCATGAGTGATGTCACTGACCATGTCATGAGTGATGTAATATGTGATGTCATCAGCAGTGCATTGCACGCGCAAGTTATAGTGAGTCCGACTAACTATAACGTGGGAATTTCAATGGTTTTATATCAGTAAAATTTCCAGCTAACTATAACTGGTGTGAAACCTATGGTTTTTTCAGTGAATTTAATAGGTTTTTTCAGTGAATATATATATATATATATATATATATATATATATATATATATATATATATATATATATATATATATATATTCTCGAACTCCGTGAAGTCACTGCCGCAGCTTGCTTTGGTCGCCAGCTCCAACCAACACAGTCACGGACCCGGACTTCGGTGCAAATTTATTTATTTATGCGTGCTTGTCTTGTCGCCATAACGTTTCGGCTCGAAAAGAGCCTTGTTCACATGACAACGTGATTAAAGGAAAACACCTTTTAAAAGTGACCATTACCATCCACGTGATACAGAATGTCGGAATGGACATAGAAGACAAATTCAATCTGCCACCTTGATACCTTGATACACAGGTAAAATTAGTAATTTCAGTTGTTTTGTGCAAATGTGCAATGCGCAATAGATTGTATCTTAATCATCAGATATACATGTACATTTTTTTAAAAATGGATAATAAAAACATCACAGCTTTTACTTTGATTTTAGCAAAAGAAGGGTCACATTGTGCAAAATTACGCCATATACATATATATTAGTAGTGTTTGTAAATTCACAATTGCTAGAATTACTGTGTAAATCTGACGCCGAAGCAATCAGGTAACCCCAGTATATTCTAAAGGGACTTGTGCAAAATTGTCGCCAATGTGCAAAATATCGCAAATATAACCATTGACTGAGCACTGCCACTAATCATGATCAAATAAATGCATAGATTATCTTGAACAATACACAGTTTAATTAAATCATTGTGTTTCCTGTTTGTATATTTCTAGGTCATATCAAAATTGCGGGATAAATCTCCATGTATCAGGTCCAATCTTAAAGTACCATCGTAGACTGTAAATACTTACAACTGTGTAAAATAGTGCAAAAAAGTGCTTAGTGTATAAAAAAAGACTAATAGATTTAATTGTTTTTTAACGGGAGAACAGTGTTCATCATATTCCTGGATAGCTGCACGAGTGGACTGAGCCCAATCTCACTCAAGTTCTCCTTACAGTTACCTAATATCAACAAAATTGAATTAATAGGAACACCCACTGAGGAAAGGGGGGATAAAATGCATATATCTATATACATAAATTCATATGAGACATTTAGTTCTATGGGGGGGTACTTTTGCCGACATCCATATGTCAGCAATGTTCTGCTTAGAAATGAGAGTATCGACCCCCCTCATGTCAAGTTTAAAACTTTAGTATTTGTATGGGCATGATAGATGGATATATTTTGAAACACTTTAAGATAATAAATAATTAATACATGATTAAAAAATTATTTTAAAAAATCGCTAAAAAACCATTCACCAATATATACAGGTAGTTAAAGTGTCTAATCATCCCAAATGTTGAAACATGATAGTTACTGCCTATATATATATATATATATATATATATATATATATATATATATATATATATATATATATATATATATATATATATATATATATATATATATATATATATATATATATATATATATAGATAATAACTCTCTTAAAATATGAAACAAATTATTAATGTACAGTCAATCAGTACTGGAAGCTCCCTAGTTCCATACCCGTTTCTAGAGGACAATGTCCTTGCCTCCTATCCTCAAAACATTTCTTACATTTAAATTAATGTGAAACAGTAAACTTTGTGATTGTCCACTGACACCTTTCCTGCACAGACAGGTAAGGCAATTGTTTAAGCGTCAGAAAGTGCAATTGCTATAAAACATTGAATAAACCTCTCTCGGTATGTAGGGGTGGCGGGCAGAATACTAAACAAATACCTGTGGCTCCATTGCTAAACAGTCCTGTTTAAAATCATTTTTTAAACTTACTTCATGCATCCATACTTAAGCATATGGTGATTGGTTTTACACCCAATCTAAGCAGGCTTAAAATCATGTGTAGGTAACTGGCTCAGTAGATTGTATACCACTAGGTGGTTACACCGTGCACAGAGTCCAGGGCTGCCCCAGAAGTGTGTAGGGCTCAAAGTAAAACCCTAAGTGCTCAATTAGTGGTAGTGTGGGCGAGCAGCATTAGGCCTAACCCAGAGGAGTATAAGACATTAATAGCACAACATTGAACAATAATGGACACAGAATTCAAAAAGGAGATCCAGACCAATTTCATGAAATTAAGGTTTGTTTGTGTTTTATTTTAAGACCAAGATTATTGCAATAGCTTAAGTATGTTTACAAATTTCAAAAGTCAACACAGTGAAATTTCTGAACAGTTAAATGTTATCCTATGGAGTGAAACAATAACGCCGTTATACAGGTAAGTAGGCAACTTACTGGGGGGGGTGTGGCTTCGGAGACAATGAGGATGGCCGCTCTTTCGTGGAGCTCCGTGACGACGTGAGGGGTCAGATCTCCTTCAGGCGTGTTCACCGCCTATTTGGACCCCGTAAACGCTGGAAAACCTGTATGAAGCCCAGCGCCACAAGTTGACCTGCTTTTTAAAGCCCTGGATGAGCGTTTTGTCTATTTTTCGCCGCATTTTCAGATGCGCTCTTTTTCATGCGGCCGCCATTTTATTTTTCTCCTCAGCACCGCCAGGGCTTCTCTCCTCACTTTTTTCCAGCTTTAGTAATAAATTCATGATGCCTGAATAATGTTCGACACCTGTATTGATTCTTCACACTATTCATGCTATTTAGGAAGTATTCATATGTACTTATTCTCCCATGATATAAATCTTCCTCTATCTTGGCTCCTAATACGTTTTTGAAGTAATTTTAAGACAGTACTATTTTTATTTTATTTTTCTTGACCTCCTGGGGCACAAGTGACTTACATATTTCAAAAATTTCAATCATGAACGTCTGATATCATTGTTTTTTGGCAAAAGCGCGCTCTACACGCAATTGTACTAATTCTTTGGACAGCAATTCAGTCGAAGACTATAACCCTTTCAGTGTCTCACAAGAAAACATGGAAGATATACGGTCATATGTATGAAACTTTGGTTTTGCGATACTAAAATAGCGATTTTTTGCCAATCGCTATTTGAGAATCACAAAATGCTATCTATGTAGGATTTGCAAATAATTTTTTGAATCCTACATATTCCTTAATTGTGAATTGCAAATTGCTATTCGCAATTAAGGAATACCTCCCTATTCATTCCTATGGGCATAGAGGCCCATATGAATGAATGGGAAGACATTCTCAATTTGCGATTCTCAATTAGAGAATCGAAAATTGAGGATGCAATTTCAAGGGTGCCAGGGTGTCAAAAGGACACCCTGTTGCACACCTGAAATGAGCATGGGTGCACAAGTGGTGCAAATACATGTCCTAAGGGCATGTGTGTGCGCCACATGCCACTTTGAAAAATGCAAAAATGTGCATTTTTGAAAGAAATTGCAAATTACCACCAACATGTAGTTGGTGATAATTTGCGATTCCTTATGCCATATTCGCATAACTTTTCATTTAAGGAATCTCAATTTGTGATTCCTTTAATGCATGCGCAAAATAAGGAATCCCAAATTTTGCGATTCCTTATTTTGCGAGGCAGTTTTTCTTTAATACATACCATTAAGCCTAATTGTGATTGCAAACGCCGAAATTCTGCGAATTTCGTCGTTTGTGATCGCAATTTTGAATGAAACATGCCTCAGCCGCTGTTTCATCTAAACGTGTCAAGAAAGATCCACCTTCACCTTCTAATTCTTCCACATCATTATCTATGAAATTACTTCTTGAGGAAATACGTGCTCTCAAGCCTTACATGGAGGAAACAAATATCCGTCTTCAAGGTCTTGAACATAAATGGTCCCACATGGAGAATAATATTATACACCTGGAACAACGTGTTGACTCTGTTCAAGCTGTTACCAGTCAAATTCCTCCTTTGTATTTGGAGATTTCGTAATCGGAATAATAACTTACGCATTTATGGTCTTGTGGAGGGACCCGAAGGTTCAGATTATCTTTCCTTTTTTCAATCCTTTCTCCCAAATCTTCGTACTGAATCTCCAAAAATGAAGATCCAAAGAGCTCATCGCTTGGGGCCAATCCCAAAATTGGCATCCTCCACCACTAAACCAAAAGGCGTTATTCTATACTTTTTAGAATATATGCTTAAAGTCCTACATGCTGGCAGAAGTAAAGGGAAAATCTCCTGGCAAGGTGCCAACCTCTTCTTCGCTCAGGATTATGCCAAAGCGACTGCAGACCAACTGAAACAGTTTTTTGACATGACACCAGCTCTCTGTAGTTTGAATGCTACATATGGATTGTTCCATCCTTGTCTTATGAAAGTGACTATTAACAACAAAACCACTGCCTATGAAGAGCCTGCTTGTGTACAACATTTCTTGGACACTTGCAAAGAAGAAAGCATGGAAATTCCTAGTTCATGGTTGTTTTGAATGTCTTCTTGTTGTTCTGTTATGATTCTGTATTCGATTTATCTTGATATTTTTTATTATTATTTATTATAATTCATTTAACAATCTTTCTTTTCTACTGTCAGGAGCGGTTCATCGTGGTCCTCGGTTATGTGATCCCATTTTCTCACCTGGATGATGTCTCCCTTTCCCGTTTTTCGTCTTGGAGTTTTCCCGCTTGACTGTGGTGTTTTCCTTCTGTGGTTCCACCATCCCCATGTTTCCGTGTATTTTTGTGGTATGTTCTTTTATTATTCTTCATTTCTTTTTGCTTTGTGGTTTTTAAATTCATGTTTCTTCTATTACTTTTTCTACTTGCTTTATCTTTTCCTCTCTCTTCCTACGTTCCTTTCTTTCTTATTCCTTTTGCTGGTCTCTTCTTTCTCTTCAGCATATCTCATTTTTTGACTCTCTATAACTTTTCTTCCTACTTTATAACCTTCTTTTTCTATATTTATCATTTCTCTACAGAATACCTTCTATAATCTGATATATGATGTGTCATTATATTTACATACTTGTAATTGTTCATATCAAAGTTTCCTATTTATTCCATATACTTAAATGTCGTTATAAATTATATCTGGAATGTTAAGGGTTTGGGTTCTCCCATCAAACGTCAATGAATTTTATCTCATATTGTGAGTTTAAAGGGTGATATTGTTTTATTACAAGCGATTCATGTGACAGATATTGAGATAACAAAATTACACCGCCAATGGGTAGGTCATGTTTTTGCATCCCCAGGTTAAGGGAAACGAAATGGTTTAGCTATTCTTTGGAATAAACGTTTAGATATTCAACTCATACAACAAGATAATGATTAGGGCTCCCGGTTTTATGGTATTTATATTTTTGTCATTTCCATCTGTATTTATCCATATTTATTTTTTGCTAATTTTACCTGTATTTATCCATATTTATTTTAAGTGTTGTGAAAAAAATGAAGCTGAAATGTGTATATTTCTGTATTTATTTAACCGGTTAATGTACACTTGTGCCTGGACGCCTGACAGGTTTCATTATATACACACACTCAGATGATAAAATATGTACTTATAAGAAAACATGCACATTTTAGTGTCATGGATGTATAAATCTACTACTTTGTAAGGCTCTTTACTAAAATTCCTTTCTTTTTGTAATCCCCTTGCCTGTTAATCCGCACAGCTTTTGGCCTGGCAGTCATATTTGACAGCATTAAGAACCACTTAAAAACAATCCAATTTCTATTTTTATCCACATTGAAAAAAAAATACAGACAGGAAAATAAATGGTTTTCTGTCTGTATTTATCTGTAAAAATCAATAAAAACGGAAAACAGGGAGCCTTAATAATGATTCTGACAGTAGATGGGTTTCAGTGTCTTTACTAATTAACAAAATTCCTTTAACCCTTTTTATTGTATACACACCCACTTACCACGATAAACTTTTCTGGCCTCAAATTCTCTCTACTTTGATTACTTATACTGATGATTATTTAATCTTTGGTGGTGATTGTAACATGGTTGTGGATCCTTTTATAGATAGACGTTCCAATTCGAATTTTATTCCGTCATTCGCACACAGCCAATTTACTTCTACTATAACTCAAAGATCTCTGGTGGATTCTTGAAGACTATGTCACCCTACTCTTCAAAAATACACTTATTTCTCACCAGTACACTCCTCTCAATTCCAGATAGACTATATTTTTATTTCCAAAGCACTTACTCAACACATTTCCCATTTAGAAAACGTAGTTTAATACTCCCTTATAAAGATCCATTTTTCTACTACACATTTATGCTGGGAACTGAACCCAAAAGGTTTTTATATCGCACATTTGATCCGAACAACTTTAAGCGTGTCAAATTTAAGACTGCAAGAGATATCGTTTTCCTACGGAGAGCCACTGATAGTAAATTTCAAATGTCGTTATCTCAGACTCCCTATGTGGGACAATCGAGCTCTACCAGAAATTTTCACGATGGTGGGGAGAGATTATGGACACAACTGGGTATTAAAAATCTGGGGGATCTGTACGATAGTAATGGGTTTTTAACATTTGAGAGGCTTAGTATGCTCTATTAAGCTACGGAGAGCATGCGCCTAAAAAACTACCAAATTAGAGACTATTTAATTTGCAGTCTCAATATCAATACATTGTCGGATTCGTGTATTTGGGTGTGTATCCATGTAGCTAAGAATAAATCATTGATTAGTTTGCATATAGAAGTTTTAAATTTCAGACTGATGATGACTGTAGAAACTAGCTCTGCGTTGGAGTCAGAACCTGGAGTCTAATATCACTTCTGATGATATTTCCTCCGCATTGTATTCTGTTCGTAAATTAGTTCACTCATCTAGCTTAAGATTGCAGTCATACAAGACTATCTGTTTTCTCTACTACACTCCTGCACATATCTCGAAATGGGCCTCTAACAACTCAAGTAGTGATAGGACTAGATGCCCTAAATGCGGTCTATTTGCTGCTGATCTCGATCATATGATGTATTCTTGCCCAGCATTACTAACATTTTGGAGAAACTTGTAAATGACTGTCTCACACAAATTGAACAGATCAATATCATTTACTGCCAGATATATACTATTGGGCCCACAAATGTGCGATCCTCGCTTAAGACAGCTTATCAGCCTTATACTGGCTTGCGCCAGGCTCGCAGTGGCCAGAGTATGGATCACACAGGATTCACCTTCGAAGCAGAGTGGTGGGCAATCATAACAGATACACATAAATGGAATGTGCACTAGCTAAATCCAGGGGCTTATGAGCATTATGCAAAGTAAAAAAAATATGGGGAGAATTTGTCTAGGAAGATGTATATGTAATTGTTTGTTTGATAAATTGAAGTTATACATCGTGTATCAGATATTATCCCATGTTGCTCTCTTCTTTTTTTGTGCACAAGGCTATTTATATTGAATTCATTGTATTTAAGTGTTTTAATTTGTGTTGCTTGCTAAAATATACCTTATTTCTTCTTTTTTTTAGTTCTGTTCTCTGCTTTCTTTTCTTTTTTATGTTATACAATGGTTTTTCTTTAATCTGCATTTTACTCTAACTCTGCCTTCATGTCATTAATAAAAATATGTTTAAAAAAAACATTTCCCATTCAGATGTAGGGTCTATTTTAATTTCTGATCATGCCCCTGTCTCCTTAAATTTGGATTTACTCCTCCTGTCGAAGGTACTAGGAGATGGATATTTAATAATTCCCTTCTATTAGATAAAAAATTTACACCTGTTTTTCAAGATTTTGCAACCACGTTCTTTACAGAAAATGAATCCCCTCAAACATCCCCTAAATTTTTTTGGGATACTTTTAACACCTTAGCTGCTAGAGAGATTATCCTTCTGTGCTGGGCCCCTATGTAAATGGGTGTGGCCGTGACGGAACCATTCCGTCATCAGCACAGCCCAACCGTGACTGATGACGGAATGGTTCCGTCACAAGCATCGAAGGGGTTAAAGCTGCATCTAGAGACTTCATTATTTCTTTTGTAGCCCAAAAACGGAGAACATCCTCTCAATCCATACAATTACTTGATGCACAAATTATGCGACTGGACCATTCCTGTTATTCTACAAAAACTCAATCTGATTTGAATGACCTTATTAAAGCTAAACTTACTTTTAATATACTTTCAACCGAGTTCGCAAATTTATATTTACTTAGATCTAGTGCTAAATATTATAGCGCACAAAATAAATCATTTAAACTTCTTGCTAATCATCTCAAGATTAAAAAAGAGCACACTAAAATTGAATCTATCTTAACCTCATCTAACACTTCAGTTAATAAAAATGAAGATATTCTTCTAGAATTTACTAAATGTTATCAAAATCTATATACCCCTGAATCCCACTCTCAACCAACTGCTATTTCACAATTTTTATCTTCCATTCCTCCTCCTTCTCATGAGGTGGATTTTTCTCCCATATAGGAAGATATACAAATTAAAGACACCCTTAATGCCATTCATTCTCTTAAAAAAGGGAAAGCACCCGGGTCGATGGTTTTACAATTCAATTTTACACACATTTTTCTCATCTTCTTCTTCCCAAATTACATCAATTATTTTCATTTTTTATATCAACCCACAAACCAGAAGGTTCCTTTCAAGAAGCTGTGATCTATCTTCTCCCTAAAGAAAACAAAGACCACACACTGTGTAAAAATTATAGACCCATTTCTTTAATTAATTTGGATTATAAGATATATGCGAAAATTCTTGCACTTCGACATTTATCTGACAAAACCCGCCTCTTTTTAACATTCTTAGCAAATCTAAGTCACATAAACAATCATTGCCAGCTATTGCGTTAGATGCTGAACAAGCGTTTGATAGGGTCAATTGGCAGTTCATTTTTTCTGCACTTGTTTGGTTTGGTTTTGGTCCCAAATGTATTGCTTAAGTTTCCTTACTCTATTCGTCTCCCAGGGGTGTTTCATTCAAGCTAATGGTCTTTTCCTCTTCACAGAGGAGTTCAACAATGTTGTCCACTTTTTCCACTTTTATTAATTCTTGCCCTGGAACCTTCTTTAATAAAAATGTGTTTGAATAAGAATATTACAGGTTTCCCAAATGGTGATAAACTTCAATTTCCAAAGGAATCAAAAAACGACATTGACTCACGGTGAAGCGTATTTAAGGCACTCCAAGGAATATGACCGACTACCTATGAAACAATTTAATTGGTATATACCAAAAATAAAGCTTCGCTCACTAGGAGCCAAGCTGGTTATAGTTCCAGTTACAAAAAAGGCGACGAGGGGAGGCCGAAGCTTTGCCTTCGGGGCAGCCGAAGCCTCGAATTACCTTCCTTTTCACCTGAGAAATGCCACAGATCTTCTAGCCTTTAGGAGGGATTTAAAGACTTGGTTTTTTGATAAGTAACTCAGCCTCTGCTGCTTTTACTGAATGGATAAGTACCTACCGCCAGGACACCTCTGGGTAACCTTTACACTTAAAATATTCAGAAAAATAAAACGTGGCTGCAGATGCAAAAATGGTTGAAGTTCAAACCTGTGCATACGGTATATCAGTATGTGTATCATCAGAGATCTTCCCTTCTACAAATTCAGGCCCAGATTTAGAAAGATTTAGAAAGATGTCACAGAATACTGCGAATACTGCAAAGCACCCAAAGTTGCTAAGCTGTGTTGCGTGATAGCGAGAGAGCAGAATATGCCATATCTCCAGCGATACTTCACTATCCTGATCTGTCCCTAGCACTGGTGCAGAATCATGCTGCATATCGCCAATTGCCTAGTGCACGCCTTCGCACCGTAGTGCAAGGGTGTGTGCATGATGTCTAGCATATGTATTGTACTTCCAATACAAAATACTATGCCTAGATAGATAAACCTTAAAACTTTTCCGACTTCAGATGTGTGCTGTCCAGTTCATCACACATGCAAAGTGGGAAATGTTAGGAGAAGTAAAAGCATAAAAATAAAAGCATTTCTCCATTTAACGCCTGCTTCAAAGTAGCATTATTTTTTGGTGCAAAACTCTGTCTACTATTGTTAGTAGATAGGGCTTTGCGTCAAAAACCATGGATGGCTGCATTGGAATGTCCATGTACCACCCAAGGAACACCCTCTTTTTGTGACGCAAACCAGCACAAAATGTTTGTACATCTAGGCCTGAGAGCCTTCACTATACAAGACTCCACTGGACCAGGTTTCGGCGCACATGGGACTAAATTTTGGAACACACTAATTCTTACACCAAAAAGAAGCAGTGAAGATCACTTCTTCTCCAGACATTCCATTACAGCATTGCTATTTCACAGTAGAGCACAAGCACTACCATTCCTCTCATCACCCTATTATTCTGTCAAATGTCCTAAAAAGATAACAATGTTGTGCCATATGGTAGTCCTAACACCATCCAAAATCTTTTTTCATGTTCAAACCAAATAGAAGGAGCTGCATTTCACTCA
Source organism: Lissotriton vulgaris (assembly GCF_964263255.1). Classification (NCBI taxonomy): domain Eukaryota; kingdom Metazoa; phylum Chordata; class Amphibia; order Caudata; family Salamandridae; genus Lissotriton; species Lissotriton vulgaris. The sequence continues at coordinate 446,370,470 of NC_141685.1, forward strand.
TGGCCCCCTAGTGAATTAAGAAAATGTTTGGATATAGTGAAGCAGACTTTTCTATATGCTCATTGTTGGAAAGTGGGTTATTGGTAGGGCAAATGTAGGTCTGCCACTGGTAATAAGACCACTAACACATGATAGGACCCAGGATAGGTCGTAGAAAATTATTCCTATGCTCAAACCTTGGTAACGTGGCTGCGAGCAGACAGACTTAACTTCAAGGACAGGTATGTAGAGCATTTAAAAACACCATTTTAGTAAATAATCAAGACACAACACAAAATAAAAATCTGACACCAATTTATAAAAATAGGTAATATTTTTATCTTTTAAATGACACCAAAACGGAAAAAAATCCACTGTAGCAAACCAGAGATATGAATCTTTAAAGATTAGTCACTTTCTAGTGCTTAGAAACCAACAGTGCCCCTTTTAGTCATTTCGTTTTCTCTGACAGGGACACACCTTTAGAAACTGTTCTGGAGAATATCTCACCACTGTGTTGTGCCGCCTTCTCCAGCAGGCGGGTCCAGTTAGAACTCCTTCCTGAAGTTCTGCTTGCGGGTCCCAAAGTATCCAACACACAATCCAAGGTTCTGGAATCTCTAAGAGGGTCCTTGAAAGTGTGAAACTTCAATTCCGCAATCCACTTGAACAAAGCCCTTACAAATCCACTGGTACTCCAGGTTTTGAATTCTTTGTGGGGCTGCCCAGGTGAGATCTGTTAACCTGTAGCTTGCAGGGAGTTCCACTCTTGAGTCCTGTGCAGCAGGGTAATCCACACGGCTGCATTTTCACTTGGTGCAGTCTTCAGAGGTCATGCCTTAGAGTTCCTTGCACAACAAACTCTTTTCAGCAGGGCACTTCTTGCTTCATTCCGTTCAAGCAGCAGATCTGGAGGGCTCTGCCCCTCTCAGATACTTATTCAAAATTCTCTGGGTCAAGCACCAGGTCACTTCTGACCAATGAGAACAGGGCAACTCCTCATAGTTATGACCACATCCTGTAGAGTGTGGCATTATGTTGTCCCAGAGTGCATGATTCTTCCAAATCCATAATGGCCGATTTTCCAGCAAGGAGGTAAGAGTTGCCTAAACACACCCCCTGGGATGGCTTATTTCCATGGACTCTCTCCCTACCATCTGCACAAACCTTCCTTAAGCCTAGCCCTGACTCTGGGTCAAGAGTGTCAGAGTGAAACTGAAACCCAGGCCTCCCCTCTGCCTTTGAAGAGGATGGTTTACGACCCACCCCCTTCCCTGGCATTCCTATAGACCAGCACACTGCCCTCCCAGCAGAGTGATTTACCCTAGGGGTTCTTTATCACCTCTTCAAAGCAGCCAGGCTCATCCACTTAACTCAGACCAACAGGGCAGACCACTGGAAGGCACAATTAGGACTTACAAAAAAGAAAGTCTTATAACTTCTTGTATGTACACTTTAGGAGAAATTCAACAATATCATATTGTTGGATTTACTACTACCATTCTGGGAAGTCTTTGAATGGCCCGGCTAGTCCTCTCCTATCAATATTTATTAATCAATAGCTTCCTACCATGTTAACCTATGGGCCATGGGGTTTGCAATGGGGAAAATGACTTGGGTCAGTTTTCTGGCACCAGGGCTTATAAAAACGTATTTTATAAGTGTTTCCCTAATTTCTACAGGACCCCCACCCCCTGTGCAACTAGGGGAGACTTAAGGGGTTCTGAATCTGCAGAAATATTGCAGACCCTCCTTACCCAGTTCTTCTAGCATCAAAGTCGAATTTGAGCAGCTCTTTAATACAATGTGGGAGGTGAAATGTAAAATTTCCCTTTACCCAGGCATATAAAAACGTATTTTATAAAGGTGTACCTTATAGATAACTGACCCCCAACCCCTGGGATACCAAGGGTTGACACTGGGGGTCCCTAATATGCACAAACATGGTAGGTTTTTCATTTTTAAGGGACCCTACACCCAAGGTCGAGTTTGGGCACAATGTATGGTTTAAAAGCAGGCCTGGCAACCAGCGCTGCTTTTAAACTGACCTCAGGCTTCAGCACTGCACACATGCTGGTGCAGCAAATCTGCTGGCCTCTAAACTGCCATGTCCCAGGATACTGGAGACTTCTAGGTAGTTTCAATCCCCTGCCCTATTTATACTAGGCGTTTATGGGGTACGTCATGTCAATTACATGGGTACCCCACCATACCATAGTTTACCCTAGTGTATGTCGGGTGTCTTAACTGTGTTCTAATGTGTTCCTTTTAGCTTGGCACTTGCCCTGGGCCTGGTTAAACAGAGCCCAGAGTCAGTCAGAGTCAGCTACCACCAGTTCCAGTCAGCAAAAATTTGGGGGGTGCCCAGGTCACAGGATGACTTTGCAACACACATATTGATCCAATCCAAATTAGGACACCGGGCATACTTCACAGCAGTAAAAATTAATGCCCTGCTTTCTACCAAATCTGAGAGATATCCTGATGACCCACCCTTGTAGTTCCTGTTTTACATTTGGTATTGAAATACTTTAAAGGTGCAACACCTGTAGACACCACTCAACCCCTTTAATGACACTCTGTTTACTTGAAATGCTACATCCTGTTGGAAAATTTAAAAATCAAATAAAACTTGTGTTACTTGCACTGCTCACGATATAACAACTTGTAATCACTAGTGGGTGCTCTCAATACTCCCAAGCCATCCTCATTGCCCTACTATGCTTGTCTCAAACATCCATGTTGTGAGATACTTGGCAGATGTCACACAAAAAAACCACCATAGGTCATGTGAATTAATCTATAGAGTGATTGGTTCATTTTATAAAGTGCAATGATATGTTGTCAAGAGTGTGCCTTGTTTACTGCATGAAATAAGTGATGCTAGAGTTGTATTGCTTTTGTACCTCTGTTCTCTCACAGTATACTGGCCAGCACAACGTTTGGAGACTTTTAGGTGAATCTACCCCTCTCCTTTTAAATTAGGCATTGGAAAATCTTCATAAAATATTGATTACAAGCTGTGAACCTGTGCTGCAATTATAGGCAGCAAGGGTAGCTGGTGTAAGACCAGAGAGACTGAATCGTACTTCTTTATCTCTAGGATGAGTCATTCAGATGCATTGTGTACCTGCTGGAGACAGCCTTTGAAAACCACGAAGACCGGTGATAGAGCAGAGATTTCATCTAACAATTTTAACGACAAAAGAAATGATTAGGACTACTTTTACACAATAATGACGAATGTGTGTTAAGTTCCATATTATTGAAAATGACATACAAATATAATTCAAACACTGCATCTTAAAAGCTTGCAGATGAAAAGACAGTTTTTGAGACATATTACGTGTTTAATTAAAATAGATGGGAATATTATTTGATTTTCATGTGATAAATGTGAACTTAATACTAAAGCAAATTAAACGTGAAGTAGATTGATTTTCATGTGAAAGGTGCAAAACTATTTAAATTATGTTATAACGTGTGCACCGAAAATGACAAAAGAAAAGTAGGTGCCACATGAATATACTGTGCATTTGTGAGACGTCTTCAACATGTGTTTTACATATATATGTATTAGTTGAAAAAAACAAAAACGACAAAGATTTATATGCATTATATGCATTTTCTTATATGTGTAACGTTGACACTTACAAAAAAGTTTTCTGAGTACCCTATACTTACATGTATTAATTATGATCAGATTGAAATGTTCATTAATGTATTTTGAATTTAAAATGCTAGTTTCCTATTAACGTACGATTCACAATTTAACTTGGATATTTTCATATATTAGCCGAATTTCATGTAGGCTTCATGTTATTTTCCTTTTCTAGTGAAGTCATGGACTGAATATTATGAAGTTTATGGGAATATTCAGTAAACTAGCAAACTGTATTGAAAGGATAACTGTTTCTTCTGACATCTTCAGGACATGAGTAGTTTAGTTGCAACAAAAACTGCTACATTCTGGAACAGCTGTATGAGAACAGACCTTTTTCTATCCTCATGTCACCATCTTAAATTTCCTATTGTTCAATGAGTCCTATGCTTACATAACCCTAGTAAGATGTGTAGTAGATTTACTTTCTGGATTTGTATCTTGTTTCCTGATACATCATCGTAATTTCCTTTTGGATGACCAATATAATGTAATGGTCTCACTAGTCTAGTGATGCCATAGGATGTCACCCTGGAAACCTTTTGAGTATAATAGTTCAATTTTGAGAGTGAGTGGGACTCCCACACTCTTCGATGGCTGTCCTTTCCATGATATGGGTTTCGGATACTGATTCTGCTGTTGGGACTGGGACACGTTGCTGCTGACCAGTGTCCTAACGCAGGTAGAACCTTCCACCTAAAGGGTTCCAGCCAAGCTGTTGTGACTTTGTCACTACAGGATAGACTAAGGCAGAGTGCTGTCTTGGCAAACTGGAACTGGTTACTTGGAATTTTGCTGAACTTTCCTGAGAGCCATTACAGCGCTCACCTGGCTTCCTACATCCTGCAGGCATATACACTGTATGTGCTAAAACTGCCTCGCCTGAGGTAGATTTCCCTGTTCATCCATCATATTTTCTTTGAATCTCAGAGGCTTAGTATATTTTATCATATCCTTTACTAATAGACTATTAGTGCTGAGTGGTATTTTTATGAATGCTAAATGTTCTTTACCTTTAACTGAATAACTAAACTTTAAATTCAAACCTGATTCTGCTGATTCCGTCTCATCATTCCTCATGAGAGATTTATTGCGTTTGGGTTACGTATTATAATAGTCATAAAGAGCTGTATCTAATTGAAATGTATTTGAATTGAAGATACAGTTATCCTATTTCTGGACATCACTGGATGACCGTCCACCCTCTGAACATCTAACCCCTTTCAGGACAGCACAAGTTCCATCGGAGGACCAACGGTGTATAAGGTAGCGAGAGGTTGAGAAGTTATATGTATGGTCCCAGTAAATGCTACAGCAAAGGCATTTACAACATTAGCATAGTCCAGTCCTGCATTGTCCAGAAGTCCCACTGCAGCTTTGTAGACACCATTATTAAGTCAAGGCAAATACTCTTTATTTCAGCATTATGCCATCAAAGATAGTCAAATAAATAACTAAAAACACAATACAGTAAAAAAAATCCTGAGAACAACCTCATAGATTGAAAATAAAACAGCTTTTTTAAAAAACTGCTAAAGGCAGAATACATTTTTTTTAGAAACAGAATGAAATACCTTGCTCGATCGTTCCTCCATTTGTGAATCCAGGAGCAAATAACAGGTCACTACACTGTGGTAAATCATGAGTTCATAAATATCTGAATATGATATCTGGGAGGGGTCAGAGCCCACTATTGTTACACCAGTTGGTTGATATTTAGTACTACAATGTTATTGATTTTTTAAAACAATGAGCAAGGTTCAATTCTTGACCCTTCTCCATCGTATACTAAACTAATAGATGGCATGATTTTACACAATGATTAATTGTTAGTCTATTGGCACCGATGGGTATTGGAAAGCCCACTAATTTTGCATGTTGTATACGTGACAACTCGGATAATATACAGATTAGCTGAGGGCTTCTACTGGTATGAATTTATTTCTGATGCACCACATTGCAAATAAGTACTTTGAGACTGCAAATACTATGGATTAACGGGTATCAGTTTTAGGAATTCTGAACATCTCATTGTGTTGAGCAGTCCCAAGGATCTTACACACGGGGACTAGCCATTTGGAACTGACCCTGCTATATACGGGCCACAAAAAGAGGACATGAACCTCTGTTTCACCAACATGGCCGCCGAATGGACAGACCTACTCCTCGCTGTTGGCCATAGCAACCCATTTCTAGTTAAATGAACTCAGAAGAAGGGTCCTAAATCTGAACTGCCAGGGTGGGTTTGATTTCGTCCAGGAATACTTCGGTTTTATAGGAATCCTTATGCAGTATAAATCTATAGGTCAATGCGCCCAGTGTAGAGCTCACAAGATGAGTACTTAGTTTAAAATCCTTGTAGCTCTTTGTTAATTCGTGTTTGGAAATTTGGTTGCAGGCCTTACTGGGATAATCCCACAGAATATCTAAAGAATCTAACCCAAGGCTATCTAGTAGCACCCTGGATGCCAAGTATCTCTTTCAATCCTGTCTCTGTGAGGTCAGCTCTGGTGCTGCCCAAACTCTTCTCCAGTAAAGTGATGGACTGATGACAATTTACTCTGATATTGGCCTGACCCCCAGATCAAGCTTAGAAGAACTAGCGGTGTACTAACTGGAAGATTCAACAGTTGCCTCAGGAAAGAATTCTCTGTCAGGTTAAGGGCATTGGCGGGCTTGTGGCCCCAAACCTCTGCCCCATACATTGTAGCCCCCAGTTCTTGATGCATATTTCAGGCCCCTAGTCCTGCACAGGGAAAATACTGGTCTAAAAATGATGTTGCATAGAATGGAGTGAGTGCAGATGCACCGACACCCACACAATCGATGGGAAGGAATGACGACATCAAATTCTCCATTTGGATGCATTCATGGCTTTCCATAAAGAAAGATTAAAACACTGGCGAGCGACCCCAAACACTTGAGCTACAGGGTTTCAGCATTTCAGTCGGAAGAGGTAATTCTTGGTAGAAAAGTCACTGACAGGTCAAGTACAATTAACAAAAACAACAGCGTGTCATAAAGTCATGCAATGCAATAAACTGAAAACCTTCTCTCTCCTCTCACATGTGGAATCAAAACTGATGTTTCTCAAAAATGTCAATTTCCACAAAGCTGTGAATCCATTCCAATCTATATTTTCTACAAGATCTCCGATATTTAAAGAAGACTTGAAAAATGTCTAAAGTTTTCATTTTTCATTTCATTTCATTTCATGAAGCTTTATTCGGTACATGATACACAATGACCATAAAAGCACAGCAGAATGTAATACATTTGAAGAACAGGTCTAAAACAGGTGAGTTTTTAAAATATCATGCATTTCCTAAGCTGAATTGATTTACATACAAACATAGCGGTATAAAAACATATGTCCGGAGACTTCATATTAAAAATCAACTTCATGGCATCGTCCACATTATAAATACCTTACTTTATAAACATAGGTTTCAGATAAGCAACCCTAACGTTCAAATAGAGATTGCATATTAACATAAAGTGCAGGTTGCTTTGTTTAACAAGACCATCACATTTGCAGGGTCCAGCTGGATGCTTCTTTGGTTGAGGGAAAGCCACCAAAACATGGGCTATTCCGAATCTAAGTCTAGATAAAACAAACCTATGAGCTGGTCTTGTTACAAGGCTCAAATACAGCTGGAAGCCTTCACTTTCAATATATTTATTATAAAAATTAACTGAGGTGAGGCGACCATTAACAACTCGACATTTTTGGGCTCTGTACGTCATGATGAAGATATTTTTCATATCCTGCTTGGAAAGGTTTCCGGAGGAACATGGGTCGACCAATATATTAAGTCTGTAGATAACTTGGAAACTGTTGACAATATACTTGAGCTAGGGTATTTTGGCATAATTATCCAGATCGAGACAATCCCTGATGACACACTGATTAAAGGCTGTCTCCTCCTTGTGCCAAATTGCACGCCAGATCATTAAAGGCCTTAGTAAAACGAGGTCACTATAGTGGGCGCTCCCCACTTCCCTATGGAGCAAATCAGTTGAGGCTGATGTAGGTAGGCATAGAAGTTTTTTGATGAAGTTATTTTCTTCCCACTGCAGGGAGCCTACATTAGTGTAGCCCCAGAGCCCCGCCCCATATAATGCAATAGAGACACTCCTTGCCTTATAAATTTGCATCATATCCCTGATTCGACTGTTGCCGATCTTAGAGGCGAATTTAAATATACCATAGGCATTTTTTACCATCTTGGACCTGACATTTACTAGTTCCTGGGTCCAACTACCATCATACATAAAGGTAACACCCAGATAACAAAATGTTTCCACCTGCTGTACTTTCACCCCATCAATAAAAAAAACCACAGCTTTTGTTGCTACTGCCACCACAGATCAAGGTGTGAGTTTTACTCTTGTTGATTACCAGCCTCCTTTCTTTAATAAAGTCAGAAAACCGGTTCATCAGGCGCTGAAGCCCTATAGGGGTCCGGGACAGAAGCACAGCATCATCTGCATAAAGCAGAACTGGCACACCTGACCCATTAACCTGCGGTGCATCAGCTTGGACTGTTTTTAGGACTGAGTCAGCAGCATTAATAAAAAGGGTAAACAACAGAGTGGCAAGGACACAACCCTGTCTTATTCGCACTTGACGCTGAAGTTTGGGGTACATTCCCCACTTGTCCCTAGCGCACACATGTTTGCATCTTGTCATAAAGTCTAGCTAAGAAAAAAATAATACCCTCTGGTGTGCCAAGTTCCAACAGGACTGGCCATAGTATCGAGTGGTCTACCAGATCAAATGCACTGCTTAAATCGGCAAAGCAAAGATATAAAATACCAGGCTTGGCCTTAGTATACTTGCTGATTAGTAGTTCTAAATTCAGGCATTGATCTTGTGTTCCTCGGCCCTTCCTGAAGCCATATTGAGAGCTCGCAAGAATCCCACACTCATCCGCCCACTCTTCCAGCCTATACAGCAGCACTCTGCACATGATTGTCACCGACGTGTCGAGCAGGCTGATAGGACGGTAATTACATGCTGCGGATTTGTCACCCTTCTTATAGATAGGGACAATGATGGAATCCCCTCATGTAGGTGGGATCAGGGTTGTAACTTCAGCATTTAATACCATGGTAAGTATAGGTCCCCACAGCAGTGGGACAGTCTTAAATACATCAATGGGTACTCCGTCTAAAGTTTTCTACATTACTGGGGTCAAGTACTTTTTTCAGAGAAAGTAGGAAGGGACTTTTATACCCACACTAAAGAGGTTTTGCCTACCATTGTCTACTTTCACTGTTCCATCTGCTACCATCAACAATTGTGAAAGGTGCGTGGACTCCTCATCATAATCTCGGTCAGGCCCCATCTCATCTCTACCAGTCCAAGTTCTTGTTCTGTTCTACCTCTTGCTTTGATAAGTGCTGGGATCCACTTCACCCCTAAGCAGTTGCAGGTCAGCTCAATAGGGTCAGTAATGGTGGCAGCAACGTAGAGGTCGAATCTCCTGCAGAAGGTGGGGATGTACTGGCTGTGATACATTTCATGCACTACCTGTAACCTACCAGAGACCTGAGCCATCATGTACTGTGATATGGGCTTCAACTGGCTAACTTGCATTGTGACTGGCTCAATGTGCAGCAGCACAGGAGGCCTACTGGATGAACATTGCGCCTACTCAAGATGCCATGCTCTTTGACAATGGCGGAGGGTGATTATGCAGTGGTACAGCAACAATGACATTCCTTTTTTTTATTTTAGTTTCATATGTTGCAGCCATGTTTGATTGTATGGTGCTATTAGTTCTGTTGGTATGTATGGAATCGGATGCTCTAGCAAATGTGCGATCTTTAGAGTGAATGGACATTTTCTTACATAAATTGAATATGCCAACTTCAATGGGTTGTGGGTGAATGTTCTTGGTGCTTGGGGGTGGATGAAGTGGAAGGCAGTAACCAATCAATACGCATTTCCATCTGGGGTCACTGTCCTGCACAAGTGTTTGATAAAGGCAACTGTTGTAGTTCAAGTTTGAGACAGAGTTCAAAGTTGGCGTAGAGATGACCTTACTTGCATAGGAACGATGAACTTCAAGTGCGTTTAGTCTCCATTACGTGAAAAAGGCGGATTATGGAAGCATGTTGAACCCAGAAAGCGAACGCAGCAATATGTAGTCATTACGTCTGCATCATATGCCCTCTGCATAGTGTGATGCAACCCTTTGCTCATTATGATGCGTTGCATGTAGCTGAGAACACCACCTACGTTTAGGAAGCACCAGTGGTAAATGTCTTTAAGTGTTGCATGCTAGTGTTGACCGTTTGCATGGTTGGGCGGCACAGTGGTAGTATACTGTGGAGCCTCATGTTCAGTGGTGCATTTCTAGAGCAATGCCACATCATTACAATCCTGCGACAATTTCCACTTCTCCCTTTCCTTTAAATATGGTTTTCTTCACCCTACTGCCTGTAATAGAAAAAGTGTGAGTGGCTGAAAAAATGTGCACTACATTTACATGCAAAGTGCTGTTTGGAAATCATTTTACCACACATAACAGAGTCCCTTTATGAATATTGCAATAAAAAGGACATCCCATGGATACCTATCGGCAGGTCAAGCATGCCCATATGTATCAGGGGAACAATTCTTGTAAGCAGGACATGAAGATCTTGGTGAGGTAAGCACCAATATCCGAATGTTGCTCCCCTTAATCTTGGGGGTAAACTCATAATTGAGCAGAATCAGATTGTATCGGGTGCAAAAAACATCACACCAATTACGGGCCGACTCATAATGAGGACCCGAGTATGCGGATAATAGTACAGGGCCTCCAGGCCCGGACTGGCCGTTGAGGGCACCGGGCAATTCCCCGGTCGGCCGCATGGTTGGGGGCCGGTTTTGGGCCCCTGGGGCCGTTTTTAGGTCTCGCCTGTCGATGCGCATGCGCATCGAGCAAGCGAGAGTATTGGGACTTATCCACTCTTTCCCCAACTTGCAAGGAATCGTGGCGATTCCTTGCAGTGCCCGTGACTTTTAAGCTCAATGCGCATGCGCATTGAGCTTAAAAGCGCGTGCACGTCCGTCTTGGTTTACCCGCTCCGCCCCCTCCCCTTCCCGCCGTCTCGCATTTCCCCTGCCGCATCAAAGGCTTTCACGGCCGGCCGGCCATGCTTTCAGTTTCACGACCGGCCGGCCGTGTGAATTACATTCCAAAGCCCGCTCTCCCTGCTCCGCCCCCTGCTCCGGCCGAGACGCATTTCTCCTCCCTCCTCCCCCCTCCTGGGTCAGGTTACCCTGCTTTCTCTTTCGTTTTTTTCGTTATGCTTTCTGGCAACAATAGGCAAATAAATTCACCTCAAAATAGGGAGTCTTAACTAGACTCGACTGAGAGCCTCGTAAAAGAAAAATGTCAATGACTTAAAAAAAGAAGCAAGAAAAAGCCGAGCACTGAATCATAATGACCCGTCCTGCTAAAAAGGGAAAACTGACCCACATGTCAGCTCTGAGCATCCTGCTAACAAGCTTAAAAGCCCATCAGTGGAGCTCGCGCCACACAGTCGAGTAACGCAGGCAGAGAGAGGGACATCCGGGGCTCTGCTCACCACGGAGGTACGTTCAGCATGTTTAACTACTATCACCAATGCTCACAAACTATTGAAAAGGAATTTAAAGTTGGAATCTTAATTTAAATGTGTATGCCGAATTTAAAGTTGTATTTAAAGTTGTATGCTGGCCGGGGGGCGGGGGAGAAGAGGTGGCCTTTAATTCTTTAAAGCAATATGTGCAAGCCAATATGGGAGCTATTTAAATAATACTCGCACGGACCTCGAGCATATTTTCACCACACACTCCTCGAATCCAGACACAATTCATTCCATACGTTTTGTCTATCTTGCCTCAGCCTACTTTTTAAGAAATCCCGAATCAGTTGCAAAAAATGGACATTTTCTGAGAAGCGTGTTTGTGCCGGTTTATTTCATTGTAACTGCGGCGCGTGTGTACCTTGCTGTTCAGCTCAGATGGTGAACACAGCTGCACCCAGGATTATAACCAACTGAGCTAGATTAAGTGGCCAGTACCACTGCTTTAAAGGGTACTGTCTGTCTGGTACTGAGTGCGGTTACTTTTTTATTTTCAGAGAAAGAGTAGCTGCACTTCTCATGAGAATCATAATAATTTTAATTGTAGAGTACCTGTACTTTACAAAAAACAAGCTGTTACCTGCACTTCTATTTCTATTTCGCCATTTCTAGCACTGGCCAGTACTATGCCACCCATGTTGGCTCATTCTTTTCTCCTTCCTAGGCAGACGCAACAAGTACCAATGATTTAGGCAATAGTTACACCACGTTTTTAAATAACATATTTCAGTAATGTTTTTGCTGTGCGTGTACGTACCTGTCAGATACGTTCCGGGTACATTAATCATCATGATATGTTGGTTGTAATAAGAAATGTTAATAATCATCATGATGTGTTTGTTGTAATAAGAAATGATAGCAACTTTGTAAGTAACGTTGAACGCAGTGTTCTAATTTAAAGAAAGCATACGCATTGCTTACCCGTGCCCCACCCTCACTCACCCTCACTCACCCTCACTCACTCACCCTCAACCCCTCACCCTCACCCTCACCCTCAACCCCTCACCCCCTCACCCTCACTCGCCCTCACTCACCCTCAACCCCTCACCCTCAACCCCTCACCCTCACTCGCCCTCACCCTCACTCACCCTCAACCCCTCACCCTCAACCCCTCACCCACCCTCAACCCCTCCCCCTCAACCCCTCACCCTCACTCACCCTCAACCCCTCACCCTCACTCACCCTCAACCCCTCACCCTCACTCACTCACCCTCAACCCCTCACCCTCAACCCCTCACCCTCAACCCCTCACCCTCAACCCCTCACCCTAACTCACTCACCCTCAACCCCTCACCCTCAACCCCTCACTCACCCTCACCCTCACTCACCCTCACTCACCCTCACTCACCCTCACTCACCCTCACTCACCCTCAACCCCTCACTCACCCTCACTCATCCTCACTCACCCTCAACCCCTCACCCTCACCCTCACCCACCCTCAACCCCTCACCCTAACTCACACTCACCCTCACCCTCACTCACCCTCACTCACCCTCACTCTCACTCACCCTCACTCACCCTCACTCTCACTCACCCTCAACCCCTCACTCACCCTCAACCCCTCACTCACCCTCACTCACCCTCACTCACCCTCACCCACCCTCACCCTCACTCACCCTCAACCCCTCACCCTCACACAGTGCAATAGGTCTCGGAGCATTTGAGTTAGAGCTTTTAGAATTGTTTATGGCTTTTTTTATTTGTAATTCTTTAGCATTGGCTACAGGAAACAAAAATGCTAAAGATTTACAAAAAAAAACCATAAACAATTCTAAAAGCACTAACTCTAATGCTGCGAGACCTATTGCATTTCCAATGCTTGTTGTTACAGGGCCGTTATGCTGCAAAAACGGCCCTGTAACAAAAACGGCCGAAAACCGGCCCTGTCACAGAGCGCGGTCGCACCTTTCCCCCCTCCCCTCTCCTCCCGGAGGGGGAGAGGGGGGCCGCCGAGCACTCTGCCAGGGCCGGTTCTGGTTCCCAGTCCGGCCCTGACGGCCTCGGTGTGCAGTCATTAATAGTACATGCATATTTTCAGTTCTTTTAATAAAATCCCCCCTGTTTTCATGTTGTATCTGTGTTACAATTGCTTTTCACAAACATCAACGTGTTAAAAGTGAGTGTTAAACTTTGTTACTATAATTTTGTAACCATCCCTTTCTCCTACTAATTGTTTGCATACAGCCCATTTCTTCTTTCACTAGCGCCTTTGTTTCCCATGTACCCTCTTTAAGAAATCTCTTGACAACTAATCGTTTGGTAATTTTTTTACAAAGTACATCATCAGGGAGACTGAAGAAGCGGCAGGAGGAGTAGGCGGCTGCAGCACTATGCCAACAGCCACAGCACCAACAGTACCTGCAGTTAATAAAAGAGGTGGTGCAAAGAATGATTCCATCTTTGAACACGTCTAGGTCTCTAAGAGATGCAAGTTCAAAGCAGGGATTTTAAACCTCAGCTTCACCATAAACTGTTTGGAAAGTTCTCATGTCAGCGATGAGGGTGCCGAAGACCTGCATGCTGCAAACTGAGCTGTTTATCTTATGTCTGAGAACCCCAAGCTCCATTCAGTAAAGAATAGTAGATTCATCCAGTGTGTAACTGTTGTGATTACATTCACTGATTACCCAGGTTCCCCTCTGCTTCCAACAACCAACCACTATCACCTAACTCTATGTCACCAAGAGCAGAGTTTCTTTTGATATCTTAACTGTTGGACCCGGTGCTCTATGCAGGGTCACACCAGACTTTTGACTTCCTTTACTGAACTCGTTTTGTTTGGCTTCTTTTCCCTCCCAACTGATGCTCTCTTTTCTAAACATGCTAAAATTGACCTACACTTGATTGGTGCTTGTAATTTACTTATAAATCCCTAGTAAATTACACTACATGTACTGAGGGCCTGTACGTTAAAAAAGCTGCTAGTTGGATGCAGCACTCATTGTGCCACCCACTAAAGTAGCAATGCCAAACATGTTTAAGGCCTTCCACTGCAGCCTGTGGAGCAGTTTTAAACTGCCATTTCGAGCTGGTAAAATAAACATTTTGCCAATCCTAATCCATCCTTTTTGAATACTTATAAATCACCCCTACGGTACGCCCTAACCATTCCTAGGTCAGTGTGCATGGTATTTAAAAAGGAGGACATGTGTATTTAACCCCTTCGCTGCTGATGACGAGCTCAGCTCGTCATCAGCCACGGTGGTCGTGTGCGGATGACGAGCTGAGCTCGTCATGTAACGCAGCTTTTTGTAAATTGCCGCACAGCGGAAAAATAACCGCCGCAGCGATGCGGTTAAGGTTTAGGTGACCTGAAAGTAAAAAACTCCTTACGTTCTTTTTCACTGTTGTAAGGCTATCTCTCCCATAGACTAACACTGGGTTACCCTATTACACTTTTAAAGTGATAACTTCAGTTTGTAAACAGGTAGAGCAATGCTTCTTCCACGCAAATTAATTGTAATTTAAAACCCTCCTTAATGGTAATGTCAGATTTCAAGTTACTATTCTAAAAATGCTACTTTTTGAAACTCTGCATTTTTGTGCATCGAGGAGCAGCTTCCAGTCCCTGCCCAGCAACTTGAAGCTTGCTGATTGGCTCCCTCGCTCCCAAGTAACCCTGAGCACTACTCTAACACCTGCACAGGCTCCTTAAGGGTTTGTCGGGTGGAACCCCAAAACATTAACCTCCATTTTGTGAGTTACAGCTTCCCTGTGCCCAAGATTGCAGTGGACCAAGGATCAGGAGGTAGTAAGAAGGCAGACTTTGTGCTGTCTCTTTCCAGAAGTTTTAAAGCGATTTTCCTCTACACGTGACGTGCATGTTCCACCTTTCTTAACAAATGCAACTGCCCATGGCCTATTGGTGTTGGTTACCCGCAGCCGCGGCATCTGTTTCTTATCATCACCATGTGTTTGTAATTATCATGCATTCACTTTCCTGCCGTGCTCGCGCGCCTCGTCGCTTGCGTGCCACCTTGTTTTGATTGGTTGCTTGTCTGACTTAAACACAATCATTGCCACAAAATTTTAGGGCTAGACCCAAAAGACGGGCTTTGGAACTAAAGAGAAAAATTAAGGCAATGGGGGTTCTGACGTAGGTTTAAATGAGAGTTACAAAGCACTCAAGAAAAGATTGTCTACTCTACACGAGTCCGCCAAATATTAAGTAATCAAAAATGTACATTTGTTTTTATTTCATTTAATTGAATTCGGAATTAAATATTACAATATGATTCTTTTTAACATAGACTCTACGTCATTTTCAGGCATTGTCATCCTCATCTCGAACATCTCCAAATGATTAAATGCAACTTTGTGTCATTTGCCGTTTAGTCCTCTTTTATTCGTAACATTAATCCAGGACATTTAGAACACTGTCGCTCTTTCTCTGTGCCTATTGTGAGTTACAAAAGTATTATTTTCAAGATGGATGGTGCTTTTAGCATTCTAAGGAGGAGAAGCTGTTAGTCCGTTGTTAGTGTTTAAAATTGCATTGTAATGCTCTCTTCTTATTGGCTATTACTGTCCCAGCCTTTTGCTACTGCATGGGTGCTGATGTTTCAGTTATGGAAAGGTCTGTGTCTAATGTGCTGGTTTGTGACTTGGCTTACAAGGGCCAGCTGGACGAGCTGAAGACCAGGGTCCTTGCAGACAAATCTCTTGCGACCAAAATGGACCTGGTAAGAGGTTCCTGTTTGTGCAAGGGCCGGAGCCTGGGGATACAAGTGATTAGTAGTTAGGTGTATTTCTGTAGCATAAATGCCCGTTTTTAGGGCTTGCGCCCCGGCGTTGCACTGCACAGCAGTGCCCGCGCAGGCGAGAGTCCTTTTGTCCGGCGTTCGGAAACGGACCCTGGAATTGTACACGCTTGTGCGCGTGTTTTTACTTTTGTGGCCTGCTATAGGCCTTGGCCTGTGTGGTCGTTTTTAAAATAGCACACAATAGGCCAAAGGCGGGCGCATTGCTCCGCCCATGGCCTATTGGTTTCTATTATGCACATTCCTGCCATATGGTTTCAATTATCGTGCCCAGACACGGGTGCGATAAATGAAACCATATGGCGCTTGCACGCGCACCACTCGCAGCTTTGTTTTCAGAAGCGATCACTTTCAGTTTCGCGATCGCTTTTTTTTTGTGGCCGGCTGTAGCTCTCCATTGATGGGGCTGCGGGAGTCTCTCCTCACGCTGGTTTTCTGTCGTTATGAAGCAGGCCTGCCGCACATCTGAAGGTAGAATTCGTTTTATGCGCCCCAAAAAGCCTTTGATGTACCAGGATTCTGGCTGTCTCCAAACTTTTGCGACTCCCCAAATTTACCCGGAATGGCTCTGCTTCTGGGGTGAGGGCAGGCACGTGCGGTCTGTGTCGCGTTATTTTCTCCGCATTGGGGTATGTTTGCCAGATGTCGCTCTGTGTAGGGGTTGTCTATCTGTATGGGCTGCCTGCTGACTGTCTGCCTGTCTGCTGCCACCCTGTCTGGATGCTCTGCATCCAGAGTCTCCGCCTGACTGCTTTTCTGTCACCCCGTCTTCCTGGGAAGCAGATTGTATATGACCCTGTCTGCAACTCTATGACCCTTTCACTGCCCGTCTGTGTGCCTGTCTGCGAGTTTTTTCTAGTGTGGGCCTGTAGACCTGTCACTGTGTCTGCTTGCTTGGCAACGAGTCTGTCTGTCTGCCTGTAAAGGTACCTGTGACCTGGCTTGCCTCTCTAAGACGCCGTGAATGTGTGTGGGTGCTTGCAGCAAGTGTGCCTGACTGCCTCAGTGTTTCGCTGTGAGTCCATCTGTGTCTTTTTGTGTGTGCGTCTACGCACTGTTTGTATCCGCTTGTGTCTGTCTGTCTGTGAGGCTCTCCGCTATAGGCCTGTCTCAGAACAGGCATGTTCACCACCAGTGCTTGTTTGATTCATGTCCGGGGCCCAAACTGTTGACCTGTTCTGTGGAAGTGCGCCGCCATATTCGGCTGTGAGTCTGTGTGTCTTTGGACCCTGGTGTGCCACCCGCGCCGAGGTGTGTGTCTATTTAGGGCTGTCTTGCTTGTGTCTGTGTGCATGTGTTTATATCCACCGCTGCACCTGTATATGCGTATCATGGCTTCCAGTGTGCATGCTTGCTGTGATCCCCCCACCTTGCGGTGTGGCTGTCACGCCTAGCAGTATGTGCGTCTGTTTGTGTATGTTCGTGTGTGCATGTGCTTATGTGCACGTGTTCAGATCCCCCTGGCCCGTTAGTTTATGTCATGCCTTCCAGTGTAAGTGTATTTACACCCCTTAAACACTGCGTGCGAGTCTGTGCAGGTGTGTGTGTGTGTGCCTACAGCAATCCGATGGCGTCATACTCCACATATCCCATGCCATACAGAGAGAGAGAGTGTGTATGTGTGTGAGTGTGACAATATGTGTAGCAAGGTGTGAACTGCTGCGAAGTGTGCATGTACAGCTCTCCCAGGGCCTTGTATTGTATTGTATGTGTATGTTTACAGCCAAGATTGGAGCATAATGTGTGTTTACAGCACTGAGTGCAGCATAACGTGTATGAGTGTTTACAGCCCTGACTGCAGAATAGTGTGTGCGTGTTTATAGCCCTGAGTGAAGCATTGTGCGTGTGTTTACAACCCTAACTGCAGCATAGTGTGTGTGTGTGTGTTTGTGTTTACAGCCCTGACTGCAGTTTAGCGTGTGTATTTACAACCATGCTTGTGAGTGTGTGCTCAGAGTCTCCTCCTTGTTTATGTTGGTCTGTATACATGTCAAAAAGTACGGATGGAACTGGGTTTGCATGAGCGTGGGGGTGCTATTGCATAAAGCAGAAAGAAAAACTGTAACACTTTTAATTAAACACAGCTTAAAAAATTGTACATTGCATGTTACTATGTACTCTCTCTTAAATGTCTGCTGGCTAAGCGGGCTAAGAGAGAAATAGGAAAAGACTCGATTTGGCACAAAATAAAGCATTTTTTAGATGATGGTGTAAAAAGTGAAGAGAGGTTTTTGCGATTTTAACAAGCATTTGCAATGCAATAGGTCTCGCATTAGTAAGGTTTGAGCTATTGGTGTTGCATTATTTAGCAATGCCAATAGCTCAAACTTTAATAATGCGAGACCTATTGCATTGCAAATGCTTGTTTAAAACTTAATAGGGACATTGTGTTTCTGGCTGAACTTAAGAAAGGTATTTGTTTGGGCCAGTCAGTAAGTTCCACTGGAGAGCAGGGTATCTAGAGAGAACCACTGCAGAGTTTATGTGTTAAGACTGAGATATGACTTTTACATAAATCCCTCACTTAACATATAACCATCTACAGGTGGGCTACCATGTTCCCAGCTAGCGAAAGCCTTAATGTTCCATAACTGCTGTCACTAGGGTGGGCCCTTTTAAAAAAGAACAAGCATTTGCAATGCACAGGTCTCGCATTTAGGCGAGTTTGAGCTATTGGCATTCTAAATGGATATGCCTTTTATTTATGTTTTGGTTTTTGACACGTCATTAAAATGCATTGTCATTTGCAATGCCAATAGCTTAAACTCGTGTACATGCGAGACCTATTGCATTGCAAATGCTTGTTGTTTTAGCAAGTGAGTGAAACCAGATTAAACACCCCCCCATCCCCAAGAAATAGAGATATTATACCTCAGAGACAGAGCAGATGGTGCTTTGAGATTGCAGTAATCTGCTGTTAGTTGTTTAAGATATGTTTAGAAAGGGATTGGTTTCTGGTTCAGTGATTTTATTGGATGTGGGGCTTGGGTTAGTGATCTGATTGGTGGATAAGTTTAGGGTTTCTTATTGTTTCCTGGGGTTAGAGTTTTTATTTGACGTAGGGCTTAGGGTTTCGTGCCTCACTGGCTGCTGGGACTAAGGCTGGGACTACTGCTGGGGCTAGGGTTTCTATTGGACGTTGGGCTACAGTTTCATGTTTGATTGGCTGCTGGGACTAGGGCTGTGATTGTCTGTAAAAGGCTGGTGTCCTATTGGTTCTAGGGCTTAGAGCTAGTGCTGTGATTGGTTAGGGTTAGGGTCCCCATTGGCCGAAGGTGTCACCTGAGTACTAGGTCTATTTGAGGTCAGGGCTTATGGCGTCTCAGCCCGGGCATTGAGGTTAAGGACAGAGAGGACAAGGGCAGTTGCCTGTTTAAGCGTGTTCAAAACTGGTCGGGACTAGGGCCAGAAATTCACCAGCACCCGCCCTTCCCCATCCACAACCGGATTAACTCACTCACAGCACATGTACTCTACTCACTTACTACAAACCAACCCTAGACAAAGTTTAATGTCTCAGCACCCACTACCAAATTCCAAGAACCAAACCTATACACCCTTCTATCCCTGCTACAACACATTTGCTCCACCACTTACAAACAATACACAACTCTATCCTATACCACTAACCATTCCACTCATCACTAACACAACCCAGTTCTACACAACATCCAGTACAGATCTAGACACGATAAATTCTGTACAGAAACTATATGGGTGGCTACAGTAAGCTTTTTATATCCTAATACCACTAAAAACTACACAAAAGAACAAAAGAAAGCAGGCACCTTGGGGAAATACAGAGATAAAAGAAATAAAACAACAAATAAGAAAGCTGCAACGTGCCTTTCTCAAAACAAACACCAATCAAGACTAACTTCGCCTACAGAAACTCATTATACTAGTCAGCTTCAAAAAAGCGAATAAAATGTACTATTCCGACAGAATTCAAAATGCTAAATGTGCAAATAAAGAATTCTGTAAAAAGATTCTCACTGAATTTCGTTAACCAGATTGCTTAGAAGGAGCTCATGATTTCACAGACAAACTGGCAAATCATTACAAGGCCACAGCAGACTCATTGGACTCATATTTAAAACAAAGAAAAAGCACTAGCACCAACTCTTTTCCAAAACAACAGTCCAAGAATACTCTAACCCAGCCTCTCCATTCCTTCCAACAAATTTCGCACAATGAATTTATGGACCTGGTCAAAGCAAGCAGGTCTGCCGGCAGCCCTTCTTACCAGTGTCTATCACAAATCTTCAAGAGAATTCTTCTAATAACCTCTGCTGCCACACCAGTAAGAAGAATCATCAACAATTCCTTAACTAAGGGAATATTTCCAAAAGAACTAAAGTCATACATACACCTATTACTGAAGAAAACAAATCTGCACCCGCTGAACCCCGACAACTACAGACCTATTACAAATTGACCTTTCCTGGGCAAACCGATAGAAAGAGCAGCATTTGTCCAGATGTAACAATTCATTGAAGATAATGCCATACTTTCAGACTCCCAAACGGGATATCGTCCAGGAAGAGGTAATGAATTTGCCCTCATTTCCATCTGAGATCCTTAAGAACACAGTGGACGGTGGGACTGCCCCACTATCCGCCCCTACTTGGAGGAGATACTCTCCCACATTAAGGATATCTTGGGGTACCCCTTGGCAGATTCAATGGCACACGTGCTATTGGGCCTCCGAGATCCACTGCTGGAACACCAGACCCGGGCTGACAAGAAAATCCTCTGGCTGTGTATTGGGGCAGCCAAGGTCACCGTGGCACACAAAAGAGATTGCCAACCTCACATTTCTTTTCTCCTCACAATTGAGGAAAACAAACCAAAATTACTCTGTAGTCTGTTTGGTATATCCACTTAATACATTTTTACTTTTTATTTCATTATTTTTAAATATTTCTTGATTGAAAAAAACACATAAACACATTTAACACTTTCAACATAAATTCACTGTACGAACAATAACATTCCACATTACATATATATACACTGTGCATTTCATATCGACTTTTTATCAACAATAAATTTGTATTCACAAAATGATCACTGATTCAGATTTAAATCCAAAGGACAAAGTAAACATTTGAGTACTTGTTGTTCAATATACAGCAACTTGATGCGTTTCAGTTTTAAATGTCATTTGATATACTTCAATTTAATGCATTCCCGCTTTAAATGCCTTTAAAGCGGGAATGCATTAAATTGCAGTAAATCAAATGACATATTGGTTTGTTTTCCTCAATTGTGAGGAGAAAAGAAATGTGAGGTTGGCAATCTCTTTTGTGTACAAGTATTGACGGTCCAGCCAACTCCACGCCCCCGGACCTAACTCCTTATTGTAAGAAGGTCACCCTGGCGGCGGCTTGGAAGAAAAGGGAGGTTAGACTGTGGAGATTGTTGAGTATGGAACGTATGGCCGAGGTCTTTCTGGGTGATTTCAAAAACTTCACCTTTCGTTGGGGGCCTCTGGTCCGCTTCCTCTCCAGGGGATTGCCATCAGCAGTTTACCCGCCTACGTTGCGGGCCCTCCATCTCTTTCAGGTTTGAATGTTGTGCGCATGGCTGAGGCATGATTGTGTAGTGCTGCCACCACCGGTGGGAGGTAGGAGGGGGGGAGTTCTTTGTTCTAGTTCCTTGTGGCACCCTTAACTCAGCTGCGGCGGGAGACACCCAGCTGTGCGTCCGGGGGGGCTTCCCCCGGGTGTTGTTTTCCACGATTCCTGTGGTGCGGTGGACCCACGCTCCTATTTGGCTGGTGACATACCTGGCTTGAACTGCATTTCATGTGACTCTCTTGCCCAGAGCCCTGGTGGGTCCGGTTGTTTGGACTGCCAATACCTTTGGGGTTCTCCCGCCTAATTTGCTTAGCTCCCTGTGTGGGACGATGTGCGGGATTGTTGCATGTTTTCTCTGTTTTTTTCTTTATAAAATACACCTTTGACAAAAAAAGAACACAGTGGACCGCAACGGGGTTGCTGCAATACTTCTCTTGGACCTCTCATCTGCCTTTGACGCGGTTGACCAGGACACTCTGATACAAAGGCTATGAAACCTGCATAGAGGGGAATTCTCTACACTGGATCACATCCTACCTTCACAAGAGAAATACGATCATTCATACCCCCCTTTCTCTTCCAAACTGTACTTCACAAAAGCAGGGGTCCCTCAAGGCTCTATCACCTTGATGGAGCAAGGATTCGCACGTAAAGCGACTTGCTCGTACTCATGAACCTCGAATAACCCTAACTATGTAATCAACATGTTTGTCTTACTAATTTGCCCCTTATTCTTTCCCCATTTGGGTGTCCGAGTGAAGCTTGCTTATGTGTTTTCTAATCCTAATACGCTTGCATATTAAATGGCTGCTGCTACGCGGGAATTTCTACTGCGCATGCGTCTGTCATACCCACGTGACATGACGTACTCGCAGTTCTGGAGGGAATCCTTTCGCATCTGCGCACTAGTGCTAAAATGGCTGTTCTATGCTCTCACATGCGAGAAGCTTGCATTGCTGCTTTCACTAAACTGTTCGTTTTGCTGAATCCTAATGCTGTAGTTTATATTTAAGTAATGGATATAGTATAGAGATTCATGGTATACAGTGTAATCATTTATTACTGTGTTCTAAAATTGTTTCCTTTTACTTTTCATGTATCGTACTCTTTGTGCCTGGGAGGTGCTTATTACTCCATTTTGGAAGTCCCTTCTACGCATGACAGCTAAGGAGGGAAAATGAACTTCGCAGCATTGAAACCCAGCCAGATGGCAGCAACAGCCAAGATGCGCCTGAGAACCCAAACTGTGACCCAGCTAGAAGAAGCTGAACTGTACTGAAAATTGTTAAAATGTTCAATGTTATATTCACCATTGTTAACCAAAGGCATATGTCATGAGAACCTGAAATTTAAGGGGCGTGAATGGAATCTGAATAAAGAGCCTGAAAAAGTCTAGAAAATAGGTGATGTGTCCTCCTCCTTTATCCAATCAAAATTGGGGATCCTTACACTTGCAACATTGGGGAGTGGTACACTGACCTGAAAAACAGTATAATTAGCGTAGGTTTAGCTAGAGAAATTGTCCGACTTGTCTGATTAGCTGACCTGTCACTGACCCAACG
Organism: Lissotriton vulgaris; assembly: GCF_964263255.1. NCBI lineage: Eukaryota > Metazoa > Chordata > Amphibia > Caudata > Salamandridae > Lissotriton > Lissotriton vulgaris. The sequence continues at coordinate 446,393,637 of NC_141685.1, forward strand.
CACTCAGGTAAATATAAGTCTGTGTGGGTGTTTGTAGATAAATTTGCATTCCTCTTCTCCCCATCCTGAATTCACAAAGCTTGATTGCATATGTTCCTTTTCTTTCCCGTCCCTTGGTAAATGAGATATCCATGTATTACTGACTATTAGCATGTTCCAATTTTCAACCCACCTTAAGACAATGCTAAAATTGTTTCTATATAGTATATGTTCCTTTTTCTTACCCTTCCTTTAGGAAATAAGTTGAATCTATAGAATGTTCCAACTCTTACCTTCCTTATAGTTTATTTGTGATGAAACTGACTTCTCGAATTATATAGTTGCATTTCTCCTTTTTTCAAACTGTTAGTGTATTGCGAAAGTCTTTGGGTTTAGTATGTTCCCTTTCTTTACCCTCCTTTAATCAAGATACGAAAGATTGGTTTTCTAAAAATTAGCATGTTCCTTGTTTTCCCTTGCCCTTTTACTTTAAGTCTCTAAATGCTTAGCATACTCTATCTTATTCATAGCTATACGCTATTTCAGATGTTAGTTATTGATAGTCTTATCGCTTTCAACTTTTTGCTCATGACATATGATGATGATGATTAGATAAAGAGTTTGAACCTACCTCGACTCTGTGGTTATTATAATTGCAAATGTTATGTTATTTGAGTACCTTATTCTTGACTCAACTCCCTGATCCATTGTGTAAAAGGTATCTAGTTTCAAAGATTTGTAGGATACTGGTATAGGAACTAGTAATAAACAATCATAATATACTGATAGTAGAGCATGAGTTATCCAACTAAAGGTTAAGGTATATGATTTTGGAATTATGGGCCCAGGTGAGTATCCGTATAAATTCTAGTTGGGTGACCTGCGCGCTCTATCAACCTCACACATGGTTTTCAGCATTTACATGAAGTCATTACGGACACTGATCAGTCAATTTCACCTTATGTGCTATAACTATGCAGATGACACGCAAATACTCCTTCAACTGGAATGCCCCAAAAAACATTGGAAACTCACCAATTTTCAGTTGGGTCAGAGCCATGGACCAATGGATGGCATGGAGCCATCTCAAATTGAATGCTTCCAAAAATACTCACTTGTGGCCATTGGAAAAATTATGACCGATTCGCCGTTTGGCCTGACTATCTGGAAACACCGCCTAAAGTATCAAAGGGAGTAAGAAACAGTCAGAATAACCATGAACTTCAAGCTATCAATGAATGCCCAAGTGGACAAACTAGCAAGATCAAGCTTTGTTACTATAAAACCTCTGCAACACATCTTTCCCAATCTGGGAATTCCACACAAGTTCGAGGCTACCATCTCTCTTGTTCTGTCCAGACTTCATTACACCATAGCCTCTGCCACGGATCACCTTAAACAACTATGAAAAAACTACAACGGATTTGGAACTCTGCTGCCAGACTACTCTTACATATAAAGCCGCAAGTCCACATCTCCCCTGCCTTGAAAGCTCTACATTGGTTACCGGTTGCTAGAAGACCAACATTCAAGCTGCTTTGTATCATCCACAAAGCAATACATGGAACAGGACCGCTCTTCATCAGGAATAAAATCACAAAATGCGTTGATCAAAGGAACCTCCTCTCTAGAGTAACACCTCGCCTCAAAATCCCACTGTATAAGAAAAAAAAACATTGGTGGCACATCCTTCTCTGTTCAAGCAGCCAAACTATGGAACTCTTTACCCCCGAACATAAGATCCTCGGACACAGACAACCACCTTATCTTCAGAAAACTACTAAAGAATTGGCTCTTCCCCACATAACCACCATACTCAAACATAATTATACAGCATATCCCTCCATATATGACCATTTATTTGGACTATAGATTTGTACCTACATATGTGTATTGCTTTGTATAAATGTGTATAATAATTATGTTTTTTTAAGATATAGACATGTGTTAGTTCTGCTTCTAAAATGTACATATTACTTTTAGTTACATTATTCTATGCTTAACATGTATATGAGTGACTGCTAACTAAGTAAATCATTTTATCATAACTATCTACAATTGATTCACTATTAAATCATAGAAAATAAAAACAAATACATTAATATAAAGTACAAGAACACTTGAAAGTCTGAGTTTAGTAAATGCAACTTTAATTCACATGTATTACCTTCCTTATGCATATATATACCTTCCATGTACCTATGTATCTTTACATTTGTTACTTTGCTCCTAATTCAGCATATCCAATGCACTGCCCTATATCTCACCCTATATCTCTTGCAATATATCCTCTAACTCCACTCTGACACATCTCAAATATCATTCTACTACGGGGAACAGCGTTTACAACGCAACTTTTACATCGAAGTACCTTTCCGACGCAACCATTACAACGCAAGTCATTACAACGACTTGCGCTGGGGGGCGCTCTAGGATAGGGAATAGTTTTAATTTACTATCCAACACCTTTCCTACTATCCACGGGGACTGGAGTTGAAATAGTAAATTAAACTATTCACTATCCAGCGCCCCCAACGCAAGTCGTTGTAACTACTTGCATTGTAAAAGTTGCGTCGTAAAGGCATGTGTTGTAAAAGCATGTGTTGTAATGACGTACATCCTTCTACTACTCTGTCCAATGCACTACCCCATTTCTGACCCTATACCACTCTTAATATGTCCTCTACCTCAACTCATCTCAAACCTCATTTTACTACTCTCTCCTATGCACCACCAGTTTCTCACCCTATACCTCTATCAATATATCTTCTACCTCCATTCTCATGTTTAGCCCAAACCCCATACCACTACTGTGATCCCCAAAATAACCCTTTCTAGAATCGTCCCTCCTCTACCCTCTCCTTGCATTATCTCCAGCCTATTTTACTATTCAGATCTCCCAAACAAGTCTTTCTAAACCCTTACCTCTGATTCTTCCTCCTCTACCCCCCTTTACTCATTCCAAACCCCCTCCTACTGCTATGAACTTTAAAAACATCTTACCTCATCCATCTCTCAACTATTCCTTTTTAATCAAAATAACAGACGAACATGTCCTCCACTAAAATTAGTTTCATATTTTCCTATACTAATTCCCCACTAATCCTGCGTGGGTTCCGGCGTAGCGTGCTAACCGCCAAACTGCACTTCAACACCTCATTAGGGTTAGTAAGCACGATATAAATGCAAACCCTTCCCTCTGCCATCCCTCCACTATCCTTTTCAACCCAAATAACAGACTAACATGTTCACCGCTAAAATTAATTACATATTTCCCCAGACTAGTTCACCGCTAACCCTTTTTTGGTTCCGGAGTAGCATACTACTAACCTAAAAAGCACTTTGACACCTCTTCAGGGGTAGTAAGCTCTATATAATGCAATTACAATATAATACATGACTGTGAATGGCTCACCTGTGGTATTTTGTGTATTTCTTCCAAACATGTGGACAAAAGGGCCTTAGGCCATGTGTAGGGTGTTGTTCTCCTGAGCATGATCTCCTGAGGGGTTGTACTAATCTCTCATGAGCTTCAAAGGGTAGCCTCAGGGTTTTCCCACCCCCTTTCTAACTTCTAATGGCTGCCTGTCCTGCCTACTGCTATGAACTTTAAAAACATCTTACCTCATCCATCTCTCAACTATTCCTTTTTAATCAAAATAACAGACGAACATGTCCTCCACTAAAATTAGTTTCATATTTTCCTATACTAATTCCCCACTAATCCTGCGTGGGTTCCGGCGTAGCGTGCTAACCGCCAAACTGCACTTCAACACCTCATTAGGGTTAGTAAGCACGATATAAATGCAAACCCTTCCCTCTGCCATCCCTCCACTATCCTTTTCAACCCCAATAACAGACTAACATGTTCACCGCTAAAATTAATTACATATTTCCCCAGACTAGTTCACCGCTAATCCTTTTTTGGTTCCGGAGTAGCATACTACTAACCTAAAAACCACTTTGACACCTCTTCAGGGGTAGTAAGCTCTATATAATGCAATTACAATATAATACATGACTGTGAATGGCTCACCTGTGGGATTTTGTGTATTTCTTCCAAACATGTGGACAAAAGGGCCTTAGGCCATGTGTAGGGTGTTGTTCTCCTGAGCATGATCTCCTGAGGGGTTGTACTAATCTCTCATGAGCTTCAAAGGGTAGCCTCAGGGTTTTCCCACCCCCTTTCTAACTTCTAATGGCTGCCTGTCCTGCCACTGACAAATGCAACTCACACCTAGGCCGGTCTGCCCTTTGATACCCACGACAGCCAAACCCAGAAAAGAGGGAAGATTAGGTAAAGGGACATCCCTTTCCCACAGGCTGGCACTGGGGAAAAAGGGCCACCTTCAGAACTTCTCATCAGAACACTCCTCGACCTGTGGAAGATACAGAAGATGGACTGCTTCCTGTCTAAAGAAGAAAAATTGGACTTACTTGCCTTGAACCCAGGTTCCTCAGAAGTGACTCCAAGGGTCAGTTAGTTGACCTCAAGTTCGAGCTACAGGTACACAACAAGTTTCCAGCGGCCTGCCCTGCAACTGCCAGATGACCAGCAACAACTGGCCCTGCCTCAGCCCTGCACTTGGCCTCTGCTGGAGTGAGTCATGATCCCCAAGATTTGCCCCACCATGTGCTAGACCCTTAACTGGAATCAAATTACAAATCCTGAATTCCAGGCGAAGATCCACAGGGGTTTGTGGTCTTCACGACTGCAAACAGACTACTCATGTCACCCGGGGACACTCCACAACACCCACCAACCCAAATCTTCAGCAACGACCTGCTCTTCATGTTAGCTCCGAGATCCAGCAGCAACAGTGATAGTCCACATCGACTGCCAATGAGAAGCTCCAGCGATGACCGACTCTTCACACATAACAGCGACTTGCCGCACCTCTAGACCTGCTCCTCCCACCAATAAAAGACTTCTTGCGTTGGCTGGCAACATAAAGCACAGCTGCAGCTACCCGTGTGGGCTTGGACTTGGGCACTATTTACACTAGAAACTTGAAAAAATTCATAACAGGTTCTACTGATTTTGATTTTTGTCATTTTGATTACAATTAACTCTACCATTCTAAATTGGCTTGGGACTTTATGTGTGTTGTATTTTAACTTTATTGCTGTTTGAGTGCTGCATAAATGTTTTACTAATTGGATTCAAGTCAAGTTTGACTACTTTTGTGCCAAGCTACTTAGTGACTTTTATGGTTCAACCTGCCAAGGTTTGTGTTCATTATTTGAAATGGGGTTCTGCCCCTCTCAACTAATAACACAATTTCTTAGTCTAACGCATTCTGGGGTTGCAGTCATAGGTTACTTTTATTGAATTGATTTGCCCAAAACACCTGAGAGAAATGATTTTCAAAGTAAAAAGCCCAGGAATGGAAACAGTGTCTGCAGAATTTCCAGATGGATCCCAATCAACACCAGAAAGACCATCACGCAGGCCCACGTCACCAGCCGCTTTAAGTGCGGAAATGCCCTCTATGGCGGAATTCTCATACAGCACCTCAGAAAACTCCAGACCATACAGAACACCACAGCCAGACTCATCCTGGACCTCCCTAAATGAACCCACATCAGCCCCCCATCAGAAACTTCCACTGGCTCCCCATTCAGATTAGATGCCAGTTCAAGGTCCTCACACATGCATACAAAGCCCTAAACAACCGTCCCAAATCAACCATCAACTGAATTTCCACCTGCACGAAAAACACCTGTGCTCCTCCACACTCGCACAAACCCCCCACATCCATCGCAGCAGGGGCCGCTCCTTCTCGGACATTGCCGCCAACTTCCTCTACTTCCAAATGGCACCCTCCCTGGTGGACTTCAGAAAGAAACTCAAGACCTGGCAATTTGACAGAGACACAGCACCCTAAGTGCCCAGATACCCCTTGAGTGACATTGCTGTGGTATACAAATGCTACTGATTGATTGATTGGTTGATTGACTCAGTTGTGTGGATGGTGCTTCCTGTTGTCTGAAAGGTGGTGGGTAAGTACGAGATGAACGATTAAAATAAAAAATCAAATACATTTTTGAAACAATGAATGTTAATGCTCTTCCGTTCTGAGTGAGCATCCAATATGATGTGACCGGTTAACTACCTTATTTTCATTACTACCCCTACTTTACATTTCAACCGTAATGCCCTTCCAGAGTCTGAAGAGTATGCTGAGTCCTACAGATTTCTGCTAGTACCATTAGTAATCAATCCATCCTACCATCTCCATGCAACTGAAACCAGCACATTCATGTGGAGACTGACTCTACACTGCCTCGATAGGTTGTAGTTCCTACATACATTTTTTACAAAGTGCATTGAATGGGGTCTGTCTGCCCTTTGTGAGCTTGCTAAAGGAGAGACATAGATAAGTTCCTTTCATCTTAAAAATGATCAAGGCTTTTTTCTTTTTCCTTGCTATGTAATCTTTCTTTGCTACTATTTATGAATTCATTCTCAATACAGTCATAGTTTACACACAATTACTGAAGAGGACAAACACGTTTTCAATAACCCACTAACACAAGGCTTAAATGCAGGAATGTTATGAATGAAAGTCAAGAATGAAAAGCTCCTTTAAAAAATAGAAGAATGCTTGAGAATGCTTGAATAAAGTTATGTGCTTTTGTACATAGAAAACAACATTATAGTGTATAAAAGAGGAGAAAAGGGGAGTCACATGGAAAAATCAATCATAGGCAAAGCCTCTAGGTCTGTCATTGGCCACCAAATCTTTGACTGCCAATGTTTATGTTTTATTTTGTCATGATTTTGCAAAACTTTAATGTTGTGGAAGCTGCCAGGACCTCATTGAATCTAAAAAGAAATTTGCTAAAAATAAAAATATTTTTTGTTCTCAAAACACACATTGCAATTTTAGTCCATAGCACTTAAGCGAATTTCTTGTGTGTAGATATGCTCCTTATATATTCATAAAAATGCCTTCACTTACAATGAAGTGAGCCAATTGCTTAAGCGGGCTGACTGTCTGCTGTAGTGGGTGGAAGAAAACCGTCAATGTCACAATAAAAAACAATGGATGGAGAGGGCTGGCTTACGGTCACTGTAAGTAAGTATCATATACATATAATTTTAGAAGAATCAAAAGGTCTTAGCTAATGCTAGTCGTAAAAAGCAAGAATGGCGGAAATGAATGTTTGCCTTTAGGGGCTGCCTTTCTGGAGTTATCTGTAAACTGAGATGTCAATAGTGCATGTTATGTGTTCTTTCACTGATAATTCCCATTCAAATTGTTTACATTCTATACGCCCACAGAAATGTAACATTCCATAGAATGCAATTTCCTTGAATCCTGTTTCTAACTATATACGTTCCCCACTGTCTTTACTGGAATTTCAAAGAAAGACCATGGTATTTTGACCTAAATAGCTCAGTATAAAATATATTTTACGTATTTTTAAAACCAAATCATACATTTAGCTGTACTCGAAGTCCAATATTCTTTGGGTAATCACACCATTTACTAAATAAATATTTGTCTGCTAGAACCTTTACAGTGTTTAAACTTTTATCAAGCTATGTTTAAAGGAAAGCCTGGGAAACATTCCTAAGTTATCCGTTTACCTTATAAAAGGCAAAATAACATCATATTTTTTCAACCGTGAGATAAAGCATATTGAAACAATTGCCTGATGTACTAGAGGAAAAACTGTAGCATAGACAGCAACGGGGCAGACTCTCAAAGGCAGTTTGGAGTATGTAAGGTAAAACTCTTTACTACTTTTTAGGTTTCGCCTGTCGAAAGCTGCGCAAGCAGCATTTCGCGCAGGCGAAATCTAATGTTAGAACAGTATGGGGGACTTGAACCCGCCCCTTCTTCCATTGGCTAGCTCCATAAATGGAGGCTTGCCATTGGAAGACATCGTTGTCAATCTCTTTTTCCTGTTCAGAACGCGAATCTTGGGCGTTTCTGACTCTTTTTTTAAGTCCCGCCCCTTGTTGCCGTGTGTCCCGGGCCGCGCTGTGATTGGCTGCCGGCCCGGGACACCCCCATGACGTCATTCCCCTGCAGGATTGGGAGAGTGAACCAACTTTGTCCTTTCTCGAAGGGGGGAGCTCGCCTCAGCCCCTCTTCATTTAGTTTGAAGACTTGTTCTCTGGTTTGCATTTATACCAATATATATTTTTTGGGGGAGGGGGCGGAGCGAGAGGCCAGCCCTGCATTGAACAGGGCTGTTAAGTACAGAGTGCACTCTCATGGACTGCAGTGCGTTTTAAAGATCTGCTTGAGTCTCTCTCGCAAATGGATTGTACCATAAAACGTGTGACGCTGGTCACAAAATGAGAACAAATTTCGACAACAACCTCCAAGCAAACATAAGATAATATTCAAAATGTCACTGTGAAGCCACGTCTAGAGGGTTTTTTTACTTAGCAAGAAATAAAAGTGACACGTAGGATTATTTTATTTTTTTTTAAATCAGGGGGGGTCCTTTCCCAACAAAAAGAAAGAAGACGACCCCTTTCCTCGCGTGCGGTGCGCGTGCTCTTCGTCTCCAGCAGTGAGTGCTGTCGCAGTCCGGCAGCAGAAGCCCCCCCTAGAGAATCTCAGTAGAGACAGATAATGGTACCGATGTGCAAGCGGTTTGTCCAGGATCACACTGTTTGGTAAATTAGGGAAGCTGGGACTATATTCGCTTCTTCTGCCATATGCGACAAATTCGCCATTTAATCACATTTCTGTCCCAGATATTATTATTTGATTGACTGTAGAGAACCTGGGACAAAGTGGGTGGAGGGCAGAAATTCCACCGAAGACACCCGGCTCCTAGTTCAGGGCGAAGAATGAGCGGGGGCTCAGTTCTTGGTAATTTGTCTGTGAAACATCAGTTTACAATGTATTGGGCATCGACACTGCAATAAAACGTCACACTAAAACCATTAGCTTTTTAGAAGGGCAATAATGTTGTGTACTCGACATTTCTAAGAAAATATATGAAGTTGCTCCTTGCGTGGAATAATTTATTCATTTCGCCCTTCCACTGTCCATTATTTTTTTAAAGTGTATATCAGTGATCATATTTCCTATCGTGCCCTGCTTGCCCTTCCAAAATTCAACAAACATATATATATTTTTTAATGCATTTAGTCATTTCTTTTTCTGGAAATGTTATATGGTATATTCACAAAGGCTGCTGCGAGGCACTTCTGTTATCCGAGTTTCGGAAACTTACAAATTAAATGTGTTTTCAACTTCAGGCTTCTTAAGGTTAATATGAGCTTTATATTTGTATCACAAAAGTCCAATATTTTTATTTTTGTACACCATAGGAAAGCGGACATTACAGTGACATGAAACGAAGACATCTGATCATTGTGATCAATGTAATTACGTATCCCGCCCGCCGCATGGACGTATACACGTGGCACAGGGTCGTGAGCAAGGCCTGCAGTGTTTATGAACTGTGGGGTGTCTTGTGGTGCATGAGGAGTTGGAGCTGTGGCGGTCGATGAGATAAACATGGCAAGAGCCCACATCGATTGGCACAGCTCGGATACCGTACTGGCAGCACCTGCAGCTCGGCATCACATGCCTTTGTGCATTCCAGCACTCTTCTTTTATGGGGGAGTGTCTATTACAACACTTTTAATATTTTGTGGGAGGTTGGAAGTTCAGTTGGATGTTTTTCAAGCCCAGGAAGGTAATCATGTTAAGAACATTATTTAGCAGTATACCTTTCGTTAAGTTTTTCCTCTGACAAATTAATTCAGATCTGAAAATTGGCCCAAACATTCAAATACCGGAACAGTCCACAATTCAGGGCCTGAACTTAGAGTTACAAACAAGACAGAGACGTTCTGTTTATTTCCTGTGTTGGTCCTTAAATGCAAGCACCCAGTGCGCAAGTTCATAAATATGTTTATATCAGATACTCCCGAAGCATGTGTAATGAGGCTGCTTTTACTTTACTACAGCCAAGTCAGTAAGAACATACAGACTGTGGGTATTTTATCAGTGGCTCCTGTTTCAACTAAAACGTCTAGAACGAATCCAGAGTTTGCAGGAACAGGAACAAATGCACACACAGTTCTGTGATATTCAAAAAGAGTAAGACATTGAACTGTATTAGTGTGTGAAACGTATACTGCTGTCTGAGCTAACAAAGGTTTGTTTCATTGTCTTGTGCTCTGACAGTCTGGCCCGGAACCCTCACCCCAGTCTCCTGAAAATGTAACCAATTTATTTTCCTTTAGCGTTTCAGATGTCCCGCAGTGCAATCACTTCTCATAATTGACTTTCCCCCCTTTTTATTTTATTAATATTTTCTGCAGGTCACCGTCGGAAGTGGCACCCCTTTCTAAACCTTTCTAACCCTTATTCATCATTCTTTCCATTTTTTAGGTTTCGCCTGGCCGTAGCACAGCGCTTCATGAGCGCACTCGGCTCACTGAATGCATTCTGAGATGAAGTGCTTCATGAGCGCCTTGTACCTATAGCGCTTCGACGCCTGTGGGGCTCACTGAATGAATTCCCACATTGGGGCCAGGAGCGAGGCCCGGCGTCGCGACAGCAGTGTGTGCCCTGCATCCAGGATTCTTACCCTCTCCAGCCGGCCAGATTACCGTTCAAGGTTGGAGCAGCCGCTTTCCCTCCACCCGACTTCTAATTACAACACTCTCCCGGCAGCCATTACACAGGGCACATCGGCGATAAGGACAGGGCACGGACAGGAGCACACGGGGCAGGGGTGACATTTCAGGAACACCGCACAGGATGCCGGGTGTGTGCACAGAGCAGATGGCGCGATTCTGCCGAGCGCATGATTGGTATTCAGCAGGAGTTGCCTGGCGCCATGCACCGGTGAGTGCACACGGGCATGAGCACGGCAGAGTCAAGAGAGGGGTGAGGGGGGCACAGCCATGCCACTCTCTCCGGACTCCAGCACACTACCGCCTCCCACCACATCCACAGCATCTCTCAGCTCCTCTTCCCCAGTAAGTCAGATCTGTTCTTCGGCCTGTCGTCTTCTTCGCACATCACCATCTCACATCTGTCTCCTCTGAAAGGACAAGCGCTCCCCATTCCCGCTGTTTATTTTTCATTGCGCTTTCACTTTAAAGTGAAGGCGAGATGCAAAAATAAATAAGCAAGACCTAAAAAACACCAACTCATGATGCTGAACAGGATCCTCTCTCACATATGGACTTGCTGATTCGAACTTAGAAGGCTTCAGGTATTATTCTTGATTCTCTGGGTGTGTGTGTGTGTGTGGCTCTGGGTGTGTGTAGCTGGCTCTGGGTGTGTGTGGCTGGCTCTGGGTGTGTGTGGCTGGCTCTGGGTGTGTGTGTGTGGCTCTGGGTGTGCGTGTGTGGAAGTGATTGCTGTCTGCTGAGCTCGTCCGTAGGGTACAATAGGTCTCACATTTGCGAGAGATTAAGCTATTGGCAATGTAAATGACAATGCCATTTATTTATCTGTTTTCAAAAGCAACACATAAATACAAATTTTGTCATTTACAATGCCAATAGCTCTCACTTTTCCAAAGGCGAAACCGTTGCATTGTAAATGCTTGTTTAATACTCTTGTAGAACTACTTTCCACACTCCTAAACGCGTTCGTGAGTCGGCCCAATATAATTGCTTCTGCTTTGCTTTGTAATTGTTGTAAATAATTTATGTCAAAGAAGGTCTACTTGTAAACGATGCTATACAAATCTAGAGTCAATTTTTTTATGCAGATTGAAGTATTTCCGGGTGACAAGAGTGAGCCCGCTAGTCTACTAACCACTAATTCCAAACATTGAACTGACTTTCCCCGGATTCTGTAATTTTTCTTCTGCCTTTTTTTTACATCCATGTTTCCAAGAACTCCTTTACTACTTTAGACCCGAAGACATCTGTTTACAAAAAAATAGGATGGGGCAAATTTGCATAATACAGATGACCTGCTTGACGACTCATGGGCGGCAATTCGCCAAAATGCAAAATGTAGCGGAAATGACATCACACACCCTTTTACCATCAATGATGTGACAGGACTAACCTTTTTTCCAGCTTTAGATCCTTAGTAGCATTCCATTTGGAACCCAAACAACAGGAAGTAAACAGGGCTCTACAGCCATCTCAGATCGGGCTTCAGTTGCAGCTGTTTGCCAAACCTATTATAGTGTTTCTAAAAGAGGGCTTCGGAGGAATATTTCTCTCTCACCACATTATTGGCTGTTAGGTGTATTATTCCACCAGCAGTGCTTCCATTGCAATACAAGAGGTATAGGCAGAAAATATGTTTCATCTCAAAATTAAAATGAATCCGCACACCTTTGTCAAATTTAATCAACTATACTGTCACTGCACACAATAGAATTACCCATCGCAGCGTGGCATGGAACTACCTGCCTAACACTGCACTATCACCAACATGGCATGCCACCAAAGTACTACTACATTACTGAACATTAGCAACCCCATCATGACCATACTATCTTCTCAACGCCACTGCATCCCTACACCCACCCTACTCTCTTCCCACAGCACCACACAGCGATCCCCCACAGCACTACCATTTTCCATAACTTAAAAAACTCATAGAAGCAAATTACAAACCTGCACTGTCACACACCACTGCTATATTACCCTCCTTACACTTATGCTACCACTTGAAAATACTTAAATCCCACCCACCAACATTGTATTACTTAATGCATGACCACAAAAAGGCTACCACTTCACAGTCAAAAAACACGGGGGGGGTCTACAGGGACAGTTTAATGACCCCAACGTGCTACAGTCCCTAAGAACAATACCAACAACAGAGTAGCAGGGAGTCAAAATGAACTAAGTATCAACCTATTGTATGCCTCAAAAAAACAACCAACATAAATTACTGGTGTATGGAAAAACAACAATGGGACCACTCAAATCTTCAGGAGAAAAATTCCCATCAGTCACCGTCCGATTCCGCCCTTCATCATCTGGGAACTGTCACCCTCAGAAACAAGAGGTACTCACAGTGGACCGGTCGGTTGTTGATGACCTAATCACACCTGCATAGTACTATGATGAGGGGGAAAAAAAACTCAAAGAGAGTTGTGTGGTGACTAAAAGCAGTGCTAGAACTAGTGAAGTGCTGTGTGCAAAAGTGAAGAGTGAAATATAAAATTAGGTAGGGAAGTGAAAAAGATTATTTATTGAAGAATCACCTCACTCCTAAGATAAAACCATGAGTGCGTTAGTGGTTTAAACAAATAACCACTGATGGTGAAAGGTCGACATGTTTCTGCAGACTTACAAGACCAAAAATGTATCCAGCTGCTTCCTCAGGACCAAGAACGCTACTGCTTTAAACATACAACAAAATATATCAAAAAAGGAAGAAAACAGATATCACCTGGATTCCAGTGAATCTATCCTTCTCCTGGCTTTGATGTGACATGCCAAGACAGGTTGAACAAGAGGCACACAGCAAGGGAGAAACAAAGAAAGAAATTATTAAAGACACAATGCTGTGTTACTAAACATGTGTGTCTGACACAAATCACTGTCACAAATCAGGGGAGAACCAACAATGTTCATACTAGACCTGACAAAACATGGTAATGGACTCATAGTTACTCACTCACCAATTTGGGCAGGAGAGAAAATCCCACCTCACATACAGCGCAGGTAAAACAGGGCACCGCTCTGAAAAGTAGCGAGAAAAACTTGAATGAGAAGGAGAACTGGAAGTACCCAGAGTGTCACGATCTTACAGCAACAACTCCAGACCATAAAACATTTTGCTTTGCTAGGAGTATGGTTAGCAGAGTAAACGGCAGTAATTGTCATGCCGAACAAACGGGGCGCAGGCTCACTCTCCAGACTACTACCCATCTCCCTGATGTAATGGAGACACATATATCGGCAAAGTGTGCTCACGGAGCCACAGAGGCATGAGGAAGTTATGTTTGCCTCTGTATGTGCGGAGAAAATATACTGGTGGTCAGCGCGATTCCGCACCCGGCACCCGCTTATGCCTTCTCGGAGTAGCCGCATAGGCGAGGCAGAGTGTGCTCACGGAGCAACAGAGGCATGAGGAATTTAAGCTTGCCTCTGTATATGCGGGGAAAATACACAGGCGGTCAACGCGACACCCGCTCCTGCCTGTGCGGAGTAACCGCATAGGCGATCTAAGTGATTAGGCACCTGGCAAAAGAAAATGAAAGGAACGGGACGCCTACCTCCCGCCTGTGTATTTTCCCCGCATACCATACTCCTAGCAAAGCAAAATGTTTTATGGTCTGGAGTTGTTGCTGTAAGATCGTGACACTCTGGCTACTTCCAGTTCCCCTTCTCATTCAAGTTTTTCTCGCTACTTTTCAGAGCGGTGCCCTGTTTTACCTGCGCTGTATGCCAGGTGAGGTGGGATTTTCTCTCCTGCCCAAATTGGTGAGTGAGTAACTATGAGTCCATTACCATGTTTTGTCAGGTCTAGTATGAACATTGTTGGTTCTCCCCTGATTTGTGACAGTGATTTGTGTCAGACACACATGTTTAGTAACACAGCATTGTGTCTTTAATAATTTCTTTCTTTGTTTCTCCCTTGCTGTGTGCCTCTTCTTCAACCTGTCTTGGCATGTCACATCAAAGCCAGGAGAAGGATAGATTCACTGGAATCCAGGTGATATCTGTTTTCTTCCTTTTTTGATATATTTTGTTGTATGTTTAAAGCAGTAGCGTTCTTGGTCCTGAGGAAGCAGCTGGATACATTTTTGGTCTTGTAAGTCTGCAGAAACATGTCGACCTTTCACCATCAGTGGTTATTTGTTTAAACCACTAACGCACTCATGGTTTTATCTTAGGAGTGAGGTGATTCTTCAATAAATAATCTTTTTCACTTCCCTACCTAATTTTATATTTCACTCTTCACTTTTGCACACAGCACTTCACTAGTTCTAGCACTGCTTTTAGTCACCACACAACTCTCTTTGAGTTTTTTTTCCCCCTCATCATAGTACTATGCAGGTGTGATTAGGTGATCAACAACCGACCGGTCCACTGTGAGTACCTCTTGTTTCTGAGGGTGACAGTTCCCAGATGATGAAGGGCGGAATCGGACGGTGACTGATGGGAATTTTTCTCCTGAAGATTTGAGTGGTCCCATTGTTGTTTTTCCATACACCAGTAATTTATGTTGGTTGTTCTTTTGAGGCATACAATAGGTTGATACTTAGTTCATTTTGACTCCCTGCTACTCTGTTGTTGGTATTACCACTTCACAGTGCCACACATTCCATAGATCTTCTTCACCTCCACAGTTCTGAAATACCTCATCGAACCACTCAACTATCACTGCAATCAATCACACTTCAAAATCCATGCTATAAGTACCACTTTCCACCACCACACAGTATCCCAACAAATCCATACTTCAGGCATTACCTCACAATAGCACCAAATAACAAACCCATAGCAGCAAACTATCAAGGCCACCATACAAGTATCATCCCCGGTATACACCACTGCATACCCTATAAATTCAATAATCATCAAAACACTATTACAATCCTTTCACTGCAATCCTCTCAATTTATTATCATCTTGTACAACCACAGAATCACTGCCCAACACCACATTGCCAAATGCACCACAATATCACTACCCCGACCAAGGTACCATCATATTCACTCCCATCATTAAATTACGCACCACCATAAAACTGCATTACCATGTCATAGCACCAAATTTCCCCTACCACTGCTTTAATACACCTAAAACCACATCACAAAACGCACACAGTACTGAATATCCCCATACTGCAGCTGCACTGTAACTGAGGTACAATACCACAACAATAACACTCAACACAATGCAGCAAAACAACATCAACCAAATAAATACAAAAATAGTACAACACAAGAGCACCTCGCACGGGTATCACAACAAAATAACAACACAACAATAGCAGAATGAAACACAAAAGACGCAATAACATAGAAGAACACATATCTTGAACAACGCACCACAGAACACAACACCTGACGACTAAAATACGACAACAAAACTACATGCAACTCAGCAGAAAAGACAAGTCAGCCGCACACAACAAAGCAACCAAAAGCACATCCAACAACACAACAACAACAATGTACACAATAGCACACAGAGTAACAACAATACATAGGTAGCCACAATACCTGCAAAAAAGAACAAAAGTTATGTTACAAAACAATGTGACAACAAAAACTACACTACACAACTACATACAACAATATAATGCAACTTAGAAACAAGAATACAAAACATGGCAACAACACAAACAACCAAAATAACAGCACGGCAACACAACAAATATGACATTGGACAATAACAAAAAACAAAAGACAACAATCATTACAGAACAACACATTGTAGTAGCCTCACAATAACAACACAAAACACACAACGTGAACAAAAACAGAAACATATAATGCAACCACAAACAACACACTAACACACTACACAACACAACACACAACACAATAACAGCAACAAAACATACCAACAATATACGACAACACAACAACACAGCACAGAACTATAACACAAAAGCAAAACAACAGATGAGCCATACAACAATACAATAACAAAAAACAGCAGACCCTACAATACAAGACAAATGTAAGTGTTGTGTGTGCGATGTTATGCTGTTCTTTGGTGTATTTTGCTTATTATTTCCTTGGGATTGTGCTTTTATTGTGGAGTTGTATTTTTATTGTATTGCTATGTTGTTGAAATGTGATCTGTAATATTGCATTCTGAAGAAGGTTCATCTGAGATTTCATGAGCATTTTTAAAAGTAAAAATACAATCCGTTTTGAAAGTGTCATGTTTTTGTAACTCTAATTGGGTGTTTGGAAAGGAGGAATGCTGACAATGTGTGTGCTTATGTGTGCATTAGAAAGTTAATGTGATTGTGGTTTATCATCAGTCTGTGTTTTTAACAGGTATCACATATTTCTATGCATGCATGTGTAGTTGAGTGAGGCAAGTAAGAGGGGTGTGAGCCACCCACTGTTGTTGTAATGTGGGCATTGTTGGCATGATGGTGGACACCCTGAGCATATTGCACACCGTGGCACAAAGGTAGTAATGCTTTGTATAAAAGGAACATCCATGAACTGATACCAACTACTTCTGGAACAATGCTAACCCTGGCATAATGGTAGCAGTTTTTTTGCATAATGGTGGTAATTTTTGGTAGAATTTGGCAATGCTTGGCATGCCCAACAGGACACAATACTGACCGGTAATCGTTTACATACTGTTGAGTTATCAGGTATGATGGTGCCCACTGCAGGGTAGTGCTTACACTGCATTAAAAACAGTAATCTTTTAGCATTCTAATAGCATTATCATAATTGTCTCTACATGATCCCAAAAGACTGGTGTAACCTGTCTTCATTCATCTATGCATTCATGTGTTCATTAATTATGGAAGCCTACACAAACTTGAAATTAGCAATTTCACTTTGCAAATGGCCAGACCAGACATATTGACTTTGCCAATGCTTGTTTTACCTACTGCCACTATCTTACTGAGCCTCGAAACTAGGGTTTGCAGGGGCAGCACCGGGCGGAGCAAAGTCCGTGTCGAAGATAGCACCAGTCACTCCGCAGGTAGCCTAAATTGAAATCTATGGAGAAATGGAGACAACAGGAATTAGTGGACTGGGTCTGGCACCTGCCCAGCCCACAGAGAGACAGCCACAGAGGAACGGAAGGCTGGTCATATACAACAGAAAACCAATGGCATGGGTAGAAAACTGTGTTGAGTGCCAATTGACTCATAGTTTACCTTCCTGCTTTGCACTGGAAAGAAACAATTGCCAATCCTGAATGCAACCATGGTTAGCATTTTATGTTATATGTTATGTTTCTCTGTCATTTGCATTATGTCCGATCAGATCATTTTATCTTATAATACACTAGTGGGTTGTTTCTGTATGGCGTCTGTTCTTGGGGCTAAAGAGGAGAGCTCATCATAGCCATCATCCTCATTGAGTATACTGATCCCAGAGAGCATTATTGAACTGAGTTCTGGGGTGCTTTATTAGCCACAAATAAAATTGCATCCGCAAGAGTGTGAAAGAAAAGAGGCAGCCCTCGGGTGTAAGTGTGGGAAGGAGGGTTAAGAGCATATTAAGCAGAAGCAGCGGGGGAATTCTGAATGAACGTAGATCTGGACAGGTTACCTACAAATATGAGGCAAATGGGTCTGTCAAAGAGAACTAAACAGGAGCACAGGGGATTTCATTTACCCACCAGCTTGCATCATCTCAGAAACCCCTCATGCAATCTCCAAAGGGCCAATGATAGACGTTTTGCGTGCTCCCCTCAGCTGTGCTGGCTGTGGCAAGTTTTTTTGTTTTTTTGTTTTTTTTAAACCAAATAACATAATCCATCAAAACTCCTAAATTTGCTTCTTCGTAAGAGGCCTGTCCTAATCCCATATCACGCCCACATTCAGCCTCCTTTTCCTCCGATAACGAGATCAGATAATCTCCATGTTGGATCCACGAACAGAGCAATATTCTCACACTAGAAGATCCTGCAAAGACCTTCTTCAACCTACAACCTGGTGTTGTGAATGATCACCAGGGGGGTAGCCTGGTCAATAAAACGCTGGAGGGCGGGGGCCTGGGCAGTGGCGTAGCAAGGTCAGGTGGTACCCGGTGAAGATTTTTTTTTAAAGTGTTGTGAGCCCCACATTTTTTATTTGATTTTAAAAACACATATTTTTGCCATTTTGTCACCCCCCTCAGTGATGACACCCAGGGTGGGCCGCACCCACCGCACCCCCTTTCCTACAGCCCCAGGTCCTGCGGAGCTTCAGATTTTCCAAAAATTAGGCTAGCATATAATGTTCACGATTATATGAGAAGCAGTGAAAGAGAGTGGCTTGAGGGCCAATGAAAAGAGGGAAAATTGTGAAGGGTACTTAAAACACATTATTTGGTGAAATATCCATATTTGTAGACCTTTAAAACAGAAGAGTGTGTGTGCGTTTTTGTCTGAGTATTCAAAAACCCCAGGTGAACAGACACATTACCATACCCAACTGAAAGCTCCTGTACCCAACTATTTTAAAATTAATGACTACATTTATTTGGGAGGGAGTAACACCCCAAACACCCCCTGAAGCAACACCCTTGACGATCACAGTTTTTTCAGGAATTTATTTAACATCAGGGGAGAAATATTGGGGCTAGGGACGTGTGAAGTCGGCAAGTTTTCCTCACAGCATTTGCATATTTATTTGAAAAATTAAACAAAAATAAGCAAGTTCGTAAAATTCTATGTCCATTGAGCTTTCATGTGAAAATCTGGACTTTGCAGTACTTACATAATCCCGACGTTTATTTTGTACTCAAGTGTACATTAACAAACCTTAACCTAGAAAGTGTTAGGTTACCAGCAACAAAGAGTTACACTAGGTGAGCGTTAAATACATTGGGGCATATTTACAATTACTGGCGCATCCCTGCAAATTAGCAGGGATGCACCAGTAATTGTGCGCCATGCCTCCGCCACCCATGATGTGCCACATTTACAATGTGGCTCACCATGGGGCAAAAACGGCACAGATGCGTTATGCATCTGTGCCGTAAAGGTGTCGCATTGCTGGAGTTGCGTCGCAGGCGCGACGCAGCTCCAGCAATGCTCTGGGGGGCCCATTCTACTAATGCTGCGTCAAGCCTTATGCCTGCTTCAAGCAGGCGCAGGGTTTTGACGTATCATTGGCCTAAAAGTGACTGAGTGAAATCTTGTAGATTTCACTCAGCCACTTTTAGGAGGCGTTCCTGCGCCGGAACGCCGCCCCCTGCACCGGAACTCCTCCTTAAGGCGCAGGGCTTTACAACGTGACACATCTCCCAGAGGCGCCACGTTGTAAATAGCCCGCACCATGGCGCATCTTTTGCGCCGCCGCTGCGTCACTAAAGTGGCGCAACGGCGGCGCAAAAAAGGCGCAAGGGGCTTGTAAATCGGCCCCATATGGCGCTTAATTTAATGCGCAATTACTTACTTCACATTACTTATTAGGAAAAAGGCACTTCTGGTTTCATTGCCAAGTAATACTAAAAAACTACACTCAAAAATACGCGAAACAAAGCTCTGTGAACTACATTAAAGCCAATAATTGCCAACTACATGAAACTTTACTTGTTTAATAATTATTTAGCATGAACCAGTCACACTGTGACCCCGATGCCGGTCCAGCTCACTGACACACAACTGGGATAATTTCCACTTCCTGTTATTGACACAAACATGCCTGGTAGGATGACATTTCCTTGCTCTCTTGTTATAGTGTTCCCCCTGGTCACCATTTTGAGATCGGAACCAGCCGGGCACTTGATTCAAGTTCCTGATCAGCACTTGCCATCTTGTTTGAGCATTATCGTAATTCACATGCCCTTAACTGAATGCATATGCTTTTTTTAGCTCTTGAATGTGCTCATAACCTGCAGTTATTGCCACAAAAACCTTCTTCAGTAAAGCGGGCACTATTTATATTTGAAAATGGACTGATATTACTTCATGTTGCTGTTAAGCGCTCAGCGTTTTGGTTTGATCGACTATACTCTGTGAGGCCATATCTTCTTTTAGTTATCTGTAAGTCTTCAGTTCAGAATAATTTTATTGAAGTTTCAAAAGAGAGTGACATAAAAAGACACTACTAGTGGCTCATCCTATAACATCACCCAGTTAAACTATTTGGTCTTGTGGTCCCCATTTGGTAAAATCTAGGTTTCTAAATGTTTTTTTCTATGAAGCAGCTTTCTGTTTAATCATTCAGCCTTGTCGTCTTCTCTTTTTTCGCTGGGATCATTCATTATTTTGACTGCATTAGTACACCATCTGTTAGGAAGGCTCAGGGAGACAATTTGACCTCATCTGATACTGGATATCCTGTAGAAAAATACTTTGTTATGTTGTTACGTTATGTTATTTTCTTATATTATGTTGATAGCGCAATAATCACAGAGAGGGTATCCAGGCGCTTGGCTAGGTGTGCAGGTGTGTGGTCCACAAGGTGCTTATACAAAGAGGCTGGTATTCAAATTTTTGCTGAACTCAGGAAGTGAGGAGGAGGCTCAGATGTGTTGAGGGGTTCATTCCATGTCTTCGGTGCGATGTTGGAGAATGAGCAACCTATAGTTTTGCTTTTGCGGATGCACGGAGAGTGTGTGAGTGAAAGTGAGGGAGAGCATAGGTGTCTGGTGGGTTAGTGTATGCAGCTGTTCAGTTATTCTGATCCTGTGTTTGGTAGGGCTGAGTATGTGTGCATGAGAAGTTTGAATAGGCTTATTTTGTGATTGGTGAACCAGTGAAGCTTCCTGAGGTGCATTTTGATGGGGGTGGGGAAAGGGAGGTCGAGTATGAGTCTTGCTACAGTGTTCTGGATGGTCTGTGTAGGAGGTATTTGGATATTTTGGCATAGAGAGTGTTGCCGTAGTGCAGCCTGTTGATGATGAGAGCATGCGTGACAGTCTGTCAGGTGTTCTGAGGCAACCATTTGAAGATCTTTTGCAGCATGCATTAGACGTGGAAGCAGGAGGTTCACACTGCATGAACTTGAGCCGTCATGTTGAGCTTGTCATCTAGGATTATCCCTAGATTTCCTGCATGGTCTGTGGGTGTTTGTCCTAGCTCTGATGGCCACCAGGTGGAGTCTCATGGGGAGGCTTTGTTTCCGAAGACCAGTACTTACGTCTTGTCAGAGTTGAGCACAGGCAGGTGGTTTGCATCAAGTCTGCTACCATGGTCTTGCAGTTGGTGAAGTTGTGTTTGGTGGGGATTGTCTTGTCCAACAGGGAGAGGATGAGTTAGTTGTCTTCGGCATATGAGATGATGGTGGTGTCTTGTGATGAGATGAGGTCGGTGAGCAATGCCATGGATATGTTGAAAAGGGTGGGGCTGAGGGACGATCCCTGCGGGACTCCACATGTCAGTTTCTTGGTCTCTGATGTGAAGGGGGTAACCTGACCCTTTGGGCTCTTCCCGTGAGGAAGGAACAGATCCATTTGGGAGCAAATCGTTGTATGCCAATCTCATGGAGTCTTCTGTCCAGGATGATTTTAATTTTGTCAGTGACCACGATGAGTGCTGTTTCGGTGCTCTGATTCTTTCTGTTCTGAATCCTGACTGAGTGTTGTCTAGAAGATTGTGAAGTTCAAAATGGGTTGTGAGTTGCACGTTGGTGGCCTTCTCATTCACTTTGGCTGGATAGGGGAGTAAGGAAATGAGTCAGAAGTAGCTCAGGTAATTTGGGTCAGCTGTGAGCTTCTTGAGGAGGGCAATGATTTCTGCAAATTTCCATTCATCTGGGAAAGTGAGGGATGTAATGGAGGTGTCGATTATTTGGGCAGGGTTTTGCTGATTGGTGATGTTCCCAGGTTGTAGATGTGGTAGGGGCAATTGGTCCATTGGGGCTCCAGAGTAGATGGGCCATATGATTGCCACTGTGTCGTTTCATGTGATGGTTGTCCATTGGGTCAGGTGAACATCTTGGCTGATGGTGGGTAGGTACAAAGTTGTTGGGAGGCAGAGATGTTGTTGGCAGTGGCGGAGGGCAAGATGAAATCGGTAGGCAGTCAAAATATCGAGTTGTAATGTCGAAGTACCATATTATCGAGTCCTAAAAGTCGATGGTAAGAAATATCGACAACCAAAATATCGTTGTAGAAAATATCGATTCATGTGTGTGTAAATATTATCGAAGACATGAATTTCGAAATCAGTAATATCGAAGCTTAAAATATCGATAGGCAAAAATATCGACATGTAAAAGTGATGTTTTAAAGTATGTTAAGTAAGGATATAGTCAAATGTTGTCTATATATAAGGTAATTTATACATATAATTTCAATAATTTTAGTTATAAGTGTAGGAGCGGGATGTAGAGTTTATAGGGGATAAGGGTGGGTAGTGTTTTAAAAAAGTATAGTGTAATTATGGAATAATAAATTTCGAATTTTAAGTAAAATTTTACATTTTCGAAATTTGATTTAAATATTTGTAAAAGGCGAAATTTTATATAAATTTATGGAGTATTGTTAAATTTATTGTAGTTTGCTTTTGTGTATGTAGTAAAAAATTTTGTAAATATATATTTATATTTAAATATTTACGAAATAATTGTATAATAATTTTAGGAGCGGGATGTAGAGTTTATAGGGGATAAGGGTGGGTAGTGTTTTTAAAAAGTATAGTGTAATTATACAATTATAAATTTCGAATTTTCATTTAAATTTCTAAATTTCGATAATTGAAATAAATATTTGAACTAGTCGAAATTTTATCGAAATTTAGGGAGTATATGAAAAAAATAAATATTTTTCTTTTGTGTATGTACTAAAAAGTATTGTAAATATAAAATAATTATTATATATTTTATAAATATTTGTAAAATAATTTTAGGAGCGGGATGTAGAGTTTATAGGGGATAAGGGTGGGTAGTGTTTTAAAATATATAGTGTAATTATAGAAAAAAAAAATTCGCATTTTCATTTAAAATTCGAAATTTCTAAAATTGAAATAAATATTTGAACAAGTCGAAATTATATCGAAATTTATGGAGTATAGTACAACATTTTTTAGTATGCTTTTGTGTATGTACTAAAAAGAATTGTAAACAATTTTTATATATATTTATAAAATATTTGTCTAATTATTTTAGGAGTGGGATGTAGAGTTTCAAGGGGATAAGGGTGGGTAGTGTATAAAAAAAGTATACTGTAATCATAGAAGAATACATTTTGTATTTTATTACATTATTTCTACATTGCGAAATTTTAAATACATATTTGTTAAATGCGAAATTTCATACACAATTATGTTATTTATTTTTATTTTTGGGATTTTGTGTATGTAGTAAAAAGTATTATAAATATATATTTTCGTAGATATTTAATAAAGAAATGTATTATAATTTTAGGATCGGGATGTCGAGTTTATAGTGGATAAGGGTGGGTAGTGTTTTAAAAGGGAAATTTTTAGGGTTCAGGGTCAGTTTTTAGTTTTTGGGTAAAGGGGTATTTTTAGGGTTCAGGGTCAGTTTTAAGTTTTTGGGTAAAGGGGTATTTTTATGTTTCAGGCTCAGTTTTTAGTTTGTGGGTAAAGGGGTATTTTTAGGTTTCAGAGTCAGTTTTTAGTTTTTGGGTAAAGGGTTTTTTTAGGGTTCAGGGTCAGTTTTTAGTTTTTGGGTAAAGGGGTATTTTTAGGTTTCAGGGTCAGTTTTTAGTTTGTGGGTAAAGGGGTATTTTTATGTTTCAGGGTCAGTTTTTAGTTTGTGGGTAAAGGGGTTTTGTTAGGGTTCAGGGTCAGTTTTTAGTTTCTGGGTAAAGGGGTATTTTTAGGTTTCAGGGTCAGTTTTTAGTTTGTGGGTAAATTGGTTTTTTTAGGGTTCAGGGTCAGTTTTTAGTTTGTGGGTAAAGGGGTATTTTTAGGTTTCAGGGTCAGTTTTTAGTTTGTGGGTAAAGGGGTATTTTTAGGTTTAAGGGTCGGTTTTTAGTTTGTGGGTCAAGGGGTTTTGTAAGGTTTCAGGGTCAGTTTTTAGTTTGTGTGTAAAGGGGTATTTTTAGGTTTCAGGGTCAGTTTTTAGTTTGTGGGTAAAGGGGTATTTTTAGGTTTCAGGGTCAGTTTTTAGTTTGTGGGTAAAGGGGTTTTTTAGGGTACAGGGTCAGTTTTTAGTTTGTGGATAAAGGGGTATTTTCAGGTTTCAGGGTCAGTTTTTAGTTTTTGGGTAAAGGGGTATTTTGGGGTCTGGGTCAGTTTTTAGTTATAGGGGTACAGGGGTACAGGGAAAAAATAAATTAAGATTAAATTTAAATTACATTAATTAAATGAAATTACATTAAATTATATTACATTAATTTTTTTTTTTACATTTAATTTACGATAGTAATTTATTATGAATTAATGTCCTGCACTTACTCAAATTAATTGGTGATTGGAGTTGGAATAGTAAATTAAATAGGTTCTGTGTCCTGCACTTACCCTAATTAAATGGTGATTGCAGTTGTAATAGTAAATTATTAAAGTTTTTTGACAAGGAATTACCTAAAGTAAATGGTGATTGGAGTCGGAATATTAAAATTATTAATTCTGTGTCCTTCAAATATTGATATTATATGTATATGGGTGTATGAATAATAACTGTTATAGGTTCAGTGTATAGTATGTACTCTAATTACATGTGGTATATAGAAATAGATAGAACATTACAGTTATAATACATTTGCAAAAAGACATAAAAATGATTTTGTAATAGGTAATAGAAAATAATTACACAATTTTTGTTGACAATAATTTTTTTTATTCAACAATTGAAAAATACGATCACATATACATTTTATCAAGCTATGTTTGGTAAAAATATTAAAAAAAAGAAGGACAATGTTCTTTTAATAATCACATTTTTGAGTAGTTTTCTTGAAAAGTACTTTTAATTTGTAGAGAAAAAATGGTTAGTTAACATAATGCAATGTATGATATTATACATAGGTAATAAAAATATTGTTTCTTAATACAACATTAAACATGTGTAATGAAAAACATAAATCACAAAATTTCAAAAAATATAGTGATATACAGATGATGATATTAACATATGAACACTTTTAAATGTATAATATAATATAAAGATCTTGATTAGAACATTTACATCATCATCAATGATTGTTTTAACTATACAATATTGTTATGTATAATTATTATTATTAATAAATACGTTTTAATAATAATCATTTTCACCTATTAGTCATATTGTAAACAAGTAAATCAGAAAACAAATACAATATTACACATTTAGTTATATAATAATTTTAATAAATATTACATTAAATATTTCAACTTTTTCATACTTAATGTAATAAATATTAAAAGTATGTAAAATATAATTAATATACAGTAAAAAAAGATTTTCCTTTCACAATGTACTATACAATTTTTTGTACATTACACATAATTTCGAACCATATATATAACAATAATGGACATTTATAGTACTACTTTTCACAGTTACATATAATTTGGTTCTTTTATTTTGTAACCACTCTTTGTCTTTTTGCGTTATTTTGGGAAAGGGAAAGTCGCGGTTGGAAGCAGGTTCACGTTTGAGTAGGTACGATTCTACTTTTATCTTTTTAAAGTATTGTAACTAAAAATTAAAGGTAGTCCTTTGTTATTTTGGGGTTGGTAATTAAAGTATGACTATTTACATATAATGGAGTGGACTCAATACGTATTTCCGTTCAGGAGTTTTTGGCCATTTGAAATAGTTGGAGTTAATGAGTATGTGGTATGATTTAATTAAAATTTTAAAAAATAGGAATGTTATGTTTATATATTATGGTATACTCGTTAGTGTTATGTCGGTGGGATTGTTTTGAATTATTTTGTCTCGTATTTTGAAACAGCTATTTCCGTTTCCGATTACTCTTTTTTTTTGGGAAAGGAAGTGTGTTTCAGTTGTTAGAACGGAGATGTATAACATTCTTCCTTTATATTTTGAGTTCTCTGAAATATTTATCACAGTTTAAGATAACAGTCGTCATTTTCAATGGCATTTAAAGAGTCGTTTTATTTGGATGATGGATAGTTTTAGCACAGTTAATAGAAAAATAATTAATGATTTGTTGGATTAAGTCTTTGAGATTTACACATTGTATTGTCGGTAAAGGATTAATCTTTATGATGTTCTATTTAAAGGTAAGTTATTCATTTTTATTATTTTGTTTGGATGGAAACAGTATTTAAAATTTTTTTTTTAGATATAATGATATATTTATTTAGTCTTTTTATAATAGTGTAAAAAAATTAATTAGACTAAATAAATATAGATTTATTATATTAGAATATGTGTGTTATCATATTAAGGATTTTGTTTGATGTTTATCCATTGATTTACTTATTGCAATTAGTTTAATGTTTTGGCTATCATTTTTAGATATTCCAGTCCTCTTGTTGTAGGATATAGTTGGACTTGCTGTTGAAGATATAGATACATTTGAGCAGTTTGTCTAGAGATTTTTGGTTTTAGTTGTATGACAGATTGCTCCATACGTAGTTCCTGAAAGCTTTGCTCTTTTTGTATAGCTGTGACTAGCTTGTGTAATGTGGATGTTGTACGTCCAGTAGAAGAGAGGAAGGCATTGTGCCAACCTTCAACAGCATTGTTCGTTTTTGCCTCTTGGTTCAGCGTTGGTAGATATACATTCCACCAGGGAATTAAAAATTTAGGCTGGCGTCTGTGGCCTGACCTATGTAGTCTTCCTACCCAGTTGTCCTCAAAGTAATCTAAAAGTGGGGCGAGTCTTTGCTCATTTTGGGTGTAGAAAGGACTTTCAATTAATAGATTGTAATGTTCTGCCACATCAGTTACTGGTACATATGCCAGAGCAATGAGATGTTTGATTTGGTATGCAAAAGTTATATTTGTTGCATACTCAACACTGAGGGCAGATTTTTGTAAATGTCTCCAGAGACATTGATTGAAATGAAAATAACATCCTTGAATGGATGTGTGTGGGTAACTTTTCAAAATAGAATTAATCATAGCTTGTTCGAAGTCTATGATGATTTTCATTGGGAAGTAGTCAGAAGTTTGTTCTTTTATTTTTTGCAAAATTTCTGAGTAAGTTGTGGCTTGTTTGTTCGGTAATAAACAGTATATGAAGGGGATACAGGTATTATGATATTGCCCATGAATTGTGTATAATTGGTAGAAAGGTTTTGGGCATATAGAAAAAGTTCCATCCATCATCCAAGTAGCACTTTCTGTTAATTTTTTCATTTTTTTTATTTTTTTAAATAATTTTTATTGTAGTCATACCTGTACAGGCTCTTACACATAAGCAGCTTCAGAAAAATGAGCAGGTATACAGTGTGATTTGTTGACCAGTACACAGCCGTCATGCCCACAACCCGGGGGTCGGGCGGCAATGATGTCTCTGCTCTTCCATGCCTGACGTTCAATATCGAGGAGTGGTTAGTGTCCGGATTATGTGCATGACTACTTTTTCAGTCCTACCCAACTACGTGCAAGCCCCAACTCCCACCCCCAGCGCAAAAGCTAGAACTCCCCCCCTTGTCCCACCCCACCCACCACCACCCGTCTACGGCTCTTGTAGCGGTCATTCCTGGTGATCTGGTGTCAGTCCCCCTGCATATCTGCTGGTCCTAGAGCCTCAGCTCGCTTATTCCGCCCTACCTGCCTCGGGGGCCTCCCCCTCCTCATCAGCCTCGCTGTCCCTGAGTGCCTGTACCATTACTTCCCATGAGGTCGCAGTGTCAGCCGCTGTCTGGCTAGGGGTCCTGCGCGCAAGCTGGTACCTGTGTGTGCTGTCAGCCGTCGCCCATTTTAGAAATTCCTGCCGCCACCTCCGTGGAGTCGGCCCCACCCTCGCCTTCCAGTTCCTAGTGATCTCCCTCTTAGCTACCATTAATCCCATGTCAATAAACTTGCTCGTGAGTTTGTTTTTGGGGGTGTGGGGAAACCAGTGCAAGAGACATTCCGCTGGTCCGTATTCTATGGTCCTTTCAGTCACCTCGTTCAAAACCTCCCCAAAGTCCTGCCAGTAACCCCGTAAAGCCGGACACGCCCAGAGCATGTGCACTAATTCGGCCCCCTCTTCCGGGCACCGGGGACAGGTCTCTGTTACCTCGCCAAAATACCGCCTGATCCTTCCCGGGGTCATGTACGCCCTGTGCAATACATAATAGTGGATTAGTTGAAATCTAGCGTTTCTCGTGCTATTGCGAGCCCTATGGATAAGCTGTGCCCACGTTGTGTCAGGTATATCCTTACCCAGGTCCACCTCCCACTTGGCTTTCAGGGATAGAAGAGGAGGGATATTCTCTCTAATCATCTGGTTATAAAGGCACGTTACCGCCTTGACCGTGCCCGCCGCCATCATAGCGTATTGGCACGCCGCCGCCGTCTCAGGTTCCTCAAGTCCCGTAGCCCAGTGGGCCTGCACTGCTCTGGATACTGCCGCATGAAGCAAAAATCCCCCTCTCGGGATATCGAAGCGCTCCATTAACTCCTGGAACGGGAGCAGCACTCCATTTTCATAGAGGTCCCCTACCACCTGTACTCCCGCTTCTTCCCACTCTTGTAGATGCGACCAGTCTCCGCCATGCGGCAAGGCTGTTAGCATGCCCAGGGGAATCTCTGGCGCATACGGGCGCCGGATTCCCGCCCTCCTCTGTGCCCGGTTCCAGCATTGGCGGTACGTGCGTTGTTCCAGCGACAAATCCCGACCGTCCAGCCGCTGTTGAAGGGTAATATACGCCAGGACGTGTCTGGGCGTCCCCCGCAAGCGTTCGTCCTCCGGGCCTCGAAACACTCTCGCTACCTCTTGCGTGAAAACCTGCAGTTGGGCCGCTAGATAATAAAGTTCAAAGTCCGGCACCGCCAGACCCCCCTCATCTTTCGGGCGAGAAAGCGTGGCCAGCGCCACTCTGCACCGTCCCGCTCCCCATATGAACGACGTAATCAGCGATTTAAGCAGCCTGAAGAAGGAGCCAGGCAGCCAGATTGGGAGCGTCCGGAAGTAATACAGTAATCTCGGCAGGGCAACCATCTTCACCAGGGAGATCCGGCCTGCCACCGAGAGCGGCAACGTGGCCCAGAAGGCCATGCAGCCCTTCAGTCCTCGTACACATCGCCCCAGGTTGCCCTCAAGCAAGTCATCCGTCTTATGGTAGATATGGACCCCCAGGTACTTAATACAGGTAGGTTCCCAGGTCACTTCCGACTGGTGTTGTGGCTGGGCGGCGCCCTCCAGGAGTGGGAACAAACTCGTCTTGGGCCAGTTAACCCTCAGGCCCGATATCTCTCCGAAGCTCTCTAGCAGTGCTTCCGCTCCTTGCAAGTCCTCAACACCATCGTGGAGGAAGAGCAGTAAATCATCGGCATATAGCGAGATGAAATGTTGCCCGTCCCGGGCCCGCACTCCATGGAAGTGCCGCCCTGTCCGGGCCTCAGCCGCCAGTGGTTCTATAGCCAATGCAAATAGAAGCGGCGATAGGGAGCATCCCTGTCGAGTGCCTCGTTCTACCGGGTAGCGGAGGGACACCGTCGATCCCACCCTCACCCTTGCTATCGCCTCCGCATAGAGGACCTTCGTCCAATGAATATAGCCAGCACCCAGCCCAAATCGCTCCATTACCGCATAGAGGTAGTCCCATTCTAGACTGTCGAAAGCCTTTTCAATGTCGACCGAGAGGACCAGTTCCGTCCCAGCCCCGCCGTCCAGCCCGTCCATGAGGCGGACAAGCCTTCTGATGTTCATTGTGGTGTTGCGCGTCGGTATAAAACCGTTCTGGTCCTCGTGCACAAGCCCCTTCATGTGAGGAAGAAGCCTCGCCGCTAGAATGGAGCTCAGGATCTTATAATCAGCGGTGAGCATAGAGAGTGGTCGATAGGACGCAGGATCACTACTCTCCCTACCGGGCTTCAGTAGCGGAACCACTAATGCCTCCCGCATTGATTGCGGTAGTCGGCCCGCCGCCTTGGCCTCTTTATAAACGGTTAGGAGTCGCGGCACCAGAACATCCAAATATTTACCATAGAACTCTATGGGGAGCCCGTCTATTCCCGGCGATTTGCTCCGTGCCATGCGCCGTACTGCCGACCTGATCTCTCCCAGTTCAATGTCCGATCCCAGGTCCTTCGCCTGCTCTGCCTCCAGCCGTTGGAGGGGTAGACGAGTCAAGAAGGGTTCCGCCAGCCCCGTCCGGTCTCCCGGGGTACTCCTGTACAGACCCTCGTAGTATTTCTGGAAGCCGTCAACTATGCCCAGCTGAGTGTGTTGCACCACGCCCGATGTATCCCTCAGTTGGAGTATGGGAGCGCACCGTCTAGTGGGGTTCAAAAGCCACGCCAGGAGGGTGCCCGCCTTGTCACCGTCCACATGGGAACGCAGCACGTATCGCTTGTAGTCAAAGGCTCGGAGCCTCTCTACTTCAATGGCTACCGCCTCCCTAGCCGAGCCTAGTGTCTCCTGGAGTTCTGGGTGTCCGGGCCTCT
The DNA here is from genome assembly GCF_964263255.1 of Lissotriton vulgaris. Classification (NCBI taxonomy): domain Eukaryota; kingdom Metazoa; phylum Chordata; class Amphibia; order Caudata; family Salamandridae; genus Lissotriton; species Lissotriton vulgaris. The sequence continues at coordinate 446,424,644 of NC_141685.1, forward strand.
CCCTCTCCGCTTCCCTCAGCTTGGCATCCGCCTTAGCCAAATCGCCCAGCAACACCTTCCTTACGCCTACATACTCCTTGATACAGATACCCCTCACCACTACCATAAAGGCGTCCCATTCCGTCGCCCTGGAGGTCGCCGTCCCTTCATTCTCCGCGAAGTATAAGGCCACCCCCTCCGCCAGGGCCGCCTCGAATAGGGGGTCTTCTAGGGTCTCAGGCCGTAATTTCCAGATCGGGACCCTGGGTTTTTCCGCTACCCACGCTAGCCGGATTAGGAGTGGATTGTGGTCTGAGATCGTTCTCGACAGGTACTCCGATCCAGTGACGTACGGCAGCACCCCCCGGGAGCAGAGTATCGCGTCTAATCGGACATGCAAGTCATGCAGTCCGGAGAAAAACGAGTAATCCCGGTCTGTTGGGTGTTGTCCTCTCCATACATCCGTAAGTTCCCAGCTCTCCTGCCATTCCCTCCTACCCCTAGACAGCCTATGTACTGGGGAATCTTGTAAGGGGGGGTGGGACCTATCCAACGAGGGGTCTGCAATGGCATTAAAGTCGCCCCCCAGCAGGACCGGGCCCGCCAGGGAGTGAGCCAGCGTCCCTGATAGTGTCGCGAGGAAAGCCAACTGGTCCGTGTTCGGGGCATATATACTAGCTAACACAACATCTTTACCTTCTAGCTTCCCCTCTACCACCACATACCTCCCTTCCTGGTCCACCCATTGGCGCGTGAGCTGGAAAGGTGTGCCTGCCCTAATCCATATGAGTACTCCCCTCGCATAGGCCGAGTAGCTGGTGTGAAAAACCTGTCCCTGCCATCTCCTCTGTAGTGCGGCCCCCTCCTGTCGTGTAAGATGCGTCTCCTGTAACATTGCAATGTGTACCCCCCTCGGCACTAAATAGGCATGTACTTTATGTCTGCGCTGCATAGAGTGTAGGCCCCGCACATTCCAGGTAATACAGTTCAGTCTATTCACATTAGCCATTGTCCCAGTGATCCGGTCGAAACACTCCCTCCAGTTCCTGCCCTTCGACGGTGGTGGTGCCCCCCCTGAACAAAACATAGCTACTTAACAGTCCTACCCATGGTAAACCCAGGGTCAATAACTTCAAAAAGAGTAAACAATCCCCAACTGTGGAGCCCCCCCCTCCCCCAGAACAGGCCCCAATATCGAGATATCAGTCCCCATCCAAACTCCCATACCTGATTGACCCAGGTCTCTACTACACAGCCGTAGCTGTGGGTGCCTTAAGGGCCTACGGAGTGTGGCCTCGGCCAGAGGGGGGTTGCGCTGCCCAGCTCCTCGCTCCCTCCCCAAGTACCCATGGTCTCCCTGTACTGAGCACCCCGGTGCGCCCCGACCCCCACTACGTGCTGAGGCACGGGTCCCCCTCCTAGCCATCTAAACATTACCCATTGTCCTCCGCCAGCAGTTCAAATATTCAGGATCTCATCCGACGTTTGCGGTGTCACCAGCGGCCCTTCTGTCTGCTGAATCCCGGAGAGGTCCGACTCCGAGCCTGAGGCAGAGACATGAGTGTCCGAGTCCGTGGCCCCCCTAGATCCAGGGGCCTCCGCTCGCCCCAGCTTCCCCGCTTCCAACAGCGCTGCCTGCCGCTCTGCCTCAGTTTGGGAGGCCGTCGGTCCCAGCTTCCCCCGTCCTCGTTTCCACAGCCTCTTCGATTTCCGCAGCCGCTCCGGCGAGCGCTCCCGCTCCTTCTCCCGCTCCTCTCGTATTTTGGCGCCGTCAGTCCCAGCTTTGTATGTCTCCCACCAGTCCCAGGCTTCCGCTGACGTGTTAAAGAAGATCACCTTGTCGTCAACCACCACTCGTAGTCTGGCCGGGAAAAGCAAGGAGTAGGCAATTCCTTCAGTCCGCATCTCCCTTTTGATTGTAAGGAAGGAGGCTCGCTGCTTCTGCGTTCCGAAGGTGAAATCTGGGAAAAGTGTGACCCTACTATTCGCAATCTGGAAAGGGCCATCCTCTCGAGCTTTCCGTAGGAGCAGATCTCTGTCCTTGTGGTGGAGCACCTTGGCTATGATCGGCCTGGGCGGGAGTCCGGGCTTGGGAGGTCCTAAGGGGATCCTATGTGCACGCTCTAGAGTGAAGAATGGCGAAAGCCCCTCCGGCGCCACCACTGTTTTTAGCCATTCCTCCATGTAGGCAACCATGTCCCTCGTCTCCTCCGTCTCCGGTACGCCGACGACCCGCACATTGCTGCGCCGGCTTCTGTTTTCTGCGTCCTCCGCTCGCCTTTCCAGGGTGCGTATGCGGTCTAGGGCCTCCGTCAGCTTGATCTCCATCACCTTGTGAGCTGGCGCCAGGTCTTTGATCGCCGTTTCAGCCTCCGTGACCCTGTCCTTTAGTTTGTCATGGTCCACCCGGAGCAAGCCCAGCCCCGACGCCACCTGCGCTATGTCGTTGTGGAGCGCGTCTCGAGTGGCCGTTATGGCGTCCAATATCCGATCCTGCAATCGCTGCAGGTCCGTCTGCTCAGCGGGGCCCCCCTCCGCCACATTAGACGTCGCCGCCTCCTCCGCCTTGGCTCTTGGCTTCCCCATTGTAGCCGGCCTCGCCTCCCACGTCCTTCTCGAGTGCTTGCTTCCCTCGGGCCTCAGCCACGTGGCCGGCTCCTGTGCGCTACGGGATCTCGCTGCGCAGTTACCGCACTCCAGAAGCAGCGCCCGCCGTGCAGCTCGCCTCCTGGGGTCTGTGGTAGACTGTCCTCCCTCTCCTGGGCTAGCGATTCACGTTTGTCGCGCTACCGGGAGTTTGGCGCTGCCGGAGGTCCTCCGCTGGTCTGCGGGCGTCTCCGCTATGTCCCCATACACAACTCAAGCCTTCGCGGCGGGGGTCGAAAAAAAGGAGGGGGGGGGCCGGGATGTGTTGCACTGCGTCCCGTCCCCCGTGGTCCACCTCTCAGGGCTGCCCCCGCTCACCCGCCGACAAGTCCGGTGCCCAGGGCTGGGTCGCAGTCCGTCTCTCCGCTCTCCCGGCAATGGAGGCTGCCTGGTAGCTCCGCCTGCAGTGGCGCACCCGGTGGCCCTCCCTTCTAGCGGTCGCGGCCGCCGCTCACCGCAGCCGAGGGTCAAGGAGCTTCTCCCGCTGTGGGGGGTATCGCCGTCGGAGACGTCCGAGCTGGCGACCACGCCCCTTCCGTGTGCTCCGGGTGTGATGACCGCTGTGCAGCCCTCGGTCAATCAAGGCTCCGTCGCGGCCGCCATCTTGCGCGCCGCTGTCTCTCCCTCCGCTCCGGCGGCCGCTGCGATCGGCGGCCGATCTCGACGCTGCAGTACCGCCAGCAGCTCAGACCCTGCCCAGCCAGTCACCATCAGGTCCGCTATCGGCGCCGGGGCACACACGGGCTCTCCGGCCCTGTTTTCAGGAGTATCGTGGGGAAGAGGCACGGAGCTCCGGGCTCACGCCGCCATCTCCCTCGGCGCTCAAGCCACGCCCCCTTTCTGTTAATTTTTTCATATTGTTATTAGTTGCAAACATGATTATTCTTTTGTCCTTGCTATGATTATCATAAAAAATAAATGGCTCGTCATTATGAGTGATTACAAGCTCAGGCGGAATTATGACTTCCTCAAAAGTTCTAGGAGTTGGTATATTGGGTCTACTTGCTTTCTTTTTCCTTGCTATTGTTCTTTTAATGGAAGCAATAGATGGTAGCTGACCTCTTGCTTCTCTGGGAACTTTAGGTAGTAATTCTTTCAGAATTACGTTGGTAGGTAGTTCTGATCTGCTACTTAATTCTTTGATATTCTCGAGAGTGGATCTCACTTCGATTTCCGAGATGTTTGGTGGGTGATTATGTTCAGTGGTATTAATAACACTAGTTTCCCTTGTTGTAGCACGGCCATAGCATTTATTGGAGTAATATTTCGTGCACTTCCAATTCACTTTAAGGTCTTTTTGTTTCTCCTGAGTATAAATGTAGCCCATATAGCATAACAAAAATTTGCCTTTCTGAGATGTAATAAATCTTGCATCATCAGTCATTCTTGAGTTCTGGTATCTAGAAAAGTTAATATACAAATATTAACAAAATGTGAAATGTATAAAAGATTTTAAATAAAGCAAGTACTCTTCTAGTAATTTACTTACCAGCAGTAATGTTCCATGTATCGAAAGTAGGTGCTTGTTCAGTCCGATGTTGTGGTCCTATTGCCACGGTCTGTTGAAAAAAAATTAAGTATGTTATAGGAAAAGGTACAATTTTTATTTTGGTTACATTTTTGGTAGTTTATAACGTCTCTAAAAATACTTTATTAGGATTTTTATTAGGATTTTAAAAGAGACATTTCCAAGATAATACTAACAGAAGCCTAAAAAGAGTCATTTTTTGTTCGAGTATATTCTATAGAGTTTATAAAGACTTGTTATGTTTTATTTCTGAACTTACCAAGAGAATTAGAGTAGTAGCAGAATGTTTGTTCTTTGATGTGAATTATCTGTTTTCTGTAGCTTTGAGGTCTGTTTAGAGAGAAAGTTTATGAAAATTACCAATGCGTTTATATGTTCAATAAACAATACACACTTGTTATAAAGCATTGTTACTTATTTGCTGAAACGAACCTGGGATGACACATGTATTATGAGTTAAAGCAAAAGAAACATATTTAAGAACAGGAATAAATCATTTTTTACACAGCATTGTAACGTTTTTTCCCCAAAACATTCTGGCTTCACAATATGTATTAAGAGTTACAGCCTAAGAAACAAATTAGAGAGTTTGAAATTAGGACACTAATTGTCAAATAACGTTAAGTAAATACTAAAAATATGTAGATACCTTTTTTAAATTTAAAGTGTCCAGTATCTTGAAGTTGAAGTATAACTTGATTTGTTTGTAGAGTCTGTTTAAAGGCAAAGTACATAAAGAAACAACAATTTAGGTTACAAATCTTGGTCTATAAGTAATAGTAAAAAAACATTAGAATTTATTAACAGAGCTATATGATTACTTACTTGTAGTTTCAGGACGAATTTTCTTGCACAGAAGAATATAGATGGTGCTCCCAAAATTGGCAGTATGTGGTCACGAAGAATATTCCCTGCAAGTTGTATGGCTGTTTGTGACTGGTTTATATAGTCTATGTGTAATTAAGTTTGCTATCTGATTGGTCAGATATGTAAAGACGAGTTACTATTGGTTAGTTTGAATTTTTTTTAACTTAAACATTTAAGATATATCTTCTTATATTGTTTATCTAGAGGAACTGAAATGATATATTTATGTAATAAAAAACTCTTGTAATAAATATAGAATATGTACAATGAGTACTAAGTATAAAAAAAGTATGTTTACAAAGAGTTTATATCCAAATATCGTTAGTGCGCGAAAACACAATGTTTTACAGTAAATGTTACTTAATAATTTGAAAATAAATTAATGAAGTCTTTTAAAATGTGTGTATTACTAAGAGAATAGATTTATTGGTGTTATATATTAGAAATTGAGTAATATTTAGCAATCGATATTTTTATATAGACGAAAATAGTGCTATCGAAATTTTAGTATTCGATATTATTGTAGTGTGCTATATGTAGTATTGAGTGTCGATATTATGGTAGTCGAAAATAATGTTAACGATATTTGTGTAGACGATATTTTTGTGCATCGATATAGTTTGATCGATATTTTTGTCGTTTTCATGTTAAGTATAGGGTGTCGATATTAGTGATATCGATGTTTGAGACTCGATGTAATAGTAGGTCGATTTTTGTGAAATCGAAATTCTGTCAGTGATTCGATGAAATCCTTGACAATTGAGAAGATCTCCTTGTAGCTGTTGGAGTCTCATTCAATACGGTCCACTAATGGTTTTTTGGGGATGTTTCTTATTTGCTGGTGATATCATCTGAGTGCAGCCTTGTAGGTATTTGTGTCAGTGGTGTCATGGCTGGCTCTCCATTTCCTTACTAGCTGTTTACGGTATCAGTTGGTATCTCTGAGGTCTTTTGTTTACCAGCTTGTTCGATCTACCATGCTTGTTGGGTTTGATGGGCGTAAGGGAGTCCTTGCAGTTCCTGATCCAATTGTTGAAGTTGTTGGTATCCTTGTTGAGTTTTTTTGTGGGGCTAGGCTGATCCATGCTGAGGACGCTGAGCCAGTCTGCTGCTGTCATTTTGCCCTAGCTCCGCTTTAGAATGCTGAACCTGCTAGGAGCGTTGAGTTGAGGCGTGTTGATGTGGAAATGGGTAAGGAAGTGGTCGGTCCATGTGAGAGGGGTGGTTGAGTTTTATTTGATGCTGTCACTTGTGGTGAAGATGGGGTCCAGTGTGTGTCCTGCATTGTGTGTTGGTTCTGAGATGAGCTGTGTGAGTCCAATGTTGGTTAAGCTTTTGAACAGTGCTGTGGAGCAGGGGTCGTTTTTGTTTTCCAGGTGAAGCTGAGGTCACCAAAGAGAATGTAGGCTTTGAAATCGATGGTGAGTGGAGCAACAAAGTCAGTGATGAGGTTGGTAAAGGTGGTTTATGGTCTGGGTGGTCAGTAGGAGTAGGTTCAGTTCAGGATGATGTTTTCGGAGATTTGCAGTCTGAAGTGCAGGTGTTCCATGAATGGGGTGGTGTTCTATGTGGATGTTGTACATTTGATGGATTCCTTGTAGATGATAGCGATTACTCCTCTAAGCTTGTGAAGGCAATCCTGTAGAGTAAACCTGTAACACGCTGGGATTGCTGTGGCGATGTATGGAGCCAATGAGGGGTTGAGTCAGGTCTCTGTGATGATGAGGATATTGTGTGCATCACTGTCTAACACAGACTAAATCACCAGTGGAGAACTGTGGAATCTGACCCTGTGAACTTCTTTTGCCAAACCCATAACTTGTTTGGATTCATGCCATATTTTGAGCGGTAGAACACCACACGGGTTTATAGGCAAATACCCACATGGTACGCAGACTTGAGTCCGCCTTCAAGCCACACATAAGCTCAAATGGAGATTTTACTGTTGAAACATGTGGGGATACTTCTGTATGCTCACAATGTCTCACAAACTGATTCAGCCACATCTCTATTGCTTCTCACATCACTCTGTTCACATTCCACTAATTCACGGCTCAGGTGAAATGCTCTACCCTACCGTTGCTTTGCAGCTGGCACAAAAGGGTCCTGCGGTACCTAACTCCACTTTTCCAACCAAAAAATCACTCATGAGAAAGGATGCGAACAGCACTCCATTGCTAGTCAAAACACATTCCAGTATTCCTTCTTTTTATACAGTCATTGTTAGACTTGGCACCATTGGCGTGAATCTCCCTTCAATTTTTCGCTGTTGCCTCCCATGTTTTTGCTGTGTTTTGCTGGTCTAGATGCTTTGGGCACTTTGCCACTGCTGTTCAGTGCCAAAGTGCAAGTGCTCCCTTTTGTAAATTGTTGTATCGATTAGTAATTCCATGATTGTTTATTTGATTTACTTGTCAGACCCTAGTACAGTGCACCATGTGTGCCCTGGGCCTGTAAATCAACTGCTGCTGGTGGGCTTGCAGCACTGATTGTGCCACCCACAGAAGCAGCTTGTAAAATGTGGTTCAGGCCTTCCGCTGCAGAGCCTGTGTGCAGTCTAGGACTGCCATGCCGACTTGGCAAGTGTACACACTTGCCAGTCCCCCAACCTTCCCTTTTCTGCATGTTAGTCACCCCTAAGGTAGGCCCATGGTACCCCTGTTGGCAGGGTGCATTGTATGTAAAAGGTAGGACATGCCCTGATGTGTGTGGCATGTCCAGATTGTGAAATACTGTCAATTTCGTTTTTCACAATTGCAAGGCTATTTGTTCCCATAGGCCAAAGTGGGCAGTTTGCTTATAACATCTTATAAACGTAACTGACCCAGGGAACAAGATAGGAAAATAAAGTTTAGAATGCCTGAACTCAGAATGTTAAAGTGCATCTTTTAGTGAGGGTGATTTTTACATTCTGTGTTTGAAAATACCACTTTTAGAAAGTAGGTATTTTCTTGCCTAACCATTCAGTGTGCCCCTGCTAGGTTTGTGTATTGCATGTCTAGCTTGTGAGTGACAGGGGCTCGAAGAGGGCAGCGGCACCGGCAGTCTGATGAGTCAGACCTGGGCTGAATGGACCTGGGTTGAATCTAGAGTAGGGGAGGAGATTTCCTTTTACCTGCCTGGGCCAGGTCTGCTTTCAACAATGCTGTCTCCACACCCTGCCAGGAAGCTGCACCAGTGAGGACAGAACAAGTTTTAGCTGGGTACAGACACTCTCTGCCTTCAGAAAACAAAGGATTTGTGTGTTTAAAAAGGGGGACCCAGACCCCAGAACTCTAGATCACTTCTGGGAAATCAAGAGGAACCTTTGCCAAGGAGAAGAACTGGAGAAGCTGAAGGAAGATTACTGCCCCTGTGCTGTTTGCTGTTTGGGGGTTGGCCTGCAGTGGTTGCAAAGGAAAGGAGAAAATTACTTTGCTGTTTGCTTTGTCATTTTGAGGAAGATCTCAGAGGGCTTGAAACTGAGCTTGCCTCCTGTCTGAAGTCTCAGGGATACAAAGACTTCACCACCAGCTCCCCTGAATTTCCTTGCTGGGAATTCCAACCTGCAAGTAGGTGCCTGTTGCTGGTTAGGACCTCTAGAGACTGTTGTTGGGACCTGGAAGATGGACACAACGAGAAAGAAGCATTTCGCATTTTAACTGATTCCCAACACATTGCAGAGCCACAGAGAAGAAGCGCGTTGCATCCCCACCAGGTCCCGGCGCATCTCTGAGAAAACTGTCACAGCACCTAACATGCGGCTGCAAATGTTCACGCATCGTCCGGATCGTGGCATCGCATCGAGCCGCCATTTTGTCGCATCACACCGGATCGTCGCCACGCATCGCGGCTCCCTCTTGTCGCATTGTTACTGGAACACTGTAAGAAACAGATGCATCACCTCCTCTCCGGTAAGGAACATACGCATCACCTCCCCTGCGCTGCAGTAAGGAACAGACCCATTGTCTCCCCCAAAGCAAGGAACTGACGTATCACCTTCCCTGCGACCCTTTTTTTTGCGTGATGCATCTAAGGTACTTTGTGGGAAAAGTGTTACATTTACAACTTGCATTGAACTGAACTATTTCTACCATTGAAGAACCTTATTTTTGATACTGTATTGTGGATTTTTGCCGTTTGGTCTTGTGTAGATAAAGATAGTTATTTTTCTAAACTGGTGTGGTGTTCATTTGTAGTATTTCACTGTATTACTGTATGTGTTCACAAATGCTTTACACACTGCCTCTGAGATAAGCCTGTCTGCTCGTGCCAAGCTACCAAGGGGGTAAGCAGGGGTTATTTTTTTTAGGTGTATCCCCCTTATCCTGACAAGAAGCAAGGGTCCCTATTTGGACAAAGGTACCTTTGTCTGCCAACTAGAGACCCCCATTTCTAACAGTCATCTTGCGAATTAAAAATTTGATGTGGGGTCTCATAAGAATCTAACTTTCACCCAACAAGGGATCCACTAAAACCACTATCTAGTGCAAATGTGCTGGTAGAATCAGAAAAGTTCCAAGGAAATTCAAGTCTATCTTCTGTGATGCTCCACTGGGTGCCGACACAGGGAACTCAAGAGAAGAGAAAGTCACCAACTTATTGTCACTCTATGAACACTGAGGGTATTCACTAACACATCTCTCAGTTTTCTTATCAAGTTCTTCATCAATTCAAGGCCTTCAGTAGTCTTCTCTAACATTCGCTTTAGTGAGCTTGGTGTCCAAATGACCATTATGTGTACTCTCAAGGATCTTCTAATGGGCAGCAACAGGAGGCACCAATCTCTCATCACAAAACAAAAGTCCATTGATTTCAGATAATTCATTAGCAACATTCCATAAAGTTGGACATCTTGATTAACAGCACTTTCCTGGGGCCAATCCATGAACATATAATCAATATCGTCTGAACTAAAGGGTCATGTGACATTTAACGCTTTGAAAAACTTCTAGATCCACAAACAAACCCACTGAAATCGCATCCTGTTATTATACACTCCTCAATATCATCTGCAGGGTCATCACATTCCTCCCTAGCTGGTAGTGTAGACAAGCCATCCACCTGTAGATGCTTACTGCTTGGAATAAACTCTACTATAAAGTTGTATTCCAGCAGTTTCATTGACACCCTGATCTTTTTTTTTTTTTACACTAGGCCAAATATTAGCAAGACATTTGTGATGAGTTTTTATCAGAAAGGGTCTTTCCAAAATGTATGCTATAACTTTTCAATGCATGCACACCAACATCTCTTTTTCAAATGTTAAATGACCTGTTTCTACTTCACATAATGACCTTCATGAAAAAACAATGGTATACTTACAGTGACCAACCACTTGAGACAAATCAGTGCCTACGCCTTAACCACTTGCATCAACAGTTATGTCACTTCTCCACCCTTCTACTGAAGGTTGGAGAGCAGAAACTTCTGAGATTAGCCTTTTGACTTTTAGAAAAGCAATGTCACACTATTCATCCCAATTAAATACAGCATTTGTTTTGTAGCTGTCTGAAACTTTCAATTACATTAGCAAATCCTTTAGCAAATTTAAAATAAAATGTGCACATACCCAAAGAAGGGAATATTTGATCCCCGTCTTTGGGAGATGGTGCATTGATGGTACAGTCTACCAATCCTGGCTAGTAAATTACCTAATTTTGTTTTTAAAAAAAATATACATGGTGTGTTTTTGTCAGCATCAGGATGCATTGACAGAAGCAGGAAGAAAAGCTTCTCCTTAGAATGAGTGGCAATATCGATCCAGACACCTAGGAAGAGATAATGTATTGTCATTAGTACATGCTGTGCTGTTTTTAGAACCAGCCAAGATTAGGTCATTGAATTTGATGCCAGTCATTGGGACTGGCTGGCTCATTGTGTAGGAATATCAACAGTAGGACATTGGCTGTTGCAGTCCATGTACATAAACTCTCTGGAGCTATTAGCGGGTCATTCATCAATTATTAGCTTGGGAGCACTGTTAAAAATGGAAACCTGTTGTTGGTGTGTTACGCAAATCACCTATGTGGTTCAATATTAATGATTTTATGAAATCTGGTCTGCCAATGCTGGGAGCTCTTTCTCACCTACATTCTTTTAGTACTTGAAATCCGCACTATTGGAATTTTAAATGTGATGATGGATCAGCACTTGAGACATCTCAGGGACTCAGGCAACTAGCGTCTCCATCCCGTTGAGTGTTCCATCTTGGTGTGCCAAAAATCAACATAAGCCGGTATCTGCATCCTGGGTCTTTTTTTCAAAGATATTAAATATGCAGTTACAGGTGTTTACGCTATCTTACCTGGTGATCTTAGATAAAGCACCTACACAGGATCGGGGGTCATTTTGTTGTCAAAAACACCTGAGGAAATACGCCCCACCATAAATTAGATTTCAGTCAACAGATCAAATACATATTTCATTAAATGAGTAATCTCTGGAAGATTAAAAGATAGAAAACATAAAGGTTTATTAAATAAACAAAGTTCAATACAGAAAGCAAAAACATAATTAGTCTCAAAATCAAGTTGTAGAAAATTAGCATAAGGCCAATAAAATGCAGAAACCAATTACCAAAGCTAGTAGATGCAGCGTGAGTCATAAGGTCTCTTTCAAATAGAATGAGGAAAATATTAAGTCCAGAGTGAGCAACAGACCAACAAGGGTCTGCTCCCTAATAGTCGGGCAGGCGCTTTATGGCTCACCTCCAAAAGCAGCCCTTTTAGAATGAAGTTCATAGCGAAAATCATGCAGTGAGAAAAAGGTGAGTAAATTGTTACAAAGTTTTAGCAAATCACAATACATAATGAATACATCATCATCTAACACCATCCCCTAAACTAATATTGTGTTAGTGCCCATCTGGGCTAATGTCATTGAATCAAGTTACACGCAAAACCATAACAGATTCATAGACTGAATGGACCGGCAGATCCAGAAACAGGAAGGACCTCGACAGTTACAATTTTGTAACACAGCTTCCTCTGTGACTAATCAAGAATAACATATTGCTGCATGTGAAGTCAGTGAAAAATGAAAACATGGGCACGTTTAAAATTCAAGATGGAGTCGGGGTCTAGTTTGGCCAGTATAAAAAATAATAGCTCTGTAAATTGCAATGTTGTTGTTTTCAAGCCAAAACAGTCATGACACCAAGAAAACATCATGTTATTCAAAAAAATGTCTATGACAATTTTCCCACTCTGTTGATGAATCAACACCATAATTCCACATTTATTTATTATACAATATCGTCGTGATCTTCTTGAGTCTCGAAAGTCTTGATGTCATCATAGGCACATACCTTAATGTAATGTTCTCCAACTCAATTTCTACCCTTTTCCTCTTTCTGGCAGACTTCACTAAATACTTCTCCCCAAACCCACCTTTAAAACTCCTTTAAAAGCAGAGTGTTACTAAGAATATAAACAAAAGAATGACATCAATTGAACAAATAAGAACAACGATCAGTCGAGTTATAATCTTTCAAAATACGCTTTCGCCTATAAAACCACTGTCCAATCCTTGCAAAGCCCTTTCTAATTTCATTGAACAATGTACAAATCATTCATTCTCTTAAAGAGCTTTTGCCTCACACTAAATTTTAGCTGCATTACAACTATAATCATTAATTAGCTTGATATTTTTAGGGATACATGCACAACATTGTTTACCCCTCAACACAGGACAAACTCCATCTTTTCTGCAAGCATGATGTCTAATGCAAGACGAATTTGCATTACGTATACACACATACCCATTAATTCCTCACTTACACGAGTTAGTACTCTAGCAGTACTGGAGGCTAAGGAATATATTAGTGTTGACAGCTTTCTAATTTTCAAATCATTCAAAACTACACAAACAGACAGTTTCATGACACATCCATCATAACTTGTCCAAAACAAAACTTCCCTCTTTTCAAACTATAATCATCTCTTTCACTCATCTCATTCACATGATAAATTCAAGGAAAGACTAAGGCAAAATAGGAGGTTAAAATAAGCAGATCTACCACAAGCACAAAAAAGTTCTATAAGAATTGGTTATTCACCAGTCACAAACCTTGCATTAACCATATAACTCTAATCATATTAGCTCCTTCCAATCATTTCTAATGATTCATCACCCTGAGATTCCACACGCACCATGTACAACACTCCTTCTCTCTCTTGCTCCACTCTCAAACTAGAATGCATCTTGAATTCCTTAGTTTCTCTTCAGACTCTTCTTGCAACTCAACCTCTTTCACAGCTTCCTAATTTCTGACAATTTTCATTCTTATTTATTTATTATTCTCATAATTTCTAATAAACTCATTCTCTTCTTCACTCAACCTACACCTAAACTTATTTTTAGTCATATTAGATTTCAAATTAGCTTGCATAATTATTATCATATGTTTAGAAATAATCTACTGATTATCCTCAGATTCAGGAAAAGCTTCCAGTGAAGTATTTAAGTCTGTAAGGTAGGGTGGAGAAACGCTCAACCCCAATTAATGTTGACAAAAATATTACACAACAGTGAATAAGTCAAATGAAGTTCCAGGTAGATAACTCCCTCTAAAACAAAAGTAGTTAGAAAAGTGCATACATAGCACTTATGAGTTCTCATTATATTAAAATACTTAACAAACACATTTGAATATCTGTGCTCTTTCATTTACCGAAGATTTATCCCTATGCTCAGATTGCGTAGTGCTCAGCTCAACATTTTCAGATGAGGTATATCCAACTGGTGAAATCAATCATGAAAATAAACCAACTAGTATTATAATTATAATAATCAATTAAATTATTTTCACAATTTTGCAACATCTTTGCTTGCTGATTGACATACTACTAAAATTGAAAACCACAAATCTAAATACTAATTATAAGGTACAACATTTAAAATATTAAGCTTCAACTTCTTCGAATGTTAAGATCATAGACATAATCCATAGAGTTCAGAAAATCAAACTATCTTCTACTGGATACCTAAGGTGCAAAATAAACAGACTCTAAATATGAAGTACTGTACACATTTCAAAAAGGGAAGAAATCAAACATTCAACTTAATATTTCATCAAAGGAGTTAAGGATTTTTTTGTTTTTTAGGACAAGTTCATGGTGGTTCTTCCTCAAGAATAAAGTGCCAATTTTTCATTTAATAGACTTCCATACCTGAATTAGTATCCACAGTTAGATAAGACCATTCAAGTGCATTATACTTTTCATTTAGCACTCTCAATATCATGGAAGTCTAGCTCTGATTGCTCTGAATCTTCTCTAATTGTTTCTGGTCTTTGAACTTTTATGTGCACTATCTTTCCTCTTCTCAGGGATTCAGGCCACTTGAAACCTCAATGCATATTCGCAATTTCGTCTTCACATTAAGTAATGACTACTGTTGAATCTTCCTCTTCACTTCCCACCTGGTTCTCATTTTTTCATGGATCTGTTTGATTCCCTGCAAACTGATTCCATTAGGGGTTTATGTGTTTCAGATTTTAAGTGTTTTAAGTCCTTGATCACAAGCTTGTGTATCTTGTTGTTCTTTTTGTTGCTCTTGTTCATCTTGAATAGATCCCATCTTGAATAGATCGCCCATCTGGATCCACTCAGCGAACCCGAGTTTGACACTGTGAATCAGTGGTTGTTGTCACCGCTTCTTCATCTACAGATTCACTCTCTTCATGTGAGATGCATGGAAACACTGTGGAAAGCATCCACATTTCACAGTTAAACTTAAGACTAAAAATTAAGTTAAACTGGGACAGAATCCAGACCTTACGACTTACGGTATTCACAAAGGGCATTTAGGAGTAGTACAGTTAGGATTTTGTCTCAGTTAAACTTTAGTTTTGGTCTTAAGTTAAACTTAAGACCAAAACTTAAGTTTTACTGAGAATAAATCCTAACTTTATGACTTTTGGAATTCACAGAGGGCATTTAGGAGAAATAAAGTTAGGAGTTTGTCTCTGTTAAACTTATGTTTTACTTAAGTTAAACTTAAGACCAAAACTTACATTTAACTGAGACAAAATCCTAACTTTACTACTCCTAATTGCCGTTTGTGAATACCGAAAGTCATACAGTTAGGATTTTGTCTCAGATTACTGTTGTGAATCGGGATCATAGTATTTTGTCACTTTGTTGGCAAAACAATTTCTCATGGTAATCACATCATCACCACTTTCATGAGCAGCACCCTTGACCATGGAATACCTTTAGCTGCTTCAGTGCTTCTAATAAGTCAAAAATGTACGTCCCACTGCTGTTTGGAGTACCAAAAGATGTCAAAAAACCACTTAAGGACCACAATTGACCAAAATCACAGACCATGCCAGAACCATTGTGGCTGTCAGTGTAGAATTGTCACACTCAATTCATTAACTAAGCAGTATGCTCTTGCTAAATGAATCAGTTCTGCTACTTGTGCTGAAGTCACTTCACACAAATATGATGCTTCTACAATTTCGGATATGATGCAGACTGCATATGCTGCTTTCAATGTTTCGTGATGGTCTCTAGGAAAAGAACCGCCTACACATAAAATCAGATCACCCAGTTCAAGTGGTACATGTTTTATATGTGGTCTTGTCTTGGTACACAACTCAGTCACATCAATGCAATCATGGCCACAACCATCATTGTCACTTTGTCTGTGTTAAATTAGCAAAATGATTGCAGGATAAATGGTATGCCATTTTCTGATTAAATATTGTCAGCTATTAAAATTTAAATTAAATATACTTGTTAATATCTTGTTAGCCAGCTGTTTAACAAATGCTGAATTTGAGTAACAGTTAGCAAAATCTCAACTAAATGAAGAACCTTCATAATAAATCTATAACCCTCACAATCTCTTTATTTTGCTGAATTGCAAGACAAACTCCTGTTATCTGATTTTAAACACCTAGGAAATGCTGTGGCTACTAGATCCATTGTAGCACTGAAGCCACAGACCTCTTCTTTGCTCCATTTTTTGAGTCAATACTGATAACGTACATTCTTCTATCTCATGCCAGAACAAGTAAAAATATTTTTCATAATTTTGCTTCCTAGAGCGGGTGCACAACAGAGTTTGGAAAGGGGCGACCACTCGGTCCCCCCGAACGTATGGCGGAGTACCACGATCCCCCCGGGAAGCCATCTTGGGCGGGAGGCGAGTCTCGGCTGGTATGCCCGAAGCGGCGTAGCCGGGGCGCGCCTTTTCCCGCCCTAGAGTGGGTTGGCCTAGACACTGACGTGGCTGGCCACGCCCTAGGGGCAGGCAGGGGCGGGTTTACGCCCGCCCTGAAGACGGATAAAAGGAGAAGCAAGATCCGAAGGCATCCTCTTGTTCCTGTGCTCTGAAGCTGCACCTCCTCGCTGCACGTGAGCTCGAGACGGAACGAAGAGCCAATTTTGAGCGTTGTAATCGTTCTTGTTTGTTTTTCAGATACTCTGTTGGAGAATGCCGAAGAAGGCGGGAAAGCGCATGACTACTGACCAGATGCTGCGCGTTCTCATGAAAGAGGTGACCGACCTAAAGAGGCGAATGGATAAAGACGAGGAAGGGGGACCGAAACGTCCTTTGGCGGGAGCAGCCCCGGGAGGGAAAAACAAGAGGCCCAGGAGGGGAGCAGCTGGGGGAGACAAACCGGGTCCCAGTACCCCGCTCGAGGCACCCACTCCCGTGCCGGAGGAAGGGAATCCGATTCCCGTTGTGGTCACCCCCGTGTCCGGGGAAGATATGCCGCCCGAGCTGGCAGCACAATTAGCAGCGTGGTTGGGAAAAGGTAGCGAGGGCGCCACGGCTGTCGACGCACAAGAGCTGATGAAGCAATTGCGTGAGTCACGGGAAGCAGCGAAGGTGTCCACGCCGGCTGACGCAGTAGAGAAGCCGCAGGGGACGGGTTCAGTAGCAGAGGCAACGTCCGGTGCAGGTAAGCGGCCATTGCCGATTGCGAGGGATGAGTCAGCACCCTCTCGTAGGGAAAAGTTGGGTCAGCATGTTCCTTTGGCTATTAAAGAGAAGATATGGGCAGGGGAGTACGTAAACATCTTCTCGTTGCTTACTGATCACTATGAGATGGAGCATGTTAAGGGCCAGAAGGATCTCATGCATCCGAGTGTTTGGCGCGCAAAAATGGCCGCCTTTAAGATAAATGAAAACATTGGCAATTGGGGCCAAGCTTGGGGGGTTTTTACATCGATCCTGGGGGAACGAAGGCCCGATCTGTTACCCGAATTGCCGATTTATCAGTCACGAATCATGGGGTACTCGATATCACACGAGGGTAATCATTGGTTCTGCTATGATAACCTGTTTAGAAAGGCTAAAGAACATGATAAAAATTTAACGTGGGATTGTTATGATTCTGTGTCATGGTCCAAAATGAAGGATACTGGTATGTTAAAAGTGCCATTAGTAGGGAGTAACGTTGGCGAATCCTCCCGCCAGTATGCGGGGACGCCCTTTCGATCTGGTGCGGGTACCGACAATTACTCGAGGCCTGCCGGCAATACAGGAAAAAGGGGGGTCTGTTGGAACTTCAACAGGGGTAAATGTACTAGGCCCCAGGGATCGTGCAAATTTAGACACGAATGTAGTGGGTGTGGGCAATCATCCCATCCTGAGTCCACGTGCAGAGCCAAACCGGGTGATAACGGGGGTAGAGGAGGCGCCAAACAGGTCTAACTTAGTCCGAGGGGCGCCTTTACCTACCCCGATTGATACCTTGGCAATGATTCCTTGGCTCAGTGAATACCCGGATCGTACTTCTGCTGGGGTGTTGCGGAACGGGTTTTCTTATGGTTTCCGCATCCCAGTGGGGGACTTTCAAGGTGTAGGGAAATGTAAAAATCAGCTGTCGGTCTTCCAGCATACGACTGTGGTACAGGATAAGATCAGGAAAGAGGTTACTCGAGGTCGAGTCGCCGGTCCGTTTAGTGTACCGCCGGTTCCTAACTTTGTTTGTTCCCCTCTAGGTGTGGTCCCAAAGAAGGACCCGGGTGAGTTTCGGCTGATACATAATTTATCAGCCCCACGTGGTCTTTCCGTAAACGAAGCGATAGACCCGGAAGTGTGTTCGGTGCGGTACGCATCCTTCGATGAGGCCGTAGCCATTTTGAATCGCCTGGGGCCCGGGGCGCTGATGGCAAAATCTGATATCGAGTCAGCGTTCCGGTTGCTCCCGGTACATCCAGACGATCAGCGTCTCCTAGGTTTCATGTTTCAGGGTCATTATTACATGGATAGGTGTATGCCGATGGGGTGCTCTATATCTTGTGCCTATTTCGAGAAATTCAGTAGTTTTCTACAATGGGTCTTCACAAGGAAGACGGGTTTCCAACATGTGATGCATTACCTTGATGATTTTTTGTTCCTGGGGGCAGCCGGGGATCCGGAATGTGGGCAGGCTTTGGCGCAATTTTGTGTCTTGATGAATCAGTTTGGCGTGCCATTGGCACCAGGTAAGACTGTGGGGCCTTCCACTTGCCTCGAGTTTCTGGGGATCGAGTTAGACTCCGCAGAAGGTTGTTTTCGTTTACCAGCTGACAAAGTGTCAAAGTTCAGGACATCCCTGCAAATGTGTATAAGTGGACCTAAGGTTAAGCTGCATCAATTACAGCAGTTAGTTGGCCAGTTGAATTTTGCCCTGAGGGTTATACCAATGGCCCGCCCCTTTTCCCGTTCGATTGCTCAAGCCATGGTCGGCCTGAAGGAGTGCCATCATCGCACAAGGCTCTCGGCAGAGGTCCGCCAGGACATGCGCATTTGGTTGGCATTTCTGGCGGATTTCAATGGTCGAGTCGTCTGGAACAAACCGGCCGTGTCCTCTGAGGAGCTGGGGCTGTGGACAGATTCGGCAGGGAGCATAGGTTTCGGTGCCATCTTCGGCACAAGATGGTCTGCACAAAAGTGGCCGACATGGTGGCATGACAGTGGACTGACAAGTAACATTGCTTTCCTGGAACTTTTCCCCATTTTAGTGGCCCTGAGAACTTGGCCCGAAGGGTTCAAAGATCACTCTGTGGTATTTTGGTCTGACAATATGACCGTGGTCGAGTGTATCAATAGTCAGGCAGCACGATGCAAATGGATTTTGAGACTGCTCAAGGAAATTGTTTTACTGTGTATGCAATTGAATGTGCTATTCAGAGCAAGACATGTCCCAGGGGTAATGAACCAGGCGGCTGATGCACTGTCTCGTTTTCGTATGCAGGCTTTCTGGGGTTTCCTTCCCACAGCGGACCCGGAGCCGGCACCCTTTCCCGAAGCTCTCTGGTCTCTCGGTGCCCCGAACTTCGTAACCTCGTGGGAGAGAGTTTAGCACCCAGGACGAGGAAGGCATATGAAGGGGCGTTCCGGTCCTATTTGGCCTTTTTGGGGACTGATAGAGAGGAGCTTTGGGGCCAGGAGGAGTGGGTGGTGAATTTTCTGATGTCCTTACATCTGGTCGGGAAATCAGTGGCCACGGCTCAGAGGCATCGGGCTGCCATTTCCTTTGTTGCTAGGGCTCATGGGATCCATGACCCGACAGCGTCTTTCGTTGTACAGAAAGCGCTACGGGGGTGGCAACGCCTTGAGGGTCGCAGAGTAGACGAGAGGCGCCCGATAGGTTTGGATAGGCTGGCCCAGTTATTATCCAGACTCCCTGCTACGTGTTCATCTCAGTTTGAGACAGTGTTATTCCGAGCCGCTTTTACGCTGGCATTCCATGGGGCTATGCGGGTAAGCGAACTAGTGGCGAGGAACAAGCAGGATGTGACAGGAGGATTGTGCCAGGAGCACGTCCAGATCAGAGGGGAGACGATGACGGTCTCATTTGTCAGGTCCAAGACCGATCAAAGTGGGATGGGTGACTGCGTAATCATACGCAGGATTCCCGGGTCCTCCATGTGCCCGGTAAGGTGTCTAGAAGATTATTTAGCACGAAGGGTGGCATCATGGGGGGGGACCTTGTTGAGACACGCTGACGCCACCCCACTGACAAAGTTTCAGTTTCAGCGGGTGCTTGCGATGTCGATTGCCGCTGCGGGCTTGAACCCGGGCGAGTTTGGGACCCATTCCTTTCGGATAGGGGCTGCTACAGAAGCTACAGCCAGGGGTCTGGATGTTGAACAAGTTAAACGGGTGGGGCGTTGGTCCTCCAATTGTTATAAAAGGTATGTGCGGTTGCACATGTTGTGAAGCTGTAACAATGTACTCACGCTTCTTGTTTTTGTTTGGTTTTCAGTTGCGCAAGCCTACGAGGCGGGGCGGACTTTGCAGTCGACCCAACACCGGGCCAGCGGTCAGACATCACCGGCTGTGAAAAAGGAGGTGTGGGTCGTGGGCCACTCATACGTGAGACGTGCCGCAGACGTATTCAAGGCAGGTGATATGATTCACGTAGCTGGGGAATACGGGTACAGTGTGTCCTTCTACGGAAGAGGCGGTCTCTGTATTGACCAGTTTCAATCATTTTTTGAGGGTTTGCTAGGGCGGACGAGGTCACCGCCGTCTGTAGTCATAGTACATCTTGGGGGTAATGATTTGGTCACCACTGGTAGACGACTTCTTCTTGAGGCGATGCTTTCCACTGTAAGTTGGTTAGCGAGGAGAGTTCCAGGGTGCACAATTGCGTGGTCCCATATGATCCCACGAAAAGTGTGGCGGGGGGCTATTTCGGTTCCTGCTTTAAATCATTCTGTTAGAAAGCTTAATAACAAAGTGAGTAGGTTGTTCCGTTCCAAGACACTGCATTCTATTTCACATGGGTGTATTAATGATGACAGTATGTATTTGGGGGATGGAGTGCATTTGTCTCGGGTGGGGAATGAGTAAGCATGAGCGGATTTTGCGGATTGGCAATCCGCGAATTTGCGGATTTGCAAACTCGCAATCCGCAAAATCCGCGAATTCCCGCGAATTTGCGGATTTTTTTTTTTTTTGTGTTCGCCCGTGTTTCTGCCAGTTCGCGAGGGTTTTTACAATTTCGCAATTTGCGAACTTACCTGTCGGGTCGCAAGTTTTGCGAACTTGTTGTTTCTACGTGTCCAACCTGTTTGGGACACTCTTCTTCATCACTGCCACTCTCTGTCACCACTGCCACTCTCTGACTACTCATGCCACCCTCTGGCCCACCCATGCCACCCTCTGTTTCATCACCACACCCTCTGGTTGTCCAGTGTACATTATTTTTGGCAAAGCAAAGCACACCTTCCCTGCCTCAAGTGACCTGAATTAATTTGGGGCTGATTAATGTGTCACAGAATATTTTTTTAGCTGGCACCTGCTTCCTTAGTGCGCCCTGATTAGTGATCTTTTGCACTTGCTAAGTGCTTTCATTGTTGCAAAATTAGTTACAACACCTGCCCTGCCCCAACTGACAATAATGAATTAGGGGCTGATTAATGGATTTTAACTTCCAGCCTGGCTCCTGCTTGTCTCCCTTAGCTGTAATTCAGGACCTTTGTGGCATATGTGTAACTATTCTGAGGTTCAGAGCAGGGTCACATAATAGTTGCAACTGGCAACTGAACTCTGGAGGGGCCCCTCAGGAAGCACTACAGGAAATGGCTACTAATGATGAGCCTGAACTTTTGAACCTGGTAAGTAGTTACTTTCAGTTTTGCTAAAATCGTATTTCTGCAATTTCGCACTTATTCGCGGGGCGCGAACTCACGCGAACAGTGCGAGCAGTGCGAGCAAAATCCGCTGCTCGCGGATTTGCGGATTTTTCAGGAAATTCGCAAATCTCGCGGATTGCGGATTTCCCGAAAATCCGCAAAATCCGCGAGCGGAACGGATTTTCCGCCCATGCCTAGGAATGAGTTACTCATAGGAGACTTCTTAGCATGGCTAAAAACGTTACACCATGACCTTTAGGTAGGAGTGTTGTGGGGGGTCCGGATAGCCGGTCAACTATCCGGCCTGTGGCGGTACGGTCATGATCGGTGAGCACTAATTGGAAGATCCCTATGAGTGGGCGTCACCCAGCACGGATGGGAGCGCTCGGGGGAGGTGGCCATTGGCCCCTCAACGGGGAGGCGGTCCCTTCTAAGGATGGGTCGCCGAAAGAAAAGGAAAGGCGGTCAAGGCCCCTTCCTGGGTAGGAGGGGTTACAGCCCCCTCCTGGGGAATTTCCCGGGGCCAGGACGTCTGCGACGGCAGATGTGGTAAGTTGTGTGGGGTTTGGGGGGGGGGTCTACGCTACCTTCTAGATACCTCACACGAGTCCTCGTACGACCTCTAAGTGGCGTCGATTTTTATTGGGGCCCCCGTCAAGTCAAGGGAAATTGGTAATTGCACTTGAGGTACGCCTCTGGGCCGCCCCTCACAAGTGAGGGCGATATTTCTGGGTTAGGGATCTTGACACCGGTTACGACCTTGCCGTTGGCCCTTAAACGTTAGGATGTACAATTTCAAAATTTCAAGTAAATGTTTTGTAGGATGTTAGTTCGGCTAGGAGAACCTTTGTATTAGAGAATCTGTTAAGGTTAGCCAAACATCGCAATGTGGTAATGAAATTGTACATAATATGAAACTGTTTATTTAATGTTTTAATTTTGTTTCATATTTTAATAAATACGGCCGGGAGGGTTACTCCCTCCCGTCTTCCAAAGACTTCAGAACTGTTTCCGGTTTCCCATCCTTGGGGATTGTGTTGAGAGGGGGTGGCGGGTATCTCAGCCATATGGAAAGGGGCGACCACTCGGTCCCCCCGAACGTATGGCGGAGTACCACGATCCCCCCGGGAAGCCATCTTGGGCGGGAGGCGAGTCTCGGCTGGTATGCCCGAAGCGGCGTAGCCGGGGCGCGCCTTTTCCCGCCCTAGAGTGGGTTGGCCTAGACACTGACGCGGCTGGCCACGCCCTAGGGGCAGGCAGGGGCGGGTTTACGCCCGCCCTGAAGACGGATAAAAGGAGAAGCAAGATCCGAAGGCATCCTCTTGTTCCTGTGCTCTGAAGCTGCACCTCCTCGCTGCACGTGAGCTCGAGACGGAACGAAGAGCCAATTTTGACCCACCCACCAGCCCCTGAGGACAGCAAGTGGTTTTTTGAATAAAGTTGATGGATAACTCTGATTTTCGTTTACAGGTTGTGGTATTATCGTGATGATTTTGAGTATGTAATAAAGAATGGTCGATTTGTGTTACGTTTCGCAAATAAAGAAATTCTGCTTTAGTGTTCATTGGTAAGCATGCTTTTAATAAAAGTGTAGTTGCTATTGTCTTTTTAGTTTAGTCATTTAGTTAGCATTGTCGTATTTATTTTGGTCGGGCGGTAAGGTCATGATCGGTGAGCACTAATTGGAAGATCCCTATGAGTGGGCGTCACCCAGCACGGATGGGAGCGCTCGGGGGAGGTGGCCATTGGCCCCTCAACGGGGAGGCGGTCCCTTCTAAGGATGGGTCGCCGAAAGAAAAGGAAAGGCGGTCAAGGCCCCTTCCTGGGTAGGAGGGGTTACAGCCCCCTCCTGGGGAATTTCCCGGGGCCAGGACGTCTGCGACGGCAGATGTGGTAAGTTGTGTGGGGTTTGGGGGGGGGTCTACGCTACCTTCTAGATACCTCACACGAGTCCTCGTACGACCTCTAAGTGGCGTCGAGTTTTATTGGGGCCCCCGTCAAGTCAAGGGAAATTGGTAATTGCACTTGAGGTACGCCTCTGGGCCGCCCCTCACAAGTGAGGGCGATATTTCTGGGTTAGGGATCTTGACACCGGTTACGACCTTGCCGTTGGCCCTTAAACGTTAGGATGTACAATTTCAAAATTTCAAGTAAATGTTTTGTAGGATGTTAGTTCGGCTAGGAGAACCTTTGTATTAGAGAATCTGTTAAGGTTAGCCAAACATCGCAATGTGGTAATGAAATTGTACATAATATGAAACTGTTTATTTAATGTTTTAATTTTGTTTCATATTTTAATAAATACGGCCGGGAGGGTTACTCCCTCCCGTCTTCCAAAGACTTCAGAACTGTTTCCGGTTTCCCATCCTTGGGGATTGTGTTGAGAGGGGGTGGCGGGTATCTCAGCCATACATCTCTGAGCTTCAGAAAGGCACTCATTCATTTGTCATCGAATGGCACCAAAACATTTACATCTCCACGAGTAAGTCTTAGAAGAAGCTATGCAACTAGGGAAACATTTGGAATCCACTGTCTAAAGTAGTCAACCATCCCCAAGAACATTCTCATTTCCTTTGCATGCTTGGAGGATTCATTGTGAGAATTGCTGAACTGTGTTTCTCAATTTCGTGTCCTAAATAGATGACTAACCTCATCCAATCCTGCCTTTTTGTAGGTGACACCTTATGCCATTTATCTGCCAGATGGTTCAATAGCCCAATTGTATGCAACTTGTAATCTTCCATTGCTTTAGATGCCACCATCAGGTCATCTATATACTGCACTAGCACTGATATGCAGGGCAGTTGCAGATTTTCCAAATTTTAAAACAAAATCTGACTAAAGCTTGAGGGGCTTTCTGCATACCATCCAAAACCACTTGAGACCTTTATTTAAAAATCTGAACACAAAGAGATATTGGAGATACTCATGAAGAGGCATAGAGCAGAATGCTTGGCACAAGTCAATAACTGGTGCCATTCTGCATCAGCAGGCATTTGAAACAATATTGCAGAAGGATTCAGTACCCCAGGACAACTTGGGGCTACGATTGTATTGCTCTTATACAGGTCTTGGACCTCCCTCCTTTTGCCACTTGTGTTTTTTTCAAGCCCTTCACAGGCCAATTGCAGGGACTTCATAGTACTTCTCTTAAAATATCCAGTTCCACAATCCTTTCAATCACAGGTTTAATCCCCTCTTTTGCATCCCATGATAAAGTACCTCGAGGTTCGAGGGAGCACTGCATTTGGTTTTGCTGTAATTTTTACTGGCTCTGCACTTTTAATCAGTACCACTGCAAATTATGCAGCAGGGATGAGTAAATTATGTGGCAAGAAAAGATAAATTATGCAGCATTATGTGGCACACTTTATGATAGTATTACTTTATTATTTTGTCATTTTTACACTTGTTAGCACTATCTCGGCATTGGTTGCACCTCATTATTACCAGTTTAACACACAACTCTAGCAATATGCTACAGAAAGGTGACCAGTCAGCCTTTTAAAAGGATCATACACTGCGCTGCAACATGTGCTGCTGCGTTTTAACAATTTTGAACCTTTTGAGCTGGAAGCAAAATGTGTGTTTGTTAAAACCTGCAGATTATGCAACAGGTGATGGGTTATGTGGGAAATGTGGCAAATCTACAATTATGTGAACATCGCTGTGGTCACACAATCACATAATTCCAGTGGCACTGCTCTTAATAAACCATTTTCCTTTCCTGTAAAATCTTAGATCAGTAGGTAAATCTTCTTTTGTAAGGACTGGAAGTAAATTGATATATGACTTATTTTATTTAATTTTTCGAGATCTCATCTTGAGTCCGAATTGTTACACCATTCTGGGTGCAGTAGATCATGCAGTTCATCCTACAGAGCGAATCTCCACCTAACGAGCTAAGAGGAATAGTGTCACAAATTATGAATTGGTGGTCATTTTCCATTTACCCCATTTTTACAGGAACATTTGCTGAGACCTGATTAGTATACTGCTTGTTGTTAATGCCTACAACATGGAATTATTTTCCAGAGAGCAATAGGATAGGTTTGGAACCTCCTCGGTCAAACCGTGGAGCTGGAGCACCTGTCTCAATTAAAAATAATACCAGTAGGCCATTCACCTCACCTTCCACTTATGGGCCACTCTGATCTACCTCTAAGACTGCATTAAAGAATGCAGTCCTCCTCCCCCTTAGGCACTGTCACTGCGACTGATTCGGTACATCAGGAATTCCAAAAGTCTATAAACTCTGAGGAAAATTAATATTAATTAATAAAAGATTTTTTTAGAAATCAGAATTCTGTTGGAAATTAGGCATTTTGGGCCAGATGTATAACCATTCCAATTTGCGAGTTGCAAATTGCAATGTTTTGCGACTCGCAAAATGGAATGTACGACAGTGTCTGAGACACTTTGTGATTCCGAAATGGGTTGCAAATAACCTATCTCATTAATATTCATAAGGCTTGTTGCAATTTGCAACCCATTGGGAATCAATCAATCAATCAATCATTTGTAAAGCGCACTACATACCCGCGAGGGTCTCAAGGCGCTTTGGGGGGGGGGCGCTACTGATCGACCAGCCAGGTCTTGAGTATCCTCCTGAAGGTCAGCAGGGTTTGGGTCTGTTGTATGCTCAGTGGGAGGGAGTTCCATGTCTAAGCGGCGAGGTGGGAGAAGAATCTCCCACCGGTGGTGGCTCTTCGATGCGCGGGACGGTGGCGAGTGAGAGGTCGGCGGAATATAGCTGGCGGTTGGGGATGTAGAAGGAGAGCCGCCAGTTGAGGTAGGCTGGGCCGGTCTTGTGGAGTGAATGTAAATGTAAATGTAAATGTAAATGTAAATGTCATGTAAATGTCAAGGTATTTGTAGAGCGCACTGTCACCAGGCGGTTTCCTGGCGCTATTACTCATACCGCTGTGGAACCCTTCCTGGCTTTCCCTGTGAAGTGTCCACTCCTGGGCACCCCCAGGGTGAAGCCAGGCATCCTAGCGCTGTTGGGGCCGGTGTGGAGGTTAAGCAAGCTATTGCCCAGAGTTGCAGCGTGGGGCCCATTATTAGAATAGGCACCGAGGCGAGAATTGTCAGGTCCGAGGAAATTGAGCCCAAGACCCGCCGAGGTGGGAATTGAACTCTGGTCCTGGGCCAGAACTCTGCATCAGGGTCTGCCGCTCTAACCATTGAGCCACACTCCTCCACGGAGTGCCTTGTGTGCATGGGTGAGGAGCTTGAAGGTTATCCTCTTGTTGACGGGGAGCCAGTGCAGGTTTCTCAGGTAGGGGGGTGATGTGGCCGTGGCGTGGTACGTCTAGGATCAGTCGAGCCGAGGCGTTTTGGATGTGTTGCAGTCGTTTGATGAGCTTGGTCGGGGCTTCCGCGTAGAGGGCGTTTCCGTAGTCGAGTTTGCTGCTGACAAGGGCCTGGGTGACTGTCTCTTGTATCTGTCGGGATCCATCTGTAGATCTTGCGGAGCATGCGGAGGGTGTTGAAGCAGGAGGAGGAGACGGCGTTGACTTGCTGGGTCATTGAGAGCGTTGAGTCGAGGATGATTCCCAGGTTGCGTGAGTGGTCGGTGGGTGTGGGGGCTGCCTCCAGTGCCGTCGGCCACCAGGAGTCACCCAGGCTGAAGGGTTGGAGCCGAGGAGGAGGACCTCCGTCTTGTCCGAGTTCAGCTTCAGACAACTGGTCTTCATCCAGTCGGCGACGGCCTTCATTCCTTCGTGGAGGTTGGCTTTGGCGGTGATGGGGTCCTTTGTGGGGGAGAGGATCAGCTGAGTGTCATCAGCGTAGGAGATTATGTTGAGGTCGTGCTGTCGGGCTACTTGTGCGAGCGGGCCATGTAAATGTTGAACAGCGTCGGGCTGAGGGAGGATCCCTGGGGTACGCCGCAGATGATCTCGGAGGCTTTGGAACAGAATGGGGGGAGGCGGGGGCTCTGGGTTCTGCCGGAGAGGAAGGAGGTGGTCCAATCCAGAGCCTTGTCTCGGATACCTGCGGCATGGAGGTGTACACGTAGTGTGCGGTGGCAGACGGTGTTGAAGGCGGCAAAGAAGGCTAGGAGGATGAGTGTTGCAGTCTCGCCGTTGTCCAGCAGGGTCCTGATGTCATCGGTGGCAGCGATGAGGGCAGTCTCAGTGCTGTGGTTGCTGCGGAACTCTGACTTGGAAGGGTTCAGGATTCTGTTTTCTTCGAGGTATCGGGTTAGCTGTCTGTTGATGGTTTTCTCGATGACCTTGGCCGGGAAGGGGAGCAGAGAGATGGGCCAGAAGTTCTTGAGGTCTCTTGGGTCTGCCTTAGGTTTTTTGAGTAGGGCGTTGATCTCGGCGTGATTCCAGATCTCTGGGAAGGTCGCGATCTCGAGAGAGAGATGGATGACGTTGCGCAGGTGGGGTGCGATGGAGCTGCTTGCTCTGTTGAAGACGTGGTGCGGGAATGGGTCGGACGGAGAGCCAGAGTGGATTGTGCGCATGGTCTTGATGGTCTCATCAATGCTCACGCTGGCCCAGGCTAGCAGGGGGTCGTGGTCGATGGTGTGCGGAGGGTCTGTTGTGTTGCTGTCTGTTGGGGCTGACCATAACTCACAGGGATGGTGGCCTGCTGGTGTCAACAGACAACAATGTCTGTGAATGCTTTTTTTAAAAAGCTGTTATTTTTTTTAATGCAGCCCGTTTTCCTTAAAGAAAAATAGGATGCATTTAAAAAGGAAAAATGAAATGTTTCAGTTTCATTTTTTAAGAGCAGGCAGTGGTCCGTGGGAAAAATATTTTTGCTGTCCAACACTAAGGGGAAGGGGTTCCCTGGGGACCCCTTCCTGTTTGCGAGTGAATTACCACCTACTTGAAGTATGTGGTAAACTGCAAGTGTTTTGCATCTGCATTTGCGGGCGCACACAATCGTACATACTAGTATGACTCACAATGAGAAAGGGATGCCCTTTTCCATGCCCCTTCCTAACAGCAACTCGCAAACCCTAATTTGCGAGTCGGTGATAGGTTACTGACTTGCAAAATAGGGTTTGTACATACCACACCGATTTCCCGTTTGCGACCGCTAAAAAGGGCCATTCATTTGGCCCTTTATTCTGCATATTCTGCTGCATCACTGAAGCAACAGGTAACTTGCATTGAATTGCCTATGATGCTGCATATTCTGCACAGAAGCTAGTTGGGCCGGGACCATTGACTGTGACTGTTGCAGTCTAGTCTATGCCATTTGATTTGTATTATGATGCATCTGAGGAACAGAATAATTTTGAATGTGATATGGATTCTGTCTTCATCCTCGCTTCCAGGGTCCATTTCGCCCACAATAATGGTAAGAAGTGATTTTCTTCAACATAATAATATTTGCATTTTTTCCATTAGAGTTTTTCACAAATCTCCTACCTCTACCCTGTGGATTGCATAACCAAAGATGTTAAACACAGAGCAATTGATGACACCACAATAATCTACACTCTCAAACTATACTCACAATACAAGTACCAAAAGGCACCCGGTCAAACCACAGTCCATCACAACACATCTGCCCTATTGATACTCGCACTGCTTTGCTCTGTGACAGCTTAAGAACACCAGAACACTGCTAATACTCCAGTTTGTCCAGATCATAGGAACCAAGGGTGTAGACAGATTGCAGACTTTGTGAAACTTTTATATCTAGATTCTACCTAATCTTTAATCTGGTCTGCCAGCATTTTCCACAAGGACTGTTGACACTATCTTATCTCATTATCTAAAATAAAGTGCCTATGCAGGATCGTGGGTGGTTCTGTCCTAAAAAATGTATGAAGAAATGTGCCCCACCATGGATTACAATTCTTAAATAACCCTTTGTGAGACAAGTAAAAGATGGAAACCATAAAGGTTTTATTTCAATGCATACATTTCAATTCAGAAGGCAAAAATATGATTAGTCTCAAAATCAATCAAAACACATATTGTAGGATATTAGCATAATGCCAATAAATTGCATAAATCACTTGTCAAAGCTAATAGCGTCCCGAGTAAGCAACAAACCAACAATGTTCTGCTCCCTAAGAGTCGGACGGGCACTCCTTGGCTCACCTCCAAAAGCAAGCCTTTTTTAAAACAAATTTACAGTGAAATCATACAGTTAGAATTAGAAGAGTATGTTGTTATATAGATTTAGCAAATCGCAAGACAGAATTACTACATCTTGATCTAACACCATCTCCTAAATGAGTATTCAATTAGTGCCCCTCTGGCTTAATATCATTGGATGTGATAGTACAAATTTAGTCACATGCAAAACAATAACAGACTCATAGAATGAATGGATCTACAGGTCAGCAGGCAGGAAGGACCATGACAGGTACAATTCTCTAAGACTGCATCCAATGTTGCTCTCCGAGAACATTACAAAGCATAAGTGCTGAGTCATGGAAAATTGAAAAAATGGCCATGTTTGAAATTCAAGATGGATTTAGGGCCTACTTTGGCTAATACCAGAAAAACATTGTTCTGTAAAGTGCAGTGTTGTCATTTTTAGTGCAAACCATTCATGACACTAAGCAAACATAATTTAATTAAATTTCTCCCTCACTCGCACTCTTCTGCTGTGCTTTTATCAGGCAGTCCAGGACATAGGGCTTGTCTATAACACTGGGTCTGGGTCTCTTCTACACTCTCCATCCAGTCGCAAGGATATCTTGGACAAGTGATATGTTAGCATGACTCATTGATGGTGGAGACTCCATTCCAGTCAAATCCGACATAATTTACCAGGCTACTTTATCTATTGATTCTTCTGCCTCTCTAGCGTTCACTAGAAAGAGTTCGTCTCACGAGCCTCCAGAGCCGGTCCCACTCACTACTTCTGCAATGAAAGCTGAAGGGGTATGTATGGAGGATTTAAGCTGGTTCTGGAGTTTACCTGAAGTTAACAACCACCTGAGCGCTCTCAGAACAGATATATGAAGGGATGAAATAAGGTTGAATCTCTTGCACGGGGGGTGCTAAAAATTAAATCTTGTCAGACTTACAGTTTTTATGTCTACAAGACCTATTATTTTAAAATAGACATAGGTCTGACTGGACATTGAGCAATTGTGACCACTCGGTCATACTGTGTCAAAGATCCAAATCTACTAATTTGGCAGATTGACCTAGATACCCTAGAAGGGTCAAGTGTATAAATATGGTAACAAGGAAATCGAGTTGAAGTGCAAGCGTACCTTAAATTCGTTTACCATTTTTGATAAATGGCAGTACAGCACTACCACCATCAAGGTCTATACAACACCTACGACTGCACTTCCACCCTGCACTACAGCACGACCACTCTTCAAAAACTCATGCCCACCGCCACCACTAAACTAACTTCTTATAGCATGTTCATGCCAATGCATTACTAGCCTGCAACATGACACCACAATCCCCAGCACCATTATACCTATCCAGGTCCACAATGCTGCACTACCACCCAATGGCACAACCTTTAATCCCACAGCACAATACCATTATCACCAGGACCTGCGGAGTTGTCACCTAGCACCACAATATTACACACTATGCCGCACTACATATGCCCACAATGAAAGAGCTTCATCCAGCACACCACCACCACCCCAGCACTACACTTCCATCTTCAGCACTGTACTTAATTTTCATAATTTGACCCTACCCCGTCAACTATTGGTACGTGAAATCTAATCCATTGCGTATGTCTTGCAATGCTATTCCCTGGCTGCTAAAGACCATAGGATTATTTACCGCAACGGGTGCAGAAGGGCAATAAATAAAAAAGGTAAAGACGAACAGGGGACAGAGAGGACATTTCCGATTTTTAAAAAATATAGGGGTATTGAAGGCACCCCATACAAACTCAGCATATGACAGGGGTTAATTGCAGCCCAACAGCGTTTAAACAAAAATAAGAATAGGGGGCTGCTTCTAACCCAAGTGTATTTTGTGTCACCTGTTATCTTCCTAACTTGACTAGTCCCAGAGCTCACTCTATTTTACTACCACCACTGCACCATATTAAAACCCCTCTTCTGTACTTCTAACTCAACAGCACATCAGAATCATCGCCAGCCAAAATGTCACTACCGCCACCTTGAACTACCACTCAACAGTACCACTCTTCCATCACCAGCACTACACTACCAATGGCCTTCACAGCACTTTTACCTCCAGCGCCCTTCTATTCCCTCTCAGCAGGGTTGTACCATTACACCAACCCTAAACAACTCCAACTGCACAACAGCCAGCATTGCAGTACCACCTGGTCGCACTTCACAACTACACCCATGACTGTAGTACCACCCACCACCAAACCACTATCACCTCACAGCACCACACTTCCATCCCCAACATCATCGGGCCATCTCCATAAGCAGCGCTATTGGCATGGAGTGGCTTTGCAATGCCCGCCACTGAATTGGCACTCCAAAAACAATAATGGCATACCTGTGTGTTGTAACAAGAAAGTGTTACCATCAAGCCAATGGTAACATCCCTGATTGTGGGCACACCTTTGGGTTCTTGAGAATCAAGGCTCCTTATTTATTTCATCATTGTAAGGTTTATTGTAAAGTTCATTGTAGATTTATCATCAATCCATAAAGTTATTTACACTCATATCAAACGTATAACTGCTCCATTGTGCTCCAATGCATTTCGGGCTTAAGAGCCCTTCATCTGGGAGCTCTAAAATGTAAAATATAACTGTAAACCATATGGCACAAAACATCATAGTATACATTATGTCAATAACATTTGTGTATGACCATTGTCTAATTGAAAAAACGTTTAAACAGTGTGATGAGACGAGGGTGCACAGAAACCCTATAGAAAGAGATGTGAAAAACGAAAATATCGGGTGTGTACGGACATACCATAAAAGTGTTTAAAAAAGTGTCAGCGAAAAGGAGGAGCCAAGACAGCGACTGTGATGGCCGCCTAAGACCTCGGCTCCGTGGCCCATCTCCTCCCGATCGGATATCCTGCAATAGATCCTGGTCTTATTTTACGCTCCTGAGTCGGTGAGGACGCCCCGTCACAGATCGCGTGACCACCACAGCTCTCCCGGACACACGCCCGGAGAATCACCCATTTACATTTTGCGGCCTGCAATGACGTCGGAACCGGGACAGTGCGTTGAAGACGGGGCCAGGCACTAAGTGAACAACAGCGGTCACCCGTGCAGGGGAGGAGTCGGTCGGCTGGAGCACTGTGATGATCGGCTTGCTTCTTGCCGAGGACAGATGGCACAGCTAGCGGGGCGGATCGGATTATGCCCAGCGTAGGACTTCTGAAGGATTGTGTAAAAACGCGTCTATTTACAAATGAGCCGATCAGACGCTGTGGCCGCCCGGCCCGCTTCTGGCGGGCTGTTCCCGAATTTTTGCATGAACTATCCCCTTTCACGGATGGCTCGTGTTGGATGCCGCCAATTGGGCATTTACTGACACTGCTCACACAGAATCGCTGCAGTACTATGGAGCCTGACATGCCTTTGTTTGAGGCTCGGTCCCATACGTTAAGGGAACGGCTTGCTGCCTAAAGCGATATTGTGGAGTGTACCACCCGGAGTGCTGGCTTGCAAAAAGGAGGGGAGTGCATGGAAATGAGGTGCGTGGAAGTGATTGCACATGGAGTCGGATTAACGTGTTATGACCTTCTGGCGGCTCTTAGTGCCCTGCACTCCACCCTGGAACAAGACGCCCAAGCATTGGGGACCAAATTGGATGCCATGGTGTCTACCTCGAGCCTTACGACGCCAGACGGTCTTCAGGCTCACGACGACCTGCCTGGTTCTGTACCTGGGAGGAGCGCGACGGCTGCCCTTGTGAACATTGCAGCACCAGAGGTCCCGGCTTGTGTGGTAACTGGCGCGCGGGCTTCCAGATGCTCGGACTGTTCTGTGGGACTAACACTGGATCCAGAGGTGGCAGTGTCGCTATACGCTATGCTCCCGAAGACCCTAGAGATGCCTCAGATACCGTCGGACATTTTGTTTCCCTTCTTCCTCCCGGGTACTGTGCATGCGACCTGGAATACACGCTCCGGATCGGTGTTGAGATCGTTGGACTGCCATGATGATGACTGTGTTTGCATTCGGATGTTTTGCCTTGTTGTGTGTGGACTGCAGTCTGGACTAGATTTGAGGCTTCGCTCCCTCGCAATACTCGTTGTGGGAATGGGTCGATTGTGGTTGGACTCCGTTGGTGCATCAGATCGCACTGGACAGGGTTGAGGTCGTGTCCTGGATTGTCGGAGCTTGATTTCCTGGTGACTATGTCTGACATGCCTTCTGTTGATTGAAGTGATGGTCGCCCGAGTGCCGGTTAGAAGTGCTGGGGTTTGGACGGGTGGGTGGCTGGGGGCCAGTATAATAATTTTCTCTCCTCCTCCACTTTCTTTCTCTTTTGTCTAACTATATTTCGGGTCTCCTATTTAGGGCGACGGGCACACTGCTGGGGGGGTAGGCCATGGACTTCTGCAGGGGTGCGGGGTGGGGGGTTGGGGGGGGGGTTTCTTTCTATTGTCTTATTTCCTCCTTTGTTCTATGGCCTTTTTTCTTTACTCTTTATCTGCCTTATCGTTCCACAGGGTTCCTGTAGCGTATCCAGTTTTTGTGGGGTGGGGCGATGGTTTATCACGTGTAGTGATTGTATTGCTGGCTACCTTGTATTGTTTATTTTGCCCTTCACTCCCACTTTAATTGCTAAGCTGGTTACTTTTGTACGTTTTGATGGCCAGCTGTAGGTCCTGAAACGATCGCTTGACATTGATCCTGTAATCTCTAGAAATTTAAAAATGAAACCTCATCCATCCTGGTACCGCTCTGGTACGGTCATTCTCCTGAGCTACAATAGGGCAATTGGAAGACGGAATGTTGCATGCATATGGCTTTATTGATTTGCTTGCCCATGATTGTATCTGCTTTATGTACAATAAAGGTTTCCCAAAAATTAAAAAAAAAAAAAAACGAGTGTCAGCATACAACCATTTTCTGAGTTCATTCATATTAAAGCGAGGTTCAGTGTTTGTGCCGTGATAGTCAGGGGTGCTCGGCATACAAAATGGTAGTGAGAGGTAATTTATTAATCATCCGGTGAAAATACCGTATCAAAAATAGATAGGGGGTGAAATCGGTATATCGTAATCAGAAAGGAGTTCAAAGACTTACGATAAGTCGGTGTAGGTGTAGTATGAGCGTGTTCTGTTAAGAAACACGAGAAGCTGTCAATGCCCACCAATAGTACGGGCTATAGAGAAGTTTATCGTATCGGTTTGGGCGGCAAAAAAGTATAATTACTTACTAGGAAAGTTGGGTCAACGGTGTGACGGTCAAACGATCATGTTCAAGGTGTAGGTGGGCAGGTATTGTCGACGTTTAATAAATAACGCGTTCGATTCGGTAAACATAATGAAGGAACTACTCTCTTCCATCATAGTGGGCCATCTTAGAGTGGTGTGTGACTAGTGTGTGAACAACATTAAAGAAGGACTGGTGCAACCCAATGTGCGGTGCCATATTGGAATGTGTAAAGAGGGAGAAAGTAAAGAAGGTTCCTATGAGTGTGTGACAGGGTTACACAGTAACATAAACATTCATAACATGTACCATGTACATATAATCAAGAAGGCTATATGACAAATTATGAATATCAAACTATCAAACTAAATACCAAAACCCTTGCACTCATTGGAATGTGTATCAGACACAGTGTACCCCACTCGAGGTATCTTCAGATAAAGCATGAAAATTCAAGACGTCATTTAATCCAAACGGCTTCATGGTTTGTAATTTAAAAATCCATGCAATTTCTCGCTGTAACAGGTACTTATTATTATCCATATTTTCCCGTTTTTTAACAGTTTCCAGGATCATGAATTTCAATTGTGAAATGTTATGACGTGCCTCATTAAAGTGATTCGCAATGTTAGATTTTGCGTTTTTGGTACGTATATTTGACTTATGTTCATTTATGCGAATCTTAATCTTCCGCTCGGTCTTGCCAATGTAAGGCTTACCACATGGGCATTTTATGAGATACACCACATTTGAAGTATCACATGTGGCGTTTACTTGCAACTTGATGTTGTGACCTTTCATTGGGTGGGTGACTGTATTTCCGCAGCTAACGTTGTGGTAATTGTTAAAGTTCAAACAAGGGTTTGTGCCTTTTGCTTGTTCTGGTTTTGTGCTCTTCTTAATGAGTATTTCTTTGATGTTAGCATTTCTGGTATGTGCAAATATCGGTGGGTTTTTAAACATTGTGCCAAAGTCAGGTTCCGTGCTTAGAATCGGCCAATATTTTAGAATAATTTCCTTATAAGTTGAACTCATAGTAGAAAATTTCGATACTAGGACCATCCTTTTTTCTTTAGGTTTATGTGTTCTAGCAAGAAGTTGTTCTCTCCGGATCAGTGATGTTCATGCTTTCGTTTGTTCAATTAGAAGACTTGGATATCCTCTATAAATGAATATTTTGCCCATTTCCTTTAGTCGATCATTGGTTAATGTACCATCCAATACTATTCTTTTGACTCGCATCATTTGGGAAAATGGTAAATGGTTTTTCAATGACGGTTTGTGGAAGTTGGTGTAATGCAAGGTATTGTTCCTGTCAGTCTTTTTGCGGTATAGGTCAGTCTCAAAACCAGACGCGGTGAGGGTGATTTTAACATCAAGGAAAGTAATGGTTTTGTCATCAATCTCCCAGGTAAATTGTATGCGATCATTAATCTCATTCAATGATCGGAGCGATTCTTGTAGTTTTTCTTTGGTGTTGGTCCAAATGATGAATACGTCATCAATATAACGTACATATAATCTTAAATTGTTAATCCAATTTGGGTTATCATAAATATTCATATCTTCATATTGTCCCATGAATATATTAGCATACATAGGCGCGGCACAGTTCCCCATTGAAGTGCCAGATAGCTGTAGGTAACTCTCATTATCATATTCAAAATAACTTTGATAAAGTGTGAAGATCATAAGTTCCATCAGAAATGTTTGCATTGCCGGTTCAATGTCACTCTCAATAATAGCTTTTTCCATTGCCTTAATTCCACCATTATGGGGGATCGCTGTATAAAGGGATTTGACATCCGCAGTGCATAATGTCAGGTGTTCATCTTCATCAATGGTAATTTGAGCTCGTTTAGTTAGAAAGTCAGTGGTGTCTTGCACATAGCTCTTCATTTTTTTGACTATTGGTTGCATGGATTTGTCTAAAAACTTGCCAACTGGTTCATGTAAGGATCCACTCGTTGACACAATCGGTCTAAAAGGGGGATCCTCCAAGCTCTTGTGGATCTTTGGTGTCATGTGAATGGTGGGGCTTTTTGGATGTTCTTTTAACAAGTATTTTTTAGTTCTCTCATCAATTGTCCCATTCTCGTGGGCTTTCTTCACAATATCAGTCAGCATTTCTTTAAACTGGATAGTAGGGTTATTGGCCAGCTTCATATACGTCTGTTCATCGTTGATGTGATCTAGAATCTTCCTCTGGTACATTTCAGTGTCAGCAATAACAAGGGAGCCTCCTTTGTCAGCTTTTATACATTTGATGTTATCATTGTTAGCTATTTTCTTCAACGTATCAAAGTCTTTTTGAGTGATGTTCCTCTTATGGCTTTTTTTATAATTCAATTTGGCCAGATCCTGTCTCACCAGATTTTCAAAATAGTCAATGCACTTATGGCTGGTGGGTGCTTTTTCAAAACGTAGACTGGATGTGAACTGTGGGGACAGAGCTAAGAGCCTCCTTATATCATTCCAGAAACAGTTATTACTCTATGAAAATAATCCTTTGAAGAAACAAATACAGGAGAAAAATCTATTGAACCTAGGTAATGTCTATTTATGTATAATATGTATGGCGAAATGCCTGAACGTTTTGTTGAAAGTTATATAATGACACCGGGAGCCACATAGAACTTATTAGATTTTTTAATTGTTGTCACTAAAATTTGGGAACTATGTCTTTTCTTTCACTTAGGTGGTGATAGATTTATTAATATAAAATTGTTTCCAATAAACTGTAAAAGTTTATTGGTGTTGGTATACTATACAATTTTTTTATTGTTTTTGGCTTGCAGCCCTGAGGAAGTTGCTTAGGCATAAGATAGATGCCCAACGAAACACGTGTTGGCTGCAGAGAATGTTTTGAACTTTGGTTGCAGAGAATATTTTGAACTTTGGATCTTGTAATAAAATACGGATCAACGTACTTCAGGTACTCTGGTGTCTGACTGGCTATTGGACAACATATGGACTTATTTTGCTCAATTTCAATTGTATGAACTCTGATAATATTATGAATGTCTAATTGATTGCTCGGCAAGAACTATGATTTAACCAAAGAAAAACTACAAGAATCGCTCCGATCATTGAATGAGATTAATGATCGCATACAATTTACCTGGGAGATTGATAACAAAACCATTACTTTCCTTGATGTTAAAATCACCCTCACCGCGTCTGGTTTTGAGACTGACCTATACCACAAAAAGACTGACAGGAACAATACCTTGCATTACACCAGCTTCCACCACCCGTCATTGAAAAAACATTTTCCATTTTCGCAAATGATGCGAGTAAAAAGAATAGTATCGGATGGTACATTAACCAATGATCACCTAAGGGAAATGGGCAAAAGATTAATTGATAGAAGATATCCAAGTCTTCTAATTGAACAAGCCAAAGCACGAACATTCCTGATCCAGAGAGAACAACTTCTTGCTAGAACACATAAACCTAAAGAACAAAGGATGGTCCTAGTATCGAAATTTTCTACTATGAGTTCAACTTATAAGAAAATGATTCTAAAATATTGGCCGATTCTAAGCACGGAACCTGACTTTGGCACAATGTTTAAAAACCCACCGATATTCGCACATACCAGAAATGCTATCAAAGAAATACTCATTAAGAAGACCACAAAACCAGAACAAGCAAAAGGCACAAAACCTTGTTTGAACTGTAAGAATTGTAACAACGTTATCTGAGGAAATACAGTCACCCACCCAATGAAAGGTCACAATATCAAGTTGCAAGTAAACGCCACATGTGATACTTCAAATGTGGTGTATCTCATAAAAAAACATGTGGTAAGCCTTACATTGGCAAGACCGAGCGGAAGATTAAGATTCGCATAAATGAACATAAGTCAAATATACGTACCAAAAACGCAAAATCCAACATTGCGAATCACTTTAATGAGGCACGTCATAACATTTCACAATTGAAATTCATGATCCTGGAAACTGTTAAAAAACGAGAAAATGTGGATAACAATAAGTACCTGTTACAGCGAGAAATGGCATGGATTTTTAAATTACAAACCATGAAGCCGTTTGGATTAAATGACCGTCTAAATTTTCATGCTTTATCTGAAGATACTTCGAGTGGGGTACACTGTGTCTGATACAAATTCCATTGAGTGCAAGGGTTTTGCACTTGGTACATATTTAGTTTGATATTCATAATTTGTCATATAACCTTCTTGATTATATGTACATGGTACATGTTATCAATGTTTATGTTACTGTGTAACCCTGTCACACACTCATAGGAACTTTCTTTACTTTCTCCTCCTTTACACATTACAATATGGCCGCCGCACATTGGGTTGCACCAGTCCTTCTTTAATGTTGTTTACACACTAGTCACACACCACTTTAAGATGGCCGACTATGATGGAAGAGAATTGTCCCTTCATTATGTTTACCGAGTCGAACGCGTTATTTATTAAACGTCGACAATACCTGCCCACCTACACCTTGAACATGATCGTTTGACTGTCACGCCGTTGACACAACTTTCCTAGTAAGTTATTATACTTTTCTGCCGCCCGAACCGATACGATAAACTTCTCTATAGCCCGTACTATTGGTGGGCATTGACAGCTTCTCGTGTTTCTTAACAGAACACGCTCATACTACACCTACACCGACTTATCGTAAGTCTTTGAACTCCTTTCTGATTACGATATACCGATTTCACCCCCTATCTATTTTTGATACGTTATTTTCACTGGATGAATAATAAATTAACTCTCACTACCATTTTGAATGCCGAGCACCCCTAACTATCACGGCACAAACACTGAACCTCGCTTTAATATTAATGAACTCAGAAAATGGTTGCATGCTGACACTCGTTTTTAACACTTTTATGGTATGTTCGTACACACCCGATATTTTCGTTTTTCACATCTCTTTCTAAAGGGTTTCTATGCACCCTCGTCTCATCACACTGTTTAAACGCTTTTTCAATTAGACAATGGTCATACACAAATGTTATTGACATAATGTATACTATGATGTTTTGTGCCATATGGCTAACAGTTGTATTTTACATTTTAGAGCTCCCAGATGAAGGGCTCTTAAGCCCAAAATGCATTGGAGCACAATGGAGCAGTTATAAGTTTGATATGAGTGTAAATAACTTTATGGATTGATGATAAATCTACAATGAACTTTACAATAAACCTTACAATGATGAAATAAATAAGGAGTCTTGATTCTCAAGAACCCAAAGGTGTGCCCACAATCAGGGGTGTTACCATTGGCTTGATGGTAACACATTCTTGTTACATTTAACTGACGTGTCAGGACGGACACGCCACCTGTAGGAGCACCCAACCAAAAAAAATTTGATTAACTTTTCTGGACCGCTGAACACAACAAGGGTGTGCACCAACCTACCAACAGTTTGTGTCATTTCATACCTGTGTGTTGCACTATCTCTCCCACACTACCCTACAAGTCCACATTGTGTTACAACCAAGCCAAAGCCGTCTTTTGTCCCACACTGCCAAAACAGTGCTACCACCCTGTATCACTGCATTACCATCAAACTGCACTAACACCAATCACTGCCGTATACCGCCACATCACCATATAACTAAATCAAGCTACAGCATTGCCACCCCAAGCACTGTACTACCACGCTGCACTACCCTTAACAGAATGCTTTCATGTACCACTATTTCACTAATAGCTCATGTTTTTACATTGACATCCATACACAACCTCACTTGCTTCCCACCATCAGTGCAATAACACCCTACAGCACTGCACTACCACTCCTCAGATGCATTATATGTAATATAATAATATATAATGCACGTGCAAGACGTACAATGTAGTGTTTTTTTAATTACAGAAGGACGCAAGGAGCATGAAGGAGAGCGGCCAGGCACAGGAGGCGGCAGATGTATATTGATTTTTTCTTGCAGGAATATGTGTGTGGACTACCATCTTATATACAGGACTCCAGCGATTTCCTAAGGAAGATCAACAATTTTACCTGGGACTCTGACTGTTGGCTAATTACCCTTGATGTAACATCCCTCTACACCAGCATTTACCATCATGACGGTGTGAGAGCAATTCACAGACCAATAGAGATGGTGGAACATAACAAAATGCTAGTAGCCATGATTACCTATTGCCTAAATAACAATTACCTTATGTTCAACAATCAACACTATCAGCAGGTATGGGGTGTCGTGATGGGGGCCTGCTTTTCACCTAGTTATGCCTGTCTGCATATGGGCTACTGGGAGAGGCAGGTCCTTCATGGTGACCATCACGTCTGCATTTAACATATTGTCCATTGGTATAGGTATATCAATAATATATTCCTAATATGGCGTGGTTCACATTCTCAGGCTGTCAAATTTGTGGAAATCTTAAACTCAAATGCCTTTAATCTAGCATTTACGACTAGCATCAGCCAGTCTAAGGTACATTT
The DNA here is from genome assembly GCF_964263255.1 of Lissotriton vulgaris. Taxonomy (NCBI): domain Eukaryota; kingdom Metazoa; phylum Chordata; class Amphibia; order Caudata; family Salamandridae; genus Lissotriton; species Lissotriton vulgaris. The sequence continues at coordinate 446,465,987 of NC_141685.1, forward strand.
TTTGGACATAGAGATTGGTATCAACAATTGCAAACTGGAAACTAAATTATATAGGAAGCCCACAGTGGGCAACACTGTGTTGCACGCTACCAGCCACCATCCAGCACACCTGATACGCAGCATCCCCTATGGGGAGATGTTGCATATCAGACGTGTATGCAGCACAGATCACCAATGCAATCTGGCACAGAAGGTGAGTAAAACCAGGTTTTTGGCCAGAGGGTACAGGGAACTTGACATAGACAATGCCATCAGAAAAGCTAATGCTTTTTCCAGAAATGAGGTCCCTGTACACAAGAAAGGCCAGAAGGCTACTGTGGCAGAAGTAAAACAGCCCACCAGATTAATCTGGACATACAATAAACAACATGGAGCACTCTGCAAGATTGTAAACAAGCATTGGAGCCTTGTGTGACATGACCCAGTAATTGGTGAGCAGATGCCATTCAAACCAGCCATCACTTTCAGGAAAGCACGCTCAATGAATGATGCTCTTGTCAAATCCAGCCCTGAAGTGGTCACTCCCAAAGTATGGCTACAGGCTAGCAAGGGGTTTAGAAAAATGCTCTAGTTGCAAGGCTTGCACACATGGGGTCAGCAAGATGGAGTTTGCCACACCCTTTTCTGATACCCCTCGTACAATAGCCAAACAACTGACCTGTAAGACCGAGTACGCAGTCTATGTGCTGGAGTGTCCGTGTGGCCTGCAATATGTTGGGAGTACCAGGTTGCAGGTTCACAAGTGGGTACTCCAGCACATTAGGGCCATCAATACCAATGATGCTGCGTACCCGTTTGCCCGGCACTTTAGGGAATATCACAATAATAAAAGTGAACTTTTGAGATATTTCGTGATTGATGCCGTAGGCCCCCTGAGGAGAGGAGTTAATAGGGAGGGCATCTTGCGGGCACTAGAAACCAAATACATCTTGGAACCAGACAGCAAGACCCCCTTTGGTCTTAACTCAACAGAAGATTTCCACACATGCCTGTAAAATGAATTTAATCCAGTTCTGCCTCACTTATTTAGCTTGATCCCTAAGTTCAACATTCTCTGTGTTGGTGCATAGTCTCTGAGATACCATTCCTGGCATGAATTATGAATTCCAATCTTCCATGCCAGGATTGACAATACATCTGCGTCGGTTCCAAAGCTGTGGTCACTAGCACACATTTTAGTTTCATATGGTTTTTTTGAATGTTCACCAATCACGTGGTTTCACCAGCAACACATATCGGCATATAATGGTTGAAAACAACATCTCACATTTATTGGTTCTAAAATGGCATTAGTTCAGTTAGTCGGTCAATGTGAGCAAGAGGCATGCATTACAGCAATCGGCTTGTGGGTAATGAACTCAATTTGACTGGTGGCATGAAAAATTACGTAAATTGTATTTATCAAATATTATGTTGAGCCTTCAGGTATTATACATGAATATAGACCAGTCTTATAAGGGGTAGGGTGGTTCCTGACATGGCAGTGAACTTGCGTATTTGCACAGCAAAATTTGTTATCTACTGTGATAAAAATGTCACGTGGCTTCTACAATGAATTTAATCATGTAATATAATGTTTTTAGATTCGTACAGTCAGAGACAACCCTTGTATGTTAAGTCTGCTATTATTTGTATGTGGTCTTGCTTTTCCCCTTACCGTTCACCGTAATGCCAGTTTGAAAGTATGTCTTTCATTTTTCAAATTTGCCTCGTTATGTTTCAACCAATTGTATGCATTTTAAAATCAGCACTAGCACTTTAAAAGTCGTCTCCTCTCCCCATGGAGTCATGTGATCAAGGCCTCTGAGCAGGCCGAAACGTCTTGCTGGCAAGGTGCGTTCTCATGAAATAAATCTAAAATTGCTCACCTGCAATTTCTGGGTCAAGCACTCTTTTCTTGTCTTCGAATTGTTCCTCAGATTGGGGGCTCGGCGATTTGGACTGAGTTCTCAAGCATATATAAGTATACCCTAATACGAGAATGGATCTGTTTAAATGTGTTCGCAAATTAAAGTTACAAAAACATTTTGTGCATAACAGAGCCCCTAAATCCCCCACCATAATGAAAACCACCAGCAATATAGCAGAGCTCAACACTCATGATTTGCGCGCTGTGCATAATCTGGAATCATTAAGATCTGAACAATCCAATTCCCAAAGCACAGAGGAACCGGTTGGACAAAGCACTGCAGGGATGACAAAATTTAAACCCCAGTCCACCTTCACACCAGTGATGATTCATGACAATATAGATGTGTTCCATGAAATGACTGCTAAGGAAATCAAGAAATTACATGCCAAAGTCTTGAAAACCACTTGCCAACAGGTTCGACGGAATAATCAATACACCAAAATGGTTAAGAGAATCCAAGGAGATCAAAATATAATTGTCCGTCAGGCGGACAAAGGCGGTACCGTTGTCTTATGGCCTTGTACGTTATATTTACAGGAAGCCCTTTCACAATTAAATGATCTGTTGTGTTATTGACGTTATGACAAGATTTCTGTTACCAAATCACAGTCTGAATTTTACTCCTTACTGTTGGGATTGCGTAGTATTGGATTATTGAGTGTGGAAGAACTGAAATTTGTGAAGAATGAACATCCAATTATGCCAGTTTTCTATCTCATTCCAAAAATCCATAAGAACGCTAGCATTCCGGCCAGCAGGCCGATCATCTCGGCTTGTGGAGGATTACTGGAAAACACGACCATCTATATAGATTCTTTTTTACAAGACATTGTGATTGGTTTACCCTCTTTCATTCAAGACTCTGGTGATTTCCTTAGAAAAATTTGCAATATTAATTGGGACCCTGACTGCTGGTTAATAACATTGGATGTTACATCGCTCTATACGAGTATCCATCATCAGGATGGTGTTAGAGCAATCCAATATTTTCTTGATTTCAGACCAGCAGCCATGTCACAGCATAACAAAATGTTAATTGCCATGATCAGCCATTGTTTGAACAATAACTTATTTATGTTCAATAAGCAGTACTACCAACAGGTCAGAGGAGTTGCCATGGGGGCCTGTGTCTCTCCAAGTTATGCCTGTTTGCATATGGGCTACTGGGAGAGACAGGTCCTCCATGGTGATTTCAGACATCTGCTGCAATAATATTCTGCAGTGGTTCCGATATATCGATGATATATTTTTAATCTGGCGCGGTTCATTTGAAGAGGCAGAAACATTTGTAAAAAACATCAATGTTAATGTGTTTAATCTTGAGTTTACTGCTAATGTAAGCCGCACAACAGCCTATTTCCTTGATGTAGAAATTTCAATTGTTGATGACCACATCCAAACCAAACTATACAGGAAACCAACGGCCGGCAACACTTTGTTGCATGCCACCAGCCACCACTCACCCCATCTTATACGCAGCATCCCCTACGTGGAGATGCTGAGACTAAAACGCATTTGTAGTACAGATCAGGAGTGTCAGTCTGCCCAGCGAGCTAGACATAGTAGATACAAAGAGAAAGACATCAATAAGGCAATTCGCAAAGCCAATGCACTATCCAGACAGGAGGCACTAATATATAAGAAACATAAGAACAATAGCTGTGGGGAGCCTCAGCAACAGACCAGATTGATCTGGTCGTTCAACAAACATCATGGTGCATTGAAAAAAATTGTGAATAAACATTGGAACCTCATCCGTAATGATCCATCTATCGGAGAGAGCATGCCAATAAAACCTTTGATCACCTTTAGAAATTTAGAAAAGCCCGTTCTTTGGGCGATGAGTTGGTTAAATCTAGCCCTGAAATCAAGGCCCCTGTTAATTGGCTTAGCACGAGCATAGGATTCCGCAAGTGTGCAACTTGCAAAGCCTGCAAGCATGGCATTTACAAAACTGAGGTTATCACCCCATTTTCCGATATTCCTCTCAAAATCAACAAGCAACTCACGTGCAAAACAGAGTTTGCAATCTATGTGCTGGAGTGTCCCTGTGGCCTGCGACATGTTGGGAGTACCAAATTGCAGGTTCACAAGCGGATACTCCAGCACATTAGGGCCATTAACACCTGTGATGCATCATATCCTGTTGCACGGCACTTTAAGTCACATCATGATAACAAGAGTGAACTGTTACAATATTACGTAGTGGATGCCATTGGCCCTTTAAGGAGAGGTGGTGATAGGGAAGCACTATTGCGACTCACTGAGATAAAATATATCCTAAAATTGGACAGTAAGACCCCAGGTGGCCTCAACGCCACAGAGGATTTCTACACTTGCCTCTGATTCATTTAAGAGGGTCTTAAACATTATTCTCGACGATATGTAAAATACATGACTCAGTCTGTTGACAAGCCGTCGAGTATGGTGGTTGGCATTCTTTCTGTCTATCTAGTTTCCTGTATACATAAGGTCACGCTGATACATTTTTACCTCATTGTCTGTTTTCATAAACCTAAGTCATTTGCTATTTATGATCTTCTAAAAAACAATTAGTCATCACTCTGTATTTGACTATTTTAAGTATCACATATAATAATGCACTTTTTGCACTTTTCTGCTGCACTTTAAGGGTTCTGTATACAGGTCAATACAAGAATTAGGAGCCCACTTGGGCTACATTTTGTTGTTTACCACCTTAGCCACTTGCACATTTGAACAATGTTGCATCATTTGTGGCTATTTGGTAATCATATTTAGTTGATACCAAGTTATTCAAAGTCAGATATTTGCTGCTGCACTTGCACTTTTGTTGCTTGGCATATTTTGCACATTTATGAAGTCGTTTTTGTATTTAATATAATTACGAGCTTTTAAATATTTATGTGTATTTTATGCCATAACTGATCTTATTTCCTTTAGCAACAGATGATTTTATCTACATTTTAGGATAATTTATGTCTATATTTAGGAGTAGATTTGAGTGCATTGTTTACATGTTTTTAACATTCTATATAGAGATGTTAATGTGCAGCACTAAGCAGGGCATTGTGCATTTATGTAGTTACTATGTCCTCTTTTTATGGCTATTATAAAGCGCCTTTTTTGACCAATTGCATCCGTTTTTCTCTATATATATATTACCTACTGGCGATCGCCAGTAGGTAGTTATAGTTAGGATTATTTTCAATAGAAAATCTCAACATTCTATTGTGAATAACTTTGGCGCCGGTTGAGGAATCTGCCTAAAAATGTCCTCAAATTTGCCTTGCGGCGCCCCGGTCCTTCCTTGAAAGTTTGAGGGGGATTTGTCAAGCGGGGGCCGAGAAAAAAGGGGGGTCCCAAAACGTGTTTTCCCCATGTTAATTTCCATAGGGCGGTCGACCTCACTTTTAGCTCGAACGGCTGAATGGATTTCCACCAAACTTGGCAAAATTGTAGGGACTGGTAGCCCGATGTGCCTTTGCTATGTCTAAAGATATGTACTCCAGTGGATTTTGAGTAATTTAGGTTAAAAAAAATATATATATATCTATAAGCGCGCCCCGGTACGCGCACCGGGCGCAAACCAGCGCGCTACGCGAGTTCGCGCACGGAAAGCTGATTGGCTCTCGGGTGTCTGTCAACATTCCAAACAGTCCGGAGTGGCCGCCATCTTGTGTCTCGGTAGGATCAAGACACAAGAGGTGGAAAAAACAAAGGGGGAAATGACCATAAGGGGGCAGAGTAGACCCCCCTTGACATCCTAGGTTTGATGTGGGGCTACAAGAGGGCCCCACGGGACAAAAAAATTTTTTTTTTTTTATTTGCGCGGGGGGAGCGCCCGGTACGCGCACCGCAAAGCGTACCGGGGAGCGTACCATGGGGAAAAAAGAATGATAGAGTTTTTAAAAAATTTAGCCTTTTTTTATAAATTGGAGGTAGTTCTAAAAAGAACTGTTTTTTTTCTTCTTTTTGTTGTTTTATATATTTTAATTTTTTTTGAACATTTTGTACATTTTTTGGCTTTTATGAACTATTTTATATTTTTTTTGTTATTTTTATGGGGAGAAACAAAAAACAGGGAATTGAAAACGGCTCAACTGGAGCAAAAAAAAACCATGAATAAATTATGGATTTTTGGGGCATTTGTAGTTGTCACCAGCACGGTTGATGAGCGTTATGCTTTGCTCACCATAGGTGATGGTCTTACCACAAAAAATACAAGAGATCTTGTACTGCCCAAACTTTTGTTAAATGTTTGGGACCATCTCACTTGTTTCTGGTCCCAAAGGAGTGGGTTGCTTTCGTTTGGAGGTGCTGGGTGAAGATTGGGGAGGGTTGCTGACCAGTTCTCTCACCTCTGCCGCAGCATAGTTGTTGGGATGCTTGCGCTGCATGCGTCGAATCAGGGTGTTATTACCAAATGAATATTTCTTATTAGGGTTCCCCCTTGAAAGTTCAATGCCACAGATTTGGCAAGTCACCTTTGGCGCTTTCACTTTCTTCTTGCCCTCTGGGAGGGAAAAAAACTCCCATACAATGTGCTGCCTTGGCCTGTATGGGGTATTGTCTTCTGGCAGCCACCTCCTCCCCCCCTCCTCCTCCTCCTCTTCTTCTTGACCACCAATGTGATGTTGTGGTGTTCCTCTTGGTGGTAGTGGTGGTGGTGCAGATGCTCCAGCTGCTGCTGCTACTGTAGCCATTTTAAAGTACAAAATATTACTCAAAGATCTCCAAACAGGTCTTCCTCAGTCAAAGGACAAAGTCAGAATAAGGAAAAAAGGTGGGCGCTTTCATCATTTGGAAAAAAAAACTGTCCTGAACCAATGAAAAGTGTTATTTTCAGGTCACATGACCCAGGCTTTCATCATTTGGAAACCAAAACTGTTCTGCACCAATAAAAAGTGTTATTTTCAGGTCACATGACCCAACGCGCTTACGCGACGCGCCCCCGGGCGCGTCGCGTAAGCGCGTCGGATGCTTACGTTGCGTGATCGTATTTGCTCGAGTGCTTCCGGGTGCGCTTAAGCCGTGCGTATCACGCGGACGCGGCTACGCGATACGTCACGATGATGTTTTCGTTTGCGGCAGCAGCGCAAACAGGACGCTCACCGGTGCGCGGCCCGGGGCGCGCCGAAAAAACTGCGCTTTCCGGTGCGCACACCGGGGCGCGCACCGGGAGCGCTCCAGGGCAAAAAAATAAAAATAAAAAAATTCAAAAAAATAGTATTATATAAATATACAATATAGGATTCATTATAAAAAATATTACATTTCATAGGTTTGAGGCCCTATATATAGTTAGGAATTAGCATTTAAAAAACCTATGAAATTCACTGAAAAAACCGTAGGTTTCACACCAGTAATAGTTAGGAATTAGCATTTAAAAAACCTCTGACGATGTCATGAGTGATGTAATATGTGACGTCATCAGCAGTGCATTGCAGGCGCGCTTGTTATAGTGAGTCCAACTAACTATAACGTTGGAATTTCTATGGTTTTATGTCAGTAGAATTTCTAGCTAACTATAACTGGTGTGAAACCTATGGTTTTTTCAGTGAATTTAATAGGTTTTTTAAATGCTAATTCCTAACTATAACTGGTGTGAAACCTATGGTTTTTTCAGTGAATATATATATATATACACACTGACGAAGGCTAAGAGCCGAAACGCGTCTGTGGCGCGCTTGTAGTAAATAAACTACTGTGTGAGACAAGGTACCCCCGAGTGCTGTCATTTATTCCTTGGGACTTCAAGGTTGTTTGAGCGCAATATATATATATATATATATATATATATATATATATATATATATATATATATATATATATATATATATATATATATATATATATACATACATATACACATATATATTTAGATACAGACATATAATATATGTATGTATGCATAAACATGCATATATATGTATATACATACATACATATATATGTGTTTATATATATATACATACACATATATGTGTACATATATATACATATATATATATGTATATATCATACATGCCAACATTTAAGGACAGGGACAGGGACATGGGTGATTTAAAATAAAAAATCAGGAGAATGAAAATTCCCCATTGACTTTTATTGTAGAAAATGCAATTTCAGGTGGTAGACAGCTGACATAAAGCGATTTTTGGCTTAAAAAATTGGTAGTCTCCCGTCTGGATTGGGACTATTGGCATGTATGTATGTATATACGTACATAGATATGCATGTATATGCATACATACATATATATGTATCTAAATGTATATATATGTATATATATATATATATATATATATATATATATATATATATATATATATATATATATATATATATATATATATATATATATAGTGTGTGTGTGTTCTGAAGATCAGCCACTTTTCACTCTCTGTAGCTACATACTCCTGGCCTTTACAGGACAGAATGAAAAGCCCCAGATAAGGAGGAGATGACAAGCACACTGGGCACAAACATGGCGAAACAATTGAAAAATGCACGAGTCACGGCAATACACATTCTGACAACTGTGCAGCTGAATTCATTCTTCTGGGATTTAACACATCAAAGGAGACCTCTCTGCTGAGCTCTTGGGGGGGCGCAGGCAGACCCTGATCCAGTTATCAAAGCTTCTGCCGTGAAAGCACTCCTTCCTCATGTGACCTGCTGCATTCCATGCTGACATGCAAGGACGCCACCACTGATAGGAACCGTGTGAACCCTGTGGGAAAGCTGCGCTATGGCATGATGTACAGTACAGGCGTCTTTGAGCCGGCAGCGGCAAATGGATGGCTGATGTATGCTTCCTTCGAAATGATACGTTCATATGCATGGGCCTGACGCTCACTCGGAGATCATTATGTCTGAATTTTTGCACATAAATTAGCATTGGTGTGTCAAATGTTCACAGTGAATGCATGCTATAGAAATACGGCAGGTGGCAGCATAATGTTCAAAGGTAATGACCAGTTGGTGAGGCAGATCACTCACCAACATCATATCAGAACGTTAACGGCCTTGTGTTACACGGACTCACAATCCTCTGATAAACAAGAAAACAATTGTACACTTCTGAGGGACTCTTTTTGCTCGAAAGAGTAAATATCATATAAAAAAAAAATATATATATATACATATATATATATATATATATATATATATATATATATATATATATATATATATATATATAGCGAAACTGTTTGAGCTGTAAATAAACAAAATTGCACATACTTGGGTCCACTCTCGTTTGTTGGCGAAAGGAAGTGACGGTGTGAAAGCCAGTGACTGCTATATATTGATATATATATATATTCGCCATACCAGTTTCTCGCCGCTGCTCCACATACCCCAGGTGCATTTTCCAGCGGTGGTGAGCCGCTACGTATGATCCCACAACGGTGGACATTCCAGGTCGACCAGAGAGCAAGAAAGCACTCACAGGAATTCAAAAAGGTGATAGTTTAATGTGCAGAACCTTCCCCTCACTAACAGATGCGTTTCGCCATTTCCGCCTTTTCGACACTGCCTATCAGGACATGCCACAGAAGATGGGGTTCCAGCAGGGGCGGCCTTAGTCATGTGCAAGCTGTGTACCTGCACAGGGCCACCAAATCCCAGGGGCCGCCGCGCCAATATATATCCTTAATATTATAATCCTCTGAGGATGGATACATATTTGCGTGGCTCTGTTCCACTTCCAAACACCCTGACCCCCCTGTTCACTGGCCTCCATGCCTGCGTTCCTCCTGGTTCCTGATTGGCTTCTTTTTTTCCCTACCCACTCCCTCACGTCGTGTGTCACAATACCCTCCTACTCCTAAATTTTATCGTTCTGAGACAAATTTGGAAGGGATGGGGCAGCCACAAATACTGGTCATCTAACGCCTGTTCTGGACGTTTTATTAAAACACCTTCCTGAGCTCCGGAGGCTCTGCCCTGCCCGGACCCCCTCTTCCAGGGCCCCCTACCTACCCTCCCTGCCCAGGGCCACCATGAGCCTAGAGCCACCCCTTGTTCCAGGGAATGAATTACACAGCTTGTTTTAGGTCTGACTTGACAGAGCAGCTGTATGAAGACCTATTGTTCCCAATATTTTCACATGTATACAGAGTGGGCTTTGACTCTACCAAAAGGAGTATAGCTGTCTCACCACACGCCATTGGTTGTTTAGGGTATCATTCCTCATTCTAATCAGTGCTTGCATTGTCTTGCATGAGGAACTATTTTACACCTCAAAACTGTACTGAATCATGTTAAAAATATTTTCTTCGAGATCCATTATGGACATAAATCAGTCGTTTTTTGGTTTGATTTCTGTTGTTTAAGGTTTTTTTTTAAAGTTTTAATCTGGTCTCCAGAATTTTTGAATACCATTGGCTTTGCGAATTCTTGTTTGAGAAGAGTTCTCAACTTGGACTTTCGGCTGAGCACTTTGTCCAAACAGTACCGCTGGAACGGATATTTGTATTACATGTTATGCATGAAGTCTAGAATACGGCGATCATTTGATGATCCTTTATACCTGATCTTTCAAAAATTGGAGGCAGACCACCAGTGCAGCAAACATGTGTCCTCGTTTACAGGGAATTGGTGTAGGGCAGCGACGCAAGGCTTCTTGCAACGCTGCTCTACACCAATGTGAAAGGGCAGGAATGCACTGTATTTATAAAATACGGTGCATTCCTGCACTCCCTGCGCTGGCGCACATGTTGCTGCCTAGTGCCAATGCAGGCAGCCTTACACCATGGTGCAAGGGTGCCTGCGTGGTATGCAGGGTTGTTTTGTGCAGGAAGGGGCACTTTCCTGGACAAAATCAATCCAGAGAGGCGTTTTCCTCTTTCTATGTGTGCTGCCGAATGCATAAGGTTTTGGTGCTGCCCCAGGTTTATGTGTTTAAGTCAATCTGGGGCAGATCAAAATCCATGTGTGTTGCATTGGAAACCCCACCGCAATACTCATGGAACTCCTCCCTGGCACAGAGTAAGGCAAGGCAGCAACTTCCTCTGCTTTGTCTTACTCCATATATATGAGGCCATGCAAAGTGGCTTTGAGTGGCCTCATACATACGATTGGGGGGCTTGCGCCGCCGAAGCGTCAAATAAAGTGGCGCTCCGGCAGTGCAACCTTCTCACAAATGAGCCCCATGGTGGCCTAGGCCATGAAAGTTGGATCCTGCTTAATATTCGATCACTTGGTGATAATCATGTTAAATTCAGGAAAAGTCTTCAACTATGTTTTTGAAGAACTTTGAATGTTTTACCCTATGGTCACTAAAATCTTCAAGTCTGTGGTCTTCTGCGGCTCTAAGCCACTCTAGGTGCCATGGTAATTGCATAACAGGATGAAAGGAAATGGCGGCAAGCACACAAACGTTGATTCTAGCAGGATTGGGAAGGTGGCAAATTCATTAAAATCCATGAAGGACCTGAAGTCAATCAATCAATCAATCGGCACTTGTAGAGCGCAGCACTGTCACCCCTAGGGATATTGGGCGCTGCGGTGCAAGGTCTCCATCAAAAAGACAGATCTTGAGCTTCTTCCCACCAGGGAGGGTGCTGTTCAAAGGTGGAGGGGCAGGCCATTTCAGGCATTGGCGGAAATGTAGGGGAAGGAGCGGCCACAGCTGCGGCTGCGACGGATGCGGGAGTAAGTAATCGTAGTGATAGTTGGGTAGAAAAGAATGAGTTGAGAACCAAGAAGACACAATATGTTACTCTCGACGAAGAAATGTCTAGAATACTAGAAACTCAGATCCTGTCTCTACTGTCAAATCTAAGTTAAGGTTGGGATATAATTGCAAGTCATGAGGTACCGTTTTCACAGCGTTGCTCTATTTTTCACATATCATTGTTTTCAAGCATTCTACTCCAATTGGTTCTACTGACTCTCTCAGAAAGCTGTGATGGGTTAAACAAAAGAGTAGGACTGAAAAGGAAGGGGCACGTTTGCTAAATTTGCAAGCAACGTAGGGCAGCAAGCAAAGTTGCTGCAATGCATTGAGTGAAAGGGAGAGAACAGAAATGCTCCATATTTACAAAGATATGGAGTTTTTGTGCTCTCTCCTTCCTCCGGCACACTGTGTGCTGCCTAGCCCCAATGCAGGCAACCTTGCACCATGGTACACGGGTGCCGACATTACAGGCAGGATTGTTTTTGTAAAGGGAGGGACATCGTCTTGTACAAAAACAATCCTTAGAGGCATTCATCGTTCTATGTGTGCTGGAATACGCAGCAAACATGGAAAGCGAAAGTAACGAGGAGAAACAAAGTATTTCTCCTCGTTACGCCTCACTAGGGAAGGTGCAGCATTTAGATGCAATCCCAGGTGTAATCGTTTTGGTAAATCTGGGACTGCACTAATACAAAGCTCCTCCCATTTGGAAGGAGACACCCTGTTGCACTGCTTGAAATTCAGACGAGTAAGTCTTTTCAATTGATCATCAAAATTAATTCCACCTCATATTGGGGTTCCAAAAGTATTTAATGATTCATCAAAGTTTCCACAAACTCAAAGTTCTGGTTGTATATCCAACATCAACATAATCCCATATAATTCCTTCCCAAAATCATTGGGTGAATGGATGGCAACGCCCATGCCCCACCCAGGGAATGCACCCAGCTTGAAATGCAACGTAATGCAGCACAGGTTGCCGCGTTGGGTTACATTTCTTTACAAAGTCACGACAGGTGGCAAAAATCACCCCTTGCATAGCTTGGCAAATATTACTGAAGGCTTTGCGCTGACCTAGCGTTGCCTTGAGTGACACAAGAACAACACAAAGGCTTGATGAACCTGGGCCGAAGTGTCCTCGTAAAGTTGTACTGAAATCCTACTTACATACATGTGCTTGGTGCATTACAAATTCTTCCCAATTTAATCACGCATTCCTCTTCTTGCTCAATTACTTATTAATACAGCAGCTGCTGTTCCCCTACCAATCTTAGCCTTGTCATTAAGTCTGATCAAAGCATCGTCAGGTATCATTGAATACGTTTTTCAGAAAATCATATTCAATAAAACATTAACCAAAACAAATCATTGCTAAGCGTTTAACAAATCTCTACTACCCATGCTCAAAAAAACAACCAAAAAAACCACACAATACCAATCTCTGGGAATCACAGAACCTTATTAAAGGGGCGCCAGATCAAAAAAGTTCTACAGGTCCATTCTAATGGAAGATGGCCTTGTCTAAATAATGATAAAATAGCATAACATTCCATTCACAAGCTCCCTTCACCACTTATTATGGTGGGTGGAAGAGCACACCACTTTCAACTAATCTTTGATCTGTCCTTCATCCCTGGATCTGGACTTGTGATTTTAAATTGTCTTTCCATGATTACATTTGAAGGAAATGAATGCAAATAAATGCTGATCGCAGTACTACTGGGACCAAATGTGGTCTTACCATGCTAGGAGAATCTTATAACAATTTAAATGCTGACTGTTGTTGCAGGTGAATTAGCAAGCTAAGCCTGAAGGCTCAACAAGGATGCGGGTAACATCACCGAATTTGTACTTGGATCTTTAGGGTTAGTTTGGTGATTGGCTTAGTAATCACTTGCTTGTGATGCTGCTTGGTTGATGTGATTGGGGTTTCACCGACTCTGCCAATGGGACCTCTATTTACTGTGTGATTTGTGTTTTATTTTGCCACACCTATCAATACACCTCCTGGTGATAATTTGAAACTTGCAATATGTTTTGAAAATTATCCTTACCATTATTGAGTGACTGGAATGTCTTTTAGGAAGCCAATACAATAAATTAATTCAGAGTTATTTACCTTTTTAATAAATTGTTTATTCATGTGGCTTATAGAGCACAAACAAGTTAACTCATCAGAAAATGTTTTGCAACATGAAGATGTTGGATAGGTCTCGGTCATCACTTTTGATGCCATAGGTGACTCCCCAGTTGTGAAAAATAAATACAAACTTGGTGAACATTATCGGCGCCATCTTGCCCCTTTCCAAGCCCATTCGTGCGCGTAAGCGGCAGCCATTTTGAGCACCATGGCCTCCCTGCCCCCGCTGATAGCCAGCGCGTCTCTCTCTCTCTCTTAACCTCGCAAGCATTCCCCCGCACGCTGACAACCCCCGCTCTCTCATGCCTTGGGTCATAAACCCCTCTTCGGCGCAGCTTCACCACGGAATCCCATCCTGTTCCCAGCGCGACACCTCCCCTCATTCCTTTCATGGCCTCAAACCCTTTCGATGCAAACCCCCTTTTCCTGTGTCCCCGTTTGTCTTCCCTGTTCCCAGGCCGCCACCTGGCTCTGCGGATACTGTTTATTACCCCGTACAGTAGGAAGTTTCCCCTCCCCATCAAAAGACCCCCGAACCGATCAAAGCCCCCACCCCATGAGATCCGATCAACCCCATGCATTCCGTGAATCGGCGGAATGCCCTGCTGTGCGACAACCATCACCTGTTGTGACCGGGGTGGGGAATCCAACTGTAAATGTATGTGGGAACGGGTCTGAAGGGGAGATTCCGAGGATGTTCTTTCAAGTACTAAAGTATTGCGAGAATGTGTTATGTGCAATAAAGATCATAAACCCTAGTATAAGAGGCCAGGCCTCAGAGATGTGGTTAGAGCACCTCGTGACGATACTTGCTGTCTGAATTGATGTGTTCTCCTCCGGAGAGAATAAAATCTTCGTTTCCTGCCTTCCAGTCTCCAGCGCCTGCTTCTTCATTGATTAATATTGGTGGGTCATAGAGGCGATACCGCCGGGCAACATAAAAGGGTCTTTGGTTACCGGTTGTCTTTGGAACCCTTTTTAACAATTGGCGTCCCAAACGTGGGGCCCATCAGCGACTCGTGGATCCAGTGGGAGAGGTCCTGACGACAGAGTGAACGACTGCAACGATCGGAAGGTACCCTGTCCGATAGACCCTCGTCTGACAGCCGATCATCCGAACTTCACTGGTTCCGAACAGACCTCTCTCGAGTGATCTGCGGTCCTGACTGGGAACCATCAGGAGTGCCACGAGAAGTACGAAGAGAAGAGGACGATCGGGCGCTGGATTCGGAAGACGAGAAACTGTCCATGCGGTCCGGGTAAGGTTGTGTAAACACGACGAATTGCGAAAGTGATAGATAATTGAAAGTAATTGATAATTGTTGAGAAAATACTAGTATTACTTTTTGTTAATTTATTGGAGATTCACTGTCTACAAACGGAGAAACAACAGGCTCTCCCTTTATAAACAGCGAAGGATAGGTACGCACCCGTCGGACCTATCTTTCTCCCCCACTGAACAATTGCCCCTTCCCCCTATTGATTAACTGTTATAGATTGTTTTCTGGAGATTCTCTGTCTGCAAACAGGGAAAAATAGGTCCCCTCTTTACAGATAGTGAAAGGGTAGGTGACGCGAACCTTTGCGAGCCTACTTATTCTCCCCATTGACCATATTGATTTTTTATTTTTGACCTAACATTGATCGCTCAGAATTGGTTCATGAGGTATTCACTACG
This sequence comes from Lissotriton vulgaris, assembly GCF_964263255.1. NCBI lineage: Eukaryota > Metazoa > Chordata > Amphibia > Caudata > Salamandridae > Lissotriton > Lissotriton vulgaris. The sequence continues at coordinate 446,481,384 of NC_141685.1, forward strand.
TGCAAACAACGTAGAATAGAAATATTCTGTCTAGTCTTTGCGCGCAGTGATAAGATAGGTAGTGCTGACTATTATCCCATTGTGATCCGTCATGCCTGTCTTCTCCCCACTGGTTAGTAGCCTGTTTTACCCGGACCGCTTATTAGAGATGAACCATCCGGCTCCGCTGGAAGGCACCCCTAATAAGGACATGTTCATGAAGCATGGATTAATCGCTATAGCCTACAGTGAGCTGTGGCATAAATATACGAAAAAGGATCGAGAAAGACAGTGGCCACTGAGAGGATCCTTTGATCTCGACAAAATAGAAACAGTAGAAATAGCCCTTCGTAGGAATGAAACAACACCTATTATGCTCGATAGTCTCGGTATGTGGCGCAAAGAGGCCGCACGACGAAGGGAAGGCGACGAATTCGGAGAAGGTGAAGGGACACGACGGATAACCCTCCAAACGTCTAGTAGGCAAAGGGAAGGGCCAGCGATGGCACAGTCTCGAGAAGTAGACATGAAAAGCGAACGGTGTAAAGGGATGTGCCGACAAGCCAACCCCGGAACACAACGACCCGAAGGTAATCCCCCGACATTACGCACAGGACGGACAGATTTAAAACAAAACCAATGTGCTTTCTGTAAATGTCTCGGGCACTGGAAAGCCCAATGTCCGACTTTGCAGAGCATAGGTAGGAATGGAGGGTCGACAGAAAGGACAGGCCGACAGAAAGGGAAAAGGCACGAACTAAAAACCAATCAGACTAGTACGGACAGGACAGATAGAACCACCCCGTTCGATTATGCTCGGTGGCACAGATTTCGTCAGACCAATTTTAACGACATGTTAGAGTTCTGGGACTGATTGCTCTCTGTTGCTCCCCCACTCTGAAAAACAAACACAACTGCAGGTCAGTGTAAACAACCCCCCGTTAGAGAAAAGACTCAAGAAAGCCAAGCGTCTATTATATAACTTAGGATTTAATTACGGTAAAACACACAACCAACAGTAAATAGAATAACTAGTAGAACTCTCTAAAAAGCAAACTTGACTAATAGGAAAAATACAAAACATATTATGCTCACTCCGGAAGTCCTCCAATGTAACAGTTCAATGGTCCCGCCCATCCGAAACACATAGCACGTGTGGGGCGGGGCCTGCCAGCAGCCATGAGCCAAAAGGGATCGCCGGCGAGAAGGTCCTGGAGGCTCCGCCAAGCAGGCAATGAAATGGTCTTCCCATACTACCCTTCCAGGGATGGTGTCCCCCGGGCCGCGAGTAGGGAGGGGGCGGCTGCAAATGACCCCCTCCCTCGTATCTCCTGGTCCGGCCATCACGAATTCCTCCATCGAACGGATGCAGGGTGGGCAGGGAGGAAGAGACGACGCGGACGAGCCTCTTCCACCCCACAGGTAGGAGGCTTCCCTGCCCTGGCCCGACGCCGATGTCCTCCAGCCGGGCGACGGCCATATTTCCGCAACACAGGACACACAATGCCCGACTCGTATATTTTCTCAGTACAGGACATACAAGACCCGGCTGGTATACTTGCATAGTACAGGACACACAATGTCCGACGGGCATATTTACGGAGCAACGGATGTACAGTGGTCCCCCAAGAGTCGGAATCAGGGGTGTAGGGTGGTCATCATGTGCGCCCCTGATTCCAAGAGACGGCGTAGGATGCACCGGGAGAGGAAGGCGGCACGGACGAGCCTTCCTCACCTCCCCAGATGAAGGCTCCACTGCTGCACCCTGGCGCCCCGAACCAAAATGTCCTGCTCCAGCAGCATGATGCTCTATCTTTCGCCATCACAAGAAGTTTCTTCCACTCCTGATGGATACGGCAAAGGTGGCCGCCACAGGGTCTCAAAATGGCGTCTGGGCCCTCGAAAGGCGGGTCTAGGCCGCTGGAGTAACTTTGTCCGAAATTGCAACTCGGGCACTTGCCCACCTGGGCGCAAGCCCCCACCATCGACAAACATCCCCTCGACTTTGAAGATTCTACCAAAGTCCCAAGAGCCCTCGGCCCCTTCAGGCTTCCGGTGAGGAACAGTTGCATTGATCTCAAATGAAATAACCACGGCACAGCAACAAGATGGCGGTGCTCTCGTGCCTGCATCAGCTTCCGTCTGAGCCACCCAGGAGCATTGTGGGCTGGCGAGCTCGAGCAAGTTCCGGCTGAACATCAACATGACCCGGTAAGAGAGACTCTACCCCCTCCCTCTCTTGATTGACGGTCCACACCACCAGCCCCTCTGTTAGCACAGTTTTCTTCTGAACTGCCGAAAGGGACTCTGGTCCAACCGCCAATTGTCGGGGATATTTTGCCCCTGATGCTACTTCCGGACTAAACCGGCCTCGCCCAAAATGGCGCTGGTATCAATGGAAACTAACGGATGCCTCGTGGTGTTCCTCAGCTAATGAAACTTGATGTACTAAGATATATATATATATACGAACCATTGCGCACTCGATGATAAAGGGAGGAGGGTTCACTTGGCGAACATTTAAGAAGGGTTCCGTAAAATGTTGATTTCAATGAACAAATTATTTTTGGTATTTGTTGTAACTGATACATAACGTCGCTTATGATGCACACCCGCGGTTTACATCTAGGAAATGTAATTACGATGAGCTTGACTGTGTTTCCATTTATGAACTGAAATGCCCCTGATTCCTTCGTCACGCAATGAAATGTTTTTGGTTACTTGCAAATAATTAATTAGACCTTTTTTTACATGTTCTTGTGCTACAAAATAACCCCCTACTGTATGTGCTTCCATCGACGACATGTCGGGCCAAAATATGAATTGCGCTCTCACATTTTACGTACTGAATAATTCTACAAAATAAAGGTCTTAAAAAGCTCTGGATAGGCATCGCATACTTTTGTAAATGCGGGTATCGGTGGGAGGGTTTTTCTGTGCGCAACTGTTCTGCTCTTTTTTTAAGGTTATCCGAGAAATGGTTGTTCGGCCCTGGGTTGATGGTCGAATCAAAGGTATGATACGCTGCCTCCAAGATATGCGACTAAGCTCAGGAACTGACGTATGAAGAAGGACCTCGACTTCTGAGAATGGGTAAAGTAAAACGGTGTGATTGATAAAATGTTATAAAGATATGGTGGTCGAAGGTACTAAGGTACAGGGTTGAACGAAGAACTGATATGCCTTAGAACATCACAGCTTTGGGAATGATTTAGGGATCCCGATGGCCGGATACATCTACAAAACCGGGTACCTCACGCTAGGCACCTCTGATTCCTCTTTTTTTAGCGTTTTCACTACACACGATCCTTAATGCCATCCTCGAACCTCCCCATGAACCTCCTATCACATTGCCTGCCCCCATGACTTTAGGAAACCAGAACCCTAAGGGATCATATCCCGAAGAGATAAGTACGAGTATGTGGTAAGTAAAGGACTTTCGTGCCCATACATTTGATGTGTTCGAATGTTGTCCCCCTACCTCCCCTTTTTTCCCCCTTTTTCCCTCTGCAGGTTACATTAGAATCCCGATTAGAGTATCCTAAGGGATCTGGAACCACGTCACGCCCGATGCATGAAGACGGACTAGCGCTGCAAAACGGCACAACAAGGACGCTCTACCCAATGCACGACCTTTTTACCTGATCTAATGCTTTTCTGTCCCAAAACTGCATGCTTTCTACATCCTAACACAGACCCGAAACGTCTAAACGTTAGGTCACGCACTGAATAGCCCAAACAATACACGGTCATTCCCCATGTCACACGTGTACTGTTTGGCCTATTGTCTGTCTCTCTCTCTCTCTGTCTCTCTCTCTCTCTCTCTCTCTCTCTCTCTCTCTCTCTCTCTCTCTCTCTCTCTCTCTCTCTCTCTCTCTCTCTCTCTCTCTCTCTCACTCACTCTTCCACCCCTCCACACTTTCCCTCTTCCTAGCAACTGGCACCTAATTGGCGAACCTGGTGCACCTCCTGATTGGCCCCAAATACCACAAGTATTTGCACAAATTTGTCCTAAATAAAATTGTATCGGTACCACGTTACTACCTCTCCTTTTCTACTAAAATATGGATGAAATTTAAATTGGCCGATAAGGAAAGGGACAGGTAAGACGACTAAGGTTCCCTAAAATTTGACCCACTCTGAGGGAACTATTTGTCAGTGGCTTCTATGATAAAATGTGTCTGTGGTAATGCGACCATCCCCATTGCAAATTGTCTCCGTACCCCAAGCTGTAAGAAATGATCGAGACACCCCCATCTACCCAAAATGCCCCCAGTTTGGTATCAGCTGCCCTGAACGGGAACTTGAAAAACGCCCCCTGCTCCGATTCGCTGTGTTCCTAATCGTTTTCCATAAGATCCCACCTTCCCCGAGGATAAGTTTAATAATTATCGCAAACCACCCCCCGAGTTTTTGTAGTAACCAGGTTGCGAGGATTTATATAGAAAGTTAGAAAGATGTATGCAAAGTTAAAAATTAGATCGAAAATCGAAAAGACCTTGTTGCTGTAAGCCTTGCTGAAAATAAGATGTTTTGATATAATGAAGACTTGTTTAGCCTATGTTCATCCCTCAGAAGGATGCCTATCAGACTATGGTGAATAGCACGTTGCACTTTTTGTAAAATACAAGGCCCTGAAGACCAGCCTAGCCTTTCAAGACTCGTACTAGGGAAATGGGTCTCTGCCAGAAGAACTGACATCTACTATAATAGACATATGACAAATGAACATAATAATCATCAAAGCGTCAAAGAATTAGCCAACAAAAGGAAGTTGTAAGGAATCCAGCAAATCCATCATCAATTGTTTATACGTAAGCCGCAAAAATCTCAAATGTAGCGAGTGCTTACCCCAGTTGCTTGGTGTTGGGAGAGAAAATAGATTTATGTAACTACCTTTTTCTGCAAAATCTCTAAAGACTGTCTTTTCAACACTCATTTAAGGGTATCACTGTCGGAGGAGAAAGAGACCGGATGTGGGAGCACGCAGCCTGACTGCGGATGATGTGGAACCTCAGCGACGGAGGCCAAGGCGAGACCACAGCAGTAAGGAGTCGCAGGACGGGGCACTGTTCCAAACAAAGCTAAGGAAAGGGCTGACCTGAAGCCCCTGCTCTATGATCAACGTGTGCCAAAAAGTCCCCGCTCTCTGAACATGGTTACGGACCCGCCTGTCGCAAACCCTCCGTCCCCCTGATCTGTTCCCGACTTGCCCTTGCTCCATCCCCTCCTCCTCCGACCTACCATAAGGACTGTTCACACCCGCACCTTTCCACCCGAACTCCCAAGTTCCTCCAAATCCTACTGAGCTACCCAGAGAAGAGTACTCCCTGCGTCAGAAGGGAGGGAGCTCCGACTAAGTAGACCACGAACTATGTTAAATTCCAGAACGGTGACCTAGAACTCCACCAAGGGTCGCCCCCGAAGAAAAGATAAACAAAGTCTGTGGTTCTGCCCGCTACCAAGCACCCTGAAGATGATGGAAGCAACAGGAAATGCCCACCACAGAGACTCAAGAAACGAACAGATCTCACAATTCTGGAACAATTGCATTTTCCATTGCAAAATCTATGCTCTGCATTACGGAAGAAGATGCACCTGCTCCAAAACCGTAACGCATTTCTCCTACGAGGTCTGACGAAAACCAAACAGAATGCACCCCTACCCGCAGACCCCCAACGACTCAATCCACATGAACATTTCTGTTGATAGGTAATCCAGGTGCTCAACAGTGCCGACAGAAGACGACAAAGGACAACGAGAACTCTGATATATTTTTTACTGTATCTCATTTCTCTCCCAATCACCATTGGACTGACTGTGCACCCGCCGTATACAAAAAGGACTTACTTATATGATAACTTACCAGTTCTTATTCTATGATCTGTACCCAACGCCCTCGCTACATAATTCTAGTCTGATATTGCATTACGATGACTTTTTCTGCAACCAACTTAACGATGAATCCGCCTACTAAATGATGAGATTTTTCAATATGATGTTTATAATGTGATGTTTATGTACAGTTCTTTCGCCTAAGTCCCCTCTCCCTTACTTATGATCGCTGCATATAGGTGTAGATAGGAAATAGGCCAGCAAGATGTCTTGGAAATGTTAAAGGGAGGACTGTGAAAAATAAATACAAACTTGGTGAACATTATCGGCGCCATCTTGCCCCTTTCCAAGCCCATTCGTGCGCGTAAGCGGCAGCCATTTTGAGCACCATGGCCTCCCTGCCCCCGCTGATAGCCAGCGCGTCTCTCTCTCTCTCTTAACCTCGCAAGCATTCCCCCGCACGCTGACAACCCCCGCTCTCTCATGCCTTGGGTCATAAACCCCTCTTCGGCGCAGCTTCACCACGGAATCCCATCCTGTTCCCAGCGCGACACCTCCCCTCATTCCTTTCATGGCCTCAAACCCTTTCGATGCAAACCCCCTTTTCCTGTGTCCCCGTTTGTCTTCCCTGTTCCCAGGCCGCCACCTGGCTCTGCGGATACTGTTTATTACCCCGTACAGTAGGAAGTTTCCCCTCCCCATCAAAAGACCCCCGAACCGATCAAAGCCCCCACCCCATGAGATCCGATCAACCCCATGCATTCCGTGAATCGGCGGAATGCCCTGCTGTGCGACAACCATCACCTGTTGTGACCGGGGTGGGGAATCCAACTGTAAATGTATGTGGGAACGGGTCTGAAGGGGAGATTCCGAGGATGTTCTTTCAAGTACTAAAGTATTGCGAGAATGTGTTATGTGCAATAAAGATCATAAACCCTAGTATAAGAGGCCAGGCCTCAGAGATGTGGTTAGAGCACCTCGTGACGATACTTGCTGTCTGAATTGATGTGTTCTCCTCCGGAGAGAATAAAATCTTCGTTTCCTGCCTTCCAGTCTCCAGCGCCTGCTTCTTCATTGATTAATATTGGTGGGTCATAGAGGCGATACCGCCGGGCAACATAAAAGGGTCTTTGGTTACCGGTTGTCTTTGGAACCCTTTTTAACACAGTAGTGTGGGCTGTTCTTCTGTTGCACAGGCTGTGATGATATGTTGGCAAACCTAGTGCATATTGGTGTCAGGGATAAATTGCTAGATTATTGAAGCAGGAAGCATGTCACTGGAGGCCAAGCTGGTGTAGCATCATGGTTTAATCACAGGTGCAAAAATAAGTATGTACATCTGGACATCATGCAACTTTCTCTTCTAAGGCCCAGATTTACAAACATTTTGCATTGTGTTTCTGTCACAAAAGTCAAGCAAACCAGTACCGAATATATTTGTATTTACTTTCCAATGCAAATTTGATTTGCGCTGGCAAGTTGCCTGATAGTCACACAAAGCAGCAGAAAGCGCTGCTTTACATTACACAGCATCAAGGGGACATTCCATGGGTACTACATAGGTGTCCACATGAACCTTCCATGGTTTGTGAGGCAAAACCATATCTAGTAAAAATAATGTCACTTTGAAGCAGGTGTTAAAAAGGAGACTTGCTTTCGTTTCTACCAATGTTTTCCACTCTGCATGTGTAGTGGGCTGTACAGCACACATGCGAAGTGGGAAAAGTTTTAAAATGAGTCTAAACATACCCTTCCAGTACAAAACCTATGCTAGAAAGGATGCAGACACCTTTGTACTATGGTTCAAAGCAGGGCCAGACTGGGAACCAAAACCAGCCCTGCCCCTGGCAAAGTGTTCGTCCGCCCCCCCCTCCCCCAGGGGGGTTGTGGGTGCTGCCAAGCTCTTTACCAGGGCCGGTTTTCGGCCAATTCAGTTACAGGGCCGATTTTGCAGCTAAGCTGCAAAAATGGCCCTGTAACAAAAACGGCCCCCAGGTGCCCCAAACGGGCCCCCACCCGTGCGGCGCACCGGGGGATTGCCCGGTGCCCAATACGGCCAGTCCGGCCCTGGTTCAAAGGTGTATGCAGGGTGCTAGCAGCCTGATTGGCCGCAAGTGCTAGGGAGAGCACGGTCCTGCCATATCTGAATATATGGAGCATTCCTGCTCTCTCACGCGACACAGCTCAGCCACATTTTTTGCTGTGCTGCATTGTATGACACCTGTATAAATCTGGACCTAAATGTTTTGCCACTTCCGACCTTTAATCTCCATTTTAAGCATTATAAATTATATTGCTCATATGCACATGTGTCACTAGCTCCCCCCACAGGCACAAATACCAACATTAGCATTGTAACAGGAAACATTTGATGCGAGCTTGTATTTCTTCTTTACCAACAAAAAGAGCATCCCTCACCCACTAAAACAACAGCAAGTTGCACAACAGCTAATAGTCTACAGTCTCGAAATAAGCCAAACGTTAACAACACAGAGAAAGTGCGCATGCACACACATTCACACAGACTGTGGAAGGATGTTGACATGCCTAATAACATAAACCAGTGTCTAAATATTTCAAAATTACAATTCAGATCAAACTTATTATAACGAACAGGAATCCTTCCTAACCCTTCATGACCTTCTGACACTGTTGTATCACTCATATTATTTACCTTAGTGTTGCTGTAGTTCTACACATTCTCTGAAAATATCATTTATGGGCACTGGTTGTGTCTTTTTTATCAACATGCCCTTTCGTGCTATACCTCTTGTCTTGTTCTAAACCCCCAATTTTGTCTGGTGAATTTCTACTTTTCTTAGACACTCTCCTGGCTACCACCTGAACTGTTCCTCTTACTCTCAACCATGCATACTCCTCTTTCCTCCTTTCTTGATTTGCTGCTTCTCAGATTTTGGCCTGTTGACTGCAAGGGCATCCTACAGAACGGAGTCATTCCTGGGCCAAAATGTCTGTCCTCAGGACCTTGTTATCAGTGTACTTCTGCAAGCATAGCTGATAGGTAATATACTCAAGGTCAGACTTTGATGCAACAGCAGTACGTTAATGTTAATGTTAATAGGATTTATAGAGCGCATGGCTACCCAAAGTCTTCTCAGTGCTGAGCAGTGGACTAATGAATAACAGCGGGGGAACTTGCAGTTAGTTTACCTTGGTAAATAACCAAGGGTTTATTCACAAGAACGTGTGATAACTACCGTAAGAGTAGCGTAACGCAACTTTCAACATCGCAGCCTATCGCAGGAAAATAACCCTGTGACGACGTGGAATTCACAACACGGCGGTAGCATGTAGTCTGCCAAAACCACGGACAATATCCGCGATACAACCACCTCGATGGAGACAAAAACACAAACCTCAACACCTAAAAACCTGCGATGGGCAAAAGGGTGATAAGAAAACAGTGACAACCAACACGAGGGCAGCAATACACACGCGCAATGCAGGAAAAAGCAAAAGAACAGAATTTTCTGAAAAAGCCACAGAACAAAATCCAACAACAGCAAGTCAAGTCAAGTCAAGTCATAAAATTTGTATAGCGCACTACATACCCAGAGGGTTTCAAGGCGCTTAGGAAGGGGAGGAGGATTATTTGTCAAATATCCACGTTTTAAGCTGCTTTCTGAACGCTAGGTGATTCTGGGTGAGGCGAAGGTAGGCGGGGAGTGAGTTCCAAGTTTTGGCCGCCAGGTATGAAAAGGATCTGCCTCCCATGGTGGTCTTGTTGATGCGAGGTACAGTGGCGAAGGCTTGGCTGGAAGAGCGAAGTTGGCGGGAGGGGGTGTAGAAGGACAGTCGAGAGTTGAGGCAATCTGGTCCGATGTCGTAGAGTGATTTGTGTGCGTGGGTTAGCAGTCGGAAAGTGATCCTCTTATTGACGGGTAGCCAGTGGAGGTCTTTAAGGTGACCAGAGATGTGTTCGTTGCGTGGGATGTCTAATATGAGCCTGGCTGAGGCGTTTTGGATTCGTTGTAGTTTCTTCTGGAGTTTAGCGGTGGTACCTGCGTAGAGGGTGTTTCCGTAGTCCAGTCGGCTAGTGACTAGAGCGTGGGTGACTGTTTTCCTTGTTTCGGAGGGGATCCAGCGAAATGTTTTTCTGAGCATGCGAAGAATGTTAAAGCAGGAAGATGATACGGCGTTGACTTGTCTGTTCATTGAGAGTGAAGAATCCAGGATGACGCCAAGGTTCCGTGCGTGGTCTGTCGGGATGGGTGCTTTTCCGAGGGCTTCCGGCCACCAGGAGTCGTCCCATGCAGAGGGGGATGTACCTAAGATGAGGACTTCTGTTTTGTCTGAGTTCAGTTTCAGACGGCTTTGTTTCATCCATTCGGCGACTTCTTTCATTCCTTCGTGTAGGTTAGTTTTGGCGGTGCTGGGGTCCTTGGTGAGAGAGAGGATCAGTTGAGTGTCGTCCGCGTAAGAGATGATGTTGAGGTTGTGTTGGCGGGCGATGGCCGCGAGGGGGCTCATGTATACGTTGAATAGGGTGGGACTGAGTGAGGATCCTTGAACTGCAGAGGACAACATGTACACCACAACATCCATGCACCATGGAAGAACAGAACCGACAGGCACACTGCAAGAAAGAGACCTGTGGCAGACAAATCAGGTACGGAGGGGCGCAATAGGTATACGGCTGTAGACAGACCACTGAAACTAATATGTTTCCTGTACTGTGGCCTCCCTTCCCTCTAAACCCGTGCAGCATTCTAACCCCTGAAGAGGAGTTTTTCTGCTTTTAAATACAACCACTTTTGGGTTGCTTTTTCTTTGCCCTATAACAACTTTTTGTTATTTGGGAACAAAGGGTTGCAGGTATGGCAGGGTGTTGGTGTACCCTGACCACCCAACACCTTTATTTGGTCCTGAAGAAAAACCGGCAATTTCCCTACGGTTTGAAACATGTAGACCTCACATATATATCACAGATAAATTTGGTCATAATTAAACCTTCACTGTATCGACACACACTGTTTTTATTATTGTCCAGTAGTCTTAGAATAAAAATTTTGTATAAGCCATACCAGGACAATTTTTAACTCGCTGATTTCTTTTTTCTACATTCATCACTCACATACCCGCTCCACTGTATCCCAGGTGTTGCAGCACACCTTGATGGCACTCGGCTGTCAAGGTGGCCCCGATGATAAAGCATGTCACCGACCAGGTCGGTGAGTGAGGGGTTTATTAAAAACAGAGAAGGACTTCTTCTTTTTCCTCATTAGAATTCCATCCCACCGATATCGCTTTATCTATGGTGGTACTCCTCCTTTTTGTTATATAGTTACCTACCCTGGGGATCTGGAGTATCTTTCCGTCCACCGAGGTGGATAAAATCCCTATACTCTCCATTTCTGTTTATAATAGACAAATCAGAGCCACACGAGCGACACACCCACCGTGCAGCATACGCACATAGGCAGGAGTGCACCTCGACATTGACAACATCCCGGTACAAACAGCACCCCCACCACATTTTCACACAGGACACAACTGATTCAGCAAATGTGCACGACCTGGCAAATCACATCTGAAATTGCAGGGAAAAGTAACATCAAAATGTACAAGAACAAGTCAAAACCTGCAAATATGTTTTATTCACACATGCAGTGCATATGGACATTTACTACTGTCGCTTGAATGCCATGGACGGCCACATTGCTACGTGCTCATGAGAAGTAAGTGTCAAGGATGGTATTCCTATGGGCCAGTCCTGCCGCTGCTGCAGTGGGATGTGGCTCACCTGCCCCATCACCACCATCATCGTCCGGTACCTCTGGGACTGGGATCCATGGGGCCCTGGTGCGAACACAGGTGTTGTGCAACACACAACATGCAACAATCAGCTTGCACACGATGTCCGGGCTGTACAGGAGCTTCGCACCTGTGCCGTCCAGGCACCTGAAACGTATCTTCAAAACACCAAATGTGTGTTCCACGGTGCCCCTGGTGCGTATGTATGTGTGCCGCATTGTACTGCCTCTGGGCCGGTGTGTTCGGATCTCGGAGGGGTGTCATCATCCAAGGGCAGCGTGCATATCCTTGATCACCTGTGACAGTGCAAGGAGAAAAGAGTCAACACTTCGGTCGGCCGAATGTGATGGCAGGTCCACCAATCCAGTGACGCCTGTGCTGGCTGTGTGTGGGGTGAGTGTAAGCCAGCCCGCAGGGAGTAGATGATGCTGGCAACTACACCAACAGTCACCAGGCACCCCGAAATGCAATGACAGAACTACAAGGGGGATGACCCGATTCACACAGGGCTAATGGCCCCAGATGCACAGGGGACGAAAAGGGATGGCCGCCATGGAACGCTGACCTGCGGGAGACTGGGGTAGGGTCATGTGGGCAGAGCAGTGCCTCAAATGTGTCATGGCTGCATTTCGCCACTCCACACGTTCAACTGTTGTGTGGCTGTGGTGCCATGAAATGTCTGTTTTGGGTGCAGGGGTAGGCCAGGATGACCATGGAGTGGTGTGGTCGTGTCTGGTAGGTGGTCGTGTAGTTTGACATGTTGATTGTGGTTTGGTCACGTGTGCATCCCCACAGTTGTGCATTGTGCTGTGGAGGCATTGGGATGTGTGGTGTGTTGACTTGGTACTAACCAACGAGCTGTCCCGTCCCATATGTGCCATCCTTGAAGGGCTGTTTGATGATTGACTGTCGGAGGATGAAGGAATCATGCACACTGCCTGGGTAGTTGGCGACGACATTGGTGAAGAGTCCCCGGTGGTCCACTATTGCCTGCACATTGATGGAATGCGTGTGCTTTCTGTTGCGGTAGTGGTGTGCAGTATCCACAGGGGGCACAAGTGGGACATGTGTGCAGTCGATCGCCCCCAACATGGCCGGGAATCCGGCTATGGCGTAGAAGCCTTGCTAAGTCTCCAGCTGTTCCTGCCCAGTGTTGGGGAAGTGAAGGTACTGGGACATGAAGCTGAGGATGTCATCCAGGACAGGTGTGATGAACTTTGATAGGGCTGGCTGTGAGACCCCTCCGACTCTGGCAATTGTTGGTTGGAAGGTACCAGAGGCCAACAGGTGCAGCACAGCCAGCAGCTTTGTTTGCAGAGGGATGTTGGTTCTCCGCTGTGTTGGGACTGTCATCCTGTGGGCGATGTGGGTCATGATGCGGTGAATGGTTGTTCTTTTGAGCCTGTAGTGGGCAATGACTTCCTCAGGCTTCAGGTCTGTGAGTGTGGTGCGTTTTCGGTGGGTCTGCTGACTTACTCTGCGCTGCCTCTGTGGTGGTCCTGGGGCAGTGCGGGTCCGGGTCCTGGGGGTGGTGGCGGTCCCAGGGGTGGTGGCGGTGGTTGTTTTGGCCCTGTTGGGGCTCCGAGCTGCATGATGAGTAGGTCCATGGCGTCGTTCGGGTGTGGCTGTGTGCGGGTCTCCGTTGCCTACTGCAGGTAGTTGTCCGTCTTTACACCTGCTTGGGGCAGGTGTTAAATACCTGGGGCTACCACAGCTTATCGTCTGTTTTCGGTTTGCTTCGCGGATCTGTCACTTTGTTGTGAAAGTGATGTTGTTGGGTTTTTTTTTGTGTTTCTGCACAGGAACGCCTACTCTGCATCTCATTAGTTGGTGGTGTCCCCTGTGGTGTTAGGTTTTGGGACTGTTATCGCAGGAATTCTGATGATGTCTGCTGTTAGCACCAGCTTGTGAATGGTGGGGTAAATTTATCACGACTTTGGCTGTGATAAAGTGTCGTTATTGCAGAGATAGCTCCTTGTGAATATGCCCCCATGTTTTCACTTTTTTCCTGAATGTTGCCTCAGAGGATGTCAATTTATACTCCAGCGGGAGTGAGTTCCACAGCTTAGGTGCCAGGTGGGAATAAGGTATCTCTTTTTAGAACTTGTACTGCATAATTTTACAATAGCAAGTTATTAAATTGATTATCCGATAGCATCTTTGAAAACAAAACATAAAGATTCGGCTTTCTCTGCTTTGTTCTACAGCACTGAAAGGTTGTGTGTCAGATTATCACATACAGAAATATTGTTTGAAACAAATAATTTGTCCTACATATTTTATTTACAACAATGTTACCCCTTTAAGTGTAAATTTTCTATCATTATTTTCAATGGGGGATTATTTTGAAAAGGATACTTAGGAAAGTCTATTTACTTCAGGAGATATTCTGGCAACAATGTTCTGGTGCCACACGGCTCTGGAAGCAGATTGACAGATCTTAATCCTGCCACTCCAAAACTGCTTCAACACAGCCAGCTTCCAATGTCACCTGAAGGTTTAGTCATCTAGAGCACGGAAATGCAACAATTTGAAAAGTAGCAAGGATTGCACATCTTGCAAGTTATTCTCCAGCTAGCAACCGCAACGCTACAGCACAATATGAACTCACAACAACTGTGCAATGCTAAAGCGGATCAAAAGAGTGTATCTCTGTATCTTCGTCAAGGTGATGCATTGCATGCTGCTTCATCCATGCAGGTGGCAAGGTGCCTCACGAAGTGCAATGCACACCCACTGTATCTGGACAATCAAATGCAACAGAGGTGTGCTGGCACTCACAGGGAGTCTGGCACTGATGGTGGTAACCCTTAGCTCCTGGCCCTCATGGATCTGTCAGCCATCAGGCACCGCTGAACTAAACCAGCATTAGGCGCTTCATCAGTCTCACTGTACATCAACAATGTAGAGGTGTGTAAGTCCTTAAACATGGGGAATGCCTCTTCAATTGCCCATCCCATCCCCCATCTAAAGGGCCAAAGTAACAAAGAAAGACTCCAGATGTATTGATAAACAAGAGTAAAAAGCTTTTTACAACTCTAGCTTATTCTCAAATGCAAATAACTCTCTTGGAAGTAGCCTGTTCTGATTATTGGACAAGTTAATTTATAATCCACTGATCAAACTTACTCTTTTACCTCAATGCAATCAGTGAATATCGAGATTTTTTGCAACTCTTCGAATTTGAAGGTAACCTAAATCTATGTGCAACAAACTCTGTAGTCAGCTTGATAGTTTTTAAAGGAGTTTCTCTTTAAGAAGACCAGGTGAAGAAATTTGCAAGAGAATTTTGAATTTAATTGGAGGAGTAGCAAGCCTAAAAACCGAAGCGGTTATTTACATAAAAAAAACTATTGTTGAATAGACATGGGTGCCAAAAGCAATAAAATGGTTGGGTTGCACCAGTGCTGAATTTTTTATATAACAAGAATAATAGATGTGTGGGGTCCAATCCTCTTCTAAGAAGCCACCCACCAGCACTGATGAATGCCAGAGTTGCCGAATTCTAAGACGGCCCAGTCTTGATTTCACCTCCTGACTTTTTCTTCCATCACTCTGTACTTCTTGCCTCTGCGCCTCTCTCTTGCATGTTCTTTTTCTTTACACCTCCAATGAGGAGTCACACCCATTCCATAAGAGAGACAACACTGGTGGTTTCCTAAGGTATAGACCTTTTACTTCCAAGAAGAAATAATTTCTCATGTGCTTCTGTTGTAGGACATTTGCGCCAAGACGCCTCGGCATTCACGCGCTTTAGAAGTTGTTTACTTAACTTACTCATCAATGAGGTTTATACGCAGCCCGCGGTCCACCACATCCATACCTCTCAATACGCTTATTTGGAGGGTGTCACCCTCCTTTGACTCATACTCACCCACCGACGAGGTGAATCAACTCCAATATACGTTAGAGTCAGAAGTTTGAGAGATATGACCCTATGTCTTCTGTAAGAATGAAACACTGAATGCATCTCCCTTCAGAGATGAAGCCTTTGGCATTGATGTTTTGTGCAGCCAATATGCTGAATTTTGGCGCATGCTGTTTCACCTTCCATCATATATGGGACTTTGGAATCCGCATCCCAACCAGATGAAAGGAAGAGCAAAAATGACAGTGAGAAAAGTACCTTCTCATTAATGCTGCTGCTCTTAATTCTTGTTGTGCCCCTTCACAACGCCCAGCTAGACGTCCCTTTGTTAAGCATATACTGTCATTCAGAAAACCAAGTGGGAATTGGGATGGGCCCACAGTTGTACCGAGACTAACATGGGACCAGTGCTTAATTTGAGCCAGTGGTTTACGGTGCTCTGTACCAGCACTTACTTGCCAACACCGGTACTTATGACAGTCTACCACATGGTAGTTCGGGCAGGACTGTTCCCATGAGGCACAGGGTCAAGACTGATTTGCATATAGCCATTGTCTGACCTAGGGTGGTGTGGAGTGCAAAAAAACGATGGATTTAGGCCCAGATCTTTGTACTGGGGTGTATGTAAGACATTGTTCTGCATTCTGTCCATCAACTGTGTTTTTTGCAATTTTCACCCCGAGTGGGCTGGGTATGCTCAGACGTGAGTCCCAGGCTCTCCACATCACTGGAGTCAAGCTATCCAGGCTGAAGAAGGCTGATAGCCATACACCGGTCCTTGGATGCTTGATTCCGGTCTAGGAAAGACATGGCTTGGTAGTTCGGGCTGGACTGTTCCCATGAGGCACAGGGTCAAGGCTGATTTGCATATAGCCATTGTCTGACCTAGGGTGGTGTGGAGTGCAAAAAAACGATGGATTTAGGCCCAGATCTTTGTACTGGGGTGTATGTAAGACATTGTTCTGCATTCTGTCCATCAACTGTGTTTTTTGCAATTTTCACCCTGAGTGGGCTGGGTATGCTCAGACGTGAGTCCCAGGCTCTCCACATCACTGGAGTCAAGCTATCCAGGCTGAAGAAGGCTGATAGCCAGACACCGGTCCTTGGATGCTTGATTCCAGTCTAGGAAAGACATGGCTTGGTAGTCCGGGCTGGACTGTTCCCATGAGGCACAGGGTCAAGGCTGATTTGCATATAGCCATTGTCTGACCTAGGGTGGTGTGGAGTGCAAAAAAACGATGGATTTAGGCCCAGATCTTTGTACTGGGGTGAATGTAAGACATTGTTCTGCATTCTGTCCATCAACTGTATTTTTTGCAAAAGTCTACAAAGGCACTGTTTGTCTAAGTTAAAGAGGAGCGCACAACAGTTGTTTATTAATTAAGAAAGGCCTAATACCTGCTGTTCAAGCCTTTCCCATAAGTTTGGGGGCCTGGAATAGTCTGAATTGCCACTCTTGTAGGAGTGTGATGGTTAGTAGTTGAGTTAATACTCTCATTGGCGTTGCTGCCAGGTCCAATGAGTAATGCAAACTGTAGTTGTCTCCTGAGGAAGGCCCTGGCACGTCTTTTTTTTTTTTTTAATACAAATTAAGCACTGCGTACCAAATGCAAATGATGAAAATGAGCCCTCTTCTTTATTGGATTGGTAAAAAAAGCAACCATAATTGGGGCAGAGGGCCCCTCCCACACCTGGGCTCTGGTGCCTCTGCACTTGCTGCACTAAGGATAGCGCCCCTGTTTGGGAAGCTCACTGTCACTTAGCTATGGAGCAGAGCCCAGGCAAGTAGGGCAGACACCCGTGCTACTGTCTAAACAGCCGGTAGAGCCATGAACACATTAGCAGTAATAGTAACATTGATAAAGGATATACTCGACATCTGTATGTTCACCTCCCTCTCTCCAGACTCCACAGTTACTGGCAGTGCAGGTGGAAATACACCCACATCTCATGGTGTTTTATGAATCAAGGACTGTTTCTCTAGCAATATCATGTGTGCACTGAAAACCAATGTTCATACCTTCGCATTTAACCAAGCTGTCTATTTGAACTTTACTGCCACCTAGTGCACCAGTTCAGCATTGCGCTTGTTTTTAAACAACACAAGCACTTCATTAATTACAAGCAAATAACTTCTGCGAAACATTCAGATGATTGAAGAACACGATTACATTAACCCCTGAAGCTCTTACCACCGTTCCCTGTGTTTCTGTTAGGAACCAAGTTAGCATAGTTTGGGTTGGTTTGCCCAGGGTATCAGTGTGTATATATATATATATATATATATCTCGAAACTTCTAGGTGCAGTGTTCAATACCCAGAGATGTTGGGAGAAGACACCTCATTTGATGAAACACATTACGGGTTAGAAAAGATGTGCATCGTCACGCGTGATACATCATGCAGGTGTCAAAAGGGGGACTCCCGAGAGTTTGATCACGGAATGCGGACAAGGCTCCAAACGGTATCACAACATAGTTCAACTTTCAGCATTGTCAATCTGGTCTTCACACCCATCCATGCAATCTTGCAAATGATACTCGATTGGTGAGACAACACTGCCATCCGGAGCATCACCCCACGCCTACATCAACCACTCACAGCTGTCAGATTCTACAAAACCACGGACTGCTCCTTCGTCGACTTGTGCTTGAAAAACTCTCATACAAAGACTAACGACCGACTCCAAAGCAATATCACGCCACTCATGCAGTTAGTCAACCTCATGCAGACAACCAGTATTGACACCCACATTCCCCGAAAGTGTGATACATAAAACCAAAGCACTCGCCACAGTGGCAGGCCCAATAACTCAACATCAAATGAACTATCAGCAAGCAAAGAAAGCACAACAACTCAAATCCCTTCTCCACTCAAAAGTCCACCTTTATTCTGCATTTTAAACATATCAAAACCCTCATCAAAGCAATCAAACATTGCCTCAGTCTGAACACAAACCTTCACAATACTGCACTATACTGGCAACTGCATATCCTACATCAGTTATTCACAATAACAAGACCAGACTTAGCACCTCACGGTCACAGCACAATCTACTGCCATCTCCCTCAGCCCCCATTGCCCCCAATGGTTTTATTATTATATCACGCACGATTAATAAAAATCATAGCATGTAAAAGCAAAAAAGAATTTCATATCCAATCTATGAAATAAAACATTGTACATAATAAAATAAAATTAATCATACTTGTAGATAACAACTAGCTTATAAATACATTTTAAACCCAAACTGAACATGTTGGCCTGGCACAGAACCAAAAACAGAGAACTAACACCATCAGCAACAGTTTTTTCTAGCTATAGACTGGATTAACTATGGTGTGTCATTTACTAAGCATCTCCGCTTCAGTATAATACATGGAATAGTGCACTCCCTGAATAAGAATCTGTCTCTTATTTCTTGATAATCAGCAACTTGTGACGCACCCCGTCGACCATTATAAATAAAAGATGCCAGAACTGAACTCCAGTAATAATAATAATAATAATACAGAGTTTTGTATAGCGCGAACAGCTACCTCGACTAGGAGGTGTCCCGGCGCTGAGAGAGCAGGGCAGAGCGAGAATCGCAGAGAGGAGGATGTTTAGCCTCTCTGAGAGAAAAGCCACGACTTCAGCTGTTTCTTAAAACTGGCTTCCGAGGGTGCTCTCTGGAGGGCAAGAGGCAAGGTGTTCCATAGCCGTGCCGTATTTGCCGAAAATGTCCGACCCCCCAGTCGAGCCCTTCTGACTCGTGGCACGAGTAATTGGACCCGGCAGTTAGATCGAAGAGCACCGGCCTGGGTGTATCTGGGCAGCCGAGATCTTAGATAGTTCGGACAATTTCCATGTAGCGCTCCTAAAGCCAGAGTAAGAGCCTTAAATTTTATTCTGCTTGCCACAGGCAGCCAGTGTAGTGAGCGAAGATACGGAGAAACATGTTGTTTAAAAGGGATGTGCTTTATCAGCCTTGCCGCCGCGTTTTGCACAGTTTGCAGGTGCTGGGTCAGATACTTCGGGAGACCCAGGTATAAGCCATTGGCGTAATCCAACCTAGATGTGACCGTAGCGTGGATCACCGTTTTTCGGCAATTCTCTGGCAACAGCCTAAGAATTTTTCGCAGGTTCCTCAGTTTACTAAGGCAACCTCCAGCCACCTGCTGGATGTGGGAAGAGAAGGATAGGCTGTCATCCCATTTAACCCCCACATTTTTTGCCTGATGGCTGGGGGGAGGTGCAGGCCCCATCACTGCAGGCCACCACAGTCCCACCCGAGGGTGGGGGTGCCTTTCCCGAAGAAGATCACCTCCGTTTTATTTGCATTCAACTTTAATTTATTCGTGTTCATCCAGTTTGCCACGTCTCGAAGGCACCCCTTGAAACTAGCGAAAGCTGCCTCCGACACCTCTGAGTAGGGGAAAACCAGCTGGGTGTCATCTGCGTAAGATATTGCAGTGACCCCCCCAGTTGGCGATTAATGTGAAGAGCGGGGCCAAGTAGATATTAAATAATAGCGGGCTTAGTGCCGACCCCTGTCGGACGCCACAGCTCAGATCCCTCGGTTTGGAGGAACTGACACCCAGTGCAACCTTCTCCGTTCTGTTGGATAAGTAAGAGTAAGTAAGAGTATAGCCATCCTAGTGCCTGATTTTGGATACCGATAGATCCAGGAGCACCAGCATTGCTGAGTCCCCTGACTCCATCGACCACCTGACTGACTCTGCCACCAGTAAGTTATTACAGTTGAGTTGTGATGTCACAAAGCCTGATGTCAGACCAGCAGATGAGGTAAAATGCTGGTCACGGAACAACTGTTTAAAGCAACGAAAATGAAACGTTGCTTTTCTTTCTTCTGCTCTATTTTTCTAGCTTGCATTGACAATCAGAAATAATTTGTTACTTTTTGTCACTCCTTAGATATATAAAACTTACAATCTTTCTTCATGTTTCTACACACTCCAAGCTAACGCAGGTTTTTTTTTTTTAAATGACTTGCATTGAACTTTTTCTAATATCTTCTTGCAACAAATATCTAACAGGTTTTTAATGTGTTTAATTTTGCACTAATGGCTCTATCTTTATTCTTAACACTTGCACATGCTCTCTCTTTCATATGGAAGAGCTACACACCAAGGTTTTAAGGGCTTTGTAGGAAAGGTGATCGTGTGACCATGCATTATATGGGATAAAGTACTCCATGCCAAACATGATAAGGATATAGCAAGTCACCACAAAGTTCCATAACCCAATAAAGGTACTCACCCTTCTGCTTCGTTCTACTATATGGTTATGTAACTCCTTGGTAACTTGCAGTATCCCTATAATCTATGGCAGGGGGTACTTTCTTGCTGATATCCTTGGCCCAACATACTGAAATGCAGTCAAAAGGTGGCAGCCTTCAATGTGTCTGCCGTGCTTTCTGTCAAGGTTGCCATTTTGTCTGTTATTATTGCAAACGTTCACGAATCTAATATTTAGTCCGATATTTCTTGGATTCAGAGCTGCAATGATGACTTGTCTACATGTTTGAATCTATAGGGTGTTAATGGGAATGCGTAATTGGGCCTTTCTTTCCCTTAGAAGTGCGGGACATAAGCAGATCAAATGAATCATTGATTCCACCCCTCCCCCTCAACCCACAGAGCCTGCAAATATTATTGTTGTTTCTTTGCTATCTAAGTGCCTGGTCCAGCAAAAGGAGTTTTTCAAAATGTGGCGGCAGAAAAGTAAAGCCAGCGGTAACTAAACAGGTTTGTGTCTTCGGCTCAGTGTAAAACTGAATCAGCATCCAGTCATGAAAGTGCATGGAAAATTCACTTTTGTCCTCAAGCCTAGACAAGTAAGTGGCACTCTTATTAGGAGCCCTTTTGAAAACTAGGGGAGTGATTTGAAGATTCCAAAACTCATTCGCGTGTAACAAATTAAGGCATTTTTCTAGATTACGCCCATGGGCCTCTGTTCCTGAGCGTGTTATTCCTTGCCAGCACAGTTAGTCTAATAAATGTGCCTGCATCTTATGGCAAACATTCGTGTTGGTGATTGTTTTGTCATCCCAAATTCTAACCAGACTTGGGGTGGAGAAGCCACCCAGGCAAGACTGAATATTGTTTTATAGTAGGGCCGGATTAGGAGAACGTAAAAGATGTTTGTGCCCCCATATATATCTAATTCAAAATATAAACAATAATACATTGTAAAATAAAATGTAATTTTTCGAAATAAAACAAAACTTACAGTAAGATGAAAAACATTGTTTATGTTTATATACTTCCACTTTATTTATAGGTTCAGCTGCACCATTTGCAGTTTTGACCCATATGGTCCATGGTAAATCCGTCAATGGTAAACTGGGGTGCCCCACCCCTTCCCTTGATGCCCTAAGCATGTGCTTATATTGCTTAATGGTTAATACGGCCATGTTGTATAGACTCAAACCAGTAGCGAGTCGAATAGACGTGCATCCCTTCCAAAGAGAGTCTCACAACCATAGGTTAATGTCAGAAGACATTTATTACTTTAAGTAGTGGGTCTAGACTTGAGCCCGAAAGTTGTTTTTTAATTGTAGGAATGCTGCAGATAATGCTAGAGTCTTTGCTTTAATGTGCTCTTTTTGCCGGAAGATGGTGGTTTTTGCATATATCACGATGCTCAAGTATTTGTACTGTTGCTCTTTGGTTGTACTAGTGCCATTAATGTTCTACATTTCAGCTTTTACAATTTTATTTCCAAAAATTAAAATGTTGGTTTTATTGGGATTTATCTAAGGTTTATTGAACACTGTGTACTCATTGAGCTTATTTATTAAACTTTGAAGAACAATTTTAGTTTCATGCACTAAACAGCAACAGGCCGGCCGCATACAATTAGTTTGATATCAGTAAATCACATCGTTTTGGTGCATGGGTATTAGTATTTTCAAGTTCCAGTGAGAGATCTGGCATGTAAAGGTTGAAAAGCACTGGTGCCAATATGCACCCATGCTTCAGACCATTTGTAGCATGTATATTCCAAGACACATGTGAGCCGTTCCCAAGTTTAATCCTTGTCCAAGTATCAGAGGAAAGCAGCTGTATCGCTTTCAACAGGTTTAACAGGATTCACCAAGAAACACGTTTTTTCCACAGTAATTCTTTTGAGACTCGATGAACTGCAGACTTTCTAGCCACGAAACAAGTGTATAATAGTGAGCGACTCCGGAGCGTTTTCTCTATTTAGAGGGATAATGCCATCAGATTTGATCTTGTTCCAGTTTTATGTCAGAAGCCAGTTTGTTTCCAGGGCATTGTCCTGCAGTCATTCACTCAGTGAGTCAAGTCTTCTAAAAGTAGTCTTGCAAAGTATTTTGCCTCATTGTCTAAGAGGGAAATCAGGCGATAGTTACCTGGGTGGACTCTATTGCCTCCTTTGTAAATTGCGTCAATAATTGAGCCCCTCCATGAATCAGGAACCTCTTTGCAATAAAGAATACTATTATATATTATGGTCAGTTTATCTGACCAAAGGGTCGGATTTTGTTTGAATAATGCTCAAGGCAGGTCGTTTGGTTCAGGGGTGCCATTGTTAATCCCTTTCTTCAGTTGAGTAGCTCCAGGATGGCTTCTTCCCTGCTTAATGTGCAGGACTTGCGTGAGTCTTTGTTATTTGCTTCCACAGGCATGCTGGAGTCTGACCTTTTCGTACTTGCATCTGGCTCTGTGAAGTATGTTGTACTTGAGCGTGTAATGGCGTCTGGGACAGTCAAGCCTTGGGAGTCCCCTTTTTTTGAGTAGTGAGACTGAAGAAAGGAAACCCAGTGATTCATTTAATACATATTATTGACAATTGTATTTATTATTTGCCAAAAGGTTTATGGTTCTTACTACTGCTGGCCATGATAACAGAAGTACAAAACGTATCCTACTGCTCTTCAGGGGCTGTTCCTCTATAGGAGTGCATCATTCACTGCTTCCTCAATGGGGGCGGGGTCACAGGGAGCTGTCTTTCGGAGCAGCAGGCATGGTAGATTGGGACAGCCAGCTGAGGCTGTGTGACTGAACTGCGCATGTCAGATTGACTGGAATTTTGCTGTGGCCAGTCTGACATGCGCAGTACAGGCCTCCACATTCAGTACTGACAGGGAACAGGGGAAGGAGAGTCACAGTCCCAAAGGTCTCATTTGGCCACTGTATCCGCCTGTCCCAGCCAAACCTGGCACTGCGCTTATGGTGTTTACTATTATAGACAGCATGAGAGCAGTGCTTGGATTGGCTGGGAGGGAGGCATGGCGCTTAGCTTCTGCGGGCCTTCCATGCACTCCATCCCAGCCAGGCAGAGAGTTACGGGGTGGATTTGGATCTCAGCTGTATAACATTTCAAAGTAGAATAGGTAAAGATTTTTATTTCCAGACGAGAGTACTGCATCTAGCATGCGGGGCCCGAAGGCAGCAGCTGGGTGATCATTAAGAAATATGCATCTGTTGGAAACAAGAAGCTGTTTTTGCAATTAAATATTCATATTAAGGCCTTCCCAGGTCACCCTATTGATCCGTTGTTGCCTCGCTCAATCTGTGGGGTGGCGCTGCCCCCTCTCGACCCCGCAGCGAACCTAAGCATTTGTCTACAGACAGTCTCTCTTGCCCTTTAAATATATGTTTGTTATTTTTATAGCCAAAGTCCTGCAGAGAACTGGCATGGCTCTTGAAATACATGAGCTCGGGATTGGCACTGCATCAAAAAGGTACTCTTTTTACATAACACATATTCTGAGCTCCAATGTTTCGAGGCCTTCTCATTTCTGCTTATGACTCCTTGTGACTATTCATGTGCACATCCTGACCTCAGTCCTTAGCAGATATTATAGCGCCTTGAAACACACAAGCTCATTTATCATGTGCGCTTAACATATCGGCAAATGCGTCCTCAAAACTGCTAATGACTGATGTTGGTTAATCACGTGCACATGCTGGGCTCATGTATTTATTTTGATGGGCAACATCATGAGCAGATATGAGATCACCTTGAAACACATGAGCTCAGAATGTGCGCTGTAGAAAAATAATGTATTTTCCATACAGCGAACACAAGGAGATGATGGACGGAGCACTGAAACTTTTCAGACACTCACCCCCAGTCACAGATCTGGGTTGAACCCATCATCGTTCTTTAGTTCACTTTGCCACCCCAGTTTAGACATAGCTATATGCAAATCAGTCTTGGCCCTGCGCCTCATGGGAACAGTCCTGTTTAGAACAAACATGGGAAGCCAATGAGTACTAAGGAGCCCGGGTGTAATTTATATCTTGTAACAATGGTCCTTAGAGAAACAAATGCATAACATGAAATAAAATATAGACCACAATGGGCTCTATATTATTCAGTGTCCAGCCGGACAAAGAATTTGATCCGTTAGATAAATTTACAATTCTACATAATTTGCAAAAGCAACAATAGAGCGGGATGCAATCCTGCATCCAATACAAAAAACAAAGGACAGGTACATACAAACATTTAAGGATTTCAGGCAAAAAGCAACAGAAGCTTTGATTTGATTAGAGATTGAAACAAGCTATCCAAAATAGTAGCCACACTAATTTCACACAATGGTTAAGCGTGGAACTATTAAATAGGTCGACGACGTTTCGACCCCTTGCAACAAGAATAGTGGGATCATCATCAGGACTAATAGAATGATTGCCTGAGTGTAAAGACACTGCCTGCAGGTGGTTTGGTGGTCACGTATTCCAATATGATAATTAAGGAAATGAGGCAAGGTGTCTTATCTCGGCGGGTGGCCGAGACTCGAAATGCCAAGGCAGCGTTTAGTTGCTGCCGTCGGTGAAAGGGTTGACAATAAGCTTGCGGGAGGTAAGATTACCAAGGTTGTGCTGATGAAGCAGCCCGATATCAATAGAGCTGGCGGCGGGGATCAGCCGGAGGTTCCAATGCAAGATGGCGGGAATTTCCGGAAACAGGCATCCTGGGACCGGTTTCTGGGTAACACCCGTCATCAGCCAGGCTAGCTTGAATCCAGTCGCAAAGTGAGCAAGGTACCCACATGTGGGCATACCCTGCCAACTTAGGGCGAACAAAGCAAACACAATGAGATGATGAGGTGGCAAAGTGAGCTAAAGAATGATGATAGATTCGACCCAGATCTGTGACTGGGAGTGAGTGTTTGAAAAGTTTCAGCACTCCGTCCATCATCTCCTTGTGTTTGCTTTTTCATACAGCGCACATCCTGAGCTCCTGTATTTTGAGGAGATTTCATATGTGCTTGTGACATGATGACAGCGCAGGGAGAGCCCCAGAGAACGGGCATCAGTTTGTACAAGTAATACTGCAAGGTTTGAGTGTGCAGGTTCACATAGGTTTGGCCTGGATGTGAAGTCCTGTTATGTTATATTATGTTATAGATACTTCTATAGCGCTCGACTCACCAGGGGGCATCTCGGCGCTTGACTAGAAATATTCCTGAGACTGAAAGGAAAGCAAGAGGAATTAGAATAGGAAGGCTTTTGGCTGTATTCTGAATGTGCTATAAATAGCAATTTTGTGAAGGGGATCTGGTAGCTCATTCCAGTATCTTGGTGATAAGCGTGGCTCAAATCCACTGGAGTGACTTACAGCACTCACCTATAATTACCTTATAGGAAGTCAGCCGGACAGTGGAGAAGTATGAGCAAAAGTCTTTATTAGGCCAAACAACACTCATATGAGAGGGCCCTGTCCGACCTCACTCCTAGGAGTGCGAACGAGAGGACTGACTCTCTGCATCACAGCAATACATTATAATGCAATACAGTAAATGGGGTACGCCCCTTGTGGAAAATTACCGAGCCTCAGCCCAGTGAACAATGCTCTCATACAGCAGGCATCTGCACCTGCAAGGGATACATTATTATCTCTGCTCAAGGCCATGGAGCTAGGCTTCGGCGCCTCTGGGCATGGGAACATTGCAGATAGCGGAACTTGTTAGTTTCGGCCACAGTAAGCCGAGAAACGAAAACTGCTGTCTTAGTATATTTCTGTATTCCTGCGGGAGGGGCATGAGCGAGCAGAACCCGCAGGCACAGAGAGTTACACAAAATGGTGGCACACAGGCTAAGCTAAGAAACTAATATGGTCACGCATACATTTGAATATAAGTGATAGGTAAGAATATGAATTCAGCATAAGTGTATATACGAAATACATTAGTTAGTCATATGATGCTAACTCACACGTCATCATAGGGTAATTAGAGCATATAAAAGTGAATTCTATCAGACCCTCCTTTTAGCATCATTGGCTAACTATAGCCTCATTTATTTGCCAAAGGTAGTGCCGACATCCATTCTAGAGGCAGGCCTGTATTACTTCAGTCTAGAACGTCTTCTGCAATAAACATCAACCAACTTGCATCAGCAGGAATTTCAGTAATCATAGAAGTGGCGTATTGACCATGTAACTTCTTTTTCGGACGTATGTTTGCAGCACACATTGAACAACATGGAGGGAGGCAATATATGCAAAGGCAACATGACAGAATTACACTCACCACTCCAACCAAACCCATCAGTATTTTCCAGCCCCAGGAAGAAAAGGCACCCCAGAGCCACCCTTGGAGAGACCATGTTCCATTATCTTGGTGCAATTCAGTCGCTAATCGATGCAATTTTTGCACTGCCAAGTTAACAGTCGGGGCGGAGTCAGGGATATAAACACAGCAAGAGGTCCCGATGACGCGACAGGCCCCGCCCCTATCAGCTAGTATGACGTCAAGGACCATCCTGTTCTGGATCGTAAATAATCTCATGGCCTGATCTTCAACAGAGATGTTAGTCGTAATGTCAGCCTCAACCAGAACCACCTTTTCCATTACCCTAGAGAGTCGTCTAATGGCTCTACTGTTGAATATAGGACCCCAGAAAGGAAGCAGACCCTTAGAAAAATCAGTCCATTGCTGATACGAGGTATCTGTCTGATCAACGTCCTCTACTTGAAGTTCCCTCCTTTTACGCTGCTCTTGCGGCTGCTCCTGAGGACTGGGGAATCGTCGATGAGTTCTATGGTAATCAGAGGGAGCCACATACACGGGAGGAATCATATAAGCCAGGTAGCACACCCCACCCCAACCCTCAGGCAACCATAAGTATCCATTTTCACCGCAAACAAAATAGACACTGGGTGGGGCAATCAAAGAGGGGCTAACGGGCAGGCGTATTGAAGCAGTCACATTACAAGAGCTATTTCCAACCTTGATGGGACCCCTTCCCTCTATACAGAAAAATGGAGGAGGACCCACCACAGCCAGGGGTATCAAAGACTTGGAACTGTCGTTACTCTTAGGGGGATGCCTATAAGACAAAGTGGCGTTCAATTTCATGAAACTATCCCTTAATCGATCAGTATCATTAGGTGTCAAGAAACGACCCAACTTTTTCTCACATGTCTGTATAAAAGTCTGGTCAAAACGTCCGTCAGTATATATCCGTCCAAGGGAAGCTGAAGGCAAAGGCCGCACTCGCATTGTCATTGTCCACCCCCTATTCTGCAGGCGTGGAGTCAAAGAATCTGGCTGCTGGAAATATTTAACAAGACCTATAAGAGTATACCACCCCACACAACTATTCACTGGCGTTAAAGGGAGAGCGAGGAACCTATCTTTTTTATAGGCAGCAGAGGGTAAAAGCCCACAAACCCAGCAATCTGTCATGTTGGTAGTGGCATGTGCATGATGCAAAGTTTTAATAAAAACATTGTCTTTATAATTCTTACGTATCATTCTCTCACCATAATCAACAGTTAACATTTTGTGTTCCGGAACAGCAGTAGGTGTGGGTGCAAATGTATGAACGGGATAATGTTTATCTAGGAAGAACAGTATTCCAAGAGTCACCAGAAAGGCAATTAAAACTATTATAACCACTACAATTTTTCCTTTTCGGGAAAGGGCCAACCAGGGGGAATCAGGCTCACGTCTCGGGGGAGCTGCAAAAGGCTGCTCCTCATCAGGGATGGGCCGCCCAAAGGGATACATTTCTAATAATCGTTCAAAAGTATCAAAAATCAAAAATCAAAAAAAGTAAAAAAATCACACTGTTACTAAAAAAAATAGTCCCAGACAATCCTCAACCGGCCAGAGGGGTTCTTCAACCCTTAAAAAAGGGATCTTCTCCCTGTGTCCTTCAAAGCCTCACAGGCAGGCTTTTACCGTTCATACCTACTCCAACGTCGCTGGTCAACACTTTGAAACAAGGGAAGCACTTAATTCGGGCCCCGCGCCACTCTATAGTCTCAAAGAACACAATCTTCGGCTAAACACCAGGGCTCTTACAAGTCCATCCCTACCACTAAATCTTCTTTTTCAGAATGTCCACTAAGCCCTTCTTCCAGTATTTAGTCCATCATATTCCAGCACTGTACTTATTTTCTTCGGGGCCGCAAATTATAATGAGTGCTCCCTGGCACTTCGGGGTCAGAAAACAAAGCAGGTGTATCAGTGGCAGATGCTGAACTTTCCGGTATCTCTTTGCTAGCAACAAAAGGAGTGGTAGAGCTCACAGTATTTTCAATTCCGCTTCGCTCTTCTCCAATCAGTGAAGCATCCGAGAAAGGAACATACCTCGGGATATGTTCAAACTCCTGGTCAGCGATGCCATCTTGTACCCATTGATCATAGGGCAACGGGAGCGGGACCCTCTTCACATGAGAGGCATGGGTCCACGCCTTTCTGCCGTCAATTCGTAGTGCTGTGCGCGTGGTGAGGAGCACCTGGCGAGGCTCTGACCATCTAGGCTCCAAACAGGACTTCCGCTGGTATCGTCGCACCACGACCCAATCCCCTGGGTGGATGGTGTGTCCAGGCCCCTCCGGCAACGGCTTCAGAGTGTCTGCTACCTGCTGATGAATAGAACGAAGATCTTTAGTCAAAGCATACAGATAGTCTGTCAACAAAGGGTAAGGAACTTCGGAAAAACATTTTGGTCGGGGCACTCCCCAGATATTGGCCGGGCGGCCAAATACCACCTCGTGCGGGGAGACGCCCATTTTTGCATTTACAGTGACTCTTGTGGATAGCAAGGCTAAGGGAAGTGCGTCTGGCCAACGGAGACCTGTACTCTCACATATTTTGGCCATTTTTAACTTGAGTGTGCCGTTAAACCGTTCCACCAGACCTGCCGCCTGAGGATGCAAGGCCGAGTGGAACTTCTGGGTGATGTGTAGACCTTTGCATATATTTTTCACTAATTCAGCATTAAAGGACGTGCCATTATCACTCCAGATCACCCTAGGTAATCCGAAACGGGAGAAATACTCCTTTATCAACATTTTTGCAGTAGACATAGCCGTGCAGTCTTTCGTTGGGAACGCCTCCACCCACCTACTAAAGGCGCATACGACTACAAGGACGTACTTCAAGTTGTTGACTCTTTCCATTTCGATGTAATCCATCTGAATCACCTCAAAAGGGAAAGAGGGGGGTGCAAAATTTCCAGTTGGGACAGGGGTACCCTTTCCAGGATTGTGTCTCAAACACACCATACACTGACAAACCAAATTGGTGGCCATCTTAGAGATATTTTTATTGCTCCACTCCGGGTCTAACAGTTTGCAAATACCCTTTGCACTCACATGGGCAGGCCCGTGTGCCATCGTCACTACTGGAAGGACATACGCATTCGGTAACATCCATCTTCTCTTGTCTGTCACATCTGTCCAACATTCATCCGTATCCAGTCGTCCCTGCCCATCCTTCCATGCTCTCAATTCCTCATCCGTCGCTTTACTTTGTATGTTCTTGACACTCTGTACCGTGTCTGCGAACATATGAATATCTGGGACCCATCGTGCTGGCCCTGCCACAAACATTCGTGGTAATTTTTCCCTAGCAGTCTCTTTTGCTGTCTCGTCGGCAAAAGCGTTGCCTCGCCCGACATCGTCCACTATTGTCTTGTGTGCGCTACATTTTATCACAGCCAATCTTTTGGGTAATGTCAATGCCGTTAGCAGTCGTAATATCAGTGGACCATGTTGGATGCGTTGTCCATGGGAGGTCAAGAATCCCCGTTCTGCCCAAAGTCGCCCATAATTATGAACCACGCCAAAGGCGTATTGGCTATCGGTATAAATGTTCACATCCAACCCCTCACTCAACTCACATGCTCTCAGTAAGGCAATAATCTCAGCAGCCTGAGCAGAATTGTAAGGTATTCTAGAAGTCTCTACCACCGTCTGTAATGTTGTTATTGCATATGCTGCTGTCGATGTCCCGTCTGGTAATTTAAAACAGGATCCATCGACATACAGTTCCCCGTCTGGTTCTTCCATGGGCCTGTCTGTCAGATCCACCCTCCCCTTTGTCTCCTCCTCCGTCCTATACAGACAGTCATGTATAACATCGTCATTTGTGTCCGTATCTGTGGGGATAGGTAACAAGGTGGCGGGGTTCAATGTGGCACACCTTTTAATTGTTACATGGGGCGCAAAAAGAGTCATCTCGTAACCCGTCAGACGAGCGCTTGTTAAATGCTGCGTCTGTGTCCTGTTCAGCAAAATATCCACAGCATGCGGTACCATTACTGTGAGATCTGATCCCAGCACGAGCCCTGCCGATTGTCTTATAGAGACCGCAGCAGCCGCCGTGGCTCTCAGACAGCTCGGCAGCGCTCTTGCCACATTATCGAGCATTGCAGAGAAGTACGCACACGGTCTCTGCTTCCCCCCAAAACACTGAGTTAAGACAGACAACGCGCAACCTTCCGCCTCATGCACGTAAAGAACAAAAGGCTTCTGGTAATCAGGTGTTCCAAGAACTGGCGCAGAACACAAAGACGTTTTTAGTGACTCAAACGCTTCCTGACATGCGGGGGTCCAGGGTAGGGGTTCGCGCACTTCTTTGGTAGTCAGATACAATAGGGGTTTTGTTAGTAGCGCATAGTTAGGTATCCACTGACTACAATACGATGTTATGCCTAGGAATGCGCGCACCTCTCGCTGCGTGTTAGGTATTTGCATGTTAGTGATCGCTTTTATGCGCTCCGGCGTCAATCTCCTCCCCACTTTCGAAAGGAGGTGACCGAGGTAGGTGACCTCCGTTCGACAGTATTGAAACTTCGGAAGGGACACTTTATGCCGCCTCTTTGCCAAATGGTGTAACAATTTTACAGTAGCATCCCGACAACCCTGCTCATCATCCGATGCTATTAGGATATCATCCACGTACTGCAACATGACGTTGCCAGGTGGAAGTTCCAGATCATCCAATTGTGCCTTTAGAGCCTGACTGTATATACTAGGACTCTCAGTGTACCCCTGAGGAATTCTCTTGAAGCGGAAGCTACGGCCAGCCAATGAGAATCCGAAGAGATACCTACTTTCTTCATGTACTGGAATACTGAAGAAAGCGTTTTTCAAATCCAGGACAGAGAAATATTTGGCCGAAGGTGGAATCATAGTCAATATCGTAGTGATGTCCGAGACCACCGGATACTGTGGCTCCACAACTCTATTTACCTGGCGCAAATCAATCACAAATCTATAGACATCAGGAGTATTATCAGTCGCATCAGGCGACCGTCTTTTAAGTACAGGCAAAATAGGACTGTTACATATATTCGAATCAGTTTCTTCTACAACTCCAGACTGTATCAATTCTTGAATTATCTGTAACAAGGCCTTCTCACCCTCTCTAGGTATTCTGTATTGTGGAATTCTGGGCAATTTGGCTCCCACCTTCACTCTTATTGACACCGGGGCAATATCCATTCTCCCTACATCATTGTCACTGACAGCCCACAAGCTGTCGGGGATGCCTTGAAACTCAGGTGGCAGCGGGTCGTCTTTTGAAAAGCACTGTAGTGGGCGGGCAACATTGGGGCCCAGAGTAAGGTACACGCCATCCGGAGAACAATAAATGGTGGCATGTAATCTCTTCAATAAATCTAAACCCAGCAAATTTTCTCCACAGTTTGATGTCAATAAAAACGGTGAATCAACAGTAAAGGGACCAATCGTTAAGGTGAGAGGTTTAGAAATGGGGCTAATCACCGGAGTTCCTGCGAAACCCATGGATATGTTATTCTTGCCAGACAGAGCCGCCCCTGGGACCCGAGAACGAGCCACTGAACTTTTCATTGCACCCATATCCACTAGAAATTTCTGCTGAGACCCTAGTAAGTCGGCTTCGACATAAGGTCCCCTCTGATCAACTTCCATAAGTACTGGTCCCATGCTCTGTCCTACGCTGTCCTAGTTGTGGGAGAACCCTGTCAAATCGTCCACCGAATAATCATCGTTGTAATACTGGCCCCCACTCCTCTGTGACTGTTGTCTATCTGTCCCGTTGTCAAAATAATTGCCTCCCGGTCTCCCGCCTCCTTCTGATCGCCCAGCCTGTCTCCCAAAATCACCACTACCCCGTCCTCGTCCTCTGCCTTGTCCAGTACCTGACTGAAGCAGCGGGCAGTCTCGCCACCAATGCCCTTCCTGCTTACACTTGGCGCACTGGTTCGGTCCCAGCCTTTCCCTACTCTCACCTCTCCCAAAACCACCTCCGCGACTCAGCGCCGCACCTCTTCCTCTGCCTCTTGCCACTTGCTGCAACAAAACCCTCGTCTTCAAATCTTTAGCCTTCTTTTCCTGCTTGTCCTTATTTTCATTTTCCCTGTGCTCGTAATATTGCGCCATACTTAGTATTCCCGAAGGAGAGGACGTTGTCCACGTGCTCTCGGACGCTTGCAGTCTAGCCGATATTTCAGGCAATAAATTTGTGACAAACCTGTTAACAAAGAGTCGTAACCCTCCATCCTGTGACACATCCTGTCCACTAAAATCCATGAACGTTTCCTCAAACCTCGTAAAGAAATCTGAGACCGCCTCATCCTTTTTCTGCTTACAAGCCGTCAATTTGTCCCAATCTACCTTTTTCGGGGGAATGAGAGAATGCATATATTTTATAATGCGTCCTGGCAGAGCTAATATCTCAGCCCTCGGCTTCTCCCCTGGCTTACGCTCCTTGTCCCAATCCTGTAACTCCTGCCATGTGCCTCCCAGCTCCTCCGTATGATCCGTACCTTTCACCTGTCGCCACACATCAACCGGAACCAAAAGCCCGAAAAATAATTCCACATCAGCCAACGTCATCACGGTAGAAGACGCTGCTTCCGTGAGCTCTTTATAATAGGCGGTCGGATTCTTTCTAGAATCCGGTAGCTGAGCCTTCAATGACAACACCTCGCTTCTCTTCCATGGCGTATACACCCATTGCTCCTGAAAATGCGCATCAATTCTGTTCCGTGTGACAGCCCTCGTGACTGGGTCTAACAACTCGGGGACCTCAGGATGAAAAATAGGGTGCACCTCTCGCATTGGGTGGAGACCTGGGAAGTGGGGTGTACCGACAGAGGGCAATTCATTCCTGTATTGCAATAGTGCACGCAAACTACTCATCACTTCCTTCACCCCCGTGTTCGTTCTGTACGCTCCAGCCTGTATATCCCGTAAAACCGCCGGAGCCACACCTCCATATCCCTGCTCCCATAGCGGTATCAACACACCAGCCATGTGCCACAAAGCGTGTTGCTGCATCAAGGGCTCAAAATCTTTCATGGTGGACCAAATGTCTTCGAACGAATAAATATTATTCCTGGCCCATTGGCATGCCTGATTAGCCACCATACTTTTTTCATCTAACCCGACTGTAGAACGTGTAAGCAACTTCCGTACCTGTGAAAACAATCCGCTACCTGCGCCGCGACTTGGTGTTAGCATCTCCTGACTGGGGGTGGTACTAGCTGAAACAGTAGGGAGTGCTAAAGAAAATGGTGAGGGGGCGGGTGAAGTGGTCTGGAGTAGAGAAACGAGGGGTGTCGAGGGCAGGGATTGTTGGGGGGCACTCGCTGAAGGACCTGGAATGGCACTACTAGGGGCCGAAAGTGGCAAGGAGGGGTACAAGGGCTGCGGGGCATAAGGGGGAGGGGGCCGGGCATTCAAAATGTCCTCCATCTCATCTGGGTCGTCCTCTCTCACTACGTAACTTTTATTTTCCCTCAACCTACAAAGTCTATCTGCGCGCTCCATGCGTAGTGCATTCTCATTTCCCATCTGTTCCTTCGCTTTCTGCGCCATAGTCTGGGTGGACTTTTTATACTCCTCTTTCTCTTCTCGCATCTTGCGTTTCCTGACCTCTTTCTGCCACACTCGCAAAGAGTCGAACATACTCTGGCGGCTACGCCTAGCAAACAGTTTATCTTGCAAATAATCCAATTTAGCTTCATCAAAAGAACCCGTCAAAGGCCATTGTAAATCCACATTATCAGCAGTGTATCGATGCCACAAGGTACCAAACAAAATCGGGACCAGTCCATGTTTAACATACATATCAAAACTCGGTGTCCCTTCAGGGGGTGCAGGTTGGCTCTCGGCCAGTCTAGTATCTGAGGGTCGACAACAGCATCCAAAACATCGCAACTTGCTAAAACACGGCATCTTTACTTTATCTTGAATCACAACTCAAGTTTATTCACACACAGACATATAGACGTACATCAGAGAACCACGTACACATATACAATATCTCCAAAACACGTGTTACCAAATGGGACAAGGCCCGTCGACCAAGTCCTGGGGAACCTGGACTCTACCGCAGACCGAACAGCACGCTAACTGTTCTGAGGAAGGGGAACAAATCCGCCACCCGTGCGGCACTGTGGATCACTGCGCACTTTACCGCGGGAAACCCAGATCACACCTCCACTGAATCACCACACTAGGAGTTCAGGACAAGCGCGTCAGAGTCTACCCACAATGAGCCACGCCTTCACCACAGTACCATTCGGTCGGATCACTACAAACAATTACCTCGAAATACGTCCCCAACCCCGTCAAGTCTGTCAGAGCACCAACTCGTACTCTGAGTTCCCCGGAGCACACTAGCCCCAGGAGCACACCGGCTCCTCAAACCATCGGAGACATTCTAGTCTCCCGGAACATTCCCGTTCCTGCAGCAATCACAGGTGGACCACTCACCTTCCGTAGGCGGCACCGACCTCTACCGTTCTCCACCTCCGGCTGCCAGGACCAACACGGTCAGCTTCAAGTTCCGCCTTCTGGACCCCGGCGTAAGATCCGAACCGGGACCTCTCCCGATCAGCAGGGTGGGGCAGCGCTGCGAGAACCAAGCTCGGCATCAAATGGGATCCCGGGCCCACCGTGCCGACCAGCGGGTCCCCGGTCTTCTGCTACCCACTTACGGGTGAGAAAGATCCTTATCGCGGGGTCCCTATTCGGGCGCCATCTGATAAGCGTGGCTCAAATCCACTGGAGTGACTTACAGCACTCACCTATAATTACCTTATAGGAAGTCAGCCGGACAGTGGAGAAGTATGAGCAAAAGTCTTTATTAGGCCAAACAACACTCATATGAGAGGGCCCTGTCCGACCTCACTCCTAGGAGTGCGAACGAGAGGACTGACTCTCTGCATCACAGCAATACATTATAATGCAATACAGTAAATGGGGTACGCCCCTTGTGGAAAATTACCGAGCCTCAGCCCAGTGAACAATGCTCTCATACAGCAGGCATCTGCACCTGCAAGGGATACATTATTATCTCTGCTCAAGGCCATGGAGCTAGGCTTCGGCGCCTCTGGGCATGGGAACATTGCAGATAGCGGAACTTGTTAGTTTCGGCCACAGTAAGCCGAGAAACGAAAACTGCTGTCTTAGTATATTTCTGTATTCCTGCGGGAGGGGCATGAGCGAGCAGAACCCGCAGGCACAGAGAGTTACACAAAATGGTGGCACACAGGCTAAGCTAAGAAACTAATATGGTCACGCATACATTTGAATATAAGTGATAGGTAAGAATATGAATTCAGCATAAGTGTATATACGAAATACATTAGTTAGTCATATGATGCTAACTCACACGTCATCATAGGGTAATTAGAGCATATAAAAGTGAATTCTATCATTGGCGCTAAATACGAGAATGCTTTTCCTCCAGAGCGACACAGCCTTATGAGCGGTACTTTTAGGAGACCCCACGTCCCGGATCTAAGGTTTCTGTTAGGTACGTGTTTGGTAAGTCTCTTTTGGAGGCATTTAGGACCTCTTCCATTGAGATCTGTGTAATTGAGACAACAGATCTTAAAGAACGATCCCTTTCTCACTGATAGCCAGTGGAGTTCTCGCAATAAGGGCGCCGATGCAGGGCCCACTGGGCGATGCAATACTATCCTAGCTGCAGTGTTTTGAATCACCTGCAGTTGCTCAGCAGGGTCTCTCCTACCCCTATAGTTAATCAAAAAAGACTAGCTGGGATGGGGTTGGTATGATATTATATTGTAATCATACTGGTGACTCAGTATTGTTTTGTCAGGGAGAGGTGGCACCTGTTGGGTGTCTTTAGAAAGCCCTCACCCACCAATCTAGTTGGTGGCATGCTTCATCATCGGGCCCACCCAGTGACACCTAGCGTGTCCCGGGTGTGCTACGACGCCTGACTACAGCGGAGCAGGTATGTCACTGTGTGTGCGGTGAAGGGTGTTAAGTAAGTGAGTTTAAAACGGCTTGGCGGGGGTCCCAATGCCCAAAGGGTAAGAATACTTTATTAAATGGGCCTCCGCCAGCGGTTAAAAATAAGGCAGCGGGACGTTGGAGGCGAGTTACGACCTCCTACGTCTGGCTTTCTTCAGGACTGATAAAAATGTGTGTGGTTAAAATAGGTTCTGCGAAGGAGGCACAACAGGTCCCACGCCGGCTCTGACCAGTAATCCTGGTCAACCACATGCCACTTCAATAACCTTGAAGTCTGACCTACCTAAAACTAGCGTGATCTTGAGAAGGGAATCCCCCCTCTCACAGTTAGATACACTTTAGGGCGTGTAGACACATAGCCTGCACTACACAACCCTATTTTAACCACACACATTTTTATCAGTCCTGAAGAAAGCCAGATTACAGATAAGGCACTGGCTGAAACATGTTGACACATTAAAGGACGTAGGAGGTCGTAACTCGCCTCCAACGTCCCGCTGTCTTATTTTTAACCGCTGGCGGAGGCCCATTTAATAAAGTATTCTTACCCTTTGGGCATTGGGACCCCCGCCAAGCCGTTTTAAACTCACTTACTTAACACCCTTCACCGCACACACAGTGACATACCTGCTCCGCTGTAGTCAGGCGTCGTAGCACACCCGGGACACGCTAGGTGTCACTGGGTGGGCCCGATGATGAAGCATGCCACCAACTAGGTTGGTGGGTGAGGGCTTTCTAAAGACACCCAACAGGTGCCACCTCCCCCTGACAAAACAATACTGAGTCACCAGTATGATTACAATATAATATCATACCAACCCCATCCCAGCTAGTCCTTTTTTGATTAACTATACATATAAACCGGGGATCTGGACTAGCTATCTGGTCCTCTCTCTCCCTCTTGATACACGCACCCCTCTCTCCTACCCCTGCCAACAAAGCGTTGCCATAGTCCAGGTGACTGATGACCAAAGCCTGGACCAAGGTTTTGCGATGGGTAGTAGGCATAAAGGGGAAGATTTTGCGCAGCAGACGCAGGCTATAGTAGCAGGATCTGGTTGTGGTGGCAATTTGGTCTTTCCTTTAGGGTCAGGGTGTCTAGGACAGACTTCCAATGTGGAGATCTGTGACTGCCTGACATTTAATTCAGACTATTCATTGCTGTTCAGTGCAGGCTGAGCAGGTACAGGAAGCTGTGGCCTGGTTGTAAGTTACTGCAGGTGACGACCATGTAATTCAGACTGGGAGAACACAGGGAGCAATAACCCATTACTACAGCCCTCCAAGTAGAGACCGTAGAAGGCCTGGGGACTGAAAGAACAGAGAAGGCTCCGGCCTGCTCTAAGGGACTATGATTAAAGACTGTGTAGTCCAGACTAGACCAACACAGCAACCTATGTCCTCGCTGTAAGACAATATGCATCACAGATCGGAACAAAACCACAAATGTGCAGCGCTGTGGACATATCACTTTGCGGATGTTTATAAGTCCATGGACCACATGTATCAAATATCATTTTGCGATGACCAAATGGCGATTTTTACCGAATCACTATTTGGTAAGCACAAAATGTGATGTATTTAAGGAGTCTCTAAAGATTTAGCGATTTCTTGAAATTACCAAACATCGATTCAGTAAATAGGTAATCACTATTAGGTAATACTACTCCAATCTTTCCTATGGGCCTAAAGGCCTATAGGGGCGTATGGTTTTGCATTAGCTAATTTGTGATTACCTAATTGGTAAACGCAAATTAGGAAATGCGAAACCAAGGATGCCCTAAGGCACCCCTGAAGCCTGCCCCCAAAACAATTGTAAAGCTAGGAGTATGTGTGCGTTACTTGGCACTTTGAAAATGTTTCTAAAAGTTCACATGGTTACTACTGACTAGGAGATGATGGTAATAGCATTCCCTAAATGTAAAGTTAGCATTAGAAAATGCTTGGGACATGAGCTTAGGGAATTGTGAATTGCGATTTCCGATTTGTAGTCGCAACTTTAGGTAATCACCAAAAATTGTGACTACCTAAAATGCACTGCCAAAGCCTTTCATGCATCTTGAAAGGCTATTTTGCATTCGCTAACAGCTTAATTTAGCGATTCACACCGTTTGCAAATCCAAAGTAGGATGATGTATATGGTCCCATGTTACCTGTTCTGTACTGTAAAAGGGGAGATCCCCAGCTCCTTGCTTTTTAACACATCTATGGGTAGATCAGGCTCATTTGGCTAATACAAAAATTCTATGCAATATTTTACAACTGATAAAAACTTGCTATGGTTGCATGAAAAAAATGTGTTGCCTTGTTTTACACTCCACCAATTTCAAATTCTACAGCTATCACTGACAGTGTCTAGAGTTCATACCTGGATGCCAGCCATAGTGATATGTGCATCAAAAGATTAGCTCAGGGCCCCCATCCCTACTCTTTATGATTCTCTTATCAGCCCCATCTCCTTCCTGACATGTGCCAAGGCCGTTTCATTGTGGGCTCTCACTGAATCAAAGAGCACCCTTTGAAGAGTACTGGGGAAGTCTGGTCTTACCCTCCCTGGTGTTTGTCTCACCAAACTTATATGAATGCAGCAATACGCAAATTTGTCTAGAGGGGATCCCATGCACGCACTGCCCAATACTGTATCTTGTTTGTACTCTACCAATCATAGACACACATGATCCAGCATATGCATTTAACATGCATGCACTGCACCCTTTATGTATTGCACCACTCACATGTGCACTTACACCCAGCACATGCCTTTACCCTGCATGCACTGCACAGCACTACATCCTTCAGATGCTGTACCACTCATGGGCACATATATGTCTAGCACAGGCATTCCCTAGGCATGCACTGCTTAGTCCTGTATTATACATGTATTATATTCTTCTCAGGCACACTTAAACCTAGCGCAGATACACCACTTCTGCTCTTCGCAGCACTTCACACCAAACCAGTTAAGCACACAGCAGCAGAATTTTAAAAATTAGTGAGCCTGTAGGTTTCACTCCAATGACATAGGTTAAAAAGAAACTACTCACTCCTACTGATCATTACACAGTATGCTGTCATCCTTGGTTTCATGCTTCTTAACTCCTGGTGAAAGTAGTAGCCTTCCACCATTATGAGGGAAGCAATTTAAAGGCCCCTCCCGGTCCATAAAAAATGGAGTCCGCGAGACAGGCCTATGTTACGGCATACACGCATGATTCGTATTTGCTTATGAGAACAAACATTTCTGGATGATCCAGGCAACAGTGCAGTTGGCCACTCTGGAAAGAGAAGAGGACTTTTCCATCCCAACAAGTGGTGAAGGCAGAAAACTTTGCGGTAGAGCCAGGGCCGACTGGGAACAATAACCGGCCTGACAAAGTGCTCCCCGGCCCCCTCCCTCTCCCCCCGGGGGTTGGGGGTGCGGCCGAGCTCTTTGCCAGGGCCGTTTTTCAGCCGATTTTGTTACATGGCCGATTTTGCAGCTATGCTGCTAAAACGACCCTGTAACAAAAAGGTCCCCAGGGGCCCAAAACCAGCCCCCACACGTGCGGCGCACCAGGGGATTGCCCGGTGCCCGCTACGGCCAGTCCGGCCCTGGGTAGAGCTGAGCCAAAGACGAGCCCTTGCCAATAGAATTATTTTGGCTTCAAGAGCTAGAGTATGTATGGAGGTAGAGACCACTGCACATTTTATACATGCAATACCAGCATTCCGAAAATAAGAAAATGCTTTTCCCAATTTATCTATCTTTTTCTATCACATTTTGCCACACTTCTTACAGAAAAAAACTGGCCTTTTGCTGTCTCTTCTAAGTCGAAAATCAGACATTAGGCCACAAGCAATCATTACCTTCTGTCTCTAATCCAGGCTGTACTAAGTGAAACAGAGTGATTTGCATTATATCACCGTTTAGCAACAATTTGTAGCTATAATACAATCATGCTTCATACACCCAGATCATAACGATTTAGCCAGGAAACCAGTATTCACTTCTTCTTAGGCCTGGACTCTATTCCCTTGATACTGCATGTGAATGATCACATAGGGGCCGTGGCTACCCAATATGGAGGAGCAAATATGCTGGAGAGACGCTCCCTCGCACCATGCTGCTATCCTCGCCCATCCGGACATCATACACAGCCTCCTACCGGCTTTGCACCTGTGTTTGAGGAGCGGCAAGGGAAGCACACTCTAAGGAACCCCCTGGAGACCGTAAAGGATGCTGGGACAGCACCCATTGTCTCCCAGCCTAGAGGCTGGGGCCGGGCTGCTGTGGTTCGATAGCAAACTGGATGCTGCACTCTTCCTCATGAGGAGCAGAACAAAGCTGGAGGCTGTTGAGGTGGGGCATCCCTGTGTGAAGGCAGGCTGTTGCGTGGTCGAGCAGTGGTCCTGCAAGCCGCTATTCCTCTTCAGCACACCATGGACCCTTAGGGAGAAGATGCAACTGTGTGTTTGGGCCTCCACAGAGACAGCCTTCAGTTACTGGGCTTTCCTGGACAGAGAGTTGGTGGTGGCCCTGGTGTGTCCGCACCACAAGAAGCTGACTGCCTGGAGACCTAGGGCAGCTGAGTACAGTGGAGGGGGATGGGAGGCCTGAAGTGGCGAGAGTGTGATGCTCGCCTGAGTCCTGCCTGGGCACCTAAAGCTACAGCCTCTAAAAGTAAGGAGGAGAGGGCAGAGCATCTCCTGACTGCGCATTGGGTCTCCCAGTGCACTGGGGTAGTTCTGAGGATTGGTCATAGTGTCCCATGTCCTGTAGGCACTGAAATTAACTTTGGTCTCCCTCTCCGCCATTCTTGCCGCATGTCTGCATTGCTTCCACCTCATCAAAGTCTCCTGAGAGGAGGGCGCTCACTGTGGGGTCTGCTTGTGGACCAATTGGGGCATTAGTGACACTAGAGGAACCCGGGCCGTAGCCCCTACTAGATGTCACATTACGAGGGTCGCTGCCTCTCTGTCATGGTAAGCCTCCTTGGGACCTCTGAGAACTGCCTTATACTGCATGATAATGTTACTTTGTCTATAAGTACTGGCTGTGTGTGATTCGCCCAGGCCTACAGAATACTCATAGACCCCCTGCAGACAGCTGTAATGGCTGGGCCACCACAGAGGAGAGGGGAGTGCTGTCACTCTTTCGCTGGCGGGGTCTTTCCCGGGCTTAGGGAAAGCGGTCAATTCCGATGCTCCCTGCTGGTACCAGCTTCCGGGGCAGATTATTCCTCAGCAGACAGGAGAACCACACCAACCCATTGGTAGTGTCAAGATGGGCAAACCCAAGGGCAAAGACACGGTGTGACCCTAGACCCACAAGCGACATCCATGTTGGAAGGTGCACCTTTAGGGAGTGATGCAAATGGCATGCAGACACAGGATAAAAGTCTGGCGATGACTGCGTATTCGAAGGCCTCACTACAAATACAGATCAGATCTGTTGTGTAAGAAGTAGGCCTCTTGAGTTCCCACCACTAAAAACTTAAAGAGTCAAAGAAACAGAAGGATCAGTGGGGTAACTTGAACCGGCTCAACAACTACTGCAGACACAACTAAAAGACCTGACTGCTCGTGTGAAAATCCTAGAACAAAGAGTAGAGGATGCTGAAGACTGCAACTGAAGAAATAATGTGTGCATCGTGGGTCTGGCTGAGGGCACCAAGGGTGTGGATATATGGTTGCTTGCCTGGAGGAATGGATAAAAACACAGCTGGCTCTAACTGAATTTTCTCCCTTCTTTGAGCTGGACTGTGCAAACCGGGTCCTGGCGCAGCCCCCACAGCTGGTGGTTGCCTAGTTGTTGCACTACAGGTATTGTGACATTCTGTTGCAGAGACCCCGCATGGCTAGCACCTTTCAAATAGGCAATGCTGCAGTGACTTTGTTTCCGGACTTTACTGCAGCTATCCAGGTCAAGCGAGAGTCCTTCCTTGAAATTAATTGCGTAGTGCAA
Organism: Lissotriton vulgaris; assembly: GCF_964263255.1. NCBI lineage: Eukaryota > Metazoa > Chordata > Amphibia > Caudata > Salamandridae > Lissotriton > Lissotriton vulgaris. The sequence goes on from NC_141685.1 coordinate 446,524,283, forward strand.
GAAGCTGGCATCAGGTATTCTCTGCTTGTTAGAAATAGGGTTTTTGGTTAGTAGAGGTATGCAAACTGTCTAAGTAGGAACCATAATCCTAATCAGGGTAACTCAGATACACACTAAAAGCTAGCCTGCTCTCACGCTCTGGTAGCATGGCACGGAGCAGTCAGGCTTATCTTAAGAGGCAATGTGTAAAGTATTTGTGCAACACAACACACAGTAACACAATGAAAACACCAGAAAAAGACTCCAAACTGTTTTAGAAACATAGACAATAATTTTATAAATAAATCATGACCAAGACGAGAAAAATCCAATACGTAGAAGTTGAGTTATGAATTTTGAAAGAATAAAAAGAGTTCTAGCGCTTAGAAGAAATATGCGCAAATTGGGGTCATCTGGTCGTGCTGAACGGGGGCAGAGTCAACTGTTCAAGCCAACTGCAATGGAGTGCAGGCTGTGGAGAAGAGCCACACAGGACCAGTGAACAGAGTAGATTGATCCTGGTTGCAACAGCGAGATAAGGGGTGCAGATGAGCAATGTGTTGATATCAAAATCGCATTTGAGGTGATGCATTGATTTTCTCCATGCCGTGGTTGAAATGCATTGGTTCTGAAAACGAAACACCAAATCGAGATGATTAGGTTCTGAAGTGTAATGCGCCGGGTTTCTACTCCTGCAACAGGGTTGATGCACCGGTTCTGCTCCAAGGAGACTGGAGATGCATTGATTTCTCTGGTGTAACTATCTGAGCCCACTTCCAGTGAACCAGGCACAGGAGCAGGAGGAGAGACTTTGATAGCCCTGAGTCTCAAGCAACAGGAGGCAAGCCAATATGCCTTTGGAGCTCCTTTGGCTGCAAGGCAGAGTCCAGCTCTCCCTCAGAAAGCACGGTCAGAAAGCAGCAAGCGGAAGGGTAGCATAACAGAAAATTAGGCCTTCCAGATCAACAATCCAGCAGCGGTTCTTCTGACAGAGTTCAATTACAGGTCCATAAGTGTCTGATTTGATGGGGTCAGAGCCCCAGTACTTATACTCAGGTATGCCTTTGAAGTGGGGGTGAATTCAAAGAAGGGTGTTTGAAGTGCAAGAAGCCCTTTCTTCCTGCCCTGGCTCCAGAAAAACTGTAAGGGATAATCACTCCTATGTGTGGGGGCAGGACCTTGCCTATTCAGGTTTGAATGTCAGCTCCTCCCTCCCTTTCTGCACAGGAACAGATTTCAAAATGCAGATGAGTACTCACACACCTAACCTTCCTGTGTATGTGAATATCTAGAGGGAATGCACAAATTTGAAGCTGTTACCCACCCCAGACATTTAATGGAGACAGGCTGCAGGCGCACAGAGCTGTAAGAGCAGAAAAATGTCCACTTTCTTAAAGTACCATTTCTAAAACAGTAGTGTTAACTCCAGCTTCACCAGTGATGAGGATTTATCATTGCCATTCCAAAGATATAAAAAATGACACAACCCTCCTTTCTAACCAGGAATTACAGCTTAAAAGTGTATTAAGGAATTCCCAATGTTAAATCTGTATTTTGTAAAGCGCAAACTACTCACCCTTGCGGGTCTCAAGGCGTGGGGGCCGTCGTGGAAATGAAGTGAGCTATTGCCCAGAGTCACACGGTGCTGAGCTGAGCTGCCGCAGGAGCAAAAAATAAATGTGGGTGTTTATCACTACTAGGACATGGAAAACTTAAAAATACATGCCCTACCTTTTGCTTACACAGCATCCGGTCCTATGGGCTGCATAGGGTCTATCTTAAGAGTGACTTATTTGTTATAAAAGGGGAGTTTAAGGCTTGGCACAGGGTTTTAAATGCCAAGTCAATGTGAGAGTAAAACTGCATACACAGGCTCTGCAGTGGCAGGCCTGAGACTAGTTTGAATGGCTTACACATAAGCTCCCTTGCCCTCCCTTCTTTGTCTCCTCCTGATTTAGTGAACAGCGCCAAGAAACCGACCGGTGTATGTTGCGCTTTACAAATTGTTTTTACATTACATTACATTACATTACTTGTGTTGCAGGCACAATCGGTGCTGCAGGCCAATTTGCATTTTATTTACATGTCCTGGAAATATCGTATACCACTTCACAAGGGCCTTTTAAGTAACCTAAATATACTAATTGCGTATATACCAATGTTATCATGTTTTGGGGAGGAACACATGCACTTTAGCACTGGTCAGCAGTGGAAAAGTGCTCAGAGTCCTAATGCCAACAAGAAGATTCAGCAAAAACAGGAGGTAAGCAAGCAAAATGTTTGAGGGAAGATCACTGAACATCACTAAGCCTGACAGGTCTCACACTGCTGTTCCCAGCCAAACTGTGGATCATGTTGGGTGTGGCGACGCACATATTTCTGACCTCAACTGAGGCCCTGTAGTGGCTCGACAAGTACAAGGCGGAATGCTCGGTAACTGGGTTACCTAACCGAACACCTTCGTGGCACAGATAGCTGAAGTGGGGACGGCGTGTTAGGTCGGCCGTGAGCACATTGTGTGGCCCAATAAAAGCTCGGGAGGATAAAGACAGAGTGATAGCCTTGACAGCGGTGACGGACCTCACAAGGGGTCATAAGTAGGACTCTGATGGGGGATCCAACTAAGATAAACATTCTATCGGCTCTGCCTCCGAGGCCCCCTCAGTGGACAAATTAATCCTGCCCCTATTCACACCTAGATCTGCGGATGACTTGATTTGACTTTCAATGTGGCTGTTGGTAAAGGGGTCATGATTGGGGGTCGTGATGACTATTGAGATGTATGTTATCTGTTTATTGGAGTATTAGATGTTTATTGAGCATTTTTTCATATGGCTTGACTGGATGTGGTTTACCGGTTGCCAAGACATTACTGATACCATAGGCCCGCTAGGGGATTGTTGGATAGGCGTCTCCCAGCTCCACTGGATCCCTGATCTTCCCGAGGGTGTGTCGTAATGAGAGGTACTGACAATTGCTTGCATGAAGAGCAGGCTTGCCTCCATTCCCTCCCTGCCAACCCCAACACGTTGACACTGGACAGCATGATTTGGCAGCATGAATGTGGTGGTGCCTGGTGGAAGTGATAGCTAGTGCATGATGTCGGTCTGGACTGCCCACCCCCCACACGGGCCCACAACCATTATTTGGAGGGCGATGCACTTGTGGTATTTGTTTCTCCACTTTGTTCTGTCTAGGTTTGGACAGCTGGCTGTTGCCAGTCTGCCCTAGGGTCGGGAAGTTCTGGGTTTGTATTATTATTATGTGGGTTCCCAGGTTAGGGTTAATGTCTCCTTAAAAAGTGGAGGGGTTGGATCCTGGGGCAGTTCTTCTGGATCAGATTTCGTTACATGACCAGACCCATGGCAAATACAGAGCTGACACTACTGAAATGGAATGTAAGAGGCATGGGTAAGGCTGCACGGTGGCACAAAATATAGATATTTCTTAAACGTCTGGCAGTACACATAACCCTCCTACAAGAAACACACCTCTATGCTGAAGAAGCACACCTCCTCCGGCGGGGCAGGAGGGGACAGGTATTTACCACTGGATATTCTGCCTATTCCAGGGGTGCACTGATCTGGATTCATACAGGTGTTCCCTTTGAAGTTCTGTAGTCACATGTTGATAAGAATGGCAGATATGATCTAGTGCAGTGATACTCAAAGTACGGCCCGGGGGCCGCCTGCAGCTCTCCTGACCTTTATATGCGGTCCCCTCATTAACTGTGGCACTGAGCTGCTATTTACTCACTCAATACAAAGAAACCAAAAAGATGTCAATTAAACAGGAAATGCATTTCAAGGTTAATTGAAGTTAAAGAAAGAACATGACTAGGGTGTCCTGCACCACTTAACTTAAAGAACAATTTAGTTTCTAAAGACATCTTTCAGCAAATGTGTAAAAAAATTATAGTCTTTTTATAATTCGAAAAGTGTATTTCATGAACATGCACAACCGTTTTATGTTAGTACATCAGAATATATCAGTGCATTGAGAAGTATTTTTCCTTTCTAAAAGTGATAGTTTTTAAACATGAATTTAGAAACATTAATTCCCTCCCGCCTTGACAGCAACGCCAATTGTGAATCAAGATGCAAGTAGGTTATATGCACTCTTTGGGTGGCCTAGGCTCCTATTATACATTAACAACATTATAGTTTATTAAATCAAACACAGGAGAACGTTTTGTAAAGCGCACATCCTAAATGCATGTCCTTCGAGGTCCTCTTATATGTGATAATGGAGAAGAAAAAAGGAGGGAATTTGAAATAAAACTATTGCCTTGGATCACACAATATGGTTAAGTGGGGAAGCCGGGATTCATCCAAGGTTTTCTGGTTTCACAATTCAGCCACTACATGTATATGCTTCGCTTTACCACCAATTTCCTCCCCACCCTCCCACCCTGACAACCTCCCTTCTGACATCAATGCGGCCCTCGCTCACTTCACACAGCAAACGTTATGGCCCTCAGGGAAATGTTTGTGAGTACCCATGTTCTAGTGGAAGGGAGGCTTGATGGGAGGTCCTTGACTCTGGGAAGAATATACACCCCCATCCAAGACCAATTTGTGTTTTTCACCCAGCTGTCTACTCAGCTGGGCTCTCTGTCCAGTCGAGACATGATTCTTGGAGGGGATTATAACTGTGTAGCCGACACCTCTTTGGATTGCTCTATTCCTCCATTACCAGGGGCTTTAGCTCATAGAGTGGCAAAGGAGTTTCGGGACTGGATGGTGGGCTGGGGCCTAGCGGACATGTGGAGGGTGCAACATGTTGGGGACAGGGATTAATCCTTCTATTCAAGCTTACATGCTCTCCATGTCCCCTTGGATAAGGGTCCTATACCCTGAGCCCCTCTGTCCACTCTTTTATCACACTGATTACCTTGGTCGCACCATCCCAGACCATAATCCACCTCTTGTGAGCATCCAGTTGGGGACCCCTCGGCCAGTGGTACCCACATGGCAGCTTTGCCCTTTGGTCCTAGAAGACAGTACCTATCAGAATGGCCATCTTTGACTATTTAGCACATAACGCAGACATTCAAATCTCTTTGTTGAGTGGGTGGCATTTAAAGTGCTCATTTGGGGTCACTGCATGGGGAAATAAGTGGGGGTTCGAAGGTAGCTGGACCATCAGCTAGTTTTATTGGATGGGACCATACACAACCTAGGTAATCAAATTGATTCTAACCCTGATGTGAGCAAATGTTTCAATGTCTTGCTCAAGAAACTCCGGTGCCACAATTACAAGGTCTACATTGAGAAGGCCCACAAAGAGGAAGTTAAAGAGGAGAGGCTACTGATTTGGTTAGTCCGCCACGAGTCCCGCGAGAACCCAAAAGCATCAGTAAATGGCCCCTGATAGGCGGCGGGTAAATTCCCAAGAGGAGATCAATGGGCTCTTTCATGATTCTTATATACAGCTCTATGGGAAACTCCTGGCTGCCACAGGTCAAGATATAGAAGCTTGTTTTACCCCCCCTACAGTTGGGTTAGGGACTTTACCCCCTCTCACACTCAAAGACCTAGGGGGACTTGTTAACCCCCAGGAAGTCAAAGATGCGATCAGAGAAATGGCCTACGGGAAGACACCGGGCCCAGATAAGCTCCCAGCAGAACTTTAGTCAGCTTTTTCTGCATCACTGGTCGCACCTGGCCATGAGTAAAGCGGAACTCCCAGCTACTACATGGGACACAGTGGTCATCCTTCTCCCCAAGACAGCTGCCTAGAGTGCGCCTACTGCTGCATATTGAGTAAGATACTGGCTATGCGACTTTCCCCCCATATAAGTGCTGATTCACCCCACCAGTGCAAATTCATTCCCCCAGCAAAGCACTTCCCTCAATTTATGCTGTCTTTACTCTGTGTTGTTAGCCTCCTGGCCAGTCGAGGGTCTAATGCTGGCCTGTTGGCCGTAGACATGGAAAAAGCATTTGACACTAGCAGCTGGGAATATCTAACGATATACGAGAACCCTCACTCACCATAAGGTGACATGCTTCATCATTAGGTCCCCTCTTCACACTAGGACTGCAAGGTACCCAGGGTGGGCTTCTACTCTCCCCTACAAGAGGAGCCTGGTTGTCAAACGCACTGCAAGTGCTATTCTTATTTGGGGAGGGAGGGGCAGAGTGCAATAATGATATGTGAATTAAAACTATCTCTTGGTGGGTAAATACATGTTATTCTGGCACCCCCAATGGATAGGACTAAAAACAAACTCAGTGAGATAGGGATATGGATGTTCCCCTATTATATTGTCTGGTCAACATGTTTCTGTCGTAATTGACCAAAAGGTTCATGGCATTCCTCAGGACCAAAGATGTATGTCACTCTGCTAATACAACCAAATTTAAAAAGCAAAAAGCCAATAGAACATACTTTCACGGTATTGGTCAACCTTGTGGCACCATCCTTTGGTGAGGACCACAAGATTTAAACAATAACGTAGTTATGTTGAACGTGCCCTCTTTGCAGAAGAGCTTTTAAACCTAATTACGCGATACACCCTAACAGACCCGAACGATGTGTTCTTGTGAGATTTAAACATCCATTGGAACAACACAGAAGATACCTCAATCTGACTACTCACAAACCTCCTGGAAATTAACGACCTAAATCAACTCTGTAGGGAACCAACTCACATCAAAGGCTCCACCCTTGACGCAATTATAATGAAAAATGACCTTATCTCCATCAGCTCCATCTCACCTATTGACTGGTCTCACCACCATCTAATTCTTTTCAACATCAATTCCCCTACCAGATCCCGCCCTGATGTTATAAAGAAGCCAAAGCTGTTAACCAGAAATATCAAACAAGTCCCAATTCGTGAACTTGAATACAAAATTTGTGATCAACTACAGCCCCTTCCCTTCTTGTCCACCTTCAGACAAGCTCAATTCACACTACAGCTCATCAATATCGGATGTTCTCGACCAAGTGGCCCCGCCTAAACTAAAACAATTAAGATCTTTATAATCAAAAGCTTGGTTTAATGCTGATCTCAACAGCAAAAGAAGAAAACTCAGAAAAGCAGAAAGGACTTGGAGTCAAAACCCCTCAACTTATCGCCTATCACTACTTAGAACAACAAGGCTGTCTTACAAAAAACACATCTTTAAAGAAAAAGCCTCCTTGTTCTGCAACCAACTGGATAGTGCAGAAAACAGACCTAGGGAGCTCTTTAACATTGTTAGACAACAAACTACATCAGCACCCCCTCCTGCTATAATCGCCACAAATAAAAAAGATGTGAAGAAATTGCTAGCTTTTACACTGACAAAGTCGCAAAAATTTAGCAAACCTTCTTGCAAGACTTCTCTCCTCCCTCCATCATTCGCACCTTCATCATCCCACCTCCCCTCGCAGCTGATCCAAGTCTAGAGCTCGTTCAGACCGAACGACCATGATAATAACCAACAACTTGATGAATCTTGCTAAACTGAAAAACAACACCCGCTGGTCAGACTTCAAACCCTTGTCTGAAAAGGAAGTCTTCAATATAATAATAAATCCAAAACCAATGTCCCACACCAATGATCCCCTCCCATCCACGATGGCGAAAAATCTCAACCACATCATTGGCCCATTCTGTGCTCTCATCATCAACTCATCTCTCACCACGGGTTGTGTGCCGATCTCGCTCCAACTAGGACAAATCACACCCATCCCCAAAAATATCAGGGCTGACAACAATCTCAGACCTATCTCCAACTTCCCGTTCCTTGCCAAGACTTTGGAAAAATGTGTCATAGAGCAACTTAATCATCATAGACGAAAATGTTCCCTCCTTGACACTTTCCAATCCGGGTTTAGGAAAGGCTGTTGTACAAAAACGGCCATGCTGAACATATCCGATGACATCCACAGAACCTTAGACAAGGGTGACGCCTGTCTACTTATTCTAGTCCCACTTGAGTCTTTGAAGTTGCGTTTCGGTTTGAATGGCACTGTGTACTAAAATGGTACTCGTCCTATGTTCAATACAGCTTACAACAAATCAAAATCAACTCTTGCCTGTCTAAACCCACTCGGATCAATCTTGGCGTGCCTCAGAGTTCAATTCTATCCCCCTCCCTTTTCAATCTCTTTATGGAACCCTTAACGGTCATCTTGAAACAGGCAGAGATCAAATACCACCTATATGCTGATGACACCCAACTTTACTACAAAATCAAATCACCCAGTGACATTCGACATCTCACCGACACACTGAACAAATTACAATCCTGGTTGTACGCAAATCACTTAAAGCTAAATCCCATCAAGACAGAAGTTATTCTTTTCTCCCCTAAAAATAACCACCTTCTTATACATGAATGGCCCATCAACCTAAATGCTTTAAAGTGCTCTCTTACTTTATCAAACTCTGCAAAATCCCTTGGCTTCGTGTAACACCATGTCAATGAAAAAGCACATGAAGAATACAGCAAAAGGAGCACTGTACACGCTTAAAAACCTCTCTAAACTAGACTATGGTAATACCACACTCACTGGGACACCTAAAACTCGCCTCGCCCCCCTGTGATCAGTTCTTAACATGGCAGCCCGGCTCATCTCAGATGTTAAATGGTTTGAGCACATCACTCATGCACTCAAGAGCCTCAACTGGCTTCCTATTGAAGGAAGATATACCTACAAGACTGCATGTATCACCCACAAAGCCCTACACTCTCATACACCTAACTACTTAGAAAATAAGATGACAAAAGCAGGAACCACTAGAACATTGAGAAGCTCCAATGCTCTTCTGCTCCGACTTCCCATTCTAAAAAAGACAGCAACCAAGGTGTGCTCTTTCTCTGAAAATGCTCCAAGCATAGGGAACTCCCTACTGTGTGACCTTTGATGCAACCCTTCCTTCCCTTGTTTCAAGAGAAACCTGAAACTCCTACTCCTCAACAAATACTTTAACTTCTAGTCTATGGATCTTAGTAAAGTAACGCTTGATCAGACCTAGACCCTCTGTCTAAAACGTCGGTTTGCTTTTTCTTTGTTTTTGTGCTTTTTGTGCTTTTCTGACTTTTAGATCCTCTCAAATTGTGTTTCTAGTGTTGGTCACTCTACTAGCACCTTTGATGGGTACCATTTGTCCATTGAACGACTGACTCATATGTTCATTGCATGCCTGTATTACTGTATTCTACCATGACCATGTAAAGCACTCTGACACCTACGGGTCTAGCTAGCGCTATATAACACTTATATAAATAAAAATAAATAAATAAAATAGTTCTTCCAAGTGCTGCATATAATCAGTGTTATTATTCGCCTATGATTGTACAATTTGCCACTTATATAATCACATTTAATCCTTATATCAGTGCCTCTACTTTTGTCAAATTACTGTGTTGAGACTCAAGTAGGTAAAATGATTTGACAGGGATCACAGAAATTAGAGCACTGGGATTTGATGAACGTTGTTCACTCAAGTCAACTTTGTAACAACTGGCTAAGCCGAGTCAAAATTGCCATGTATGAGCCACGCTGCTCACAAATCGCACATTGAGCCACTTTACTAATAATGACGTCATAAATAGCAAAGACAGCCTCTAAAGTTCTACATCATGAATCTTTTTATATCTGATCCTGACAAGCAGGGGACTTGTGGAGGATTCTAGTCAAAGGTAGGCCAGAAGACTTCAACATTCCTGTTAGTGGGGTGCATCACAGACAGACATGGCATTTTGAGGCAATTTTGTCAACAATTTATGTTTGTGCAAAGTCACCAAAGTGATTAAAAGTGGTGCAATGTGATGATTTGGGATTTTCCAATTATGTTTTTTGCAGTGAAAAGTTGCCTATGGTGCATTGGTGTTCCCACACTACCACCCAAGATTTGTGATGCAAAGCACTGTCTAATAACAATGATATACAGTGCATTGTTCAAAATAATTATGCCTCCTTGAGGCAGGTACAAATTAGGAGATTTTATTTCTCGAAATATTTCAACATTTGCAAGTCTGTTGAACTGTACAGCACATGTTCAAAGGAAGAAAGGTTTTTAAGTGTGTCTGAGCATAGTATTTTGTACAGGAAGTCTATCCTTCAAGTATAAAGCCTATTTTAGACACCATGCACACACCTTTGCACTAAAGGATAAAGGTGTGTGTCAGTGCCCAAACCTCATTCTTATTGAGAATGTCTACAGTTTTACTCTAATGTATGATATTTAATAAAGTAGGGGCATGTTCATCGGGGAGCGGTGTAGTCCCTATCGGATTTTGGTGCTCCCCAATGGAATGGTCTCTACTTTATTAAATTTCATACATTAGAATACAACGGTAGACTTTCTCAATAAAAATGACAGACAAGAGCCAAAGTTTTAAAGTTTATTCAAAATTATAAGTACAGAAATACATAGGCTGGATAATAGGTAAATTAAGCTTATAGGCATATAAATCATAAAGTGTAAAGTTCTACAGAAAATCCAGCATAGATTCACCTTCTAAGAAATGAAAAAAGTGGGAGCTCCCAAACAGAAATGCAGGTCTTTTTATAGGACTTTGGACAAAGGATTTCATACGTTCACTACACCAATACGTGGTTCGCAAGGTATGCACAAATGGCAAAAAAGCAAGAAGAAACAATTTGCTACAGAATACATTTGAAGATTCTCTCATAATTTTTCTACATTTGATTCAGATGTCCCAGAGTCTATTCAGGTGACATGACTTGATATATAGTATGCCACTTTGCCTGAGACAGCGAGCTTGTTCTTGATTTGGTGCATCATATTCAACGTGACTGGGAAAGTCTCAATCTTTCAGTGTAAGCCCACTATTCTTGCATCATATTCAACGTGACTGGGAAAGTCTCAATCTTTCAGTGTAAGCCCACTATTCTTGCATCATATTCAACGTGACTGGGAAAGTCTCAATCTTTCAATGTAAGCCCACTATTCTTCATTATTGCAAGGAAAATAACAACAACAGTGATCATGTGATACATCATAATGTCATATCCGAAATGGAAGAAAACGCTATTTGACTTAAGTTAGTGTGAACTTGATTTCTGGTGGACTACAAATAAACACTACCATCAAAATCAGATCCCACAACACCCCTTTAATGATTCTTAAATCATCACAGTCATGTATTTGTTACAACACAGTTGTACTCATTTTAAGATTCTTCTGCTTGGATTCTTCCAATTCTTTCATGGTATCATAAAGTTTGCTCTGTATCTCTGACATTTAAATCAACCCTCTTTCTCTTTCCTTCTGCTTGTTGCTGACTGCTTACTTGTCCCACATTTTACCCCACAATTTGATGAAATTCCTTTGCAAAGTTTTAGGAAGAAAAGCACACATGCAATGCAAATTAGTATGACCAAAAGAGGTGTCACATGTAATTTTAGTACTCCTCCACCTATACTTCCTAATAATTCACCTATCTTGGCAAATCCATTTTCAATGTACCCAAATATAGAACGTATTCCTTCCTAAGCACCTGTTTCTTCTAATTCAGTTAGTTCATATGTAATGTTGGTGATATTGACGACATAACTATTAAGCTGATTATTTATTTTAGGAACGTAAGCACAACATTCTCTAGCATTAATTGCAGTGCAAACTCTGCCTTCTTTTGCGAAAAGTATGTCGAAAGCGAGACAATTTTATATTATCATGGCTCACATAGCAAGCAATTCTTTATTAATAATATTTATGACACCTGCGGTATTAGTGGCAAGCCTATCCAATAAGGTTGACCATTTCCTAATATTAACATCACTTAGCGCTAATCCCACTGAGGGTATTAGAGCTCCAAAAATATAGCTGAGAATCTATTTAAAGCAGAGACTCCTTTGCTTTACATGGCGATCGAGTAGAAGATCTATGCCATTGATGTGACTGATTCTTGGAAAGGCTAGAGCTGTGTAGCAACCATCTACCCAATTGTGTGGCAACTAGAAATAAAATGACTTACAACAAACGTAATATATACCTTTAATACTTACCTCTAATTCAGCAAAAATTATTCCAGTAACTAGATAGCTACGATCTCGTTCGCTCCAACCCACTACCTCAAAAGTCTCAATCCATTCCGGTTCCCGTTATCATATACAAAGTTCCTTTTTTGGCAACATCAATGCTCAACCTTGGGGACAAATCCTCTAAATTCGCTTTACCCTTTCCAGCAGGATGTTCTGGGTTAATGCTCTTGCTCTTGCGCCTCTTCCCTACATCTTACCTTATTCTTTCATTTAATTCAGCTACAAAAATTCTCTAATTCTTGCTAATTTTGCAAGTTAGGTCTTGCATGCTTTGGTTAGTAGCACAGGGGTTAGGAATTTCATTATATACTCACGTTAATCCGCTTGTTTTTAAAACCTTGGGAAATGATAAGTATGTGTAGTAGCCCATAAATACATATTTTGCATTAATTGTCCCATTTAAGGCCTGATTCCGATGTCGGACGGAATGGAGTCTGTCCGATATCGGTTTGGAACTGGAGCCGACCAATCCCCTGTTGTCGGTTCCAGCCCAGGAAGTAGGATGCGACTGAACCCTGTTCGGTTGCATGCCTATGCTTTACCATGGGAGCATGCATTCCAAATGGAATGCATGCTCTCATTGCAAAGAGCAGAGGTGCAGTTCATCCCTGCACCCCATGGCAGGCACCTCAAGGTGCCTGCCACGGAGTGCAGGGATCAACAGGGGGGCACCATAGGTGGCTCCTAGGCCGCCAACCCATGTGGGCCCTGCTGGGTGCCCCCAAAGACAGATTCCCAATGCCTTTCTGTGTCGGAAAGGCCAGCACAGAAAGACAGTTGGGAAGCTGCCATCATAATCCCTCGGCCGGAAAGAGCCTGCTGAGGGATTGCTGCAGGCTTTCCCAATGGCAGACGAGCTCTCCAAGGCCATTTAAAGCCATTCAGAAAATCGATTTGGATTCCCTTCCGACCGAGCCCATCGAAATGGCTCAGTTGGAAAGGAATCTGAACGGGCAATTCCGATGCTGTTCCCAATGCATCGGAATCGGGCCCTTAGTCTTTCAACTATGAGTGAAGATTCTGGTCTATTGCTGCAATGGAATCTTTGATCCATCCCTAAAGCCATACAGATCAACTACATCACCTCATTCTTGAAGTGGCTTCCTTGAACTGATTAAAGATGAACTGGCATCCCAAAACACTAGATCAATTCTCACAGAAGTAGTTTGGTAACAGTCAGACTGCCACATCTCCTGGTGGGATATGCCTCCACCAAACAGGAGAATAGGCATACAATCACGAGTATATTGGGGCACCTCCACAAATCAGCCTGGGGACAGTTGAAGAGACCATTAGACTTCCCTATGTGGCTCATGGTCCCTACAGACTTCTTGCCCACATTTTGCTTCTGGCAAGTCGCACATGGCTGGCACAGGTTTTCTTCCATTGTACAAAAGTGTGGATTATGCCCGTACTCCCTAACTGTCATCACTATCCCGTCACAGCCCACATGTGACACCCCATGCATGGGTCTCACCATTGCTGGCAACACTGAATCCTGAAGCACTGGCTTTCCCTCAATTTATACCAAGATGTCACTAGCATCCTTCACACATCCCATTCTTTCCAATCTAGCCTTTTTGAATCCAGGAGCAATATGCTGCAATTCCCTCAGCTCACTGAAAGTTTGCACAGTGTTTAACAGCATGTTTGAAACTGGTTCTCCCTTAATACTGCATGGTTCATCTATGTGGAGTGTGCTGGACTCAAGAGAGCAATTTCAAGCAAGCTCATCTGCATAGCGTTTGCCTCTAGTGATTAAGTCATGACTACTCTTGTGTCGAGCATACTTCACCCCTGCAATTTCTTTTAGTAACTGAAGGGCATCCATCAAGTTTGAAACGGTTGTATGGTATTACAACATGGGCTTTTACCACGCGTGCCATTACAACTCTGTTTTTACAAAGCAAGTCGTTACAACGACTTGCGCTGTAAGCGCTGGATAGTGGAATAGTTTCATTTTCTATTCCAACTCCAGCCCATGTTACAGTAGGGAAGGTGTTGGAATAGAAAATTAAACTATTCCCTATCCAACAGCGCCTCCACCGCAAGTCGTTGTAACGACTTGCATTGTAATAGCAGCGTTGTAATGGTAGCGCGTGGTAATACCCGCGTTATAAAGGCTGTTCCCCGTTTGAAACTTACATTCCATTTTTAAACTGAGAACCAGCAAAGGCCCTGAATGCTCTCTGTCACCACAATTGGCCAAAGCCATACACAACGCAGAATCCATACCGGCTATCAGTGTAAATGGTGACTCGTGAGCCTTCTGAAGTGTAACAGGCTCTAGTAAGGGCAATCAGCTACTTGTCCGCAAACTACATGGCACTGGACGGATACTTCCACAGACCCACTCAGGGTGCAAATAGCATATGCAGCTCTTAAAATGCTTCATCTGTCTCTTAAACAAAGGCCATCAACAAATATGGTGTGGTCAGATTCGAGGAGGGGGTCATCCAATATGTCTAGTCTCTGCTTTGTGCATAACACATATACTTACACAGTCATGACCAAACTCACTTTCCTCACCTTCGTCTGGGGAGGGCAATAAAGAAGCAGGATTTAGTGTATGACACCTCCTTAAAGAAACATTATCTGCAGCCAAAATAGTTCTCTTTTAGCGGGTTAAGCAGCTACACGCCAAATGCTGGTTGTGGTTGTGAGTCATAAGTATCTCAAGGGAATGTGGCACCATAACAATGAGAGGGTGGCACATCACTATTACTTCCACTTCCTGAATGCTTAGGCTGACCTCTGTAATTACCTTAAGACAACTAGGCAATGTTGCAGCTAGAGTTGCAGAGAAGTGGAAAACTAGTTGTTTGGCATCTTTGTGGGTCTGTGTCAACACAGATTAAACACATCTATCTCGCTCTTGGCAAACGTTTATAAACTCATTGGTGTAGCCTGGCATTCCAAGAGCGGGTGCACTGCAAAATAAGTTTTTAAGTTCCTGGAAGAATTCCATGCTCTTGTCATCCCTTAGTGCTGGGTCATTGACATCAGTGTATGTCAGCATCAGTAAAGACTTTGCCACAAATGAAAAATTTGAGATCCACTGTCACCAATAGCTAACCATGCCCAAAAACGTTCTCACTTCTCTCTGTGTGGTTGGAAACTTCATCTTAAGGACTGTGTTAATGCACTTATGGGACACGCTTCTACCTCCCTTCTCAATTTGATGTCCCAGATACTTGACTTCCTTCTGACAGTATTGTAACTTCTTAGGGGAACCCGTATGCCCATTCTCAGTGAGATGGATGAGTAGGGCGATAGTTTCTTGCCTCAAGCTTCTTTTGTGATCTTCGTGACTAATAGGTCATCGATGTATTTGACTAGAGATGAACTGCCTGGTAACTGTGGGGTCTCTTAATTTTTCTTGAGTATCTGGCTGAAATATGATGAGCTCTATGTATATTCCTGAGGAGCGTAACACCACAAGAGAGATTTCTCTTGGAATCTGAATGCAAAGAGAAACCAGCTCTCTTTGTGAAGGGGGAAAGAAAAGAATGCCTAACAGAGGTCAATGAGCGTGAACCATTCCACTTCTGGGAGAATTTGGAACAGGATTACAGCAGGATTTGGTACCACGGGATAGCTTGGAAGGACTATTGGATTAATTTTTCTTAACCCCTGAGCTATCCTCCATTTTTTTATTTTTTTTTTGCAAGGCCATAATCGCAGAATTATATCGACTCCCAATGATCTCCTTCAGAATGCCCTGCTGTATCATACTTTCGATGCCAGGAGTTATTCGTACAATGACTTCTAGAGAAAGTTTGTAAGGCGTGTCAGAGGAAAACGGCAATGAACCTGAGGGTTATCTTTAGTGGTTTGGCACCCTTAATTAACCCAATCTCCTTTCCTGTAAAATCCCGCACATTTTCTCTGACTGATTACTTCAGATCTCAATGTAAGTCTTCTTTGGTAAGGCTAGAGTATAATCTGACTACAGATTCTGAAGCTTACAGTTTGAACTCAACATTACCTGCTTGAGTTTTAAAAGCTGCTGTGTCTGGTATGCAATATATTTCACAATTAATTTTAGAGTAGAGCCCTCCCCAAATAATTCACAGGACTCGAATCACACATAACAAACTGATGATGCTCCAGGTTGTGACCTGATTCATAAATTGCTGATTTGTGATGCCAGCTACTTGAACTTGGGGTAGGTTCTGGATCTCGACCGTTCTAACAGTTGAACAGGTGACTCCTGTGTCTATCAGAAAAGGCATTGGGTGCCCATTGACCTCTCCATCAACATATGGGCTAGTCTGAGCCACTCCTGAGATTGTGCCAAGCATGCACTCTTCCTCCCCTCTCAGGTGCATCTCTGGGCCATTTCGAACTCCATGGAACTTTCAAACACTTTAGGAATTGGAGCAGACTGGGATGAAAATGGACTGTGCTGAGCGCAATAAGTGGGTTGGAAATGGGGATTCCCTCTTTGAATCTGTATAGGCACAATGGGATTTTGGAGATAACCTGGCTTCTGAATTCTTGAGGTTATCATAGGAGGTTTTGGTACTGAGGAAAGTTCTCCCTGCATCACAACATTTGAGGCTCAAGCATCAACCATTCCTTGGTCAGGATTATAGCAGCACTCCTGCCTCCAGTGGCCGGCCTTGTTGCATATGTGACAAGGGGTAACCTTCTTTAAAGCACTTATAATGGTTCCTGACATACTTCCTCGTTCCCTTCCCATTTCTTGGGTGTTTCCTCCATAAGACATGGAGACTCCATGCATGCTTAATCCACCGCAAGATCGCAAACATCCACGACAGCTTCAACAACGAGACCTGACAGCCATCAACACTTCAAACCCTCCAGCCAACATCCACATCAACCCCCTGCTCGCCTGGACCAACGTGAATGACGACGACACCATCAGAGTCATGAGCACCATCCACTCCGGCTCCCCGTCCGACCCCTGCCCGCACCACATCTTCAACAAAGTCAACACCACCATCGCACCCCATCGTCGCAAGGTCATCAACACCTCCTTCGAGACCGCAACTGTCCCAGAGAGCTGGAAGCACGCTGAGATCAACGCCCTCCTCAAGAAACCCAAGGCGAATCCGACAGACCTCAAGAACTTCTGGCCCATCTCCTTGCTCCCGTTCCCGGCGAAGGTCATTGAGAAGATCGTCAACAGACAACTGACCCGCCGCCTCGAGGAGAACAACATCATTGACCCATCCCAGTCCGGGTTCCGCAGCAACAACAGCACTGAACCGCCCACATTGCCGCCATTGACGACATCAGGGCCCTGCTGGACAACGGTGAAACCGCAGCCCTCATCCTCCTGGACCTCTCAGCCGCCTTTAACACAGTTTGCCACTGCACCCTACGAACCCACCTCCACAATGCAGGGATCCGAACCAAGGCTCTGGAATGGACCAGCTCCTTCCTCTCCGACAGAACCCAGAGTGTTCGCCTCCCGCCTTTCCGATCCAAAGCCTCCGAGATCATCTACGGCGTACCCCAAGGATACTCCCTCAGCCCGACACTGTTCAAAGTCTACATGGCACCTCTCACCCACGTAGCCCAACTACACAACCTCAACATCATCTCCTACACCGACAACACCCAGCTGATCCTATCCCTCACCAAGGACCCCGTCACCGCTAAAACCAACCTCCACGAAGGAATGAAGGCCGTCGCCGAATAGATGAAGAACAGCCGCCTGAAGCTGAACTCTGACAAAACGAAGGTCCTCATCCTTGGCTTTACACCCTCAGCCTGGGACGACTCCTGGTGGCCGACCTCCCTGGGAGCAGCACCGACACCCACCGACAATGCACGCAACCTGGAGTTCATCCTCGGCTCCACTCTCTCCATGACTAAACAAGTCAATGCCGTCTCATCCTCCTGTTTCAACACCCTCCGCATGCACCACAAGATCTACAGATGGATCCCCATCGAAACAAGAAGAGCGGTCACCAAAGCCCTCGTCAGCAGCAGACTGGACTACGGAAACGCCATCTACGCAGGAACCTCAACCAAACTCCTAAAACGTCTACAACGCATACAGAACGCCTCAGCACGCTTGATTTATTTAATTTATTTATTTAAGGTTTATGTAGAGCGCGTAGTAACCCTTGAGCATCCCAGCGCCACCGCCACATTACACCCCACCTAAGAAACCTGCACTGGCTCCCCGTCAACAAAAGTATCACCTTAAAGCTCCTCACTCGCTCCACAACACCGGACCAGCATACCTCAACAATCGACTCACCTTCTACAGCCCGAACCACCAACTCTGCTCCACCGACCTAGCACTCACAACGATCCCCTGCATCCGAAGAGCAACCTCCGGCGGCAGATCGTTCTCCTACCTCGCTGCAAAGACCTAGAACACTCTCCCCATCCAACTGCTGCAGATCCGGGACCTACTTACCTTCAGGAGGCTACTCAAGACCTGGCTGTTCGAGCAGTAGCAGCACACTCCCCCCCTTCTTCCCCCCCCCCAGCGCCTCGAGACCCTCTTGGGTGAGTAGCACGCTGTATAAAAGCTCTGATTGATTGATTGATTGATTAATTGAATTGATTGATTGATTAATTGATTGATTGTACTAGTATCAAGGTCTAACTATGGACTATGTGTTTTTAACCACTTCAGGCCTCCGTTCTGGGCTCATTGGTTCTGGGTGACCGTAAACCTTTCCTTCAGCCCTCTCTGTTTAACATTTAACATGTTGCAATACTTTGCATACTGCAATTATTTCATCTACAGGATTGCTTTGCCAGTAGAGGACACCTTGTATGATCTGATTGCTGATTTTTCCAGTCCTTGCTCAAATGAGGCAAGATACCCTCCCATTTTGTCTCCAAATGGGACATTCACATCGCTATGTTCCCGATACAACTGCATAAATCTATCAAAGTATGCAAGTGTTTATTCTTTGGGCTCTTAGGATGTTCGGAAAATCTTGGTCCAACTAATTTCCTTTTGTGGAATCTTAGTCTTAAGGGGAGCAATGAATGCACTATATTTAGTTTTAACCAATGTCGATGGTGCATTTGTGTTCGCTACTCTAGGGTGTTCCTGTGTCGCCCAATCCACAGCTCTCTTGCAATCTGCCTATAGATCCTTTGGGGCTGCTAGCTCGAAAAGCACATCTAAGTCCTCTCACAAGAACTTAGAAATGGTAAATATCTGCTCTATCTGAGTGTACCACTTGTCAGGATTTTCTCTCAATCTAGGAAGAGAATTTGTGTAATGGAAAAGGACTGTTCGAGACCAAGGGACATGCACGCATGCTCCTCCCTAGACCTCCCTTAAAGGACATTCTTTACTACTCTTTCTGATGTAAAGACCATAAAGTCCGACTCCATTTTATGGAGGCCTAAATCCATCTTAGGTAATGGAAGTCGCCATTTTCTCCATTTCAGACAATGGAAGTTGCCATATTTCCTGATGTATGCAGAATCATTGTCATGTCTGCCATTTGATGTAGATGACATCATATCTTATCTCTAAATACCGTTAAAGCGTCAAGTCATTCTGTAAAGACATAGACATAACACCTGGAGCAACATTAGTCTGGGACGAGTGTCTACTTGTCACTAAAATTGGATGAAGAATTCCGCTCCGCCAGCAGAGTTCGCAGAGTTTTCCCCATTCTACACTCCAGCGGAGTTCCGAAAAACTCGCCGAAGTGACGTGCTGTTTTTCCTCTAAAGCGGCTCGCCAACAGTAAAATGGGGAGCGCTTGCAAGAAAAAATTACCCGCTAGACCTCCTCCCGGTGAGATTTCTCATCACGGGCGGTTGGGGCAGGTCGCGACCACTCGCATTGAGAAATACTTTTACTTCAAGGTGTTCATTCCTGTTAGGGCAGTGTGTGTAATATTGTGAATGACGAAATTGGTTTGTTACTGTTACCACAGATCCTGCATGGTGCTGGGCAGCCAAGAAGTGTTCACTCACTTGGGAAGAGAGCAACAGTGCCAAATCTTAGTAGATATGGTTCTGTCCTTCTCGCTCCATCTCATGTAGTGCAGCAACTTTGATTGCTAATCTGTAGAAATTATTAGTAAATCTGCCCCTTTGTCTCTCTGCCGCTTCGTGCATTTTGCAGCTCTCAGCTATGAATGCCCACCAGTGCTCTCTCTGTCTGCTTTCTGTGCCAGGTAACAACACCATGTGGCAGATTTATTAAATGAAACTGTAATTCAGTGAAGCAACAAAAGCAGCTGTGCTGCATTGTACCTGTTGGAGAAAGCAGCGCAGAGCCATATTTATTAAATATGACCTGCTCTTGCTCTCTTCCCCTGCACTGGTGCGCACACTGGCAGCCCACCATTAAACACATATACATGTCAACAGACATGATTCAGGCAGGAGACTCCCAATTTTCGAAGCCAAAAATAGCTTTGTTTAGCTTCATCCCAACTGAAATTGCCTCTGGTTCAATAGAAGTCAATGAGGAAAACATATTCCCCTGATTTGTTTTTCAAAATCTCCCACTTTCATGTTATGAAATGTTGACATGTTGTAGAAAACTGGCTCTATATATACTGCACCAAAGTGAGGTACAGTGTGTATAGAGTCCCAGGGTCTCCAGAGGTAGGCAGAGGTTAAAGTTAAATAGAACCTTACTCTCCAAAGTGGTAGCTTGGTCGAGCAGTAAGGCAGTATCAGAGGATAATGTTAAGCATTTGATGTACACACTCAGTCAGCAAATGAATTCACACACTCAGGAACCAAACTCTAGGCCAATTGTTTTTGTATAAACAAATATACTGTTGTTAGGGAGGAGCTTCGCGCGGTTCCAAGATGGACGCGTGAGCAAAGGGCTCCTGAGACCCTCATCGCCTCCCGCATCTATCCTGCCACAAATCCTGATTCGAACGACGGGTACTTATTGCTTATGCCCTGCTGATCCTGAGAACTTTTTTCGGAAATTAAATCGGACGCCGAAACCGGACTTGCTGCATCCTGAAGTTTGCGGCCTACATCGTAGACCATCCTTGGACTTGAGTCCCTGAGGTACCCAGGTGGCAACTCAACAACAACGGCCAGTGTGACATGCCCACAGCCCCTGTGGTACTTTCGGTTTCGCTTTGGGTCATTGTTGACGGCGCTCTACGGCCGCCCCAGTTGACTTCTCGTTCCTGCGACAGATCCTACGCTTGCTTGGGATCTTAGCCCTTTTGCCCCTAAGGATCATCGAGAGCGAGATCATTTTGACCAGATCCCACTGGCTCCGTGGGAGTTCATCGCCCACTATGGCGGGCAAAGCAGATGCCAAGAAGCGGAACACCAAGGGCACGCATCATGGCGGTGTTATTCAAACTCAAACCATAGAGCGCTACACTCGCCCAAAAGGATCCCCAGGTGGAGCGAGCAAGGCTCTTGAGGGGACTGGAGATGGTACTCCTTCAACGGAGGAGCCGACACTGAAGGACATCATGGGCGCCATCACCAGTGTTCGGACGGCTATGGGCCAACAATATGAAACCCTCGCTGCGAAGATCGACACGGTGGCGATCGAGGTTAACCTCATTAGGCGGACCTGGGTAAGACGAATGAACGGGTCAAGTCCCTGGACATCAAAACTGCGAGCTTGACCACTGATGTCTCGGACCTCCAGGCTGAGGTTCGCTCTCTCCGTACCTCCAACGACCAGTTTGCCCGCCGGCTGGAGGATTTCGAGAGCCGTGCCAGGCGCAATAACGTCCGCATCATGGGGGTTCCGGAGAGCTCTGCAGATGTATCCACGGACCTTCTGGTGGAGGATCTGGTCCTGAAACATCTTGTCCCTAAGGGCCTCAGCAACCTTTTTACCGTGGAGCGAGCACATAGAGTTCCCGGTGGGAAGCCCAAGCTGGGGGCCGCACCAAGGCCTATCATCACCAGGATCTTTAATTTTCGAGACCGGGACGCTATCCTGCAAGCCTCACGTACTACAGGTCCCACTAAATTTGACAATGCCTCAGTCAGTTTCTATCCAGACTTCACCCAGGCGGTGCAGAAGCAACGCATGGGTTTCACCGGAGTGAAGAGACGACTGAAGTATGCCATGCTTTTTCCAGCCCGACTGAGGATCGAGTATGCGGAGCGGGCGTTTTTCTTTGATCGCCCCGAAGTGGTCAGTGACTGGTTGGATACATTGCCATCAAACCGCACCGACAGCGAGAGCTCGAGAGGTGCCGAGGGGGGCCTGGCTGAACAGGAATAGTGAGTCTGCATCGGCGAACCGGTTACTATGGACTTATAGCAGTGGCTTTATATTAGTCTTGCTTTATAATGTGGATACCCGGGGGGTGGGGGGAATCAGGCCTCTTCTTCCTCCTCTGGGGGCTTTCTCTCTCTTTTTGTAGGTTAGTTTAATGGGGCGACAGGCACACTGCAAGTTGGGGTGGCTTTTTGGTCTGTATACAACAACAAGGGAACCCAATCGGTTATCCGGGGACCGTGGGTAGCTAAAGTTTAGAAACAACAGTGGTCCCCAAGAGTATATAAATCCAAAGTCTGGTAAATAATAGTCCACAATGGGAACTATATTGGCCACTGTCCAGCCGGACAGGGTAGTTTATTTTTACAATGAGAAAAATAATGGGGTGTGGAAGGGCACAGTCCTGTACCGTTTCCAGGAACAAACAGGGGGAGTTTTTTAGGCAAGAAGGAGCATAGTTGGCCACTTATACTTCAGTAGACATTGAAAGTAGTGCCAATAAAAGTGCTAGACACAGCATGAATTATACATAATAGTAGGGCTGTGAAAACACTAAAAACAAGTCGACGTTTCGATCCCATATGCTCAATATTGCGGGACCATCATCAGGACTAACAATAAATACATTTGCTTGCCTGGTACAAGTTAAACACACAACCGCCCATATGGGTCGGGGAGTTTACAGGGATTTTAATAAATGGATCCGGCAGAGCACCCAGGGACCAGAGACACCGCGGAGGCATCGCCTCCCCTTGACTCGTTTTGAGTATAACCGGACCTATCAGGCCGATCCCCTCCGTGAGATAATTTTGCCCTAACGAAAATTGAGGTGGACATAACGGTACGACCTGTACCATACAGGCGAATTCCAATATCAAAACGAGGACCCATTTATTAAAATCCCTGTAAACTCCCCGACCCATATGGGCGGTTGTGTGTTTAACTTGTACCAGGCAAGCAAATGTATTTATTGTTAGTCCTGATGATGGTCCCGCAATATTGAGCATATGGGATCGAAACGTCGACTTGTTTTTAGTGTTTTCACAGCCCTACTATTATGTATAATTCATGCTGTGTCTAGCACTTTTATTGGCACTACTTTCAATGTCTACTGAAGTATAAGTGGCCAACTATGCTCCTTCTTGCCTAAAAAACTCCCCCTGTTTGTTCCTGGAAACGGTACAGGACTGTGCCCTTCCACACCCCATTATTTTTCTCATTGTAAAAATAAACTACCCTGTCCGGCTGGACAGTGGCCAATATAGTTCCCATTGTGGACTATTATTTACCAGACTTTGGATTTATATACTCTTGGGGACCACTGTTGTTTCTAAACTTTGGCTTTTTGGTCTAACGCAGGGGTGCAGGGTGGGGGGGGGGGGGTGTTTTTCAGGGTTCCTTGGGGGTGGTTGGGTGGTCTTTTCCTTTTTGTTTTGTTCGAGGCTGCGCTAAGTTCTGTCTTTTCTTCTGTGTGCTTGTTCCCGGGCGGGGGGGGGCTGGGTGCCCAGTGCGGGGATGGGGGGGGGGAACTTAGGGTGCTGAGTTAGAACGTTAACGGTCTTGGTGATAGGATAAAGTGGGGAATTGTATTGCAATATTTGAAACGCTGTGCCCCAGAGGTGATTTTACTCCAGGAGACGCACTTGGTTGGAAATGCATGCCACGCACTGAACAGACCGGGCTACCGTTTGGTGGCCCACTCGGGGTTTACCTCCGGGTCGAGAGGGGTGGGGGTCCTGGTAAGAACTTCCCTCCCCCTGGAGATAGATGACGTAGTGTTGCGGCTATTCGGCTATGCGGCTATTACGGGTCGGTGGGAAGGGAAAACAAATTTCCATTTTGTCTGTATATGTCCCCCCTGGCCTGCAGGCCACCACATTTGCTGATTTGGGTGATTGATCCTGGGGTTCCCTGACGGTATACTGGTAGTAGGTGGCGATTTTAATTCTGTAGTTAGTGGGGATGAAGACCGTAGCCCCCCAAGAGCCCTGCCTGCGGCACAGCTTTGGCTCGGGAAGCTCCTGGACACGCTTGGTCTAGTCGATTGTTGGAGGCAACTGCACCCTGGACAGCTTCAATATACTTTCTATTCGGGAGCCCACAGGAGTCTATCGAGATTGGACTATATTCTTGTGCCAGCGGCCCAGATGGTCTCTGTATGGGAAATTAGGCATTTGGCAAGGGGGATCTCTGACCACTCTCCGCTTTGGCTTATAGTCGAAATACAGTTGGGTGCCGAGGGCCGGATCGCTCCGATCAACCCCTGGCACCTTCGTAATCCTAAGATCAGGTCGGAGGTGGTGAAGTGTATGGACTACTATTTCGCTGAGAATGAGGGATCGGTACCCTCCCCTGTTACATTGTGGGAGGCCTATAAGCCAGTGATTCGTGGTCAAGTCTAGTCCCTCATTGCCAGCGAAAGGAGGCGTAAGAATGCTGCGGTGGTGGATCTGGAAAATGAAATCACTGACTTAGAAAGGCGGATGGAGTCCGGGGTCATTCCGGAGGTGGTGCATTCTCTGGCCCTGAAACAATCTGACTACAAGGCGCTGGTCACTGATGCGGCCAAGGCGATGCACCGTGAGCAACAGGGACGTTTGTATGATGTTGGTGATAAGGTGGGAAAGTTGATTGCATGGTTGGACAAAAAAGATAGATTG
The DNA here is from genome assembly GCF_964263255.1 of Lissotriton vulgaris. Taxonomy (NCBI): domain Eukaryota; kingdom Metazoa; phylum Chordata; class Amphibia; order Caudata; family Salamandridae; genus Lissotriton; species Lissotriton vulgaris. The sequence goes on from NC_141685.1 coordinate 446,549,114, forward strand.
AACCGGGTGGTGCCTGTTGTTGAACGGATGGATGGTATGCGTGTCGTGGACCCGATTGATATAGTCCAAGTATTTGCCCAGCACTTTCAGGCGGTGTATGCGCCGGTCTCTGATAGTCCGGAAGAGGATTTGCATTTATTGCTTTGAGATATCGCGCTGCCTAGCCTGTCGGATTCGGACAAGGAGCTTATGGAGGCGGATTTTTCCACCGATGAAGTAGCGCTCGCTAACCGTTCACTTCGTTCCGGGAAGGCCTCGGGCCCGAATGGGATACCGGTGGAATTATACAAACTATGCCCCGACAAAATGGCACCGTATCTCCGTCGGATGTTCCTGTCATCGCGAGATCTCGGATCTCTTCCCCGAGATCAGAGATTGGCATCTATTGTGGTCATCCACAAAGATGGCAAGCCCCGTGATCATTGCTCAGCGTATCGACCGATTTCGCTTTTGAATGTTGAGCCCAAAATTCGGCTGATTACGGTTATTGCTGACTTGATCCATCCGGACCAATCTGGATTTATACCCCACTGTAACACCGCGCTCAATTTACGTCGCCTCCATGGTGTTTTAGCAAGGGCGGGGTCTCTTGGAGAGCCGGCCATCTTAGTTTCCCTTGATGCCTCGATGGCCTTCGACACGGTGGAGTGGCCATATTTGTGGGCTGCCCTTGCTAAGTTTGGTCTTGGCCCTAAATTCATTGGGTGGATTAAGCTTTTGTATGAGCAGCCGCTGGCACAGGTGGTGGTTAATGGCAGGGCTTTCGCGCCCTCCCCCCTCGGACGCGGAACGAGACAAGGGTGCCCCTTGTCACCTCTCCTCTTTGCGCTTGCCCTTGAGCCCCTGGCTGCATGGCTACGTTGGGAACCGTCGCTTAAGGGCATCCGTTGGTCGCCTGACTTCGAGGACCGGATATCGCTCTATGCCGATGATATATTGTTGTATCTTACCTCTCCTCGTAAGTTGTTGGGTGTCCTGTTTGATGTGCTACGCTCTTTTGGGAGGAATTCCGGTTTGGTCATTAACTGGGCCAAGTCCTGTATTTATCCACTTACGGACGATGTGCCTCCTCTCCCCCGCATCTGTCCGATACCGGTTTCTAGAGTTGGCTTTAAATACTTGGGGATCTACATTTCACTGGACCCCAAAGCCCGCTATGAGCAGAATTTGTTGCCTCCGCTTTCCCGGCTTCGGTCGGATGTTGCGGAGTGGTGTGGCTTGCCACTCTCCCCTTTGGGAAGGGCGGCCCTGTTCAAAATGATGTCTCTCCCCAGCTTCCTGTATGCCATTCAAAATACACTTGATTTGGTACCTGCTAGCTATTTTCGGGAGATTGAGGGCTTGCAGAGGAAGTTGATGTGGGGTGGGCGACCGCGTATCGCATTGGCGAAATTGACTTTGCCATGGTATGATGGAGGTATCACGTTGCCCGACATCAAGCGCTATTACTGGACCTCCCAGTTGAGTGCTGTGAACCACGCTATGTACGGCCCTGTCCCGAACCCCTCGTTTGAGATGGACAGATGGCAACTGCCCGGGGGGGATTACAATCGAGCGCTCTATTCTAGAGCTGACCGGAAGCACCTTACGGGCCCTACTGCTGTTGCGGTGCGTGTCTGGGGTAGTGCGACCGCCGCCACGGGATGGACAGATAAACTGCGAAATCGACCCCACTGTACGCTGCGGAAGCGCTAGGTGGCCTGTGGACGTCGAAGGGTTTTGACAGATGGGATCTCATCGGTATCAGCAGGGTGGGTGACCTTTGGGCCAAGGGCACAGTTAAGACCTTTGAGGTGCTCCAGCTGGAATATAAACTGAGCGATAGGGAATATTACCGGTACCTTCAAGTCAGCCATGCGCTTAACTCGGTTTTCCCGGCTGGTACTACGATCCCGGAGTCCTCTCCTCTTGAGGATAGAGTGCTTGACGGATATGTCCCCGACAGCACTATATCTCTTATCTATAAGAAACTGATCAACGATCGCTCGGATCTCCTTCTACAATTGAGGAATGCTTGGACCAGTGACGGGCTAGAACTGGACGATGAAGACTGGCAGGCAGCGATATCTTCCCCCAAGGAGGTCGCGATTCCGGCACGCCTTAGGCTGGTGCAACTTAAAATATTGCATTGGGTGTATGTCACGGGCCCGTGACTGGTGCATATGGGTTTCTCTGTGGATGGGTTGTGTAGGCGTGGATGTGGTATGTTGGCTACATTTTTGCATATCTTCTGGGAATGTCCGGAGGTGGCGACACTTTGGCGCCGAGTGCATGCGGTTATGGGTGAGGTGACGGGTGTTGTGTTATTGCCTGAGGCCAGACGCTGTCTGTTGAATGTTTGGGAGCCGAATGACTGTACTGTTGCTGAAACTCAATGGGTCACATTGGGTAATACGGTTGCTAAACGAGATATAGCCCAGCTGTGGGGTTCTCAGAGGCCGCCATCACTCCTAGCATGGAAAGAAAACATGGACTGGTCCATGTTTAGGGAAAAAACTGTGTATGTCTCCCGTGGCAGACCTAAGAAATGGGGTAGGGTCTGGGGTCAATGGAATGCGTATCGTGGAGAGATTTGCACCCCCCCATTCACCGACATTCCAGATCCGCTTCTTCTCCCTTGACTGTGCGTTCCCAATGCTTAGCTTTTGTTGATTGCATTGTATTGTTTTGCCCCTAGGTCCCCCCCTCCCCTCCCCAGTATTTCTCCTCTTTCATATTGTAGCATGTCTTTCACCCGTCTCCCACTACCATAAGGGACAGCCAATCTATCACACAGTAATGCCTCGATCTTTTTTATGTCTTGTTTGTTGTTTATTTATATAAAATATAAAATGTGAAACCTTTCACTAATCCTATTTATACCACATGCTTTTATAAGATCACAAGATATCGCTGCCGTACCCCCGGGTTGTCGGCTGAAGAGCTGTGTATTTTGAAGTTGATATTGTTGTGTGCGACTGACCAGCCTCCGTGGTTGTAGGTCTGTAACTGTCTCTTTCTTTACATAATAAAGGTTTTAAAAAAAAAAAATATATATATATATATATATATATATATATATATATATATATATATATATATATACTGTTGTTTTATTTCTAGAACCAAGCAAGCCTGGTTCAGGTAAGCATAAAAATACTTTTCAGATATAAGATGCTGTTGTTGAATACTTTCAAAATACATTAGGACTTTGTACCAATTCGAGTTTACAGGGGTTGCTATGCAATGCACAAACTTAGAAGACTCAGTACATAGGAATCAATAGGCTTTTTAAGTAAAATGCAGTTAATTACTTTTCAGATTACTTTTTCTAGCACAGTGCTGGATCCTATTTTCAGCACTGGGACATTTCCTGAAAACAGTTGAGAAAATGTGTGTTAGTTAGATGTACGATTTTTAAAGAATATTCTTGTATTTCAAAAGTTGACACTTTAAAACTTTTTCACAAAGAACCACCAATGTTATCCTATAGAAGGAAATTCAATTCATAGGTAAGTTACTTCTACATTACTTTTCCTACTCAGTGCGGATACCTATATTCAGCACTAGGACCTTTCCTGCAAACAGTTTAGAAAAGTTCTGTAGGTTATTTGTGCGATTTTTAAAGAATATTCTTAGTATTCAAAAGTCGACACTTAAAAACTTTTTGGGAGAAAAAGTGTCAATGTTATCTTATGAGGAAAAACGGGTTATCAGTTTCGAGGTAAGTATTCGGTCTTTGGAGTCAGGGTTCTGGGGTTAGACTCAGGAGTTTCCCAGCATCAGTGATGCACTGTTGTTGCACCCTCAGCTGCACTAGGGCGGCAGGTTGCTGAGTGCTGAGGCCCAATGTTGTCCTACAGAGGAGAGGAGGACTCTGGTTGGTGGTGGCTGGCAAGCAGGCCGCGGGGTTGTGGGAGCAAAGCTCCTAGGGTTAAGCTCAGGGCAGGTTGGGGGCCAAAGTAGCACCAAAGGTGCACCCTCAGCGGCATTAGGCGGCGGGGTGCAGGGGGCTGGTTTGAGGTCGTGTGGCTGTTGATTTCAATGGAGATTCTCTAGGACAAAGAAACACTGCAGGCTCGGGGATGAGGATTTTCCAGGAACGACCACCACTTCGAATGGTAAGTTGGAATGTAGAGGGTTGGATAGGCACCGCTGGGTTGAGCACACAGGGCCGTGGGGCGTCGGGTGCAGGGGTGCCTTTGGATGTCGGATTTTCTTTCCCGCTCTGGTCGCGGTAGAGGGGGTCCTCTGAATTGAGGCTGCAAATGTCATCTGGAGGCTTCAGGCTGGGTTGAGCGTGTGCAGAGTGGGATAGATTCGCAGTTTCTGGCTGGCATCAGAATCTGTTGTTTTAACACGTCCGGCGTTCAACGGGGGAAACAGTCTTGAAAGTGTAGGCAGGTCCTCCGGGGTTTGTGAAGTTGCTGGACACGCCGGGGTTTCGCAGGAGCAGGTTCAAGGGGAGACAGGCTTGTAGGGCTGGAGCCAAGTCAGTGGGCGTCGTCCTTTTGTTAGCACTGCACGACTTCTCGTCCTTCTTCTTCTCTTCTTTTCTTCTTGTTGCTGGATCTGAGGAAGGAAGGTTCAGGGTGCCCCTAAATACAAAATTTAGGGGTGTTACAGGTAGGTAAAGGGCAGGGACCAATGGGTCCCTTCCTTGGGTGAGCACCGCCCTATTCTGCCACTCTCCAGTGGGAGGGGGCAGGAGCCTGTCCCTGGTTGGCTGGGTCCCCCATCCTCAAGATGGTGGGGACTTGAGGTTGTGCTTCACCTCGCCTCCCCCACCTTAGGGATGGGGTTGGCAGAGGCAGGCACACCTCTCTTCCTCTCTTGTTTTTCCCGCCGGTTCTCCCACCCAAAGTGGGGTGTAGAATCAGTGGGGACCAGTTGCTGAAAGCAGAAAATGGTCTGGAGAGGCTCACAAAGTCGGCATGCCTTTGAAGCTTCCACTTCGTGAACCCTGCCCATCATGGGGGAGGAGGCTTGGCACCTCGTCCCAGGATGTGCATTGTTTCAGGCCTCCTAGAGCAGCAAGCTCTCGACCCAGGGGTCCAGAAACATGTCTGGTGGTGGCAGCATAAGCAGCCACTCAGTCAGGTCACTAGGAGTTGGTCGAGTTTCAGGGGCCATCTCTAAGATGCCCTCTGTTTACATTAAATCCCACACTGGCATCAGTGTGGGTTTAATGTGCTGAGAAGTTTGATATCAAACTTCCTAGTCTTCAGTGTAGACATTATGGTGCTGTGGAGTTTGTAATGACAAACTCCCAACACCATATACTCTTAATGGCAGCACTGCACTTAGAGTGCCCAGGAAGGGACTTTGGCACTGTAGGAGTACAGGGCTCATCCACCTGTACACTCACCACTGGCATAGGGCAGCCAGCTAGAGGGATGACTGATGTATGCCAGGACAGTGACAGGACAGTGGTTTGTGGGCATGGCACACAGGGATGTGTGCCATGTCGGCTCTTCACTTTGTTCTGCACCAAGACACGCAGCCTGCAAAGGCAGTGTTTGAGTGTCAGGGTACAGGGCCTCCAAGGGTGGCACAATAAGTGCTGCAGCCCTTAGAGGTCTTCTCTGGTCACAGCGCCCTGGGTACCTGTGGTGTCATTTACCAGGGGCTGACATGTGGCCAGAGATGTCAATTAGGTTAGTTTTGGGGAAAGAACACAGGCCCTAGGAACCTGATTGGCAGGGACCCAGGGCACACAAAGAAAAAGTGCATCAGTAGTCTGGCAAAAAGTGGGGGGTTACTGCAACAGAAACTTACTTTCCTACATATGTATACACACATATTTGTGCCCTAGTGCACAGTTGTGTATGTTATGTCTAGCATAGGTTTTTTACAGGAAACATACCCTTCCCATACAAAACACTATGCTTTGACAATTTTTTTAATATTCCGCAAATGGGATGTGAAATGTAAACAGAAATAAAAATATTCTCCTGTTTTATACCTCCTTCTAGGAGCCATGGTTTTCTGACGGACAGCCAAGGCTTACAATCTTTGTAGGTCTGCCTTTGTGTCAAAAACCAGAGCTGGTAGCATTGAAATACCCATGTACCACCAATGGAATTAGGGTGGCAAACCGTCCGTAAATTTCACGGACCGTCCCTCATTTTGGTGTGATGTCCGTTGAACATAATAATTCCTTTTACGGAAGCCTTTTGTCCGTAATTTTGGAGATTAATTACAGCGAGCTGTGCTGTTCCCCTGCGAGAAGCCCCAAGAGATTAAAGTTCTCCGGGGCCAGCTCGCACTTCTCTGCTGAACTCCAGAGGCTGCAGCAGCACCTCACTGAGCTTGCACAGACTGTGGACTGTCCCATTGTCATTCTGACTGAGATTGATCATCCCCTTTCGAATGACAATGAGCCGTCTGCCTTTAGCATATTATGTGTAAGTGAGTGGCTTGGAGGCCAGTGACTCACTTGGAGCCAGTAGAACATAGTTAGTGAATCAGAGGAGCTTTACCCAGAGTACGGTGGAGGACTTGCAGCATTGTGTAATTTGCCAATGTTGTTCACTGTGAGTGACAGGGCAGGAGGAGTGGCGGGGCAAGTGCAGTGAAGGGACAGGAGAGGCGACAGGACAGGAGAGATGATTGGGCAGGAGAGATGACCACCAGATGAAGTGATGGGCAGGAGAGGTGACGGGGCAGGAGAGGTGATGGGGCTGGAGAAGCGACGGGACAGGAGTGGTGATTAGCCATGAGCAGGAGTGGTGACCAGGCAGTAGCGGTGAACGGATGGGAGCAGTGAACGGGGCAAGAGAAGTGACGGGGCAGGAGAAGTGACAGGGCAGGAGAAGTGAGGGGGCAGGAGCGGCGACAGGAAAGGAGAGGTGATGGGACAGGAGAGGTGACCGGGCAGGAGAAGTGACGGGCAGGAGCGGTGATTAGGCATGAGCAGGGGTGGTGACCAGGCAGGAGCGGTGAACGGACGGGAGAAGTGAACAGGGCAGGAGAAGTGATGGAGCAGGTGTGGTGACGGGGCAGGAGATGTGATGGAGCAGGAGAGGTGACAGGGCAGGAGCAGTGATGGGATAGGAGAGGCGACAGGAAAGGAGAGGTGATTAGGCAGGAGAGGTGACGGCAGGAGAAGTGACGGGCAGGAGAGGTTGTGGAAATTTGGCAGAGATCACTGTTAACATTAAGCTGAAGCCATATTGGTTCCAGCAGCCATCTTGACTGACCATGTGCTCGCCATGTGCTCCTTCCTTCTTCGCTGTTGCTTGCCCTTGTGCTTTGCTCAAGAACTGGCTATACTGCGCCCCTGCAACTCTGCCCATGCTCGGAAGAGTCTGTAGCTGCCCATGCACCAGCTCTAGTCTGTTACTGTCAGGCTGTTTTAACTGAAGTCAGCTACTCATTGCCCCTCCTTCTTTGTTGACTGTGCATTCTTTGTATGACCATCAATGTATGTAACTCTTCCTATGTGTACTTGTACAACCTCCTTTCGAGCTCCTGTGTAGGTATAAAAGACCCACAGTTCTTCTACTCCTAGTGCTACTTCATACACTACAGAAGGGTGTTGTGTGAATGTAGTTCCAACTCATGAGGTTTATTAAACTATTTTCTTTGATATTTCAGCTTCCGTGCCAACTTCTATTTATTGGTCTGAGTACTTGTGTGCATAGAAGGGCGAACCCCTAGCACCTTGCTGAGGCCTACTTCTTCAAAATTGGCGCCCAACCCTTGGGGCTCATCAGCGACTCGGATGACCGACGGAGTGGTCTTCACGGAGGATTGGAATCTCGCTGCGGATGATCACTGCTTGAAGAGGCCCGTGTCTTGGCAGCCAAGGTGTTTTTCTACTTCTCCCGACCTGACCCTCCAGGTGGTGCCGGTCCTCGATTGAGATTCCTTCTGGTGTTCGCCGTTCAGAGACCATTTGGTCGATTCAGAACTTGGCACTCTTTGTTTGTTTGGCCAAAACATTTTAATTGTTTGGAATATATATAAATTGCAATTTATATAGGCAGGTAAGGAGGAGATTTTTCTCTAACTTTTGAATAATTTGGAACGGCATATATTGCGTTAAGTGCCACTGCTGTATAATATTGTATATGCTACAATATTTTTGGTATGCCTGTTTCAAGCACACTTCGTTGAATGTGTTGCTTCTTTGGAGGTACCAATATGAATCTTGAATGGAACCAGCCGGCTCCCCCCGAGGGGATACCAAATAGGGATATGTACATTAAAAACGGTATTTCTTCTATAATGTATAGCGCATTATGGAATAAATATACTAGCAAGGATCCTGAGTTGCGATGGCCGATGAATGGGTCATTTGATGTTAGAAAAATTCAGTATGTGGAACAATGTATGTTTAAGCACAAAAGTAGACAAGATATGTTTGACTGTGTACGAATGTGGGAGAAAGAACGTGTGAACGACTGAGAAGAGAGCAAGCTTTGGTAGAAAAAGAACAACACAAAAATATCTATGCAAAAGCATTGGAGATGAAAAATAAAGATATGAAGGAGATAAAAGAGAGAGAGGATAGGGAGCGTTGTTTCAGGAAAATGGCCAATACCCTGTCCGCCGCCCCGTCTACCCTCTCCTTAATAAACCTCAGGATGATTCAATTTTGTTGGATAGCTCTCCGCCTCCTTATACTCTTCCCTCTGCCCCTACCCTTGATTCTGATGATGGTATTTCTCCTTCAGATCAGGATAAGTTAGGATCAGATGCTCAGCGACAGACTCGCTCTTTTCTGATGGCTGACCGTGCAGCCACTCTTAGATCTGCTGCTCGCAAAGCAGCTCGTGGTAACACTTCTGCTTCAGATCTTACAGCCGATGTACAACAATGGCTGGATAGAGAGCAGTTACATTTTGGAGAGATGTTTACCACAGAAGTAATTGAACGGTTTAGAAAGCATTCCACAGAATTAGAGCCTGTTGATATAGCAAACGATTATAAACAATTGCGTGACGGTCTTTTTCTCCCTTCCCAGGTGGCTGACTTAATTAGACGCGTGGTTAAACTACGAACTGATGCATTCCATTTGCAAGAGGAGAAAAAGGCAGCTGCTGTGGCTGAACAAACAATTCAGACCACTGTGCTGCAAGATGACACTCCAGGGACAGATAAGAATATTGTACTTCATGTGAAACCCATGCAGGAAGCTGCGTCCTTGTATGTCCCTCCTAGTGGTGCGGGAACGGATAATAATAAAGATTCCACTGATGCAAAGGGTTATTTTATTTATAATTGAGTTTTTACTCCTTAGAGTAGAGAGGATGTCATGGCTCTTAAAGCTGCTTTGCCTGATCCGCGGAAGAATCCGGCCGCTTTTTATGAAGAAGTTGAAGGGGCCATTAGTTATTGTACTATGACTTTATCTGATATTGATATGTTTTTGGGACTTATCCTACCCCCTGATATGTGGAGATCTATTCGTAAAGTAGATGATCATACAGCTTTTGGAGATGTTTGGAAGGGACTAGAAAGGATAGATGCAGAAAGGAAACCTGCACAGAAACTGCAACAAGAAATCTTAGACCTTCCAAAGGCTATAATAGTTACATTGAAAACTCTTAGTCCTCCTAAAAAGATAGACTGGACTATGTTAGCACCCTGTAAGCAAAAGGCAGACAAATTGGTCTCTGATTTCTTTATATGTTTTGAGGAGACATTCCACGACTTTAGTGGCCAGTCATTGACAGATGACTCGGGCAGGCATCTGTTTGTCGATAAATTTGTTGCGAACATGTTGCCAGGAATAGCTAAAGGCCAGTGAAAGTTCATGGACTACGTCTTCCGCAGTCTCTCTTTTGACTATGGCTCATTATTATGAACATCAGGAATTGGAAGTTAAAGGCAATGAGGATAAAAAGGCTAAGAATTTAAAAACAAAGGTTATGATTGCTCAGGTTTATGGCCCATCCTATGGAAGTAGTGGTAGAGGCGGACATGCAATGTATCGCCCAGGCACCCCCTCTTTTCCCTGAGCTACCCTGTCTTCTGATCAGTGCGCCTACTGAAAGGAAACTGGACACTGGGCTTTTGAATGTCCACGTTTCCATACTCAGCAGTATCAGCGTGGTCGGGGGCAAATGAGAAGCCCCCCGGGGAATCCAGGACATCTGGGGAGGTATAGTTAATCGTACCAGGTTTGAGACTGTTGGGCATACTCTGAATTCTTCTAATACTTTTGATAGGCGAAACCAATATCAAATGTCTGATTATTTGAATTCTGATTTGAAGGACTCTGCTTATGCATAGGAATGCCTAGGATGGGGTAAGGAATCAGTAGACGTCCCAGTAGATCAGAAGGGTCCCTATGTTCAAGCACATGTTTTGGGTTCTACTGATCGGTTTCTGGTTGATACAGGGGCTACTCGTAGCGCCTTGGCTAAACAATTGGTTCCACAGGTTCCCCTGCCTAGCTTAACTATTACATCGATAGGTTTCGATGGGACACCTTCCCTTTGCCCACTGTCACAACCACTTGATAAATGTTCTGCTCCATGTCCATTTTTGCTTTCCCCCAACACGCCGGACAGTATTGTGGGTCTTGATATGCTCAAGTATTTTAGGGCTACGATATGTTGTTCCCCAGAAGGTGTGCGTGTTATTTTGAATGATTACTATCCTGTGGTTGCGAAGTCCTGTCTCATTAGAGAGGATCTTCCTTTGGCTTAACTCCCTAGTACTCTGTGGGCTACATCAGATACCGATGTAGGGCAAATGGTTATTCCAGCAGGGCATATTCAGGTGTAGGAGGGTGCTCCATTACCTCGATTGCCTCAATATAAAATTTCACGAGAAGGTGAAGAGGCACTAATACGTATTGTCCAAGATTTGATTGGAGTAGGAGTTGTGGAAGAAGTTCCCTACAATATTTGCAATAGCCCTATCCTCCCCATTTTGAAGAGAGACAAGGATAATAAAATCTACAGGTTTATCATTGATTTGCAAGAGGTTAATAAGATCGTAGTGCCCCAATACCCGGTAGTCTCTGACATCACAACACTCCTTACTATGGTTCCTCCAACTGCGACCACATTTACTGTAATTTATGTGAAGAACGCTTTCTTCTCAATCCCTGTTCATCCTGACAGACGATATTTGTTCGGCTTCACTTTGAATAATCGATCTTTCCAATTTTGTAGAGTTCCCAAAGGATATACAGAGAGTCCTAGTATTTACAGCCAAGCTTTAAAAAGCCAACTTGATTCTTTCCTTGTGCCAACAGGGGGGGCTCTTGTACAATATGTCGATGGCATCTTGTTGGCAGCTGATGCTCCTGAGCAGTGTGAAGAAGAAACACTGTCATTGCTTTCATTTCTTGCATCACACCATCACACAGTTTCACTGAAGAAATTCCAGTATTGTAGACAGAAGGTTATCTATTTTGGTCACCTTCTGTCTAAGGAGGGACGTGCACTTACACCAGACCGCATTCAAGTTATTTTAGACATGCCTGTGCCCCGTACTCAGTAAGGTGTTCGTGCATTCATTAGTCTTACTTCTTTTTGTAGGCAATGGTTCCCTGTCTTCTCACACATTGTTAAACCTTTGTTGGCCCTTCTGACTAAAGACACTCCAATGCCCCTCTCATGGATGACTGAATGCCAGAATGCTTTCCAACAGTTGCATCAAGCTCTCTGTTCTGCACCGGTATTAGGCACCCCAGACTATACTAAGGCTTTCACACTCTAAGTACATGAGAGGGATGGTTGTGAGCTTTCAGTTTTAGTACAGACACACAGTGATAAGCAGCGTCCTTGTGCATATTTTTCAGCTGGCATTGATCCAGTCGCTCGTGGGGTGCCTCTGTGTTTCCATGCTGTTGCAGCGGCAGCTATGTCCATACGTCAAAGTGAAGGGATAGTCTTGTCACACAGATAGTTTGTGTTAGTACCCCATGCAGTTGATGCCCTTTTAAACCAAACCAAAACGCAGCATTTAAGTAGTGCTCATTTGACAGGATATGAATTGACACTTTTGGCTCCTTTCATCACTCTGAAAAGATGTTCAACTCTGAATACGGCTACTCCGTTGCCATATCCAGCGACTCAGTCCCAGTCATAAGAGCCTCATGATTGTGTATTCCTTACTGAGAAAGGGTTGTGTCGACTTACAAGATACGCCCCTTTCAAATGTTGATGGAGAACTGTGGGTTGATGGGTCCTATCTGAAATTACCAGATGGCACAACATTAGCTGCATGTGCAATCACAACCCTCCAGAGGGTAGTTGAGACAGCTCGTATCCCACAGAAGTCAGCTCAGGCAGCTGAGCTAATAGCATTGACAAGAGCGTGTGAACTTAGTACTGACTTGTCTGTGAACATCTATACCGATAGTCGCTATGCTTTTGGAGTGGCTCACGATTTTGGGTTGCTCTGGAAGGACAGAAGCTTTCTTACATCACATGGGACGCAAATAGTGCATGGTGAACTGGTGCATGATCTCCTGACTGCCTTGAAATATCCGAAGAAAATAGCGATTGTTAAGTGTAGTGCACATAAGAAGGTGACAGATAGAATAGGACAAGGCAATGCCTTCGCAGATCGCATAGCCCGCGAGACTGCAATGCAGCAAAGCACTAAATCTATGTATGTGGTGAATTCACAGGCTTTGGCATGTTGCCAGACAGCAGGAAGTGCTAGACATGCAGAGGTCTGTGTTGTAGATAAATAGTCCAAGGAGTAAGCCAAGTGGTGGTTCCAAGTAGTTCCTTTATTAGATTCAGTTACAGTTGTAGAGGATGAAGGTAGGATGGTAAATAAGATAGAAGTAAAGATGTATAGGATGTACAGCCCCACCAGGAGCAGTCTCCCTCTGCTCAGCCTCTCATCCTCCAACTGACGCTCTCCACTAGTCCACACACCAACATTCCATGACATCATACATTAATCTACTGTGATGCAGGCTGAACAGAGAGAGCATTGATGTGAAGAAAGAAGAAGGGAGTTAACCACTACAACATATCCTCTCTCTTCACAACAAAAGGAAATAGAAGAAAAAGAAGTAAAGAAACAGAAGGAATACAAGTCATTGCAATAATGGAATGCAATAAAGCGATTAATTAAAATGGAACATAGTGCAATAATGCAAAACAATGAAATGCAATATAATAATAATGAAAATGCAAGCAATGAATGCACAACGAAATAAAAGCAACTAAGAAATGCAATGTAATAATAACGCAATAAAATGCAAGCAATGAATGCACAACGAAATATAAGCAACTTAATGGCACGCACACCATCCCCATTTCTCTCAAAGGAAGGCAAAACCAGACCTGTGCCAAGAAAATACCCACACTGAAAGAGACAAAACGTCACAAGCAAAAGAAAGAAGAAGAGAAACACACGCACAACATAAGTGCACCTGACGTCTCAGGCACGCCTATGTGTAAGAGATCCAATCATCGGCAACAAAAGAAAGATGGATAAACAAGAGCCGTTAAGTAAACAGCGAACCAGCGCTGAGACTTGAATGGACCATAACCAGAATGTAAAAATGCATGCGTGACAACAAGTACTCAAAAAAAAAAAAACACCAATGAAAGAATACACCTCATATAAATACAAGTAATGGGATACACTCACACGTAATCAAAATACCAGGATACAGTAACCTATGTAAAAATTAATGCATCAAGCAATGAGATACACTCACCCAAACATTCAAGCAATGAGATAGACTCACCTAAACTGCAATTTAACTTTGTCACGTAAATGTAAATTACAGGAACCTGTATAAATATGCACTAACTCGTAGATAATATCATTCAAGTAATGAGAAACACTCACCCAAACATTCAAGCAATGAGGAACACTCACCAAAATGCAATTTTAACTTTGTAAAGTAAATGTAGGCATTTCATAATACTCAGCACATAAGCAAAACATTAAAAAATCATTAGAATGAAATAACATTTTTAAATAGAATAAGAAACAGTACTCAGCTTGGCATGAGCAATTCCAAAACAAGCCAGAAGATGGCGCACAGTGTATATTAAAAAGAATAAAGGGTGAATAATGAAAGTTTTTTCGAATAATCCAAAATCGTTTCTGTGCCAACCAGGAAAACAGGAATCAGAAAGGAGTGTACAAATATCCAGTAGTCAAAACGAAGAAGTAACTCCTAGCATTTTAAAACGCACCTTTTCCTACATATCCACGGAGAGGGAACAGCTCTCAGGAAGACACGAGCTGCAACCCAACTCCGATGAAGTCTCTGTCTGTGGTACACCCTTCACACATGCACCCGGCCAAATCTCGAACATTGTATGGTGTGCAACAAACAATACTTTGGTGCGCAGCAAACAGCACTTTGGTGAGCAACAGCTGCTAATTAGAGGACAAACAGCAAGATGCGGTGCAGATCCAAAACGGAAGCAGGAGATTAGCGGCATATTGTACCAGGAGAATATCGGCATACTGTACTTTGGTGCGCACGAAGATGCAGTGAAGATCCAAACATCAACATGGAGGCACGCTTGCTGACGTTCTGCCTCTACAGAAGAACTTGAGCAATGGTCTAAGGAGGGAACATTGGATGATTAAGGCTGTTGGAAAAATAAAGACATGTGTAGCATCCTTCACTCTCAGGCTTAGCTGTGGAGTGCACAGTGTGATGTCATAGAAATCTATGTTGTAACCACAGTTACTAGAATGTATGTTTTGAAGCACAGACTGTTACTGCCCTGCACTTGGATGGGATCTGGATGTGTCTCTCTTTCCTGGAATAAACCTGAACTTCTTTACAACTTTAATGCTGTGTCAGCCTCAACTTACTTTTTAACCTGAATCCTACATTGGCGTAGTCGGCAGCTGAGGAAAAGAGAGGCTCAACTATCTCAACAATTTTTCAAGGTTTCAAGGTACTGTTTTCACCTTCTTTCTGTGTCTGTGATTGCACCAGCGGCTGATAACTCAGACTTAATTAGTCTAAATGGTAGTGCTTTGATCGCACCAGCGGCTGCTTTATTAATTATTTTAACTATCTTCAAAAAAAAAACTGATTGCACCTGTGACAGTTATTATTACACCATTTTTCTGTGTCTGTGATTGCACCAGCGGCTGATAACTCAAACTTGCCTAGTCCTATTGGGAGTGCTTTGATCGCACCAGCGGCTGCTTTATTAAATGTCTCATACCTTCTCTAAATTAATCTGATTACACCCTTGACTGTTTTCAACTCCATGTGTTGTCAGTCTTACGAGACAATTTCAGAAACTATTTCACACTCCTTAAACCTTTATGGGCATATCTTTACTGACGAAACCCAAAATACTCTGATCGTTTTTGAGTTTCACTTATGCTGATGTTTCAACTTCGTTTTAAAGCTTTCCTTTAAATGTTTTAGACTGCCTACCTCGTGCTCGAGCTCATCCTCACGCTCCAACCTGTGTCATTGCGTTGCATTTATTAAACGGTCACTGGAACTGACCTGGTTGCCTACGCTGCGTTCCACCACCCGCGTTGCATTTCATTCCTCAATTAAGCTGTTTCCTTGGCAACACACATTCGCAGCAAATCACTTTGTCCCAGCCAACTGATGTCATCGCGCTCAATTGATTACACGCTCTACTCTTCTCTACGCTGCGTTCCACCACCTGTCATTTTATAACAAAGCAAAGCATTTTCCTTAGCAACGTTTTCTTCTACATGACGACGCTGTATATTGTTGTGACCTAATTTTTATTAATTTAGTATTTCACACTATTCTAACTGCTTGCTGGTTTTAAAGGAGACTCAAGGTTTTGGTAATTCTTTATTTAATTGTAATTATGCAGAATGTAACTGTAGCTCCATTTTTTATGTCATCCCCTGGCGATCCTCCTATTAAGTGGCAGAAATGGAAAAAAGTTTTCGAGCGTTACGCTAAGGTCTGTGGTGTCAGCTTAAGTGCTGAACGCAAAACCTCCCATTTACTTCATTGTCTTGGCTCAGAGGGTCAAGATGTTTTTGACCATTTGGCGGAACTTAGTTCTGAAGAAGAGAGAGGTCTTAATGAATTTGAAATTTGCATGAAAAAATTGGACAATCATTATTTGCCCAAGGTAAGTACCATATTAGAAAGGTACCAATTTGCAAAAAGATTACAAAATGAGGGAGAAACTGTTGAAGGGTATGTCACTCAGTTAAGAAAATTAGCATCTTCTTGCAAATTTGATAGTTCCATTGAAGAAAGAATCAGAGATCAATTCATGGTTGGATGTAACATCGAAAAGGTTCGAGATGAATTATGGTTGAAAGATGAACCATCGTTAGATGAAGTTCTGCAACTAGCTAAGACGGTGGAACATTCATTAAAATGTGTTGACACGTTGAATAAAGACAAACAACCCTCTGTTCAAGTTGTTAAAAGTGCCGTGAGTGATTCACAGAAAGGCACAAATTCTGGCACTCTTGTTAAGACTAAAAAGAAATCTTTTGTACCTAAATGTTTCAGATGTGACAAGGTTGGCCATTATGCTAATGATACAAAATGTCCTGCCTTTAATGCTATATGTTCAAAATGCAAGAAGAAGGGTCACTATTCTAATCTGTGCAAAAGTAAAACTCCTTCTGCTTCTGTAAAAGTTGTTGATAATGAGTTCTTGGAGGAAGATTTTGTTTGTGGACAGGTTGTAGTCCAAGTCACTTCTACAGCTGATCTTAGAAACTGTCCGGTTGACTCATTGAGGGTGAGTCAACTGATGTCCTTTTTGATTCTGGGGCCAAAATAACAATTATATCTAGAAATTTCTATTTAGGGAAACTAACCAACAAAGTTCAGTTGTCAAGAGCTGACATTCGTCCTTTAGCATATGGAGGTAAACTCATACCTTTATTGGGATGTTTTACAGGACGCATAGAATATAAGGATCGTTATACTGTAGGGAAGATCTATGTTTCGCAAAAAGGGGACAGTATCATCAGTTGGTTCCATCAGGGTGATCTAAATATAATGCTTGATCCTAGTTCTCCTAATCCTATTATACTGAAGGAACTGGTTAGTTCTGTTCAAACGGATTCTAATGTTGATTTATTGCGTCGCATTAGAATACAATTTCCTAAGGTATTTAGGGATGAACTAGGATGTCTCAAAGCTTTTAGTTTTGCGGCTGCCACGCTGTGGAATACTCTCCCCCTGGCATTAAGGAGCTGCCCTGATCTGCTCACTTTTAAAAAGAGCCTTAAAACTTACCTGTTTCCCAGAGTAATGTAGCTTTTTAATAGATGCACGGTTAGGTCTCAGCGCCAGGATACCCTTTGGGTGACAGTTGCGCTCAATAAGCAATAAATACAAATACAAATACAAATTTCAAACTGGAGATTCCCATAAGAGCTGATTCTCAACCTTATTCTTGCAAGCCTAGACCTGTTCCCATAGCTCTAAGAGATGAAATGATAAGTGAGTTGGAAAAATTTAAGTTAGGAGGGATTATTGAAGAGGTCACTGGAACTGATTGGATTGCACCTGTGGTCGCTGCTCGCAAACCCAACGGGTCATGGCTTCTATGCATTGATTTGAGGCAGCTTAACAAGTGTGTCATTAGTGAAAAATATCCCCTGCCTAACATCTCAGATCTTTTAACTAAAGTGGGTGGTGCCAAAATGTTTAGTACATTAGATTTGGCTTCCGCTTATCACCAGATCGAGCTAGAAGAATCCTCAAGAAACCTTACGTCTTTTACTACGCCTTTTGGGACGTATAGGTTCATCAGAATGCCATTTGGGCTTGTCTCAGCGGCTTCTGTTTTTCAGCGCATCATGGAGAGGATACTTAAAGGTTGCAAAGGAGTGTGTGTGTACCAAGACGACATTTTAGTTTTTGGAAAGAATGATGAGGAGCATGAGTGCATTCTTTTTGATGTGCTGAGTAGGCTTGAAAGGGCTAATCTCATGATTAAGATTGATAAGTGTCATTTTGGAGTCTCTTCAATCCATTCTCTGGGTCACACCATTTCTAAAGATGGAATTGCACCAAAGGCAAACTTGGTGGATACTATAACTAAGATGCCTGCTCCCTCTTCTAGAGAGGAACTCATGAAATTCTTTGGAATGATTGAGTACTACAACAAATTTGTAAAAGGTTTTGCTGAACAGTGTGTCGGTTTAAGAAGTCTGCTGAAAAAGGGGTCTGAGTTTATTTGGAATGATGATTGTGATTCAGAATTCAAATCTAAACAAGCATTTACAATGCAATGGTTTTGCCTTTGTTAAAGTTAGAGCGATTGGCATTGCTCTTGACATTATTTTTATTTATGTTTTTTTTTAACATAAATAAATGGCATTGTCATTTACAATGCCACTAGCTTTATCTCTCGCAAATGACACACACCAACACCCACAGAGAGCCCCCCCAACACACACAAACCCCCCCCCACACACACACCCACACAGAGCCCCCCCACACACAGCCACACAAAGCCCCCCACACACACCCACACAGAGCCCCCCCCCCCACACACACACACACACACAGTCAAAATAACGTATTTTTTGGGGGGGTTAGAAATTGGTAGACACCCGCCTGACTCGGGATATGCAAGCAGCTTCAACCATTTGTGAAATAAAATAGTAATGTTTCTCCTGGTATAAATGTTTGATTTTTACTCTTAATTCACTAACAGCAAAAAAGGGCACGAGTGCATGCTTCCTTCCAAACCCCCCCCCCCCCCTTAGTCGGGATGAGTTGCTCACACTTCACATGGGACATGCTTCCTTCCAAACCCCCCCCCCCCCCCCCTTAGTCGGGATGAGTTGCTCACACTTCACATGGGACAACGTGAGACTTATCTAGCAATGCAGGGCGCTCGCATTCTGTTCATTGCCGGGTGCCCCCTTTGTGCATCTCCATGTGCTTCTTGCTTCATATCAGCCTGAATCCTCACAATGATGCCTCTAAATGCACAGAGACCTGTTCCCCTGAACTGCGCATCATTCTGCCCTCCTCTGGCGCTCATCACCCAATACTCTCCTGAGGTTCATCACTAGTGCTCTCAGGCAAACAGATCACCATGTGCCCCTGCTTGGTTTTAGCCTTTGCTCCGCTGGTGCACATCACCATTTGTCCCCTCTAGTGTTGGGTTATGCATGACTGTTGTCATCTGTGCACAAATGCCTATATTTGGTGGTCTGTGTGTATTACTGCATGCTGGTACTTGTGAGCATGGGTCTTTTAAGTTGTGCGTTCTCATACGTCCATATTGTATGCCTGGGCATGTGCAGTATACACAAGCCAATTCAATTGCCTTTGTCAAACGGCTTTCTTTTCTGTGCATCGTCTCCAAGGTGACACATCTCACCACTGCTGTTCCCGCTGGCAGAATGACCTAGGAGCTGCAAACAGTATATATACTATTTTAATTTCCTAGGCTGACAGATTCCTTGTCTCGTTAGCCACGTCCTTGTCGTAACCAGGTAATTGCAAAGAATAACATCAGACTGCATCCAGTCATTCCCTGTATCCTTAGCCGGGTTTGTAAAGCCTGTTTGTACTTTGCCTACTCTGTTCAAGATGTAGTTCATATAATATCTTCCAGAAATAAGGCTCCATGCCACAGAGGGCACTAGAGCGCCATACATAAAAATGTGTCCTAGATCTATACATCGTACATTCACTAAAATCCAGTTGATTTAATTCATCAGAAATTGAGAATGTATTTAGAATAGATATTATCTATGTTTCTAAATAGTGAAAAGCAGAAATGTTTATTGACTAAGAATAAACTGAAATGGCTGACACTCGTAGATCAAGGTTGCGTGCCCAGGTCCAGCAGTGAAGCGCTCTTGGCAGGCTGAGGGGTGGCAGGGGCCTTCTTCGGCGGCGGGGGTGACGGGGAGCGGGCGGCAGGGGGCTTCCGGGCCTGAGGGGGAGACTGGGAGCGGGCGGCGGGAGCCTTCCGCGCCGGGGGAGACTGCGAGCGGGCGGCAGGCGCCTTCCGGGCCTGCGGTGGGGACAGAGAGCGGGCGGCCGGTGCTCTGCGTGGCTGGGCGGGAGAAGGGGCGGGAACGGGGACGGGAGCCCAGGTCCAGCAGTGAAGCGCTCTTGGCAGGCTGAGGGGTGGCAGGGGCCTTCTTCGGCGGCGGGGGTGACGGGGAGCGGGCGGCAGGGGGCTTCCGGGCCTGAGGGGGAGACTGGGAGCGGGCGGCGGGAGACTGGGAGCGGGCGGCGGGAGCCTTCCGCGCCGGGGGAGACTGCGAGCGGGCGGCAGGCGCCTTCCGGGCCTGCGGTGGGGACAGAGAGCGGGCGGCCGGTGCTCTGCGTGGCTGGGCGGGAGAAGGGGCGGGAACGGGGACGGGAGCACAAATCGACTCACCTGCACCTTGCGACGGCGGCACTTCTCCGGTCTCCCTCTTCGGCATGGGAGACCGGCAACGTCCTCCGCATCTCCCGGGGTTCCCTCCAGGCCACGGGAGCCCCGCGGGCGCCACCATACTGCTTGCCGTCTTCCTTCTTGTTGCGGGGGGCGGGCACTTCCGGCCGGCCGCGCTAGGATTGGCCGGCCGGCCAGTCACGGGGCAGGAGAGACGCAGAAGTGCCGGCAATGCCGGACCAGACTCGGGGGCGTTCCCGGCGTCGCGTGACGTCGGCAAAAGCCAAAGAATGTCAGGAACGCCCCCGTGTCTGGTCCGGCATTGACGGACAGGCCCCTCGTCCAATGGCAAGGCTCCGTTTACGGAGCCAGCCAATCAATGACGAGGGCCGAACAAAGCCACACTACAGTTCTCATCAGGTTTTCGCCTGCGCGAAAAAGCTGCGCAGAAAGCGCAGCTTTCGCCAGGCAAAACCTAAAAAAGGCTTAAGAAAGCTCCTAATCTTAGAAGCTTTGATCCCAAAAGGTTTCTATTCTCACCACTGATGCCAGTCTCAAGGGACTTGGCGCAGTTCTTCAACAGGAGAATGTTGGTGTTTTGGACACTATAATGTTTGCCTCACGTGGCCTTAAAGACCCTGAAACTCGCTATTCTGTTATTGAAAGGGAAGCGCTTGTTGTGTTTTGGTCTGTCAAAAAATTCTTGTGGGGAAGCAGATTTATAATTAAAACTGATCACAAACCGTTGTGTGAAATCTTCTCTAAGAAGGGTATTGATTTAGTGTCCAGCAGATTAACCAGATGGGTCATTGCGTTGCAAGAATATGATTTTACTATAAAGTACATTCCTGGTGTTGATAATTGTGTGGCTGACACCCTGTCAAGGTTGGTTGATGTTTCTCATGACGAGCCTTTGGAATGTGACAGTGATGAAGATAGGTATCAAGTTTGCCCAGTGTCTGTGGAACTTATTGATGAGGCTGAGTGGCGCTCAAAATTGTTTTCTGATCCAATTCTCTCATGTGTAATGTCTCTTTTGCAGAAGGGTTGGCATTCTAAGAAACAGGCCTCTATTGAGTGTGCTAAGTTCTGGGGGGTGAAAGATGAGTTGGCAGTGTGCAATGATCTTTTGGTTCGTGGGACTAGATTAGTTCCTCCTTCTGAACTGCGTAAGAACATCATTGATTTGGCTCATGAGTCACATTCTGGAATGACCAAAACAAAAGAAAGAGTTTGCTCATCGTACTGGTGGCCTGGCATGGATTTGCACATTGAGCGGGTCATAAGGGATTGTGTGATTTATAATTAAAGTGTTAAGTCTAAAGTTGTGAGAGTGCAACCTATGGTCATCAGGGACCTTCCAAGTGGTCCTTGGAAAGAGATCTCGTTTGATATTCTGGGTCCCATTTATACTGATGGCCAACAGGTTTTTATTTTTGTTTTAATGGATTTATTTTCCAGATGGCCTGAGATACACTTCACATCGAGCATTGAGACTAGCAGTGTTGTAAAATTTTTAGAGGCCCTATTTGCAAGAGAAGGTTTTCCACAATCCATCCTCACTGATAATGGGGTCCAATTGGTTTCGAAAGAAATGGAGTCTTTCCTACGTAAGTGTGGTATAAAGCATAAGAAATGTGCCCTTTATCACCCTGAAACCAATGGAATGGTGGAAAGATTTATTAAGGTACTTAAGGAAACCATCTCTTGGGCTAAAGGGGCAGGCCTTAATTGGAAAGAACAAGTTCTTAAAAAGGTAGAGAGCTATAGACTCACTCCTCACACCTCCACTGGTAAATCACCTTTTGTTCTCTTTAAAGGAAGATCACCTTGTACCTTGTTAGAACCAACCTGGCTGAGAGATCTTGGAGAAGAAATTACTAATTGCTCTAGGGATTGCAATGTAAGTGATGATTTAGACTGGCGTGAGAAAGAGATGCTGAATTCCTCCAACAGGAAACTTTATTTTGATTCTAAACATGCTGCAAAAGTTACATCTGTAAAGGTTGGTGATTTTGTTGTGATTAAGCTTCCAGGTAAAAAAGTTAAATTTTCTGAACCAATAAAAGTGATAAAAGTATTCAAAAATGCTGTGAGAACGTTGGATCATAGAATCTGGAACTTGAATAGAGTCTGTGTTATCTCAGGCAATCATCAACTTTGTGATTCTGAACTTGACTCGAAAGTTGGTGATTCGGAGTATGACACAAACAATGAAAGTCCAAGGGTGTTTCGACGCTCATCCAGAATTGTCAGGAAACCTTCTCATTTGAAAGACTATGTGTCTTAATTTACAGGATGGTTACTTTCTGTATATGTTCATTAATAGTTTGGGGTAAGATATAATTTTTTTTCTCTCTTTTCTCTGTTTCTCTTATTTTTTTTTTATTATGGGGGAAGATGTGTAGCATCCTTCACTCTCAGGCTTAGCTGTGGAGTGCACAGTGTGATGTCATAGAAATCTATGTTGTAACCACAGTTACTAGAATGTATGTTTTGACGCACAGACTGTTACTGCCCTGCACTTGGATGGGATCTGGATGTGTCTCTCTTTCCTGGAATAAACCTGAACTTCTTTACAACTTTAATGCTGTGTCAGCCTCAACTTACTTTTTAACCTGAATCCTACATCATGACTAAGTGGAGACTACCCACAGCCTACTTATATCTTATGATACATATGGGACATGGGCCAGCACATGTTGGAGCATCCTCAATAACTTAAGCAAATTTGGGAGCATCCAGAAACTGCTGGCATAGCTAAAATAGTGCAGTACTGCTTGATATGTCTCCAGTACAATCTTAGAAAAGGGATATGAACTACAACAGGAGGGTTTGCTACACCAACTGCACCTTTTGACGTTTTTCAAATGGATTACATCCAGCTTGAATGCTGTAATAATCTAAAATATGTACTAGTAGTGGTATGTGCCTTCAGTAAGTGGATAGAGGCATACCCTACGAAAGACATTACAGCTCTTACTACAGCAAAGGTGCTTCTAAAAGAATTCTTCCCCAGATTTGGTGTTTGCAAACTTTTGTGGAGTGATAACGGACCCCATTTTATTTGGGCTAGTTGTTGAGTATGTCCTGAAAGGATTAGGGAGTAAGCAGAAGTTTCATGCTGCCTCCCACCCACAATCAGCAGGGCTAGTGGAGCGATACAATGCTACCCTCAAGCTTAGGCTAGCCAAAATCCAGGATTCTACGTCTTTGAAATGGCTTGATGCACTACCCTTGGCATTGTTGTCCTTTCGGTCAGTGCCACATTCAAGATTTGGCCTTACACAGTATGAGGTGGTATTTGGAAGGCCTATGAATATGTGGGAATTCCTAAGCCACGCCCCACACATGATGTACCTTGTGTCTTGATGAGTGACTACCTATCACAGTTGACTGATAGCTTGATTTCTATTCAACAACAGGTTCAAGCAGCTCTTCCTGACAGGTTGAAAGGTGAAGGCCCGAACTACGGGCCGGCGATCATGTGATGATCCGGTCCTTCCAGAGATCGAGCAGTTTGGAACCTAGGTGACGTGGCCCAGAACAGGTCCTCCTGGCGACGAGAAGTGCCAGTCCGAGTGACGACCAGGAGGAACTTGGTGCATTCCACCCACTGCAAAAAGGTGCCGCCTACCTTGGTGGAACCTGCTGCCCTGGTCGACCATCGAGACATCCTGGATACAGAGAGAGGCCAAGCCGTATCACCTGAAGAACCTGAGGAAGACTTCCCGGACCACACAATCCCCGGTACAGCTCGATATCAGCTGCGACCCCGGAGAGAAAGTGCATTGTTGAAAAAGACTGGTTGAGCAACCGTCCTGGGTTAGTGAGAAACTGAGCTGAAGAGGGGGGGAGGGAGCTTTTGCGTAGTTAACCCTCAATGAAGAAACCAACGGCTGCCCAGGATTTTAGAGCTCCATCTGCTCTGTTATTTCAACAGCAAGATAAATATGCCTATGGAGAAGACATCAACTGCTGTGAAGATTTGCGACAAGAAGATTATGTGTATTCTTGGGTTTACTTTCACTATGATCATTATGGCAGTGATAACTTGGGTTGTAGAGGAAGTGGCTCCTGCTCAACGAATACTGACTGCCACTACTCCGGCACCTATTGAACACCAGTATTATACTCTCCCTTATCATGAGCAGAAGCATAGACAGTCTTATTTGAATAACACGTCCATCCCGATGTTGCACCACACGCACAATGCTACGAACATTACTAACTGTGTGTGGAATGATGCCAGCGCATCAGAAAAAAGGAGGAACACCTTTCATTTCTCTTCCATTCTCTCATAATGGTTCTTGTCAAGCTGGTTTGCACTTCTATTGGCTTCTGAGGTGGATAATGTTACTGATTTTGGTGTAGGGAGGCTAAACTACCATCTTAATAATGCGTGTTATCCTAATGAGGAAGGCGATCCGCAAGCTAAAGGGACTAAATGGGACATGGAGGAGTACCAACGAGGAAATGCTTCTCCACATTATGTTTACCCAAATACTTGAACTGCTAAGGGTAATGGACCAATTGTTATTGCTGTTACTAGAGCCCGAGCAGA
This sequence comes from Lissotriton vulgaris, assembly GCF_964263255.1. Classification (NCBI taxonomy): domain Eukaryota; kingdom Metazoa; phylum Chordata; class Amphibia; order Caudata; family Salamandridae; genus Lissotriton; species Lissotriton vulgaris. The sequence continues at coordinate 446,573,939 of NC_141685.1, forward strand.
TTTATGTGTGACTAGTGTTCTGAACATTACTGGCATTAACAATAGTAGCTTCTCATCTACACATAATACATACTTTATATGTGGAAAAAAGGATACTACTATCTACCTGTTGGATGGTCTGGAATTTGCTTTGTGTCCTTTTTATTGCCAGCTGTATTTTTGGCTCCTGCATCATATCACAAGGACTCAAAACTGTTTAATTACATTTTCAAAAACAGATCTAAGAGGACTGCAAATCACGACAAGGCGGATCAGACTGACACCGCACTGCAGCAATATGTTCATTTTAATTTGGGGCTGTTCTTCTTTGTTGGTGCTGGATTGAACAGTAGGAAAATCAGACATTTGACATGTGTCGTAGAGGCTGTGACCACCCAGACAGCTTTGGCACTTGGAAACATCACAGAGGAACTACAGATTTTAAGGATTGTGGCGCTCCAAAACCGTATAGTCTTGGACGTAGTCCTGGCTGATCGAGGTGGTGCATGCCGTATCATCGGGAGTAGTTGCTGCGTGTACATTCCAGATCATGCCCCTTCAGTTTTTGATGCGATTTCTAAATTGCATAAGATTGCTGCTGAGATTCACCCTGATACCGGAACATGGACTTTGACTGGTTGGCTATGGACAGTGTTTGTTACCTGGGGCTGGAAACTGTTAACAGTTTTATGTATATTACTTGCAATTCTAATGACATGCTGCCTCTGTATACAATGTGGTCCAATACTTTGTTCCATCTGTATGACTGCCCGTATACCGGCCAGATGTAACAACAAGAAAATGAATGCCCAACGTGTACTAGACAAAGAAGTTGATGAAAGGATGCAGATTGATGTACATGATGTATACTTAGACTCTTCTAGATTACAGATATCTTCAGCTAATGCTAAAAGGGTCATCTGTGGAAATTTGGCAGAGATCACTATTAGCATTGAGCTGAAGCCATATTGTTTCCGGCAGCCATCTTGACTGACCATGTGCTCCTTCCTTCTTCGCTGTTGCTTGCACTTGTGCTTTGCTCAAGAACTGGCTATACTTAGCCCCTGCTACTCTGCACATGCTCAGAAGAGTCTGTAGCTGCCCATGCACCTGCTCTAGTCTGTTTCTGTCAGGCTGTTTTAACTATAGTCAGCAACTCATTGACCCTCCTTCTTTGTTGACTGTGCATTCTTTGTATGACCATCTATATATGTAACTCTTCCTATGTGTACTTGTACCGCCTCCTTTTGAGCTCCTGTGTGGGTATAAAAGACCTACAGTGTTTCTACTCCTTGTGCTACTTCATACACTGCCGAAGGGTGTTGTGTGAATGTAGTTCCACCTCATCAATCAATCAATCAATCATAACACATGTATAGCGTGCTACTCACCCGGAAGGGTCTCAAGGCGCTTAGGGGAAGGGGGCCGCTACTGCTCGAACAGCCAGGTCTTGAGTTGTCTCCTGAAGGCGAGGTGGTCCTGGGTCAGCCGAAGGTGGATGGGGAGGGAGTTCCATGTCTTGGCCGCCAGGTAGGAGAAGGATCTGCCTCCGGCGGTGGCTCTTCGGATGCGTGGTACGGCGGCGAGAGCGAAGCTAGCGGACCGTAGCTGGCGGGTGGGCGTGTGGAAGGTCAGGCGGTCGTTGAGGTACTTGGGGCCCAGGTTGTGGAGAGACTTGTGTGCGTGGGTGAGGAGCCTGAACGTGATCCTCTTGTTGACGGGGAGCCAGTGCAGGTTCCTCAAGTGGCCGGAGATGTGGCTGCGTCGAGGGATGCCCAGGATGAGTCGGGCGGAGGCATTCTGGATACGTTGTAGTCTTTTCTGTAGCTTGGCTGTGGTTCCGGCGTAGAGGGTGTTTCCGTAGTCCAGCCGGCTGGTGACGAGGGCCTGGGTGACCGTCTTCCTGGTTTCGATTGGGATCCATCGGAAGATCTTGCGGAGCATGCGGAGGGTGTGAAAGCATGAAGAGGAGACGGCGTTGACTTGTCTGGTCATCGAGAGGGAGGAGTCCAGGATGAAGCCCAGGTTGCGTGCGTGGTCTGTCGGATTGGGGGCGGTGCCCAGGGCTCGGCCAAACCTCATGAGGTTTATTAAACAATTTTCTTGATATTTCAGCTACCGTGCCAACTTCTATTTATTGGTCTGAGGACTTGTGTGCAGAGAATGTAAATGTAGATTATTTATATAGCGCACTTCTACCCGGAGGCCTCGTAGCTCTGTATTCATACCGCTGTGGAACCCATCCTGGCTTTCCTGTGAAATGTCCACTCCTGGGCACCCCCATGGTGAAGCCAGGCATCCACAGCGCTGCTGGGGCCGTTGTGGAGATTAAACAAGCTATTGCCCAGAGTCACAGAGCGGGACCCATGATTAGACTAAGCACCGAGGCGAGAATTATCAGGTCCGGGGAAATTGAGTCCAAGAGCCGCCGAGGCGGGAATTGAACCCTGGTCCCAGGCCAGACCTCTACATCAGGGTCTGCCGCTCTAACTATTGAGCCACGCTTCTCCACAGAGAAGGGTGAACTCCTAGCACTGGTAGGCCTTGCTGAGGCCTACTTCTACAAGGTGACGGGCATGATAGGTGATGAGGCAGGAGAAGTGACAGGCAGGAGAAGTGAAGGGCAGGTGATTAGGCATGAGCAGGAGCGGTGACCTGACAGGAGCGGTGAATGGATGGGAGCAGTGAACGGGGCAGGAGAAGTGACGGGAAAAGGAAAAATGATGGGCAGGAGCTGTGACAGGAAAGGAGAGGTGATGGGACAGGAGAGGTGACTGGGCAGGAGAAGTGATGGGGCAGGAGAAGTGACGGGGCAGGAGTGCTGATTAGGTATGAGCAGGAGCGGTGACCGGCAGGAGCGGTAAACGGACGGGAGCCGTGAACAGGGCAGTAGAAGTGACAGGCAGGAGAAGTGGCATGACCCCCTTTCCAGTATCGGAGATAAAAAATCTTGGGGTCTGGCTTGACCCGACACTCAGTTTTACTTGCCACACCAAGAGGGTGGCGGCCTCATGCTATGGCACTATTAGAGGACTTAGGCCTATACTTAAATTTTTTGATGCCCCCACCAGACAGCTGGTGGTTCAGGCATCAGTGTTGTCCCGGCTGGACTATGCCAGCTCGCTCTTGGCGGGGATAAATCAGGCTGAACTTAATCGGTTGCAGCGAGTGCAAAATGCTGCAGCCAGAGTAGTGGTAGGTCTGCCCAGGTGGTGCTCGGTTTCTAAAACGTTGCATTCGCTTCATTGGCTTCCCCTAAATAAGAGGATTAAATTCAAGGTCCTTTGCCTTGCATTTAAAATCCTCAAGGGTACGTCCCCTCAAATACAGGCGAATCTTTTAACACCTTATGTCCCTCTGCGATCCTTGAGATCTTTGGGTCAGAATTTGGCGGTGGTTCCGCGTTTCAGGTTGAGCAGAACTGGCGGCCGCTCCTTCCGAGTGCTAGCCGCGAAATGGTGGAACTCCTTTCCTTTTGAGATTCGGGCAATCAATGACCTTCTTCAGTTTCGGCGTGCCATCAAAACTTTTTTGTTTGATTAAATCTTAGGCTATTTCCTCTCCCCTCTTTTATCGGTGTTGTGTTGTGTTTACCTTCTCATAGCACCAGGACGCCCCTTCGCTGGGGCAGCTGTGCGCTGTACAAATAAAAATAACATAACAAGTGATGGGGCAGGAGAAGTGACAGGGCAGGAGCGGTGATTGGGTATGAGCAGGAGCGGTGACCGGGCAGGAGCGGTGAACGGACGGGAGCAGTAAACAGGGCATGAGAAGTGACGGGCAGGAGAAGAAGTTACAGGGCAGAAGTGACGGGCGGGAGAAGTGACGGGGCAGGAGATGTGATGGGGCAGGAGAGGTGACAGGGCAGGTGCAGTGACGGGACAGGAGAGGCGATAGGAAAGGAGAGGTGATGGGACAGGAGAGGTGACCGGGCAGGAGAAGTGACGGGAAGGCGAAGTGATGAGGCAGGAGTGGTGACGGGGCTGGAGAGGTGATGGGGTAGGAGCAGTGGCGGGACAGGAGAGGTGACAGGAAAGGAGAGGTGATAGGACAGGAGAGGTGACCAGGCAGGAGAAGTGACATGCAGGAGAAGTGACCAGGCAGGAGTGGTGACGGGGCAGGAGAGGTGACAGGGAAGGAGAAGTGACGGGCAGGAGAAGTGACGGGACAGGAGCAATGATTAGGCATGAGCAAGAGTGGTGACCGGGCAGGAGCAGTGAATGGGCAGGAGCAGTAAACGGGGCAGGAGAAGTATTTATTATTTATTTATTATTATTTATTATTTTATTTAGAAGTTTTCTATAGCGCTAACAAGACCCGAAGGTATCAGAGCGCTTCACAGTAGAGGACAAGAAAAAGAGAACAGCATGAGACAAACCCAATAAAAGCAATCGGCGAGAGACAATTTGGAAAGAAGAAAAGTTCGGACAGCGGGGCTTCTTGGTGCTGGATTCAGCATTACCGCAAGGATTCTGAAGTGATGGGGCAGGAGAAGTGATGGTGCAAGAGAAGTGATGGGGCAGGAAAAGTAACGGGCAGGAGAAATGACCGGCCAGAGCAGTGAACGGACAGGAGCAGTGAACGGGGCAGGAGCAGTGACTGGGCAGGAGAAGTAAAGGGGCAAGAGGAGTGATGTGGCAGGTGCTGTGATTATGCATGAGCAAGAGCGGTGACCGGGCACTAGAGATGACCGGGCAGGAGCAGTGACTGGGCAGGAGTGGTGAATGGGCAGGAGCAGTGACTGGGCAGGAGCAGTGATGGGGCAGGGGAAATGACAGGGAAGGAGTGGTGACGGGGCAGGAGAAGTGACACGGCAGGAGAAATGACTTGTACTTATGTTCTTTGCCTATTTATTTATATACTATTACATGACATCCACCGATGTGTCTGTAAAGTGACTGTCTTATTCGCATGGCACATGCGAATAAAACTGCAGCTTCAGCTCATATGAAATTGAGAATGATTAGGAAAATACTACCTTTCCTACCGAACACGGCCGGGAAAACACTGGTCAGCTCACTAGTCCTGTCCTCCTTGGACTATTGTAACGCTCTATTCTTAAATGCCCAAGTCCGAGTGACAAATAAGATGCAGTCAATCCAAAATGCAGCCGCACGAATGCTGGCTGGGATCCCCAAGTTCGCACCAGTTACAAACATCATTAGGGATCTCCATTGGCTCCCGATACGCAGCCGTATCAAATTCAAATCGCTGTGTATTGTTTACAAGTCACTCAATAATCAAGGTCCCCACTTTCTCAAACAGAATCTTCTCCATCATGTCCCAACCCGATCTCTTTGTTCCTCTATTCAGAACTTCTTGGCTGTGCCTTGCACTAGAACAGTCACCTGGGGCGACAGGCGTTTCCTGGTTGCCGCCCCTAGACTCTGGAACACCCTTCCTGCACATATCCGAGCAAGTCCCTCCCTGTTCACATTCCGCAAACAGCTAAAGACGTGGTTATTTGACCAATAGCCTTGTATATCTTCTTTACCCCAGTTGCTGATCCATCCCTTAACTACGCCGAGACGCCCACGGGTATTTGCTGCGCTCTACAATTGTCAATAAATAAATAAATAAATAAATAAAGCATACCTTATGTTTTGAATTTTTGTCCTGAATTTTGACCCTTTGTCCTGAAATTTTACTCTCACCGTCCTGAATTTGCGCCCATGCCAGTTGGCCACCCTAAATGGAATGAATGCCCCTTTGAGTCAATTTTTTATTTATTTTTTTAAGTTTTATATAGCGCTAGTTTAACCCGTAGGTATCAGAGCTCTTTACATACACACAGTAAACAGCAGAAGGACATTACATTACATAGTAGACTGGCAGTGAGGAAGCAAACCAAAGAAGAAAAAGAATACAGCAAGGGAGAGAAATATGCAGTGCATCGGAGGGGGAGAGAGCAATAAAAAGAAAAAGGTGAGAATTACATAGTCTGGTCACCCACTATCCTTGAATGTCCGGGGAGAGAGGCGACAACTCGGATATAGTAGTCTAGGTAGGTTGACGTTGGTCATGAAAGTATTTGTTTAGGAGATGGAGTTTCAGGTCCCTTTTGAAACAGGAGAAGGAGGGGTTGCATCTGAGGATTCCATGGAGAGCGTTCCATATCCTGGGAGCGTTGCCAGAAAATGATCGGTATTGGGTGGTTTTGTTTTTCATTTTCGGAGGAATAAGAAGGAGTGAGTTGGAGCTTCTCAGTGATCTGGATTGACCAGCTTAATGTAGAGCAAGTTAGTGGCTAGCGCTATGTGAGCTACGAAAAGGGCAACTTCCCAACACCCAAAAAGGTTTTGCTTTGGAAAGTAATTACCCTACCAAGGTTTTGTGCAGCTTTGTATCACTTTAAGTAAATTTGTGGTGGCACATAGCTTTGATAAATCTTTCCCTTGTTTATCCTCTGCCCTTTCAATTAAGTCAGGCAACACGAATTGTGATGCATTTTACTTCTGAAATGCAAACAATGAATTTGAAAAAGAAATAATAGCCACTCGGTGTGTTGCTTACTGGTTGCATTTCAATTGTAAAATGCAAGTATGCGTATCGTATCCTGATCATAGACAGACATGGGGCAACAGCAACTCTGGAACAAATTAGCAAGAGGGGAGTGGGCAATTAGCTTCAATACGCTTACTTGCATGATCTGCTCCATTCGTTTTTGCATAACAAATAGAACCTGGCGTAAACCGCCGCTTCAGATTTAACAATAAACAAGCACACTTTTGAGTCTGCACGTATACTTCGCAGCAGAAGGATGGCAAATTAAAGCGCTATGGGCAGTGTTTGTAATGATGGCAGCCATTTTGATTTTACAGGTTTTCTATTTCAGTATTAGTTTATACGATTTAAGAAAAAAGCATCAAATGACAAAGCCCTTTGAAGTTCCCATATCTAATTTTAATTTGAATATTTAGTATTAGCAAACATTTGTCGTTTATATACGTACCATATTCATTTATTTAAAAAAACACACACAAACGTAACCTAACTTGCTCGACATATAGAAAGCACTGTTTTGGTATTGCGGATTCCCTTTAGTCCCGTTCAGTCTGTTGATTAAACCAATCATCCTTGCATCACAAACTCGGTATTCTCGCGCATCGTCCACGAAAGAGGTCTAAGGGGGACGCCGTTCGGTCTCAAATTGTTTGGCGTGCATCTAATCGCCATGTTGGAATTTCCATATTATCCATCGTACATCAGATGTCAAAAGTGAAACACGCTTAGACGTGATTCCATTTAAAAGAATACAAGTGTTGTTTTAATTTCTTAAAAACACAGCACTTCTAATTTAAATTTGTTAGTTTTACAAAGAGTAATAGTCAGCTAGTTCTATAATAAAATATTTACTATTTTCAACTTTGTGTGGGCATCAAATAAAAATGTTCTTCATTGCGGTTCAATTAATCCAATTTTGGAATTCATATATTACTATTTTACTAAAGCTTTTGGGTGCGCTCTGAAGTATACGGAAATGGACTGGAACGTTACTGTCTGTTGGTCCTTCTTTTATGTCTGCACATCCCTTTCGAGAAACCGAAATTGGCGGGTACTGAGGAGAGCGACAGTTTTGGGACCTGCTTCGAATTTAGTGAACTCCAGCACCCTTGTTTATTGAACTCTGTTAAACCTCTCTGGATTCGTAATTTGTGTGTTTGTTAAAGCCTTCTCTGAAGAAAAGAGGCAGCTGTGCGAATGCTGACACCCCCGGGAAACTGAGCAAGCTCGTGAAATGGTAGTTCGCGCTGCCCGCCTGCGCTCCGCCACCTGCGGCCTCTGAGCCGCCCCCGATCGTTCATATCTGGCTTGTGAAATCTGTTTGTGTTCCTTTGAAACATCATGCCTGGAGTGGTGTCCCCCAACGATGCCAAGCATGGAAGCCCCGCCAAGAAGAGCCGCCTCTCCCTAAAGTTCTTCCAAAAGAAGGACACCAAGAGAGCCCTGGATTTCGCCGAAGGGCGACAGGGAGAGCCGACGGAGGCGCCGACCGACAGGTGGGTGTACATTCGCCACTTGAAGTTGTTAGATATCGATCAGGCTTCAAGTGATTCAGCCTTCGTGTCAATTGCCCTCCCTCCACCCCCATCATCCTACAGCCCATTAACATTTTGACTTTTGTGGTATCACCTTCCTCAACGAGTCCATCCCGTCTAACACTGACGTTTGAGAGATAAGTTGCCACTCATAGAGTCTTAATGCTACGATTGATTGTGACCACAACTTGCTTCCCAGGTCTGGTGGCTCGTGAGTGTGCCGTGTGGGGATGGCCAGAGATGAGCCTTCCTTCAGTTGTACTGTGAGATCTCTGAACATAACCGCACAGATTGAATTATCGTAGAACAGAAAGTACCGCTATAGTGTTTTAAACTGGATGAAAATGCAAGTTGGGGAGGAGGGGGGGCGGGCGAAAGAGGCCTTTGTATCAGAAGCGTAATTAAAATCGCATCAGAATCGGGCTATTTCAATAGTAATATATCGGCAGATACATCGCACGATCGTACAGAAATATGACTCGATATAATGGACCGAGAGCGCTCTTAGTTGCATGTAGGATCTTTACATGTTGTGCTACAGAGAGATGACATTAAAGGGCTAATGCATGGCTAATAGTAGCTTCCGACGTTGTAATAAAATCTTAGGTAGCTGAAATTTGATGCCATTTCTATGCGCTTGGTGTGTGGCTGTAATTGGATATACTGTGAATGCACTTAGGTGGAATTACATTGTAGAATAAATCGGTAGCTCGTCGTAATCAATTACCAAATAGCTTGGGAGGAAAGGCGATATTGTCATTAGGTTCAGGCAGTTGGTGTGTTTTAGCCTTCAGAATGTCTTGACATGTAACTAGGAATCTACTCTCAAGTGCTTGGCAAATGTACTAACAGAGGAGAATATAAAGTAGCGCCAACAGCACCAGACGTGGTACTCTCGTGATGTTAGTGAGTGTAGAATGTTCGAAGCTGTAAGGTATACTTTAGAAAACATGATAATCTAGTGAAATACTTGAATTTGTGAGGTGAGTTGGGGATTTAGGATAGTTATATAGTTTGGATTTTTTAAATGTAGTCTGTCATTAGAGATGATCTTTTTAGTATTGTGAACTGTTATCATTCTTTCAGATGTGACCCATGCCATCGAAGTGTATTTTTTTAATTTTAAAGTTAGTCCACATGTTTCCAGAGTGATCGTGTGATTATAAGACGGGTTATACACGTGGACTAGAATTATCTATGTTAAATTTATAAATAGTGATCTTTAAAAGATATGAAAGCTACAACTAAAACATTCAAAAGCACCCTTATTATGGGCTATTAACTGTATACTTTTCGGTATGTGTGTATGTATGTGTGTGTATATATATATATATATATGTGTGTGTATGTATGTGTATATATATGTGTGTGTATATATATATATATATATATATATATACACATACACACACACAAGAGCTGTGCTTGGTTCAGTACTGGAGTATTGTGGAAATCTGCTGCCCATGATTAGGGTGTATTGATGCAACTGTGCGTGATCTTAATAGTGTAATATAAAACGCCTGTGATTACTAGCATTAACTGCGAATAACTGGCGGGAGCTCGTAAAATGCTATAATACACTGGGTTCATGTTTAAAGTGTGGTACGTGACAAAGTAAACTGCTGATGTTACACACAAAGAGATGGTGCAGATGACATACATACATCAAGTCGTCAAAAGGGCAATTCTAACTCAAGGTATATTATACTGAAAGTGCAATTTGGCAACACCTAAGGTAATGCATATGTGTCCCTAGTGTGCAACGATGGCATTTCAGACGTTGGCTTTAGTTTTACTGAAAGAACGTTGGGACAGAGAGATTTCCTGCATGGTGCATGTGCACCTCTGCTTTGAGTGCCCCAGCTGCAGCGATATCTTCATTTTTTGGGGCATGGCAAAAATGGATTATGCATGTGCACCATGACTTAGGCTTGTCTAATGGATTGTATTCTTGTTCAGATCCGGGGTGAGTGGGAGGGGGGCGCACCGTGTTATCTTGGTTGTGGTAATGGGCTGTTACTCTTACCCAAAGTGAAGTAGCACAAGCACACTGGTGGCAGCATACTGTGTGTGTGCATTAGTGATCAGTAGAGTTAACGGGCCTTTTTACCCATGTCGCTGAAATCAGGCCTACTGACCCACTCATGTAAAGTTCTACTGCTGTGTACCTTACTCGTCCTTGGCCTACATCATGTTAGCATGTCAGCCTGTGCTGCACGCAGGTGATTGCATGTGCTTACTTTAATGTATGTGTGCCTGTGTGTGGGACAGTATATAGACGCCTCTGTCCCATATTCGAAGCCCAGGGCATTGGAAAGCCATGTAGAGGTGAAGGAGAAATCCCAGACAAATATATGGATTGTCTGCATTCCTGAGAACTGGGTAGGACACACACTGAAGCAAGGGAAAGCTAGGCTCTCTTGTGCACTTCAAAAGAGTTGTTTGATTCTGAAACTTTCACTGGTCAGTGGGGCTTGGACACATATCAGGAAATGAGGCTGATAAGGAAACCATGAAGAATAGGGCTGATAGCCTTTGCAACTTTCACAGGCACACATCTGTGAGGCTGGCATCCAGGTGTGATCTTCTAGTCAATAAATTGGCCTGTGTTTGAGACTGTCAAGAGTGTTGCTCTTGCTGTGGCAGACTCCTTCATAGACCAAGGACACAAAAGAGGGGTTGGCACTTCAAAATGGGCAAGGCCCACAATATGAACTTCAGAGACTAAAATACTAAATAACATTGTGTCTGAAAATGTGTTATAAAAAAGGGGGGCTTGAGCATCCTAAAATTCTAGCTGTGCATCAATGTATAAAAGCTCAGCCAGACTTCTGGCTGTTTTGACTAGGACTGAGGACTGCTAATATCCTGGCTGAATGAGGGACATTCTCCAGGAGAATCAAGGTCACTTGCCCTGGAGCACTAGCATCTGCCTTCCTGCCGAAACCAAAGGACCCTGTGAGTAGGAAGAGAGTGACTGGGAGAGTGACTGGAGGGAGTGAGGTCCTCTAGGGATCCTGTCAAGTGGATCCCTGAAGCACACAGTATGAGATTCCAGTCCACGACAGGACTGACACACCAATCAGGACATATGCCTTTGTCCCCCTCCCCCCACCTATATGCCTGGTGGGGCTGCGGTTAAGATTAAGGGCATCGCCCTTGTTGAAAATGGCCCTTTCTAGGGTGCTTTCCCTCAACTTTTTTCTTCTCATTCCTAGTTTTGGACTGCTCTGAATGTTAGCCGTAGGACTTTGGCACTGAATGGCAGTGTCAATCGAGTACAAAGCGCTATGCTAGTCATACACACGATTAGCTGATTCGAGTTGGCTGTAGCCCCTTGTAAAGGGGTAGGACATCTACCCAGGGCATGTATCTCGAATGCTCCTGCCTGGGCCTGCAGCACTGTTTGAGCTTCCACCGGGGTAGCTCTTCGATTATGCCGCCTGTTTGCCCTGGTGAGGCCTGGGTGTACAGGTTACTGTTAATTGGTCTGTCATTTAAAAAGCTATTTGCCAAGGACCTGCAACCCTCTTGTTATATTTGAGTTCCCCCTTGTGACAGGGTAAGGTGTTGGGAAGAGGTTGTGCGTGTGTGTGTTACGTGTAAGGGTCGTGATAGCACCTGGTGGTGTGTTCAGTACAACCGGGCTTGATTCTCGCATTGGATTAGCATGGGGGAATGTAGAGAGAGGCTATTGAGCAGTATTTTCTATGGGCAGAGTAGTAGCAGTTTCGTGTACGGTATTGATGATTTTGCAATGTCAGATCCTCTTGCACTCATGGAGAGGATTCAGCATTACGTGTGGGCAAATGTCACTTTTGGGAAAGTGAGCATTTCGATGCTCATGGCTTTGTGTGCCTGTCAGCCTGTCTACAATTGACATTGGGTGTTAGGTGGACAGCTATATCTGTGCATTGCTAATTGAAAGCCATCATTTATTGGCTCATGGGAAACTGCATACCTCTGACTGAGGGGACTTTTTCATATGGCTATGTGGGGATGGAATTGACACCTGCAATCTGAGGGGCAGGGTCGTGGCACCACTAAAGATAGTGATTCAACCTTAACCTCCTGGGGTAGAATGGCAGACAGGACAACATTTAGAGAGGGCCTATGCATTTCAAAGGTAAACTCTTGAACTGATTGCATCTTCAAAGGCCATCATGGGTATAACTACTGGGACTTTGGCCTCAGCAGCCAGAGATGCTTTTGGATTTGGAACCATACTATGCTGGTATGACTCTGGGACATCGACACAAGGGATGGACCAGCAACTGGATTATCTGCAGACTTGTGGTGGCCTGGGACTTGTCGTGCTCAAGAAAAGGGACTATCACTTGGTGGATTTTGCATGGACGTTGCTGGCCTCCTGTCCACAAGATTCCAGGGACACAAAGGATCTCACTGTTTCCATGAGATTGTAAGTACTGCACTGGGTGCTACGGAAACGTGTGGAAGTGATGTTAGATGGGGACAAGTGCCAGCATGACGTACACCATCATCATGCTGTGCAGAGGAGTGTGTCGTAAAGATCAGCAGCCACCTGAGGTGCAGACGTGAGGAGATTGGGGAGTCTTGTAGAGCCTCATTGACCAGTGCTTGCAACCAAGAGAACCTGTGCTTGCTTGTGTTCCAGAGCTTGTCGTGTCCGAGGGTGTTGGGGGAACCAGAGCCGTGACTTTCTTTGACCTCCAGAGCAATAGGACAACAGCGCCTGACATCGCAGCTGGCTCCCTCTCCCACCCCACAATGTACTTTGTTGTATAGAATATTGTGACGCAGCCTGACTGGTTTGTGTGCCTTGTGGGCACCTGCATCTGAGTGTCTGGAATTACAGCAGTTCACACCTCCGCCTGAGGGAGAACATTTCTTCAGAATTGGAAGCGCGCCAGCTTCCTGGATCACAACCTTTTTGTCTACGGGGTGTGGGTAGTGGTCCCACACTCGTACAGGTCCCGTTGGGCACCTGGAGTTCTAATCCAGATGGACGAAACTGTTTCTTTCCGTGTTAGGTGGTTCCGGCTGCCTAGTCAACAGGGTGCGAGCCGGGGCAACATGTATCATTGGCTGGTGTAGTTGACCACGGGCTTGGTCACGAGACGTAGTCTAAAACCTATGACAGACCTGTTTGCTAGTGGGAAAGTTGACAAGTGCATTTAACTGTGAAGTGTATGTAATGTGTATCTCTATATGATTTCAGAGTATGCGTGTGTGTAATACGACATGTTATAACATGGTGTGGAGTCTTTTTGTGACGAATGCAGTGTGTTGCGAGGGTGATGTTGTGCCAATACTTTACACTTTGGCTCAGCTCTTATGATGAACCTGACTGCTCTTAGGATAAACCTGACTGCTCGGTGCCAAGCTACCTAAGGGTGAGCACAGGTTATCGGACACATATATGGTATTAATTCTAGCTAGAGCAGTGGATTCTGTCTGGCTTTGATGCGTCCCTGGCAACCAGAAAACGCTTTGTCTAACAGCCCTGATGCATAATGGTGACAGAAGCGGGGCGTTGCTGTGAACCTACATTCCACTGCTTGCGCCCCCGCCCCCCTTATATAGCATTATTTTGTGCAGTGCTGTGCCCTAGCCTGCTACTGTTTACGACCTCCAAATGCCAGATGGGGTGGTGGTGAAGATTACATTCATTCCCTCTGGTGCTCCACTGTGACAGAAGTGAGCTGTTGCCCTGTGCTTTGCTGTGACTCGGAAAGGCCATTGCCCGGTGAGCCGTTGTTCGCAATGCCCACTGTGTCTCCCCTTTGTATGGCAGTTGGGGCTGTGATGTAGATAAGGGCTGTTGCCCTCGTGCATCACTAGGACACGAAGAGATCTGTCTCGCTGTGCTGTGACCTGGAGGGGCTGTTGCATTGTGTGCCGCAGTTTGCAACCCCAATTTGCCATGTGGGGGCTGTCTCCCTGGAGAAGCATGCAATAGTGAAGTGTAGGAGGTTGCATTCTATGGAAGCAGAACATCGCCTGAACCACCCGCAACCATAAGCACCACAGACGTACAGCCGGATTCAGGAAAGACTTCTCGCATGACTGGAGGAGTTCCATGGATGCCTGCTGCCTCACCCATAGCATCCAGACTTCTGCTCGCTGCTGAGGCGCACCTGTACTTTTTGTACTACATCTCCAGCAATAGTGGCTAAGACTGATTGCTGAGTTGCCAACCCTTTGGGGGAAGTCGCTACAGTGATGAGATACTTTGACTTTTTAAAACCATTGTCAAACTTCTAACATTTGTACTTGCTGAGTGTTACCTCATGCAAATGGGGATAACTACAATACTTTGACAGGGAAGTGAGATTCGGGATCTTACCCGGACAGCGCTAGAATGCTGGCCTTATGAAGACTGTATTTTATTTGTGATGTCTCATTTCACTTTGCATTCATTTATAAACCTACTTTTTTCATAAAAACAAGTATATGGCTGAGCATTCATTTATAGGGGTTGCTGAGTGTGTTTTGAGTCTTATGCCCCCTTCTCACCCCTAGAAGCCTATTCAACTCGCCCTACCACTGAGAGTCAAGTGCTGAAGGGGTTCTTGCCCAGTTGCTCAGAGCCTACAGAAGGTCAGACCCCAGGACACCAGGAGTTAAAATCCCCAAGCCCCACATGTGGGCCAAGTAGCTCCTAATTGATCGAAAGGGGCTCTGATAGAACTTTTTTGCTTTGAGCCTGAATGAAGATAGTAGGTCTCATGTGAATTGTATCACCACAGTTACCAATCTAATCACTGGTCCTTTCTTAATGTACATTTTACTGAGTTTAAAAGGCTCATCTAGGTTGGCAGTATATTGACTGGATTTTATGAATGATTATGGAGTCTGGTTGGGTGCACAAATCAGAGATTTGTGATAGAGAATGATCATTGAAAAATCTGCAAGACAGGAGACTTTAATTTAGCAGACTAACAACGGGCACAGACAGACTTGATATAACTAGAGCGCTATTTTGATAAACCTGGCAATTAACCCGATCGTTAAGGGGCACTGAGACTCCATCCCGGTTCCCCAGTTCCAAAGTCAACATTTCTGGATGTTACGCCACATCCTCTCAGACAGAGATCGAATGTTAGACGCTGTTTTTCTGGCTTCAAAGTGATTGTTTAAATGCCATTGTCACAGGCGCTCTTGGTACATGGCTGCTTAGTTTACATTCTTCGAGCATCCCAGAGATTTCCTCCCACCTCCCTTCTCATCTAAACTCTCAATGTCTTCGTGTAGTGCTATATTCGTGGGTTACCTACTAGACGATTTCAGTTTCTGCGCATTAGAGTTCAGAGGTTCAGAATTGCTAACTTGAAAAGCAAACTTGTTTTGCTGACCGTATTCAGTTTGTATGCCCTTCACGTAATCACAGCGCTTCTTAACGGGTGGTACCATCCCTGGGTATACCCTTTGCCAATGAATGGTCAAGAGCTTGTTAAGTTCTTCTGTTATTGGATGGCTTGTGCTCATTTTCTAGTAGCAGCTGTTGGTCACAGACTGCTGCTGTAGAGTGGGCTTTTTTTATATAAGCCTTTAACAAAATGCTTTTGGAACTAAAGTAGCCTCAAACCTCAAAAAGTGACTGGCAAAATTATTAAAAAAGAACTGAGAGAGCATCTTCATAGCATTCTTAACCATTGCCAAACATCTTAAACCTGCAGTGAAGTGACCCAGCCATCTATATGTTGTAACACTTCTTTTCAGCTCATTAAGAAACACAAACCATAGCAAACATGAATGGACTATGCCAGGGTTTCTAGAGTGAGTGAGCATAAAAAAAAATGACACTTGCTCAGGTTCCAGAGGCACGGGGATTCTTATTAGGAAAAACTTCCCACTGGTGATACAGCAGACGTGAGTTGACGATCAGGGCCGCTTCGCGGCACTAACGTGTTAATGGGAAGGGCGGTTGTTTAATTTTGTCTCTGTTTACATTCCGCCTGCCGTTCACACGCACGCCCTCTCAGCTCTCACGGCGTTGTTGCTTACACTGCAAGCAGCGACACTTCTGGTAGGGGTGACTTTAATGATGTACTTGATGGCACATTGGACAGATTCCCAGTCCGGTCAGAGATACAGGGTGGGCGACGTCTTCTTGGTCTGATAGACGCCCTAGGGCTGGAGGTACAAGCACCCTACCGAGAAACACTACACTTTCTATTCCGGGGTCCATAACTGTCTCACACGCATTGATTATTTCCTGTTATCCACAGACGGCTTGCAGGGCATAGAAGAAGTAACTATTCGCCCTAGGGGCATATCGGACCACTCTCCAATATTGCTAAAACAGGGGTCTCCAACCTTTTGTGTAGTCTGAGCTACTTCTGGTCAGTGAAAATCGTCGTGAGCTACTAAACCCAAGGAACTCGCACATTTTTCCGAGCAAACCCCTTTGCCCAGTTTCCTTGACTATAAGCCTCATTTCATCACAACCCATTCTGTGGTTTGAACAAAATACTTGAGTTCCCTAGAAACACTGAAACTTAGGACTTTTTGGCCCACCAGCCAAAAAAATCAGGCCGCAAATAGCCCAAAAAACACAGAGAAGAATTGGCACAGCCCACCAGCCAATAAAATCAACCCACAAAACCAACCAAGGCACTGTTCTGTCAGGCCAGCCCTAAGGGCATGGTCTGCATCACCTGTTGTCATTCCCACCCCACTGGCCTCTCGAGTACGGTCCCATAGAAGGGCATCACCCCCGTACAAAGACACTCAATAATAATATTTCACAATTGTGGCCAAATACAAAGTGTGTATTACTAACAGACATACTTTGCTTGCTCCTGGCCGTGTTGTTAGTGAGATGGAATGAAAAGTTAGTTACAGTAAGGGGCTGAATGTGGAAACCAGCTGTTGCGCATATGATCATAAATCCACCATTTATATTTATAAACTTGTTCAAGAAATTAGCTGCTTGCTGACAGAACAGGTCTTATCCAGAGTGAAACTGACTTTTTTTGCACTCCTTTTTTATTAACATTACCTCTTACAAAGCCTGACCTTTATTGGACAGTGTGAAACTACAAGCTCCAGCATGCATTGTGCTGTGGGCTCAGAAACCAAGACTGTCTGATTCTGAAAGTCTCTGTTAGTGTAACGAAGCACACATGACTAGCTGTGACCACTCTGTGAAGTAAGCTGCGCAAAATGCTTGCTTTGTTAAATCAATGAAGCAATAACACAGCAAAGCCTGGGACAATCGGGCCACCTGCCTTGAAAAACACACAAGACTTCATGATGCTTGCTGCACAGAGATCCCTCTTATGCAGAGAAATATGGAATGCTTGAGGGCGGACTGCACACAAGACACATAGAAACACCATTCATGCCCACGCTGCACATAATCAGTGGGGCTGCTGTTTAACATGACCCTGCCCTCTCCTGCATCTTACCTTACCTGATTCTCTGATATATAAGGTGGTAGGCTAAAAAGGCAGGTGGCTGTGGGCCTGGCCAATTCAATACTACTCACGCAATCTGCAAACCTGCTCTGTACTGGCACTCTTCGCACACAATGATAAGCGCTGTGTCAGGGTGGGGAAGGCAGGAGGCGCAGGCACAAGATGTGCCTGTAGAAGAGGAGCGCCATCCTCTTTGGCCCACCCCCACCCCCACCCAAGCTCAAACTAATCTGAGCAGCTGCTTTGGGTGAGGGCGGGCAATGGAGCAAAAAAAAAGCCTAAATTATGGCGGATGCAGTGGATGGACGGGTCTGTGTGCCTTTGGAGATTGGATCTACAAATAATCTTGAGGCACCCATAGCACTACGGAGGCGACCTGCTCCGCCCATGCTAGCAGTTATCTAGCAATATAGGTGCAATGGATAGTGCACTGTTTTAATGGAGGTCGGGCAAAGATCACCATTAGCCGTTTCCCTGGTTTGAAAGTACACGAAGGGGCAGCTAGATTAAAGAGGAGATGAGGGCATGAGTAATGTTCTATTTCCGGCCTTGGGATTAAGGCAGGGCTGGGGTGTGCTACTGCATGTATTTTTACCGAAGTACGGGGAACTACGAGCCACAGGAAAGTTATGCAACTGGATATTTAAGTATGCCATTTCTTCAATAGTGCGCGGGACCGAATGAAATTGTTTCTCTTACCTCCTGCAGTAGTCAAATGTAAAGGTGGCAGGCTGTGCTGTAGGCACAAAAAAGGCAGATGGCGTGGGTACGGGCAGTTCTATACTGCTTGTACCACCGTCCTTGACACACCTGCTGCTCTGCAATGGCCTCACCCTGCCACGCCTGCTGCTCCATACTGGCACTCGTGCACAAAGAAAAGTGCGGTGCCGAAGTGGGAAAAGCAGAGACACGAGATGTACACGAAGGAGAGGAGAGAAACGTCATCCTCTATGCCCCGCCCCAGTTAAGTTCAAAACCAATCCGATCAGCTGATTTGGGTGAGGGGAGGCAACGGAGCCAAAAAAAGCCTGAATAGCCCAAACAACACCAAAGGGCTACTAAATTGTAATGCAAGCTGCACGAGCTACTCACAGAGTCTCTGCGAGCTACTGGTAGCTCGCGATCGACCTGTTGGAGACCCCTGTGCTAAAATATACCCATCACCAGACTTACAGAAGACGTATGTTCCCGGTACATGCCGGCTTCCTCCAGGTGGCACCTCTCATGTCAACCCTCACAAACACTACCAAACAATTTTTCCAGGAAAACCTTGGCTCTGTGGATTCACCCAGCACGCTCTGAGAGGCCTATAAAGTAGTCCTTCGAGGGCAAGCAATGGCTTCAATCGCAGGTCACAAGCGGGGGCAACGGGCGGAATTAGATAGCCTTGAAGAAGAACTAGCCGCAGCAATAACAGAACAGGAGGCTCACCCTTCTCCGCCGTGCGGTTCGTCTTAAACAAACTGCAGTTGTGGCTTACCAAAGGGAAGTGGCGCAAAGCAAAATCCAAGCCACTCATCATAGGATATACGAGATTGGGGATAAAGCAGGGAACATGCTAGCCTGGCTAGACCGAAAAGAAAGAGCGAATAAAGTCATTGCACAACTGGCATCGCTTTTAGGTTCCACGGTCTCTGACCCTAATGGTATAGTCAACAGCCTGGTCGACCATTATGAACAAATATATGCTCCCCGGACGTCTTATACGGTTGCGGAAGCATATGACTATATTAAGGATCTAACGATCCCAAAGCTCTCCCCTGAAGCAGCGCTCCTGTTAGAGGCGGACATTACCACTGATGAAATACACTGGGGTCTGGCAAGGCGCTGGGGCCAAATGGGCTCCTGGTTGAACTGTATAAAAGGACGGTGCAAACAGCGGCTCCCTTCTTCCTAAACATGTTATCTGACAGCCTCAAGGCAGGGGAGCTGTAGAGGGATCAGCGGCTGGCCACAATTATCGCAATCCACAAGCCTGGCAGACCGGAGACGGACTGCGCTTCCTACCGGCCGATTTCTCTCATGAATGCGGAGCCTAAGATTCTTGCCAAACTGCTGGCGTTGCGGCTGACTCCACACCTCTCGTCCTTAGTAAATCTGGACCAGTCGGGATTCATGCCACATCGGAGCACGGCCCTCCACCTCCGTCGGCTCTACGCGGTCCTGGCGTGCACAGCACATATCAAGGAGCCTGCAGTCATCCTCTCACTCGGCGCTACTATGGCGTTCGATACAGTGGAGTGGCCCTACTTGTTTGCAGTGCTCCAACACATGGGATTCGGTCCCAAATTCTGCGCCTGGATTCACTTGCTATACACTAAACCCTTGGCGCATGTCGCCGCCAATGGGCACATCTCACGAGACTTCCCTCTTGGCTGAGGCACGAGGCAGGGATGCCCACTGTCTCCGTTGCTTTTCGCGCTGATCTTGGAACCCCTTGCGATCTTGATCAGATGGAAACCCTCTATCAAAGGACTCTGCTGGACCAATAATGGGAGGATCGTATATTCCTATACGCGGATGATATCCTTTTATATTTCACTTCCCCTAAAAAATCTATTCTTGAATTACTGAACTTCTGGGAGAAGTTTGGTAGGGTGTCGGGTTATAAGACTAATTAGACCAAGTCCATCCTTTATGTCCTCGTTGGCCCCCCGTCTGTTTTACCCGTGAGCAGCCCCCTGAGAACCACGACGACAGCGTTCAAATTCCTGGGTATTTATGTTACGCCGGACCCAAACGAATTCTACGCTTTAAATCTCTGCCCCCTTCTAGAGCGGTTTAAATGCGACGTTAAAGTCCGTTCAGTCAAGGAGCATTGATAGAGCGCGCAGGTCACCCGACTAATTTTATTACCAAATACGCACACATGGGCCCATAATATATTTTATTACACTTTTGTCTTAATCAGGTAACCTACACACTACTACCAGTAACCCTATACCTTGCTATTTATTCCAATGTACCTGACTTGCCAATCCTCGTCACAGGTACCTAAGATCACAATGGATCAAGGAGCTAGCTGCAAAATAAGTAGACAATACAATACAATATACAATTGCAAATGTTTGTACTCTTTTATAGTAACCACAGACTCAGGAAGTTTTGAAAACCTTTATCTAATCATCATCATGTATGAAAATTTCATTTATAAAGGACAGGGGAGAAAAGGAACATATGTAATTGTTTTAATCGAGACGTTAGGAAGACAAGTTTCGATAAACACCCACACAAACTTTATATTTACCTAGGATGGAGTGAAGACCAACCTTGGCCACGGGTCAGTTGGGAAAGACGGGAAAGGACCCTCAAGGACTTAGATTGCCAGTAGGCGAGCAGGTACAGCTCATGGACAGTCAGGACAGGATAACCCCAGAATTTTAGATCAGGACCGGGTTCACCAAAGGGTACGACCAACACCCGCAGCATCGGTTGCAACGCCTGCGCTACTCCCTCTCTGCAAGAAATCTGCCAATAACCCAGATTGGGTTTTCGAACCTCCCAGCAAAGTGCTTCGCCAGCACTTAAGGTTTCCCAACCCCGAGTGGGTCTGTGGAAATTCAGACAGAGTGCTCCGCAGCTCTCTGTATCAGTCACCTATAGAGTGTGTTGGGTCAGTAACAGGTCAGCTATTAGGACAATTTCTCTAGCTAAACCTAGGCTAGTTATACTGTTTTTCGGTTCAGTGTACCACCCCCCAAATGTTGCAAGTGTAATGATCCCCAATTCCGATTGGACAAAGGAGGAGGTTGTCATCACACCACATACATACATTTGAGACTTTCTCAGGCTTAATATTCAGTTTTCGTACCCACCCCTTAACTTCTAGCTTCCCATGGCATATGTTTTACAGGGAACAATGAGGTACACAGTAGTTATTACAAATGTAACAAATTCTAGTACAGATCAGCTTCTTCGGCTCAAAAGTTCAGTTTCCCAGGAGCATCTTGGCCGTGGCTGCCAGCTGGCTGGGTTCCACTGCTGCATGGTTTACTTTTCCCCCATCACGTGACTGGTACCATACGGGCTTCCAAAAGGGAGTAGTAAGCACCTCCCAGGCCCAAAGAATACGATACATGAAAAGCAAGCAAAAACAATTTAGAAACACAGAATAAAAGATTACACTGTATACCATGAATGGCTATAATATATCCCTTACTTTATAATAACTATAGCGTTATGAGTAAGTGCAGAACAAACTGCTTTGCAAAAGCGGCAATGCAAGCTTAGAGTATGTGAGAACACAAAGCAGCCATCTTAATTGCCTTGCGCATGAGCAACAAATTCCCACCAGAACTGCGAGTACGTCACGTCACATGGGTATGACCGACGCATGGGCAGACTAAATTCCTGCGTAGCAGCAACCATTTTAGAGGCAAGCGTATTAGAATTAGTAAACACATAGGCAAGCTTCACTGGGACACATCATGTAGTGTCGAAATGTGCAAAATTAGTAAGACAGACAGGTTGATTTAGTCTATTACATTATTTGAGGTTCTTGATACAAGCAAGTCGCTTAACGTGCAAATCCTTGCTCCATCAGCATTATATAAAATGATGCACTCCCGCGCTTTCTGTATGTGCTTGAAAACATACTCCCGGACAAGCCCTCAACTGGATTGGATCCGCTCCTTCATCCCTGGCAAAACGCAGCGGGCAGACTCCGCCCCCCCCTTCCCCCCCCCCCCCCCCCCCCCTCACTGTTTCCTCTCGGACCCTACCACCTGCTGAGTCCCCCCAGGGCTCCTCTCTCAGCCCGACGCTCTTCAACGTCTACATGGCTCCACTCGCCCCCATCATCAGAGCCTAGGGAATCAACATTGTGTCATACGCAGACGACGCCCAACTCATCCTCTCCCTATCCAAAAAACCCAACACCGCCAGACGTAACCTTCGAGAAGGCATGGAAGCAGTCGCCAAAGGAGTGAAAAACAGCTGCCTACAACTAAACGCCAACAAAACAGAAGTACTCCTCATGGGCCCAAACCCCGACGCCTGGTGGCCCCCGCCATCGGAAACCCGCTAAACCCCACAGACCACGCACCCAACCTGGGAATCGTCCTGGACTCTGAGCTCTAAATGGACCGCCAGATCAACTCCGTCTCGTCTTCCTGCTTCCACACCCTCCGCTTCCTTCGCAAGACCTTCAAATGGATCCCCCTCAAACACAGCAAGACTGTTACTCACGGCCTGGTCACCAGCCGACTCGACTACGGCAACGCACTCTACGCCAGAATAAACAAAACCTCACCCGCAAGCTACAGAACATCCAGAACGCCGCCGCAAGACTGGTCCACAACCTGCTGAAACACTGCCACATCTCGAAGCACCTGCGCACACTCCACTGGCTCCCCGTCGAGGTTAGAATCACCTTCAAGTTACTCACCCACACACAAGGCCCTCCATGACACCCGACCAGCTTACCTGACCGGCCAACTCAAATTCCACGCAACCCAAAGGACCCTACGATCAGCCCAGCTCTCCTACGCCGTGGTCCCTTGCACCAGAAAGCCCAAATCAATCAATCATAACATTTGTAAAACGCACTATTCGCCCGTGAGGGTCTCAAGGCGCTGAGGGGAGCTGCTACTGCTTGAAAAGCAGACCGGGAGGCCGCTCCTTCTCCTTCCTCTTGGCCAAAGCCTAGAACGACCTTCCGCTCCACCTCAGACAAACAGCATTGCTTCCCATCTTCGCAAGAAACCTCAAAACCTGGCTCTTCAACGGACCCCCTCCTTGATGGACTGGAACTTGCACCCCCCTACCCCAAACACCTTGAAACCCTTACGGGTGAGTAGTTGCGCTCAACAAACGCCTGATTGATTGAAGGGCATATTGGTAATAATGATTTCATTGACCTTTTATGGTTTCGTTGTTGGTATGGATGTTTCCAAGATATTGAGTGATGTGCATATAGTGAGCGGACTGTGACGTTATATAGCGGTAGAGGTGTCAGTAATGCAACAAAGCGGTACTCAAAAAAGTGAATGGTGGAATGATTGAATTAATCTGATATGCTGGTAATTACTCTCGACCACACTCTACCTTGTTTGGTTTCGTCTGGTCCTGTTAGAGCTAATCTGATAATGACTGAAATTGCAATTGTATCCTGATTGATATCAGTGATCTAACGCTCCTGCTAGTTTGACTGTAGTGTTTGACCCAGTGATGCCTGTTTATGTCTGCAAAGAATGTGCCATACAATAACAAGTTATAATACCTTTTATTGAAATGTACTAAGTTTAATTTTCTTGACCTTGTGTGTTGGGAAGCTCAGAAAAGGTGGCAATTTAACACTGATGCATAATTTGTGCCAAGGAGTTTTGAGTGGGCACCATCTCTAGACACCACTCTGAATAGTGCAGTATGGTACATATCCTTACTGATCGTGTTTGTCGTCTCTGGTATTGTTCGGGATATACAGAATAAACCGGTATGCGTAAAATAACTTAATGAAGACAGCTTGGCACAATTTTGATTTACAGATCCGCAAATTGTCAAAAGCTTGTCTGAACAGATTGTCAATGTTGTTTACCAAGAAATGCTAAACAGAAATGTACAACAGATCTAAAAATTATTAACATCTCAGGCTGTAGTTGCATTTAAAGGTTGTTGCCTTCCTTGTTTTAACTAGAAACTGCAGGCACATCTAGAGCAAATTGGGCTGTGCAACACCTGTACATAACCCTACAAAACAAAACCTAACCCCACATTCTGTTTTACATCACTTCAAAGTAAACCTATGTCCGTTTTCCCCCCTGAAATTTAGTGGAGTTCACATCTCGTTGATCTGTTCACATCTAGTCTTATTGTGAATTAGCTTTGTCGACATGGCTGTACATGTTTATCAGTTTATTGTACATTTACCTGTACTTTGTAAAGTTGTCTTTGTTTTCTGTAACGTGTCCTCATAACCTTCTTTTCCACTCCTTATTAGTGATCAGGTTGTTCCTGCTGTGCAATCATCATCACCTGATTGTTGTGAGAAAAAAGAGTCTCTGCTGCCATTCGCTGGGTTAAGCAATCTTGGCAACACCTGCTATTTAAATAGCATACTACAAGTAAGTCTTGTTATTTTGACAAACTTTATTTTGTGGTGAATGATTGTGTTTAACATGTAATTTCCAAACGTAGTTTGTGAGTAGGCAGCCCCACAGACAGCTTGAAGTCCCCCATTCCGAGATTTCTCTTGTGACCTGTTGTTTAGGTGATTTGTTAAAGAATAAGAAATGCCACTGAAAGTCTTATCCACTATGTTTCTAGTGATTAGATCTGAGATAAATGCTATATGCATAAAACCACTCCTACCTTTCGAAACGGCCCAGATAATTAGAGATGTGGCTCGGTGCACCACTCTTTGCAAAGATACAAACTTGAGTTGCATAGACAGTGAGCAGGAAATGCCCTATGCAGGAACATTGGACACTGGTTACTTGCTTGCCAACACCATTTTTCTAGTCATAGCAGTTTGGTTAAAACGTTTAAAACCAATATTCAAGACACAAAATACCCAGACAAAATTAACGTATGGAATCAAAAAGCGTAAGTCTGAGGAACATTGGAGAGGCTCTAGAGAAGTGGGGGGAAATGGAAATGTTAAGTTTTCAGAGGTGTTTAAAGAATTGGTTGTCCTTTCCAAACCATCTGCTACAGACACTTTGAATGGTATGCGCCCAATTTCTACCAATAACATTTCTGTTTTTATTTTTATTGGTCAACGGAAACTGTTTGGGAAGATTAGTTACATCACAGACCACACTCCTCCTCTGCACCTCAACAACCCAACATTACTCCTCTAGTTCTCTAATTTTCTTAAATGATGCACAGTGTCTTCTATCATCTTGATCATGCTTTGCCTTTCCTTAATCAAGGGGATGAAAGGGAATTGAGGCTGTGACTGTCTAGTTTGTGTTGAGCTTGTTTGTGATGCACATGATGTTAATGAATGTTAAAAATGCAAGTTCTCAAGGACCTGTGTAGTTTTCTTGCTACATGGGGTTGTGAAAGCCTCTTAAAACATTCTAGAAGTCCAGTTTTGATGTTCTCACTCACAAACAATTTTCAGGCCAGGTTTTCAATCTGGCTTTGCCTTAGAAAATGGTGGTTTGTTGGAGTGATGAATTTACATAATTCACCGATTGCAGAAAATCTGCATTTTCTGCGTAGTCACCCAGAATTTCTTTTGCCCTGTGCTTGATTTAGAACTTAGTGCACGTTACCCCTTGCTAACCGGTAGCAAAGTGCATGTGCTCCTCCTTTTTAATATGATCTAATTGGCATACTAATAATTGCTGATAAGTCATAAATATAGGGTGCAAAATGTACCTGGGGCCTTGAAGTTAATTGCCATTATCTTCTTACAGCACCTATTGTACCATCCTCTTCAGTGGCAGTGCAAACATGGCTTTAGGCCTACCATTATATCCTGACTGTAGCAGTGTAAATACTTCAATTCGACCTGTTGAGATAAACCCCTTTGACAGGTCAAGTCTTCCCTTTTAAATATTAATAAGTCACCCTGTGTAGAACGTGTAGTCCAGAAGGCAGCAGGGTGCACAGTATTTAAAAATAGGACATGTACAAATGTAATGTTAGCATGTTCTTAAAGTGACTAGCACCTGTAAGCTATTTTTTACTGTCACAATCTGAGCTGTTCTATGCAGAAAACAAGAGAGCAGATTACAATACTGATACTCTATCTCAGGAATTGGACTACCTGGAAAAATTATTATACATTTACTTTCAATATTTTTTCAAAATGCAATTCTATGGTGAAGTTTGACTTAAATAAATATTAAGGAAAAGTAACTTTTAAAAAGTTAACGTTTCCCCTGCCTGACATCCCTAGATGTTAATTTGCATTTGCTCTCCAGCTTCTTCCAGCCATAGATTAGCATATGAACAGGTATGAAATGTTTCCCAGGAGCAAAAGTAGGCTAACTTGAATGGGCAGAGAAGACTCCTCTTAACCTCATAGAGCATGCAAGGTAAAGCTTTGGGACTGCCTTTGATAGCACAGTGTCAAATCCTGCTTGAAAGGTTTGCTGATATGCATAAAATACTTGAAAGGAAGAGAACAGGATGAAAAACAATTCTTGTGTATCCACTGTTAGGTTGCTGAAGAATCATATTTTTGTCCTAGCAAACTCCCTTTTCTGGGTTTATTGTTGGTACAGCGGCTCCCTCAAACTGGATTATACTGTTAGATGTGGGAGGACACTAGGATTACCATAGCACCCTCCCCACAAGACCTCCAGTTTTCAGAGCCCAAGTTTAGTGTGGCTGAAGACTTTTGCCTTCTTGAAAAGGCCCACTGTGTTCATCCATTGGTTAGGGTTTGCCCAGGAGTCATTTCACCCACTAGTTAGTCCAAGGTATAAATGTGGAACCTATAGGCCCCACTTCAGAACACTCCTGGACCGGAAGAACAACAGAAGAGGACTAGACCTGCTGTCTGTAACATGAGAGGTGCCCTGAAGGACTGGACCTTCTCCCTCTTGTACCCGGGGCAAAGAAGTGAACTCCCTGGGTCATAACTCATAATGCTGACCTCCCATTCAAGCTACAGAGCTAAGTGGCCTTTTTTCAGCTGCTCCCTGGAGCAATGCAACTGGCCTCTGCTGTTGGCATCTGCCTCACTCCCTGTGAGCCTCTAAGTCCCTCCCCTTGGGGCCTGGGTAAAGGAGGAGTTTGTAAAGGAGGAGTTTGTAAAGCGCCTGGTGACGCCATCCCGGCGTGTCCCCGTGGCTATAGAAGGGTGCTTCTATGGTGGTTTGAGACTAAAAGGACTAAGAAGGTGAAATCTTTGAGCAGGACCAACCTCGTTGGTGTACCCAACCTACACTGTTGTGGCTCACCTCAAATTTGCCTAGGGCCCTGCCTACTTACACCATTGACTATAATTGGCACTTTGTGTTTTGTGGCACTATTTCTGCGTGAAACGTTTAAGATTCATATCAGTGACCCCCTTGTTGGATTTTTGTCATCCGTTTTTCTAAATCGGTTTAGGGTTTAATATTGTTTTATAGTTTGGCTTTGTTTTGGTACTGCATACATATTGTTTTGATACTGCAGAAATACTTCATACAAGTATGCTTGTATGCTCTGTGTCATAGCTACCAGGGGATTGGGTTAAGGTTAAATGAGGGGCTTTGAAGGGTCACCCTGACCTTATTACAAAATAAGGCTGTGCTGCGACTTCACTGGACCCGCACATGCGCTCACGGAGTTCCAGGAAGGCACTTTCCGGGTGTGTTTCGTGCATAAGAGTGCTCTGGTGGAGCACTCACTCGAGACTCGGCTGGTAGTGTGGTTGTGCAATGCAGCATTTCACTAGGAGAAAAACAGTGCAAGCCAAGCCCTGGGCACTGCTCACAATTGACAGGAAACTACCCGAACCGCATTGGACTACTGTGCAATATCTGCAGACGAGCTGCACATGGCCGTACAGGGCGCTGCTGGCTGCGGTTATAGAGCCCACACCTGTCTCACTGCCCACACACCTGTCTCACTGCCCACACACCTGTCTCACTGCCCACACACCCGTCTCACTGCCCACACACCCGTCTCACTGCCCACACACCCGTCTCACTGCCCACACACACCTGTCCCAGGGCCCCACACCCGTCGCGCTACCCCACACGCCCGTCCCACAGCCCCACGCCCAAACAGTGCCTCACACTCATCCCACTGCCAACACAATGAGTAGGTGTGTGCATGCAGCCCTACAGGGCACTGCTGGCTGCTGTCATGGGGCCTGCACCTGTAACTAGACGCACCCGTCTCACTGCCCACACACCCGTCTCACTGCCCACACACCCGTCCCACTGCCAACACACCCATCCTACTGCCCACACACCTTTCCCAATGCTGCACACACCCGCCCCACACACCCGTCCCACTGCCCCACACACCCGTCTCACTGCCCCACACACCCGTCTCACTGCCCCACACACCCGTCTCACTGCCCCACACACCCGTCTCACTGCCCCACACACCCGTCTCACTGCCCCACACACCAGAACATTGCCCACACACCATTCTCCCTGCCGCCACACCCATCCGACTGCCCCCCGCACCCGTCCCACTGCCCACACGATAAGCAGGTGTGTGCACAGCTCTACAGGGCACTCCTGGCTGCTGTCATGTGTGTTGCAGACGTGTGTAACTTCTCAGTTTCAACTTTGTCACGTAAGTCTTCCACTCCTCTTGACTTACAGTGAGCACCTTGAGCTTGATAATTAAAACATTCCTCCCAGCATGTGTGCGCCTCTACTCAGTATAACGGTGTGTCGGCTAGTCTGCCAGACCCAAAGCCTCAGTGTACCTTCGACTCTGTGCCTGCGTGTGTGATCATATGCTTTGGTGCACCCCTGTGCCTCTATGGATTAGCATGTCTGTCTCACAGGGTGCGTGCGTTTCTCAGTGAGTGCATGCATGTGTGCTCCTTTGTAGTGCGGTTTCTATGTATGTCTGATTTGTGGGGTCAACAGGGGGTAAAAGACATTGTCATTTACAACGCCATTAATTGATGCTTCACGAAGGGAAATAAAAATAAAACAATAACATTTTCAATGCCAGTAGCTCAAAACAATGTCATTGCGAGACATATTGCATTTCAAATGCTTGATTGTCTATCTGTGAAAGGTTCCCCGCTCAGGACATAGTCTTAGCATTTCATAACTCACGTATTTGCAGTCTAGTATTTTAACTGAACTGAAAAACAGAAAACCTTTGCTGTCTTAATTAGTATTTGAAATATCTGCCAAATATGTCTTCACACGAGGAAAATAACAAAGCACGTACTGCAGTTGCATGGGTCATGACATGGTGCCTGCCCATGCCTCCCCATCACCCCAAAGAGAGCCGCTGTACTGATCTACTTTGATTGGAGAGAAGTAACGAAGCCGCAACAAGATTCATGCTGCCTGATGCTCTGCACTCGTGTGCTTTGTGTGGGACAGACTGATCAGTGGTACTGCCCATGCCTCCCCATCACCCCAAAGAGAGCCGCTGTACTAATCTCACTCTTTGATTGGAGAGAAGTAACGAAGCCGCAACAAGATTCATGCTGCCTGATGCTCTGCACTCGTGTGCTTTGTGTGGGACAGACTGATCAGTGGTACTGCCCATGCCTCCCCATCACCCCAAAGAGAGCCGCTGTACTAATCTCACTCTTTGATTGGAGAGAAGTAACGAAGCCGCAACAAGATTCATGCTGCTGATGCTCTGCACTCGTGTGCTTTGTGTGGGA
Organism: Lissotriton vulgaris; assembly: GCF_964263255.1. Classification (NCBI taxonomy): domain Eukaryota; kingdom Metazoa; phylum Chordata; class Amphibia; order Caudata; family Salamandridae; genus Lissotriton; species Lissotriton vulgaris. The sequence goes on from NC_141685.1 coordinate 446,603,614, forward strand.
CAGACTGATCAGTGGTACTCAGACCCTCATTCGACCCTCCAAGTCTTTTTCTACAAATGTTCTCACTTGTTTTCTAAAGTTCTCTGGTGCAAGCCTCTCCAGAGGACCCAAGTTTACCCACACAACACAGAAGCACGAGGGCTAAGAGTTTGGCTCCTGTAGGTTGCGAGATAATTAAGGCATACATCTATAGAGCGAGGGCATCCCAAAGAAGGCGAAGAGAAATGTCCTTTTCTCCTAACATGCACACACCTTCTTTGAGCTTTCTTTAAAGTCTGGTTTACGATGATTGAACCATAAAATGTATGAACTGTAGCGTCACAGGTTACATAACCTGTCTTTATCCCTGGCATGTACGCTAAACATGTCAATATTAAGTAGCGAACACTGAAATAAAGTGGACAGGTGCTTAAAGCAAAGTTTGATTGTATAATAGATTTCTTAACGAAGTTTATAGGTGAATATTTTATTTACCCAAGAAGATACCTCTCAACCTTTTGTCTCATCAATTGAAGATGCGGCCTGACACTTAAGAGAGTGATCCTATTAAAGCGTATTCATATTAAACCATTTTTGGAGGGTGACACAGCACAGAAATAGGGCAACCTCCTTTTTAGTATACGGATGGCATTTTTTTGGGTGGGGGATATGATTCAAACTAGACTGGAAGTTATAGAAGACAAATGAAATGATCAGTTGGCTTCAACAAGAATTAAGCCACTGACCTTCATTTTTCCTTCACTTTAACATATTTGAAGCATTAACAACTGTCAGAGCTATCTCAAGAACATTATTTGATGGTTTAGTCTGTCTTCGGCATGAAAGCTTAAAGGGCCAGGTTCTGTGGCACTATTTATGCATGCCAGCTTTCAGGCCATCATACTAGCAAAACAGTTCAGGTGTTTCATGTACTTGCAGATCACACACAATTCAGTACAATAAATCTCACTTGTAAATCTTTACACAACATTTTAGAGTTTTTTTTCCTATTGCAGAGCACAGCGTGTAACTTGTAAGTCAGTTGTTCAAATGTTCCAGCGTTTGTGGCACAGATCCTTGTATAATTTGAAGGTCAAAAGTTTCTATGCTGGCAAATAGTTCAGTGAGTTGTGGACTTCTGAAAACCTCTACAGTTAACAAGCGAAGCATGAAATACATTTAAGTCTTTCAGGGATAACTGACTTTCTGTTGCTGATTGAGGACCGAGAAAGATTATGATTACTACCTATTGGAAAGGGGCCACATATTTTAGTTTTTGTTGCGTGCTATGTAAACTACCCTTATTAATTTAATTATAAACAAACACCTGCATAAGTACGATCTATTTCATATTTGATATCTTTTGCCTTCATTAGGCTTGTGATTTTCCTAATCTTTATTAAGAACAGGATGTAACATACCGCACAAAGAGCAATTGATGCGTCTCCTTGCTATTATGGTATAGCCACACATTTCTTTACTTTTACATTAGAAATCTTTTGTCTTCAGACCCTGCCAACAGGCAGTTTTAGCTTGTTATCCAAAGACGTTTTGTATACACTATAAATATTTATAGAGGGCTTTGGCTCTGCTCATTGCTTACCAACGCGTGGCTTTCTTTAAACACTACAGTAGAGCATGTAATGACAGCGCAGCAGTCTGCTTGTGAAAGACATATTGTAGGATGAGAACATAGATGGGCTTCTAGCCTGCCCATTGTTTACGGTTGGTTGGAGTTACTGTTGCTGTCATTGTTCTATGGCGTTTCCTTGTCCGTCTTGTGTCTGCCCCTCCCCTGGAGCACTGACTATTTGTTCTCCTGCTCGCTTTCTGGGAAGTAATTTTTTCTTGAGGAATCCACAAAAGTGCGTATATTTTCCAACGGTCTTCCTAGTGTGCTTCTCTCTCCCTAGTCCCCCCAAACCTCCTCACCCACACCCACCACCCCGGCTCAGTTTTGTTGTCTCTCGCCATTGCTCCCCCCTCCTCAGTCCCCCTAAGTTCTGCCTAGTTTTCTCCCTGCAAACACCTTCCCTAAGTTGGAGATAGAAGAGGTGCTGGACAAAGTGATCAGAAAATGGGGCACTCCAAGCATAGACCTGTTTGCAAGCCCAGAAAACGCAAAATGCCAAGAATTAGTGTCCAGATTTCCACACCACCATTCCAAATGGAATGCTTTGTCGATAAATTGGTGAGGGAGATTTGCATACGTCTTTCCACTAATTCATTTTATCCGAAGAGTATTGGACAAATTCAAATATTCAAGGATGTCACTCGTACTCATCGCCCCATAGTGGGCCAGTCAATTGTGTGCTCTGGCCTACTAGAGACGTCCATAGTGCAGATCATACCCATAAGGGCATTGCAGGATATTCTAACGAGGGCGTGAGGATATAGCATCTGGAGCCATTCACCCGCAATCTGTCAGCATGGCTCCTGAATACCTAGAATTCGGACACCTTCAGCTGTCCTTCAGGACACTGGAAATACTTGGGGAGGCAAGAAGGCAGAGTACACAGACGTACTATACAGCCAAGTGGATCAGATACTTCCATTGATTCAGGAACCACAAGAAGCTAGAAATGAGGACTGAGCACAGCACAGTACTAACATACCTCACCAACCTACTAAACAATAGCCTGACCTACGCATCATTGAAGGTCCACTTGGCTGCCATAGTTGCATATAGCAGAGGGATAACGTTGAACAGCTTCTTCACACTGCTGGTGGTAAAAACAATTTTGGAAGGATCAAAGAAGGTCGCACGACTGATATCGGCACCAACACCATGTGGAACTTTAACATGATACTCAAGCAGCTGATGGCAGAACTGTTTGAACCTATGCATAAGGCAGAACTGAAGTTTCTAACCCTCAAAACATGCCTTGTAAGTTTCGATCACGTCGCTTCGCAGGGTGAGCGTGTTACATGCACTTTCCACCTTAGAACTATACCGTCAAATCCACAAGGACCGGGTAGTTTTAAGAACAAATACACAGCTTCTACCAAAGGTACTATCACAATCCTCATCAATCATAGTATCTAACTACCGGCCTTCTTCCAAGAACCAAAAGGGCACTACACACCCTGGATGTGTGGATAGTGGTCATGTTCTACCTGCAAGAGACAAAGACAATAAGAAAAGAGAAACTCTTTTTTGCCAGGGCAAGCAAAGGTACACCACTTACAGGTTGGACCATAACATAACATAGTAGAGGTAATCTAAACTTTGTACACAGGGTGTAAAAAACTGCCTACTAGGCACAGGGTGCCCTCAACGAGAAAGAAGTGTGTAATACTGGCATTCCTATCAAGTGTACCCATTAGTGGCATCTGTATGGCTGCAACATGTTTACCCATCCACACCTTCACTCAACACTACAGTGTAGACATCCAGATAAACAAGGAAACACAAGTGGTACAGAGTGCTACAACACCCGTTTGCTCGTCAAAGGACATTCCAACCCATTTAAGCCATGGAGTAAAATCAGTGCACAGCAGTTGAATTCAGAAAAGGATTTATGATGCAAAACGAAATGATTGCCTACCAGTAGTAATAGTTTTACTGCTTGAGGGGTGTTCTGGATTCAAATGCGACTCACCCTCCTCCCCAGAATGTGGGGAACAAACAGGTGAGCTGGAAGTCATTTCATGAAGGGGGATGATTCCAATTACCGAGTCGTCAAGGGTAGAAAACTATCTGAATATAGTGACCACGCACGGGAACTTCCTGGGGGTGGCGTCTGATGTCACACCTGGGTTGGAATTACCACCGAATGGTGGTCTATAATGCCCAAAAGAAAAACAGAAGTCAAACTAATCCGGACCCAACCACTAAATGGAGAAATAGGTGAAAGCATGTGAATCCAGAAAACTCTGCAAGCTTCAAAATTCTCCTACTAGTAAGTAACAGTTTCGTTACTTGAGATTCCTAGAACTGATGAATTTCAGTGGGTTTAAAAAAAAAAAGTTTAAAATAGACTTTTTTTTGTAATTGACATTCACGTAACTATTATGTCACTTTAATCTTTGTTTTTTATTTCCAGTACATTTCGAAGGGTTTGTTTTATTGTAAAGTAAGTCATTACAATTCCTAACTGTACGCCACTTTAACCTGTGAGTTTTTCAGTGAATTATAAAAAAAGTTTTATAGACTGAAGGTAAAAGGTCCATAGCTGTGCGTGGTGTGGAGTCGGGGGGCTCATGGCCTAGGCCCCCTGTGCCCAATCCCTGACCCACACATCGGTGGATATCTACTTTCTGTTTTAAAAAATCTACATCGAAATTCACTGAAAAACGTTATAGTTGGGTGAATATAAGTTTAAAAACTTCCATTTTAAACTTTAAAAAAAAACGCTGAAATTCACTGGTTATAGTTGGCTCAAGTAACTATAACTCACACCCTTGCCATGCACTCCTTATACCCTCATATTTTACATCAGTCATGTCATGTTCAGTGACTGCATTGATAAAATGCGGTATGCAGATGTGGCCAGGCCCTGCAGCCAACCTCGCAACGTGCACAGCTGAAGTATGATTAGGTTTGGTCATAAGATCTTACTTTACATTATAAAAACCTAAAAAAAATACGTAGGCCTGGTACTAAGATTTTTTAACTTGCATTAAAAAAAAACTTCTACATTTACTATAAAAAAAAACCCGAGGGTAAAGTGGAGTTATATGTAGGTACTGTAATAGTATAAAAACAAAAAAAAACTACTGATTCATCAGTTGTACGAAACTAACCTAAATATAACTTGTACCCTCACGATGCACTGTTTGTTCTCCTATATTACATCTTTCATTACATGTTAAATCACATATTTGATGACATCTTAAGTCTATGATGGTGCAAGCTACACAAAGTCTCTAATAATGCTTCCACTTTGGATAGGGTGCCACGGATTCTTTAGAAAAAGAGCAGAAGGCATTACATTTGGAATAGCAACACAAAAAAAAGTTTCCTGAAACTACTAAACAGTAGGTAAATAGCAATAGAAATTCAATTAAGATCACCCCCACTTTAATGTGCATGTCCTGGTTTTGCACTATAATTTTGAAGACACGCTATCAGCACATCACCGATAAGTATAAGGAATCGAGTTTAGTCACAGAGGTTTGAAATTATTTTTATTTACTTGTTGCTGGATTATTTGTACTCAGTAAATGAACACTGTGTAAGTAAAACTTTAGTCCATCCAAACAGTTAAGGTGACAACTGCGGTTAAACAACATATGTATGTCAAAATGTAAAAGACCTACCTTCGTGTTTTCAGGAAGACACAAAACGGCTGCTCCTTGGGTGCACGCAGTGTTCCACCAATGAAATTACACAGCTCACCCTAGAAATGTGGATAAAGTGGCCATTAAATGGAATTGCAAAGCAGTCAGACCTTCGATTACCCGGACAGATGAAACTGCTCTTGAAAGAGAAGACCACTGCATCAAAAAGCACATAGAGTGTTGAGAATTGGACGTTGGCTCTTGAGCTAGTCCTATGCACCACGTTTATCATCAGGTTGAAAATGAAGACATCCACCATGTGTGCTTAAAAAATAGTGTCAATAAAGAAACAGGAGCCCACAAGCGACATAACCAGGTGATCAACAGAATTCCAGAATGTCAAAGCCAGCCTAAGCAGAATGCAGGCACTCCTAATTTGAATCACACCATAGTCCAATTTAAAAAGAAATACATGTATTAAAAGTATATATAATCACATATTACTAATCAATGAATATGCATGGGGATATGACCATATGTGAAGCTGGGAGAATGGCACGGCATGCAGAAATTCTGTAATGCTTAGGATTCATGCCACTGCCCAGCAGCACAAATTCCAGAGTCCAGAAGTTTGTGTGTTGGGTGCTGCCCCGTACACCATGTAGATTGTTAGTGAATATCCAGCTTGCAAGCTGCTCAGGCATTGCTGCTCCTCTCGCCCACTCCAGCCAGGAGGAAAAGCTGCTAGTTTTCTTTACTGCAAGGCGGGGAGGCACCATCTTTGAATTTGGATGGCTCAGGTGGCACTGACAGTTGTGGTGTTAATGTTGCCTGACTGGTAAGGTGCAGGTTAAGCAGTTTGGAATTCCAAGAGTCAGCCAGAAGAGTCCAGCTGCTCCTGCACCTATAAGAAGCTGTACATTTTAAAATGGCAGCCTTTGTATTTGTGTGAATGAAGCAGTGTGAGGGAGAGCGGGCAGCTAGTGACAATGTTGAGGCCATTTATGCAGGTGGCCAATAGCTTACTCCGCTCAGTCATTGAACCAGTCACTCCCCTTCTGCCTCAAGTGTCGGTTTTTCGCTCTAGCAGCGTATCCTCTATTGATACGCTGCATCAGTCTCCTGTAAAACCGAAACCATCTGTCTGCTTCCCCTTCACTCCCACATGCTTCCAACTTGTTTTGCCATGTCTCACACATCGCCTTTTTCATCCTGTATAATTATCTTCCTAACTGTGCAGTCACTAGCACCTATTCTTAGCTTTTCAAAGTTCATCCCAATTCATACCTCATTTACTGCTGTGCTGGTATCTCCTTACCTCACCCTTTCTTATTTCACTCCTCCCCATTGCTACAACATGTGTATTACTTTGGAGTAAAGCACTATGTTTCAAGCTTTTAGTTTGAATTTACATACCTATGTTATACATGTTAATGTATCACTCAAAAGTAATGCCATTAGTAGTTGAAAGTGGACCTGTAACAGAACCCTGATTTTCATAGGTTTTTCAGAAATGCATAGATTATGGTGCAGCACCCTTTAAAAAAAATATAGTTTCATTCAGTACTATAACATTTGGTAATTCTAGCACCTACTACTTGCATCACTTAATTTAAAGAATTGCACGTTTAACAAATCAAGTTGTGAAGCACTTCATGGCCGTAGTTAAGGCAGAACGCATTCTACAATTGTCTGACATAAGGTATATGAATTAAATTGTCCGACAGTATAGGATCATTATGGACCAAATCCTTAGCTATTTCACATAGTCCCTAGCCTATATTATACCCCAACAACTAACCACAGGACTGACAGTTGTTTCAATGATATCATCCTTCTGCAAATGTTTCTTTTAAAGCCTTTACAGAAACAGCACTGACTTGAGCTGGCTTTCTTGGGGCCTTTCTAACGGGAGGTTGAGGTGCAGGTTGTGTGGTAAAGAGGGAAGGAAGGAACTAAGACAACCAAAAGGGAAGGTTCATGCCTTCCAGAAAGAGGTGATTGAATTGACTGCTAGAGCTTCACAAAAGAGAGCGAGGACAAGTAGATAAAGAAAGATTCAAGGGGTCTAGTTCACTAATAGCGAAGCGTCCTTTATATGTTATTTACTTGATGGTGTTCCTAGGGGTCAGAAATATTTAAGGATGTGTGTGGCGTTTTTTGCATTACCCATCATTTCTAGCAAACCTTGAGCCCAGCTTATCTAGATTGTGCTCTTTTTGACACTGAGTGGATGACTGTATGTGTTTTGGGAAGTCTTCTGGAAATTGCAAAGTTGGCTCACCTGCCTCCAAATGGCTGTGTATGCCTGGTGTCATTGCTGACTGACACATGTAACTCCTAGATACCATCCCCTCTAGATGTTTTAGCCCCTTTTACAAAATATTGTCTTTGGTGCTCACGCTTCAGCCCTGTGGATTGCTGCTGAATGACATAATGCAAAAACTAAGAGATCCGAGCGAGCCTAGCGGTTAAATTACTATTTAGAAAAACACTATTTTCAGTAACTTAAGACCTATACACTGTCAGGGTAAGCCAGGAAGTCGAAGCCTACCAGAGTACGCAGCTGTCTGGTTTGCTAACCTCATCTTTGGGACATTTTGAAGGATTCCCTGGGAATTTATTCCGCCCATTGCTTACCATTGGCTTTGTGTTTTGTAACTCACATTTGCTTGCTTTTCATTTGCTATTTTTATTTGTTTATTGCTGTCCAGCTTGATGTCGACCCTCCCATAGACCATAGTCTATTTACTGTATTCTTTCACAAGTGCTCGCTTTCTGTATACAGGCTTATAAGTCTTATTCTTGTCACATTTGCTGTGCATTCAAATACAGAGGCCAAATTAGGCTCTGTCGTCCAAGGGAGCCGGGTGTTTGCTTTTCTTTTTCAGACTTTAAGATGAGAGGATTTGTGTGACAATCTTGCTGTAAAAGGAGACTTTTTTCTAGCATACATTTTTTTAATGTCTATAAATCAGCTGTGCAGCTATTTCAGAATATATCCGAATTAAGAAAGCACAAATGAATCACATTTGTGTGTACTTCTGAAGTGTGATGGGACACAAATATTTTAATACGATCAAAAATCAGTACACCTGGTGATGACATTTACACACCATTTGTGAGCTGTAAACTATTATCAGTAAAACTGTATGTCTCTGCAAATGCTCATTTCAATTTGAAATATGTTGTCTGTAATGGCAGTGCGCTGCCACATCAGGCATACTCCACACTATGCCACTCCACACTATGCCACTCTACTCTAGACCACTCCACTCTACTTCACTATCCCCATCACTGTATGCCACTCCACCCTATGACACGCTATTTCACTCTGACATGCCACTCACTTTACAACATGCTGCTCTGCTCTACACCACTGCTCCTCTCTTCTCTACACCACTGCACTGTGCTCGACTTCGCTCAACCGTAGTCTACTCTCTACGCCTTGTTTACTCTACTGTACGCCACTTTACTCTACTGTATGCCACTTTACTCTACTGTATGCCACTTTACTCTTCTGTATGACACTTTACTCTTCTGTACGCCACTTTACTCTTTTGTACGCCACTTTACTCTTTTGTACGCCACTTTACTCTTTTGTACGCCACTTTACTCTTTTGTACGCCACTTTACTCTTTTGTACGCCACTTTACTCTTTTGTACGCCACTTTACTCTTCTGTACGCCACTTTACTCTTCTGTACGCCACTTTACTCTTCTATACGCCACTTTACTCTTCTGTACGCCACTTTACTCTTCTGTACGCCACTTTACTCCACTTTACTCCGACACTGCTTAACTGAACTCCAGTATGCCACTCCATTCTATGCCACTCCACAACACTCCACGCCCTCCATGACACTCCACAACACTAAATGCATCTCCACTCTGTGCCACTCCATAGCACTCTAATTTACGGCATTCCATGTCACTCTAATTTACGACATTCTATGTCACTCTAATTTCCGGCATTCTATGTCACTCTAATCTCCGGAATCCTATGTCACTAACCTACAGCACCCTACGCCACTCTGCAACACTTTGCCACTCTGCTCTCCGCCACTTTATTCCACTCTGCTCTCCGACACTTTATTCCACTCTGCTCTCCAACATTTAATGCCTATCTGCTCTATGACCCTGTCACTCTACTCTACTACGCTATACCACTCCATGACACTACCACTCCACTCTCTTCATGACCCTCTATACCAATCCATGGCATTCAATGACATTCTATAACCCTTTATACCATTCTGTCACTTCTCTGTGCCTCTCTATTCTATGCCACTTTACTCTCTCCATGACACTTGACATCACTGCACTGTACCTCCCTCTGTCACTCTACGACACTCTATGCAACTCTACCCCACTACAGTAATTGTACGACAATGTACTCTATGCCCCTCCACGCTACGTCACTCTACTTTCCTCTATGCCATTAACTTTTAGCCATGCTAAACAGCAGCCACGCTGGTTAAAACACATTTGCAAAGACAATAGCTCTTTTTGCTTTGTCAATGCTAATTAAAATAGCCGAGAAACGTTCGTCTATGTTTGCTTCACATGTGTTGAACACCCTATCCTAACCTTTCCAGTATTAATTTCAGTCAATTTCTAAAGTACTACATTATATATCCTTGTTTAACATGTCTTGTCTGTAGCACGATTTGCTTGTAAGCCTGCCAAGTGTGTCCTTTAGTAACAAAAACAGATTCTCTTAGTTTCCCGAAGCTTAAAAGTCAGAATTTAGACATCCGTTTTTCAGCCATCTGAGCTTCAACCTGTCCACTACTTTCTCTGGTTAGCTATCAGAATAATTGAAAGGCTAGTGGTTGCCTTTTTCAAGGTGGTTGGCTGAGTTAAGGCCCTGTGCGTTACAGTCAACCCCATTGCTGCATTTAGTGATTTGCTACTCTCTCTTATTTTATAAATATAAGACTAGTTGTCTCACAAAGTTACAACAAAAACTTTTAAGTGGTGACTGAGAGATGTAGTAACTGCATATTAACTTAGACCTGAGTTAGTCTGGCGAATGGGTACTCCGTCACAATCATTACAGGTTTCCCATGGGCCTAATTATAAGTGCATTAGGACAGGTGGGGGGATATCTGACACATTTGTGACGCAGTACCCATCTATGAAACTCTAAATCAGGCCCTCAAATGCTTTCTGTTTGTTTTTTGGCTGTCACTATGAAGTCTGTGATTGAGTTGGTTTTTGTTGCTTGCCTTCTTCCTCTTCGTGTTACTGCTTTCCTATTTTATTGCATAACTTGTACCCTTTTCGTTGAAGGTACTCTACTATTGTCCTGGTTTTACTACTGGTGTGAAGCAGTTATTCCAGACAGTTTCAAAGAAGAAAGCTGTATTAAAGAGTGAACAAGATCAAATGGTTGAAAAGGTAAATTCTTAAAATTAGTAAACGAGATATGAACTTTGGCATTGCATGTGCTCGTACCACACTTTTCAACTTCTGAATTACACCACATTGTAATAATGGAAGCATTATGTGAAAACTAGCATTTACAATGCAATAGGTCTCGCAGCATTAAAGTTTGAGTTATTGGCATTGTGTATGACAATGCGTTGCATAAAATTTTTAGCAAACTTTGAATTGGTGAGCAGTGAGAGTGTGTGCAAGAGTATGCTGTTTCTTACAGCTGTTATTGGCAGACTGTGAACAGACAGACAGTTCTGAAGACTGCTTGACCCTTTTTGTCGAAGAGAAGGTTCTTTAAGGAGCTACTGTCAGATCTCAGCAGACCGAGAAGTCGGGAGGTAATGGGAGAAAGAAAGATCACGACTGTGGGCGCTGAAGCATAGACCAGTGTTGGAGTGTGAGGTGCAAAGCAAAACATAATAAATAGAGGAGAGGACAGCATGGTGGATAGAGCAAGGAAGAAGTCATGACTGAGGAGGAAATGGTGAATGAGGGCGGGAGCAAGAAGTGATAAGCGAAACAGAAGTAGAAACGGGGTAAAACAGAAGGAAAAGTGTGTGTGCACCAATCAAGCGGTTGTGGTGCACAAAGACCAGGTGAGAGCAGTGAGACGAGAATCCATGGGAGATAATATATGGACACCTGGTCTACACTGAGGAACTAGCGGCACGCTTAAAACAGGTGCTACCTAACCCAACCCACCCTTGCAAAGAACACGCGAGCAGTGCGCTCAAACCCCACCTCAGAACCTCCACATCATCCTCACCTACAGCCGCGCAAGAGGCCTGGCTCGAGCCGACTCCTCGCCAGACTGCGTGTCAATTATTTACCTCCTGCCTCGGCAGAGCGGCTTGCTATGCAGCGCCAGTGCCCCCGCCTCTGACGACGAGGGCCTGGGCTATTTGTAACCATGTCGTGCTTAGACCTAAAGAAAACAGCATACTAAGAAGCCGCTCCTATGGTGGTAAACAGAGACATCACAACACCTAGAAAAGGCGTCGTCAAAAAGGGCATTATAAAAATCCAAGACACAAAGTGACAGGTTAGCAGGACTAGCAAAAAAAAATATATAGACACACGGTGCCATGTTGTGCTTGCTTGTTTATTAAAGCAGGTCCTGTATTATAAAGCCGCAAATAACATTGTACTACAATTTTGCACACGTCGTGGCAGGTATCGAAATGCATTAGTGAGGATTCTGTTCTCATTCACATTGTAGCTCGTATTACAATGACCCCCCCCCCCCTTACAAAGCCATCTACACAGCAGAAGAAAAAGACACACAACTTAATACAGCAAAGAAAAAAAAGTGTTATAGATACCGCCGTAAAACGTAGCGAAAGATAGCAAAGGAAAAAATGATAAACACACAATGCCATGTTGTGCTTGTTTAGTTATTAAAACAAGCCCTCTATTATAAAGCCGTAAATGACATCGTACTACAATTGTGCACACATCGTGGCCGGTATCGAAATGCTTTACTAACACACAACAGAATCCTTACGTTGTGCTGGTATTAAAATGCTACCCACCCCCCCCCCCCCCCCCCGCCCATGTGCGCGTGTCTGTCGTACTTTTGTTAGCAAAGTGACATCGTGGAATGTAACGAAAAATAGCAAAGAAAAAGACACACAGCGACATGTTATGCTTGCTTGTAAAGCCACAAATGCAAGGCACCACTTGCTTTTAACTACACGCTGCAAATACAAGCCACCTAGACAATGGAGCGCGAGAGCCATCTGGACAGTAGTAAGAACAAAACCGAAACTTAAAGTAACTGAGAGCTGGGAAAACCTGGGAAACAAAAAAAAAAAGCAAGGTTAAAAGTTTACTGCCTCTGGAAGCACGCTTTGGAAGGGAATCATAAGCTTCGCAAGGGAACGCGCGTTCACGTGCGCGTGGCCCGCTCAATTCCGTCTCTCGGAGAAGCGCACGGCCAGCTCCTGTCCCCTCTCCTGGAAAGAGGAATCCCTAACAATAGGCGCGGTTCAACGCCACGAGACCTAAAAAAAAATTGTAGTTCTCTCTAACCCAGTGACTGTCGTTGAGATGTTTGAATTATGTTCCCTTTGGCAACATATCATATTGATTGGAGGTAGGATAAATGAAATGTCTAGTGGGTAGACCGGCTTCACGTGTGCTGTTTGAAAATGTGCTTTCAGCAAACAAATTAAAACCAGCATCTCTAAATTAAAAAAAAAAATATTTTTCTTGGGTTCGATGTAGTATATATTAGAGACCAAAGGTAACCATATAGCAAAGGTTAGACCGGAGGGGTGGGAGCTGTGACGCTAGCTCATTCTTTTGAAGGAATTCTTCCTTTGTGCCGTAGATCTGCTGGGTCAATATTTTATTGCACAGCAACGTCATTTGCAATTCCAGTTCTCCATTACTTGAACGGTGTGAGCACTTCAGATCATAGATGCTCTTTGCTTTACCAGAGTGATGGTAGCAGGTTTGGCGCCCCTAAGAATCTACAACTATCTCGTTAGATGACATATTCGCATTTGTTATGTTTAGGGATTGTGCTTCATTTTAGAAACATGGCCTCTCTTAATTAAACTCGCCAAATCACTATAAAATAACAAGTTTTGCTTGCTTTGAGCGGTCCACACGCTTGCAGATGTATTGAAATGTGATAAACTGTTTCGACAACTATCATCAGGCTTGGTGCTTTGGAGAGGTGGTTACTCCCTACAGCATCACACATTTGTCAGAGTAGTGTTTACAGTGTTTACAGTGCCTCTGGTGTGATTCCTCCTCAAATTCAAGCAAACTTCTTCCTACATTCGAAGCAGGCGAAGCTCATCTACAACATGAAGCTTCCCTTCGCCTCTCAGGTTTGCTAGTCCATCAGATGGAATTTTGTGGAAAACAGTTTTTTAATTCCCCTTTTCCCGATTCATAGGGTGCTCTGTCACCACTGTATAATGCAGTACAAGGTATAAAATGGTGCAGAATGTAGATCGCCAGTAAAGACCTCCATGGAAAGACCCACGGACCATCCTCTCTGCTTCGTATGTGATTGGACGGTTTTCTGATAGATGGAGTCTTAATTCGGGAATTTGAATGGACCAAAGGTTTGGTGCTTCATGGTCATCGTGCCTAGACATCACATGCCTTTACTTTCCTAAGTTCTGAGTAGTGTCCTTTTGTACTATTGTTTAAGGCTGTTATGGAGAAAGTTACACAACGGGTTTTATGGACAATGGCTGAAGAACTAAGAGTGACAGTAACCTCTAGCAAGCACCTTCTGTTACTACTCGTTGGAAGATTTCCAAGGATAAACTCCAGAGCTGCAGCAGCATTGATTCCGTATTTTATGGCTTCAGATGTTGTTTTATTTGTTTTTTATTAGTCCATTAAGATGTTAAAGTTTCAAAAAATAAAAATGTTGCCTCTGTCAGATCGATTTGCATCAAGTTTACATTGTAGGGCTGCTCTCTGGTGTGTTGATGGGAGGTAAATGCAAGGTCTGCTGAACCTCATACTTTGCACGGATTGAGCATTTTAGTTTTACGCTTTGTCATTTTAAGTTCTATAACCTGTCATAGTTTTTGCTTCAAACTTTATTATAAGCCTTCTTTAGTTTAGATCGGTGGTGTTTATTGGTGCGGTTAGAGACTCTTAAGCATTCCAGTGATTATCGATCTAGTCAAGAACTACATTCACACACCGTGAACACAGATGAGTATCATTTCCAGACAGTGTTTACTGAAACATTCACCCCTTTAACCACAGCACCTAGACTTGATTTTTAAAGGAAAGTGACGCATTAGGGTTAGAATAAGATAGCTGCTCTTCGTTTTTTGTTGTTGTGTTTTTTTTGTTGAAGTTATTTATTTTTGTTCACATTTTTAATTTAGGATTCGGGCTCTGTTCCTTTTGTATAAGTACATTTTAAAGGCAACTCCAGCTCATAGAGAGAGACATTTACATCGCAGTAATTGCATTATTTTAGTTGCTTGATTTAGGTTTAAGGTTACTATTTTATGCAATATAATTTCAATTTAACTTGGGACTAGAGTTAGTATGTTATTTAGGGCTGTACTATAAATCTAATTTATTTTGGATAATAGTAGTAGGATTAGCAGAAGGTCTTTTTATACATATATTTTTACTGTATGATAATACAGGGTCAGCTTAATATTAATTGCCTTTACGAATCTGTTTAGGATTATGGTTATGGATTGAAGTAATTAAATGTTAGGGATACGGGTCATAGTAATAGTATCTGTAAGTAATGGGGGACGAGTTAATGATGGGCAATTAATGATGTTCAAAGTAATGTCATACAATCATTGCAGTGATTCTGACAACCCAATGTAATTGTGTCCCTTGCACACTGGATTTAAACAATGGTTCAAAAACATTAATTTGTACTAAATTGTACTTTTGCTTTTGCTGTACCTTTCAGGAAAGTAAGAAAGATGACTTACCAGCAAGTTATGAACTTATCTGTGGTTTGCACTCCTTGATGCTGTCGATTGAGCAGCTACAGACCAGTTATCTTGTGAATCCAGAAAAATTTGAGGATGAACTTGCAGCTCAGCCCAGAAGGCTTTTGAATACACTGAGGTTAGTCTTACCAACTTGATAACACTATTTTCCTATATGCTTTGATTTTTGTAATTATTAGCATCCATCTCTTGTTCCTAAATGGGTACTTAGGATATTTGTGTTTCCCATCGTAGCATGACATAACGTGTATTTGTAAAGCGCACGTTCACCCGTAGGTATTTTGGCGCTGAATAACATGTTTATTGTTACTCAACTCAAAGGTACTAATTTTATCGACCTCACATGGATAAACGGCTGAGTTGACCTGCCGGGATTTGAACCTGTGACCATGATGTTCAACACAGGCCCCTGTAGTGGACGCATTAGTCTGAGCCACCAGACCCAGCTCTGGAAAAGCATGGAAAAGTAACAATCTTTCTCATGAACTCTTGAACCTTCCTAACTCAAATGCAGTATCTGAATATTCAGATGCTACTGTTCTAGCTGTGGCAAGCATTCACCATTATTTCTTACATGATTCACATTGCAAAGTTGTGCTCTGATTGGGTAGTGTCATGTAAATCCTTGAATAATGGCAAAGAGTATGTAAGACTAACTGTTCAAAGGAAGCAAAACAAGACTGCAACACCTAAAATGCGTTGTGCTATCACACGAGAGTCAAGGGCTGGAAACGCTGTCACTAATGACCTGGAGGGAGGTGTCCATTGTAGTAGTGATGTAAGCCAAGAATTACTATAAGCACTACAGTGATGGGTCTGAGGTTTCCACCTGAAGCAAACATGGGGCAACCCAAACGATATATCTCTAGACACAATAGTGGGTGTATGAAGCCAACCCAGGACAGGGCTGGTGCAATCAAGTAACCACTGACACTACAATAAAGAATCTATCTGGTTCAGCAAGAAGTAGAAACAGTACAACCCAAGGTTAACCATAGATGTCACAGTAGTGGGTTTCTAAACTTGTTGGGATGTGAAGGGCTGTGCTCTCTTGGCCTGAATTATCCACAAAGTCAGTTTTTTACTGGTAATTTTGATTTGTTTTTGTCCTTGATGCACACAGCGATCATGCACGTATGCTGTGGTGTATTGCAATTGTCTGCCAAACAATTTGCAGATAAAACACAGGGTACTTTGCAGCATTCTGTGCACATGGTTACTCCATCTTTGTGGCAAAGTATGTACATAACTGGATCAATCTGGAGCATGTATGACATAGATGATTGTTGGCATGTTGGAATCTATTTTGGGTTCTCCACTGTTGAGATGGTGTACAAAAATGGATGTTGGAGGTAGCCTGCCATAAGAGGCATTTCTGAAGCTTTTTTGAGTGAGACTCTGGGTTGTTAGAGGACTAAAGACCGTGGTCTTTATGTCCAGAGGAGGCTTTGGTATGTCCTGCTTTCTTGTTCCTCAAGTGGTGCTGCTCCCAATATGCTAATTAGAAAAAAGTGTGAAGGCTTACCTCCTTTCTTGTGCACTTGTGTGGTTTTCCAAGTAGGAGATTCCAGCCCCACCCCATCTTCCTGCTGAGTCGAAGACCTACTTTAGAATCCACAAACCATTAAGATTATAATACGGGAACAGAAATTCCAAGTTTGTGTTCAGGCTCCTTCCCTCTGTGTTAAACACACCAGTCTCAAGATAACATTTCCTCTAGGGCTTTGCACACCTGAGCACTTACACTACTGCCATCCGCAGCGCGACAAGCAAGCGTGACAGTGGGCACTAGACACTTGTGGATTGATCAATGGGTTTTCATTCAAGACAGAAGCTTAATCACTGTGAACATTGCCTATTTTCCCAAAGTTGTTGTGTAGTGTTGTGTAAAGACCATGTTCTTATCTAAGATAAAGCACTGGTTGGCCTACCAATTTTAAATACTACATTGTGTAGTACTGAGGTGTGATTCTCCCCACACCACTTTTCTAAGAAAGCCTTGGACTTCTCAGCCCACTACCGAAAGTCGGGTGGTATGAGATGCACTTGGTGCTCCGTTTTCAGGGTTTATAGTAGGACGGTCCTGGAACCCCAGATGAAACTTATCGGTTATGACACTTGAGGCCTAGTAAATCCTTATGTGCCCCAAGGCCGCCTAACTGGTGCTGACAGGAGCTAACTCGGAAGTGGATATGGAACTCCCACAGGATTTCTGTAGATGGCACAATCGTATCCTGAAGGATTAATGATTCCACCAGAAGCCTATGGGAACAGCTCTAAAGAACTGGTGTTAGGGAACTGGAGTGAAAAGGCAATAAATGTTGTCCTATTGAAACAAGTCATAGGTATTTATTTATTTATTTATTTAGTTTGAAAGTTTTATATAGCGCGGACAAGATCCTTGCGGATATCAGAGCGCTTTACAAAGAGAAGTACATGGGGGAGCATAGTCAGACAGATAGGTCACATAGTATAAATGGTACAAATAGGTGGCTACAAAGCCAACCTGTGTACAAAATAGTACAAGTAAATAGATACAAAGTCCAACATGTGAGCAATCAGACAATTAATAAAAATAATCAATGTTGAGTGAGAGAGTTCGACGGAAGGGTGGAGGACCCGTTGGGCGGGGAGGTGTAGTTGTGTGAGGTGTCGCAGGGGCGACGAGGGGGACGAGGGCAATTGCTGCGTCTAAGAGCGGGGATTGACGCTCGGTTTGTGGCGTGTTGAGTGAGTGAGTCAACCAGATGGGTAGGGGACAAGTTGGGAGGGGAGGTGGGTGAGGGGTGTATGGGGTGTGTGGCGAGTAGTTCCTTGATGTTGTGTATGTCATCTTTGATCTGAGCGAGGGTGGCCATGATGTTGTCCATCGTGGGGTAGGTGGTGGAGGTGGGGGCGGCCGACTGAGGAGAATGGCTGACCAGGGAGTTCGTTTGCAGGTGGGAGAGTGGGCTGGTGTTCGAGGAGGTGTGCGTTGTATTGATGTACGGGGAGGTGTTAGGGAGAAGGGATGTTTTGGGCGGGAGGGGTGTGGAATAGGTGGGGAGGGGGTTGGTGGTGTGAGTGATGGCACTGATGGTAGGTAGGTGGGTGGGTCAGGGTGTGTGCTGGGAGACTGATAGTCGAGGTGGGGGTGCAGGAAGGATAATGGGGGCTGAGAGTAGGAGGGGAAATGGGATTGGGAGTGGTCATGTTGTGGGGAGGGGGAGTTATACTAAGAGAGCAGGTTAGAGGGTAATAGGGACTGAGAATGGGGGGGGATGGAGGGGGATCCATGTTGCGATGGTGGTTTAGGTGGGAATTGGAGAATGCACTATATTGGTATCTATGTGAAGGAAAAACAAAAACATACAGTAGGTTACACGGTGTAGGAATAGTACTAGTGATCAATCGGCGTATCCTAAATGTAAGAGTGTGCAGGGTAACATATACATACAATAGGTTACAATTTTATAGTTTATATAGTACAACAGTGGGACTAGTGATCAACCAAATATATATATGAAGTAGTGTCACCATCAAAAATCATAGAGATCAGAAATGACATTAGTTAGCAACCAAGGTAAATGAGGTAGCATTGCATTACAACTGTTCGAAATACAGGTCGAAGAATAATACTGTGGTAAAAGGTGTATGAGGTAGCAATCTGTGCATTACAGATGTTCAAAATACCGGTATAGGTACAATACTGCAAAACTAGGCAAACGTTCTTTCAGATATGGTGTGGCAGTCTGTGCATTACAAATGTTCAGAGTAAAGCTAGGAGTGAACTGCAATAATAGGCAGACATTCTTTCATATATGAGGTAGCATTCTGTGCATTACACATGTTCAGAATATAGTTAAAAGTATAATGATACAATAATAGGCAGGCATTCTTTCACAAGAGGGTGTAGATACCTAACTGAGCCAAGTGCTCAGTAGTTGTGATTAGTCTAGAATGTTAAATTCTTAGCGAGTGTTCAGATAAAGAAGAAAATGACTAATCCAGGATGTCCGTCCCTGAGAGAGACTAGTCAAACATGTCCGCCAAATAGGTGGGATAGGGTTAAGAAGGTTTGATGTAAAGTGAGGACAGGGGTCCTGGCATAGGCTCCATTTGTGCTGTAATTGGCCCACACTAGAGATGCCTCAGAAAGACTCCTTAACCGGTCTGCCTTTTTCCTTGTCCCTAGACTGAACTCCCATGGAGAAAAACTTAAATAGGTATAGTGAATGCCTATAACTTAAGGGAAAGTGCCGCTATTTATTTAAAGCTATATGACCAGTTGATGGTTTCAGGGAATATTTAAAATTGTGCTCTGACTCTTGGTTCTTGTTGGTGACTCCGTCAAGTGTAGAGCTCAAGTGAGCTTGAATGATGATATAGACGATTCTCGCTGTTTTAAGATTGCGGCAGTAGTTGGGGGGGAGTTCCCAAAAGCAGGGTCACCCCGGCCCATCTTAACAGAGCTTTCACTGGAAGTGGTAGAGACCCAGTGTACCTTCAAAAAAAGTGAAATTACTTGCACTCGTAGCAAACTGCTGCAAATTAACTTCTACACAATCGAGGGCTTGTCTGAGGAGCAAATTTGCTTACCATAATCTTTAACAAACATTATACATTTATTTAAGCAGATGTGGCCACAAAACGTTTTTGTAGGAAATATATGTAAAATCCGTTCTCCAACTCCCAGTTAACATGTCTGATTGTCTGGCGTTATAAATAGTACAAATGGGAGCTTAAGCCAGTCTCTAGAAGCAGGTAACCAGGATTGTGTATATAAAATTCTTAGGCAAACATGTTATGCTAGGGTATCTCATCTGTCGTCTGGAGTTATGTCAATGAAATCGTATGTCGAAAGGTGTTGGCTCATCTACAGGTTTCAGCCTAGAAAATGTCTGGAATTTATATAGAATTAATACCGTAACTGTTCCTTAGTTTTTATGGCGGTACGAAACAAGATGCAAAAAAAAACAGTTGATGGACAGAATGCAGAACAATGTCATACATTCACCCCAGTACAGAGATCTGTGCCTAAATCCATCGTTTTTTTGCACTCCACACCACCCAGTTCAGACATGGCCATATGCAAATCAGCCTCGACTCTGTGCCTCATGGGAACAGTCCAGCCCGAACTGCCAAGCCATGTCTTTCCTGGACCGGAATCAAGCATCCTAGGACCGGTTTCTGGCTATCAGCCGTCTTCAGCCAGGATAGCTTGACTCCAGTGGTCTGGAGAGCATGGGACTCATGTCTGAGCATACCCATCCCATTCGGGGTGACAAATGCAAAAACAACAGTTGATGGACAGAATGCAGAACAATGTCATACATTCACCCCAGTACAGAGATCTGGGCCTAAATCCATCGTTTTTTTGCACTCCACACCACCCCAGTTCAGACATGGTCCTATGCAAACCAGCCTTGACCCTGTGCCTCATGGGAACAGTCCAGCCCGAACTGCCAAGCCATGTCTGAACTGGGGTCTCTTGGTGAGCAAAATAATGATTGATTAAACCCAGATCTGTGACTGGGGGTGAATGTTTTGCCATTGTACAACATTACGTGTTTTGCTGTTCGCCCTATGTGGGAAGGGTATGCCCAGACATGGGTCCCTTGCTCACTAAGCCACTGGAGTCAAGCTATCCTGGCTGAAGAAGGCTGATAGCCAGAAACCGGTCCTAGGATGCTTGATTCCGGTGCAGGAAAGACATGGCTTGGCAGTTCGGGCTGGACTGTTCCCACGAGGCACAGGGTCAAGACTGATTTGCATATGGCCAGGTCTGAACTGGGGTGGCTTGGTGAGCAAAATAATGATGGATTAAACCCAGATCTGTGACTGGGGGTGAATGTTTTGCCATTGTGCAACCTTCCGTCCATCATCTTGTGTGTTTTGCGGTACGAAATAAGATTATATTGAGTATGATCTGAAAATTGGGATAATTTGAAGCAATTATGGGAATCATCTATAATAGCCAAAAGAAAAAGACCGTATTGATGGTGATGGTGGCATTGATGGCTATGAGAGAAATAACTAAAGATGAATACCTATACATTTAACAGTACACCATGTTTGTATACAACAGTAATACGAGTGATGAACATCCTTATCTATGTAAGTGTTTTGTAATCTCTATAAAGGCTTGTGTCTGAGTGTTCAGTGAATCTTAACAAACTTTGCTGTGGCGGCCACAACAAATTCAGCAAAAGCTTCCTTGTTGGTACAGCTAGGATTGAAGTTAAATCATCGGAAGTAAATGGTACTTATGAAAATAATATTGCCACCAGGCTCATCACCCTGTAGGATATTCTACTTGAAAAAATCTGCTACTAAAATATATCACTTTAATGAAACCTTTGTTAATTGTTAAGTTGCTTTTAGTTTGTCTTAATACTTCGATGTAAATATTCATTATGTGGCCACGTTTAGAAGCGCTGTATTAAAAGACCTTTCTCTTCCTTCAAGGGAACTCAATCCTATGTATGAAGGCTATCAACAGCATGATGCTCAGGAAGTGTTGCAGTGTATCTTAGGCTGCATTGAGGAAACCTGTCAAATGCTGAAGAAAGAGGAATCTAAATGTTTACCTGTGGAGGATCCCATTCCAGGTTTGCCAAAGGTATCCAATACGAATGTTGGAAGTGACATTTCCAGTGAGACAGACCAGCTTGTAATCCCTGTGGCAAACGGACATGCAGATGTATCAGAAGAAACATTAAAAAATGGAAAGCGGAAAAGTGACACTGAGGCCGGGAATGCAAAGAAAAAATCTAAATGTTTCTTGGAGCAAAAACCAGAGGAACTAAGCAAGTTGAGAAGATCAAAACGAAAATCTGCGGGTGGAATCCAGCAAATTAAATCCGAGGCATCCATTAAAAGTTGTACTGAAAATGAAAGCACTCGTCCTACTGAGAAGAAGTCTAGGTTAAGCTGGTTGAAGTCTTCCGGGAAACAGCCCAGCATTTTATCGAAATTCTGCAGTCTAGGCAAGTTATCGACAAGTTCCGGAACTAAAACACTTTCAAAGGAAATTAACAAATCGTGCCGCGAAGAAGAGTCTGTGAAGGAAAACAGTGTACAGGCAGCGCCTCCTGCTGCAGTGCCCATTGCAGGGAAGAGTATTGAGATGTCCCCTGCAACAAGAAAAGGTGAGCAAAATTGGCAGAAAATCGGAATAGAATGTTCTGAGAAGTTTGATTTGATAATCGTAAATCTAATACCTTTCCAAGAACCGCCTCTCCAGGAATGCATGGTGACATGTTCGTTTAGTATAAATGGTGTTCTTTAGCCCACTTCAATCTGGGGTTTCAAGGATCCATTTTTTGTAATGATTTCCTGATATCCTTAACATGCTAGTACATTTGGATTGAAAATGCAATCCATCTCTACCACCATTGTGTTGAATTGTTTACAGCTTCATTTTTTATATAAAAGTAGGAAAATATTTGTTTCTAGTAGCCAGGTGACTAAAGTTTCTTTATGGCTAGATTTTTCCTGATAAATTGTGCTCTTGTATGGACAGTAATGGGTACCATAAGACTTCTAGGTGTGAGGCACATATAGATGATTCATGTTGGCTGCATGCTGGTATTGTGCAGATCAGTGTCTGCTACAGATCAAGTGTTTGGGATCTTCTCATGCGTTCTTGATTTTCCTTTTAGAAAATTACCTTTCAACAATCCTGCCCTAATAAATTGACCTGTGCTCCACATTTTTATGATGTATATACATTATATTATTTAGTCACACATATACATTAAACTGTTTAGTCAGACAGTAAGACTCTTCCACAGCTGGATCCCACTCCATTTTTTTTGATTGTTTGAGCAAGTTTGCGTATGACTTCTCCCTTTTCTCTGAGTTCCTGCTCGTAAGCTGCCATTGACTCAGTCCTGATGATTTTCCTGTGTAAAGCGCACATTGGGGTAGAAATGTCAACATTCTAATCTTGTACTGTCTAAAATTCCTTTTACCACCAAATGCACCACTCAATCAATCAATAAAAAGCTTTATTCGGTTACATATAAATAACCATAAAAGCACACAATAAAAACATTTTAAAAATATACAGGGCAGATATCAATATTTACACAAATTAAGACCATTCTTAATACACAGCTAAAATGTCATTGTCATAATTGTCACATCACAATCTATTTCCTATATCTAAAACATTTTTTTAAAAGGCGGAAACAGAGACTACAACAAATATTGTGTCTAATTGTTGGAGAGCGACTAAAGCTGGGCGACACGACCTCATACCAAGTGTTTTTAAGAGTGGAACAATCCACCTTTTCCTCTGTACAGAATAGAATTTACAGAAAAATAAAACATGTATGCTGGACTGATCAGAAATATCGCCACACAGGCATTTACACAGCTGTTTTGACCAGTCATTAATAGTTGGGAAACTTAAGGATCTGTACAGAGTCCCAATGTGGAAACGCATCAATAAAAATGTATCATAATCATTAGTTACAAGGCATAAGTATGGCTGGATTTTAAAAGTTGTTAATGTAAGGGTGTGTGCTTGTACCCGGAACCTTACTCAATTCAGCATTCATTCTTTGTTCACTCAGATGGCGCAAACAATCGTTCTTAAGTTCTTTCCTAGAGTGCCTTGCCATGGTGGGCAGATAATCATAACATTCTTGATGGCCTATATTATATAAAAACATTTTAACATAGGACAGCCATCTAATGTTTGCCACTCCATCTAGGCCCATACAGTCTAATAAGATCCCACGATTAAACTGTGTTTCCTCTGTAGTCCTTATCGTATGCCACCACAGAACCGGCTGAGTCTTTAAAATATCTTCCAAATATGGCAAACCTTGTTCTGTATGGCATATGGGATCATTAATAAAAATCTCAAAAATGTGTTTTTAGCTACCTGAAGGGAGCTTACATCCGCGTGTCCCCAAACTCCTGCTCCATATGAAGCTACGTGAACACTTTTTGCCTTATAAATATTCAATAGCTCCACCGTGGGATGTCTACCTAATTTCCTACTAAAGTTTACAAATGCAGAAAGAGTTTTAATGTACAGTAATTTCCTAGTTTTTACAGCCTGCACCCATGACCCCGCACGGTCAAATAAGATCCCTAAATAGGGAAATATCTTAGTGTTTTCGATCCGTTTCCCCTTGATAAATATTGATCTGGTCTTAATACATCCAGCTCCACAATTCATAATAAATGTTTTATTTGAATTAATAGTAAGTCCCTGTTCTGTCCATAAAATTCGTAAAGCTGGATACAACACTTTGGAGTCCTAGTGGTGTGCGAGCCATTAGGACCGCATCGTCAGCATATAACAATGCGGGAATAGGACGTTTACCAGCCACAGGGAGGTCGTTACATTCCTTACCTAAAATCCTTTCAAGGTCGTTTATATATAAGGTGAAGAGGAACGGGCGAGGACACAGTCTTGCCGCACACCACGTCTTACATTAAGATGACCCATGCATTCTCCACCCACCCCAAATCGAACCCTAGCATTTGCCCCTAAATATAACTCTCTTAGAAAGGCAATTAAAACTGCTTCAACACCCTGCTCCTCTAAAATCAACCATAGTTTATTGTGCCTCACACAGTTAAATGCCGATGATAGATCGACTAATGCCAAATACATGGCTCCCCTTTTTGCTTTAACATATTTATTCAATATCATTTCTAAATTCAAGCCTTGCTCAACAGTGCCTAGCTTCTTATGGATCCAAACTGTAAATCACTTGACACTGACCTTTCCTCCGCCCAATCCTGGAGTCTATTCAATATGACCCGGCCCATAATTTTCACAGTTGATTCCAACAGAGATATCGGACGTTAACAGGCCGGGTCAGACCTGTCTCCTTTTTTAAATATTGGTACCAGGATCGACTTGTACCATGTCGAAAAAAGACCGGCAGAGATGCAGGCATTAAACACTTGTCAGCAATGGGCCCCACAAGACGGTATTAGCTTTAAAGATGTCAACAGGGACACCATCGGGCCCAGCTGCCTTCCCGCCCGTACTTGAGGCAATGGCTGAATTTACTTTGTTTAGCTCAAAGTGGAGCAAGTTTCCTAAAACCATTAGGGAGTTACCTTTCTCTGCCACAGTAATTGTATTATCATATGGCCCTGATCACGGCTCATCGTGCAGCTTAGAGAAATGCTCTGTCCACTGGTGCTCTGGAATTGCAACCTCAATAGTCGCTACCCTTCAGCCTGAGCCGTGGCTTTAGCCTATAATTCCCAGAGCAAATAAGTAACAACAGTTACTGACTCTATGTTCAGTAATGCACAATTCAGTTACCAGCACAGTCATCCTTTCTCTTGGTCTCTGTCCCCTTTGTACGGGCAGGATATCCATTAGAGATTACTCCGAACCCACCTGGGCAAAACAATTCTTCTGCGGGTGCTAACAAGAGTTCTTGGTGCATATGTCTGTTGTGGTGTTATGGTGGATGTTCAGCATAGGCACAGCAGTTGCACCGATTATATTTCATATCAACATGTTTACAGTACGTGGTTTAGTGTAGAAGTGTGGTAAATTATTGAAATAGTTCTATGACGTGTTGTTCCTTGATAACGGTCTTATAGAAAGCAAGAGACGTCCTGTGCAGAGGTCCCTATAATGCAGGGGCCGAAATATAGTTACAGCAAATGAAAGTTAGTGGATCATCAGATTAAGGGTCGCTGAACAGAAGTACTAGTTGGAAGTCTACTTATGCAGCACTACTAACCTGCAGTGAAGCTTCTTTTGATCTAGTATCTTGGAAAAGTAATTTACTACATGCTTAGTGAGTTAAAGCGCTTGCTGCTGTCATCTGGTCTTATCTACAGGTTATAGTATTCAATACCAACCCGGCCAGGTTTGCCTTCCATCATTTCGGGGTCTCTAAATAAAGTTAAGTTTAAATGGGTAATAGAAAACCTTCATTTTCAGTTATTAGATAACACAATTGTTATATTAGAGTTAATTTGTAAGACGTTATTTACAAGACCTTAATCCTTTGTCCATGAACAAGGTTATGTCCAAAGCAGTGCATCACCTCAAGACCTTGTGCCATTCATTTTATTTGCAGAGCAGCCACCTGGACTCTTTGATGGTTTGTTTATGCAACTTCCACTTTGGCATAATGAGGATTATGTGAAAGGCGAGCATGCTCTCTACTTCCTGAAGTTCATGTGAGGAATATTCTGATAAATAGTACAGAATATCCTGCAACATAATACATTATTTCACTGTATTATTGGAACTGTAACCCCATCTCCTTTGAGGTAATCACAGTTCCCAATCTACAGTGGTCATCATAGTAGGGCATGGGATTTCGGAGAGTTTCCCAATCTATCTTCTGGCAGCATAGCTCTATAAAGATGTCTCATTTTATGAAGAGGATGGAGGACTAAGAATGCGGAAGATAAAGTGTGCGTCATGTTGTAAATTCTAATGCCATCTTTGCTCCTATCAGTAGCAAAGGGCAGTTCAGATTGTCGCTTTGAGTACTGACTTCAATCCATAATTTAATGGATCTGGTCTATAAAAAAAGGGGGAACCATAGTTCTGTGCAACACATAGTTGCTGTTGTTTAATTTGAGGTGGAAAGTAATGGCTATATATGAGCTTTAGTATTCTCATTGGGGCTTTTAGACTAAATTCCAGGGACCAACCAATTCAAGCAAATAATACACCAGTGGGCTGCTACACCTCCTGCAGTATTTAGAATTTAAGTAAAGCATTTCTGCATATTGTCATATATGTTCTTAACTTACTTTTTGACAGAGCTTGATACTCTTGAATTGGTGGAAAAACTGTTTCAAGGCCAGTTGGTGCTGAGAACACGATGCTTGGAATGTGAATGTTTCACTGAGCGGAGAGAAGATTTTCAGGACATCAGTGTTCCAGTGCAAGAGGAAGATGTTTCTAAGGTGGAAGCTAGTTCTGAAAGTGAGTACTTAAAATAAAGCTGATGTACAATGTTGACTTGCAGTGTTTTTAATAGGAACATATCAATGATTAGTATTACTTCCATTTCCAGTTATCTTCATTAATGTTCATAAACACTATATTGTCGGAACGCTTTTAATAGGAGCAAGACTAACTCCCTAACAAAGCAAAATTAGCGATATGCCTATAAGCACCCATCATGTACTTTATAAATTTTTAGAACAAAATAAGTAGCAGTTTAAAAAGAGGTTAATTTAAACTGCAAATTGAATTAAAAATATATATATTTACATTTCTTCCTTTCCCCATTTAAAAAAGGAGAAAAACGAAAATAAATTGTTCTAGGCGTAGTCTCACATAGAGCAGTTTTTCTATTTTTCTATCACCTTAAGGCTGGACTTGAACCACAACAATACCAGCATGCAACACAGTGGTAGTCCCCACGTGTTTTTTCACGTCTTGTGATAAAGAGCTCTGTCCTTTTATCACATTTACAAGGTTTTGAAATCTTTTTTTTTTCTCTCTTTGGTAAGTCTTGTTTTGAGCTCTTATTCCCCTCTTTGTGGGGGGGGAAAGGGATTTGGGGACAAATTCTTGTGTATTATCATTGTTTTCTTTCTCTTGGTAGTTTTTTCCTTAGTGGGCTGGGGTCTGTGACCTTCTAGATCAGCCTCCAGGAGGAGCTATGCTCCTACCTAAGCCCCTCTGTTGGTGCGATACAGACCAGTTTATCACAACAGCTTCACATGGCCAGTTCAAAGCAGTGCCTTTTGTAGGTTCTTTAAAAGCTTACATTTGGTAGTGGCAAATCCAGCTTGGCGTGCCACTTAAACTGTATAGTTTTCTTACCTGGTGTAATATTTCGGACACCAAAGGCATGCACCTATATCAGACTTATGAATGTCATTGCAGTCATTTTCTACAAAGCACGAATGCATGATGTTTTTTTGGGTAACAGCCAAAGTAGACATTAGAACAAATGGTCCTTGTTGGCAGCTGTCTCTCTTATCAACCATGTAGAGGTAGATGGTACGCCTCCACACTTCATCTTCCTACAGTGTAAGTCAGTGTTTCCCAAACTGTGGTTTGCTAGCCGATTTTGGATAGGTCATGAAAGTCCAAACAATAAATAAACATTCTTTTAAATTATGTTTTTATCTTTCCTTACTTGCTGCTCTTCAAAGTCAGTGACACTATCCTGGACGTTCTCTTTTTGAATTCAAGCGTAATAAGGATATCCGGGATTACGAAGAGCACAAAAAGATGGTCCAAGGAATCGCGACATTAAAACACGTTGGGGCCTCCCGGCAGAGGTTGGTCACCACATGTGTGGAGTGTGTATTGTATGTGGATTTACTACTAACACAAAGGTGTTAGAAGGACATACAGAAGCCTGAATCCATTCTCAAATTGCAGCACTAGAAATGTTATATATGTCATCAGATGCCCCTGTAGTAAAATGTATGTGGGTCAAACCACATAACTTGACAACGAATCGCCCAACATCGAAGTAGGATCAGATGTAAAGTGGATGGTCTGTTACTTTGAGGAAATGAAACACACTGGCAAGTTGCCTAAGTGATCACATTGGGCAGTCGGGATGGAAACATCAAAGACACCCTGGACAGAAAGAAATGCAAATTGATGGATTTACTCAAGAGTACCCATATTGGCTTGAATAACATTAATTAAATGAGACTTCTTGCTTTGTTAACTTAAATGTCTGTAATTTCTGTGCATGTTATGTTGACTTCTAACAGGGATGTCTAACACTGTGTACAGGAGGTGTTACGTAGTTATGACCCATGTGCAACAATGAATGAAGCTATCCCATTGGTCCAATGATAGATATATATATATATATATATATATATATATATATATATATATATATATATATATATATATATATATATATATACATATACACATACACACACTGTACAATGCCAACTATTAACAATCAAGTAACTATTTGTTGTATCGTTAAAATACATGATAAGTTGTATGTAACCTACAACTACCATCTAGGCCCGGGGTCTCCAACCGGTCGATCGCGAGCTACCGGTAGCTCGCGGAGACCCTGGGAGTAGCTCGTGTAGCCCTTCATGGGCTATTTACTTTTCCGGCTGCATTTGCCCGCCCTCACCCAAACCAGCCGCTCGGATTGGAGCTTAGCTGAGGGTGGGGGCGGGTGAAGAGGATGACTCCTGTGACATCATCGAGAGCAGATCGGCACGAAAAACAAGGTAAACAGAGGGCAGAAGGGCACGGAAAACAAGGGGAAAACGAGTGAAACAGGGCAGAAGGGCACGAAAAACGAGGGCAACAGAGGACAGAAGGGCACTAAAAACAAGGGGAAAACGAATGAAACAGAGGGCAGAAGAGCACGAAAAACGACGGAAACAGAGGGCAGAAGGGAACGAAAAACGAGGGGAAACAGGGCAGAAGGGTATGAAAAACGAGGGAAATGGAGAGCAGAAGGGCACGTTAAACGAGGGAAACAGGGCGGAAGAGCACGAAAAACAAGTGGAAAACAAATGAAACAGAGGGCAGAAGGGCATGAAAAACGAGGGAAACAGGGCAGAAGGGCATGAAAAACGAGGGAAACGGTGAGCAGAAGGGCACGAAAAACAAGGGAAACAGGGCAGAAGGGCATGAAAAGCAAGTGGAAAACGAATGAAACGGAGGGCAGAAGGGCACGAAAAACGAGGAAAACACAGGGCAGAGGGCATGAAAAACCAGTGGAAAACGAGGGCAGAAGGGCTTGAAAAACGAGGTAAACCAGGCAGAAGGGCACAAAAAACGAGGGAAACAGAGGGCAGAAGGGCACAAAACAAGGGGAAAACGAGTGAAATAGAGAGCAGAAGGCCACAGAAAACAAGGGAAACCGGCAGAAGGGCACGAAAAACCAGGGGAAAACGAGTGAAACAGGTCAGAAGGCCACAAAAACAAGTGAAACAGAGCAGAAGGCCGCAAAAACAAGGGAAACAGAGGGCAGAAGGGCACAAAAACACGAGTGAAACAGGGCAGAAGGGCACAAAAAACGAGTGAAACAGAGGGCAGAAGGGCACACAAAACAAGGGGAAAACTGGTGAAACAGAGCAGAAGGCCACAAAAAACAAGGGGAAAACGAGTGAATCAGAGGGCAGAAAGGCACAAAAAACGAGTGAAACGGAGGGCAGAAATACACAGTATGGGCTCTGATAAAATTAGGCTTAAAGTCAATGAAACTGGGCTTGGGGGGGGTCTCTCGGAAAAATGCGGGAGTTGCTTCGGGTTCAGTAGCTCACAACGATTTCACTGGCCAGAAGTAGCTCTGACTACACAAAAGGTTGGAGACCCCTGATCTAGGCGGTACAGCAGGTTCTGAATCACCGTTCTCTATAAATCGATGAGTGTTTATGCTTTAGATGGCATTGTTTACATCATATATAAACAACCTTAAATTTGATGTGAAATAGCGAGCAGCCTGCGTGTTCTGGTTTTAGTACACAACATGCAGTTTTTAGGTGTTATAGGACATGCACACACAGGAATAATGTCCTGTCATGACGATGTTCATGGCTGGGTGTCACTCGTACATCAGACCCACGCCCAAGATGGCGGGTTGAGTTTGCAGTATAGATGCGCCACGCATTTGACTCCAGATAGATAAGCCGCGCCTGCAGTGTCTCCACATTACAAGATTGAGAGAGCAGGTTCCGCTGTTGGGGAAGAGTGGCCAGGATGTGTCGCTTTCCCATCAAGTAAGTTTCAGCAAATATTACCGCCGCAACCCCAAAAGATATTTCAACACTGTGGTAACGGTTTATGCATGCATCCAATCCTAAGATATCAAATTTTCCAAGCCGCAAAAGCTACAAAATCAGCATGGAGAAGGTCATATGAGAATTACTTGTTTGCTGGGAGGGTATGCAGAACACCTCTTTTAAATTCTGCTCCCATTCCCCATGCAACAAAGTCCTGTGTTTGAACCAGCATTAGGTGTGAAACTACAACAAGTTCTTGTTTGTTATCAAACACATTCTCAAATCTCACTGCATGAGTTGCATTAATAATACTCCAATCTTCCCCTTCACATTTGAGCATAGAGACCTCTTGCTGTTGACTAGTTCAAGTGAAGGTAATAACTCTGCTCAATGTAACCTCGAGGAAGCAGAGCCGGGGTATGTCTTGCGGCGGATGCCACCTGGTGACTTTGATGCTAATAGGTGTTCCTTCTGCTTTTTTGTTATGGGGCTTCATTATATACCCTAACTAGCAGCCCGCCCCAGCGTTGCCTGGGGCAGAAAGGGGCTGGGGGCAGTACACCCGCTCCCGCCCCGCCCCCATCCCGCACCGACCCACTCCCGCCCCGACTCACTCGCGCCCCCTCCCGCCCGACTCACGCTCCGACATTTTCATTTACTGCTGCCTCCTTCTTGCTTCCCCCTGCATCACACAGTCTCACTTTCCTTTCATTACCTGTGCCGCCGCTCCTCACTGCACAGCCGCTCGTCACTGCACTGCCCTCCTCCTTCATCATCACGCACGTCGCGTAGCGGCCAGCGCTAGGTCCCGGCCGGCGCTACTTTCAGGGGACTACTTTGTTTACAAACGTAATTTTTTTAATTTACTTTTTTTAAAATTTATGTAGCCTATGTCCATCTACACACCCTGACATTTTCATAGATGTATCGGGTGTGTAGATTGGCGCTGTGGTTCCCGAGTTTACCCGGCCAAAAGGTGCAAGTTCTCTCTTTATAATAGTAGTATAGATTGGGAGGATTCTACTTCCATTAAGGTCATAAATATTAAAAAATTATATTATCTATTTTTTACCAACTATTATGGTTGTGTGACTGGTTACCTTGAGAAGAGTTGTTATCTTCACTGAACCCGGTCATTGTGTAATTTAGGTTTGTTCTTTAGGTCCTGATGAATCGCCATTTGATCTTGTTGACATAGACCAGAAACATGTCGGACACCGCACACCCCCCCAGGTTACAATAGGTGCATTTATCTAGGTTAGTGAACTCATTCATTAAATTGACTGACACGGAGAACCACTTAACCTATTTTAAGATCTCTGCCAAAAAGTCCTCTTGTGGGTGCCCATCTGGCATTGCAGCACTGGCCTGGCGAGGAGCTAGCCCTATGATGAAGCATGATACCCATTTGGGTGTGTTTGGGCCTGTGCTACTGTTGGGCCATATTACTTTTCCTGGAACTTTTGACCCTACATTTACATCACGAGGAACTGCACAAAATGTTTATAATTTGATTTAAGAAAGCAGCGTATGTGCTGGAACTTTATTGCTCCTGGAACCTCTTCTTTACAGAGTACTTTCTTCTTTAAATTTATACTATCAGGGCTCCTCCGTGCTGCAGTTTTATAGAGTTGGTGCTGCAACGCTGTCTTCTATGTAAAATGAGTATCTTGGAAACAAAATGACTTGTATAGCATATGGAGACTGTAACAGCATTCTAAAATGTCAGATCTCTGCTCTGTTAAATATACAGTTTTTTTATAGATTTGAAGTGTACCTGGCATCCCGCACACTAGAAATATTCTGTATTCATGAATTGTCATGATTCCCACGATGCAGAAAATGGATTGCAATTAAATAACTTTTTTTTTTACTTACCTGTAACACAATCAATACCTGTAACTTTCAAAGAGCTGCTTGCAGGGAGTGTTGCCGCCAATCACAGCCTTAAAGTGACAGCATTTTCTCTTAAGCTATGCTTGTATCAAAATAATGAGTAAATGTTCTTCAGCAGTGTAGCCTTTATATTTATTTCATCCAGTTTTGATAATTTTGCTGCTTATTTAGGCATAGATTCATGAAGGTAAAATCCGCTCGCAAAGGGGCAGATTCTGAGAATCCGCCCCTGTGCGGCCGGTATTGTTGCATTTGGGATGCATCATCCCAAGTGCAAAAATCACAAATTAAGAATTCGCTAAATTGCGATTACTTGCATTTAAAGAATCTCAAATTGAGATTCCTTAAATGCAATGCAATAAAGTTTCAAAAATTGCGATTTTGCTAATAGGGCTCGCAAATTACCATGAAGTTGAACTTCATGGTAATTTGCAAAAAATTTGAAAAATGCACTAAAGTGCATTTTTCAAAGTTTCATGTTGCGCACACACATGCCCTAAAGGCATGCGTGTGCGCAACATATGTGCACGGATCAATTTTAGGGGTGCAACAGGGTGTCCTTTGGACACTCCTGCACCCTTGAAATTGCATTCTCAATTTGCGATTCGCTAATTGAGAATGTCTTCCCATTCATTCCTGTGGGCCTCTAGGCCCATAGGAATGAATGGGTAGGTATTCTTTAATTGCGACTCGCAATTTGCGAGTCGCAATTAAGGAATTTTAAGAAATCGCTATTTTTTTAGCGAGTTCTTCTTGCATAGCATTTTGCTATTTCTTATTAGCGATTTCTTATTTTTCGCCAATAAGGAATCGCAAAATGGATGCTTGATGCATCTGGGGGTTAGTGTTCAAAAGTTGAGAAATTTTTCTCTCCTGTTAGATACTCCAGGATCCCAATCTCTTGTAGGACAATTGCTGGTTAGGAATACTGACAAAACGTCTTTTGACAGAGAACGGGTGCTATTAGTAGTTAACATTTTCTTGTTTCTCAGCCTATCCCAGAAGTAGGAATACACCCAACACGCAGTTTGATTTTAGTGTTTGAGAATTCCAACTAACTGCACCTAATAAGCAGCCATAGTGCATGGGCCATATTTGCATTCTTTTGTAGTATGAGGAGGCTGACCTAATGAGACGAGGGAACATCTGCATTCAAGGGCTGGTTGTGCGGCAGGGCTGGCGCATGGCCAGACTCCGTGCCTCCCCAACTTTCCAGGAGCCAGAGTGTTCCCCCACTGAAATGAAAGAGTTCTACGAGACCATGCACCTCATTTTTGAGCAGCCCGACCACCTCCAATGTACCTTTGGGGCCCCGTCTGGTACGCACCAGCGGCTCCGGCCCCAGTTGGGCCCCATTGATCCATTCCTGGATTCGGACTAGTGTCAGTCGTACCAACTCGACCTTCCGCTCCAGATACTCACGGTGGCGGCGGCCCCATTCTGGTTCCCGACTCTGATACAAAGCCGGAGTGGCGTCGCCCTGCGCCATTGGGAACATTGTCTCTTTGATCGGTGCCTGAGCCCCATCCCATTGGGTTAGGACTCCAGGAGAAATAGGAGTGGTCGCTGGACCCTGTGGAATAACAACCATTTGAAGAAAAATCTAACATGAACTGGTTTGAGGAACTGTGTGAAGCCAATGGACTGGATACTTCTCTAGATACTGGTATGCTTTCTCCCGCTACCACGGCTGGAGGAGGGAGCCTCTTATGCAATGGTTGTGCAGTAGGCGGCTAAGATCCTGGACTTTCAGTTGCCCTCAGTGGCAGTCAAGGGGAACGCTTTGATGGAAGTGCTGCAACCAGGAGTCTCACCCTTATGAACTGCTATTCGGGTTCAACGAGGCCCTCACTGATGTTTTTTGGGGGACTTGGTCCAAACCCAACACAAGGGCTCCTGTGAATAGGAAGATTTCCCACTGACCGCCCCAGGGAACCCAAATTTCCTCATCCAACACCCTGCCGCAGAGAGCTTGGTAGTCCAAACCTCAACGTCCGGCAATACTTCCATCTAGACACCCACACCTGCAATCCAAGGGGAACACACTATGGATGAACTGGTCAGGGATATTTACATACGCCTTTCTGTCCCTCCCACTCATTCCATACGTCGTCAGGAAACTCAGACTGACTTCATTAATCTTCATACTCCAACATGGGCTCGACAACCATTGTACGCAACACTACAAGAGCTATCCCTAGTACCTCACGAGAAACTACCCAACTGTCCAAACCTTCTCACTTGCGGCAGGGTGAGACATTCCAACA
This sequence comes from Lissotriton vulgaris, assembly GCF_964263255.1. Classification (NCBI taxonomy): domain Eukaryota; kingdom Metazoa; phylum Chordata; class Amphibia; order Caudata; family Salamandridae; genus Lissotriton; species Lissotriton vulgaris. The sequence continues at coordinate 446,638,549 of NC_141685.1, forward strand.
CTCAACCGCTCAATATTGCGATAAGTCCTAGAGTTTGGATACTTGAATCTATCTCCAGAATGCATGACTATTTTAAGAGACCTGAAGACCAACCACAAGGGCAAGCTATGCTGCTAAAGGGAAACATATTCACCATTGTGCTTCACAAAACAGTAATCCGTCCTCTCCAACAGAACAACACTAGTTTGTTACTGGTTACATTTGCAAAAAGAGAATTTAGCATATACCTCCATACGCCTACAATTAGTAGCAATTTCAGCGTATCTACAAAACAAGAAGCATCAATCCCTTTTCCACATTCTTGTCATCAAAACCTTCATGGAAAGATTGAAGTCATTCCACCTCGTACACAACCTGTACCTACATGTAACATTATGTTAACAAGAATCATGGGGCCACAATTTGAACCACTTCATATCTATCGGATACAATTGTTAAAAGGGAATGTGGCTTTCTTCGTAGCAATAACCTCCCTCTGAAGGGTCAGCAAAATACATGCGCTTACTATTGAAGGCCATGTTTCAAGTGTTCCCAGGTAAAATGTGTTTACGTACAAACCCAAAGTTCCTACCAAAAGTTATATCATCTTTCCCTTTAAATCAAACTTTAGAGTTACCAGTTTTCTTTCCAAAACAAGAAACTGTAACAGAACATGCTCTACATACATTTAATGTTAAATGTGCATTTCGGTACTATATTGAATGCACAACACACTATAGAAAAACACAACTGTTCGTATCTTTCTCAATTCCACTTAAAGGAAATGCTATCTCAAAATTAGGAGTAGCACGATGGAGAGTTACAGGTATACAAATTTGCTATGCCAAAGGAAAATGAACACCAACAACCATTCCAAAGACAGATTCAACAAGGAAAAAAAACAGTAACCATGGCATTTCTACGGAATATCCTCTTGTTGATGTTTTCAAAGCAGCAACAGGGCTAAGCCCACACACTTTTACAAAACAATACTGTGTTGATGTACAAGCCAGACAACAGGCTCTAGTTGGACAAACAGTCCATCAAGCATTATTTCAAGCAAAGTTACAATCTCATGCCTAAAGCCAGCGCAAGAGAGGTACTGCTTTACAATGTATGCATAGCATGTTTATCTGCAGCCAACATGCTACGAATTGAGTATGTTACTTACCCTGTAAGCATCTATTCGTAGCATGTAGTGCTGCAGATTTGTATGCACCCTCCCCGGCAGGTATTAGATGGTGACAAATATACACACAAATACTGTATGTTCAACAGCAAAGCTAACTTAGCAGACTATATCCTCCCTCCCTGTATGACAGGTGGGGGGACATTAACTAATAAAGGAGCCATTGAACATATACAATAACTGTGGAGGAGGGAGAAGCTATGCATGATGCCGCTCATTCAACTTCCTCAAAAGGAGGGCTTGGCCACAACCGCCACCAAGATGGCTGCAACCTTATGAGGCTACGGTGGCGTTGGCCCGAATTCACCTTAAGCCATCGCCATCATTGCCTCATGTTGTGATTTTCCGAGCACTGTGGCGATATTGGAGGACTGGGATGTTGTGAAGCAGTGGCACTCCGCCTGGACCAAGCTTCTGACTCTTGAGGAGTGGCGTGACCCAGCACTGCCTCGGAGGCCCCCCGTGACGGGCTGCTGGTGAGCCTGAGGCAGAGGCCACCCGGACTCGCTGGGACATGCCCCCTCGGATTCCTGCTGGCTGGCCGGCCGGATAGGTCAGGAGTTGGTGCCGGCTCGCGTGCCTGCAGGCTTTTGGCTGCGGACAGTACTGTGTTGTGTGGTTCCTCGGTGATTCCTGCCCTGTTGTGGAACATCCGGATTGCGGAGGTTGCGTGAGAAAAGTTTGTACGAGAGTCCCACCAGCATACCCTTTTCACCCTGGGGGCTTTATTCCAGAGACGGTCATGTGGTGCAGCAGACTGCGGATCCAACTGCACATGATTTACCCTTTTTGGACCATTTTATTGTTCTGACTCCATAACAAATTACGCTCTCTGTACCCCACTTTCCTGCTGCCCATGGTGATTCCCCTCCAAACCCCTAGAACCCCGCCCCCCCTACCCCCCACCAACGTTTGTTGCAGCTAATGGGGATGGTGCTCTCTTAGTCTCACATCTGTATTGCATTTGCATCTCACTCAAACCGCCAGGGTTCGAGAGGTATGGGCTGAGGAGCTGGGAGTCCCCTTCACAGGTAAAATATGGGCATATTGCAGTTCACAAATTAAGAATATTTCCTGCAATCATAGACCCAAACTATTGCATTTGAAATGTGTTCGCTGCACCGATCTTTGGTTCTTGGACATCCCTAAATTTGACCCTCCAGATCCGATAAATGTGTCAAATTCCATGCCTCTGGCACTGACTTTGCGCATCTAGCTTGGACCTGCCCTGTGATACTCCTGTACTGGACTTATGTTTTTGCATACGTCTCTACAATGGGTGACATGGAGCTATCCCCGGACCCCCTTCTTGCACTTTTGGGATACACCAAAGACATGCCATGCTCTATGCGCCAACTTGCTTCCATGTGCTTTCTCTTGGCTAAATGAGAAAACGCTTCAATGGGGCAGCACTGTGGCTCATTCTGCTCATGCCTGGCTCAAAAGCATGTCATTATGGTAAACTGTTAGCGAAGACTATGCACACATGCCCCCCCACCCTCCCCGCCCCCTCTTCCGGTCCTAAAGATATTTTGGGGGCATTGCATAATTGCCTTCACACATTAGATTCAGACTCCCCAATTCCCTGCTTCTGCCCCTCCTTGATACAGTCCTCCCCTGTTTCCTATACTTCTGTTCTTCCATAACTCTGCGTATTGATTTGATGCTCCATGCCTGTCGTTATCAATATTTTAGATGCCTCTAGTTACCTTGATTATATCTTTTGTGCATTAACATGATTGATGACACCCTGGAGTTGTGTTCGCAAGCAGTGTATTTCCATCGCTTTGTTTTGTTTTTTAAATCAATACATTTCCCCACCCCAACGTCCTCAAGGAAAAACAGCTTGCATAGTCCGGACTCAACACTAGATGGCAGGAGTATGCATAGCATGTGAATCTGCAGCACTACACGCTATGAATAGATGCTTGCTGGATAAGTAACCTACTTTTGACCGCAGCATTGTTATATAAAAAACAAATGTTTCTTTAAATGGGCTAATATATATTTTGGGTAACTGATACAGCAAACCAAAGTCTTGCATGGCATGTTCGAACGGTGGCAGAACAGATAAGTTGGCATATTGATTTAAGTCGAGAAGTCTCTGATTGTGAAAAGTCCATGAGTGAGTCGGATCATGTTTCGTGATCTGAGGCAGCTATTTTAATTCTTCAGGCTTTGGCATTTCCATTATTTTAATTTTAAAATAAACAGTTTGTAACAGTGGTTTTGTTTCACGTAACACTTAGTCTACATAATTTTAAACTGCGGGGGATTCAATGGTATTTTTCTGGGTGTTTGTTTCTCAACTGCTCTTCTATTCAACCCATCTCTTCTTTTTTTTTTTTTTTAAATGTCCATCCTTCTGTCTGGAAAAAGACTATGCAAGATGGCAATGTTCTCTACATGAGAGCAGAATCCACAGTTTGTTAGGACCTGCCATATTAGAGACTGAAGGACACATAGAGCTATTGTCTAGTGGGAGTTCTGAAGATGCGCTCTTGACCACGTGCATAGAAGGGCAGCCATCTCTCAGGATCCAGTGCTGCAGCCCAGGAAGAGGGAAGCAAAGTTCTGCCTTGCTGCAACCCACTTCCGACACCCTGAGGAATGATTCACAAAAGAAATTCCATAGTCTATCCTTTTTCACAGTCTGGTCATTTCAGATCTGTTTCAAGGTCGAAATGGCAGGTCTCCAGAGGACCTCGATCATAGGTCAGACAAAACACTCTATCCTAAGATGCAGCTTGCCCCCAAACTCTGCTGTAATCACAGAGATGCAGAAGTAGTAGTCCTTAACCTCATACTTTCCAATTCCTGAGGAAAGCAGGTACATAATGACAGTCTGTGTCCTGTCTACCACATCTGAGTAGCGAGCTCTACAGCACGGTTTGGCAGATGAGTTAGATTACTCGTACTGTCTGTGAAACACTTTGCTGTGTATATGTGAGCAGGGACAAAAAGGTATTAACTTAGGTAAGTCCTAAATCATCCCTAGCTTCTAGTCCGATAGGAGTGGCAACAGATATGGCTGCTTTTGCAGCCTATGTCTACTATCATGGAGTTTAAATTTGATTCAATGTGGCTTTGCTCTTGGACCTCAAAATGCATACCCAATAGAAGGTTCTGGATTTGGTTCTCTCTGGCTCCAACTTATCTGATCCTACATTGATCCCGGTAGTAATTGAAACAAACACACCAATAAAAAAAATGCTGAACATTTAATGTCTTCGCAACAGCTGGTGCATCTCCAGCATTCACCAAACGGCGGCTCTCTTGAGGCAAGGGCAGGTGGCAGGATACCAGGAAATCCCTTTGGCAATGCATCAACAAAAAGACTCCTATGTTGAACTTGTTAGAAAAATCACACATGTAAATTAACCCCTTAAGTGCTGCGTCGGGGCGTTGGCCAACGGCAGCACTACCTCCCCAGTGCTGCGCACGACCATTGGACGTCAATTCAGCACTAGTTCCAATGGACAGCGCAGAACTGGGGAGGGATGTTTGCGAGCATCTATGAGGTTAAGGATACTTACCTATAAGTTCCATGCTAAATACAAGGAAACCTCTCCAGCTGGGCAGGCTACTTCAAGAGTTTCAGGTTCTTTCAAACAAAGTGATCGGCAATACTGTTACTACATTCTGGTTAAGTAGTCCAATGGGAATGTTGGACCCAGTCCAACCTGAAGAACACAAAGGGCCAGATTTACAAAGATGTCAGCGCAGCAACCAAGGTTGATGTGCTGGGTTGTGTGAGAAGTAGAAAAGTGCCATATCTCCTGCACTCTTTCTAGCTCGCCGTACAATCTGGCTGCCTACCGCTTCACCCACCTATGCACCATAATCTCTATGAGTAGAAAATGTAAGAGCAGTTCTCTTTACCCTGTCCTGCTTTGGGAACAAATGCCAACAGTAGGCATTCCAGCTGAAAGAGTTACAAGTAGGTAACATTGAGTACAAGCTTACTCGTATGCACCAATTAGTGATCTAAAGATGCATCCTGTATGTTTGATTTAAATAAGTAATTAAATGACGCTTGGCTAAATGTAATCATTTCCTTTTAAAGTCTCTCCAGATCCAAAAACGGACGTTAAGTGCTTGAAATGGGCCATTTCGCAGTTTGCTTCGGTGGAGCGCATTGTAGGCGAGGATAAATACTTCTGTGAAAATTGTCTTCATTATACAGAAGCAGAGCGGAGTCTACTGTTTGACAAACTGCCTGAAGTTATAACAATTCATCTCAAGTGCTTTGCAGCCAGTGGGATAGAGTAAGTACTTACATAGCTTAAAGTTTACCGGTAGGCCTAAGATTGTGTTCATAAATGTTACACAAAAAATGCAGTAGTGTGGTATTACAATATGGTTTTATTTGCAATACTTCAGTTAGTGGACAGCTGCTTCATTTTAACTTGTCATTAGAGAAAAAAACACAATTTATTGGTTGACCTCATTCTCCAAATGAAATGCTGGCAACAATTCAATACAAGATAAATCACATAAACATGCCATTTTATTTGGTTTTGTGCTCCAAGATCACATTATTAAACTAACATTTGATGCGTCAGTCTGTGTTACATACCTGCCTCTGCGGATGAGGCCCAACAGCTTAATCTTCATACTGGAGGCAGTCTTCAGAATTTCATCCACCTGCTGTGTGTGAGTGGACTATAGAATGAGATTCTCCTGTCCAGAGTTACTTTTGAAAAGTTTGTCTAAATCTCTTCTTCAGCGGGTGACAGATGAATACCTGGATTCTGCTGCGGGGCCTTCTCGGACTTGGTAGGCCAGACCAAGGGATTTACTGACATGTTTACCTTCCAGCTTCTACCTTGATTTTGCAGCCTCCAGAACCTAATCTCATTCCCAATAGACGGGGTTTGAAGAACAAACCTATTCTAATGAAATCCATGAGAATTTAATTTATTGCATTTACATCATTCATATTGCTTTGGTCCGCGTTATTGGCAAGTTGTTTTCTGGCCAGACTATAAAGGACAGAGATGTTGGTATAATTTTTTTAAGCAAGGTTCTTCATTCAAGGCAGAAATCGACCAAGAGGCTGTCTCCTAAATAGTCTTTCAAAGGCTAACCGAACACATAGTACTCATTGTAGGAAAATGGGTTTCTGTTGCAGTAACCCCACCCTATCCCTCCCCCCCCCCCCCCCCCCACACACACACTTTTTGCCAGATTTCTGATGCACATTGACTTGATGTGCCCTGGGTCCCAGCCAGTCAGGTTCCCAGAGCCAGTTTTCTTTCCCAAAACTGTACATTTATACCCCAATTGGCACCTCTCTGGGCACATGTACGCCCCTTGTAAAAGGCACCAAGGGCACTGTGACCAGGGCTGCAGCACATATTGTGTTAGCCTTAGAGGTCCTTTGCCTACCTACCTACTTAAATACACACCCCTACATACACACACACATATCTGTGTGCCACACCTGCAACCCACTGCCTATGGTATGGGTAAGACACCCCTCTAGCTGGGTGCACAAGACCAATGGTGAGGGTACAGTTGCTTAAGCACTCTACCCCTACAGTGTCTAAGTCCATTCTTAGACATTGTAAGTGCAGTAAAGCCATAAGAGTATATGGCCTGGGAGTTTATTACAAATTCCACAGCACCATAATAGCATTACTGAATTCTGGGATTTGTGGCAGCAAACTTCTCACCATAATAAACCCACACTGATGCAAGTGTGGACTTTATTAGACTTAAGCTCCGGGCAAAGGAGAAATCAAGTTAGAACAGAAAGTGCATCCACAAGGGCGGCCGGTGGGGTTTTGGTGTCTGATGCCCTGTTTTCAATGGGAGCTGCAGGTTTTGGGTGCAGGCTCGGTCCAGGAAGTCTTCCTGGAGGAACCAACAGTTGGGCAGCTAAGTTGAAGGGCTCGGGGACATAGGTGCTGCTCAGGTTCTCTTCTCCAAGTCGCAGGACGGCCGGATGCAGGGTAGCCTTTTGAGGTCGTATTTCACCTTACCGGGTCACTGGCGGTTGGACGGTGGGGGTGTCTCCGTGCAGAGGCTGCAGGCTACGTCTTGGAGTCCTGGAGTCCTGGAGGGGTGAACCCATTGACTTGGACTCAGGAACGCTGGGGGACCTCGCTGGGACTGGTGGGTCACTCTGGCTCGGGCCTTAAGCGACAGGTGCAGTGGTGATTCCATTCATTCTTGTCATAGAAATAGTTCAATACTGTTAATCGTATACACTACTACATTGAAAAACGTAATGCCCTTATTAAAACCTTTTAAATTTCACCTCATAGGTGGAATAGCCCATGCCCCTTGCTGCATACATTCACATGTTTTTATTGTATTGTATATTTTGAAACAGTAAATGTTTTATTACTCCTGTCGCAGGGATTCTGCTCCTACACAGAACTGTGCATAGAGACTTGGAACCTCAGTGAATTAGGGTGTGCCAAAACTCACCTTAGTATCCAAAATCCCCTACTAGACTAGCAATCAGTGTCTCATTGGTTCTTACACACCCCCAATGATTAGACAACCCAGAACATGGACTTAGAACACCTCAGGTAACATGGAACACATGAACACTCTTTCGTTATACTAACATATCAGTCCAGAACGAGGAGTAAATGATGACACGTGCAACTTTGAAATGTTCCCAAGCGCAGTATCTTAGCTAATACAAGCAAACATATTATAAGGAACAAGGTTAGCAGCATAGTTACTATTCCATAAAATACAAAGGGTGAAAGCATGTTAAAATGCTAAAGGGAAAAGGTCTAAATAGAACCTCAGTTTATCCTCCCTTGCTAGTATATTCTATTATATCTACAGAAGGTCTCTTTGGGTTTAGAAGGGCGGGCCCATACCTCTGATGTTAGCAGAAAGGAATCACATCATCTCCTGCACCAACTCTCTGTATGCGAATATTCATCAAGTGCGTGTGCATGCTCTGCACAGTGCATTATTAAACGCGCCAAAAAAACAGCGTTGGCCACAGCTGCATATGTATTTTATGTCTAGACCGTGCACTGATCAAACCGAACAACAAGCTCTGTGTTGAAATAACCTTAAAGGCCTCGGCACTCACTGTTAAGACATATCTTACCAAGCAAGGCTGATCTTATAAGCAAACATGTTATTCTCGTGTGAAGCAAAATATTCTACTAGGCTAAAAGCTTTAATAACAAAATGTGTTGTGTGCAGAGGCTGCAGAAAAGGAAAATGGTGTTTAAACTTCTAATAAGCTCATGCTAACATAAAACAGTGTGAAGGCAAAGCCTATCTACATGACACTCCAGTATTGGAACTTTCATAGATTCACATGCTTAAATCATTCCCCGTCGTCCAGATGGGAGTCCCCGGTATTAATAAAAGTAATGTCCTATTAGACGTGGAACATAAGGCCCTAGGCCTTAAAACTTTTGTAACATATCCCTGTCCTTTTGTAAAAAAAGGACTAAACTTAGAACCAGCCAATCAATAGACACCACTCTGTTGAACCTTCCTGAGAGAAGCTCCAGTTCCTCAGATGTTCCACCGCACGTCGTGCTAAGGAAGTCTCCACTGAGCTCTGCTCAATTTTCTTTTATTTTGGAGTGTTTTTTCCAGTCAGATATACTACCAACCAATGTTCCCTCTAATATTTTTCCTCTGTGTGCGGCAGTGTAAGGTCTATGTGCGCTGCAACCAAGGCTATGTGCGCCAGTAACCAGACCGCGCATGTAGGTGCAGCGCCAAATATCACTCCAAACTTGCTTAAAAAAGTGAAAAGATGGTGCATTTTCTCACCAACAGATCCAAGTGAATGTTGTTAAGGCAGGTTTGAAACCGTCCCACCTGTCAATTTGAAACCTTGGCAGCTATGTTGCTGCATTTCTTTTCTTAATAGAGCAGGGCTGTGGGTTGATTGTGTGCATTTGTTCAAGTTTTCATGTTAATTTCAGCTCACAATGGGCGCTGCAATTAACATGAAAACTTTAACAAATCCAGTTTCAGGGCTGAGTTAGGGTAGGGCCGCATCAGGCTTTCGACTAACGCATGTTAATGCTAGTGTCCACATCACAGCATTAAAATGCATTAGTCCTGTATTCTAGTGCCCCTCTGACAATACTGCAATTGAGGTACACTGCCAATGAGGCAGCACCAGTACGCTAGAATTGTCTTAACATATATGAGCATGCAACTGCGCCTTCAAATTTAAAATGCTATGCGTCAGAGATAGAATATTCATGAACAGCACTGAGCAGGCCTGGCCGCTAGCAGTTTTAGGCAACAATAAAAATGTCATGATAACTCCGGTGATTAATGTTCTTCCTAGAGATAGATGAAGTTTTGTCAAGTGGAGGTTTTGACTAATGGAAAGGTAGCACAGAGGGCTAATGTGCCTGCTGCAAATAACATGTACCATCCAGATCACAAAGTGCACATAATGTAAATGGGTCAATGGGTTACTGCTTTTGTCAGTGAGATCCTTTTGATACTTGCAGTTTATAAGTCAAAATCCTAAAATAGAACAGTGAGCTATTAACGTTCATGTTTTCCCCAAACTGATTACCCTATGTTTGCAAAAAGGGTTCATTTGAATAGAAATCAATTCTGTTTATTAAAGAGAACCCCCAATCATGATATTACATTCTAATTTCACTGTGTTTCTCCAAACCAATCACTATTAAACTATACTGCGTACTAGTATGGATGTCATGTCACTCAAACACCTTGTAGTCATTTGTTGTATGTAACATTTCCTATACAAAGATTTACACACATATGAGTAATTGTCTCAGTGTAAGGAGTGTGATGTAAAGTGCTCTGCCACCCTACACTGGTAGGAGCGGTGCTGTAAATAAAGTTAAATTCATCTGAGTGAGAGTTCCTTTTTGAAAGCAGTAAAGGAGGTGATTCCACGCACTAGTGGAGGTAATAGTCTGACGAAAACAAAAGGTAGTGTTTGCTAAATACCTTTGAAGCGCTTAGTCACCTGAACAGCTTGATTGGTTATTGCTGATAATACTCCTTAAACTGATCGCTAGATTAACGTAAAAAGATGCTACTTTTACAGCCATTAAATTTGCTATTCACGCTAAAGGATTTTTCTTGAGCAGTAGCAGCTCGCACTATAGTAAAGGCTGGAGACCCACTGGCAATATAGACCACAGATGCACATAGTTGGCAATAGCAAAATTATTGTGTGAGTCAATCTTCCATCAACTTTAGCGCTGGAACCGGCTGTACTAGTGCTTCCTTCGAAATTTGATTTTAACTACTGTACTTTTGAGTGTGTGGAAGCAGTCACATTTTTTAACTGTTTGCTAAAAAAGCAGGAGAAAAGTGAGCAAAAGCAGACTGGCCCCCTTAAAGGATATGGTTGAGAGGCTTGGCAATCAGTAGCAATAAATTACATCAAAAGCGTTGCCTTTCATTTAGGTTGGTAGTGGGAGACTAGGCCTGAAATTTAAAAGGACCAACAGATCCCTAAATGTATCAGCCCATGGTGAGCATGAAGAATCTAAATTAATATTAAGGTCTCCAAGTAATACTAAGTGTGTCAGAACTACTAGCTGTTGTCAACATTACAGAAAGATTACTTGATTCACTGGTGGCTGAGGTGGGTCTATAAACTAAAATTATTTAATAACGACCCTGCAGATTTTCTATTTTGTTGGAGGAGTCTCAAGGTCAGATGTTTAACACGATCTCATAGTCATAAACGCCACACCTATGTATTTTGTAAGCTGCCAGAGGCTAATAAAAAGGTGAACCCCCTCAAATAGGATTTTCGGTAGTATGCTGGAATATTTTTTACACAGGAGCCACACAAAGTTGCCTTCATGTCCCAAATGAGAAAGGGTGCAAGGAAGTGTTTAGAAGGCTTAACTATAATGTTTATATTTGATTTTATGTTAACAGATTAGACAACAAGGGTCGAGGCGAATCAAACAAGTAAAAATGTTACGTGATTACTACTTTAAACAGTATGCATGAATGCTTGCGAAATTATTCTATAATGTACTTCAAATGCGGAAAAAAAAGGCAATGCAAGCTCACTCTGAGGTGGTAAGTGAACCCTCAAGGCGCACTAAACGAATATGCATTTTAAAACAAGATTCATATTACAAAGTTATCTTTCAAACAGCAGCCTCGTTTTTACATCATGGGACCAAAAACGGTCACGTTCTTACTTCGCACATCTGGTAAAATACTAGATTAAAAAGTAATCTTAGGCAGATGATGCTCCTGAACTAAGTAACAAACACTAATGTGCACGTGAGACTGTCATTTAGAAGTTATCCCTTTGCACACCATTAGGAGTCGGAATACCAATACAGACAGGCCACAGTAAGAACAACCGAGTTAAGTCCTTGATAAATTGACGTATTCGTATTCCCTGACGGAAAAAAAACTGTAAGATTCGGTACAGGAGGCCTGGGCATTTCCAATGAGCCATGCGCATGTGGGTTTTGCACATCACTGGAACCATCGAACCGATCGTGAAGCATCACCTAACACTCGCAATTTCATCTGATGGTCATCCGTTCGGAGATTGCCACCGCATTCCTTGAGTAAAGCAACTTGCTGACTGGACAAATATTGAATACGATTATTGCCTTCCCAAAACCGACGCACGTCCGTTGAATTCAAAGTGAAGGTATGAACACATTTCTTTTGTTCTCCAGAGTGTGGCTGAAGGGTATATCGTGAGCTTTTGTTTAAAGCATTCATGTTAATCGCTGCTCGTGATGGGCTCTGCAATTAACACGAATGCTTTAAACAAAAGCACACGATGAGTCCCACAGCCACACTCTGGAAAACAAAAGCAAGTGCTCCTGGAGCGAGCACTTGCTAAATGCCTCTAGAAATGCCGTTTTTTTTCGCGCTGCTTCAGTGGCGCGAATGCTTTCAGAGATGTGTGTGCGCGCCACACACACAGCAGTGCGCGCTCGGGGGCACTGATGTGCACGGGCGCCCAGCCGCGCGGCTTCCAGGGAACACTGCTACCAACCCTGTATATCTGTTTGGAGGTGATTTAAACTGACGCCCATCATGTCGGCTACACCTAAAGAAGGTTTTTTCAGAGCCTTTTGTACTTGCAGGAAGAAAAGACTTCATATTGATGATCCACACAAGGACTGCCTTTACTGCCTGTATCCTGAACACAAGCCTAAGGATTGCAAGGTATGTCAGACTTTCTCTACAAAGACTTTGAAAGATCGGGAAGAAAGGCTTCTTCTGTGACTTCATAGGCTTAAAAACAGGGACACAGTGGTCTCTGTTGAGGAGAGTGATACTTCTTCAAAATCTTCCTCCAAAACGCCTAAAAAAAACCTTTAGATTACCAGTCTTGTTCATCGTCACAGCCTCCAAAGAAAGTCATCTGACTCCTTTCAGAGGCAGGCGGGGTCTGTTAGCAAAGCTTCTCACCAAGTAAGGAGTTTTTATCTGCTAAAAAGCCAGCTTCAGAACCTTCTACCCCACCTATGAAGCTGAAGCATACCTTCAAAAAGCCTACATCAGCTCCACCTATTGACAGCTCGTTGATGACAACCTCCGTCGACGAGAAAATCCTCTCCTGAGGTAGTTTTGCTCACATAGACTGTGTCTACAGTCACTACAGTCACAGTTTCTCCAGTTGACCGGTCGGGCTTCAATATCGTCGGTGAAGCAGATTGTCTCCCCAAAGTCATCGCCATCGTCGAAAGTCCATTTCTCGACGACCCAGTTCTCGTCGACCTTGACTTCACCATCGTCGTCAACGGGACGACCCTCGTCGACGGCAGAAGTGTCATCGGTTAAGTCGACGACAGAATCCACTCTGTTAGTGTCCACGAAAATTCTTGTCTCCAACGGACGAAGACAATTCCGTAGACGAATCAAGATTTGGCCATGAAGCAGCCCTCGTTGACTAAGGGTATTCCGTCGCCTAACCAGGATTTGGACGAGAAGCAGCCCTCGTCAACTAGCTCGTCGTCAACACTGTTCACGCAGAAAGAAAAACCTGAAATTGCGAAAATTCCATTGATACCAGCTTTAACCTCACTTAGTCAGGTGCAGTCTCTTTTGCCATCCCATCTTTTGGAAGAAGATGACAAGGAAGAGGGATCTCAGGACGATAGTCTTTTTGGTGCAGCTTTAAGCCCACCTGACCTGATCCTAATGTTAAGTACCAGGATGATTCTGATTACGATGATTATTATGGCCATCAATATTAACGTTCAAATCATCAACATCAACAGCAGGATGAGATTTACCTCCCTCCAAATTTGGTGACGGATCTGCAGTTTATGCTGGCAGACTAGAAGAGGAGATTTCCTCCTGAGCCTACTCTCCAAGAGGCTCCTCCTCCTTCTCCGCCTACCCTTCCACAGGCACAGGTTCGCTCCCCTCTTCTTCAGCCAGGGTGTCAAAATGTTCGACTTTCTCCTCAAGTTGCTCCTGTGCAACAGCTGTCGTCCTGTGAAGAGGAAATATAGAGAGAAAAGGGAAATTCATCAGGATTAGTGAGATTTACATTATTCCCCCACTGGCATCTCCATCTCCTCCACAAGCTGATTCACCTCCGGAAGATATTGGGGGTGCAACAGGATTGTTTCCTGAATTATTTTACAGAGCCTTACAGGTAATCTGTACGGTCTATGCCTATTATTGATTATGTTTGGAAAGAGGGACTGAGGATCATGCAAAATCCAGCTACTGTTCTACCTGTGTTGCCAAGGCTTGATAAAAAAATACAAAGCTCTGGATAACACTCCCGCTTGCTTAATGGGTCATCCAAAACCAGATTCGGTGATCTCTCAAACAGCGCAGCAACAATCTAAGAATCCTTCAGCTCCTCTGTCTGCACCCCCCGATAAAGAAGGTAGGAGACTTTACAACATCTGGAAGCGTTTTTGGACTATGTCAGCCTTCACTGTACGAGCTGCGAATTCTCTGGCTTTACTGGCCCTTTATAATAGGCAAATGTGGTCGGATTTGACACCTTTCTTAGATAGCTTCCTCCTTGCTTTCCAGTTGAAGTCTAAGAAAATCCTTCTAGTGGGCGAGAGGTCCGCCTTGGAAGTAAAACTGTGCTATGGATGAGGTGTCCACTGGTTTCCGGCAGTTAGCTGGAGCGGCCGCCTTGAGGCGTCCAGGTTGGCTGAAAGCCACTTCATTCAGGGCTGAGATACAAACAAAAATACTAGATCTGCCCTATAATGGAGAAGAATTGTTTGGCAGAACGTTGATGAAGCTTTACAAGCTATTAAAGACACGGATACAGCTAAGTTTTTAGGTACTTTACAGTACAGAAAAATGCCTTTTCGTGGTTTCCGAGGAAAAGGTCACCAATCGTACAGAGGCTACCAACATTTTTGCTACCCAGCCTATTCTTCTTCCGCTCAACAATACAGGCCTCCGTTTACTCACTGCCAACCACCTGCAGCGGCTTACAAGACTGCCTTCAGAGGCAAAACAAGGCGCCAGGGTAAGGACACCGGTTGCTGCCAATGACTTGTCCCAGCTGTCGGCCTCCGCACCGCTATTTCAACCTCTGTGGGCGGCAAAATATCCCATTATTTTCAGAAGTGGCAGGTAATACCATCGTACCAATGGGTTCTACATCTAATCCAATTTGGCCACTTTTTTGAATTTATAAAGATCCCTCCACTAACACCACCTCTGCTCAGCTTTCAAACGCACCTGCATCTCTTAAAGATGGCAGTTACCAACATGTTGCAAAGATGAGCAATAGAATGAGTTCCATTCAACCAAAGAGGAAAAGGTTTCTACTCCCGTTTCTTCTTGATTCGAAAGAAGTTAAAGAAGTGGAGACCAATCTTGAATTTAAGGAACCTAAACAAATTCCTAAAAAAAAAAAATGTTCTGCATGATCTCTATTCAAGATGATACACCTCCTCAACGGAAACGACATGGCGTCTCTGGACCTCCAGGACACACATTTTCATATACCCATACGCCGAAAGCACATGAAGTTTCTAAGATTCACAGTGGCCTGCAGGCACTATCAATTCCGCGTCCTACCTTTCAGACTAAAATCTGCTACGTGCATTTTCACGAAGTGTCTAGGACCAGTTGCAGCATATCTGACGCAATATCATCACATTTTTCCTTACCTCAACGACTGCCTTATCAAGGCCCCCACTTACAAAGCAGCAAGGGCATCTTCCAAAGCCTGTCTACCCCTTTTCAGGAGATTAGGGCCTCACTTTAAATGTAGAAAAATCGATTCTGCAACCATCCCGTCGGCTGGTTTTTCTACGTGCTTTCCTGGACACCACAAAAACAAGGCATACCCCACACTGGAGACAACAAAGGGTAATATCCTTGGCAAAACAGGTCCTTAAAGTTTCTTTCCGTACGCTTTTACAAATCCCTCTTAGGGATGTCTTCCTATATTCCCCTCATGCCTCATTGTCCTCTCCACATGCGTTCTCTTCAGGAAGCTTTAAACAAACAATGGGTGGAGATAGAGGGCACATTAGACGATCTGATCTGATCCAAATCACTCCTCCCATGATTGTGGCTTTGGACTGGTGGATGCAACGTCGCCAGTTATCGCACGGTCTGCCATTCCCGTCTCAGGCTGCTCCTCTCATGATCCCAACAGATGCATCTCTAGAGTGCAGAACAGACAATAATGTAACGGTGCAATACCTGAACAAACAAGCAGGAACAAGATCTTTCCTGCTCTCTCAGGAAGCCCAGTTTATCTGGCACTGGGCGATTCCACAAGGGGTGCATATATCAGCGGAGTATGTTCCAGGAAAACAGAACATCATAGCAGATACTTTGAGTAGACTAAAGACAACCTGCCACGAGTGAGAACCGGAACAACCCACTCTTTACAGCATTTAATTCCAATGGGGCAAGCTGAATATAGACAACGCAAAATGCGGTACTTCGCAAGTTGGCTTCACCATCCGGGTTCATGGTGGAATGTCTTTTCAATAGCTTGGTCCGGCATATTTGCTTACGTCTTTCCTCCATCCCTCTCCTTCCATGAGTACTAAAAAGGTTAAAGACTGAACCCTGCAAAATCATACTAACAGCACCAGCCTGGCCTCACCAACATTGATACACAGAACTTCACCTACTCTCAATCAAGCCTCCGATCCATCTCGAACCATTTCCTTCCCTTTTGATGATGAACCAGGGACAAGTATGTCATCCGAACCTCAGTTCTCTGAAATTAGCAGCTTGGCTCCTCAGTTCCAGGAATTTCAACATTTAAAGATCCCACAGGAATGTAGGCAGGTGCTGGCCTGGGCAAGAGTAGACCGCACTAACAGGACTTACTCGCTTGAATGGAAAAGATTCTGCATGTGGTGTGCATCTTCTAAAGTCAGTCTTCTCCATTCACCTCCAGAGGAAGTTTTACCTCCTCTCCTACACCTGGCTCGCTCAGCTTTAGCTCACACATCCATTAAAGTTCATTTAGCTGCTAGTTCCAGTTTACGCAGATCAGCAAATTTTCCATCGCTATGGTCCAGCAGGCTGATCATTCAGTTTCTCAAAGGCCGGTTTAGGATGTTTCCTCCAGTAAGGGCACCTCCTCCTTCATGGCAGCTGAATATAGTGCTGAGTCCTTTAATTAAGCATTCTTTTGAGCCTATTCACAAAGCGGATGTGAAGTTCCTATCCTGGAAAGTGGCTCTCCTCCTAGCCCTTACTTCAGCGAGAATGGTTAGTGAACTCCAGGCTTTTACTACCCAAGAACCTTTCTCACAATTCAAACACAACAAAGTTATTCTACGAACAAACCCCAAGTTTATCCCCAAGGTTCCTTCGGACTTTCACCTTAATGAGCACATTTTTGAAAGTCATTCTTTCCAACTCCACAGACTGCAGCAGAGCGTCCTCTGCATTCTCTAGATGTCAAACGGTGCCTAAAAGTTTACCTGAACACAACAAAATCATCTTTCAATTCAACTCATCTTTTTATAGCATACAGTGCACCTAGAAAAGGTTTCCCTATCACTAAACAGAGTATTTAAAGATGGATATCGAGTGCAATTGTTTTCTGCCATCAGCAGGTGTGCCATCCTTTGATTTCCAGAGTCTGTGCCCACTCTACCAGAGCAATATCCACATTTACAGTGCTGTTTGCAGGTGTGTCCCTTCCTGACATTTGCAGAACAGCAACTTGGAGAACGCTGCACACATTCCCCATTATCTGTAAAACGTTGCCTCCCAGACCATCAATTGGTATGATTCTCAACTGAAGGATTAACAATATTATCCTTTGTGGTTTTTTTTTTATTTAACCTTCGTTGACTCTTCTACTTTTTATGTATGCTTAATTTACAAACATCCCTCTTTTGGCAGTACCTCATGATTAATAGACATTCATACATTGAAATTTGTACTCAAATCTTTGTATACAAAATCGATTTTACATAAATATGTAACATAGACCGACATCTATGTGCATAAACATTTCAGTCAAAACAATTAGACAGGTAACATGTCTTGTTTACATGCAACATAGTAAACATTGACCACAACATTAAAGCAAAAGTGCATCGACTAGATGCTTACTTCTGACTTGAAACAAATTAGTAACTTCGGATATACATAAAAGATATAAATCGTTCTATAATATGTTAACCCGCCTTACAATTAATATCTTTACAGCAAATTATTGTGTTTGGTTCTGTAAGTCCTGGGACAAACTGCTGTAATGTCCTCTCATATTTTGGTATATTGGCCCAATTCTATGGTCCTGGAAAGTTCAGATGTGTTGTTACATAATTTGATGGTTGCGCCTTTCCGCACGCTTGTCACCTAGTGCCGTCGGTGCACTTTCCAATAGTTATGCTAGACTCTTGATCTTTATATATAATACAGCAACGTGTTTCGACCTTCAAATGTGGACCTCAAATAAGATTTCTCGAAGGTCTTCTTCAGGGCCAGGTATTCATTGCAAGGACGCGTGTTGTCTTATCAATTCGCTACGGTTTGGTCTTATTGAGGAGGTGGTCTCCATGCTGTTTCTAGGAGAAACCTTGTACTTTTTCGTCTTCTTTCTCTTCAAATTGCTTCAGGTGGGGGGGCGTGGCCAACTGCCGAGCATGGCGGCAGCTTGAGACGGGAGCTCCTCAAGGCTAGCCGGCCCGCTTCATAAATCCGTCCAGTAATCCGATCCTCCGCCCGCTCGAAGGAGCGACATCGACTCAAGGAACCGAGCGGCACAGCCAGGTCCAGCCCCGGTGGTGATCGGCCGCCGGGAACAGCTTTATCCTGCGGCGACGAACAGCGGCCCGCACTTGCCTGGACGCACCGGCCTGGAGTGGCCAGAAAGCCCGGGCGGAAGCGCGTCCTCATCGGCGGGGGTACAGTGGATACACCCGGCCACGAGCGTCCCTGTCACTGGAGGTACCGGCACACGACACCTGACCGGCGCCCGCCTATGTGTGACCTGAAAGGGCGGTGGGGGCCCGGCAGGACTGCAGGTGGCGTCCGGAGACAGCACGATCGCCAGTGACGGCGAAAAACTATCGGATCCCCGGGAGGCGCCATTTTGATAAGGTCAGGCGGCCAGGCGACCCATACAGACTGCGGGGCTGCACACTCTACACCGGGGAATTTGCTGCTGCCCCCCCACACCGCGCACTGCCCTGGACTGCACTCTGATTTAGCGGGGGGCCAGTTTAAGGTAGGAAAGCACCGAGTGGGGCTTACAGTGGCACCCGCCCCCTGTGGCGCAATATTACAATGGCAACCCTATCCTAACGAACTTGCACCGTCACACGGGAAGATATAGGAGCGCCCCGCAGGGTGCCTCCTGTACAAAATAACTTTAAGCAGCGATTGGCGGCGCTACAGGGAGAGTGCAGGAAAGGAATAGACAGAGCACTGACCTGCGTAGGACCGCCTTGCAGGCCGGTGCGCCGATCAGCACAGCCACCAGCAGCAGCCAGGACCCTGCGCCGACTACACGGTGCCCCTCGGGCTCAGTGAGGCGCGCAACTGACCGCCTGGTACCCAGAGACACCACACACCTCCTACAACAAGACTTTCTGCTCCCTCCGCCAGCGCAACAATATGGCGGGCAAAGGCACGAGGAGTACATCGACCCAAGCAAAACTGGACAAATTCGCGTACAACCAGTCTGGGCACTCCCAGAGTGGCGGCCGCCACTCTGCTGGCACAGCTCCGGAGACGGGCGGGACCTCGAAGGTAACCTTAGAGGACGTCATGAAAACCCTTACCGACGTCAAGACGACAGTGGGCTCCATTTCCTCCGAGGTGACTCTCCTCCGAGCGGACTTCAAGAAAATGGCGGAAAGAGTGTCCCAGGTGGAGGTGGTCACGAAGTCGCTCATTGAAGACACCTCGGACCTGCAGGTCGCCATGGAACGCATGGAGAGGGTTACAAAACAGTTACAAGAGAAACTCGACGATCAGGAAGGGCGTTCCCGGAGAAACAACGTCCGAATCCTGGGCCTGCCGGAGTCGGAAGGTAAGGCCGCAATGGATCTATATATTGAGGACCTAATCAAAACCCAGCTGAAACCCAAGGGCCTGTCACACTTCTTCTCTGTGGAACGAGCACACCGGGTTCCGGGTGGAGCGGCTAAGTCGGGCGCTGCCCCGCGGCCGGTGCTGGCCAGACTGTTCAACTTTCGAGACAGGGACGCAATTCTGCAGGCGGCAAGGGTCTCCCCACCGGTAAAGATTCAAAACTCAACTTTGGCCTTTTTCCCGGACTACACGGCGGAGGTGGCTAGACGTCGGAAGTCGTTCACGGAAGTGAAGAAGGCACTGCGAGACAAGGGCCTGCCATACTCTATGCTGTTCCCCGCCAAACTGCGCATAGTGGCTGAAGGAAAAACATGGTTCTTCGATACTCCGGAGGTAGCTAGAGAATGGCTTGATGGATGGAGACAAGTGGGGCAGCCCCAACGTCCACACAGGGAAAGGCAGCACCAGCGCAACGGAGGGCCGACAGATCATCCGTCCAACAGCCCCGCGAATGGGGGGGAGAATACGGAACTGGAATCAGATCTTGAAAGGGACCCGTTTGACTCCGGACAACCTGTACGGGGCTGATTTGATTAAACTGCAGGTGGGACAACAGATTATAGCCCTTGGGGACTTGATGTCGATGGAGCTGAGTAGGGCGGGCATTGGCCGGCGCCTGTAGGGGTCTCACCAACCCCACGAGCACGTAAGATGAACGGGGATGGGACAAAGCACTCTGCAAAGTTGGGGAAGCGGGCAGGAGTTCGTCCGTGGTGCAGGGGAGCAGGGAGGGGGAAGGGGAGGGGGGGAGTTGTAATGTTATGGTTAATGTTCTTAGTCATCGTCATTTTAGTATGGGCAGCGGAATCGCACAGGGCCATACATTTGTGGTGCCCCAACACAAGTCATTGCACATATGTCGTAATCCACTTCCACACACCAGTACCCCTAGATATCTATCTAGATGGCCCGACGAGATCGAAATGTACCCGTTGAGGGCGGCCAGCCAATGACAGGGGTGCCCCCTATAAAACTGCTCACGTGGAACGTTAGAGGCCTGGGGGATAAAATTAAAAGAGGCCTGGTCATCCAATCCATCAAACGCCACGGGCCTGACTTGGTGATGCTGCAAGAAACACACCTGGCAGGGTCCACGTGCAAAGCGCTCGACAGGCGAGGGTATGCCATGGCGGCGCATGCAGAATTCACTACTGGGTCCAGGGGCACTGGGATACTCATCAAAAGGAACTCCTCCTTCATGGTTCAAAGTTGTAAGACGGACGACCAGGGTCGCTTTGCGGCACTGACCGGCCAATGGGAAGGGAAACCCCTCAACGTGGTGTCCGTGTACATCCCTCCGGCACTACACTCTACGGCGCTGCCGGCGCTGGGCCAGTTCCTTCTTGGCCTCCCTGAAGGAGACATGATCATTGGGGGGGACTTTAATGCCATAACAGACCCCTTGTTAGACACCTTTCCCATACGAGACCGCCAGAGGGGGGCTTCCGCACTTCCTGGTTTCTTGACCGCGCTAGGCCTCACTGATGTATGGCGCCACCTGAACCCCACAGCGACTCAATACACGCACTACTCGTCTACGCACGACACTCTCTCACGCATAGACTACTTTTTCTTTTTGGGGGTAGGGCTGGGATCAGTAGATAAACTTGACATCCTGCCCAGGGGTATATCTGACCACTCCCCTGTGTCCCTCCATATTACGTCTAAAGACAGGAAGCGCGCCAGGCTCTATCCAATTTATCCCAATTACCTCACCGTTCCCGCTATCCGGAAAAAGCTTAAAACGGCCACAACGCAGTATTTTGTAGAAAATGCAGGGACGGTTTCCTCACCAGCAATACTCTGGGAAGCGTACAAGACAGTCCTGCGCGGCGCAGCCATAGCGGCTATTACAGGGCACAAGCGAGATTCGAGACAGGAACTGGCCCAGTTAGAACTGGCACTAGACACTGCAAATACCGCACACATGTCAAACCCTACCCCTGACACTGCACATACGTTGCAACTCAGACAACAGCAGCACCTGGCCCATCTCACGTCAATCACGAAAGGTCACTTGGCGAGCACAACACACAGGATATATGATGTGGGTGACAAGGCCGGAAAGATGTTGGCCTGGTTGGACAAGCGGGGTGGCAGCAACAGAGGCATCCAGAGACTCTATACACCGGAGGGCCAGCTACTGACGCACCCTGAGCAAATAGTGCGCACCCTGGCACGCCATTATCAGGACATATACACACCGGTTAGGGCAGTTTATGAGCGGGAGGCATCGGCGTCACTCAACAACATCGCAATCCCCACACTCTCACAAGAAGCGCAACAAGAACTGGACACGGACTTGACAGAAACCGAAATACAGTTGGCAATACAGTCATTGCAGTCTGGCAAAGCGCTGGGACCCAATGGGATACCCGTGGAGTGGTACAAAGCATCGGCTCCATTGTTGAGCAAACCCCTGCTGGATATGTATGTTGAGAGTATGGGCAGGGCGGAGCTCCCTTTGGATCAACGCACGGCCACTATAGTCGCCATTCCTAAGCCGGCGAAGCCGCCGACGTTATGCACCTCCTACCGACCCATCTCTCTGCTCAACGTGGAGGTGAAGATCCTGGCGAAACTCCTGGCGAGTCGCCTGACCAAACACCTACATACCCTAATACACCCTGATCAGTCGGGATTCATGCCACATAGAAGCACGGCACTCAATCTACGTAGGGTACATGGCGTCATGGCGCGTACACATCTCCTCTCCGAACAGACAGTCATTTTGTCTCTGGATGCTAAAATGGCGTTCGACCTGGTGGAATGGGAGTACCTGTTTGCTGTCCTGGCACGTATGGGCTTCGGCCCGAAATATATCGCATGGGTGCGGCTGCTATACAGCTCGCCGATGGCGCAGGTAGTGGCAAACGGCCGCATTTCACCAGCCTTCCCCCTGGGCCGCGGGACAAGACAAGGGTGCCCGCTGTCACCCTTACTCTTTGCACTAGTACTGGAGCCACTGGCTATCCTGCTTAGAGCAACGCCACTATTTCGGGGCATCATCTGGGAGGAGGGTTGGGAGGACAAAGTCTCCCTGTATGCAGACGATATGTTACTCTACATGACTAATCCCAATGAGGGTATTCCTGCACTATTGACCCTGTGCGACGAGCACGGGAAGGCATCAGGATACACCTTGAACTGGTCCAAATCTATAATCTTCGTCCTCAAGGGCCCGGAGCCGTCACTGCGGGACGACTGCCCCCTGCAATTAACGACCGACTCATTTAAATACCTAGGTATTTTCATCACCACTAACGCGGCGGACTTCTACACCGAAAACTTGCTGCCGCCTTTGGCACGTCTCCGTGCCGACATTAAATACTGGGCTGCCCTGCCGCTCACCCTCCTGGGACGGGCGGCGCTATATAAAATGATGGCGCTCCCTAGATTTCTTTACGTGCTGGAGAACACCCCCTATGTGGTAGCTCCACGCTACTTCCAGCGAGTCGCTGCACTGGTGTCTGCTCTGCTGTGGAATAACGGCCCAGCCCGTATAGCACAGGACAAACTAGTAAAAAGCTGGTATGAAGGGGGAATTGCATTACCCAATCTTCAATTGTATTACTGGGCGTCACAACTTAAAATAGTCAATCATTGGATCCACATCTCGCGGGAAGACCCCGCTTACAAAGCAGACTGGTCACAGTTAGGAACGGACGGCATGCTTTCGGTATTGTATACTCACTCTCAGGTTCGGAAATTGATCGGCCCGACACTACATACAGCGACCCTCTGGCACACGGCGCAGGCGCGACTGGGTTGGAAGGGAAAAATCACAATGATGACACCGTTATGGGACTCGAAATCGCTAGGGAACTTGAGAACCAGTAAGGGTTTCTCGCGTTGGGACCAAATCGGAATTTCCGTGGTGGGCGACCTTTGGGACAAGGGATCAGTGGTAGAACTCCCCCAATTACAACAACAGTATGGTCTAGGGTCCACTGAGACGTATAGGTATGTGCAAATCCGTCACGCACTGCTCCACGCAATTCCACCTGGCACAACACTCCCGGACTCGTCCCCACTAGAAGACAGGTTATTGACAGACTTCATGGAACAGAAAGCAACCTCTCTTACATACAAAAAGCTAGTCAATAACCTCCCAGACCCCACACATAAACTTAGGGAGAGATGGGTTGAAGAACTGGGTGACATGGACGACACAGAATGGAATGAGGCGCTTGCATCGCCAAAAGAAGTGGGTATATCGGCAAGGTTCAGGCTGGTGCAGCTTAAAATTCTGCACCGCACGTACTACACCAGGACACTCCTACACAAGATTCAACGGGCACCACACCCCTTCTGCCTGAGAGGGTGCGGGGAGGAGGGAACTCTACTCCACACACTGTGGGACTGCCCACTAATCCAAAATGTTTGGAGACAAGTTATGCGCACAGTTTCCCAGGCCCTTGAGGTCTCGCTTACACCTGAGCCCCGTAAATGTTTGCTAAACGTTTGGGACCCTACTGACCTGAACAGGTACGAACAATTGTGGGCCACGCTGGCTATGACAGTGGCCAAGAGAGACATTGCACAAAAATGGGGTGCTCCGGAATTACCTACGGTGAATGGGTGGATTAGGAACATGGACCTTCTGATGGTGAAGGAGAGGGCGGTATACGTACTGCGGGCCTGCCCCAGAAAATGGAATAAAGTATGGCTGCCTTGGAATAAGTACAGAGGGGAGCCGTGCACACCCCTGCCGGAGAGTGACGACTTAGAGTCGGAGGATGATGAGGACTAACAAGAGGCGGACTTGTGTGTTGAGCCAGGTTTGCTGCTGGGGTGGAGTGGAAACTTGCTAATGCCATAAACTGTACTGACACTATGCAATGCACGACAATTAACTGTGTAAGGGTGCGACACTCTACTAAGACGATGACGTTAGTTGCGTTTCCAAGTTACAGAATTTCTATTCTTACTGTTAGTTAAAAATTGGTAAAAACTAGATGCAATAT
Source organism: Lissotriton vulgaris (assembly GCF_964263255.1). NCBI lineage: Eukaryota > Metazoa > Chordata > Amphibia > Caudata > Salamandridae > Lissotriton > Lissotriton vulgaris. The sequence goes on from NC_141685.1 coordinate 446,663,182, forward strand.
CGCAAATGGGCAAATTGGGAATGGGAATAGGATGTGCAGTACTGTTGATTGAAACTCTATGCAAAATGGTTGCTCTTATTTCCTGCATCTCCGTACTGTGGACTTAATCACGAACATTGGACTATGGGTTTTTTCTATGTATGGCTCTGATACAGCTAAGTACAGATATAGACCTAATGATCGTAATTGTTACTGTGAATAACTTCTCTGCCCTACTGTCAATGTATTTTTAAAAAAAAAAAATGCCATGTGTATGCCATCATCATGGCACGTCTATTTTGATAGCTGCGACCCGTCTTGGAAATGTGCTTAGTTTATTAGTAAATTAGTCTTCCTAATAAAAACTAAACAAGTTGTCCAGGATGATGCAAAGTTTTTAACACGTTTTGGAAAAGGTGTGCTGTTTTTCTGTCTTATAAACATCCTAAGCGGATGTCCTCTATGTTCTCCAAGTTACATTTTACACAGGAAGAAACCTCACCAGAATAAAGTCACGGGTATTACATAAAAAAAAAATTAAAAAAAAAAAAAATTTGCTTCAGGTGTCGGGACCCCTATTCCGTATTTGTTGGTGTCTCTCTTGAGTCTTGATAAGACAACACGTGTCCTTATAATGAACACCTGGCCCTGAAGAAGACCTTCCAGAAATCTTATATATACCAAAATATGGAAGAACATTACAGGAGTTTGTTTCAGGACTTACTAAACCGGACACAATAATTTGCTGTAAAGATATTAATTATACTGCTGGTTAACATATTACATGACGATTTATGTCATGTAATATTAGTAACCTTATGTATACCTGAGGTTACTAATTTGTTTTAAGTTAGAAGTGAGCATCTAGTCGATGCACATGATTGCTTTAATGTTGTGGTCCATGTTTTTTATGTTACATGTAAACAAGACATGTTACCGGTCTAAATGTTTTGATTAAAATGTTTATTTACATGTCTGTGTTTGTTACCTAATTATGTAAAATTGATTTTGTATACAAAGATTTAAGTAAAAATTTCAGTGTATGGATGTCTATTAATCGTGAGGTACTGCCAAAATAACAAGCTAAAAGAGGGATGTTTGTAAATTAAGCATACGTAAAATGTATGAGTCAACAAAGGTTAAATAAAAAAAAATAAAAACAAGAAGAATAATATTGTTAATCCTTCAGTTGTGAATCATACCAATTGATGGTCTGGGAGGCAACTTTTTACAGATAATGCTATTTTGATTCCAGCCTCCGCAGTCCTGAGTTGAATCACTCCCCCTTTAGGAGGCACACATTCACCAAGCCCTACTGCTTGGACGCTGAGAATAAGCGAGATGCAACACAGGGACCGCGGGTCTCAGACATCTTTTTAGGTCTCACGCCTGTGTTGCAGTGCGCAGCGAGAGACCTCATGTAGGGGGTTTGAAAACAGAGCTACGAAACGCAAACGCACAGTTGTCTGTGCCGTAATGTGGGGCTGGCCCTTTTAGCAGGAAGTAAGAGTATTTGTTTGTGCTGCTTCAGCTGTACTCTGGTGTACTCTGATTAAGGGCCAGGCTGTCATGTGCTGAGCACCAGACTCTGCGACACCTGAGGCTGACACAATCCTTCTCGGAGGTGGGGGCACTCCGGGCACACACAAATCCTGTGAAAGAACACCTGCGGCTGGCACAGAGCACCCCTGGGTCGTTGGGACACTTGAAGCTGGCGAAGCCCTCTCCCTCCAAACAGAAGGTGAGTATACTAGGCAAGTGAGACTATAAGTCTCAGCATGCACCATTATTTATTGAAAACTATCAGTAGACTGTCAAAATATCACCCCAGTTAAATGAAGCTGTCGGTCGTTATGCCGGAGCGTTATTCTCCCAAGTCTGTCTTTTATTGTGTCGCACCGCTCACCCAGTTCATTCTCTCAGGAGGGAGACTAGAGGGTGACTCCCCAGAAGTGAAGGATGCCGAATCCTGTTGTGTAAAATGCAAGAGGCTTTTGGCAGTCTAATGAAGATTTTGGTTTGTTAGACAAGTGAAATGGTTCCATGGAAGGTGAGCTGTATTTTTTTTTAATCTGCTTCAAAGCACTAGCTTTCACGTTTTGGAGTGAGCACAGAAGAGTGAGGTAACTTTGGTTTTGGGGTGTGTTCCTCACATCAGACTTGCGTTGAAGTGGGGTGCGGCAGGTGCAGCATCCAAGGGCGTGGAAGGGGTCTACATTTCTTGGGGGCACTGACGCCGTGAAGAGCTTAACCTGGGTCTGGCCTTGCTCTAAGAGACAGGCCATAAAATATGCAACTCGGGCTATAAATGTCAGACTGTAAAATGGAAAAAGATGGATTTTTCATCTTATTAAAGTGTTTCAATGACATGTATACGATTATTTCACTGAACTGTGACGTTTATTGAAAGTGATATTTTTTGGACATGAAACATTCGAGAATACGGCCATGGCCTTCCAATTTTGCCATAAATTATCCAAAACATGTTCCCTATTCAGGGTTGACTTTAGCGCTGGTGGCATATGGTGCGACTATCTTTTTTTGCCCCTCCAACCAATTCTCTCATGACCTCCTCGTATTCCCTCACCACCAGGCAAAAGTGCCCTTCATCTCTTCATAGCCCCTCTCTCACATACATTTCATTTGTTTTAAGGCACTGGTTTAAGCTGGCTTTACTAATCCACTCAGCTATCCACAGAAAATACAGACCTATTCTTTGCAGCAAGCATATTAACCCTCTGGGCTACTTAATGGCGAGTCAAAACTGCCACTAGGTACATTTTTATTGCTGCCTGAATCTTGAACAATCATAGGTTATTGCTAAACACAAACCCCTCCTTTAGGTTGGTGCCCAGTGCGACCTCACCCGTCATGCTGCCCTAAAGCCAGCCCGGTCTCTAGTTATATAACAAATATTGTTATTACAAGAGGTCTCGCTCCGGCCACAGATGGTCACAATGGCAGGCTGATTCTTCTCCAGCTTGTATTTGGGTCCGGATACAGTAGCTCCATGTTTCAGATGTGAATACTAATTTTGAGACGTCTGACCAATCACTAGTCCTAGTCTCCGTTTATGTATATCACAACATGAAGGCAAAGTAGACAAGCATTTGCAATGCAATAGGCCTCGCATTACTAAAAATTTAAGCTATTGGTGTTGCATGATGATTTCAACGCCAATAGCTCAAACTTTCAGTAATGCAAGACCTATTGCATTGTAAATGCTTGTGAAATAAGGTGAGCCTTCTTTTCCTTTTGTTCCTTCCCGCAATCCTTGACTGTCTCACATTTTCTATGATTTCTGGTCTATCTGGATACTTTTAGTGAATTTGTGTGTGTACGTGTGCATGTGTGCGCGTGCACAGGCACTCTCTGGGTGACTATCTGTAGTATTATATGACACGAAAATGTGTTATTCACTACTCTGATTCAAGCATGTGAATCTATGAAAGCTCCCATACTGTAGTAAGAAATAAGTTACCAGTAACTGTAGTTTTCCAGTATTGGAATCTTTCATAGGTTCACATGCGACCCACCCACCTCCCCTGGAGAAGGCTCACTTAGGTATCTCAGGGTTTTCTGTCTGTACACACTTGTGATTGGAAAATCTGAGGTACTGGAGCTTCTCTCAGGAACGTTCTACAGGGTGGTGTCTATTGATTGGCCGGTTCTAAGTTTAGTCCTTTTTTTACAAAAGGACAGGGATATGTTGCAAATATTTTAAGGCCTAGGGCCTTCTGTTCTATATCTAATAGGACATTGCTTTTAATAATACCGGGGGCTCCCATCTCGACGACTGGGAATGATTCAAGCATGTGAATCTATGAAAGATTCTAATACAGGAGAACCACAGTTACAGGTAAGTAACTTATTTCTTACTACAATGCTCAAAGAATATGGATACATTTTCATAAATGTGTACTTGCAGGCATTTTTCATACCTTACCTAGCAGAGAAAAACATAACTTTGTTTAGAAACAGACTCCTCTTATTTTGCCATTACATATAAAATGTTAGGTTGGTTAGATAACTTTCTCTTTTTGTGCCAGTGGTAGTCTTTGTAGCCCTCTTTGTGGTAACTCTTAACATGACAGCTGTGGTTTGATTTTTAATATTGTTTTTTCTTTTAAGGTTTGACAGCTTTGGTGGTCTCTCCAAAATCAACACTCCCTTATTGACACCTCTTAAACTGTCTCTTGAAGAGTGGAGCACAAAGCCAACCAGTGATTTTTATGGGCTCTTTGCAGTGGTAATGCACAGTGGCGTCACAATCAGCAGTGGTCACTACACCGCTTATGTTAAAATCACAGATCTGAACAGTTTAGAAATAGATACGCGGAATTTCATTGTTGACCAGATGCATGAAATGATCAAGTCCGAACCACCGAATGAGGAAGCAAAATCTGGAGATTATGATGATGGTGAAGTTTCCTTCAAAGCTGGCTCAAATGTAGCTTTACCAAATAAAATGTTGGGCAAGAAAACTACAGATTCAGTTGGACTTCTAGGGGGACAGAAAAGTAAAATAGAATGTGAAACAGTTGGCAGCAAAGCTTCAAATTCTCATAAAGTAATGAGCTCACTGTCTGAAAACAAAAATTGTGATTTTATGAAAGCTAATGGAAGTTCTGAGTCTAGCAAAGAGAATGAACTTTGTGGTCAAAATTCTATGAGTACCAATGTTTTGGAAAGCAGGGTTTTGCATGCAATTGAAGGTTTAAAGGAGTATGAAGGAAAGTGGTTACTCTTCGATGACTCAGAAGTGAAAGTAACAGAAGAAAGGGACTTTTTGGCATCTCTTTCACCAACTACAACTTCTACATCAACTCCATACCTGCTGTTTTACAGGAAGGTTTTAGGTTAAGATGAAATGTTAACGTTTGTAAATATAATAGATCTATGAAAGAATACTCTAGAATACAATCCCGGTGTCGAGGGACACAGGATTGACAGGACTTAGATCACTGTTTTGGATTTTTAGAATTATTTGTATAAAGTTCTCACAATCTATCAAAATAATAAACTTTTATTGCGCTCTTTAACCACAAACATTACAGACCACTAATAATGCCCATTCTGGAAGCAACTTTTATAGCAGCTTAGGTCAAATCATTTGGCTTTTTATCTGATCTGCTTTGTGTACTTGCTTTTTCAAGTATTTGTATTTCCCAAGCCCTGGAGCTACTTTGTCCAAAACTGTTTTCCACTTAAAACTTGCCTTATAATATACTTTTATTTTATATCATAAGGGAGGTGAGAGCTCCCTCTGAACATTTGGGAATAATGTATGCGTAAATGACTACTGTAATATTTCTTCTGTCTATTGTGGGATTGTTTGGTCAGCAATAATCATTGGTGGGGTTTCCACATATTATTTTTTTATTTGAAAGGAGGTAAGCACAAATGATGTATATGATTTGTAATAGATATATTAAGGACATAACAATGGTGCCTAATGTGTGTTACTTTTTTAAACACATGCTCCTCTCCTGTCTGTTAAGAACATGTACTTGTTGAATTCTGTGGATGTCTGGCTTTAGCATTAAATCCTATATTCTCTTTTCATGTACCATTCAGATTTATATTTTTAAGAAGTTAGAAAGAACTGTATCCCATTGCTATACTTGGCTTCTCATGCATCAATAATAAAGACCATACATAGTGCACCACCCACACATTACTTTCGTCAGTATCCCATGCTCATAAGTCATTCATGTGATGGCCAGGACTTGAGTTAAGTGTTTTGTGGCTGTGGAATTCAGTTGTTACTGTAATTCATCACCTGAAGAAAAAACAAATTCTCCCTTTTTAGGGCTCGGTCTACGTCCCAAGAAGTGGGCGTGGCCTAAGAGTCCTTTTCTGAGGGCTTCGAAAATCGTACCTACCGAATTCCAGAAAACTCGTGAAATTTGCTGGTTTTTTTTGCCAGCTGCATGGCAATTGGCCCTCGCATGCGTGTGTTTTTTACAAGAGAGCACGCAATAGGCCATAGGCGTTAGAGTTGATCCGCCTAGTGCATATTCCGTGCGGACACGAGCAGCAGAAGGGCATATTTCTTCAATTACCAGCTGTCGGGCCCGCGGTAATTGAAGACAGATGCTGGGCGCGCGTGCACCACTCTCGAGTTTCTTTTTTCTCACGTTTTGAATGCATTTTCAACACACAGCATTGTGTTCTTTTCAAAACATCGCAGTCAAACAACAAAAAAAACGATGTAGGTGCACGTAAATGAGATCCCATTCGATCACTTCAGAATCAAATTAATAGGTTTTTAGTTGTTTCACATGTTGTACCTAGTTTGTTGGGGTTATATACAACAAGGAGTTCGTAGTCGATAATGAATCCTTCCTTGGTCTCATAAAAGATACCTAGTTTGTTGGGGTTATATAAAACAAGGAGTTCACGAGCAAATGTCCCAAGCGGGGGGGGGGGCGACTGTTAGCTGGTGCTGGCGGCGTGGTTTGGGACAACCTCGCATCAATGTTTTCCAACAAGAAGACTTCAGTAAAGAAGACGCCGCACACCGCTCAATTATTATTCTGTGATTTTAATTCTCCTGTAGGTTCCCCACCTACGCGTTTCGGACAAACACGGTCCCTGTTCACGGTTAGCAAACAATTGACCATCATTTGTTTCTATTATTTATTCAAAAGACTCCATTAAGCAAATTAAGATGCATTATGGACTTTGTAGTGTTGATGCTCTGCTCGATTACGAGCTTATCCACGTATATTGGAGGACTGGTGCGGGGCATTTACAATAATAAGGGGAAACTCTTTAGCGCTTTGTTTTATTTGAATAGTGCAAACAAATCGCCTAATTATGGGAGAACTTGTTTCTGGTTCACCCCAGTGCAAAAAGTTGCAAACATATTGTTTGTGATTTACAAATGTAGACTTGGTGTCTGCGAGTCAGTAATGGCTGAGTGCCTTAAACAACAAGGAGTTCGTAGTAGATATTGAATCCTTCCTTGGTCTCATAAAACATAGCATAAAATATACCATAACGTAAAGTAACGTGAGGGAACTTGATATGAGATTAAATGGCAATGGAACAGTTTAAGCAGCGACTTACTGGGTTCACGCAGCAGCGTCCGCCTCCACCAGACAAGCCAAGGTGCGCTGGACACGCGAGCCGCACTGTTTACCAAATCTGCTTGAAAACGTGTTTACCACCAAACAGGCCATCCTGCAGCAATACCACTGGCCAGGCAGCCGCATCAACAAGACGCGCAGGCTACCTAATGAGGTATTTAAAAAGCCCACATGCGCCTGCTTGACAGATCTCCAAACGCGATGTACAGGGCAATTGTTTATTTTGAATCCGCGCATGTGCCAGGAAAACACAAATTTTATGTTCCTGCTGGGGAGAAGGCACTGTACACAGGGTCATCAATGCCCACTGTAAACTGGGATATTGTGTTTGCTAGCGCCCAAGATCCCTGGGCAGACATCTTACACTATATTTCAATCTTTGAATTCTATGCAGTTCGTTCAGGTGTGAAATGCTTCTGGCAGCCAGCAAACTTCTAATTAAATACTTAGGGCGATGGAAACTCATCCTGGTAAAATCGGAAACCGTGTCCTTCTCCTCCCTCGCAGCAGAGTGTCGGCATGTCAGGCGCGTTAGTGTAACATGCGCGGTCTAAAACGAGGCTCTAAACCACCACGTAACATGCTTCTAAATATACTACTTTCTTATATCTGGCGAAAAAAGTCTTGCTCCTTGAAGTGTTTTTTAAGTGCTGCAATCAGAGCAGGGAATGCCCTCTGTCCCACTTTACAGTACTATCCCCCGGACTTGCACTTTTGCTCGAGTTTGGACTGGAGCCTCATGACTGGCCGTGTGAGTCCCAGCACCCAATGGGGAGTGACTGCCATTACATCTGATTACAATTAGATGATGTAATAGCAAGTAGTTACTTACAGTGCTTATCAACAGCATGTGTGATATGAACAGGTATATAAACGAGCATTGGCAAATGCAATAGGCCTCGTCTTTTAGCCCTATTGGCTGTGACAATCTGTTTTTAGTGCATTGTATGAGTTGTACTCCTTTCTTCGCTTTGCTTTCTATCCTCGCACACCAAGAGTTGCTCAGCGAGACATTTGAACTGCATTTGCGTCACGAATCACGTGCTGTTGAGTGCAGTGTGCTGTTGAGGGCAGTGTGCTGTTGAGGGCAGTGTGCTGTTGAGGGCAGTGTGCTGTTGAGGGCAGAGTGCAGTGTGCTGTTGAGCGCAGAGTGCAGTGTGCTGTTGAGCCCAGAGTGCAGTGTGCTGTTGAGCCCAGAGTGCAGTGTGCTGTTGAGCCCAGAGTGCAGTGTGCTGTTGAGCCCAGAGTGCAGTGTGCTGTTGAGCCCAGAGTGCAGTGTGCTGTTGAGCCCAGAGTGCAGTGTGCTGTTGAGCGCAGAGTGACTGTTCCAGAGTGAGCAGGGTATGCTTGTGCGCTTACACTGTGCACTGACACACAGGAGCTAAAACAAAGAACAGCTGAACACGTGTCTTGGGAGCTTCATTGAGGCAGCCGGCCCTCTGTGAGGGGAGCAGCAAGGAGGGGACGCCTCAACCAATCAAGCGCAACTACTCACAACCTACTGTACGATTACAACACAGGCCAAAGGGCAGTGCTAGGTCTTTACGCATTACGTAGGGTGAGCAGTGTGTGAGCGTGCAGGGTGAGCAGTGTGTGAGTATGCAAGGTTAACAGTGTGTGAGTATGCAAGGTTAACAGTGTGAGCGTGCAAGGTGAGCAGTGTGTGAGCGTGCAAGGTAAGCAGTGTGTGAGTGTGTAGGGTGAGCAGTGTGTGAGTGTGCAGGGTGAGCAGTGTGTGAGTGTGCAGGGTGAGCAGTGTGTGTGTTGGATAAACAGTGTGTGTGTGTTGGATGAACAGTGAGTGTGTGTAGGATGAACAGTGTGTGTGTGCAGGGTGAACAGTGTGTGTGTGTGTAGGGTGAACAGTGTGCAGGGTGAACAATTCCAATCCAAACCACAATTCCACTACACACCACATGCATATACTCCATAACACATTGCTAAAAGACATTGCCATTTACAATGCCATTAGCTCTAACTCAAATAAATCCGAGACCTATTGCATTTCCAATGCTTGTTTATTTTTTTACACCTGAGAAAACCGAGAAGAATCTGTGCACTTTTGCCTCAACTGAAAAGGATGGTAATCTCTTTAAATAGTATCTTACTTCAGAGTAGACAGTAAGTCCCTGGAGATATTTTATCCCTCCTTTTTTTTCTCCTGGATCAGTGAGAGACCTACGGCTACTACCCTTTGTGTCATTGTTCAGCATTTTCTATGTCTTATGTGCCTTTGTTCCACCAAGTTATTATTTTCTTGGGAGGTAATCTGCATCATTTCTCTACAGCAAAGCAGAGTTGCACTTATTTTCTAATATGGGAACATAACGTCATGTTCTGAGGCTTTGGGGTCTGTCAAGTACTATGTGTTGTTATGGAAAAATGTCAGCTGAAGGTCGGAACCCATGTGCCTGTAGGGCATAGCATTGGACCACAACATCTCTTTGTGGAGGCATTGTTTAAAAATGTAACCTGTAGAGGCAGCTCAGCTTTATTTGCTGCCCAGCTTGCCGCACGCACTAATACTCAAACCAGGCTTACAATTCTAACATTGGGCTAGGTGTGATTCTGATCTAAGAAAATAGATAGTAGAGGTACCCATTTGCTACCTCTGGTGCAGCATCTCCCCCATATCACCAGGTTGTTGTTGCGCCTTCCTTTAGGTAACTATGTACTTAGTAAATGAAATGCCTCAGGCCAGTTGGTCCTTTGGTACCAATTGAAGAATTTGCTTTTTCATCAAAAGACTTGGAGTACAATTCATAGTTTCCCTCATAAAGGATGTGTGCTGCCATGTTCATATGTGTGGATGAAGACAGTCATAAGGATTCATAGGAGGCCAGACCAATGTGCTTCTTTCTAGTGGGTCCTTTCTAAGACTTCAACCTCGAAAGTCCCATGGGCATACCTTTGGAAGATGACATTTTGAAAGATTTCAATGCACTTCTGGAAGAGATCCTTTTCCCAGCCAGGGTCACTGCCAATCAACCTAGTTGTTTTCTGATATCATTAATATTGTGGTCAGGATTTTGACATTCTCTTGCACCAGAGAAAACTACAAGAATGTTTCATTTGGAGACCTAAGTATTGCATTTCACTCTCCTTAAAAAAGAAAACTTGCCCGAGGCTGCAGCCTCCACCTGGCATCAGCATCTGCTGCAACCTGCTCAAAAACAATGAGTCAAGTCAAAAGATTTATATAGCGCGCTACATACCCATAGGGTCTCAAGGCGCTTGAGGAGGGGTGAGGAGTTACTTGTCGAATATCCAAGTTTTAAGTTGCTTTCTGAATGCTAGGTGGTTCTGAGTAAGGCGGAGGTGAGTAGGGAGAGAGTTCCAAGTTTTAGCTGCCAGGTAGGAGAAGGATCTGCCTCCCATGGTGGTTTTGTTGATGCGAGGTACAGTGGCAAGAGCTTGGTTGGAGGATCGTAGCTGACGGGAGGGGGTGTAGAAGGACAGTCGTGTGTTGAGGCATTCAGGTCCAAGTTCGTAAAGTGCTTTGTGTGCGTGGGTTAGGAGGCGGAAAGTAATCCTCTTATTTACGGGGAGCCAGTGTAGGTTTTTCAGGTGACCAGAGATGTGTTCTTTACACAGGATGTCTTGTATGAGCCTGGCGTAAGTGTTCTGGATACGTTGGAGTTTTTTCTGGAGTTTTGCGGTGGTACCGGCGTAGAGGGTGTTTCCGTAGTCCAGGCGGCTAGTGACCAGTGCGTGGGTGACCGTTTTACGAGTTTCGGTGGGGATCCAGCGAAATGTTTTTTTGAGCATGCGAAGAATGTTGAAACAAGATGATGAAACGGCGTTGACTTGTCTGGTCATCGAGAGTGAGGAGTCCAGGATGACGCCCAGGTTCTGTGCGTGGTCCGTCGGGATGGGGGCCTTTCCAAGGGCCTCTGGCCCCACCAAGAGTCGTCCCAGGCGGAGGGGGAGGAGCCTAAGATGAGGACTTCTGTTTTGTCGGAGTTCAGTTTCAGACGGCTGTGCTTCATCCACTCGGCTACTTCTTTCATTCCTTCGTGTAAGTTGGTTTTGGCGGTGTTAGGGTCTTTGGTGAGTGAGAGGATCAGTTGAGTGTCGTCAGCGTAGGAGATGATGTTGAGGTTGTGTTGGCGATCGATGGTCGCAAGGGGGCTCGTGTATACGTTGAAGAGGGAGGGGCTGAGAGAAGATCCTTGTGGCACGCCACAAATGACTTCAGTGGCCTCTGACTTGAATGGTGGGAGGCGGACTCTGGGTTCTTCCAGTGAGGAACGAAGTGATCCATTCCAGTGCCCTCCAGTCTGACTCCCATCATGATAGCAGAACACTCTTCACACACTCCCATTAGCTCTTTTAGAGAAGCTATTGATCCAGATAAAAACACTGTAAAGTATGCTCCAAGTTAGGGTGACATCACAGCAGCTAGTCCCTGGCACAGAAACCTAGGCAGACTAAAATTACATTCTTGCATTTTAACAGTAAAATATATGTAATGCATGATGATCCTTCACACAACATCAAACACATAAGCCTTTGTTTTGTATGGACCAGCCTTGATGGTGCTCAAAGGGAAGCCTCCCAATAGTTACTGGGTAATGTTTTTACCCATATAATCTACTGTGCAACTGAAGAGCCATCCTCCAGATGGTAACCTACTCTCTTAGCTTATTGCCTCAGGTTCCGGTGGGAACACCCTGAAATTTATTTATTGAGAAGTTTTATATAGCGCTGGCCAGAACCGAGGGTATCTGAGCGCTTTACAAATTTTTTTTTTGCAGGTTAATACAATAGGTCATGGTATATAGTAAGTGTTGGGGGTCCCCCCCCGTGCTGTGTAACATTGAGGTATGGAATTCCTGAGAATACTCGATGGGAACACAATAGTAGTGCTTACTGAGGTCCCCGCGTGCTGTACAACATTGAGGTATGGAAAACCTGAGAAACCTCTAAATGCAGGAGGTCTTGGGTTGAACCTCTTTCATGGAGGAGGGAATGAGTAGGAGGGGAGCGAGGAGTATCACAGTGTCAAGATGCAATAGAGAGCAGGCTTGTGCGCATCAGTGGCTGTTACCGGTTCAGGAAGGCACGATTGAGGAAGAGGTCTTTTAGGAGTTTCTTGAATTTGACAAAGGAAGAGGTAGTCCTGATGTCGATTGGGATGGAGTTCCAGATTTTGGGCACATTTCCAGCGAAGGATCGTGCAGCAGTTTTTTGTTTGCGTGTTTTGATGGGGATGAGAAGAAGGGTGTTAGAGCTCCTGAGGTTCCTTGTCTGATCAGCTCTCTTTAGTTTTGAGGCTAGGTAGTCAGGTTTCCCTGTGTGCAGGGCTTTGTGCGTGAGGCAAGCAGTTCTGAAGCTGGCAAGCATTTCGATGGGGAGCCATTTTAGTTCTTTGAGTGCGGGTGAGATGTGAGCATATTTCTTGACTCCAGTGACCATTCTGGCTGCTAGGTTGAGGGTTGTTTCGAGGGGGGCTAGGTGAGATTTGGTTGTACCAGTAAGGACTGCATTCCCATAGTCGAGTCTGGATATCACTAAAGATTGAGTGTTTAGTTTGAGGTCTTTGGGAGGGATGTATGGTTTTATTTTGTTAAGTAGCTTCAGATTGAGGAAGGCACTCTTAGCGGGGTTCTTAATGTGATTGGCCATGTTGAGTTTAGGGTCTAGGGTGATTCCTAATGATTTAACAGAGTTAACCAGAGTGAGATTGCTGTTGAGGGCGTCAATTGCTTTTAGCCATTCTGTGAATTGGGTGTTTTCTTCTTTGTTAGAGAAAAGGAGGATTTCGGTTTTGTCTTGGTTGAGTTTTAGGTGGTTTGTTGATAGCCATTGTTGGACTTCTTTTAGCGTGTCGTTGAGTCTCTGAATATCATCAATGGAGGAGGTTTCCAGGTAGCTCTGGGTGGCATCAGCGTTGAGGTGGAAGGGGATGTTGGCTTTTTTTGAGTAGGGTAGTGAGGGGTTGCATGTATATGTTGAACAGTTGGGTCGAGAGCTCTGAGCCTTGGGGAACACCTCTGCTGACGGAGTGAAGGTCAGACGTAAAGGTTTTGATGTTTATACTTTGAGAGCGAATGTGTAGGAAGGGGGAGAACTATTGTAGGACCACATTGTCTGCACCTACCCTTTCTCGAAGAGCCTAAATGAGTAGGTTGTGGTCATATGCTGTCGAAAGGTCCAAGAGAATAAGTAGGCAGCATATGCCATTATCTAGTGATTTGTGGATATTATCTATGACGTTAAGAATCGCGATCTCTGTGCTACAGCCTTTTCTAAAGACTGATTGGTGTGGGTCTAGAAAGTTGATGTTGTCCAGGTGTTGGATCAGTTGTAGGAGAACACATTTTTCGAGGGTTTTGGAAAGGAGAGGGAGATTGGAGATGGGTCTGAAGTTGTTCAGATCGTTGGTGTCAAGGCCTGTTTTTTTCAATAGTGGCATGACTTGGCCGACTTTTAGGCAGTCTGGTATGACACCAGTTCTCAAGGAGCTGTTTATGATCTTGCACCAATATGGGGCAAGGGAGGGTCCAAGCTTTTTGGTCAATTGGGAGGGAATAGGATCTAGGACGTGAGATGTGGGTTTGGAGTTGAAGATCAGTTTGATAATCTCGACCTCGGGGCTATAGTTAATGGATTTCCAGGCTTTCGAGGGAAGCCTGCGACAACTGTTTTTGGGGAGGTTTTCGTGGGAGGTATTGAGGGTAATGTCTAGAGAGAGCTCAATCTTGGCGATTTTAAATGAGGGGTGCTAATCACATTCTACAACTTAAGGTTCTTTACATTTCTTAACCAGTTCTCAAATTGCAATATATGTTCTCTGTCAAGGGTTTCTTGTGAAGTTTCGTACTCTCTCATCTGTGAGCACATCGGTCATATACAAATTGTGAAGTAATCATTCAAAACCTTTTCATTGTTATGTGCTACCCGCTATGCACTCCTGGTTGTGGTATGTCATATGTACCATCAGAGTTTACCTAGGTCAGGTGAACTTGAAAGTTGGGCACGTATTCAAAGTGTATACTTGATTATTAAGTAAACAGTTCCAGCAATGAGTGCTTTTCTTAAAATCTATTTTGTCTGTGTTTAAAGTGCATAATGCAATTACATGGTAAATCATTGAAGGGAGGAGTTTATAAAGTGCATATGTATGCCTTAAGGTCTCTTGTTGAGAATTGCAGTAAGACCTCCCTATACCTACAATAGCCCGCAGCTAACACAATAAGAATGTTTTAAGCTCTGAGTTTTCTTTTTACAGAGTTTGGTAGAGCTTTGCATAATGGGGAACATAACTCAAAATGCTTTTCCATCTGTTTCACCCTAGGTACTTGTAGAAGTACATTTTTCTACCTCTGTGTTCTGTGGTAGAGCATCATAGGAAGAAGTCTCAAGCCCCCGTTCCCCTTGTAGCACTAGCATAAGACTTTAAACTTGACCCGCCTTTCTACAGGAACCCAGAGATGGTATCGCCACACTTTGGAGAAAATCATACTGACGCTGAATGAAAATCACCCTCAGTCTCTACAAACAGAAACCTCAATGTAAAAATCACTTAAGTTGTCTTTGCTGCTTGTGAGTCCGTTTTTCATACATATGTTGGGAGATCTATGCATTCTATTGTAGGTTATCAGGAAAATGTATACTCTATTCAGACCTTACAGCAAGATAAAAACATAAACCATCTCTATATTTTCTTCAGTGTTTATAGTTATTAGAATATAGATGCCTCACAGTTCACAAACAATGCTTTGTTCGGAATTACTGAACCCATGGTACCTACGTGAATATCTGATAACTTTGATAAATACTCAAACATTTTTTTACTTTATCAAGTATTTTGGAGATTAGTGACACATCTGTTTACGCTATAAAAAGAAATCCTAAAAGCCATTTACCAAATAAATGGGTACTATCTAATTGAGTCCTTTCTAAATCGCAGTGGGATATTCATTTCAGTTCTGTGGGCAATACCTGCTCATTACATTTTATTGTCTTGTCATAAATACTTGTACCCGCAGAAAACTCCCCTGCCACCAGACTGGATCAAGAAGCTTTTCTCCCACAATGCCCCCATGCACTGTAAGGTGGTGCCACGCTGGATCCTTGCTTCCCCCGAAAGTGACTGAGCAGAATCTCACACAAATGCGACCCATGCACATTGATGTCATTTCCTTTCCATGCCTTCACAGATCCAGAGCTCCGGACTCAATTTTGCCTGCCTTACGACAAATTCTAAAAGAAATCCAGTGTGTTAGGCAATGATGTCAGCCTGCTAAAACCAGAGGTTTTAAACCGTACCATGACTGTAAAAAACAAATGTTGGCAACAGACTTGGACAAGGTATGTCTAGTGCCTGGGCGATGGCTCCAAGTTGTGCAATATATGCACCCATACGCACTAGAAGGCAATCCAGGACCAAGATGCATCTTCAAAGATAAGTAGTTGCAGCCTTCGTGTAAGTCACGCTCCTGCTCCAAGTTTGGGGTCCAGATTATCGCAATCCGCTGATCCAAATCACAGACTAAACAAAAAACAAAGCAAGATTTAACCCCATCCCACCATTCTGTGCTCAACGAGAAGGTGCAATGGAGTTATGATGTGAGTTGGTCTCCCCTTTGATCTCTGGTCACAAAGCCATTTCCCTAACTGATTGCGGTGCACACGAGTACCAGGGCCATTGGCAATGCTGCAGCAGATTGAAGCGTTTAAGGAGGACATTCAGCACATGTGTGTCACACTTCCAGCTCCTTCTGGTGTGCTTTCAGTCCCCAAGGAACTGCAATCCCCCAGTTGGGCTACCTCTTGGTATCCATATCATACCCCGCATTGACTTTGGTAGGCTTCCATGCTAGCTCCAAGACTGGCAATAGGCCCTTCCACATCCACTCTGGTACCAATGCAACCAGCGCCGGAAAAGTATCTAGTGCTGATTCCGAAGTCCGATTCCAAGCTGGCTTCTACACAAACTCAACCACTCGTGCAACCGTCCTTCATACTGCCAGACTGACCCAGTGCCTCTGTCGGGGATTAATTATTTTGCCTTTCATTCTGAACCTGTGACTTAGAGGGGGATGGCTGTAAAAGGAGGAGGAGAGGTACCTTAGATGTTGCAAGAGTAAGATCTTGCTGGGCTAACGACCAGCAGAACAGGGGACCATCTCATAACTGAGCATTTAGGGGTAGCATATTTTGGGAAGACCACCAGGCAACATTATCCTGCATAAATAAATTAGGTTGATGGACGCCTGGCTGCCAAGATGACGCTGCCGTCCCGACGCTGTTGAGAGCGGTTTGTCCCCACGATCCCTGCTGCTCTCTTTGGTATCCTTGTGTTGCGCTCCTTACCTAGTCCTGCTGCATTTCAAATCTGCTGGCCCCTGTCTCCATAACGCTGTAGCGCGATTAACATTGGCATAGATTAGAATTTAATTTCAGCGCTTTTTGCCCGCCCCGCCTCCCAGCTGATCCTCCCTCCCACTGACTGCAAAGCCCGCTCCCGTACTCGGAAGCGCTGTGACCGTCCCGACGCTGTTGGTAGGGGTTGCTCCCTACGATCCCTACTGCTCTCTTTGGTATTGTTGTGTTGCGCTCCTTACCTAGTCCTGCTGCATTTCAAATCTGCTGGCCTCTGTCTCCATAACGCTGTAGCGCGATTAACATTGGCATAGATTAGAATTTAATTTCAGCGCTTTTTGCCGACTTTAGCACTGTGCTTAATTCACGCTGTTGTAACGCTATTTGTGTGATATTTGCATTAATTGATTAGGAAACCGTTCATTGTTGCGCTTTTGCACACATTGTCTCAATATTTCATTTGCCTTTGTGCCTGTCTGCAGTTTCATTTTCGCTGCCATTTTGTTGTTGTTGTGCCTGGGAGCCCGTCCTCTACAGCTCGCCCCGCCTCCCAGCTGATCCTCCCTCGCCCCTCCCCTCCCACTATCCACATATGACAGATGCATATCTGCGCAGCGTTCACGCGCAGCGGTTGCGCCCCATGCGCGCCAAAGGTAAACCCGTCTACGCCCGTCCGCGCCTGGACCGCGCCCAGCGCTAGACCCCCTGGCCCCCGCAAACCTCACTCCTCCCGCATAACGTATGCCGCCGCCACCCTCCTAGCCCTTAACCCCGGACGAACACCTCAATGCTGCGAAGCAGCCCCAGGACACACCCATGGTCCATTCGCCTGCCACTCCTGCAAGTTCGCTTGCACCAGGACCCACACCAAATCTACTACCTCCAAACACAGCTCCAACTCCAACCACCTGAAGTGCATCCTGCTGAACACCCGCTCTGTCCACAGACACGCCACTGAACTCTGGGATCTACTCGACACTGCTTCACCGGACATCGCCTTCCTTACAGAAACCTGGATGAATGCATCATCAACACCCGACATCGCCATAGCCATCCCAGACACCAACAAGATCATCCGAAAAGATCGCACCAACCAAACAGGAGGAGGCATCGCCATCGTCCATAAAAACACCATCAGAATCACGACCAGCTTCGAAGATAACCTTGCAAACGCCGAACACCTCCACTTCCAGATCCACACCGACCCCAGGACCACACTCAGAGGCACCCTCATCTACAGGCCACCAGGAACCTGTAAACAATTCAGCGAAGACATCACTGACATCATCAGCCCACATGCCCTCACCTCCGAGAACTACATTCTACTGGGAGACCTCAACTTCCACCTGGAAAAGAAAAACTACAGCAACACCACCACCCTTCTGGACAACCTAGCCAATCTCGGACTCAAACAACTTGTTGACACCCCCACCCATGTAGCCGGACATACGCTAGATCCAATCTTCACCTCCAGCAAGCACATCTCCATCGATCACACCACAGCTCTCCATTGGACGGACCACAGCTGTGTTCACTTCAGCTACAGAACTCCCTCGACCCACAACCCCCCACAACCTATTCCGCAAAGAAACTGGAACAAAATCACCACCGACCAACTCCTCACATCGCTCAACCAAAACCCTCTCATCGGACCAAAACCAAAGCCGCCACCATACTCAAACAATGGATCACTCACAGCGTTAACAAATTAGCACCCTTGAAAAACCACCAAACCAAACAGGGCAGCAAAAAGGCCCCGTGGTTCAACGATGACCTTAAGAAATCCAAGAAACTCTGCCGTACTCTCGAGAAAACATGGAGAAAAAACCCAACCACGGACAACTTGACCACCTTCAAGACAGCCACCCGCAAACACCACCAATTGATCCGAGCCACCAAGAAATCAGCATTCAAGGACCGACTCGAAAGCAACGCCCATAACAGCAAGGAACTATTCAACATCGTCAAAGAATTCACCAACCCCACCGCAGCCTCAAACGACATTACTCCCTCCCAAGACCTCTGCGATTCGCTATCCTCTTTCTTCTACAACAAAATAGCCGACATACATAACAGCTTTGAGAACATTTCCAAAGAACAGTCCACTCCACCCACCTCCGAACCTAAACCGCCCTCTAACAACCTTAGCGCCTGGAACCCAATCACCACTGAAGACACCATCCGCCTAATGAACTCCATCCATTCAGGTTCGCCAACCGACCCCTGTCCCCACCACATCTTCAACAAAGCAGACTCCATCATCGCACCCCATCTCCGTGATGTCATCAACTGCTCCTTCAACTCCGCTACCTTCCCAGAAAGCTGGAAACACGCCGAACTCAGCGCCCTCCTGAAGAAACCCACAGCAGACCCCTCAGAACTTAAGAACTACCGCCCCATCTCCCTCCTCCCATTACCTGCCAAAGTCATCGGAAAGCCGTCAATAGCCAGCTCGCCGCCTTCCTTGAATCCAACAACTCCCTCGACACCTCACAGTCCGGCTTTCGAGCCAAACACAGCACCGAAACTGCCCTCATTGCAACGACAGACGACATCCGAACACTACTGGACAACGGAGAAACAGTTGCCCTCATCCTACTCGAACTTTCCGCCGCCTTCAACACAGTCTGTCATAACACCCTCATACAACGCCTCAGCAACATCGGCATACAAGGAAAAGCCTGGGACTGGATCATCTCGTTCCTCGCCGGGAGAACCCAGAGAGTCCAACTCCCCCCATTCAAATCAGAGGCCACGGAAGTCATCTGCGGAGTACCACAAGGATCATCACTCAGTCCCACCCTCTTCAACGTTTACATGAGTCCCCTCGCATCCATCGCGTGACAACACAACCTTAACATCATCTCTTACGCGGACGACACCCAGCTAATCCTTTCCCTCACCAAAGACCCTAACACCGCCAAAACCAATCTTCACGAAGGCACGAAAGAAGTAGCCGTATGGATGAAAAACAGCCGCCTAAAACTCAACTCAGACAAAACGGAAGTCCTCATCCTAGGATCATCCCCCTCTGCCTGGGACGACTCATGGTGGCCATCGGCCCTGGGCTCAGCGCCCATACCCACAGACCACGCACGCAACCTAGGCTTCATCCTAGACTCCTCCCTCTCGATGACAAGTCAAGTCAACACCGTCTCATCGTCTTGCTTCAACGTACTTCATATGCTCAAAAAAATCTTCTGGTGGATCCCCACCGAAACAAGAAAGACTGTCACCCACGCACTGGTCACTAGCCAATTGGACTATGGAAACACCCTCTACGCCGGAATCACAGCCAAATTACAGAACAAACTCCAACGCATCCAAAACGCTTCAGCCAGACTCATATTGGACATCCCTCGCCAAGCTCACATTACCGGTCACCTGAAAGACCTCCACTGGCTTCCCGTCAACAAGAGAATAACGTTCCGTCTCCTCACCCACGCACACAAGGCCCTCTACAAACTTGGACCCGAATGCCTCAACACACGACTGTCCTTCTACACACCCACCCGCCAACTAAGATCCTCCAATCAAGCCCTCGCCGCAGTTCCGCGCATCCACAGATCCACCATGAGAGGAAGATCCTTCTCCTACTTGGCGGCCAAGACCTGGAATTCTCTACCCACTCACCTCCGCCTTACACAGAACCACATTTCCTTCAGAAAGGAACTTAACACCATCGATGCTAGTGTTATTTTCCTCCTGTGCTGACATTTTGGTTCTTCTATTGTTCATGACGAGCTCAGCTCGTCATGAGTGTATGGAGGTGTACATCATGACGAGCTGAGCTCGTCATGAGCGTCGAAGGAGTTAAAACCTGGCTATTCGATAAATAATGCACACCCTGCCCCAAGCGCCTTGAGACCCTCTGGGTGAGTAGTGCGCTATACAAATTCCTGAACTTGAACTAATCACTTTGGAAAGAAGATCGAAAGCCCCCAACTATCCCTGCTCAATTCCCACACATGAAGAGGTAGATTGTTCATGCTCCAGTTCAGGGCTGACCTGCTACTGTGACAGGAGGTCTTCCTGATGATGCAGCCTAATTGGAAGACATGCTCATGGCTGGATGTTCTGAGCACTACACATTCTTTTGCCCAGTCCAGGGCCACTAGAATGACTTGGGCCTAGTCTCAATCTTTTTGAGTACTCTGGCCAGGAAAGGCGTACAGGAGTCCAGATCCCCAATGCTGGCAGAAAGAGTCTCTGAAAGAGGACTGCTTTGGGAATTCCAAAGCACAAATGTTTTGACGCTGCATTCTCTCCAGTGGCAAATAGATTGAACAAGGGTTCTCCCCATTGTACCATCTCTGAAGGAAGCTAACTTTTGTGATCTGCTAGACAATTTCTGCTTAGTTAGTGTGCTCTGGCATTTAAAGATCCTGCCAGGTGCTGGGCAATGAGCAAGATGCTCTGAGAATTCATCCACTTACAGAGGCACACAACCTTTGGTACAGGACCCACACCACCATGTTTGTCATGTTGTCTATAAGAACCTGCACCTTTTCCCCTTTAATGGTAGGGAGGAATGCTTTCACTACCAAGCGGATCAGTTGCAACTCCCAACTTTCCCCCGGTAACAAGTCCTCTGATCTCCACCTCACCCAGATAACATTCCCAGCCCTACAATAATGCATCCGTCCCAACTGTTAGCTGGGGGTAGATACGTAGAGGGATTTGTCACTTGTCTAATCCTGGTCAAGTAGCCACCACTGCAGGCAGATCTTCTGCAGTTTCCTATGACACCGGTATGGACTGAGAGGTTCCCTTGGTGCTGAGCCCACTGAGACGTCAGATCCCACTGCAGAGCCTATAAGTGCCACTTGGTGTAGTCCACAAGCAGGATGCAAGAGTCCCAGAAGCCTCAGATCCGCTCTCAAGTGAAGGATTGAACTATCAGAATCATAGCTCGATTGTTCTGGACTTGAGTTGGAGGGATAGCTCAAGCACCATATTCAGGATGGCTCCATTGAAGGGGAGCTGGTGTGAATGAGTTAGGTGTTACTTAAACAAATTGTTGGAAAACCCCAAAAACGTCAAAAGGTTGGCCATCGTGTGGAGGTGGTTTACGATTAAGGCGGATTCGCCTCCAGCAGCCAGTCATCAAGATATGGAAGATTGGTACTCCCAAATTCTGCGGATTGGCCACTATCATCATCTTTGTAAAAAGGGGCACAGTGAACTGAAAGTGCTCTTGCCAAACCTGAAACCGCAGGTAACATTTGTGAGACTGCAGGACGGGAATGTAAAATGTGTACTGCAAGTTCAGAGTTACTATCTGACTCCTGGGTCCATGGGAAATAGAACTTAGGTGAGCATTTCAAGTTATCCTTTTGCACTTCAGAGAATTGAGTGGCATGTCCGGGGTAGGATAGAAAGGGTAGTGATTATCCTTTTTGGAATGACAAAGTACTGTGGCAGACGCAACACAGTCATGTTTGGAGCAGAGATACCACATGTAGATTTTGGGGTGCCCGTTACTGACCTCTGCAGATTACAATCACAAACATTTGTGGGAAAATTTATATCAGATGTGACTGGATTGAAGAAGCTCTGGATTTGTCCGCCGGTGCAGAAAGACCGGATACTGATGTCTGCATGTAGCTGGTGCTCATATATTGGCCCCAAAGTCATGCATGCCAGATGTGACGTCCGTTGCTCCTATATAGGCGACACCTAGGTGCACTGAGGTCTGTTTCTTTTCACAACTTTCCACAACAGAAGCGCGGAGCCATGAAGAAAACTGATCACTGGTGTGGAAAGGAAGGGTTGAAAAAGCCTGTTCCTAGAAATCTGTTTGCAGAGTGGGAAGGATGGTTGGGTCAGTAAGGAATCTTCAGCTAGATATATTGTCTGCCTACGAAGGCGTTACAGAAAGGAGGTAACTTGTTAATCTGATGGAGACTTCTAGCCATAGATTTCTTATTTATGAATCATTACACAAGCAAAACCCTCCCCGGAGGTGGGTGTGCGGACCAATTTTAAACCAGGATCCATGCAGGACTGAATGGGCAAAATGCCCATCCAGACTGTCCAGCAGTGTTTGGTGAACATGTGCAGGTAAGCCTACATTGCTGCCTGGCAGATATCCAGAACCGGACCACCACCTGCTAAAGTAGTGGTTACTGCTTTAGCTCTGGTGGAATTAATTTGTAGGCCCATCTGGAGATGGTCCGCTTCTGCACAGCTCGACCTTTCTTCGCACCAACATACCCCACTAAGAGTTGGGCATCAAGGTATAAATTTTGGGTCCAGGCGGTAGAGTCGTCCCTTTGGAGGGATGTGGAGGAGCATACAAACTAGGCAGTGTGAGAAAAAAGCTCTTGTGCTAGCACCAGTTTGTCAGGATAGATTGAGAAGTAAGGAGTCTTAAATGACAAAGCCAGGAGCTCACTCTTCAGGCAGATGTAATGGCCACAAGGAAAGTATTTTAATTGTATGGATCCTGAGGAGACAATTGTGGAATGGCTCGAAAGGAGCACACACCAAGAATGCTAAAAACAGATTATGGTCCCACTGAGGCCATGATGAATGGTGTAGGAGGAAAGAGATGAACAAGACCTTTTAAGAAACCTATGTACAATAGGGGACTTGATAAGGGAGGGATGGTTTGGCAATCGCAGAGATAGCCCTTGAGAGTTCCCAGAGCAGAGTGCTGCTAAGCAAGGGATAGAATGAAGAGCAGAACTTCAGAAAGGGGATCAATGTATTCTTCTGCCAGGAGAGAGAGTAAAGTTTTATACGAACAGTATTGTTAGAGGACAAGTTTGTTAGGTCCTTACCTGCAGAAGTCCAAAGTGTGGATTGAGCCTGTCTGTCTCCTAGGAGATTTCTGAATAGAGCAGCTCCCCAGGCCAGCAGACCTAGGACTGCTGATTGGTTTTCCCAGCTGCAAGCAAATCTGAGCCGCCCTCTCACACCTGCCCAGGCCCCTTAAGGCTTTGCTGGTTGCAGCCTACCTGTGCCCCAGATTGCAGTGAGCAGAGTCCAGGAAGTGGTAAGGAGGCAGACTAGTGCTGTCTCTTTCCTAAAAAAGCTATAAAATAAAAACCGATTTTCCCTACCTGTGATTGCATCATCTTTTCTTTCTTTTGCTTTAACTGTCTTTGACTGTGGTTGTTATAATTTAAAATTGTACTTTTAACCTGCCTGTGATTGCATAATTTATCACCTGTGTTTGTGTTTAAACTTGTGGTTTTTCCTGCCCGTGACTGCTTCCATTTAACCTGTTGAATTGTGGGGTTTGCAGTCCAAACTCTGTAGTTTTTCCCTCTCATTCCCCGTGACTATCAGTTTTTCCCTTTAAATTTCTCCTTTGCTCTGTGCTAAGACCTGTATGTTAAGCAGTGCACCCCCAGCCACCATTGTATCCTAACAAGTCAGTGAAACCAGCCCCCCTCCCAGCAACAGCGATATTCTACATCAGAGGGTGCTCTGAGTCGGCAGTAATGTGCTGGGACCTGTTTAAACTGTGTTTAATAGGGACTGTGCACTTCGTTTTTTGGCCAGGAGAGGGAGTAAAGTTTTATACAAACAGTATTGTTAGAGGACAAGTTTGTTAGGCTCTTACCTGCAGAAGTCCAAAGTGTGGATTGAGCTGGTCTGTCTCCTAGGAGCTTTCTGAATAGAGGAACAGCTTCCAACTCCCTGGCCAGCAAACCTTGTCTGAGGTAGCAGGGACCTTATATAGTCTGCTATTGTTTGTTACATGAGCACACTCATTAGTAGTTGTATCTGGTGTTTCTATTGGATTAGGGTTAGTGTCCTCATTGATTGGGTATTTGAGGGTCTGTGATTCAATCAATGTAAGGTTGGGAGTAGGGTAAGGATTTCTATTGGAAGTAGGGACTAGGGCTTCCTGTGTTATTGGGACTAGGGCTAGGCCTTTAATTGGAAATAGCGATTAGGATTTCTGGTGTGATTGGTTGCTGGACTAGGTGTGGGACTAAGAGTAGGGTTAGGCTTTTTAATGGAAGTAGGGACTAGGGCTTCCTGTGCCATTGGTTGCTTTGACTTGGTTTAGGACTACTGGTAGGGCTAGGGCCTCTATTGGATGTAGAGATCAGGGTTTTTTAAACTGATTGAGTGCTTGGACTAGGGCTAAGATCAGCTGTAAGGTCCTGGTCTCCTATTGGTTCTAGATTTTAGGGCTAGTGTTGTGATTGGATAGTGTTACGGCTAGGGTTCCCATTTGCTGAAGGGGTCACCTGATTACTAGGGCTATAAAAGGCCAAGGCTTAGGGTGTCTCAGCACGGGCGTCGAGGCTAAGGGCAGAGAGGACAAGGGCAGTTGCCTGTTTAAGCCTGTCCGAGACCGGTCAGGACCAGGGCCAGAAATGCTGCCCATTTTCCCATTCAGTAATACCCACCCTATGTAAGTGTCCCTCTGTATATAGGCATTTATTTTCACTATAGATATGTACCTATCTTTGTGTATTGCTTTGTATAAATATGTAGAGTAATTGTTATAAAAGTAATAATAATAATAATCTTTGGTCTACATGTACTTGCATCCATTGTGCATCTATGTACCTCCATGTACTTGGATCTGTGTGTCTGTTACTTTTCTCCTGAAAACGCATATCCAATTCACTACCCTATTTCTCATCCTGTACCTCTATCAATATCTTTATTCTACATATACTTACTTCCTTTATGCATCTATATACTTTCAATGTACTTATGGAGCTATATATTTATCATGTTCTTCTAATTTAGCATTTCCAATTCACTATCCTATTTCTCAGCCTATACGTCTCAATATATCTTCTAGCCCAACTTTCTGACTCATCTCAAACTTCTTTCTACTACTCTTTCCAATGCACTACCCTAGCTCTCACCCTATACATCTATCTTCTACATCCACTCTCTCATTTATCCCAAATCCCATACCACTACTATGATCCCCAAAATAACCCTTTCTAGACTCTCTCCTACTCTACCCCTCCTTGCTCCATCTGACACCTCTTTTACTATACTGATCCCACAAAACAAACCTTTCTAAACTTTTCCCTCTGACTCTACCCTCCAAAAACCCTTTTTACTCATCCATAAACCTCCTCCTACTGCTATGACCTAAAAAAAAATCCTTCACTCTTCTATTCCTCCACTATACTTTTCAATCAAAATAAGAGACTAACATGTTCACTTGCAGCAAAATAAAGCACAAAGTTCCCCAGAAGGACTAAGAAGGAAGAGTGTGTATGTGTACAGGGAAAGCCAAGAGGGAAAGGAAAAAGGGAAATTTCCCTCTTGGGAACTAGAACCCTCACACACCCAGCAAGCTAGGTGTCATGCTTCATCATATGGGTCCTGCTCCTCGTCAGACTGGCGCTGCAATGTCTGACGGGAACCCGCGAAGGGGCTCTTTAGCGGAGATCTTTTGTTCCAGCCATATGGTGCATGCGTGTGAGAGGGCAGAAAAAGTGTGTAGTCGTGAGAAGGTGGTGGTGATTAAAAAAGGTAAGTCAGTCCACAAGGATTTTTAATAGCGTGGCTGGCTCCCTTGGTTAAAAAAGTGGGAGGGGAGATAGACGCTACGGAAGTAAGTGGCGAAGGTATCTGCAACCCCCTGGTTAGGTCGACATGTTTCTTGCTAAACTAGCAATTCCTCAGGACCTTGATGACTAGTACTACACAGTGAATTAAAAAAACTTTTATACAACCTTGACTTGATTGGTCTGTGATTGGCAGGCCAAATGGTCCTGCTTCAAG
Source organism: Lissotriton vulgaris (assembly GCF_964263255.1). NCBI lineage: Eukaryota > Metazoa > Chordata > Amphibia > Caudata > Salamandridae > Lissotriton > Lissotriton vulgaris. The sequence goes on from NC_141685.1 coordinate 446,689,302, forward strand.
TGATGCAACCCTGAGAGTATCCCTAAGGTGCCCCGTAGTCTGCTCCTGTGGGACCTGCACAAAGGAGTCAGAGACCCGAACGGCGGGCGGTCTCTGCCTGCAACACCTACCCCCACGTGGAATCCGTGGCGGAACTGGGTGCCCGTCAGACATTGCAGCGCCAGTCTGACGAGGAGCAGGACCCATATGATGAAGCATGACACCTAGCTTGCTGGGTGTGTGAGGGCTCTAGTTCCCAAGAGGGAAATTTCCCTTTTTCCTTTCCCTCTTGGCTTTCCCTGTACACATACACACTCTTCCTTCTTAGTCCTTCTGGGGAACTTTGTGCTTTATTTTGCTGCTATTGTCTTGGACATGCACACTGGACCCCAATAAAAATTGTCCTCCCGAAGTTCCTTTCTTTGTCAAAATAACATATTCACTTCTCAAATTCCATATTCCACTATACTAATTCACCACTAATCCTTTTTGGGTTCCAAAGTAGCGTGCTGCTCGCCAATAAAGCGCTTCAACACCCCATCAGGGTTACAAGCTCCATATAAATGCAAACCTTTTTCCCTTTTCTACTCGTCCCCAACCTTTCTCAATCCAAGTAACTGACTAACATATCCACCACTCAAATTACTTCATATTTCACTAATCTAATTTTCAACTGTTGGACTTGGCCCATTTTCCCGAATTTTTTTCGCTTTTCACCCCTCCCAAACTCTTCCACCCCCCCTTTTAGGATTTCTCCCCCATGGTAGAGAAATGTATAGGCCATGTGTGGTATGAGATGCAGTGACACATGCTGTGCAATGGCGTGTGCAGATTTATTTGAGCTGCTGTGAAAAAATGTCACTTTTAAAATGGACGCCATTGCTGTGTGCTTTGGGCTGCCTGCCTGCAGTGGGTTGGCGGTCTAGTGTTTGAAGTGACAAGTGCTCTACACTTCCCCCACAGTGACAGCGAGGCTGGAACTGCCAGGGACCTTCTAGAAGCTTCCAGCCCTTTCTTGTAGGTGGGAGGAGGGGTGTATATGAAGAGCAGTAGAGATACCATGTGCTCAGTCAGAGCGTGGACGTGAAGGTGAGGGGACCTGCTGCCACGGGGTACCGCCACATTCGGCTGTGTGCTGGACCCTGTGCCCAACTGTAACCCCTCTGCTGTCCACAGGGCTAGTGAGAGCCACATTGCCGGAATCAAGGCTGCTGTATCGGGAGGAGTGCCACGTTACAGAGGAGGATGGTTCCTAGGACCTACAGCCCTGTCCTGATGAGTGCCCACTGACTGCTGACCTTTCCCAATAGTGCCTGCTGCTGTGCTACCCAGCGCCTGGAAAAGAAGAGCGCTTTATCTGATTGCCAAGGAGCACCTTTGACTGCGCCCAGAAGGAGGTGAGGTGCGCGACCTGTTGTCCCTGAGTCTGTTGGTGGGACCTAGCGCCTCGTGAGTGCTCCAGGTGGATTACCTGTACCCCCCCCCCCCTACCTGCACTCTAGTGCTGTGCCGCCCAAGCGCTATATGCAGATGGCCAGTGAGGATAGAGGAGCGTGGGCCCTATGTCCTTAGGTGGAACCCTTAATCTGTGGCAGCTACCTAGCGCCTTGTGAGCGCTATATTCGCATTGCTGGTGAGGAGCGCTACCTTTCGTCCCTGAAGCCCCTGGTGGGACTGAGCACATCGTTAGCGCTATATTCAGGGTGCCAGGGGAAGAGGAGCTGAGGCCTGCGGCGCTGTGCTGTCAAAGCGCTATATTACTATTCCCCTGCATGTGTGCTGCATTGTGGTGCTGCCAGAGTGCCATAGTCGCATTGATTGTGCTCTGCTTGCTGCCAAGGCGCTACAACTGTGCCCAGGAGAAGAGGAGCTGACGTCTGCAGCGCCGGGTTTCTGAAGCGTTACGAAAGAATCCTGGCATATGGGTTTCCCACCTGCCTGCTTGGTTGACAGCGACAGCTGAAACATTGTGGGGCACTCTTAATTGCAGAGTCCAGAAGAGGGGCTCCATTTTCCCCAGGTGCTGTGGCGCCAAAGTCTAATCTGCAAGGCTGATGGCACTTATAATGTGTGCCGCTTTCCCTCAATGACTGCATTGCTGTTAATGTTTTATGCCCCCTCCTAATGTGACTTACGCTAATGTGGTGATTCTAGTGCATTTATGCTAATGTGTCAATGCCAACGCTTTTATGCTTATTGCATTGCTGCTAAGGTTTATGCTGATGTCAAATGCAATGAGGCTGATCTATGCACATTGTGATTAATGCCTAGTGACAGTATTGCCCCCATGCTAATTGTGTTTCATGCCTAATTTGCCTCATGAGAGAAGCTGCATGCCAAGGCTCTTCTGTTGGTCATGATGACGCCTACATGGTAAGGGGGCTTTGCTGGTCTGGTATATAAGGTGTTCTTGTGCCTATGATAATGCCATGATGTTTACCTTTTATGCCTATTGCTTTGATGTTAAGGATAGAGCCTCTAGGTGCACATGTTCTTTCCTAATGCTTAAGGTTTCTTTTCCCCTAAAGCTACAGCTGCTGGACTCTACATCTATTCCTTGCACCTACCTCTATTCCACATACTCTTGTGATGGTTCTGGCAGCGGCCCGAGAGGCCCTGCCCTGTAAATAGTCCCCTTCTTTACATGTCTACAGGGTGCCAGTTGGCGCCGTGTTCACCCCTGTGATTACTTCTTGCTGTGTTGTGCATAATACATATGCTGTTTTTCACCTAAACTGGTGTGGACTCTTTTTGTAGTGTGCCTTGTGTGTCGCCTGTGTGTACTGCGTTGTTGCTTTACACATGTCCTCTGGAGTTTGGCCTGCTGTGCACCACGCTACCCCATTTCTAACATCAACACTAATCCTTTATGGGTTCCGGATTAGCTTGCTACTTGCCAAAAAAGCGCTTCAACACTCATCAGGGGTAACCGGTGCTATATGAATGCATATTTTTCTTCCCATTCTATCCCTCCGCTATCCTTCCCACTCCAAATTACTGACTAATATCCGCCACTCAAATTACTTTCATATTTCACCATAATAATTCACCATTAATTCTTTATTGGTTTCCGGAGTAGCGTGCTTCAACATCCCATCCGAGGTAACAAGTGCTATATGAATACAAACCTTTTTTTTTTTCCTCTTCTATCCTTCCGAATCAAAATAACTAACATATCCCCCACTTAAAATGTACTTGAATGTTTCACTATACTAATTCAACACTAAACCTCTGTGCGTCCCCAAGTAGCGTGCTACTTGCCGAAAAAGCGCTTCAACGCCTCGTCAGGGGTGGTAAGCACAATACAATTGCAATACAATGCCACAAACCTTTTCCAACGGTAGGCATATACCGTTTTGGTGGAGGGATGCCTGGCGGCCAAGATGATGTTGCAGACTTTGGGTGGAAACTCTAAAGCTGTCAACTGCTGCTGCACAATCTCCACGCAAGAAGACGAAGATTGGACAGGTTCAGAGGGAGAACCCTCCCCTGCTGCTGCAACAGAACATTCTCCTGAATGGGCAGCTTGACCAAAGGATTGTTAGCCATGCTCAGTAGCTCAGGATAACCGACTCCATGCCCATTTAAGAGGAACAAAAATGGCTTGGGCCCAGTCTTCTTGATCTTCTTGAGACCTTGTCTAGGCAAGAGTGGTATGGGCAGGAAGGCAAACAGGGGTGTGTGCCCCACTTGAGACAGAAATTCCTTGGAAACTCCAGCGTCCAAAATTGCGAAACTTGTGGTCCGCTAGGCATCATGGCTGAGTTTGTTTGCTCTGGTGTTCAGAGAGCCTGCCGATGTTGAACCACCAGGGATATACACTGGTGTTCCAGCCATGTCCACAGGCGCAGGGCCTCTTGTACGTCCCTTCCCTTGATGGAGGGTAGAAATGCCTTCAATGCCAGTGGGATAGTTTGGAGCTCCAATAGGTTGATATAGAGTCCGGATTCAGCTGGAGACCAGAGTCCTGTGTCCACTCTCCCAGATGGCCGCCCCATCCCAGGAGTGACACATCTGTTATTACTATGAGATCTGGTTAGGGAAGGGAGAGGGGTTTTGTCTGACCCAATCGCGATTTGTTAGCCACCACTGCAGATCTTTCGCAGTTCTCTCTGAGTTGTGGACCATGTCAGAGGGATTCCCCTGATGCTATGCCTTTTGGAACTTCAGGGCCCCCTGAAGAGCCTGCATATGCCATCGGGCATGAGCTACCCAGCAAGATGCAGGAGGCCATGAGGCTCAACAGCCTTCAGGTCTGTCCCACCGAAATTCAGGATATCATGGACTCAACGCTCAGAAGAATAAGCCAGAAACTTCACTGTGCCCAGAACAGCCTTGATGAAAGGGAGCATCTGAGAGGGAGTCCGGTTTGACTCCGGCATGTTGATAGTGAACCCCAGCGAATGCAGTAGTACTGTGGTAGTCTGGAGGTGGGAGACGAAGGCCTGGGGCGAGCCCATCTTCATCAAGCAGTCGTCGAGATAAAGGAAGACTGGTGCTCCTGATACCCGCAGATGAGCCTCAACCACCACCACCACCACCATCACCCTGATAAACACCCGATGGGTGCTGGGAAGGCCAAACGGGGGCAGAAAATGTTCTTGGACAACCGTGAACCGCAGGTAATACTGGTGGGCATGGTGCACGGGAATGTGTAAATGAGTCCTGCAAGTCCGCTACCATTCAGTCTCCTGAGTCCACAGCAGATAGGACTTGAGCTAATGTGAGCATTTTGAACTTCTCTTTCTCGAAGTAGTTAAGGGGCCGTAGGTTTAGGGTAGGTTGAAGCCCTCAGTCCTTTATGGACACCAGAATGTATTGGGAATAGCAACCATGACCCACGATCTAGCTCTCTAGGGCAGGGTGTTGGTTGAGGAAATTTGGGTCCTCTGGGGTGGTGTAGGGTGGTTGGCAACCATCCTAGTCACAGGAGCCCCTGTGTTGGGTTTGGCCAAGTCCTCAAAAGGACGTCAGTGAGGGCCACATTGAATGGGAATAGCAGTTCTCAAGGGGAGACTCCCGGTAGCAGCATCTCCATCAAGACGTTAGCTTTGACTGCCACTGAGGGCAACTGAAGGTCCAGGACCTCAGCCGCCTTCTGCACCACCATTGCATAAGAGGCTTCCTCCTTCATAGCTATGGTAGGGGGAGAAAGCACACCAGTATCAAGAAGTATCCAATCCACTGGCTTCACAAACTTCCTCGCACCAGTTCATGTTAGGTTTCTCTTCATATGGCTGGTATGCCTCAGGGTCCAGCAACCCCCCCGCCCGCCCGCAGTCCTCCATGCATCCTAACCCTAGGGAATAGGGCTCAAGCTCCGATAGAAGAGGCTTCTTGTCAGAGTCGGGGATCCGAATGGGAACGCCATCGCCAGTGGGCACCAGGAGTGTCAGTGTCTGGACCAGCATCAAGGAAGGTCAAGTTGGTACGACCAGCGCCAGTCCAGGTCCAGGAATGGAACTATGAGGCCCAACTCTGGCCAGACCCATTGGCATAGTACCAGACTGGGCCCCTGCCAACCCAATGGGGGTCAAAGGTGTGCCGGAGGGGTCGGGCCACTTAAAAATGTGGAGCATGGTCATGTAGAACTCTTTCAATTGGGTGAGGGGTCAGTCCGGCTCCCAAAAAGTCAGGGAGGCACGGAGTCTGACTGGGTGCAGGCTCTACCGAGGAGCCAGCCCTTGAATGCCAACGCTCCCTCGTCTCATTCGCGGAGGGACACGGAGAGGTCGAAGAACTCTGACTTCTTCATGTGACGGGACATACCCGAGTGTACAGACGACTTTGAGTGCGATAAGGATCTCTGACTCAGTGGCTGCTCTTTGGACCAGTGACATTTCTCTCGACCTGGACTTCGAATGTCATGGAGTCTAATGCCGAGCTGCCGTGAGCTTGATGGAGTGCTCCCTCAAAGCCTTGGGATTCATGGCGCGACAGTCTGAGCTCAACTTCGTGGTCATGCTCGAGGCACCACAGGCAAACAATGCAGGTCTGTCGCCGACATCAGTCGATGACCGGAGCTGCAGGGCTTGAAGCCGGCCTTCTTGGCACACATCCCTGCCAAACCAGGAGAAAAAAAGCTCAAAAGAAGTTAATAAAAAGTAAAAAAATAAAGAAAAAAAGAAATCCAGTCAAAAAGTGACTGACGGGCTAGCTCTTCTCTTGATCAGGGCTGGCTGGCATGGAAAGAAAAGAACTGACATCTGCACGCCTAGTGGCACCTAATTAGGTGCCGTGCTCGTCACTTTCTGATCGGGTCTGATGCCTGGGGAAATTCAAAGGTAAGGAATCTGCAGCTAAAAGTCTCTATTAGATGTGGAGCCGCAGGATGCCACCTGCTGACATGCTAGGTAAGTGGTACTAAAGTTTACAAATCTAGTCTAGTTCTTAGGAAAATTCACAAGGTGAGGAATCGTCCCTCCCCTGTGATTAGAACGTGTGGAATTTCTGCCATTCTCTTTAAATCCAAGGGCTAGTGGCAGTTGCATCTTGAACGTTTGTTTTACTATGAGGCATATTAACATATGTTTGATCCAACTGCTCAACATTTTGTTTTCTTCTGCAATAATGATTTGCATCACAAATATGAGGTAATAGTGGGATTTGTGTGTTCTGTATTTGTTTTGTTCTCTTTCTGAAGATTTGCATGGCATGTGTATGGAACAAAAGTGGTGTTGAATGTGAATCGTGTATTTGTTTTCTTTTAGGACCTGGTTGGCCTCTATTGAAGCACATCTTTCAAACCCTTGTAAGAAATGTTTGCAGAAATATCATCTATTAGACAACTGTCTTATGATTGCTGTTTCTGCCATGAAGTAAGTGCCCTTCGCTTTCTTTGATATTGAATTGGTAAGGCTTTTGTGCTGGGTTCCATAATCTGATCCTAGAGTACAGAGAAACGTTGACACATGCCCCATGGGAGTAGACAGGATTGTATTTACCCAGGTGCTCAAAACCTCAGCTTCCCATATGTACCATAAGGTACTGATGCTCTTTCCATTGCCAAGATATGTTGGTCTTCAGGATCTATGCCCTTTTTCTGCTGCAAGCTCTCGCTTTAGGTGTTCAATTTAGGTATTGGACCTTGGTGTCACAATTATAACATCATAATCTTGAGAAAGACCTGGCTTATAGTGCTTGGTTTATATATTGCTTCATCATCTTTTCAGTGATCGTGTCCTTTTACTCTTGACCATCCCATTTCTGGGGTTTGGGAACCCTTCGGTCACTTTAGCAGTATATGTTTTGGCCTTTCTTCCTATAATCCGATTTCCAAGCTGTCACCAAATTCTCCTGTGTGTATGCATAAGGTATGAGCTTTGTATGGAGCCCTCGTTTTGCAAGGTTGCACACATCTGTGTTTGAAGCTGCCTAAATTCTGGTGCTGAATATCTATCATTAAACCTTGTGTCATCCTTCATTGATGACCAGTGGTTCTCCCTTTTCAGAGATTGACCTTGTCGGATAATTAATTTTATTTCCACTCTGATTTTGTTGTAGAATTTGTTATATGCAAATTTGGATGACAAAGTATTTGTACAAATTAACACTTTTGATGTAGATGCTCGAACAGGTGAACTAATGATATCCCACTTGACATGACTTAATTATATTATCTAGTAATGAGATTAATAATGTAGTATAGATTTGCCACATTTTCGTGTGAGAAACCATTTTATTAAAATATATGTAGTAGTTTCTGGTGTTTTGCTCATCATGCTCCAATTCATTCCACCATCAGTGACCCACTGCAAGTCTTTGCCCACAGTTTACAGACTGCAATGAATGAATGAATGAATGAATGAATGAATGAATGAATGAATGAATAAAAACTTTATTTGGTTACTCAAAACCATTAAAGAAGACAAACTTTGGTGGGCATTATTTTCATGTCAGAAATAAAATAGTGAAAAGAGGAAAGAAACAAAAAACTTAAACATGAGTAAAAGCATGATTAAAAGAGCTGTATTCATTAGTCCATTTCATCATAGGCTGAAATGTCTCATATCAGTTGACGGCCGCGGGCCTAATTTAGGTTGGGCCATCAGCTTCCCACGTATCTGTTGTATATATTTACTGAACACCGCCATATCTTTCACTATATCCATTGTGAATAGGTAGTTCACCGCCTCCTTTGTCGTTCTAATTCCTTGTCTGAGTAGAATTGGCTTTAGATAGCGGTTACGCTCGACAGTCAGCCCCGGGCAGCAAAACAGGATGTGAGAGAAGCTCTCTTGTTTATACTTGCATAAGCGGCATTCAGAATGTGTTATCTCAAGTCTATTCGTGGCGTAAAGCTCTTTAAGGGGCAGCGGGTGTAGCCGAAACGCTAAAATCCTATTGACTGCCACCTTGCCCACAGCTTGGGTAAGGTGCTGTTTTGAGGACTGTGCCCGCTGCGGGAGTGTTAGCGATTCGTGTAAGCCTCTTAACTCCAATGCTTTCAGGTCAGTGATGCGCGAGCAGAGCCGGACTTGTCGTTTCGTTGCACTTTTAATGGCGGCATAGTTAAGTAACTTAGGGTCCCAGTTATTCACAGCAAGGTTCAGGGTTTCTTTTGCAGAGGCAAGTGTATTTGACCACGGGTTCTCTTTTTCCAGAAAAATATTCTTTATGCTGGATTTCAGCGAGTTTTCTGGGGCTGCAGTTGTGAGGTAAAAATATTTACTAATTGCGGCCAGTTCCTCAAGCTTTTGTTGTGTCAAGCCGAATTCGAGCCGTATCAGGGTGTTTCTGGTGCTAGATGGTAAGTGAAATAATTTTTTGTAGGTCGAGCAGTGGATTTTTTCCAGGGTGCTTGATAGTTTGCCTGGAAAGGCCTGCTGCGCGTAATTTAATGATGGTATTAGTTTCGCCCTTAATACTCTTTGAATTGCTGATGTTGTAGGGCTGTGTAGAGTTGCATGCAGCTTCCCCAGGGCGTACGAAATACTTTTCCCTTTTGCCCGTACTTTCTCGAGGTGTGTTCCTGGTCGCCCTGTTTCACAAAACCAAACTCCCAAGTAGTTGTATTGACGTGTGCAGTCCAACATCAGTTGTCCTATCTTCCATTTTAAGGTTTTTTCTGGGGGAAAAGGGCCAAATATTATTATTTTTGATTTGGTTGCATTCACGATCAGTTTGTTTTTTGCATTGTAGGTGTCCAATGCCATTAACGCTTTTTGAAGCCCAATTTTAGTGTGGTCTAGTAATACCAGATCATCAGCGTACTGCAGTAATTGAATCTTGGTATGCCCAAGGCGGGGAGTTGCTAGTGATGCTCCCAGCAAGGCTTTGCCCATGTCTGCGGTGTATGAATTGAATAACATTGGGGCAAGTACACATCCTTGCTTCAGGCCACGATTGGTGTCAATTTTCTCTGAGGCTGAGGTGGTTGACAGTTTGATTCTGACCCATGTGTTTGAATATAAGGATATAATTGCTTTAAGTAATTGTGGGTCGATATTCCAGGTAGCCAGTTTTTGCCAAAGAATAGAGCGGTCGACACCATCAAAGGCCGCAGTATAGTCGATAAAGCATGCAAAGATGGGGAGAGATTTTCGTGCCACTGCCTTATGTGTTAGGTATGAGAGGGCTATGATGTTGTCCACTGTTGAAGCACCGGGTCTAAACCCTGTTTGATAAAATGGCAGGAGGCCTTCCTCACTGACCCAAGATGAAAGTTCTATTAAAAGGGTATTGGCGTAGGCTTTTCCCTCGATGTCAAGAAGTGCAATCATCCGGTAATTTTGTGGATTTGATTTCGACCCTTTCTTATAGATGGGATGTAGGAGCGACCCGCGCCAAGAGTCCGGTACATTGCCTACTAATCGACATTCCGCATATAACACGGACAGTTTGTCGGCCCAAAAGTCTGTGTCTTGTCTAAAGAGGGAGCCCGGCAAACCGTTGAGTCCTGGCGCTCCGTTGGGTCTGATTTTTTTAGTATTGTGTTAACTAGCTTTTTTTCCACTATGTATGAATTTTTAGGGTTAGACAGTTGTGTTACGTAGTCTAATTCTGTTTTTGGTTGGTTTTGGATACCTTCCTCCTTGTATAAAGATGTCACGTGGGCTGTCCAGGTGTTGGAGTCAATTGAGTTTTCTCTCTGCTTATTCCCTTGATTTAGAGTGTTGAGGTATTGCCAGAACTCTTGCGTTTTGCTGGGACTCAGCAGTCCGAAGATTTTTAGCCATTTTGCTTCAATTTGTTTCCGTTTTTCCACCCAAACTTGCTTTGAATGTAGTTTCGCTGTTTCCTGCAAGAGTTGTTTATCTTTAAATAAACCGGTTTTCAGATAAGTCTTTCGAATGTTGCGCACTAGTTTCGCGCTTTTTCGGATTGCAGGTATGTCACCGAGGTTTTGTCTCGGGTGATAGTTGGTCGTTCTTATTTTCCCTTCTTGTAGGTGTGTGACCAGATTGTGGGCAAGCTGGTCCCAGTCTTTAATTGTGCCCCTATTTGATTCCTCTAAAATACCGTCCACCCAAACTTTTTTCCATTCCTCAAACTTATGTATAGGGCCTGCGTCCCATTTAATCCTTCTTCTTCAGACTGCAATGATGTTGATAGCAACTGTCCTTAGAAAGCGTATATTGTGAATGAAACTTTCCATTTTGAAGGACTTCCCCTGGAAGTTCCGATGTACACCGGCAGAGGAACATAATTATATGGGCCTTTGCTTGAGAATGTTTAATATTGTGTTCTACATCTCCAGAGTGCAGTTGCTGAGGAGGCACACAGATTTCTTGTACTTTAGGAGACGGGTTAGTGCTAAGAGTCTTAACTATTATAATGTAGCTTTTGATTTGTCCTATGTGAGTTAACCATGATCATGTCATGCTGAATCTGCAGTTTTGATAATTCTTTTTCCGTGAAATGCGTATAAAACCCCCTAGTTTTAATGGTTCGTGGGTGACTTCTCATTCTGCTCTCGAGACACTGTCCCATTTACTTGAGACTTCCTTTTCTCCCTTAGAATGCTGTCAGTTCTCATTATGAGTTTGACACTTCGAATATGCAAAGTTAAAAAATGGATTATTGTCCTATATTCTGATATTGTGTTTTGTATCTGAGTCTTCATGGCAACAAATGTATGTTTCTGTGTCCCTTACATTAAGAATTCTATAGTAAACCTTTTGACTTATGCTATGGAGGGTGGTGTCTGTTGCCATTAGATCAACCGGAACTGCGAAGGCGAATTGCCTGAGGTAAAAATTGGGGTGTGTAGCTTATCAGAGTTCAGTAAATTATTGGGGTTCAGCTACCACAAAAGTTAGCAGAGGGCAGTTTGCTAAGAACACCTTATCTTTGAAGTGGTCACCAAAATTGTTTGTGATTTTTAAGTCTTTAACTGCTCGATCCAAGAGAGAAAGAAGTTATTTTAATTTTGCCAACTTTCTGATGTTAGATCTTCCCAAGAAGTGACCAGCTGTATTGGCTGTGTGTGTTCCTGAATGATATTGAAGTTCAAGTATGAATAGAGAGAAACTGAGTTTGGAAATATGCATTGAAGTATGAGATTGTGGTGATGGGTATCTGTTTCTGTGTTAGGTTGTTTGGGTACGCGTTGATGATTGTGGTCTCAATTGGTGGATTGATTACCGTTCTGTTGATGTATTGATATAGGTAATTATATTTGGTTTTTTAACTGAGTTGGTTATTGAATTCATTGTAAATCCAAGATCTCAAGATATATTTTTGGTTTCATGGTGGTGTGTAGAGCTAGGTGCTGCTTACACATTGATAGGGATTCTGCACTTTCAAATTTCTTGTCTAGGTTGTGTGTTTAATTTTGGTCAGTTCAACTTGCTTTTGAGTGCACAGGAGCGAACACACTGATTGAAGTAGACAACTGAAAGGGTTATTTGATTTTAGAAAAAGAGCTTGTGCAATTGTTTTCCTGTTTCATTGATAACTTGTGCTGTGACTGGTTACACAGCCAGGGAGCTGAGTCAGTGTTGGTGAAAACATCATCACAAACCAGTGCTCTAATTGTTCGATTACTGACAAAGCCACAATGTGATAAATTGGCCTTTGATAAAGATGCTCTGCAGTTGGTTGTTGTTCGCTTAACTGTTGAGATTTTGAAGTGGGTCTTTAAATTAGTACGTTTGTTTTGAGAATAAAAAATGGGGTGTTTGATGACAAAGCCCAAAGTTACTGAGATGCCTAGAGATGGTCCGAAAATGTCAGCTGAAGGAACTCCTACCTATGAAATGAAGGAGGTTTGGTACTAAACGTTTACCGGGATTTCAGAATTGAATAAATATACTGCCCATGATGAAGTTCTTCAATTTCCATTAGAGGGTACTTTTAAAGTTAGGAAGTTTCATTTTTCGAGTCAAAAAGACCCCAGAACTAAACAGTTTGGAGCGTTTGACAAATGGGATTGCATGGCTATTGAAAAGGAGAGAAAGAAAGCCTCCAAAGCGGTAAAGACTTCATTTAGACATTGGCTAGAGAGTAAACTGGATAGAGAAGAGATGGAGGGATGATCTGATTGACTGTGTAAAAACATTCCATGTTACAGTTACTAAAAAGAAGAGCAGGTTAAAGAGAAATTAAAAAAGGATGAGCGAGATGAAGAGAAAGATGATGGATTTATAAGTGAGTTTTTTTTAAATTCCGGGCCTCCTCCAGCAGAAACAACCCATACTACTGCAGGGGTTATCTGAAAGAGACACGTTAGTGATAGATTCCTTACCTTAGAATATCCCCAGGCGTCAGACTGGATCCGGAAATTTTTGCTTAGCAATACCCCTGCGCGTCGGTAGGCATCGTCCGCGGCTCCATGTCCGTCGTTAGCACCGGAATGACATCGCTAGAGTACTTAGACGCCGCCCTCAAGCGCTGACGTCAGTTCTTCTTTTTTCAGCGCTAGCTAGCGCAGAACCGGAGAAGCTCTACCCCTTAGTCACTTTTTGACTAAACTTTTTTGATCTGTTTTTCTCGAGTCGTTCGACTCCTACCGTGCAGGTAGGGATGCCCGGGTTCAAACCCTGCTCCAAGTGCAGCCGACTGATGTCGGTTACCGACCCCCATCGCCGGTGTCTTCAGTGTCTAGGCCTCGACCACAACGACTGAACCTACTCCGACTGCCAGGCCCTGACGTCTAAGGCTAGGCGGGAGCGGTCCCGCAAGCGGCTTGAGCTCTGGCAGTCTGCCCGCGCCGTTCAAGGTCCCGGTCCCACGGGAGGTCGAGGGACCGGTCGCGGGGTCGGAGCCCTCGTAGTTCCGAGAGTCGGCATCAAGGTCCTCAGGTAAGAGGCATGAGAGGTCGGAAAGGCGTCATCGTTCTTCCGACCCACCCCGACGCTCACGCGAAGAGGCCGGGGGTTCGGCTAACACCACCCACGTGGCTCCGACGGAGTCGCGATCTTCGCAACCTGCCCCATACCTTCCGGTCCCTGGGCACGATGCGACACCAAAGAAGATAGGGCGGTACCTCACGACCATGGGGTCTCTCCCTCCTCCGCCGGGCTCCGTGGCGCCTTCGGGCCCAGCGGTCCCGGCTGGGGGGCCTAGCGGGTCGGGTGCTTCGGCTCCGATGCCGTCGGGTGCTTCGGCCCCGGCGCCGCCGGCTACTTCTGTCCCGGCGCCGCAGGCCCTCACGGGATCCGGTTCCGGATCCGGGTCTTCGCCGGTCGACCTCACAACCTCACCGATGCCGGCCCCTAGGGTGTTGCCCCTGGCGCCACCTACGGGCGACGCCGTCCCCGATCCTGCCCTTGATTCGGTTCCGGTGACGGAGCGGCGCCGCTGGGTGCCGCTCTCCACGTTGTATGGAGACTTTTACTTCCACGAACCGGCCCCATCCTTTGAACCTTAATTTCAGATGATGGTTGACGAGGAAGATTGGGAGGGGGTCTGTGGACCCTCTGGCACAGGAGTGCCAGTCTCAACAGGACTGGACATATGAGCTTGGGGATGCAAGTGGACTGGAAACTTTGCCAGACACTGGTTTTGTCTCCCCTCCGACCTTGGCTACGGAGGAGGGGGGCTGCCTACAGTGTAGTGTTGATGCGGGCGGCCAAGGCATTGGGCCTAGAGCTCCCCGTCGCAGCCGTGAGGACTAACCTCCTCACTGAGGTCCTTAAACCGCAGGCAAGCTTGGCTGAGCCTCTGCTGCCGTTTAATGAGGCCTTGTGTGACGTTCTTTTGGGCACTTGGTCCAAGCCCGCTACGGGTCAGCCTGTAGATAGCAACGTGGCCAGACGCTACCGCCCGGCTCCGGGCGACCCTTGCTTGTTGTCCACACACCCCACCCGGAGAGCCTGGTTATCCAGGCCTCTACTTCCCAGACCGCATTCCCAACGGCTCCGCCCGATCAGGAATCCAAGAGGTACGAGCAATTCGGTAAGAAGGTGTTCTCGTCCCTGAGTTTGGGACTGCGGTCAGTCAATACCGCATGCCTCTTGGGCCGCTACACCCCCCCTCTGTGGGACACGGTCGCGGATGGGCTGCCACAATGTCCGGAGGAGGTCCGGACTAAACTCGCCCAAGTCCTTGCGGAGGGTCGGGATGCGGTACGCTATTCTATCCGGTGTGGGCTGGATACCACGGACTCACTAGGCAGAGCGATGGCAACGACGGTGGCAGTTCGACGCCACGCCTGGTTGAAGACCTCCAACTTTTCGGCTGATGTCCAGGCCACCCTGGACATGCCGTTTGATTGCTGTCGCCTCTTTGGCGACAAGGCAGACCATGCGCTTGAGCGTTTTAAGGACTCCAGGGCTACTGCCAAGTCCTTGGGCCTCTCAACCCCACGCCAGCAAACGGGTGCCTTTCGCGGCCAAGGAGGGGGCGCTCCCACACGTGCTGCCAGCCATGCACCGCAGACTAATACACAGCGCAGTGGCGGCCGTGGAAACCACTGTGGCGGCGGTCGGGGACAACGGCGAGGCCAGTGCACACCTTCCCCTGCAGCATCCGCCTCAAAAGCCTCCTAGTCTGTGCTTTCAGGCCCATGTGACGCCAGTGGGGGGCAGGGTTCGCCATCACCACTTCCACTGGCGCACTGTCACGTCGGACATGTGGGTGCTGCAAATTGTCCGAAGAGGCTACTCCCTCCCCTTCGAGGCGACCCCTCCAGCCATGCCACCGCAATACCACAGCGTGTCGGGGGATCACTTGTAACTTCTGCAAGAGGAAGTTACGGCCCTCTTGGCCAAGTGGGCCATTGAGCGCGTTCCTGGGCGGAAGTAGGGTGTGGTTGTTACTCCCACTACTTTCTGGTACCCAAGAAGGGCAAGGGGGGCCTGCGCCCTATCTTGGACCCATGGAACGTCAACAGCTTCCTCCGGAAGGAGAAGTTCAAAATGCTGACATTGGCTCTGGTCTTAGCTGCCTCGGACCCGGAGACTGGATGGTAGCGTTGGACTTGCAGGACGCTTATTTCCACATCCCCGTCCTGCCGGCCCACCGGCGCTACCTGCGGTTCACGGTAGGCCACAAGCACTTTCAGTTTACCATGCTCCCCTTTGGCCTTACCAGCGCCCCACGGGTGTTCACAAAAGTGATGGCGGTGGTCGCAGCTCATCTGCGCAGGTTAGGGGTTTCAGTCTTTCCCTACCTCAATGACTGGCTGTTGAAGGCGGGCTCGCCCCAGACTGTCGTCAGCCACCTCCAGACAACGGCCGACCTCCTGCACCAGCTGGGGTTTTCCATCAATGTGCCGAAGTCACACCTGTGCCCCTCTCAGAAGCTCCTCTTCATCAGAGCGGTCCTCGACTCGACGCAGTTTCGGGTTTATCCTCCCGAACAGCGGGTCCGGGATTTTCAGGCTCTGATTCCAATCTTTCAGCCTTTATCCCGGGTCTCGGTCAGGTTGACGCTGTGGCTTCTGGGGCTGATGGCCTCCTGCATCCTTCTGGTGCATCACGCCAGGTGGTGGATGCGGGCTCTGCAGTGGGACCTGAAGTTTCAGTGGGCCCAGCATCAGGGCAACCTGTCCGACCATGTCATGATCTCGGAGGGCACTGCGAGACAGCAGCGATTGGGTCAGCGGCAGATCCCTCTCCCTTCCCCAACTGGAGCACGTAGTTGTGAAGGACGCGTCCCTCCAGGGCTGAGGAGGCCACATGGGAGAGGCGGAGATCAGAGGCCTCTGGTCTCCGGCGGAGTCCCGGCTCCATATCAACCTTATGGAGCTGCGGGCGATTTGTCTAGCACTGAAGGCATTCCTCCCCTCTGTCCGGGGGAGTGTAGTGCAGGTGTTCACGGAAAACACCACCGCCATGTGGTACTGCAACAAACAGGGCGGGGTGGGGTCGGGACCCTCTGCCTGGAGGCTCTGCGCCTCTGGCAGTGGCTGGAACATCAGGGGGTGACCCTGGTTGTTCAACACCTGGCAGGTTCTCTGCACGCCAGGGTGGACGAGCTCAGCCGAAGGTGCATGATGGATCACGAATGGCGTCTGAACTCGGACGTGGTGCAAGGCTCCTTTCTGCAGTGGGGAGAGCCTTGGTTAGATCTATTCACCACGAAGAGAACGCGCAATGTCATCAGTTCTGTGCGTTGGAATTTCCAAGGCGGCACTCGCTCGGGGACGCTTTTCGTCGCGAGTTGAGTTGCGGTCTGTTGTATGCCTTTCCGCCTATACCACTTCTGCCCAGAGTGCTGAAGAAAATGAGGCGTGACCGGACCCAAGTCATCCTTGTGACTCAGGACTGGGCGCTAACGTACTGGTATCCCGAGCTACTCAGTATGTCAGTCTATCCCCCGATTCGTCTGCCACTTCAGGAGGACCTTCTGTCGCAGCAGCAGGGGACGGTCCTCCACCCGAACCTGCCCAGTCTCCACCTCCATGCTTGGAGATTGAGCGGCGACAGTTAAGGCCATTTGACTTGCCTCCTGAAGTCTGAACTGTGATTCTGGCAGCCAGGCGTCCCTCCACAAAGTCGGTATACGCCTGCAGGTGGAACAGATTTGTGGCATGGTGCACAGCAAAGGCTGCGGATCCTCTCAATGGCCCTCTTTCTGAGGTTCTCCTATTCCTTCTTTCTCTTGCCCAGCAGAGCTCTGCTCTGGGCACTATCAAGGGCTACGTTTCTGCCCTTTCCGCCTTCTTAAGGCTTCCTGATCAGCCTTCTTTGTTCAAGTCCCCGATTGTTAACAGATTCTTAAAGGGCATCACTCATATGTTCCCTCCTGTTCCTTTCGTGATGCCCTAGTGGGACTTGAACCTGGTTCTAACTTACCTGATGTGCTCTCCCTTTGAGCCGCTTCATAACTGTCCTCTCCGTCTTCCTACGCTTAAGACTGCTTTCCTGGTTGCCATCACCTCTGCCAGGAGAGTAAGTGAGCTCCAGGCTCTTTCCTCTAAACCTCCTTTCCTTTCTGTCCATCCGGACAAGGTTGTGTTGCGGACAAAACCATATCTCCTGCCCAAGGTAGTCACAGCCTTCCACATCGGGCAGTCCATCACCTTGCCCACCTTCTTACTGCCTCCACATCCCTTGAAAGAGGAAGAGAGGCTTGACCGTCTGGACCCAAAACGTGCACTCTCTTACTATCTTGATCGCACACGCCAGTTCCAGGTGGATTACCAACTCTTTGTTGGTTACGTGGGCGCTAAGAAAGGACGGGCGGTGCACAAGCGGACCATCTCCCGGTGGATCGTGTTGTGCATCCAGGCGTGTTACTCTTTGGCTAAAAAGGAACCTCCTGTTAGGCTGAGGGCCCACTCCATTCGGCCACGGCGACTACTAATGTCCTGGGCCGAGGAGTCCCCTTGCAGGACATTTGTCAGGCAGCTACGTGGGCCTCGCACACGTTCGCAAGACACTACTGCCTGGACAGCCAAGTCCGGAGGGATGGCTTCTTTGGCCATTCCGTCCTCCAGGACTTTCTGGTGTGAATATTGGTTCGCAGACCCACCACTGGGGTTGGTATTGCTGGGGTATCTATTCTAAGGTAAGGAATCTATCACTAACGTGTCTCTTTCAGATGCACAAGTTACTACTTGTGTAACAATATATCTGTAAGAGACATTAGTTAGTGATAGATTCCTTACCATCCCACCCATCCTCACCGCTCTGCGAACCGATATCTAGGGATAAGGTCATCTTCTTTCAGGGCCCTAGTTTCATGGCACCAGTGTTGGTTCTATCATGGCTCTGCGTATCTGGCGCGGAAAAGCTGTGTATAAGAACTGACGTCAGCGCGCGAGGGCGGCGTCTAAGTACTCCGGCGACGTCCTTCCGGGGCTGCCGACGACGGACGCGGAGCGGCGGACGACGCCTACTGACGCGCAGGGGTATTGCTATGCAAAAGTTTCCAGATCCAGTCTGACGCCTGGGGATATTCTAAGTTAAGGAATCTATCACTAACTAATGTCTCTTACAGATATATCGTTACACAAGTAGTAACTTGTGCGAAACATGCTATTGGAGATACTTACCACAGTGCAAACTCCTTTTGGAGCGGTAAAGTGTGCACCAGTAGAGGTTACGGTGATTGCTGCAGTGCCCAGTACAAGTGGAAATGTGCAGCCAGAGAGGCAGACATAGGTTATATACCTATTGGAGCAATGATAGTAGAGACACTACCTAAAAAGTTAGTATTGGTATTTGGAACATTGAATTAGGTGAAATGTTAAAAGGGAATGTGTATTTTAGCAAATTGAGTTACAATGCTGTTGAAATTAGATATTTAACAAAAGATGCTGCTAGGTGTGCTAATGAAACATGCACCAAATTGGAAGAATTAGCTGATTAATTAGAGACTGACATTAGCAAAATGAAAAATGTGAAACAAGTGATAAAATGGATTTAAGACCTAATAAAATCGGAGAAATATTCTTGATTATTTAAATGCCTTATAATAAAGACTTGATTAACAAAACACAGGATTGGATTGATTTGAAGAAAGGAACAGCAAATAAAGAATGAAAGGGGCTGATGGTGAGGTGATTCTGAAGTAAGGACCAGCTCGGTTCTGGAGTTTCTCTTAAGACAGGTTGTTGGAGAAAAACTTTGGGATGTCCAGAGGACAAGGGCTAATTTGCTTTTATTTTCCAAAGATGCAAGAGGATCTAGTAAAGTGGTATGATGAAATACATAAATTGCACATTCATCCTATGTTATGGACTGATTTTAATTTGCTAGTCACAATTGGGGTCCTTAGATATTTGTAGCTAGAATGTAAGGTTGTTGGATGGCCGACACAAGAACCAGTTACAATAATGCACCAGATACAGATGTAGCAGGCACATATAAGGCTCCGATTTAATATTTGAAAAGCAAGTTCCTGATAAGGATATACATTGGCATAGGATTTTTAGAACCACATAGGAGCTGAAGGCGTCTGTGCATTCCTATTTTGAAATGGTAATGCATATTTAGAAGAAACATAGTGGAGTTGAAAGTCAGAAGAAAAAGGAGATGGTGGTTTTGTTTCTGCTTTTGTGAATAGATTGATGCTGGAGATTTGTAATCATATTCAGCAGAGTGAATTGTGTTGGTAAACGAAATGATGGTTGATATTGGCAAAAAATAGCAGTGACTACTATAAGTCAAAACAGAGGACGCTTCAAGTAAAGATGAGGATTGCTCAGACAAGACTATTTGAGAAAGGGCCATGTAATCAAAAAGGGTCAGATATGAATTCTGTACAAAATGGGGTGAATGGAATAAATTAGATAAAGCAAGGTATAGATGTGAAAGGTTTTGGGATGAATGTGAATGTTGGCATGTTGAAAAAGAATACGGTATGCCATTTTTGTGGTAAGGTTGGGCATTGAAAGAGGGAGTATCAACAGAATCCAAATAGAATTCAGGTAAATTTAGGGCAGATCTCAAAGATACAAAGAAATACCATGATGTTGACTATGCAGAACTCAAAGCAGAATCTGAAATCATTTAGAGTACCCATACCAAAATCTTAAGTATGGCATCAAAACATGAGAAATTGCCATATGATGCAGGTTATCAACAGAATACAACAATTTTGAATAATGAAATTGCAGGGAGTAGATCACAGTGACAGTGTTGTAGGAGGATTGCTTCCTTTAGGCAGTCATGGAGGAAGAGCAAAGTGGCCCATATGTTGACTGAGAAGTCAATGGCCATCCTGCTTCATTTTTGATTGATGTGGGAGCTACCCATTCTGCAGTTAGTTCTGTGGAAGTTCCAAACCTACCCCTCTGGGGAAGAGGCAGTCCTCACTGTAGGGATTAGTAACATACAAATTGTTAATCAGGTTACTGTAGATGTTCTAGTTAAAGTTAGTCAGATGGAAAATAAAGATCAGTTTATATTATGTTTCGAGTACTTTTAATTCACTCGAAAAAGATTTACTTTGTAAAATTAATTGCACCATTTATTGTGTACGAGATAGTGTTGCAATTGATACCCATGAGGATTCAGTTTTTAAATTTAGTTCAGATGATTTGACAATTGAATTAATCCCAGTTTTGACAAAAGAGGACCTACCCCTGGATTTAAGACCTATTGTCCGAGAAGAGGCATGGGACTACACTGGTTAAGAGATTGGATTGACTAAAGGAGAAAAAACAGGCAAAATAAAGATTAAATCAGTTGCAAAATTCCCTGGAATGCAGCAGTACAGACTTGGAAAAAAAGAGGCAGAGGAGGGAATGAAACCATTGATTAAGAAGATGGGTAAGCAGGGTATTCTTTGAAATGCTTGGTAGTCCTTGCAATTCTACTGTGATGGGAATTTAAAAGCTGAATGGCAAATGCAGAATGGTACAAGATCTCCTAAAGATTAATACAATTTTTGTTTCTTGTTGTCCAGTGGTACCGAATCTAGCAGTGATTTAATTTCAGATTCCATCAGAAGCAGAATGGTATACATTCACCGACGGGCCAAGCATTCTTCTCAATACCTCTTAATGAGGAATCTCAATTTCTTTCTGAGTTTCAATTTTTGATTAAAGTGCTTGTGTGGTGTAGAATCCCACAAGGGTATAATGAAAGTCGTTCAGTTTTCTCACAAATATTAAGAGAGAGTCTAAAATTGGCATGCAACTCAGTCCTAGTGCAATATATTGATAAGCTGGATACACTTGCCTTGTTGACATATTTAGCTGTAAATGGGGAAAAAGTCTCCCCAACTAAAAACGGAATATTGTAAAAGAGAAGTCATCTATCTAGGACACCATAGTGAAAAGGGTGTGAGGAAAGTCTATAAAGAACACATTTTTGCAATTCTGAAATTGTCAGCCAACCACCCAGAGGGAGGTTTTAATATTTCTTGGAATTATTGGGTACTGTCATCAGAGGATTCCAAACTTTTCTGTAATTAATAGCCTTTAGTAAGGTTAACATGTAATGATGATCACGATCTGGTACCATTTGATGATGAATGACTTGATGCGTTTAAGAAATTAAGGGGCATATTATCAAGCCTGTGCGCTAAAATTATCGCCGCTTTATCGGCCGAAAACGGCCGATAAAGCGGCGATAATGGGCTTGATAATATGCTCTATGGAATTCCAATCGAAGCACATGTTAGATGTGAAGACATCTAACATGGGCTTCGATTGGAATTCCACAGAGCATATTATCAAGCCCATTATCGCTGCTTTATCGGCCGTTTTCGGCCGATAAAGCAGCGATAATTTTAGCGCACAGGCTTGATATTATGCCCCTAAGAGAGTTTGTGTCATGTGTCTGCACTCGGGATTGCTGATTTTCTTTTCTATTCTGCCATGAGAAAGATGGATTTGAACTTTTAATCCTCACTCAGAAACATGGAGGATTAATGTCCCAGTGGCATATCTTTCTATTGTATTCAGTAGCTATAAGTCTTCCAGTTTGTTTGAAATCGATTACAGCTGTTTGTTTGGCAATTGAACAAAGTGAAGTAATTGTGATTGGCCATACTTTACTGTTCCTCACTCAGTTGAGAACCTTTTGACGAAGACTCCGCATATAGCAAACAATAGCCTGACTCGTCATGAGCAGATGATACTTGCAGCAGAAAATATTTCCATTCCGAGATGTAATACCCTGAATCCAGCAACACTGCTTTTAATTTCAGACAAGAATTATGAAGACAGGGAGGATGACATTGATGAAATGGATCATGATTTGTTTTTGGGGAGTGACTAGATGTGCACATAATGAAGACCAGACATTAAAGAAGTTCATTTGGAAATGGCTGATCTGACATTGTTTGTTGATAGTTCTTGTTTAAGGAACCACTGTGAAGCATTGAAAGCTGCCTATGTGCGCTGTTTTAAAGACCCTAGAAAGTATCCTCTTTGTCGAATAGAACTTAAGTGCAGGTGGCAGAATTGATTACCTTTACGAGAAGTTGCTGCTCATCTGAGAATCTGAATGTGACTATTTACACAGATAGCTAGTATGGTTTTGGTGGTGTTCATGATTATGGTCAGCTATGGTCACAGAGGGGTTTATGACATCCTCAGGAGCTCCTATTAAAAGTAGTATGTAAATATTGGATTTAATGGGAGCAATTCAGAAACCAAAAGTAGTAGTCATTACATGCACAGCCCATAAGACTGGCAAACATTTGGAAATAAATATGTAGACCAAATGGCAAGGTCCTGTGCCTTAGAGAAGGAGTCCATTGTACAGGGACGTTATAATTATGGGTTTAAGATCGATACAACACAAAATCTAAATAGTTTAAATTGTTTCTTCATGGATTCAATGCAAACTTCTTTGAGTGAATTGAGAGAGTTATAGGGGGAGGCCCCTAAAAATGAGAAAAAAAAATGGGAAACATTTGGTTATAGAAAGAATTATCATGATTTGTTTGTAAATGAAGAGCAGAAATATATTTTGCCAAACTGCATGCTGCAGCCCATGTCTAAATATTTGCATAATCAGACTCATGCAAGAAAAGATAGTCTGGTTAGAATTGTCAATAAGAACTTGCAGAATACAGGATTTTGACAAGTTGTTGAAGATGCATATAGCCGTTGTTTGTCATTGAAATACCTAGGGTAGAAAACTGTTACAGTAATGAATCACATTGCCAAATCAGAAAGCCCATTTACAAGATAAAAGGCGGATTTTATATAGATGCCACATTGTAATGGCTTGAAGTATGACCTGGTAATTATCTGCCTGTTCTCCAAATGGGTGAATGTAAGGAGAGCAGAATAGCCATACAGTTGCAGAATTATTGTTGAAAGAATAAAATCCTTATTTTGGTCTACCAACTTATATTGAGCGTGATCGTGATGCATATTTCAAGGATGAAGTGTTGTATCATTCAACTATTTTATTTTAGTTATCAAACAAAATCTTTTGGTTTAGTGGCATTCTGAAGAGTAAACTGGCAAAAGTGTGTGTTTCAACTGGCCCGAAGTGACCTGATGCTCTTCCTCTTGTTCTGATGAATTTAAGAAGCATTCCTGCCAGAGAGACTAGTTTATCTCCACATGAACTCGTTATGGGTAGAGCAGTGAGACTCACATATGTGCCTTCAGCTTTACTAGTTTCAATAACAGATTACATTGTGCAAGATAACTGTAAAGTTCTAGCTGATAAAGGGAAATTGGTCTCTTATAAGATGAATGTGGCAACAGAAGATTACAAAGACATATCTTGTCACAGATTGAATGCAGGCAATTGGGTTGTAATTCGTAAACATATTCATAAGGGCTGTTTCAACGAAAGATGGAATAGGCCCTACCAAGTGATAATGACCTCAGTGGATCCACGCTGCTCACACAAGAGCGAGTGTAGCTGAAGCAGTGGATGAGACCATTGATCAAGGCACATAGTGTGCTGAAGATCAAGCTCAAAGTCTAGTTTGTAGCGTCAATCCAGTAGGTGGTGAAGAGTTTTCAAGTGCAAAAGTTTCAGGTGAGTGAAAGTTCTGATGAAGAATCTGAAACTCCTAAGTCCAGTTTCAGAGTGAAGAGATGTTACCGTGCAAAATATTAAAACATGAGTGGCAGCAGAAAGAAGTAGCCTCTGTGCAGAATAGTAACAAAGACGCAGTAGAAAGTTAAGGTTACAAAGACTCCTTTTGGAAGAAAGAAGTACACTGTAAATGAAGCAGATAAAGACAAAATTGATCTAAGTTCAAGTCAGAGTTCAGGATTGGGGTCAAGTCAAAGCCTGGTGGAAGACAAAGAAATAGAGACTGTTGTTGAAAGATAAAAGTACTGTCATGTAGGAAGTTGACTCTGTATATTCTATACCAAAGTAAGGTATAGTGTGGACAGAGCCCAGTGAATCCTCAGAGGAATAGCAGAGGCTAAAGTAGATAATACCTTACTTTCTTTTGTGGTAGTGTGGTTGAGCAGTCAGGCTTATAAAAGGGTAATGTTAAGCATTTGTTGTACACACACAAGAAATTTTGTCACACACTCGAAGTCTGAAACTAGACCAATAGTTTGTATAAAAAGTTATTTTGTTTTATTTCTAGAACCAAGATTTACTTAGTAGCAGGTAAGTTATACTTTTCATACAATCTTACTTTTCAAAAGGCAGTAAGCACTGGTTTTGAAGGAGCATTCAGATTACTTATGAAGTTGAGAAATCGGTTTGTAAGCTGTTCAAAAACACATGAAATTACTCTGATTAATTTGTAGTAACCTTACTAGTTTGGCATGAAACGCAACACCAAACACAGTTCAAGCAACACAGGACACCAGTAAACAAGTTAACTCTTTTAAAAGTACTAAGAAATGTTGTTGCGGAACAAGACCGTTGAACACTTAGAAGATTATTCAGAGAAAACCCATCATACAATCCTATGGAGAAAAACGAAGCTCTAAGTTTACAGGTAAGTAAACTGTTTTGGATATGGAATTTTTTTGGGGGTTGGGGGGGGTAGAACCAAGGTTCAGGTTGGCACTCGAGGGGCACCACCAGCAGCACTAGGGTGGATGGGTGCAGAGTACAGGGTGACAATGACAGCCTACAAGAATGCCATATGCAAGCACCACCAACTCATTTGAGCCACCAAAACGACCTCCTTCAAGGAACGCATTGACAACAACGCGCAGAACAGCAAAGAGCTCCTCAACATGGTGAAGGAACTCTCCAACCCCAGCTTCTGCTCCAATGACATCCTGCCATGGCAAGACCCTTGCGACTCCCTAGCCACCTTCTTTCACCGCAAGATCGCAGACATCCATGACCGCTTCAACACCCAGACCCTCCCGACGGCCACCGACAACAGAGACTCACCGCCCCCCAGCCACACCAACCTCCTGCTCTCCTGAACCCACGTCAACACAGTCAAAATCATGAACATCATCCACTCCGGCTCACCATCCGACCCCTGCCCTCATCACATCTTCAACAAAGCAAGCTCCATCATCGCACCCCAACTCCAGAAGACCATCAACAGCTCCTTCGAGACTGCCACCTTCCTGGAAAGCTAGTAGCACGCCGAGATCAACGCCCTACTCAAGAAACCCAAGGACTCAAGAACTTCCGGCTCATCTCCCTGCTCCCGTTCCCGGCAAAGTCATAGAGAAAATCGTCAACAGGCAACTGACCCGCTTCCTCGAGGAGAACAACACCCTGGATCTGTTTCAATCTGGTTTCCGCAGCAACCACAGCACTGAAACCGCCATTATCGCTGCCACCAATGACATCAGGACCCTGCTGGATAACGGCGAAACCGCGGCCCTCATCCTCTTGGACCTCTCGGCCGCCTTTGACACCATCTGCCACCTCCCTCTACGCATACGCCTCCACAACGCAGGGATCCGCGACAAAGCCCTGGACTGGATCACCTCCTTCCTCACCGACAGAACGCAGATGGTCCACCTCCCTCCATTCCGTTCTGAAGCCACCATGATCACCTGCGGCGTACCCCAAGGATCATCCCTCAGCCCAACCCTTATCAATGTGTACATGACATAGCTCGCCAACATCGTCCGATCACACAACCTCAACATCATCTCTTACGCCGACGACACCCAGCTGACCCTCTCTCTCACCAAAGACCCCACCACCGCCAAAACCAACCTCCACGAAGGAATGAAGGCCGTCGCCGAATGGATGAAGAACAGTCACCTGAAACTGAACTAGGACAAGATGGAGGTCCTCCTCCTCGGCTCCACCCTCTCCACCAGGGACAACTCTTGGTGGCCGACCGCACTGGGAGCTGCACCGACACCCACCGACCACGCACGGAACCTGGGAATCATCCTGGACTCATCGCTCTCAATGACCAGGCAAATCAACGCTGTCTCCTCCTCCTGCTTCAACACCCTCCGCATGCTTCGCAAGATCTACAGATGGATCCCCACTGGAACCAGAAGGACGGATACTCATGCCCTCGTCAGCAGCAGACTGGACTATGGCAACGCCCTCTACGCTGGAACCAAGACCAAACTCCAGAAAAGACTACAACGCATACAGAACGCCTGCGCACGCCTCATCCTCGGCATTCCTAGCCACACCCACTTTGCAGCTCACCTGAGAGACCTGCACTGGCTCCCAGTCAACAAGCGGATCACCTTCAAGCTCCTCACCCACGCTCACAAAGCCCTCCACAATGCTGGTTCAGCATACCTCAACAAACCACTCACCTTCTACACCCCGAACCGCCAGCTCCGCTCCACTGACCTTGCCCTCGCCAATGTTCCACGCATCCACAGGACGACCACCTCCTACCTCACTGCCAAGACATGGAACACCCTCCCCACCCACCTGCGACAGACTCAGGACAGGCTGACCTTCAGAAGACGTCTCAAGACCCGGCTGTTTGAGCAGAAGCTGCCCCCCTCAGCGCCTTGAGACCCTCACGGATGATTAGTGTGCTCTACAAATGCTTGATTGATTGAATGTTAGCCAATTGGGCTAGAGGTCACCTCGGTTAGGGCTGCTCATGGGCAGGCCACTTGGTCTTGGGAACCAAGCTCCTAGGGTTAAGGTCAGGGCAAAGGGGGTCCCAGGTGTGCACCAAGTCCACACCACTAGTGGCGTTTTGGTGCATGGTGCTCAGGAGGTGTCGGGAGCTTAACACTTTACTATGGAGGATGTCGGTTGCGGAAAAGGACTGCAGGCTGGAACCACAAGCCTGGATGAAGGGAACCAATGACTGGAGGAGGAAGTTGAAGAGTTGCTGGATACCTGTCATGAAAACACTGTTACTGGGCATGAAAGATGTTTAGACTGTGCTGTTTAGTAATAATTGAGCCTGATATTCATAGTTGCATGTAGCAATGCTTGTTTGCTGGTTATAACGCTGTGGAGGATTACTCCAATGTTTGTTTGCTGTCTGTGCGTGCTCTCACGTTGAATTGGTGCGCTCCACTCACGCTGTCACACACGTGCAACACTGCCTATAAAAAGGCTCACCGGTTCCCTGCCGACGCTTCGCTTCTTTCGGCTTGCGCGTCACTTTGGAGCTTCCAGGCTCTCGATCTCCGCACCCGGACCCCGCCCTCACCCGGACCTCGCCCTTCACTGAGGGGGCACGACAGCTGCAGCCTACCTGGCTCCTTGTGGCAGAGCCCAGCAATCACCGGACTCCTCTTCGGTTTCCTGTGATCACAGGAGCGCTTCCAGTGCCGGCAGAGACGAGTCTCCCGGCTTCCGGTTTTCTCATCGGAGCAGTTTGACAGGCGGACCTGCCTCTCCCTTCCGGCTTCAGGACTTGGATTCCCGGAGACACCGAAGGCATCAAAAGAGGAGAGTAAGACCTTTCTATGTTTTTGGGCCAAGAAACAAACATTGGCAATAGCAATTCGGATCTGGTGCAATTACAAAGAGACCTTGGCAAAGGAAAATTGAACTGTTCCTAGAATTTCTAATTATGTACAATTCCTGGTTATGTACAACGCCCAGTATTCAATATTGATATGTTGTAGTGATTGAACTACAGTGATTGATGTTAGATAGCAGTGTCTTGTGGGGCTTGTTCTTTCTTTCTTGTTTCCCTAGTTTTCACAGAATCCCCTTTAAAGACCTCACGTAGTAAGTGTAAGGTAAGAAAGAGCGCTGCATGCCAATTGTTATGGTTACTACTAACCAGTTAATAGAACGGTAAAGTGTAATGCTCATGCATCTCATGCTCTGTATCTCTTAAGGTGATTAAAGACTGCTAGACTGCAATTAAGTTTAGTGAACGTTAGAACCTTGCGCACGAAGTACAGGAATGGGCTTGTAAATCAGTAGGTATGCATGTATGTTTTTACTAGCATTTGTGATACTTGAGAAGTTAGGAAGGATGTCCTAAATGATGATTCTTTAATGCAGCTCAGCATTTAATCAAACAATACTGATCCGTGAAGGCCCAGAGTACTTCAAAGAGAGAAACGGTCATCTCAAGAAGAGATCCAGTGTTGTTTTTCTCTCTCTCACTTTCCGTCCCATCCACTACCCCTTTCCGTCCCCGCTTCCCTTCCCCTTTAGGGGTCAGCACTTGTGACAGGTGTTGTATTCCTTGTCACATTTGTTGGTTTCTGGAGGTGTTGGGATTAGTCATCATCAAGACGGAAAGAACCTGGACTTCTGAAGTGGCACGCCTGACAGAAAGTGAAGCCAAAAATAAAAAAAAGTCCTTATTTCCTCTTGTGTGTGACTAATCCCATGGAGGACATGGACATCAACCAGTTAGCAGAGTTGGTGCGTAAAATGAATGACGAAATACAGGACCTACGTTTAGAAAACCAATCCCTTAGGCAAGAACTAGACCACACCAGGGACGAGTTGGAGAGCACTAGAGACGGTTTTACCTCTTGGAGGGATGCAGGGGAAGCCAAAAAACCTATTCTAACACCACCTAAGTTTGGAGTACCATTTCAAACTCAAACCCAGGGCTCAAGTTTGGGTCAAGGCCAGTCTGCTCATATCACAGTTGTCTCTCCACAACCGGTTCCCTTAGCCAATCCAGAGCGCTTCTCGGGAGACAGTGCTCATTTTACCACCTTTATGAGTCAATGTCAGTTACACTTCTTATGTAAACCCCACATTTTCACTTCAGACACCACAAAGGTAGCCTTTATAATCTCTTATTTAGGGGGGGTAGCGGCAAATTGGGCCATGCCACTGGTGGATAAAAATGACCCCCTTCTACATAATCTAACCAATTTCAAAGCAGCAATGTCTAGTTTATTTGCGAAACATGTTTTTCTTCAAGCTTCCGATAACGAGTTACTCAATCTACGCCAGGGGTCTCGGGATTTAATTTCCTACGTGACCACCTTTAACCGCTTGTTAGCTGAAACACAGTGGCCAGAAGACAAAAGAACATCCTTATTTTACCGAGGGCTTAGAGAGGAATTGAAGGATTCCTTGGCACACATAGTGAACCTACCTACTGATTTCACCGAATTTCAGGACCTCGTAGTCAAGTTAGATCATAGACTAGGTGAAAGAAGAACAGAAAGACCGAAGGCAGATTTCAGGACTTTACACTTCAAATCAGAGAAAAAGGTTACTGAGGATAGGAATGCCCAGGTTGAGCCTATGCAGATTGGAGGAATCAAAGGACCCCTTACACAAGATGAAAAGGATAGAAGAAGGAAAGCCAATTTGTGTCTTTACTGTGGGAAGGCAGGTCACTTCGCTAAAGAGTGTCCAATCCGGCCAGCCAAGAAGAAACTTTTGGCCACGATTCAAGACCAGGAATCGGAAAACTAGTAGTCTCGAGGAAAGGAGAGGTCGATTCCTCGGGAGGCACTTTTAAGATCTCTCAGTACATAACTAGTATTACTAAACATGTACCTCGTCATTTCACGATACGAATGATTTTGATCCTGGCCAATCAACAAAAACATAGCATACCAGTACTTATTGATTCAGGAGCTACCGGAAGCTTTTTCGACCTAGGATTCGCTGAAACTCTAAATTTGAATAAGATTCCCAAGAAAGAACCAGAACCCGTGCGAGCTGTAGATGGTTCGGCACTTTCATCTGGTTTAATTAAGTTTCACACTTCTCCACTACTTCTTCTATCCGACAATGGTCATACTGAACTGACGGTATTTGATTTAATTGACACGCCAGCATTTGGTGTGATCTTAGGCATTCCTTGGTTGGAGCTCCATAACCCAAAGATTGATTGGGTTAAGCGTACAGTAATTTTGGACTCCACACACTGTAAAGTTCATTGTTATCAAGAGCATAGAGATCCTGAATTACCCCTAATCTGTGCTGCCACCCAACCCAATGCTGTCGAGTTGCCAGTTGAAATCCAAGATTTTGCAGACGTTTTTGACCCTGTGAAAGCAACCAAGCTACCCCCTCATAGGGTTTACGACTGCAGGATTGATTTAATTCCTGGAGCAGTGCTACCCTGCAGTCGGATTTACGCACTCACTGAACCTGAAAACCAGCATCTACGGACTTATTTGGACGAGTTGTTGGAGTTGGGTTTCATTCGGCATTCCACTTCCCCGGTCTCATCTCCGTTGTTTTTTGTGGCAAAAAAGACTGGTGATTTGAGGGCCTGCATAGACTATCGTGCAGTGAACAAAGTTACAATTAAAAACCGATACCCATTGCCTCTGATTCCTGTGCTACTAAACCAGGTTAAGGGATCTACAATTTACACCAAACTGGATCTCCGTGGGGCTTACCACTTGATCCGAGTAAAAGAAGGTGACGAGTGGAAGACGGCCTTCCGCACCAAATTCGGACTTTTCGAATATACAGTGATGCCCTTCGGTCTTTGCAATGCTCCAGCAGCCTTCCAATACTTCATTAATGAAGTTTTGCATGAGCTGTTGGACGTCTGCGTCATTGTATATATCGACGACATTCTGATTTTTTCCAAAAATCCTGAGGATCATGTGTTACATGTCA
Organism: Lissotriton vulgaris; assembly: GCF_964263255.1. Taxonomy (NCBI): domain Eukaryota; kingdom Metazoa; phylum Chordata; class Amphibia; order Caudata; family Salamandridae; genus Lissotriton; species Lissotriton vulgaris. The sequence continues at coordinate 446,719,982 of NC_141685.1, forward strand.
GATCGGTCTTACAGAAACTACGGGATAACTCCTTGTTTGTCAAATTAGAGAAATGTGTTTTTAATACATCAACAGTAGAATTCCTAGGTTACTGGTTATCACCAGAAGGAATAGTCATGGATCCCAAAAAAGTAAAAGCAATTCTGGATTGGCCTACCCCCACATCGGTCAAAGAAATCCAAAGAATTTTGGGTTTTGCAAACTTCTACAGGAGGTTTATCTCAAAATTCTCGGAAATCGTGGTGCCAATTACAAGCCTTCTACAGAAAGGAAAAAAAAATTTCAATGGAGTGCCGAAGCAGAACAAGCCTTTGACATTTTAAAGAAAGCCTTTACTTCTGCTCCCATTTTAACGCATCCCGACCCGGACAGACCATTTTTTGTTGAAGCAGACGCTTCGCAATCGGCAATTGGAGGAGTACTGCTGCAAAAAGACACAAATTCAGGAAACTTCCACCCAATAGCCTTCTTTTCTAGAAAACTGCTACCAGCTGAACAGAACTACACAATTGCCGAGCGCGAACTTCTGGCAATCAAGGCTGTCTTTCAAGAATGGAGACATCATCTCCTGGGAGCCAAACATACAATAACCATATTCTCGGACCACAAAAATTTACAATTCTACTCCACCGTGAAGGCCTTCACACCGCCGCAGATGCGGTGGTTGCAATTCTTTAGCGAATTCGATTTCATTATTACCTATAGGCCTGGAACCAAACAATTGTTGTCCGATACTCTTTCACGTCTGGTTTGCGATAAAAGTTGTGAGACAGGAAAAGGACAACAGAACATAATAACCATAGAAAAGGTTTGTGCAGAAGTCACTCAAGTAGATTTTTTATCGATGCTCAGGGACCAGATCAAAGACCTGGATCAAAGCGATTGGCTCTCACAAAAGCTGACTTCAGTATCAGATGGTATATTTTATCTAAAAGACAAAATATACCTTCCCAAAGAAGACCTGAGAGAACTAGCGATTAAATGGAATCACGATCTAGCCTTAGTCGCTCATCCTGGCATTACCAAGACTACTGAGTTATGTCAAAGATATTTCTGGTGGAAGGGAATGAAGTCGGACATACAGCAATATGTTCAAGCCTGTCCGGTCTGTGCCAGACAAAAAATTTCACACTCATTCCCCGTAGGTCTGTTACAACCAATGGAAGTACCCCCAACACCGTGGCATACTATCAGTGCAGACTTCATCACAGATTTACCGAGATCATCAGGAATGACCACAGTTTTGGTGGTTGTGGATTTGCTGTCAAAAATGGGACATTTTGTTCCTTTACCTAAACTTCCTTCGGCAGTAGAATTCAGTAATGTGTTTCTAACCAACATTGTTAGATTACACGGTTTGCCACAAAAGATTATCTCAGACAGAGGTCCCCAATTCCTATCAAAATTCTGGAAACAACTGAGCACACAATTAGGAATAGCTTTAGCGTTGTCTTCGGCTTTCCATCCTCAGACTGATGGTCAGACTGAAAAGGTGAATCAATACCTAGAACAAAGTCTGCGTTGCTTAACCACCACTTTGTCCTCAGAATGGATAGATGCCCTGCCTTTAGCTGAGTTTACTTATAACAACACAGTACACTCCGCTCTTGGTTGTTCTCCATTTTATTTTCTCACTGGCCAACATCCCAGAACCCTACCAATAGTATTTCCTGAGAAAGACACTACCATGCCTGCAGTTTCCGATAGACTGGCCAGTTTGCGTAAGTTTCAAGAAAATGTGAAAGAAACGCTGATTAAACAAAAAGGAAAGATGAAATTTTATGCAGACCGACATAGGACACCAGCGCCAGTTTATAAACCAGGGGATCAGGTTTGGCTTTCAACCAAGAATATACAAATTGAGGGACCTAAGAAACTAAAACCAAGGTTCATTGGTCCATTTCCCATTGAAAAAATTGTAAATCCTGTTTCTGTGAAATTGACCCTTCCCCAAGACTACAAGATCCATCCGGTGTTCCATGTATCCTTGATTAAACCTGTGCATCCTGACAGTCCCGATTCTCCGCCCCCTCCAATTGTTGTTGGAGACCATGTTGAGTATGAAGTCAAGAAAATCCTGGACTCAAAGAGACTGAGGGGGCGTTTGTATTATTTGATTGATTGGAAGGGTTATGATAGTTCTGAGAGATCATGGGAACCGGAGTATAATGTCCACGCCCCCCGTTTGATTCGCTCTTTCCACGCTCAGAATCCCACTAAACCGCGACCCTTGAGGAGGCCTTTGGGGGGAGGAACTGTCATGAAAACACTGTTACTGGGCATGAAAGATGTTTAGACTGTGCTGTTTAGTAATAATTGAGCCTGATATTCATAGTTGCATGTAGCAATGCTTGTTTGCTGGTTATAACGCTGTGGAGGATTACTCCAATGTTTGTTTGCTGTCTGTGCGTGCTCTCACGTTGAATTGGTGCGCTCCACTCACGCTGTCACACACGTGCAACACTGCCTATAAAAAGGCTCACCGGTTCCCTGCCGACGCTTCGCTTCTTTCGGCTTGCGCGTCACTTTGGAGCTTCCAGGCTCTCGATCTCCGCACCCGGACCCCGCCCTCACCCGGACCTCGCCCTTCACTGAGGGGGCACGACAGCTGCAGCCTACCTGGCTCCTTGTGGCAGAGCCCAGCAATCACCGGACTCCTCTTCGGTTTCCTGTGATCACAGGAGCGCTTCCAGTGCCGGCAGAGACGAGTCTCCCGGCTTCCGGTTTTCTCATCGGAGCAGTTTGACAGGCGGACCTGCCTCTCCCTTCCGGCTTCAGGACTTGGATTCCCGGAGACACCGAAGGCATCAAAAGAGGACAGTAAGACCTTTCTATGTTTTTGGGCCAAGAAACAAACATTGGCAATAGCAATTCGGATCTGGTGCAATTACAAAGAGACCTTGGCAAAGGAAAATTGAACTGTTCCTAGAATTTCTAATTATGTACAATTCCTGGTTATGTACAACGCCCAGTATTCAATATTGATATGTTGTAGTGATTGAACTACAGTGATTGATGTTAGATAGCAGTGTCTTGTGGGGCTTGTTCTTTCTTTCTTGTTTCCCTTGTTTTCACAGAATCCCCTTTAAAGACCTCACGTAGTAAGTGTAAGGTAAGAAAGAGAGCTGCATGCCAATTGTTATGGTTACTACTAACCAGTTAATAGAACGGTAAAGTGTAATGCTCATGCATCTCATGCTCTGTATCTCTTAAGGTGATTAAAGACTGCTAGACTGCAATTAAGTTTAGTGAACGTTAGAACCTTGCGCACGAAGTACAGGAATGGGCTTGTAAATCAGTAGGTATGCATGTATGTTTTTACTAGCATTTGTGATACTTGAGAAGTTAGGAAGGATGTCCTAAATGATGATTCTTTAATGCAGCTCAGCATTTAATCAAACAATACTGATCCGTGAAGGCCCAGAGTACTTCAAAGAGAGAAACGGTCATCTCAAGAAGAGATCCAGTGTTGTTTTTCTCTCTCTCACTTTCCGTCCCATCCACTACCCCTTTCCGTCCCCGCTTCCCTTCCCCTTTAGGGGTCAGCACTTGTGACAGGTGTTGTATTCCTTGTCACATTTGTTGGTTTCTGGAGGTGTTGGGATTAGTCATCATCAAGACGGAAAGAACCTGGACTTCTGAAGTGGCACGCCTGACAATACCAGGACACTGTCGGTCGGGCACCTCAGAAATCCGGGGATGCGAGTGCAGGGGTGTAATTTTTATGTCTGGTTCTTCTCACCGGTTCAGGTCGTGGTTGCGGGGATCCTTCAGGTTGAGGTGGCAGGCGTCAAGGAGAAGGTCGGTGGAGGTCATCCAACGCTGGAAAATAGGTCAGGATCGCAGGGAAAACCTCCCTGTGGTTTTGGGCCACTCGAACACGGGCTGTTGGCGTCTGGGTCAAAGTAGTGAGGACTCGCGGATCAGGCTGGATCTGGAGTCCTGGCTTGGTTTGGTGTTGGACAAATCCGGTATCCACAGGAGAGGAGAGTCGTTGGGAAGGCAGGGCAGGTCCCCTGGGTTCTTAGAGGCTGCTGGCTGCAGGACATGCTGTTTTTAGCTTGCAGAGATTCCGGAGAAGGAGACAGGCTGGTAGGGCTTGGGCCAAAGCAGTTGTCATTGTCTGCCTCTTCTGCAGCACGGCTCTTCGGTCCTCTTTACTTGTCACGTCGAATCTGGCTACTACCTCCAGCCCTGAACTCCGAAACCAATTGGCTATTGTCCTAAGGGCGACTACGTCCTTGGGGTGCTCACCCCACGTGAGGGTGGGACCATCCCTTTCCCTGATTGGAGAGTGCCTGCCCATCACAAGATGGCGGGCACTGGAGTGTGGGCTTCACTTTGCCTCCCCCACCTATGGGGTGTGGTTGGCAGAGGTGGGCACACCTTCTGGGCTGGTCTACTTTTTACAGCCTGTCTTCCTGCCAGAAATGGAGTGAGACAGGAAGGGGGCTTGCGCCTGATAGCAGGAGAGGCGGGGTTGCTTTGTAAAGGTGGATAAGGTCTTTGAAGATTTCCTTCCACAGATGGCTCTTCTGGAGCTGGGGAGGTGTGAACACCTCCACACAATAAAGTCTTTGTTCCTGGTCCCAGGGAGCGAAAGCTTCCACCCCGGGGTCTAGAAAATTAGCTCATCAGTTCAGGTTTATATTTCTGAGATGTGTTATACCAAACATCCAAGGATTCAGTAAAGCCATCATGGTTCTAGGAAACTCGTAGTGACAGTTTCCAGACCATATACTCGGGATGGCTTTACAGAACACTTGTAATATCTAAGAACGGCCTTCAATATTATAGGGGTCTGTCTGCTCATGCAGATAGGCCCTTATATGAGACGTAGTGCACCCTATCTTAAGGGTGACTTACCTAGGCATCATGTAGTGATGGGCAGGCATGGCACACACGGATGTGTGCTATGTCTAGTCTTCACTTGTAGTTGCACCGAAACACGCAGGCTGCAATGGCAGTGGTGCATGTTTGTGGTGGGAGGTCGCTGAGGGTGGCACAATACATGCTGCAGCCCCCAGAGGCCTTTCCCTGGTTACCATGCCCTTGGGACCATAGGTACCCTTTACAAGGGGCTTACATGTAAGACAGGGTTGCTGCCAACTGTGGAAAGTACAGTTTAGGGAAAGAACACAGTCCCTGGGAACCCTTTTTGATGGGGACCCAGGGTGCACACAGTCAAATTGCATCGGGTATCTGGCAAAAAAGTTAAGGGAAACCATGCAGAAAGGGCACTTTTCTACATACTGTTAACCAGAAATCGATCCACAGAGACAGTTGGATTCAGAAACTAGTAAGAGTGAATCACCAATTGCAAAGAGATCAATGGAAAGGAGAGTTTCAAATCAAAAGTATGTTGCGCCTGACTGGGTGTATTTAGCCACAGTATCATAAGAAGAAACAGCAATTTGCGGAGGAATATTCCTTGGTGAACAAGTGTCAAACTAAATTTGAGAGTGAATCTGAGACTGAGGAAGAACCACCTTGAAAGTAAAACAGAGACTTTTTGAATAAAAGGTGAAACTAGGTTTGATATAAAGACATTTCGTTTTTTAAAAGTTTTTTTTTAAAGCTGTGATCAGAGACTGAATCTAACGGATTTGGAGCAACATTGTTTTGAAATTGATACATGAACTTTGAAAAAGGGCTAAAAAAAAGATTAACTATGATTTTAGATTTGATTGTTTTAATGACAAGAAAATAAGAAGAAAATTATTGATTAAACATTTTTTTTGTTGATTTATTGATTTTCAATTCGTCAGGACCGGAGGCGAGGTTTGTGCTATCTATCACTTTCTTCATCTTTATTCACAGCAGCTATTTCACTATCAGCATGAGTTCCCATGAGTCAACGGAACTTAGTTGAACCAAATCAACAAAAGATTGTCAATGTCCAATCAGACTGCAGCCTTCATGATATAGTCCCTTGTCCATATCAGGAGTGCCTTTTCTTCGCTGTTCGCAGCCAAGATAAGTCACTAATTTCCTTCTTGATAACAGTTTTGCAAATTTGTTTGTTTTCTGGTGTTAATGCGTAGCGTTAATGACCATTGGTTTCTTAATGGTGTGCATGTGGCAACATGATTGCTTTTCACTGATTTTGCTGCAGGAACGCTTCCCTTTCAGTGGCGGCTGGTGAGTTTTGACAGTGGTGAGGCGTAAAATGATTGTCATACTGCACCGTAGCGAGCGAGCGAGCCCGTACAACTCCCCTGAGAAATATTTGAAAAAAAAGTGGACAAATGGTGCATTTCCAAGCAAATCTGAGAAAGCAGGAAGGTTAATAAAGCAATTGTGAAAGTGCAGTTATTACATTAATAAAGAGATGTCTTCTACTCTAAATCCTTTTTACTCTTTAACCCTTTCGATGCTGATGACGAGCTCAGCTCGTCATCACCCACGGGTGTCATGTGCTGATGACGAGCTGAGCTCGTCATGGTGCCACTAAAATGGCAATTTCCAGCACAGGGGGGGGGGGAACGCCCAGCAGCCATGTGGTTAAACCTACTTATTCAGCGTGCTACAGTTGTGGACATGCTGGCATCTACATGCCCTGCTGTACACCCACCGGAACTCAAGAATTGATACTTGACCCCTTTGCACAGTTGTTTAATGCTGCTGCTACCTTTAAATCACATGTATATATTTACAGACATCGGAGTACGTTCAACAATGGTATTTAACACAAAAATACTTTTACTCAGTAATTCCTAGTTACATCATCATTTTAATCTGTTATGGCACAGAGTTAGTTTTTCATTTCTTTAAAAACAGGAGAAGTGTACGATATTCAAACTTTCATTCCCAATGCATTTCGGGCCCCTTGGTCCTTCTTCAGGGGCTTGAATCTACAACAAACGTAATCAAACCTTTAATTAAATTAATTACAATGCGCAGGGGATTGTCAAATAAAAATCAGATGATAACAATAATTACATGCACATGTACTGTTGCAAGCTGATAAAATAAACAATAGAAAAATGCTGATGAATAAAAAAAAAAGACCATGAGAGCAAAGTGAAAGACAGGCTTAGTGTGAAGGGAAAACCTCAATATATTCTCCAAAAGAGCTCTTCCTTATGTGTACACCACCACTCATCACCAACAGCATGATCAATCTGTTAGAAGGTGCACAGGCACCTCAAAGGTGGTCAAAATAATCAGAAGAAACGTGCCGTGGCACCTTCAGTATGGAATGACACTTTGTTTAACCAAACATCCGTGCTTAACTGTCCGGGAACTAGCTCTATAGGCAAAAAGCCAACAAAGCACATGTTGCTTAATGATAGCCATACGATCTTCTTGCTTGCCTGGCTCCCCCCACTCGTTAAAAGCACTCCTCCTCATCTGTAAACAACTATGCGTTAACCTGCCCCGATCTCCTCTGCACTCGCTCGACTCTACTCCTGAAACCACAAAAAAGCATCACAAACTTTGTCACGGTTACTACACAACCATAAACAATCCTTATAATTACCCCTTCCTCCGCGTTACAGCAGGGCTTACCTCTACATCTGCTCCCAAAGCTGCCATGAACCGCTCACAGTGCTTTCCCGATCCTTTACACTCCACGAGACCCGTACGTACTTAAAGACCGATGATGGACTAAATGCAGAAGCCAACCTTAGCTGTCTGTAGCCCTCACTGCGGGCACCATTTTGAGATGGTGAAAATGACCAGATAACATATATACTACTCATTCTACCTGACCTCATCATTCCAATGGGTAACACTGCCATCTATCATGTCATTCCAAGTGAAACCACCCCTAATATCTCACATAAAACTGAAATCAAGCTAGAATGTGTCACGTACAAGTGCAGTGATTACAGGCAGTCTCTAATGTGACAGACTGTGCTGAGGCAGTCCTTAGCATGACACTGTGTTTAGGCCTAGGGACATTTTGGGGTGACTATAAAATAATATATAGTGCAGTCTGTTACACGACAGTTCAGGTACAGTGTTTATATGAGGTGACAGTCTCTGGTGTCACAGTGTTTGTCGTGGTATTCAGCAGAGTGACACTCTCTGCAGGGGCATTGCATTGTGTGCAGTGATTATCACGTCAGCCTGTGAAATGGCAGTCAGTGCAGGTACAGAGTTCACAGGCAGACTGTAATGTCAGAGTGTGTGCCGACCAGGGCAGTCATCAGTAGAGTGATAGTCTTTGTAGGGCCATTGTGTAGTGTTAGCAGTTCAGTGTTTCTACGCACACGCGCATTCCCACATCCGCAGGCCAGGCGTGGCCTGCGGGGATCAATAAAGGGAAGGACGGCCGCTCGTGGCGTCACTTCCGGCTGACATCTAAGCGTGGGCTGAGTCATTGCTCCTGAAGGCTCCGAGTGATCTGCCCCTGCGCTGCCCTTCCTAGTGGTAGCTGGGCCCAAGGTCACCCCCATCTAGCGGCCCACTACACTGGCGACGAGCGGAGGGGGCCCAACCCTCGCCCGTGCCTTGCTGTGGCCACTGGAGCACTCCGCTCCCTTGCGTGGCTTCGCCCTGCCCGAGTGTGCTGCCGGTGCTCCCTGGCGCGTGGCTGGCTGCCCCTGCCTGGGGCTGTTTGTGAAGCTCACCCGGTGCCTTATCTGCCCTGCGGTGCCTGGCTCCATCTCCATTGCTCCCCCGAGCCCGCGATCCGGCTGAGGTGCGACGCAGTGCCGTACCCCACGCATCTCGCGAGTGCGGGAAAAGAAGAGGGTGCCGAATCTCACGCATCTCGCGTGAGATCTGAAATTTGTGCCCCGGAGCTCCTGAAGCGCTCCCGAAGGCCTGGAGATGTCTAGCAGAGCTACCAGGGGTGCTCATCCGCCCTGTTCTGGACCCAACTACTGCCCGCTGCCACGGGGCTCCATTGACGGCGCGAGACCTGCCGCAGAGGCCTAGCTCACCGGCAGAGAGGGTGAAGAGGACGGAGAAAAGGAGGGAATGAGCCACGAAGTCGAGAACCAGAAAGTAAGGAGTGGGGGCACAAGAAGCGCTCAGCTAAACCCCCAACAGGCGCACACGCCGACACCGCGTCCCGCACCATGTGGCCGGCCTAGTGAGTCAGCACCTCAGCCAGAGGCCCTACGTCAGCCAGCAGACGACGAGGAAGCCGCAACTGTTCTCATTCCCTTCCAACATGCCGCGTCTGGAGTCCTACCACCTTTCGGCGAGTTGGAAAACCCCGCGACGGCGGCCCCCAGGTGGGAGATATGGATAGAACGGCTAGATAACTATTTCAGAGCGACTCGAGAAGCGGACACGACCGTCAAAAGGTCCCTCCTCCTCCACTATGCCGGAGACTAAATATATAAACACCTCCCCAACAACGGAACAGAAGATGACTACGTTGGCGCTGTCAATGCGCTCAACAACCACTTCGACCCACAGTTGAACCCATATTTCGAGGTGTTCAAGCTAGGCCAAGCACACCAGAGAGAAGGCGAGACCATGGACACGTTCTACACCCGCGTCCGAGAGCTCGCCAGCACATGCACCGGCATAAACCAACAACAGGCCATCCGGAGGCAGCTCATACAAGGGTGCCGCGACAAGACGTTACGCGGACTCATACTCCGGAAACCCGGCATCACCCTAGAAGACATCCTAATACTTGCAAGGTCGCACGACCTGTCTGATGCCCGAGCCACAGCCAAGTACCAGGCGCTGACCAAGCCACAAAGAAAAAACAGACACTGTCAAAACAGAAAAGGCCGACGCAGTGAGGCCGAAACAGAGGAATGAACAGTTCCGAAAGCCCAGAACAGAAGTGCCCAGGCCCAAATGCGGGTACTGCGGCCACGAACCTCACGCCGCGAAGGATTGCCCAGCTCAAGGCAAGACCTGCACGAACTGTGGCATCCCGAACCATTTTGCAGCAGTATGCAGACGGCGCACCAGCACCAGAAACTTCTGAGGGCAGAAGCCACCAACCAGAGCAGTCCGACAGCTAGCGATTACAGATGTAGAGACACCAGATGAGGCGCAGAAGAAACCAGTAAAGTACCTGCCAACCGTCGAGGACTCCTCAGATGACGCCGCCGCCGCCGAGGCCTACGTAGTATCGTTTGCCAAAGAACTCAAACAGCGATGAAGGCCTCAACCAACTTGTGTTGTTCAGGTAGCAGGAACGGATGTTCAGGCCGTCAAAGACACGGGGGCCTCTGTCAACGTCATGGGCCTCCAGCAGTACCGAAAGCTACTCGCCCACCAGTGGTACCGTCTAAGACCAGAATATTCGCCTACGGGTCCGACACGCCGCTACCATTGAAAGGGAAAATGGTGGTGCCTTCAAGGCAGACGACCAGGAAGTAACGGCCACCATCCACATCATCGACAGGGAAGCCGACACGCTCCTGAGTAGCCACACGGCTGAGGACCTGAAACTAATCGCATTCGCCAGAAGAATCAGAACGCACCAGGTCGAAGAGCTACTCGCACTGTTTCCAGGACTGTTCCAAGGGCTAGGCTGCATCAAATGCGAACCTATCAAGCTGCACATAGACAGAACTGTTGCCCCCGTTGCCCTACGACATCGGCGGATCCCATTCCACCTCCGGCCGCTGGTCGAGCAGGAACAAGGGGTCATCGAAAAGGTGTCCGGACCTACCCCGTGGGTGTCACCGATGGTTATCGCGGAGAAGCCCAAACAACCAGGGGCCACCCGCCTTTGCATAGACATGCGACTGCCCAACCGTGCAATAAAAAGAGAATGCCATATCACGCCCACAATGGATGACATCATTGTCAACGTCAACGGGTCCAAATGGTTCTCCAAAATCAACCTAAACGCGGGTTACCATCAACTACCCCTTGCGGAGGAGAGCCGTTTCATCACGACGTTCAGCACCCACCTGGGCCTCCGGAGGTATAAGAGGTTGAACTTCGGAGGAGCTACGCCGGCAAACAAGATGGCTGCTTAGGCTCCCGGCTCCGCCGACCTCCGCATCCCGCCACAAGATCCTGTACATTATCCTGATTTTACGCTCAGCCCCTGTGTGAATGAACTGTTCCTCATTCCGATGGTGAAATCCGGAAATTTTTATCGGCTGGTTTGACGAAGTTACATCGAGTTGAAGATTGTGGCCTACTCCAACGGTGAAGCCGGGGCCTCGAGTATCTGCAAGGCCAGGCTGCAGTGCAACAACATCGGCTGAGAGACCCAGGCAGGGTCCGGTCAATCGTAGTGGAGGCTTCATTTGCGCCCGAATTTGGAGGCGATTGTTTTCTTTGCTCAGCATTGATGGAGGAGTGACTTTGCTTGCTACTGACTGTGGGTGGTGGTCCCCGTCCTGCGGACCCGGTGTTGGTCCCCGCCGGGGTTCGGTGGGTCGGGCCCCGGCCTGCAGCATTAAGCCGGGTGAACGAGGCTGCAGAGAACGACGGGTCACCCTCCACGTTTGCCCTTTTGTGATCCTGTTTGTCCCCCCCCGGAGATGCCAGATTCACCCGGGGAGGTGATTGTGATTGGTATCAGGCGTGAGACTATGGATCGAACGGTGCCTGAGCCGTCGCTGAGGTCAATATTGGCAGAAATTTGGGCGTTTCACTCACAAGTGGATGTTTTATTGAATAAACTGGATGCAAGCCTATCTGAGATGCTTCTTGTGGTACCGGACCCTGCCCCACTGTTGGAACAGCAATCTGCAGCCATTCAAGCCGCGGCCATTTTGACTCAGTGCGAGGACCCCGTGGGGAAGCGAGTATTGAAACTATCGGATGGTGCCCTGGAAGATGGTGTCCCCGAGGTCATGAGTGTACCACCGCACCTTCCATCACTATTGACTTTGGAGGTATCGAAAGGCGTTCCCCCCCCCCCCCCCCCCCCGGAGACTTGTGTTGTAGACTCTTCTCTCATCTTGTGGTCTTCTTCTCCCTTCTTGTAGATTTTACGACTCCGGGGCAAGATACAGCGGGACTGTCCATCTAGGAGAGGGAGACTTTCTGCGTCTGAAGTTCTCGTTGGCCTACTAGCTACAAGTGGTAACGGATTGACTCTCGATGACTTCCTTCTCCTCTATGATTTCTTTGTGTGCTTTTGGGTCTCGCTGGGGAGGGTTTGTGTGCTGGTTCGAAAGGGTCAAGGTTAAGTTCAATTAGATCGGGACGGTTTGGAGTGGCTATTATGGATGTTCGATCTGCAATTGTTTGATTTAAGAGGCTGGGCGGTGTATCACGGTGCCCCCTAATTTCATTTATAAGGGTCGTTCTACATCAGTCTTTTAGCGACAGGGGGTGTCTGTTTCTGGCGGGGGGACTAAAGGGGCTGGGAGCACATACGAATAGGCCCTCCTCCATTCTTTTTCCTTCTTTTAGGGTTTTAGTTACTTGGGGCGACAGGCACGCTGCGAGTGGGGTTAGGCTGTAGCCATTTGCAGGGGTGCAGGGTGGGGGGTTGGAGGTTTTTTTTATTTTGCCTTTTTTATTTTCTATGGCCTTTTTCCCCCTTCCCTTTCTTTCCTTTAGGATCAGTACAGTTCGTGAAATATTCAGATTTCACTGTGTTCTGGAGTTTAGTGCTCACGCTTCTTATGTCATCCGGACTTCCGGGTGGGCAGGCCCTGAGAACTGGCGCTTATGAAAATGTATATTGTATTGTTGTTTACTCCGATTCATATGCTTTGGCGCCAGAGTTCCAATTATAACTGTTCCTAGGTGCATATCCTTTCTCTTGCCCTGTCCCCCATATTCTTTTGTTTGATTGTATGGCACCTGATCCGTTTATTTAGATAATATAAAATAAAACTCTATTACATCCTGTGACTTATTAATGTGTTCTAATACAAGTTCTATCCTGAATCGCTGCCGGAACTCAGGGTTGTCGGCTGATGAGCTGTGTCGTACCGTGATATAATGGGTCCTAATTATGTTTAACGGGCGGCCCCTGCGGTTGTAGGCCCATACTTGTATTTTATGAATGCTGCAATAAAGGTTTTTTAAAAAAAAAAAGAGGTTGAACTTCGGCATCTCCTCCGCAGCAGAAGTGTTCCAAAATACAATCAGGGAGCTTCTGTCAGGGCTACACCAGGAGTGCTCAACGTGAGCGATGATATACTCATCCACTCTGCCACCGACGCGGATCACCACAAATATCTCCGCGAGACCCTGAAGCGTCTGAGTGCCTCTGGAGCGACCCTCCATCGGGAAAAATGCCAATTCTTCCAGCCCTCATTGGAATTCTTCGGGTGCGTGTTCAACCAAGAAGGCATCCAAGTAGACCCAAGGAAATCCCAGGCCATCAAGACTGCCCCGGCTCCGACCACGCCGATGGAAGTGAGGAGCTTCCTGGGCATAGCCACCTACTGCGGGCGGTTTATACCCGGTCTCGCGACCAGAAGCGAACCGCTTTGAGCCCTCACCAAAACAGACGCCATCTGGCAATGGGGCCCGGTCGAAGAAGAAGCGTTCCAACGCATAAAAGACGCCCTCCTCGAAAAGGCCACCCTTGCGTACTTTGATCCAACCAAGCCAACGGAAGTGCTGGTAGATGCGAGCCCAGTAGGGCTTGGAGCAGTGCTCACCCAAGAGCAGACGCCCGGCCAGTGGGCCGCCCTAGCCTTCGCCAGCAAGGCCCTCACCCCGACCGAAGCCAGGTACGCCCAGATAGAACGAGAGGCGCTCGCCCTAAAATGGGCCTGCAAACACTTTCACTTTTATCTACGAGGTCAACTCTTCACCATGGTGGCTGACCACCAGCCTCTAGTGACTCTCTTCAAGGGGACCGCGCCCCATCCCCCGCCAAGGATCGAGCGGTGGGCTGTCCAGCTGCAACCATACGAGATGGAGGTCACATACCGTCCTGGATCCAAGAACCCAGCTGACTTCCTGTCCAGACACCCCGCGCCAGCAAATTAACCCGAGGGAGATGATGACTACGAGGAGTTTGCACACTGAGTGGCCCTCACATTGTGCCCCCAACGCATGTCCCTGGAAGAAGTGAAGGAAGCAGCCGCCACCGATGCGGTGTACCGCAAGACCATCCAAGCGGTACAGGGAGGCTCCTGGACCGACTACCTCCGGCAAGCCAATGGATGGACGCCCGAGGAGAGAAAGAATCACTTACCAAGATGTGGAGAGTCCGCCACGAGTTGAGTGCCACTGAGGAAGGCATCCTTATGAGAGGGCACCGGCTGGTGATCCTGCAAAGCCTCAAGCAACGAGCAGTCCAACTAGCCCAAGGAGGCACCAAGGTGTCGTTAAGATGAAGTCACGCATGAGAGAGAAGGTATGGTTGCCGGAGTTGGAGGCAATGGTGGAAGAGTGGGCCAGGCAATGCCTGCCATGCCAGATGACCGGGGGTCCGGAGAGGCCACTGCCCGTCATCACCGAAGAGGCCTGCACCGTCCCATGGTCGAAGATCAGCATGGACTTCGGCAGCTTCCCGGGAGGCCGGCATACCCTGGTCATCATCGACGCCTACTCGAAGTACCCCATAGTGGAGCCCGTGGTGTCAACAGCCTTCAGCCACGTGGGTCCCATACTGGAAAAGACATTCACAATGTTTGGATTCCCGCAGGAGGTCCGCAGCAACAACGGACCCCCGTTCCAAGGGGCTGAATTTGCGACGTTCCTCCAGCAACGAGGAATCACCCATCGATGCATCACACCCCAATGGCCTCAGGCCAACGGGGATGTGGAGAGATTCATGCGGACTCTAAATAAAATGTTCCGAATCTCCACCGTGGAAGAAGCGGACCCTGAACACCGACTGTGCGAGTTCCTGAGGGAGTACAGGAGCACCCCGCATTGCACCACCCAACGGAGCCCCTGGTCCCTGATGCTGCAAGGACCAAGGCAAGACCTCCTCCCAGCCATGCCGGGATGGTCGCCCCTTCCCCCGGATGCAGAGGGCACGCAAGAAAGGCGAAGGCGGCAGAATGAAGAAGCCAGCAGACGCCGGTGGGCAACCCCTCGGAGGCTCCGACCCGGAGCGACTGTCATCCTCCAGAAGCGCCGCCAAGAGGGAAAATTCTTGACCAGGTATGAACCAGGCACCTGGACCGTCACCGCAACACGTGGCTCAATGATCACCGCTCGCCGGGGAGAGGAGGAACGCGTCATGGTTTAAGGAAGTCTCGCTAGACCACCGCTCAGAGACCATCGTCCTGCCCCCAATGACGCCACAGGAAGACGCGGCGGGAGAAGAGACCGGAGCTCCAGCCCTTAGCCCATCCAGAGAAACCCCGGACCCCTCTTCATCTCCATCTGGAGAGGCTGACCCGGGGAGCCTGGGTTTTGCCACCCAAGAAGGGCGCACTGGCTCACAACTATACCATCTGCGGCCAAACCCTCATCCGAGCCAGAGGCTAAGAGACTTTGTCTGTTCGTGAGACCCCCACGCTGGCAGGCGTCCTGGAGGTTTGGACTGAAAAGACATTCAAAAGAACTGAGTTGGATAGAGATGTAGTGTTAGCAGTTCAGTATTTCTACGCACACACGCATTCCCACATCCGCAGGCCAGGCGTGGCCTGCGGGGATCAATAAAGGGAAGGACGGCCGCTCGCGGCGTAACCTCCGGCTGACATCTAAGCGTGGGCTGAGTCATTGCTCCTGAAGGCTCCGAGTGATCTGCCCCTGCGCTGCCCATACTAGTGGTAGCTGGGCCCAAGGTCACCCCCATCTAGCAGCCCACTACACATTGCATGGTGTGCAGTGATTATCACAATTCTGCCTCTGGCATGACAGTCAGTACTACAGCAGCTGCAGTGTTTATAGGCAGTCTCTGGTGTCACAGTGTGTGCAGTGGCAGCAGTAGAGTGACAGCCTCTTTGTAGGGGCATTGCAAGATGAACCAAAATGCATTGACCTACTATCCTGTGCCCATGTCAATAAAGCAACGTTGAACGTGGCCCTGCGTTCCCTGGCCAAATGGCGATCTTACTGCACCATCGCAGCTTTGCATTACATTTTGCACCCACAATGCTTACAGATTACTCGAGCAGGCACATTCACCTACTGAGCTATTTTGCTCATCCTTTTGCAGTTTATGGAAATGTAATTCCCAGCAGACGGTTTGTAATCTCCACAGAGGATCTGACTTCTACTGCTGACACTGACTGAAGTGCAGAGAAAGTGACAGGCAGGTTTAGAGTCACATCTGCACCCTGAGATGCAAAGGTTCAACAAAACAGTCTCTCTGAGGTGTTTGGATTGTGTGTACTCAGAGCGGATTCTCTCGAGAATGAAATGTGGTTTCTATATCCACATTCTCTTTGAACTCGCCCACTCTCTCGCTCCTCTACATTTTCTCACTCTATGTGCTTTATTTTGTAACTCTCTCAGTTCTGAACCTGTTTCTCGTTCTTTGTCTGTCTTTTCTGTTGTCTCTACTTATTCTCGGTCAATTTCTCTATATATTTCTCCGTCTTTCTTTCTCCTCTGTCCGTCTTTTATTGCTTCACTTTGTTTTTCCTCTCTGGTTTCTCTGTTTCGTTCTCTGTCTCTCGGTCCCTTTTTGCTCTATCTGTCTCTGATTGACATCTCTTTCCATATCTTACTCTCTCTTCGGCTCCCTCCCATAGCTCACATTCCCTATGTTCTAGTGCGCCCTCTTCATTTCTGACACTTCCTTTCAGTTTTTCTTTAATTTTCTTATTTTTCCCTTTTCTCTCGGAATCTCACAATATTTTTATCGCTATTTACCCGCTCTCTTACTCCACCCATCCTCTTACTCCGTCTATCATGTGTCCTCTTATTACTGTTGCGTTTTAACGAGAACTTTAATTCTGTCCATATTTCCCCAATTTCAACTTTCTAATCACGAGGGCCCTGGGCAGGTGTACCCTGCCCACCTGACCCAATGCAGGCGAGGGTGCACAACGTGCGTGGTGTTTCAATTGGTAAAGTGCAGTGGGGGAAGTGGGTTGTTCTTCAGAGAGAGCGGGGGGAAAGTACAGAAACCTCCGTAATTAAAATGAAATCACAGGTCATCTTGCAACCAGTTGTGGCTCGGGGGGGATGAAGGGTGGGGAGGGGGTCGCGCAGGGTTGGGTGCAAGAGAATTACGTATATGAACAGAAAACTTACCTCAGCCGGTCCCTGCTCCCCTTTTCGCCTTCACGTCAGCACTGGCAGCCCCTCTCAACCAATCGTGGCGCTGCCAGCAGCGCCAGGATTGGCTTAGGGCACAGTTGTTCTTCGCCCGTGGCCTGCCCATTAGGAGCCCAAATGGGCATGCGCAAACAACTGAAAACACAAGTGCGCATGAGTGGGCACAGTCAAAAAATTCGCCCTCCGTCCCCACTCATGCACACTTGTGTTGTGCTGCTGCCTGTTGCCCCCCACTGGTCTGACAATCATGTCAGTCAACTGAAGGGGAGGGCGGTCCGACGTCATGCTGACTGACATGATTGTCAGTTCTCCCTCAGCGCCAATCCCTTTCCTTCACCGCCAAGGATAGTGCCGGCAGAGTGTGGACGAGTCCGCACGCACTAGGGCACTGCATGAACTTCTGGCCATGTGACGCACAAATTCAGATACCTGTCAAACGGGTCAGAGATTGCGAGCCACAAATTTGGTATGTGCTGCCAGGAGAGATATGCCCTCTACGAGGGTCGTACAGGCGAGTGACGCTCCTGTCTGCATTTGTTTGCTGTATTGTGATGCCCTGGGACTCCCAGGGTCGGTAGTGAGTGGTATATATATATATATATGCCCCTTGGGGTCTGTATGTAACTTCAGAGGATTCTTACACGAGTCTCGGGGAACACGCTCCCAGGTACACACTATAGAACCATGTTTTCATCAAAGTATAACATCTTGGGGTTGTGTTCCCGGGCATACACCCACCGATTGTGAGCACCTTGCTCACCCACTACTCTGCAAGGTTCCCCAGCCCCAAATTTGCAGCACCTATGCTGTCTGGCCACTGCTTTTGATCATCTTAGAGCCCTAACCTGTTCTCTATTCTGGATAACCCCTCTGATCAAGGGCTATGGAGACCGAGGACGAATTTCAGGAGGGAGGTGAATCCCTCCAGTGGGATGAGGAGTTTTATAAGGCTGTGTATACCTCTATCTATAGAGCAGTGGAGGAGGTGTTGTGCAGGTCACTGGTCTAGTTGTCAGCATGTCACAGCCACTCCCTGAGGGCAGGTTTGTGCACACACCACACCCACCCGACACAGGCGTCACAGGTCATGTGACCCCGCAAATATAAGGGGCCGTCGATGTAACATACCCCATTGCTGGTGGTGACTGGATGGCGGACCCGAGGCCTTGCGGCCGACACGGACCTACCACCAAGTGGCGCTGACTAGGTTTGATTATGTCAAAACAGAAGTTCCCTTTGGACACATTAATCACAGCAAAAATGACAAAACATACAACAACAGTACAAGCAAACTTAGAGCAATGCAATAGTAAACCAAATTCTGAAACAACAAATAAATTCCAAATGCACAGTTTTATTTAATAAAAAAAAATTAGGTGAAAAACCAAGTTTAAAAAGGATATCAATCAAGGGAAAACAGACAATATAGCGAAACACATATATTCTAAAGTTCATCACATAAGTTCCTAAAGCTCAACCAAGGGAGATACTCAAAAGGGTGTTATTCAGCGTCAGTCAGAATAATCCTTTGATTATACAGTTGATTCTCTCCCCCAATCCTCAACGCGTTTCGACGGGCCTAGTGTAATATAGCCGTCTTCTTCAGGAGAAATATTAGCTGTCTTCCCAGATAGCTATAATTAAAAAAGATATCTCAGTAACAATACTAAAAAACACATAAAACATGAACATAAGGCAACAATCAATCTGCTACCCAGAATTGGTTTTTCTAGCTATTGCGCAGTATGCTACATCCCCTACATCTTGCACAAAGTAATACACACAATTCTAACATATTTCACAATAATTAAACAGAGACAGACATATCTTTGCTAACATTATTCGTTCCCTCAATGTTAATCACATTGTAAGCCAAAACAGCATATAGCAGCATATGTTCTCTATACATCACAGTTAATCGATTGATGACGACATGATTGCATTGTCAATTGGGACATTAAAACACCTTCTCAAAGTAGTGATTGTGATTTTAACTAGGCTTAGGTTGTTAATATTCCGGAGGTTCATATTCCCTGCTAGCAATCAATCTGCTACCCAGAATTGGTTTTTCTAGCTATTGCTCAGTATGCTACATCCCCTACATCTTGCACAAAGTAATACACACAATTCTAACATATTTCACAATAATTAAACAGAGACAGACATATCTTTGCTAACATTATTTGCTAGCAGGGAATATGAACCTCCGGAATATTAACAACCTAAGCCTAGTTAAAATCACAATCACTACTTTGAGAAGGTGTTTTAATGTCCCAATTGACAATGCAATCATGTCGTCATCAATCGATGTTTTGTCATTTTTGCTGTGATTAATGTGTCCAAAGGGAACTTCTGTTTTGACATAGTCAATAGTTGGTACCCCATCCCTTTGGAAGAGGGTCCCTCTCTCTTTTATTAGAGAGCTGACTAGGTTTGAACAGGGTTTGTGGCAGTCGCTCCGTTGCGGCCTGCACAGGCACCCCGCCACGGGACGCTGACTGGGGTTGGACAGGGTTTGTGGCAGCCGCTGCGTTGCGGCCTGCACAGGCACCCCGCCACGGGATGCTGACTGGGGTGGACAGGGTTTGTGGCAGACGCTGCATTGCAGCCGGCATAGGCACCCCACCACGGGATAGTGACTTAGGGTGCCCTGAGTCATTGGCACCTTGGGCTGCTGAGCGGGTGTGCAGCCTGCGATGATGGCCCGTCTTGCCGGTCCGGACTGCACAGGATTTGTATGCCTTGCTGGACTGCAGTGTAGGCCGCACCAGCGTCCTGCGCAGGCCTCCCGCAACGTGGCCCCGCTTCCGGGGTCACAGAGTTAGTGGCACCCATCTGGCTGAGCAGCTGTGCAGGCTGCCATGTTGCCGGGTGCCCTGGTATGTCCCATCCCATGGTATAATGAAGACCCAGCACCAAACGTGAGACCTGGTGGCCTGCGCAACGTGGCTGCACGGTGCAGAGTGTGCCATGTCTGCAGACTACAGCCTTGTGGCTTGCAGCGGCACGAGGTGGGACCTGCAGTCTACACACCGGTGGCAGAAGGTGAGCAGTGAGGCCCGTGTGTGCATGTGCAGGCATGCTCCGATGGGCGGTGGGAGGGGCTGGGATGCCTCTGCCTGGGTGCGCAGACGATGTTGTCTTGTGCAAGTGTGTGTACTGTGCTAGTCATGTCTCTGGACTCTGTTTCAGATGACGGCGCTGTCTTAGATGTGGGACCTGGTGTGCTGCTCTACGTACCGGCAAGTGGTTGGAGAGACAATGGTGGCAGCAGGCGAGCTGTGTGGCCTGGGTGCGCAGGGTCGGCTCTCTCTCCCCCTCTCTTCTCTCTCACCCCCTCTCTCTCCCCCTCTCTTCACTCTCTCTCTCTGTCCTTTGATGTGCATAGGACACTCCTCCTCATCATGTTTTTTGTCTTGCAAGCTGTGACCTACGGAATGCGTCGAGGGGTGCCGCCATGTGTCTTAATGTGATTTCTGTGTTGTTTTAATAAAGTTTAATTGTTTGCTTCAATAGTAAATGTGTGCTGCTCATTTCTGTGCCGACACATGCATGTCACCAGTTGTGATTATGCAATATCAGACAGATTATTTGGTACACATTTAGGAGTAGCTGTTGTCACATGTCTTTGCCTGGGGTGGGTGTGGTGGCGGTGGGTGTTGTGGCCCTCTTGTGTATCCGGTGGGCATAATGAGTTGCTCCATGGCATCTGTTGTCCTTCCGATGACGCCCTGGGCAGGGCTCCCTATTTTGGTGCAGGCTGCCATCCGACTTTACGCCAGGTCAGAGCAGGTGTAAAATTCCTGCTGCTAACGCGCCTTAACGCATGTTTTGTGCTCGTTGTGAATGTTGAGGTGTGGTGTTTTTGCACGGGAACGCCTACTCTGAATCTCATTAGCAATAGTTGTGGGGGTCCTCTGTGGCAATGTTTTTTTGCGGCTGCTATCATGGGAAAAGTGGTGCTGTGGGCTGGTAGCACCTGATTGTGAATGGCTTTGGTTGCGATAAAGTGCTGTTAATTCGGCGATAGCTCCTTGTGAATATGCCCCTATATTGTGGAGGCTGCAGTCTGATTGGACATTGATGAACTATTGTTGATGTCTATTTGTTTCAACTAAGTTCCTGGTGGCTCATGGGAGGTATTGTTTCTTATGGTTATAGTGAAATGGCTGCTGTGAATAAAGATGAAGAAAGTGATAGCACAATCCTCGGTTCAGAGGCCTTAATAGAATTAAAACTTTCCATTACAATAACTAGGACATTTTTCATTCTTACCTCAATAAGGATTTTTGTCTCACTAGAAGATGAGACACTGGAGATGCTGTCATATTGTAGGGATGTTGATGTTGATTATAATTCTATTAGTTGGACTGTTGGTGTGCTTATTGACGCCTATCAAATTGTATCAATAGCAGTGATGAAGCTGTAACTAATCATGATAAATTTAAAAAAACTTTACCAGTACATTTAGTTAGTGGGTTTAAGGATAATGTGTATACTAAAATGATTTGGAAATATGTTGATATAAGTGTTATGTTTGTGCATATATTCCTACATCAGCGTGAGACTTGTGTTCAGTTGGCAATTTCATACCTGCTGTCATGTAATATGTGTTTTGCAATCTTTAATCACGAAGAATTTCTTTCTCCTTATTTGAGCTATTGTAATGTGTCTTTGGAGAATTTGCTTATTAATGAAGATAATAGAGAAATTAAGTACAGGCTCAGGAACTAATAATGGCAATGCCGCCCACCGGCAATTTTATTTTAGAGCAGCCCGGGCCGGCCAACTCGAGGGCACTGGATGAGGGACAGGGCCCTGCTGCATCATGCAGTCAGATCATAAATACATTTTGTTTATAAAAAAACAACAACAATTGAACAAAGCACTTTTCAGTATTCTTCACAGCTTATCGTTGAAGGAAAAGCAACTTTATTGCTTCTGCTTATCTATATGTATGCGCATGACAGTAACGAATGATGACAATGTAATTCAATCTACTGCCTTTAATTGCAGTTATTTACTATGAGGGGCTTTTTGTTGTTGGGGACAACCAGGAAACAGAGTTTCTATCAAATTGGACTTAGGAGGATGTTAATCTTTTTGAATATTCAACTTGTTCCTCCACCCCACTGTTCCTCCAGCAACTTACTACTCTTTCCCTGCATCCAGTCTCTTTGCTCAACCACCACCTGTCAGCTGCTTCGTTCCGTGCCTTCTTCTTAATTGCCCCTCCCTCAACTGATCACAATTGTCTTTCTTTCACGTCTGTCACACTGCCCCTTTCCTAATTACCAGTTTTCATGGTATTTTATTACTCGCTCCATGTGATAGGGCGATGCCAGCGACCTATCTATACTACTATTATAAAGAGAGAACTTGCACCTTTTGGCCAGGTAAACTCGGGAACCACAGCGCCAATCTACACACCCGATACATCTATGTAAATGTCAGGGTGTGTAGATGGACATAGGCTATATAAATAAATAAAAAAAAGTAAATTAAAAAAACTAAGTTTGAAAACAAAGTAGTCCCCTGAAAGTAGCGCCGACCGGGACCTAGCGCTGGCCGCGACGCGACGTGCGTGATGACAGCGACGTGACGTGCGTGAGTTGACAAATCAGTGATTTGAGCATGCCGTGATTATCAGAACTACAGTAGCAGACGGCATTACGTCACTCTGTAGTTCTGAGAGCGGCGTATCACATGAAGATGCAATGTTTCTTCCTCCCGCGATTTAGGTGGCGTTTTAGGAGGCGATACATACACAGGGCAATGAGCAATAACGAGACCTGAAATATACTCTCCCTAAAGATGTGCTTGGAGTATGAGTTTAGTAACAAAGCTGCATTTTGAACACATGGCCAGGTATCGGGACTACAGAAGATTACGGCATGACGTCATTCTGTAGTTCCGTGATTTGTTTAGTGTATAAAGACGCCACGATTCCTCTATCTGCGGTTTATGCTGTGAAGAGGGTAGTAACATACAAATTGGGCAATACCTTCAGAGAGGAGATAATGAGAATAGATATTTTGCCGATAAACATGATTTTATGGTGATTTTGGCACACGAAGGAAAAATAGTCCCGCGCTGGTGTAATCTATACTACTCTTACTACTATACTACTATTACTATTACATGAGCGGGAGTGAGTCGGGGCGGGAGGGGGGCCTGGTCCGTGTCCGTGCATGGGCATGCACGGACAATGTCGGGGCAGGCGGGGGCCTGGGCGGGCGGTTGGCCCTGAAGCCTCATTGCCCCCAGGCAACGCTGGGGCGGGCTGCTAGTATGTAATATATTGAATACTTTCTCTGTTTCATCGGTCATGCTACTAATTTACATTTTCTTGCCACTGCCATGTGCCTGCTTCTGTCTAAGAGGCACTTGCCAGTAACTGGTCCTCACTGCCCACCCCACCTCAATTCTTCATCCCTACAATGAGCTGTAAGTCCAGGTTTTCCCGCTGACCGCCTGTAACTTGAGATTTCCTCATTGCTTGACTGTCAGCTCTAGTTTCCCATCTGCCCACATTCCCACAACCAGCATTTCACTCCTTGATCTCCCTCCGCTGACAGCCCTGGTTTCACAATCACACACCTATTGCTGCATTTCGTTTTAGTCTGCTCCTGACCACCTGTTGTCAGTTCATTGCCTACATGTGCAGCCATGTGGGAAAGGTGATGAGAACCACCAGTTACTCCATTAAGGGCAGTCCGTCAAAATCCCGGTAGGTATTCCTTGCGGAATATTTAAGAGACCGCTCCGAAACATATTGTCCACCACCTAACTGGGCGCGATGGACACATAGCCCCAGATTTCACAACCAAAACTGGCAATGAGAATTCATTTACCTGCAAGGATGTCTAACAGCACCTTTATTGATTTGTGCCCCAGACGTCGTGAAAAATCACCAATAATATCAATGGTTCTTTTATGAATCATTATCTTATTATTAGATGGTCTCTGTGGATCCTAGAAGGTTTGTGCAAGGTAAGTTGTCCTTATGTGACTGGGACAGCGATGCTGCTCTTTTGCTCTGAGGCGACCCCCGTCACTGAATAGATGCTGGGTTCCTGGTGTAGGGTGTGCCTGTAGTCTGTTAGTTGCCCTTCTTTTTATTACAGTCCATGCATAGTGCCTGATTCAAAGTTCCTGCTGCCTGTGCCACTCTCACTGGAACAGATAATTGTTTGCTAATTCTTCCCGTCTAAGTCAGTTTGCAGTGAGAGGTCTCATTTGCTGTCCTCCAGTTCCTATTTGTAGTGTGTTGTCATGCGCTTTCCAGACTGAGAGGCGTAATGGGCTAGCGCATATGAGGAACAATCGTGCTGTGTTCCCATGATCGGGAACGTGGATCCTCCTTACAGCGTGCTTCCTTGGGTCCCATTCCTAAACCTGACACCTAAACAAAGCAGAGCCCACTCTAAGTCACAGTGTTGATCCAGGGATAGTTCAATGGGTCAACTGATTGCGGGAAGTGATCCACGCTCATCACAGAACATATCAAAGTTGCTAGTCTACTTTTATGGGGTCCTCAACCCACTGCCACAAGCCTTCCGCGACTGTTGCCAAGGCTCTTTGAGGTGGCTTGGTGCAGTCCCAATTGGGATAGTGAAACTTCTCCTCCCCATATTGTCTAGGTGCATGTTGTATGTCTTGATGAAATAACCAATTGCGATACTTCAGATCTCTGCATCATTAAGGGTATTCTAATTTCCTGAGAAGCATGACACTTTGCATCAGCCACAGAGTAGATGGACCAAGGTACCAGGCTGAACCGGGCATTGCTGATCCTTACTTGGATCACATAGAGACGATCTTCAGCACTTTTCATCTAGCACTTCAAGGCACCTCCTGCACCATTCTCTGGCAGTTAGTGTGCTGCTTCCCTCAGTATGAATGCAGTCAGTGGTATTTGGCAAGATACAGAATTCTTCGTGTTTCAGGTTACAAACCTGGCAAGGAGCGTTGGCAGTCAGCAACGCTAACCTTGGTGCTCCAAAGTCTTTTCCAGCCTCCACTGGTGTGGGACCTCTGTACTTGGTTGAAAACCCTTGCTACAATTACTGGGGTTTTCAGCCCATCTTTTTACCAAGTTTACAGAAAATGTGTGTATTCCTGTTCTCTAGCTCTGGGGCTGGTTTCAGGCAGATCCTGGTTTTTGCATAATGCCCTCAGACTTGTCCAGCCAGAGTCTGTCTCATAGTGTTAGCAAGGAGGAGGGGTTGGGATGATCTTTCCCTGTCAGGGGAGCCTTAAACAAAGGCACAAATGAAGGAGTGGCTTCCCCATTCAACTAGCACCTAATTATCTGATGAAGTAATTAATCTTGGGGATGAATAGAGCAGGAAAGAGGCTAAAGCAGTCCTCTGCACTACAGAGGAGCCCTCTGTACCCTGTCGGTCACACCATAGGGTCTAGTCTACTACAAAAGACATCTGGAATTATTTGGATGAGCCCTGCAGTAGGTATTGTGTTGCCCAGGAAATTAAAAATTGGTCCCTGGTTGCTACAGATAAAACACAGCACAGTCATTCCATACTTACTCTAAGACACATGTACATTTTAAACCACCACACAACATTTATATTCCCTATGAATGCATAGATGGGCCCAGTTGCATAGGACTGATATGCCAGTTTCAATAGGGGAGGCCAGTAAGCCACTGTTCAGTAAAGGTGACCGGTAAAAGGCCTGTCCAGCGTCTAAGATAACTATGCGGCTTCCACTGTCAGTCATCATCAGCACAGTGAACTGACCATAGTCATACTCAGTAGAGGATGGTGCGCATGGTCTGCCCCGGATACCCACGAAGCCTAGCTCTGGGTCCCACTCCATGTCACAACTGTCTTTCAGTGTACACACATGATTCTCATGTGTGCAGAGGCCTGAAGACTTCTATGGGAAAATCAGGACAGTGGCACATGCTTTTCCGAACCATTCAGGGCATATTTATGGTTCCAACCAAGGACACAAACAGAGAACTCTTTTTGCCATGGTGCCTTCTTCCGTCTTACCCAAGGGTGGAATATATGGAGATGTACAGTGCTGGCACTATGTTTGTAGTTTGGGCATTGGCTTTTTTTTTAACCTTTACTGTTGTGGAGGACTGCCTACCATCTTCCCCTCGTAAGAGTTTGTTCAGTCTCTCATAGTTGTGGTCCTAGACTTTCTTCACGTCAAGAACATACATGAAGAATGCCTATAACATATGTAGTGTGCCTGTTGGAGAGGTTTACATGTATGTATCTGGACAGCTGACTGTTAGAGTCAATTCCACTCCACATTTTTGCACTGCTGAAATAGTTGGCTCCTTGACGCTGAACTAAGATATCCCTTGTGATCGCCTCAGCCCACATGTAAACCCTGCCCTGTTCTTCTTCCCTAGACCCGTGTTCCAGGGGTGTAGGGAATGTAGTTGCCCCAGAATATGTGTCCCAGCCCAAGTTTCATATGAAATCTGCATCGCTTTCATTCATTTTCTTGTGAAGTCTCCCCGAACAACGAGAGGTTCCAGACAGAAGACTCATTCCATCTGAACCAGCTGAAACTGATCTCAGTATGGCCACCAGTTTGGAGTGGATGAAAACCAACATTGACTAGCAGCTGCCGTAAGATGCTCCTTTAGGATTGAAGGAGCCCTTTAACATTTAATAACTCCAGTTTCCCTAGTTTGCTGTGGCGTGCCACGTTTGACGTCAAAGGACGATAAATTTGGGCTCTCAATCATTTCTTTGTTCAACATTCTCTACTTGACACTGATGAGGGTTATGCCCCTGCACCAAAAGAGATGATCGACAACAAAGCCAGGAGTCAAACTTCTCCCTAGTTGCCATTCTCCCTCTGGACTCTGCCCAAGTACGGAAATGTTTTCTGAATAATCTTGCTGCTTCAACTGTTGAGAGGAGGAATACCATTATGTCTGCGAGTTAAGATGAACTGCACTTGCCAGGAGGAGAGATCTTATCCACAGGGAATTTCCTGAGTGGGGACAGCTTGATGGATCATGTCTTCCCAGGAACCATGAGGTCACTCAAGCCCTGCTACCCATGAGAAGATCTCTGACCCGGTTCAGGAACTGTTGCATTACCTTCGTACATCGAGATGGGTGAGCACGCTTCTTTAAAGGGCTCAGAATTAACTGGGTTACTGGTACATGGGAATTATTAAACACTTTTAGTTTTTGGTCTCCACACCAGGAAGGTCTAGGACCTACTGGTTTTCCTATTGTATAATATTCCTAAGTGTGCCGTTTTAAGTGCCTGTTATTAAAGTCCTTTTTATTTTTTAAATACAACACTGACTGGACACAAATTTTATTGTTCTGAATTGTATTGCACTGTATTTGAGTCTCTACCACTCCAAATCATAGTGTAAGCGAGCTCCCCAGAGAGATTCCAATGATAACAAGCATTTGCAATGCAATAGGTCTCACATTTAAGCTATTGGCATTGTAAATGGCAAACCCTTTTATTTATGTTTTAAAAACCAAAACGTAAATAAAAGGCATTGTCATTTACAAGCTTAAACTCGTGTAAATGCGAGACCTATTGTATTGCAAATGCTTGTCATAGAACTTGTGTGGATGAGTTGAGTGATTAATATAGTTTGAAGACAATAAGACACAGTTTTGGACAAGTAGTTTTACATATATTGGGGGCTATTTTTCCTTCTATGGGAGTGGCAGTGAATGATGCAAAAATTAAATAGGTATCTACAGTAGTAGATGGACTTGCTGTAGATACAGCAGGGTCATTTAAGGTAATAAATGTAGAAATGGTAACAATAAGTGCTATGGTTATGCAGAATCATCTTACAGCAGCAGCATCCTCACCACCACCACTGCAGATATTGGGCCATCTCTTCTGACACCTGGATAGTGTTGGAAAGGTCGTCTTGATAATGGGCCGGGCCCCCTGTGACTAAGTTCCACTGTGGGGCTCACATGTGGTTCAGAGCATTCACTTGGATAAAGGTTCAAACCTGAAACACCAGGTTCACAGCTCAAATATCCAAGACTGATTGCTGAGGAAGAAAAGCCCTGAATTTCACTGTGTATAAGATCAACCCAAAGAATGGAAATATGTATGTATGTATGTATGTATGCATGTATGTATGTATGTATGTGTATGCATCAGTTGGGACTATAGCTCCTTTATGGTAAACCCCTAATGATAGGAGTTCTGGTTTCATCCAAAAGTGGTCCACAACTGACTGTGGCAATCCCGCTTAAAGCAAGCAGTCATCCAGAGACCAGAATACCAAAACATCAGACCTCCGAAGATTGGTAGAGATCACTGCCATCACTTTCATGACCAGCAGAGGGGCACTGGTGAGGCCGAAGTGCAGCAGGTCAAACTGAAAATGCCCCTGACCCATTTTGAGCCACAGGTAACACCTGTGAGACTGCAGGATTGGTATGTGAAAATACGTGTCCTGCAAGTCCAAGGATACCATCTAATCTCCTGGGTCCAGAGCCGTTCAGAACAAACTAAAGTGGTTTGCTGTGCTGTTGTAGCAGGGGAAGAAGAATTTGATGACTGTTGCCCCGACTGGCTTGTGTAATGTCTGCTGGTTCTGTGTCTGCCACCCGGAAACAACTGGGCTCTATGCTGCATCAATGGCTGGGAAGGATGTCTGCCCATATACCAGCTACCTTCGAATAGCCCCTAAAATGTCAGAACTGGTTTGGACACTGCTTTTGCAGGGATCAACAGCCCCAATTATGCACTTGCATTGTGGCTCTGCTCTCTAAAGCGTTCCAAAAAGACTAGACCCATCAAAGGACATATCCCTTAATGATGACAGTACATTGCCTGAAAATCCAGATGATCAGCGAAGCACAACACTGGTAACGACTGCCCTGCCAATGCCGTCTATGGTATCCAACCCTGCGTGGATGACCTATTGTCATGTACCTCATGGACCGTCTAACCCAGAGAGGCCGTAGGGCTACCCAAGGCTACCAACGAGATCTCGCTGGCCATGTCCCAACGGGCATAAGTGTATCACCGAATGGCTTTGGTGGAAATAAATATTGCAAACCTTTCAAAATCTCATAACAATGGGCAGTCTATAAAGGCTGATCAGGCAACATCAAATGACCTGACAAATAGTTTCTTGTAGTACCCAATGCAAGACCTTGCTAGGCCATGGACAAAACAAGCGGCAAAATGTGCAACAACTTGGCCTGCAGTGGGTCAGTTTGATGGGTGATGAACCAAACCTCAAATTTGTCTCAACAACTGGTGCACACAGATTTTGAAGAGTGACTCCATGTAGCAAAGATTACATCAATGTCTGCAGGATGAAGGTCAACTTCAATTGCTCAATCTCCAAGCATGGAGATGCAAATTGTGCAGACCTGGGTGCAACACCCCTTCCTGCTACTGCAACATAAGATTTTACCGAAGTGGGAGACTGCTCAGAGGACAGATGCTCATGTCCAGTAGTTCCAGGTACAACACACTCCTTGCCCAATCAGTGCCACTAGGATATCCTGGGACTGGTTATTCATGAGTTCCCTCAAAACTTGGCACCAGCGGTAAGGTATACAGGAGTCCTGAGCTCTACACCAAGCGGAATACATGTCGGAGAGACTTCTTGGGAACTCTAACTCACAAAAGTGCTGCCAACACATTATCAGCAGTGTTAAAACGATTGAGCCAGGGTACTCCTCTATTGATGGAGGACACCCTGCACCACATCGGGGTACAGCTGCCATTTTTTGGTCCAATAGGTGTCAGCGGCTCGAGTTTAGCTGTCCAGGTGTTTAGAGATCCCACCAGGAAGTTCATCACCAGAAAAATTCTCTAGTGGTGGCCTAAAGAGGCTTAAAGACTTCTGACACAGGCTGTGGTGTGGTACATGAACATCTGCACCAGCCTTCCTATTCTGGTGGACAGGAAAGTCATCAACACCAAGCTAATCGACCACTACTCCAATAAACTGATGTGGAGTCGAGCTTCTGACAGAGACCATAGAAGCAAAGCATCCATCTGCCACTGATACAATTGTGGTCCAGCAGCCGCCACTGTTGCTTTACTGCAGTCTCCCCTGAAATGTGAATATATTCAACAGATTCCCCTGGTTGTGTGACCAACAGGACTTTAGATCCCACTGCAGTGTGCATATGCCATCTGGCATTTTTTATCAGCATGATGCTGGAGGGCAACAATTCTAGCAGCTTCAGACTCACCTCCACTGAGATCCGGAACAGAGGCTGAAACATTGGGATCATAGTCCAAATGTCATGAACTCTCCACTCAGGGGGAAAGGCACAGAATCTTCTCTTATCCAGAATGGCTCCAATCACTTAGAGCGTGTGCAAAGGAGTCTGGTGTGACTTTGGTACATTGACAGTAAACCCCAACAATGTTATGAGGGTTACCGTCTTCTTGAGTTGGTCCTACCTCAAGAAGCTACTACCTGGGGAGAGCCAGTCGTCAAGGTACCAGAAGACTGGTGCCCCAACATCCAAAGATGTGCTGCAACCACCACTTTCAGGGCGGGGATATGAAAATAAGTGTCCTGCAGATACAACTCACCCATCCAGGCTCCATGGTCTAGGGCAGTAAGGACCTGAGCGAGCATGAGCATCTTTAATTTGTCCTATTGCAGCAAGACATTGAGGGGAGCAAAGGACGAAGACCTCCCCTATTGTTCGGTACCGGGAAGCCGCAAGAGTAACATCAGGCTCCTGCTTCCAATACTAGAACCCTCTCTTTTTTAAATATGTTTTTATTGCAGATTTATAAACAAAGCATCGAAGTAGGTCAACCTTCTCGCTCTTGACATCTGAAAGCACATTCTTGTCATGAAATTGCACACAGCCATTCAGCCCACATCCCGGAGGCTGGGCGGCGTACCAGTTTGTTCCATCAAAGATGTCATGGAGGCCACCTCATAGAGATGTCCGGTCAACAACACAATTTAGTATCTGCATTTTATACCACCCAAACTCCCCCCTCAAATTCACCGCCAAGTATAGCCAGCCACCCATTGTTAGTGTCGCCAGTATCATCAGAGCCCGCACTTTCCAGTCACATTCTAGTATCCTCCTGTGGTGGTATACTCTGGGGACTATCGTGAACCAATCTATGTGTATCCAAAGTGTCATGGTCCGAATGTACTCTTCTTTCATTTATAACCACGAGTCCCCTCTGCGGGCATCCCTCCTGTCGCTATAGCGGGTCCCTAGTAATCCCCCCGCCCCTCCCTCCCCCAACTGCTGCTGATGTGGGTTATAATTGTTAGTTCTGATTCAAGAGTTCGCCACCTGATGATTCTATGCGTTCGTTCTTACATGCCCCATGGAACCCCCCTCTCCGGATGCCTCTAATCTTCATCCTCTGTCAGATAGTCTTTCAGAGCCTGCACTATTGTCTCCCAAGCCCTCGCCATCTCCAAGCCCCTAACGTTTGCAGTCCTAGCGGCCTGCTGCAACCTAATCACACCTTCACATCTGGACCATTTCAGCAGCTCATTCATCCATCTACTAACTGATGGGCCCTCCTTGGATTTCCAGTGCCAGGTGATCTCTCTCTGGGCTAATATGAGTCCTAGGTCAATAAATTTACTCGTGATTTTCGTTCTGGCCGTGTGAGGGAACCAAAACAGTAGACATGTCGCCATGTCAAACTCCACTTCACGATCAGTAACTGCGTTCAGAAGCTCCCCCACCTCTGGCCAATACGTCCCTAGCTTCGGGCAACCCCATAATAAATGGTCAAGCTCTACCTCAGGTGCTAAGCATCTCGGGCACGCTGCGTCTTGTACCCGGAAGTACCGTCTAATCTTCCCCGGGGTCAGATAGGCCCTATGTAGTACAAAGAAATGCACTTGCTGGAAGCGGGCATTTCTGCAACCCTTCCACGTCCTCTTCAGAATATGTCCCCAGACCGTGTCTGGTATAGGTTTGCCTATACTCTCCTCCCATTTCTCTTTCAGTGCAATAAGCGGCTCTCATGCAGCATTCTAAAGTGGAGGCAGGTAACCGCTTTGATCGTTCCCGCAGCCATCACTACATATTGACAGGCCATGGTCGTGTCGGGATCCGCCAGCCCCCCTTTCCAGTGTTTCTGCATCGCCGCGACCACCGCCGCATGCAAGAGGTAGCTCCCATCCGGGAGACCAAACAGGTCCTGTAACACCCTAAAGGGGACCAGCATCCCAACAACATATAAGTCTCCCACCATCTGTAAGCCCAGATCTTCCCATTCCAATAGTGGAGACCAGTCGCCGCCATGCGGCAGCGCCGTCAACATCCCCAGAGGAATCTCCGGCGCGTATGGTCTTGCCGCTTTCGCTTTTTTCAAACTCCTATGCCAGCACAACCGTAGGGTTTTCTCTTCCATGGACAAACCTCTCAACTCTAATTTCTGTTGCATAATTATATACAATGGGATGTGTCCCTGGATACCTGTCCCCCGTTCCTGGTCTGGGCCTCTAAATTCTTTAGCAATGCTTTGGGTTAATATCTGTAATTGTGCCGCTAGGTAGTACAATTCAAAATCGGGAACCACCATCCCTCCCTCGAGTTTGGGTCTTATCAGAGTATTCCATGCCACCCTGCGCCTCCCGTGCCCCCAAAGAAAGTTAATAACCATCGTTCTCAATTCTTTAAAGATCCGCTGAGGGACCCACACCGGTAAGGTACGGAAGTAATAGAGCAACCTGGGCAAAGCCACCATCTTCAGTAGTGCCACCGGCCTTGCACCGATAAAGGCAGGGAGGCCCAAAAGGTCATACATCCCCTCAGAGCCCTTATGCAGAGCCCTATATTTCCTTCCAGCAGATTCATGGCATCGTGGTATATGCGGACCCCTAGATAGGTAAAACAAGTTCCTTCCCAGACCACATTTACTGTAAGAGGGGGATACGGCGTATCCGCCCGCAACGGAAAAACACAGGTTTTATTCCAGTTTACCTTGAGGCCCCGACAGCCTACCAAAAGTTGACAGCATCTCTACCGCCCCCTGTAGTGCCCTTTCTGTGTCCTCTAGGGACAGCAACAGATCGTCTGCGTACAGTGATATGTGATGAAACTCCCCACCGTTTCCAATCCCATTATATAACGCCCCCGTCCTTGCCTGTGCTGCCAGTGGTTCCATCGCTAACGCAAACAACAGGGGAGACAGCAAGCATCCCCGCCTCGTTCCCCTACACACCGGGTAGTCGGAGGATATGATAGACCCCAGTCGTACCCTGGCTGTCGCCGAAGAGTAGAGAACTCTTGTCCAGCGCCCAAATCCGCCCCCTAGGCTGAACTTCTCTAGTACCTTATCAAGGTACCTCCACTCTAGGCTATCGAACGCTTTCTCGATATCCACTGACCATACTGCTGGTTTTTGATCCTCCTCCAAGGTACCGTCCATTAGTCGGATTAAACCGCGGATGTTTATTGAGGTGTTCCTAGTAGGAATAAACCCGGCTTGGTCCCTGTGGATCAGCATGGTCTGTGCGGCAGCAATCTAGTGGCCAAAATGCAACTCAGAATCTTGTAATCCACCGTCAGCATAGACAGGGGTCTATACGATGTCATGTTGGTGGCCTCCCTACCAGGTTTCAGCAGCGGGACCATCAGTGCTTCCCTCATCGAGTGGGGTAGATGCCCCAGTTCCATGGCCTCAGAGTATACCTCTAGTAGCCTGGGCGCCAGAACATCAATATATTTCACATAAAATTCAATCGGTAGGCCATCCACCCCTGGTGTCTTGTTCCTAGTCATCTGCTTGATGGCTACCCTAATCTCCGACACTGTTATGGCACCGCCCAAGTCCTTCGCAGTAGCGTCGTCCAGCACTGATGAGTTGAACACTCTCTAGGTAGTTTTCAATTGCAGGGTCGTCCACCTCTAGCCGACTTTCATACAAAGTCGTATAGTATGTCAAGAAGCGCGTCAAAACTGCAGCTTACTTGCAGACTACCTCTCCCGTCTCCGTCTTTATGCTCATGACCGGGCAGCCTTTAGGTTCCGGATTAGCAAGCTTAGCTAGTAGGGTTCCCACCGTATCTCTTTCCGCATGCACCTTGGTGATATACAACTTATAGTCATAACACCGCAGTCGCTCTGTTTCCGTCGCGACCAGTTCCTTCGCCTCCAGCAGCCGGTCCTGTAAGTCTGGTCGCTCAGGCCTACGCTGTTCTAGATCTCTCAGCACACATTCCGCCTTCCCCAAATCAGCCAAAACCGTTGTTCTCTCATTTGAAAACCTACCCATGCAGATGCCCCTCACTACCACCTTCATGGCATCCCATTCTATCGACCTTGTGGCGGCTGAGCCCTCGTTCTCATCAAAATAGCGCTCAATGCCCTGGTGGACCGTATCACACGGATAGGACACTACCGCTGCGACGTAGAGCACGTGTCATTGTTTGTCGGTTGAGATACCCGATGATTATTTCGTCCCTGCACATATCAATCACAATCATTATCACACATATTTACGTCCTTATAGAACATCGGTTGTAGACACCCTATTTCGACACGGATGTGTTGTGGTGGCACTAGTAAAACAAACTTGAAAAAATCACTGTATACTCACTGCAGGAGGAAGCATTTACTGCACGTTTATAATGACCAGACATTATGGTCTTGTATGTAAATCTATTTGCTCAAAGAACATGCTAGATGCTACTCATTTGTTTGTTTCAGCCCTGAGGAATCGCGAAGGCGATGAAACACGTGTCGGCTGGCTGTAATCTTCATTAAAGACTCCAAGATTTACTCATCTATTGGAATTCTTGTCACTTCTGTCAAATTGGTGTTTTGAATTTGCTTGTAAATTGTCACTGTACAATCTGTTTACTCAAAATAGAGTGCTTCGGCAATCCATATACTAGATAGTAGTAGTTCTCTACTCACAGGAGTGGTTTAGGTTTGTCCACTCGCCGATTAGCACCTAGGAGACTCATATTACTTATAACTGTATGCGTATGAACTGGCAGTGCACCCATTTATAACTGATCCAAAAACCTTCTTCTCTCTAGTCTGTCTGCAGTTTAGGGTAGCCGCCACGCATTCTGAACACTTGTGAAAGATTTCTAGTATACCAGTGCTAGATACACTAGACACTCCCAACATGGATCGTACCAAAATGGCAGAAGAGCTGTTTGAGAACCTAGCGAAAGGCATGTCCTCTCAAACTGCTTCCACCAGCACCAATCCCCCTCGCATTGAGGGCCTTAGAGATAAATTCATTAAATTAGAACGCTTAAAGAAGCTAGAAAACTCAAAATGGTGGGATGGAGCGACTCTCAAACAATACTTGAGATTAAAACGCGTTCCCAGAGGTCTTAGAGGCCAAATCTTTCCCACTTACGACGACCTAGATGCTGACCTCATGATCAAATGGGAAGAATCTCTCTCTAACAATTCTATTACTCTTATGGAAATATTAATTGTTAGTGCTGAACTCAAGGTTACTAAATTGCAAACAGAAATAGCCACCATAGAACAAGAAATCAAAGATTTAAATAAACCTGAATCTACTGTTAAAAATTATACCATCCTGGATGAAATCCTATTAAAACATCAATCGGACATCAAAAATAGGAAAGCCAGGCAACTAAGAAGGGATGAGTTGGATTACACCCATGGTCGAATTTTTACTTTTGACAAAAAATATGATTCCCTGATCCCGAATAGTTCTAAGAATATTAACAAGAAAACACAAGGTTCGGAACCTGCCTCTTTATCATCCAGTAACGCTTCACTCAACTCCTTAGGCGCTGTAGGGGGAGAATCAGACAATCAGGATAGACAAGGGATGCCACCTTTTTTTCAAGAGGTTTTACGGATCAGGAAGGGCAACAGGTTCCCTACAGCAAGAAGCCAATCAGATCCAAAACCAGGAGGGGCAGGGGACGAAAGCTCAGAGGCCAACAGGAATTAGATGGTGCGGACACTAGAGAAGTACAGGTGATCAACCTTTCCAAATTACACCTCACTACAGACATGGTTTCCCTCCTTAGCAAAGGTTTAAGTTTCAACCCATATGCAACTGGGGATATTTGTAAATTAAAAATTGATTTGTTCAAATTTGTGAGGAACCTTAAACTTAAAAAGCATTTCTTTGGTTTGGAGAAAAGGGACAGAGGGGTTAGATATACACCTGTAACAAGCACCACTGAATCTTTATCAATAAATGATGTGCATGCAACTCACCTTCTCTTATCATTGACCGATATGGAAGATTCTCCTCTAGATATGGACAGACTTCTAGAGGAGTTGGATATAGAATCTGATTACAGCATTGTTAGTGGGCTCAAGTCCAAGTCGAAATGGATTCCCACACTACCTGGTGGCAATGCCATAGACAACTTTCACAGACGTGTGTTACAAGATCTTGACCACCTGAACCGTCTACGCAAGGACAGAATGTTCAAATACAAGGATAATCTCACCATTGGGGAAAGAGTAGCACTCAACACACTGATGAATGACAACACTATCACCATACGAGAGGCGGACAAGGGAGGGAATGTAGTGATAATGGATCGCATAGATTATCAACTAGAAATTAGTCAACAATTACAAGATGAATTGTGCTATGAACGCCTCACCTATAACCCCATTGGTCCCCTAACAATAGAAATTAATTCTCATTTGTCAAATTGGAAACAATCAGGTTTACTAAACGAGGAAGAACACCTGTATTTAAAAGTATTCAGACCGACATATCCATGGTTATACACTTTGCCTAAGATACACCAAAACCTACCTTTTCCACCGGGGAGACCAATTGTATCTGGCATAGGGGGCCCCACAGAAAGAATAGCAGAGTACGTGGATCTCTTTCTAGGCCCGCTAGTTAAAAACTTACCTTCCTATATACAGGACTCTAAGCATATTCTGAGTACCTTAGCAGACATGGAATGGCAAGAAGATTTTCTTCTTGTAACGATGGATGTGGTGTCCCTGTATTAACACGGATCTGGGTATTCAGGCTATCAACAAATTTCTTTGCAACAGACCTGCCAGACTTTGGAAACACACTGAGATGCTATCCACAATGATAGAATTGGTCCTTAAAAATAACTATTTTATGTGTGATAAATACTGGTACCGACAAAAACAAGGTGTAGCCATGGGCTCTAAGATTTCACCCTCGTTTGCGAACCTATTCATGGGCGCACTGGAGGCAGACCTGATTTGGGGCAAAAAGGGTGCTCAATATATCGACTCCATAATATTTTGGGGTCGATATATTGATGACTGCATCCTCATTTGGTCAGGCTCAGAGGAGCAACTACAGAATTTCTTTCAATACCTAAATGACAATACGTGGAAGATCAGCTTCACTATGAAGTGGAGCAAAACGAATATAGAATTCTTAGACATTGAGTTCTATATTTCATCCAATTGTTTGCACAGTAGACTGTTCAGGAAGTCA
Organism: Lissotriton vulgaris; assembly: GCF_964263255.1. Classification (NCBI taxonomy): domain Eukaryota; kingdom Metazoa; phylum Chordata; class Amphibia; order Caudata; family Salamandridae; genus Lissotriton; species Lissotriton vulgaris. The sequence goes on from NC_141685.1 coordinate 446,757,418, forward strand.
ACAGCATGCAATGCAATCCTGCATGCTTCAAGCTCTCACCCCTCACACCAGATCAACGCCATACCTTTTGGCGAATTTATTCGGGCAAGAAGAAACTGTAGTGAGGACTGTGAGTTCGGGAGATGTCTTACCAGCATGAAAGAAAGATTCCATACCAGGGGTTATGCCAAGAACACCATTGCAAAAGCTGAGAAAAAAATTCAGAGAGTTAAGAGAATAGACACTCTAACCACTAGACAAAAGCTTAATTCTGATGATAAGGACTGCATAAGAATGGTCACGGATTTCAATTCACTCCATTTTGATTTACGAAGAAGTCTAACAAAACATTGGAGTCTACTGAAATCCGAAAAAGCATTGACTGAGTACATCACAGATCGACCACAAATCTCTTTTAGAAGAGGGAATACATTACGGAGCAAGTTGAGTCCCACAGTACCCAGAGACATAAGGAGTGCTGATTGGTTGACACAACGTGGTCTGGGTTTCCACAAATGCGGATTCTGCAGTATGTGTAAATGGGCGAAACACGGCACAACACATTTTGTGGGCCCTGATGGAGTATGTTACACCATCAGGAGTAATATTAATTGCACAACCAAATTCGTCATTTATATTATTGAATGTGAATGTGGTAAACAGTATGTGGGAAGCACGATTAGACCATTGAAAGAAAGAATGATGGAACATGTGAGAGCCATTGTGAATTGTGACCCTAAATATCCTGTGGCCTTACACGTAGCCTCATGCCAAAAAGACCAAAAAAACAAAAATGTGCAATTTTTTGGAATAGAAACTGTACCTTTGGCAATAAGAGGTGGGAATCGTGAACTGAGACTGAGACGCACTGAAGCGACCTGGATTATGCGCTTGAAATCTGTGGAGTTAGGGTTAAATTATGACCAAGAAATGCAATACTTTTTGGGTGATTGAATAGAGATACTGTAGTATTGCCGTCACATGTGATTGTCAGAAAAGTCAAAAATGTTGCAGAATTGTGTTTGTGAAAACGTTGATACCTAGATTTTTCCTAACGCTGGGATGAGTCTCCTGTACTGATAAATATTGTTATGAGACCCAAATACCAACCTATGATACTGTACGCAATGTTTTGGTGATATGCAGTCACAGTATGATTGGGCTATTCACTCGTGAGGAAACCTTTCTCAACCACGGTGCGCACTTCACTACTGGTAACAATATTAGAATCTAGTGTCACGCTGCACTTGTGAACATGAATTTACCATGAGAAATACCCGAGTTCCCTATGACATATACCCACCGGCAATATGGTCGTTTAGAGCGCTTCGGACGACTGGGACTGCGACCAACTGATCGCATATCTGTAACGGTATACTCGCGTCTAATAGACATATATTAATAATGTCTCATTTCCAATACACACTGTTCTTCATCTTATATGCTATGTAAATATCACATTACTGATAATTGTAGTCAGCAGTTGGCTGAATTGGATTTAACGCAAAGAAACAATCCAACATGGCCGGTAGCGCAATTCTCTCATGCGCTCTAGTCTACGGAACGCGTCACGTTTAGACGCGCATATACGTCGGTTTGAACACAATCACGTGTCCAAACAGGAACAGGGCTCGGAGGAGGTGCACCCGCCGGACACAGTCGGAAGAGCCTAACACGGGTAAGTGAATCATGCGAGCGTATACAGATACTTAAGCATGACGTTTATTAGAATTCACTCTCCGGAAACGAGTATAGGTCTAAATACCCCTATCACTCATTTTCTTTGTAGCTTGGTACACGCTTGAATTGGAACCGCAACCGGTATCCACGCTCAAGAAGTTAAATAGGTAAGATGAAGTCGAGACCTTCGGATTTGTAACTCTGCCCAGTAATGAATAACCATGGCAATATTTGACGGTAGTATCATTTTCTCTAACAGCATCTTTTTCGAAAACGGAAGTCTCAAATTTTCGTGCAATATATCGGGTGGTCTCCGAGCCCCACTTATACTTTTGTGATCTCTAGACTCATGTAAGTAGAATAGAAGTACCTTAAAGGGTAATGCATGACACTCAACGTATGCTTAAAACTTTGGACCTAATAATGTTGTTGAAGTGAAAATAAGATAGGGAACTGGAACGCAGGTATTTTGAATACTATGGTTCTAATGAGATAATCTCTGTAAAATTAAATGACATAGGAAAGAACCAACTGAGGTCCCCGGGATGACGATTCAAACGCTATGTATTTAAGGTGACATATTCTACTTTTACTCTGTCACAGAAATAAAGATATTTACCGCTGCTGGACGCACTCGAACTAGTGCAACTGGTCAAGGGCCCGGCTGGGTCGGAATTATCACCAGCTGAGCGGTGAGTCTGCTTATAGTTATTGGCGGACAGTCTCATTGTGGTGATATCTTGCCTGAATATCACTTAAGTACGGTTAGTGATGAGATTTTTTCGATTTTTTCTTTTTCTTTTCAACAAATATGCAGACCTTCTGACGTTGACACGGCCATCTAGGTATGCTTTCACAATGACACATGTTTTCACTATATCACAAAGATTTGGCATGAAGGATGTAAGAGCCGCACACGGATAGGACACTACCGCTGCGACGTAGAGCACGTGTCATTGTTTGTCGGTTGAGATACCCGATGATTATTTCGTCCCTGCACATATCAATCACAATCATTATCACACATATTCACGTCCTTATAGAACATCGGTTGTAGACACCCTATTTCGACACGGATGTGTTGTGGTGGCACTAGTAAAACAAACTTGAAAAAATCACTGTATGCTCACTGCAGGAGGAAGCATTTACTGCACGTTTATAATGACCAGACATTATGGTCTTGTATGTAAATCTATTTGCTCAAAGAACATGCTAGATGCTACTCATTTGTTTGTTTCAGCCCTGAGGAATCGCGAAGGCGATGAAACACGTGTCGGCTGGCTGTAATCTTCATTAAAGACTCCAAGATTTACTCATCTATTGGAATTCTTGTCACTTCTGTCAAATTGGTGTTTTGAATTTGCTTGTAAATTGTCACTGTACAATCTGTTTACTCAAAATAGAGTGCTTCCGCAATCCATATACTAGATAGTAGTAGTTCTCTACTCACAGGAGTGGTTTAGGTTTGTCCACTCGCCGATTAGCACCTAGGAGACTCATATTACTTATAACTGTATGCGTATGAACTGGCAGTGCACCCACTTATAACTGATCCAAAAACCTTCTTCTCTCTGGTCCTGTAAGTCTGGTCGCTCAGGCCTACGCTGTTCTAGATCTCTCAGCACACATTCCGCCTTCCCCAAATCAGCCAAAACCGTTGTTCTCTCATTTGAAAACCTACCCATGCAGATGCCCCTCACTACCACCTTCATGGCATCCCATTCTATCGACCTTGTGGCGGCTGAGCCCTCGTTCTCATCAAAATAGCGCTCAATGCCCTGGTGGACCGTATTACTGAACACCAGGTCCTCTAATGTATCAGGCCGCAGTCTCCATGTGGGAACCGCCGACCTCGTTCGCTGCCACTGAACAGTCATCAGTAAGGGATTATGGTCTGAAATGGTTCTAGACAGGTATTCTGTGTGTGCTATCATGGCGGGCAGGGGGCCACTACATAAGATGGAGTCTATCCTAACATGTAATGCAAGCAGTGCTGAGAAGAAGGAACAGTCCCTAAAATCAGAATATTCCTCCCTCCATACATCAATAAGGCCCCACCTCTCTTGCCAGTCTTTCCTGTGTGTGGCTAACCTGCGTACTTTGGAGTCGGCCAGTGGTGGGTGTGATCTATCCAGCAAGACATCGGTGATCGAATTGAAGTCGCCTCCCAATATTATGGGGCCCGCTAGAAAGTGTGCCAGCGAGCCCGTTAGTTTATCAAAAAAACAGGCCTGATCAGCATTGGGGGCGTATACACTACATAAAACCACGTCACGGCCATACAGCCTTCTCTCCACTGCTACGAATCGACCTTCAGGGTCCACCAGATGGTTTGTGGCCTGGAAAGGGACCCCCGCTCTCACCCATATCAACACCCCTCTGGCAAACGCTGAGTACGACGAGCCAAACACCTGGCCATGGCACCTCCTCTGCAGTGCAGTGCATTCCTGCTTGGATAAATGAGTTTCTTGCAGCAGCGCTATTTGAATACCACGCCTCACCAGATAGGCGTGCACCTTGTATCGCCTTGACATAGTTCGAAGTCCGCGGACATTCCATGTAAGGCATTTCAAATTAGGTAACGTCCCCATTGCAGCCATCCCCCAACCACCTCAACAGTATCAATTGGCCACCCACATCATTGCAGCAAAACCCCCCACTCAAAACACCCCGGAAAACTCCCCCAAAGCCTCTCCCCAGAACAGGACCTAATAACGCGACATCAGCCCCCATCCAAACCTGTAACACAACACACAGTCTACTACTCTGTAGTCGTCACTACAGAAGGCCTTAAGGGCAACGAGAGGGTGATTCAGAGCCGACCGGGGGCAGGCAGGGCCCTCACCCAGAGCCCAAGATCCCATGTGGCGTTCCAACACATTACCTGCTACTCTGCAGATCACCAGGGTAAGCTGCCCCAACAGAATTAGTGACCATGGTCCTTACTCGAAATGTCATTCATTAAAGATCCCATCTGCCGTCTGAGGGGTGCCCGCCGGCCCCCAAGAGCTATCAACGTCCGAGATGTCTCCTCCAGACTTTCCTTCTTCCTCTTCAGATTCCGAACCTATCGATTGTCCCTCCTGTTGCGAGCCCGTTATGACCGCCGTCGCTGCCAAAGCTCCTTTTTTGTCTGCTGCCATCTGGTCATCCCTCATCGCTCTCTTGAGTCTATTTCGCTTGCCGATGCGTTGTGACTTTCTCACCTGGATAGGTTTTTGTCTCTCTTTCTCTCCTTTACGCCTTCGGTCAGTTCCAGCACGATATAACTCAAGCCATGACCACACCTCGTCGGGATTCTGAAATAAATGGGTCGTCCCGTCCAGGATCACTCGCAACTTGGCAGGGAAGAGCAAGGAATATTGTTTGCCCTCGTCCCTCAATTCTTTTTTCACTGCCAGATAGGAGGCCCTGCGTTTTTGGACCTCCTGCGTGTAGTCAGGAAAGATCGTGACCGAACTGTTGTCCACCTGGAAGGGACCCGTTGAGCGCGCCCTTTGTATCAGCAAGTCTCTGTCTCTGAAATGCAATATCTTGACCACCACCACTCGGGGTGGGCGGCCCGGCAAGGGCGGGCGGGCAGGGACCCTGTGCGCTCGTTCCAGGGAAAAGAAAGGGGAGAGTCCCTCCGGGGGCCACATCCGTTTTAAACCAGTTCTCCATGTAAGCTACTGCGTCATCCCCCTCAACTTTTTGCGGCAGGCCTACCACCCTCACGTTGTTCCTCCTATTTCGGCTTTCGGAATCTTCTGCCCGCTTCTCCATCGTCGCCAGGCGATCAAGGATATCCGTCAGTTTGTGCTCTGCGGTCACCACCGCCGATTTGAGTTCCTGAAGCAGTAGCTCATTTTCTTTCACTCTGTCAGCTAGTTTAGCATGATCCGCCCTCAAGAGACCCAGGCTCGTGGCAACCTGCGCTATATCTTGATGCAGGGACTCCTTGGTCGCAGCTATTGCCTCCAATATCCCGTCTAGTCTTTTATTCAGTCTCTGTTCCTGCGCTGAACCTTCTGGGTCGGCCTGGGACCTGCTATCTGTTTCTGGCCCTTTCGCCTGGTCATGCCCCTGTTTCACTTTCAGCTCACGACCACTGGCGGCCATCTTGATCACCGAGAGCGCCGTTTCGGTTTCACCTCCAGGGAATTTCTCGGTCCCTATGTCAGTCCGCCGAGTAATATTGGCCCCTCGATCTTTCTCCCCGTATAGTAGTCTTAGTGTTCCTCCCGATTGGTGGCTACCACTTGCAGGGGTCAAGTCGTCTTCAGTCAGCCTGAGGGCCTCATATCTGAGTCCAAGATGGCCGTTCACCATCCGTTGCGTCTCCCTCCGGGCGGGCAGCGATCACCACCAGACAGTACTCCCGCAGGGACCTAGTGGCCTAAGAGCCTCTCTTTGCCCAGTCTATTGTCGTCCTCTGTGTGGGCTCACCATGCCCCCTTGACAGAAGAGTCGAGGAAGTCCTAATACAGTAGCTTTGTGGCTGCTATGTAATTGTGGAGATGCCAGTTGTGCGCTCCAGGTCTAGCAAGCAAATGCCGTTTTGAGCCGGAGTGGTGCTCCGTGTGGAGTGTTACTCCGTATTGACCAGGCGTGCAGCCCCTCTGTGCCAACCGATCTCTACACAACCGCCTCCTGTGTGGCTGTGCCGTGTCAAAGTGCCGCTTCAGATCTCCGACCTCGTCATCAGTCGTCGGCCCGTGCCACCGCGTTCAACGGGTGAAACCCGCCCGTGATCACTCCTCATTCAGCTCAGCGGTCGCCCCGTGATCTGTTGCTCTGCTCAGGGAGTGAAGCCTTGTCGGGGCTCCAGCCCGGTGCTTTCGACCAGCCGTGAGGTCGGGTTGAGGTTCTAATCGTCCCTACTTCCGCCCCTTCCCCACTGTGCACCTCTTTACAATTCCTCTATAGCCCGCCGTTGTCGGGCTCTCAGCGGCAGCAATAGTCTCGGGCCGCGTTCAGGAAACGAGGTCTTCCTCACGCTGTCGCCATCTTAGGTAGCGGATGTCGTCGCATTGATCGTTATTCTCTGAGGTGGCGGGGTGTGCACTTTATTGCAGCCTCATCTGTTGAGCTGTTTGTGGTGTGAACCCCACTCCGCTCGCTCCTTCAGATATTTTCCTCCGCTATTTTCCAGCCGCGGTCCTTAGCACCTCGTTGTTCATTCTCTTCAGCTCGGGGCTGCCGCCATCTTGTAGTCAGATCGCAACACCTCCAACTCCGAAATCGGCTCTCCTTACACCATTCGGCCTCCTGCTTCTCCGAAAGTATGCTCCTCTGCTACCCCTGGTGTTCCAGGCAGAGTGCCCGCGCTGCAATCGGCGCTTAGGCGAGGTTTATCAGGAGAAATTGCGGGATCGGGCACGGAGCTACAGGCTCACGCCGCCATCCCTATCGGCGTCCAAGCCACGCCCCCAATACTGGAACCCTCTCTATAGCCTTTTTTCACAAAAGGGCTGGCATTTATCACTGTCGGATGAACAGATGGTTCTTCGTCAGTTGGATTGATTGGACTGATGGTGGTAGAATGTTCTGCGGGATGGAAAGAAATGAGAGGGCGTAGCCCCGATGGACAAATTGGAGGACTCACTTGTCTGAGGTGATGGCTTGGTGCAAATATCTGATCCTGCCTCCGACAGGATGGCAGTGTGCCTGAAAGGACACACTGTAGGGATTTTGGGGCTAAAGCTTCTGGAGGGGTGGGGGACTGAGCTGAACAGTGTCCCTGATGCTCTGAACTTTTTCTTTGCAAGTCACAACTTGGTTGTGAGACCTATTGGGCTGGTGGCGTGTTGTATGCGATGCTGAAAACCTCTGCAGTAGACACAAAGAAAGCAAAATTGCTGGTGAACTTGCCTGGTAGGGTGGGTAGGCCCAAGGAACATGCTGCAGTCCTTCTTTCCTTAAACTGTTCCAGGTCTGAATCCACTTTCTCAGCAAAAAGGTGAGAGCTTGTCCGTTAAAGAAGCCCATAGACTTCCAGGTGTAGCCTTTAAGTGCCACACTTATTTATTTATAAAGTTCTACTTGCTCAATCTAAACCTGTCCAAGCCACAGCAGATGGCAAACTTTGCTTCATCACATCCATCTTGGATAGCCAGGGTGAGGGACGCTGGCTAGATTTAGGCCACAGAGTCCCATAAGGCATGTGAATAGCAGCCTCAAAGGCAGCTGGCCTTGATAGATCTGAGAGCAAGGCTCACAAGCAAGAAAATAAGTTTACAAAAGTTTCAATATGTATTGACTCTTGATCAGGTGTGGGGGGGGGGGGGCAGGGAGGCATTAAGATTCACCTTACTTGTGGAGGCCTGTGTCCCCAAGATCTCCAGGGTAGGCTGCTGTGTACGCGAGTCAGGGTCACCTGAGGCAGGTCTATGGTGATGAGTGATTTGTCTCTTTACTGTAGGTCCAAAACATGGTTTCACCCAAGCGCGCAAAAGGTATCCGTGAGCACTTTGCTGAAGGGTAAAAGAAGCTCTGTAGGCGCACCTCTGTGAAGACATTTGTCTTTACCTCAATGGGGGGTAGATGTAAAGGCAAGTACTGCTTATCACTACCGTGAAGTAGGGGAAAGCAGGACAGTATCTGGGGAGGTATCTAGGATACTGGAATCCTGTCAGAGGAGGTGGGTGGAGCCATGTAGAGTGCTGGCTGCACAAATTCTCTCTGGAGCAGGAGTGACAGGACACAAAAAAGCCCTGCTTGGGCCTCTGTTGATAATGGTGGGACTTGTCCTGAAACTTCTCCTTCAACTTACCTGACAATGGTACCTTGAAAGAAGACCTGAAATGGGAGCAGCCCTGTGACTTGTACAGGAGCAATGCCAACGCTTGGAGTGTCATCTGCCCAGTTCTTCTCCGCGATGCTCATTTTTGCCTTCTGCTCTCTGATGTCCTTCAGATGCAATAAGGAGTATCCGTCAGTCATGCTAAGACCCTGGATACCATGGGCAGTCATTGTGTGGATCCGTATTTTAAGGGGGATAAAGGGTCCAAGGCCTCGAACCAATGTTAATAGAGCTAATCTGGTGAGGGTTACTCGTCCATGACAATGGGAAACCCCTTCCCCATTATGGTTAGAGTTAAAGTGAAGAAGTCTGAACGAGTAAGGATAATTAAAAGTTCCTGGAATAAAATCCAATTTGTGTGGATCCGTAACCTAAGGCCACTTCCTAGAGTTTGAATGCTGTGGTCTTCAAGAGAGGCATTCTCTCTAGCACACTGCTGTGAAGAAAACCAGACTGGAGTTGGTAAAACACTGATGAATGCTTGAGAGCAGAGCTCAGGTTCTGTGTCAAAGGCTAAAGAAAGAAAGTTATATAAGTCAGCATGCAGGGGTGGCACCTATATGTAGCTCTGTGCAGTCACTTCCAGAGGCGACACCATGGAATCTGATGCGCCACCTGCAGGTGCTTAAGAGCATTAGTGCAAAAAGGTCTGGCTCCAGTCTGGCACCTGGGGCAATTCAAAGTGTGAGGAATCTGCAGTTAAAAGTATCTATCAGAAATCAAATGAAACATTCATAGTCTACGTTCAGAATGGCAAAATTAAGAGCTTGTGTCATATGCAGATATAAAAAATGAATATGGGACTGTAGAAAAATAAGGAGACAGGTACATGGTTAAACTCTTCACAACATTAAGGGTGTTTGGGATTATGTGCTGAGAAGCCCAGCAATTATTTTATCTTAGATTGACAACTGTGATACCAGCTTCAAACTACTCTCTAAGTATCTACTTTAGATGAAAAGAACTTGTCCGAAGAGTTAAATGTAGTATTACAAATAAATTGTTGGTAAAGTAGTTTGAAAAATAGTTGTGGATGCACGTTGGACCCGAGATTGTCAGCAATGTTTATTATTTTGAAATACCATACACCTAAATTACCGTACATCTATTTTGATGCATCACCAGTGTGTGTGGAACACTGACTATTTCTGGTACGTATAAATACAGTTTATGGCTATATATGTAATGGATTGCATTGCTAACTCTATCGTGCGAATTCAATGTTTTTTCCTTTTGACAACTGTGATACTTCAAACTGCTCAAGAAACAGCTACTGTAAATGAAATAACTGCATATTATTGTCTGAAGAGTTAAATCTAGCATTAAAAATAAATTGTTTGCAAAGTAGTTTAAAAAAATAGTTGTGGGTACACGTAGGACCTGAATTTAAGATTATGCAGCAATGCTTATTATTTTGCAAATACTGTACACCTATTTGAATGCATCCCCAAAGTATGTTGGACGCTGATAATTTCTGGTTTGTAGGAATACTGTGCGTGTAATGGACTGCATAGCTAACCATATCTTGCAAATGTAATTGGTTTTTCGCTTTCATTTGCAAACATAACTGTAATGCAAAAAATACAAAAGCAGGTACACAGCATCCTTGCCCAAGTACACTGCTCTCAGATCCACTAGTTACCCTCCGGTGCCTTTTTAAATGATGGCATCAAATCTCCAATAGTTTTCTGATAGGTAAAAGTCCTCCTTTCTATTTTTTTTGTATTCAATGTTGTTCCATACGAAACTATATCTTGATTTGCACATAAATCACAATCTAGTATATGTAACAGCCAAAGTGTGTTTTGCGACTTGGTCTCTTCTTCAGAGCTAATGTATGTGGCGTTTACTTTCCCCCCCACAACCCTCTCAGTGATAACCCTTGTCTTTAACAGGCTCCTCAAAGTTCAAGCATATGTTAACATCACCTTTAACATGGTGAGGAACTGGACTGACCTTCCCGATTTGGAGAGTGTCTATGATGAAGTCTTCCTCTTCCTCCTGCACCACATGCATATCCACCTTGTGATAGGTGGCGGTCTGCTGAATCGGGATCCCCAAGTGGGTCCAAATTATTTCTTTCTATAGATACTCAGATCATATGGGTTGAATGGCACATTGCCTGTGCAAAGGTTGAGTAAGGTGACCATTGCTAGAAGTCTGATAAACAGGTGGAGAAGTAGCTGGTGTGAGCGGCAGAGGTAGGGGAGTGTGTGATAGAGGAATAGGTCTTGCGGTGCCAGCCTTGTCTTTTCAGAGGTCTCCTGTGTGCAAAGCTTTGGAGCAGTCTCCTAGTCGAAAGCTACCTTCCGCTTGCAAGGAATAGAGTTAGATGGAGGAGGAAACCGTGTGGCAATTTTTCCTGTGGTTGGATCCATGTTATATTATGTGTATAATGCACAACTCACCTGGGGGGGTAATCTGACAATAAAGAGCACTTGCCTTGTGTCCAGTTCTTGTTGAAACCCTTGCGTATGGATGTATAGCATCCTCCTGCGAAGGAGTTGTGGGAGACTTGTGTGGCTCTTTGTGTCCTTAGGGATGATGGTGATTTGGTGCCGAACCAGGCTTCGGCACAGACAGAGGCTTCGATGTCAAGGGTGTCTATGTGTTTTTGGAGCCTATATGTCCTTTTGGTGCTGATGAGGTGTGGCTGTTGTGACTGGCTTTGACTCCAATGAAAGCTTCAGGATCCAAGGGCCGGAAGCTGCTCCGGATGGTGTTGGAACCAATGAGGGCTTGGGTGCCAGATTTGAAGAATGGGTATGGACAGCATTGGTGAAAGGCTTGGCACGCTCTGCTGGCTTCTGTGAGTGCCGACTGTACCAAGTGGAGTGTCGTGGCCCTTGTGTGAGCTTGTCTCTACTGGCATCTTCAGGGCTTGATTCCCTACTCCCTTGGGAGCGATGCTCAATCTCGGCATGGGGAGCAGCCTTGTGTTTTTCTGGAACGGATGTGCTCACAGTTCTCAGAGTGGTATTCATCCTTGGGCTGAGCTTTGCTGCTGTGGCCACTTCCGGTGGCATGTCACCCTTGGGTCTGCTGAGTGGCTATGGGGCGAGGGTGAACCCTGATGGTCCAACCTCTTTACTGTGTGGGCACCAAAGGGGTCTGCCTCCTTTTCTCCTCGAAGATGTCCTGGTCGTGGACAGGTCTTGCCACTGCATGGTGCATGCCCACCAAAGTTCCTGTCAGTACAAAACGGGTTTCTTTGAGCCAAACATTAGGCACGTAGGGCAGTTGGCATTGCTGTGATCAAAAGACAAGAAAAGATTACAGAACTTGTAGTGGTCGGTGCACGGATATTTAGCATGGCATCGTAGACATTATTGAAATTGTGTTTGTTCCTTCACCTGGTACATTTTCTGAAGGAATGATGTATGGAAGTGTCTTTGCCTCCGGAAGGGGATAGACCCTGAAGCTGCTTGATGATGACCAAGTATCAAGGATCCTTTGGTATTTTCCAATAAGACATCTCCCTTTAGCACTGACTTATGAAAAGGGCGCTACAGAACCCGACAGATGCATGAGGAACGTACTAAACCCTGATCATACTTGGTGCATAACCTGATGGCAAAAAAACACGCACAATGGAGTTGGTGCCCATTTCCAATGTGCATGGAGAGAAGTCACCGCACTTTGTGACTTGAGAACATTTTTTGATCCCAACACTAGATCACTGGAGTATGCAAAACATGTGCATCTACAGCACACATGCTACGAAGATATGTATACGCTCACATATATACACGTTTTGAAGTAAACCATGGTATGTATGAATTTTCTTGCCAGGCAAGACATTTGTAAGGGCAACCCTGCATTTTGATTTTATGTACTCTCCAAAGAATACCAGGATCAACCACTGACTTTCACACTATTATTGATGGAGTTTAACTTCACAGAGATACTTACTTTACAGAGCAAGCAGATGGTAAAAATCGGTACATGAGGACAGCTGGATATGAAGAACACTGATTCATACAACCCTCAGAGCTTGTTGGTAACACAGAAATCAAGGGACCAGATTTTGACGTGTTGATTTATTTTATTATATGGATTTTTCTAGGAGCACTTATGGATGCCTGGTCAAAATTGACAGGTAACATTATTTGTGGAGGGCCACTGGTTTAGTCAGCGATTTTTATAACTAGTGGCAGTCTTTTTCTGTTCTCCAGAGTTTTATATAGGACAAACTCGATCCGAAGGTATCAGAGAGCTTTACATGAGTACCAGTTGCGTTACAGACCGATAAATTCATTTTTGTTAGGCACAGGGAAATTAAGTGATTTGCCCAGAATCACAGGATGTTGAACGTTGTTGCCGAGACTCTAATCCAGTTCCCCAGATTCGAGGCCGACCTCCCTAGCGGTTAGCTACATCCTCTCCCCCAGTCTTACAAATGGCAAGAACGAATTCTGTAACTTCTTACTGGGTAGCAGGGTTGTGTGCTATGTAGGTGCAGAAATGGATTTAGAAATGAAGGAATGCAAGGTGGGGGAGTGCAGTCCCTTTGTTCGTGAGATTCTTTATTTTGTAAGATTTGTTTCTGCGATTGCTCATTACAGTTTCACTACATTTCACAAATTTGCTTTTAAATGTATTAGAAAAACGTGATTCCAATCTCTGGACCTCATTTATGGGGTTTGGCATAGGGCCGGGCAGCAAGTTAACTTGCAGCCCGGCCCTACGTGAAAGGGCTGGAATGCAACATATTTATCTAAGGGGGGGGGTTCCTGTCCTTTACCCCAGCACTGGCACCATTTCGGAAGCATAGCTCCAACGCAGGCACCCTTACATCATGGTGCAAGGGTGTCTGAGTTACATGAAAGACTGTTTTTGTGCAGGAAGGGGCACCTTCGTGTACAAAAACAATCCTGGGAGTTTTTTTTACTCTTTCCACGTGTGCTGCAGAATAAAAAAGTTATTTCTCCTCGTTGTACCTCCCCTGATGAGGCACAAGGTTTTGGCCTATAGTCATGTTTGATGATTTTGTAAATCAGTGGAAGTGTCAAAATCCATGGGTGTTGCGTGGAGACACCCACCGCAACGCCCATGGCATGCCTTCCTAGCGCAGAGTAAGGCCATTCAAACCGGTTTTGCATAGCCTCATAGATATGATTTTGTAGTATGCGCCGCCAGAGTGTCACAAAAAGCGATGCTCCAGTGGCACAAAAGGGCTTATAAATATGCCCTTCTGTTTCTACACTGTATGGTATGTTTATTTAGCATCTGATTTTCGTCTGAACCAATTTACGAAACCTGATTTTCTTTTTTTTTTTTATCTACGATAGCTAAAATGTCAAATGAAAGAGTAACGTTTACTTGCTTTTAGTTGGGCAAACTGTTCCAAAAAAATATCGATATGCTTCAACTACTCTGAAGTGGGATATCAGAAATTGTGTGCAGGTTAGGTTAAATTTAGACACGACACAGAGTGAGCTTATTTTTTTTTATAAATCTTTTAATTAAAACAAGGCATTAATAAAAGTCATATTTACAGAACGTTACATAGCATTTAGCAGTACATTAAGAGATGGGGGGGAGGTGAAAACAAAATACATAGTCAAGAAAACACTTCATGGGGATGAAGGAACATCAATAACAACATCTCTAGGTGGTGTACAAATCCCGCCACTATGTTCATTCCACTGGCTCCAGATTAAGGCCCATTTCCTTTCCTTTGACGTCCTCTCGCAACATACACTGTTTTTTCACGAAACATGCACCAGTCCATGTCTCTTTCCCACTCTCCAAGGGTAGGCGGCGTGTCTGAGGCCCATTTCTGGGCAATATTTCTTTTGGCTATCATGTTGCCCAATGTGCAGTCGTAAAATTAGTGGGTTCCCATATGTTAAGGAGACATCTACGTGCCTCCGGTTGCAGGGATATCCCCGTGACCTCATGTATAATGGTGTGGACCTCCTTCCAATATTGGGCAACCTCTCGACACTCCCAGATAATGTGGAAGAATGTACCTAAGAGGCCACATTTACGTCTACACAATCCCTCCAATGTCAACCCCATCTGAACCAGCCCGGGGCCTGTGATATAAACCCTATGCAGGATCTTCAATTGATGAGTCGTAACCGGGCAGGAATAGCGACCACCTTCGGGAAAGAGACAGCTGCCTGCCAGTCTTCGTCATCTAATTCTATTCCATCTCCTATCCATTTCTCTCTCAAATCACCTAGCAGCTCCGCTCTATTGTTAATTAATTTTTTGTAAATCAGGGAAATCGTTTTGTCGGGGAGGTGACTATCTAATATTCTATCCTCTAGGGGAGATGCCTCCGGCAACTCCACATCCACAGCAAGGGCCGCCTGTAACGAGTGACGGACCTGTGCATATCTAAAATATTCGGAATTGGATAGCTTAAATTCTGTCTGCATTTCTTCAAAGGATTTAATCTGCCCCTTACTCCATACATCTTTAATAGTCGAAATTCCTATCATCTCCCATTTATCGAAGCCTTTTGTCTTCCACAGGTTACCTAGTCTTTCGGAGTCAAAAAGGAGAGTAGCCAGCGTCAGTTTATCCTTCCATCCCAACGAACTTGTTGCATCATGCCAGATTTTCACTGCATGTTTGGTGGGACCCGTCAAATTCAGCCTTGCTGGCCTCGAGTACAGCGTTCTATTGTAACTGCCCCCCGGAAGAAGCCATCTATCCATCGCATACCCAGGATCCGTAACGGACCCATATGTTGCGTGGTTAATGGCAGCGATTTGGGAACACCAATAGTACCTTTTGATATCCGGCATAGCAATAACATTGTCGTACCATGGAAGTGTCAGCTTTGCCAACGCAATACGGGATCTTCCTTCCCACAAAAGACTACGCTGTAAACCTTCTATTTCACGAAAATAGCTGGCAGGCACGACATCTAGGGTATTTTGGAGCGAGCTTTTAAAGAGAAAATTGATTGAATAAAACTTAATATTTCAAATTTTGTTCTGGATCTGAAGGAATCTTGTTATAAGGCCTAAACTATAGTGGCATGCATTACGTGTGAGTTTACAACTAATATAAACCAGACAAACAAAAAGTGGTGACAGTGGTGCGTTTTATTGGAAAAAACAATATTTTCTCCCACATTATAACTTTGTCAGTACCTTTTACACTGAGCTTCGACAATAAATGAAGACATTTTTAAAAGTACCTTTAAAATAAACATTGCCACAAATTGTAGGCGTACCGAATATAAATAAACATTTTAACTAAGTAAATAACTGTTTAAATTGGGCATGACATAAATAATAGTAAAATAAATTTACCGTACCGTGGAGTCAAAAAGTTATTTAAAAAAAATAAGCAATTTACAGCATATCAAATGGATCTGAACCATGATTATCAAACAACAATTAATAGTCCACAGTTTGACCTTTCAGGATTACTTTGGCAACTTAACACTTCAAGAAAGGTGCATGAAATGTGTCTGTTGAGTCCAGGAACAAAGTCCAATGCTTAACTTGATCCCCATGACTGACAATACAGAAGTCCTCTTAAAAAAATCTAAAAGTGCATTTTTTCATATATCAATTTTACGAAGGCTCATTCTGCTAAAAGAATCCCTGAAATAAAATAGAAACAAATATCAGTTACTCGGGGGATACATTTTCATAAGAAAACTTTTCAAATACATAAACCAAGATGGTGTGTAGAATAATGTACCAAAAAAATGAATGTAACAAAGTTATTTTAAATCATTAAGGCACCAATACAACATACACAGCAAAGTGATTCAGGCCACTTGCTTTATAAAGGCTAGCTTTACAATATATTAAATGTGAATATATTTATTGGATACAATATCAACATTGCAATGGGGATTTTCCTGTTGCAGCTTCAATAAGTGGACTGATACTGAGGAAAGGGCTGACAAATGACCTTTAAGAGTGACCAGATCAAAGCCACGGTAGACCAGGAACAAGGCAAATAAAACCTCAGACACCTTAGCTAAATGAAGGTAGACCTGTCCGTTGTCACGCCTAGGCCACAAACTTAGCACCACAGTCATAATAGATTGACATGGTGGGCAAGAAGCCAAAATCACATTCACCTTATCTACTGGCAGATCAAAGCCATACAGCAGGTTCTGCTCACAATCCATGTGTGTAGGCGTAGATTGTGGGGTGTTTGGACGCAGCTCCTGCTTAGTTGCAGGAACAGCAAATCCCGTGACGGGCCTCTCGAAGCAGAGGGCATAAGCTCTGTTCCAGCAGACTGGAATCCCACACTTCCTGAGTCCAATTTAGGGTTATCAGGATGAGTTGTGCTTGGTCCCTCCTGAAGTTCTTCAGAACTCGGGGAATCAAAAGGCAGACGGGGAGGACACATACAGGAAACCAGAGTCCCATTTAAGGCATCTAGGGGAATATTTACAAGACCTTATCACCACAAGAACGTCACTTTTTACGACGTTCCTGTGGCAATAGGGGCATCACTTTATTTACAAGGCAGCGTTAAGCCACTTAATGTGGATTAATGCTGCCTTGTAAATTAGGCCCGCTTTCACACTAGGCTTAGCGTGAAAGGGGTGGGCAATAAGTCTTGCTGTGGGCGTAGCACCGCATCGCCCAATGATTATGACACGGACCCCTATTTACAAGGGATGCATAAATAGGAGGCAGTATCAGAATTAAGACCAGGGAAAACCTGGTCTTACCCTGGCACAACGGGGAGAAATGTTTCCTTTCTACTTGTTTTTGCTGTTTTCATGTGTGCTGCGTTGTGCAGCACACATGAAAACAGCAAAAGCCCAATGATTATGTACTGGAATGTCCCCCTTCCTGCACATAAACAATACTTTTTGTTTAAATGCTGTTATGCAACTTCTATGTGAGCTGCATTAAACAGCACACATAGAATTTACAAAATGCCATTTAAAGATTGTTAATGTGCAGGAAGGTGGTACCATCCTGCACATAAACAATCTTCTCCTGCAGGTAAACACCCTTGCACTATGGTGCAAGGGGGCCTGCGTTGGCACTAGGCTGCTAAGTGTAGCTCCAGCGCAGGGGGAGACGCAGGGCTGCACCATATTCTTGTAAATATGGTGCTGTCCTTTATTTCTGAAGTAGCGGAGTGAGGCGTTAAGCCAGGAAGGCTAACCCTTCATTCCAGCACTTCCCTTTTAAATATGCCCCAAAGTGTCTCCCGGAGAGCCTTTAAGGGGAAAGTCTAAGAAATGCTCTGTGGCAGCAAAAAAGAACTACATAAAGCACACTACACTTCACACACACACCCTCTGGGTACAAATGCCACTCGTGTTCAGGTAGAGGAGGACACCTGCTGAGTTTGTCCTCCTTGATGCTGAGAGAACCAGTCAGGCGATTACCTGCTAGGGATACCTGGGAAGGGTCAGCCACCTCCACACTCACAGACCTCAAGGCGCAGCACTATACCCTACAACGTCATGCTTGTTGTAATATCACATGGCAGTTGTGTTGTCCTTCAGAAGCTGAACTGACGTGCCCTTCAGGGATGACAAAAAGGCCCGAGGGATAAATGGGGAATGGCTCCAGAAAGCTGATGTGCTGCAGCTTCTCCACTTGAGCCACAAGCCTCTGATCTCCACTTCATCCAGGTGACCTTCCCCCATCCCAGAGTCGACCTGCAAATCGCCACTGATGTGCCATGGACTAAGATTGGCATCCATCATCGACCACTGTAGGTACTGAGCTGCCTTGTCTGAAGCAAAGCTGTCTTTCTGAGAAGCACCCTCAATGTTGGGCACACTGAAGCTGGAGGTTCCACTGCAGAGCTCGCATGTGCCACTGGATATGAGGCAGGATGCAGGAGACTAGCAGACCAAAAAGCATCGGAATAATCGGAGCCGGAACACAGACATGAGAGTGAAACATCGAGATCATAGCCTGAATGTCCTGAAGTTGCTGTGAGGGCAAAAGGTTTGCAAGTCACTGTGTTAAGGGTGGATTCTATAACTGAAGATAAGATTACGGCTATTTGATGTAAGACTCCAGTGCAGCCAATTACGACATAGTCGTATGGAGGTGGTCTGTCACGATGAGGCCTTTCAAAGCCAGTCTTGGAAATATAGGAATATATGTATCCCCCAACCTGCGAAGATGGGCCGTGACTACTACCATTATCTTCATCAACACCTGGGTTGGCAGAGGTGAGGCCAAAGGACAGAATGGATAATTGAAAGCGTTTCAACTCCACAAAAAACTGGAGGAAATGCCTGTGTGTCCAAGACTGGCAGAACCTGGGCCAAAGTCAGGATCTGAACTTGTCTTTCCAGGGAAGTTGTTCAAAAACTGGAGGTTTCAGTTCGGTCTTTAACCACCGTCCTTCTTCTTGAGCACCAAGATGTAGTGGGAGCAGCAAGGTACCATTTCCATACTACCTCATGCACCTTTGGCTAGAAGAGTTTTAACTTCCTGGCAAGGTTAGTGGCATGGTTCGCTGATGTGACTGGAAGAAGGTATGAGTTACTTGCGTGCCAGCTAGGTAGAGAAATAAAATCCTGCCCCATACTGGCCACAGATGACAGCAGGAGGGGGACCTAAGTGGGTTGGCTGCGGCAAGTGAATAGCAGGTATGCTGCCATCTATTGGTGGCCTTCCCCCCAACAACCACCTCTCCCTTTGGAGCCACGACAAATGGGTTCAGGCTGCTGGATAGGCAAAGATAGCTGTCTCTGTCAGTTGGGGAGGCTGAGAGCACCCACAAATTTCCAGAATTGTTGATGGAATTGGTGGTTGGGAGAGACTAATCCTAAGGAACGTACCTTCGCCCAGCTACCTTTAAACTGCTCCAACGCAGAGTCCCCTTTCCATCCAAAGCGTCTGAGGGCATAATCCTCAGACGTGCCTTGAGTTCCCTAAAGAAAAACTTGTGGTGACTTACCACAGCCCTGGTGCCCTTACCACGACTGACATAATCTATGATGTCCAAGTAAGATCATAAGCGTTACTTTTTTTAAACACAAACTTTATTTCAAATGTATAAATATGTGACATATTTGCCCCACAATGCCCATACATCATGACATTGTATACCATACAAGTAATCATTATAGTTGAGGCTCGGTAAGTAAGACAAGAACAGGTCTTGGCTGAGAAAAAAATGAATACGATTAATGTATTCAATACCGTCCCCCCTACTAACTAGACAGTGTCACCTATTGATAAACCTGTACATGGCGATCAGTATACAAGGGAGTGTTTAAAAGTCCCTGCAAGAATCCTGTGGAAGGAGCAAAATGTCTTAGTCTGTCTGTTATGGTGATGGTGGGACCAACAGTCACTTGAAAAAGTGTGATCTGTCTTTTGTCACCAACAGTGAAAAGGGGGAAGGAAGTGGGGGGTTATAACATGAACAAGATATCCGCACAGTGCACTGGAAGGTCACTTCTGCTCACCATCCCTAACATCTATCCTCTCTCTAACACTCCCAACCTCTTCACCAGCTCCACTTCCCCATCCCGATCCTCACCCGTCTCCAACAACCTATTCGCCGGTTCATCGCCTGTACCCCTCCCCAACTCCGCGCCGAACACCACGCTCGACATGATCATGTCCTCCCTCCTCCAATTGAAAGAAGAACTACACTCCATCAAAGAGTTGCTCATCACACACTCCAGACACCCTTCTACCACCACCACCTCTACACCTAATAACACTCTCCCCGCGCCTCCTACACGCCTTACCACACAACACGCCCCACACCGGACTTCTATCCCCTCTCGCAACTCCAACAATCACAATACCAATCACAATCGCATTACCACCAATCACAATACTCCCTTTACACCTAACAACACTTCCTCCTCACCGCCTACTCGCCCTATCACACAACTCCCCCCACACTGGACCTCTATCCCCTCTCGCAATACCACCAACCGCCCTAGACGCACTGCCAATACGTTAACAGACCATGAGACACACGTCCTTCTCCAATCTTACGTCCCGGCTCCCCAAAATCGCTTAGCCACCAACCACCTGCCCATCCCAACGATCATCTCTAACCCCCTCAGGCACCAAAAGGATAACAGAGGCGCCGTCCCTAACAACCTCACTAATGTGCCCATCACTACAGAACCTGCCTCCACCCTCTGCGCCCCTAGCCTCAAATGCATACTTCTCAACTGCAGATCGGCCCAAAAACATTCAGCGGGGGTCGCCGAGCTCATCATGTCTCAGGAACCAGATCTGGCCATTCTGACTGAAACATGGTTGTCAGATACCTCTACACCTATCTTGGATATACTAGTCCCCCCCAACTACTGTATAATTAGACTTGACAGGCCCATAAAGACAGGCGGTGGAATTGCCTGTATCTACAGAAGCAATCTCTCTGTTACTAAAGCGTCCGCCCCTTCTCTTACTTCCTGTGAATACCTCTGCCTTGATGTCATAAGCGAAAGCAAACCGGTCTGCTCACTTCACATCATATACCACCCACCTGGAGACAAGCTCTCCTTCTGCCAACAACTCATGGACACAATAACAACCAATTCAGGACGACAAAATACCCAAGTTTTCCTTGGCGACTACAATCTCCATTGGAACGACAGCAGTGACACAGTGGTTAATAGCCTCAAAAGATTCCTCAACGCCCTTGATTTCACCCAAATATGCAATAGCCCGACTCATGTGAAAGGTGCTATCCTCGACCTTATCATCGCCAAAGAGAACGCTATTCAACTGGAGTCAATTCAACCTTGTGACTGGTCAGATCATCATATTGTCTCCTTCCTTATCAATGAAAAAATTAAATTTAACCCACTGCAACCCTCTAAGCCCAAAGTCTGGAAAAGGGACATGAAAAAACTCAACCCAAACTCATTACCACCTAACAGCTGCAATCTACTACTTCCCCCGTCCGGCGCTACGGACGTCCAACTCCTGACTGACCACAATCTAAATGCTATGTCCACAACAATCAATGATGCTGCACCCATGCAACTGAAAAGAGTCTCGTCCAAGATCTCCAACCCTTGGTATGACGGGAGCCTCAATGAGGATAGACGGGCCATGCGAATGGCAGAGCGCACTTGGAGGTCAGACCCCTCTACACTGCACCTAGAAAGCCTGAAGAAGCAGAGAAATGCCTACTTCAGGAAAATAAAACGCTCAAAAAGAGACTTCTTCAGCCTCCAGCTCGCCCAAGCGAAAAACCGCCCAAGGAAATTGTTTGAGTTAATCAGAACACAATCCAAAGAACAACCCCAGACAATCAGCACCATGGGCATTACACCTTCCTGTGAAGAATTCTCTGCTTTCTTTAACCAAAAAAGCGACAACATAAGAAGCGATCTCAATGACGCAATCCTTTACTCCAACCCCCAACTCACAGCAGCGCCTGTACCAAAGAACAACGCTACATGGTCATCCTTTAGCACCTACTCCGAAGAAGAAATTGGCAGACTGCTCAGCACTCTGAAACCATCCAATCACCTCACTGACCCTCTTCCTGCTAACGCTGTAAAAGACTTTACCCCTTTGCTCCTCCCACTCTGGACTAAAATCATCAATAGCTCTCTTCAACAAGGATCCATCCCTGATGCCCTTAAAGTCGGACAAGTCACACCTCTATTAAAAAAACCAACAGCAGACCCCACTGATCTAAACAACTACCGCCCTATTACAAATATTCCCACCCTCGCCAAACTGTTGGAAAAATGCGTACAGCTACAACTGACTAAACACATAGACAAGTTTGATCTCCTCAACGCTCATCAATCAGGCTTCCGTGCAGGGCACAGTACCGAAACAGCCATGACGCACATAGTGGACGACGCCCTCCAAATCCTAGACCAAAACGATACCTGCCTCCTCATCCTTCTGGATCTCTCCTCAGCATTCGACACAGTTAAACATGAGAATTTACTCGAACTGTTAAACACAAGAATGGGCATCTCAGGGACTGTTCTCAAGTGGTTCACCTCCTTTCTACACAACCGCTCACAAAGATTCAAAAGCAACAACCTGATGTCCTCTCCGGTACCTGTATCACTAGGTGTCCCACAAGGATCCTCCCTCTCCCCTACTCTGTTCAACCTAGAACCTAGTTATGGAACCTCTCACTACTTTGCTACAGACATCCAATGTTCACTTCCACATGTATGCCGACGACACCCAACTCTATCTCAAAATACAATCCCCCAAGGACATCATGCTTCTGAACACCACGATCAGAAACACCCAGTCCTGGCTTGCAGAGAATCACCTCAAACTCAATGCCCTGAAGACTGAGTTCCTCCTGATCTCTCCTCCCGCAAAAATCTCCACGGCTCAAACATGGCTTAAGCAGTTAACAGCTTTAAATGTACAACCTACCGTCGTAGACTCAGCAAAATCCTTAAGCATAACACTTGATGCCAATCTCAACATGCAGCAGCACATCAGCAAGGCAACCAAAGGAGCGAACTTCCAAATCAATACCTTGAGGAAACTTTAAGCCTTCCTTCCAGCCAAAGACTTCCAAACTGCAGTACAATCTATAGTCATCCCGCACATAGAATACGGAAGCACCGCCCTCTGCGGGCTCCCACTAACAACTACGGCACCCCTTAGAGCGTCCCTTAACGCTGCAGCGAGACTCATCACTGGCTCAAAAAAACACTCGCATATTTCCCCTGACTTTAAATCCCTGAACTGGCTGCCTTTTGAAGCCAGAATACATCTGAAAATCGCCTGCATGACTCACAGGGCTGTACACCATAACTCGCCCAGCTACCTCACTCAAAAGCTGACAATCTCGGGTGGCTCTAGAACTACTAGAAGCACAAACAATCTTCTGCTGAAACCTCGAAGATTCAGAAAGGAAAAAACCTATAAACGCTCCTTTTCAGGTATGGCGCCCAGGATCTGGAACTCACTTCCTCCTGAAACCAGGCTCATCTCCTCCAACAAACTGTTTAAGAAAGAAGTAAAAGCGATCCTCATGGCTAAATACACATGATCTATTAACCTCTATCTCTCATGAATCCGCTCCATAATACCGGCCTGACCCCTTGGTCTACTAGTACTATTTGTATTATGACTTACTTGAGTGTATATGTTCCCTCTTTGTACTACTTGTACCACTGGTATTATGACTTATTTGATTGTAAATGTTCCCTCTTTGTATTTTGATGTACTATTGACGCACCTGTCTGACTTGCACACTGTACCTACACCACCTCAACCATCCCTACTTTTGTACTACTGATGCACCTGTGTGACTTTACATCCTGCACGCACCTACCTCAACTATGCCCACCTTTATGTTATCTCCAAAAACACTTGCAGCACGTTTAAATAAGTATATGCATACTTTTGTACTTTTATATTATTGGCGCAACGGTTTGACTATGTACCGTGTACTGACACTACCTCACCTATGATCTACCTCCGGTTGTTCTTTGACCTACCTATGTAATTATGCATATTGTACCTAACTACCTCAACTGCTACATGCTATTACTGTAAAGCGCTCTGATATCTGCAAAGATCTTGTTCGCGCTATATAAAACTTTCAAATAAAATAAATAAATAAATTCTCCATCTGGTGCCGCATCCTGCGCCTTGAAGCCCTCTAGAAGGGTATCCCATTCAAGCGAGATGGGTTTCTAGTGTAGACCTCTATACTTCTCTTGTAATAAAGCCCGGCTTTCCGCTAGCCCCCATTGTGCTGCCTCCTCTCGCCATTGACCCACCCTGGGAACCATCAGAGATTTACAGTGTGTAGTTATTAGCCTCTTTGCCAGTAGAAGGGTTAAATCAGTAAAGTATAGTATCACTTTGGAGCTCCTCATCTGAGGGTGTAATCCTAAAATACAGTGCTCTGGTGTCAAAACTGGTCAGGCTTGTCAAAGCTGCCAAAATTCCCACTTAGTAGGCAGACAAGGAGGCACATGTTCATGACATATGCATGAGGTCAGCCTCTCAAGCATGACAACGAAGGCATGCTGAAGAGCCCATGGGGAACATTTGGTTAATTCTATGTGGTGTCAAGTATGCTTTATGTAATCTGGAGGATTGGATACATTTAAATCTCGAATTACTTGAGAGTTTCTGGGTATATTTCAAGACATTGTTCCATTCCCTGTCTGATAACTACCGGCATAGGTTTGTCTTCCATTTGATTTTTTAAGGAAAGGAGTGGTGTCATGAGATGTGCCGTGAGCCCACAACAGAGCCAGCGTACCAAGTTCCTGCCATGTCCCTTAGTATGTAATGCCTGAAGCAGTTCAAGAGTTGCGGGTTCCCTCCCATTGCCTGCCCAGTGCTGTTGAACATAACGGATAATACGGTTGTGTGTTAGAAACAGTGTTTCTGGCAATCCATGTGCATGTACACAATCGTTATGGGACATCAGTGTGCTGTCCTCAAACAAGGAACCCACTGTCATTACCCTTTCCCAACAGCCCAGCCTGCATGCTGTCAATGTGCCTGAGGATGTGGAGAGACCTCACAGTGGTATATTCCATGCATATTGCACTGTGGAAGTAGTATATCTCCTAGCTATCCTCAAATATGTTAGGGCTATGCGCATAAATAGGGAACCCGTCTGGGGCCATGGCTGCACCCGTGCACACCAATTGATGGAGCTGACCCTGGCCGATCTAGTCTGCCATATAACCTACTTCCTTCAGATTAGGCCTGTCCAAGCAAGAGGACAGCCACTGTAGCTGTAAGGCCAAGCAATAAGCTTTAAAGTCTGGGATTCCCTGCCACCCCTGCTCCGTCAGTAGTTGAAGCTTAGCTAGGCCTACCCAACGGCGCCGGCTAACCCAGGCAAGCGCGACCAGCTTTATATTCAACAATCGGAACACCCATGCCGACACCAGGGTTGGCAAGTTCACAAATTGGTACAGCAGGCGTGGCAGCATAACCATCTCTACCAGGACCAGAAGTTCTGCCACTAACAAGGTCAGTGTGATCCAAAAACCAACCTGGGACCTTAATGAGTCAATTGTATGAATTAATTTGCCCTCCAAGAGTTCCTGTGCTTCACAATAGATATGGATGCCCAGGAAGCAAAACGTTTGTGGTGCCATCTGTATATGTATAGTCCCCAACAGCAGTGCAGTCTCCATATAGGTGGCAGCAAAGGAGAATGCACATGATTTATCTGTGTTTACTTGGAGACCGGAAAGCTCCTTAAGCGTAGCTCGTAACTGCTACCCCCATCTAGTGTCATATGAAGGTTATTTAGATACAGGACCATGTCGTCAGCACATAATGATATGGAATGTAGAGTACAGCCTATAGGCATCCCCCACTTCCCAGCCTCCTGATGCTATGGGTTCAATGGTCAATACAAACAGGAGCAGCAAAAGGGGACAGTCCTGTGGAGTCCCTTGCGAGTCCTGGTAGAAGTCCTGTTCTGGCCACTATATAAAACAGTTTCACCCACTAAATATAGGTGGGGTATTCTGTATCATGCAGCTATCATAAGTTACATCCTAGGGTGTCATGGGCCTGACGGATATCCAGGGATAGGCAGCCAGCAAACGGGTACTACCCCCGAACAGCATCCATTATGTGAAACAAACAATGGATATTTAGAGAAGTACTGTGCAGAGGAACTTAATCGCAGTGGTCCATGTGTATTAACCTCAGGAGCAGCGGAAGCAACCTGCGTGCAAGGATTTTACTAAGATTTTATATTCAGTGTTTAATGACAGAGATCTGTTTGAAGTTAGCTCCGCGGGCGATTTTCCAGGTTTTAGCAGTAAGGTCAGCAACGTCTCCTTGGTAGTGAGGGGAAGGGAGTTCTCCTTCAGGTAAGCATTGTATACTTTTTGTAGCTCAGGTACCATTCTCGTCATATATGTGCATTAGAATTCTACTGGAATCCCGTCTGACCCCCGGAGTTTTATTTCGGTTGAGCTCTTTATTAGCCCCTCATATCTCACCTGCTGAGGCACTTAGCGCTCCCGATCATCCGCAGGCACCCTGGGTAATGTCACCTGGTGGAAACAAGAAATTACATCCACCGGGTCAGGGGACATTGGAGCAGTGTATAAAGATACCGAAAGGGGATATTGATTCCTAGTTGTGTCTCAACTGGTCCTTGAGTCAAAGTGTTTACTGATAGAATAGGTGTTGGTGAGGAATCTGCCTGGATCAAACAAGCCAAAAGTGCACCAGATTTATCAGCATCGGTATGTGTTCTCTGTATGTATGCCCTGTGATCAATGACATGGAGATGTTCAAGAAGTTCAGCGTGAGTAATTCTGGCCTCATGCATTGCAGCCTATCTGTGGTTCGTCATTCTTGACTGCTGCCTGCTCCAACGGGTCCAACTTGCTCTCTAGTTGTGAGAGCTCCTGAACGTCTTCTCTTCTAGCACCTACCATAGTAGTAATAGATGTTCCTTTGACCACCACTTTGAAAGCCTCCCACTCCACTAGAGGAGAGGAGGCCGTACCCATATTTGTGGAGGAATAGGTATCAATGGTGGTGGCAAGTGTCTCTCTCTGAACGCCACATTCTCTAATAGTGTTGGTTACAGACACCAGGTGGGAACTAGGGCTGGCACTCAGCCCCACGAGAATGTAATTTCTTGTGGATTGGGATCTGATATTGTCTTTCCCAGATAAGTGGCATGTGTAATGCTAGATTGAAGATGTAAAGAGCAGATTAATTGATCTAGGCGGGTGTGGTGTGTACAGGGATGAGAATAAATTGAGTATTCCTTCATTCCTAAATTGGGGCTGCGCCATACTTCTGAAAGTCTCCAACCCTCCACCCATTGTCTTAACGCCCTAGCCTGTTGCACCAGGCAAAGGGGGATGTGAGCAATCTAAGGTTGTATCAAGAAGTGCGTGAAAATCTCCACCCAACACCCACAGATAATGTCCAATCCACCAATACTGATGGCCAATGGGTGAGGAATACATCCTGTTCCGTGTTGGGTGTATGTATTCATCCCCACATAATCACCTTTCAGCAGCATGTAGGTACCCTGTGTATCAATTCTAGTATCTGAAACTGCAAAGGGGACGCCAGCACAGAGTCTTATCACAGCCCCACCTCGCAAAAGTAGAATCGGATGTATGAAATAATTGCCCTCCTCTTTTTTGTAGTTTGCAAGCCTCAGGGGCATTAAGAGGAGTCTCTTGCTAAAATGTAATATGTGCACAGTGCCTATGCAATTGAGCTAACACTCTATGCCTCTTGTACATATTCCAAGAAACGTTAACTTCGTATGCATCTTGTCAGGATAGCAAACCACGATGAGACGGGATAATTGCTAGGTCTGAGCGGAGCTCACTCAGAGAGAGTCCGATGTGGCCGCCATCTTGTCCACGCCCCCCCAGATCATAAGATATACTTAGCGGCATTGTTGCCATAAAGCACAGTCTATGTAAAGGTATTCTGAAACTTTTCTAGTGGAAAGGGGACTGAATCTTGTTCACCATGTCACAGCAGGCATGCAATATCCCAGAAGACACACAGCATTCAGGGATTCATTAGCCAAACTGGCAGACGTGAATATTTTATTCCTAAGAGCATCAATGCCTATTGATTCCCTGTCTGGGGGAGCAGTATGAAAGGTTTTGGGTTTACCTTATTGGCAGATGGCTGTGCGACTAGGCTCTAAGAAGATGGACATTGTGTCAAGGAGACCGGCCTAAGACATCTAGGGTCACAGGAGAAGCTGAGAAAGGCTTGGCCCAAGTCGCAATGCAAGCTTTAGTCAGAGCCTCATTAAAAGACAGCAAAGGTTCAGAAGTGGAAAGACTCCCTAGTAAAACTCCATTGAGCAAATTTGCTTTAATCTCCGCAGTAGGCATGTGCAACTCCAAGACTGCCAGAGCCCTGCGAACCAACACTGTGAGAGAGGTGCTCTCCTTGGAAGGGGGCTTCAGGAGTGAGTATCCATTTCAGGTGAAGTATCTAGACGACTAGCATTTGGATGGTCAAGCTATAGCCTAGTATCAAACTGGGAGAGCAAATTTCGTTATCATTGTGCAGATCATGTTCGAGATGCTGAATGGCAACACAGATAGAGCCGAAAATTGCATCCAGCTGTTTGTAATAGTGGTGTTGAGGGAGAGGCACCGAAGGAGTGTCCTCCTAAGCCATGGGTAGTACCTTAGTGATCTCATAACAGGCCAAGATCTAGATGAACTTGATTCCTGATTGGAAATTCGGATCAGATCTGAAACCAGCACCCCTGGAGCCATAGCTGGTACCAAACTGGCTGGACATGGTGCCGCCTGCGATAAAAGTGTTGAGGTGCTGCCTTCCGCTGGTGGTGGGCAGGCAAAATGCAAGTGGTATCAGTCAGTGCTGGTGGAAAATCTCACCAGCAGAAGCCCGACTGGAGGCCCGGCACAATTGAAAATCCTTCATCTCTGGGGAAGACATTTCCATAGTACACAATTTCATTTTGGGGGACACATTTGTTAAGTGCGGAACTGACTTTAGTAGGCACGGATCGCACCTATATATTGATTGATGTTGTAACTTCTGGAGGCAGCATGAAGCTGTCACAGAGTGCCAGGGTGGCAACTTCGAGTGACCGGGAACTATTGTAGAAAAAAGTCCAGATTCAAAAGGTGAGGAATGTGTGGTTAGAATTATTTATCAAAAAATATGTCTTTTATGAAGATGTTTATAGATTATGGACCAGGGTCGATTGTCTCTAATAGTTGATAGGAGTATGGGCCCAAGCCCTTTCCCAGGAATTTTACTTAATATAGTAAGTGTTCACTGATATCACAACTTGATGCTACATTAAAGCAATTTGTGATGTCATGCCCGAGTATTTTTAATACATTTACTTCAAGAAAGGATCACTTCAATTCCTGGTTCTTGTTTAACTGCTCCACCAATCTTAGGACAAATGAACAAGTTACTTACCTTTGGTAATACTCTTTCTGGTGGATACTCTAACTACAGATTACTCACCTTGTGATTACCCCCAAGTGCTAGACTGGATCTGGAGATTTTTCTCAGCTACTGTCTCACGTGCTGGTAGGGGACGGCGTGTAGCACCGAGTCGGATACGTCCTGCCGTGGAAGTGACGTTGGGATCACAATATTTCCAGTATTTGCCTGAAGGGGCCATTACATAGAACGTGGAGGTGGGTGGGTGAGGTATCTGTGGTTTGATAGAGCGTTATTCAAGGTAAGTAGCTTGTTCTTCTGATGGATAATTCTAACCGCAGATTCTTCACCAAGTGAATAGATGCTAAAGTAGTACCTCCTCAGGTGGTGGGTTTTGGATGGCTTAGACTATAAAGTCCTGCATGACCAAAAGGGAAAAATGTCCCTCCTGCCAGGCCTTGTTATCTAGACAGTAGTGTGTCGTGAACCTGTGGCATGACACCCACATCGTAACCGGGCAGATGTCCAAAACACGCTTTCTGCATACAAGTGCAGTAGTAGTAGTTTTGGCTCTGGTGGAATGAGCTTGCAGGCTTCCAGAGGCTGTTTCCTGGCCAAACCAGAGCAGATCTTTATAGAAAGAACAAGCTACTTGTTTCTGCACTGCTCTTTCTTTGTTCACCCCTGAGCAACCCACAAAGAGCTGATCGTCCCTAGGGTGATACTTGGTGCGAAAGATGTAAAAACTCAGAGCTTTCTTAAGGTCTAGGTGATGGAGTCTCTCTTTCTCTTGAACGGATGAGGGGAAATGAAGAATGGCGGAAGAGTAATAGACCGCTCAATAAGGAAAGGTGTTACAAATTTTGAGAGGAATGACACTTTGGTTCTTAGCACCAATTTGTCTGGGAACAAGCCATGTAGGATTGGCGAATAGTAAGCACTCGTGCGACAAACTGACTTGATTGCAGTGAAGTATACTGTCTTCAATAAAAGCAATCTCGGAGATCAGCTGTGCATAAGCTCAAACGGAGTGGACATTAGTAACATAAGAACTGGATTGAGGTCCCACTACAACTTCACATAGGGTTTTGGTGGGAACATATGCACCATCCCTTTCAAAATTTGCATCACAAGAGGTGACTTAAAGATTGCTGATCAGACTGTTGTAGAAAAGTTGATAAGGATGACAACCCTTAGCTGTTGCCACAGCAAGGTCTTGTTGGGCTAAAGGCAAAGAAAAAAGGAGATGCGAGAACTGGTCTTGTAAGGGGTGAATATGCCTACATCACCAAACACCAAACTTCTCAAAAGTCCAGCATAGATGATTTTGGTGGGGTGAAGCCTGGCTGTCAGAATAAGATTCTCTACCTCTGGAGAAAAGTCAAAAGTAGCCAACTGTCGCCACTCAATCTCCAAGCATTAGGTTATAAGTTGTACTGGTTCGGATGCAAGACCTTGCCATGCTGCTGCGACAGGAGATCCTTCTGAGGAGGCAGTCTGGGTACTACATTCTCCAGGCCCAAATCAGAGCCATTAAGTTGACGTGGGCTTGATCGTTCCTCATCTTTCTCAGAATTTTGGCAGGAGAGGTAGAGGTAGGAAAGCACACAGGAACCTTGAGCTCCAGTCTAACTGAAAGGCATCTTCGAAGGAGAATTGCCTTGAGAATGCCAATGCACAAAAGCTTGGACATTTGCACGATCACTGTGGTGGTGAAAAGATCAAGACAGGTTTCTCCCCATTGTTGGAGGACACCCTGGACTACCTCAGAATGGAGCTGACGTTTGTTATCCGCTAGGCAGCAGCATCTGCGTTTGTCTGACCTGGCATTTAAAGATCCTACCAGGTAATGTACCAAAGAGATGAACTGACAACCCAGCCAGTTCCAGAGGCGTAAAGCCTTTTGGCACAGGGCTCAAGACCTCACCTTGCCCTGCATGCTGCAATACTACATGGCGCTGGCGATGTCCGTAAGGACCTGCACTTGTTCCCCTCTGATGGATGTGAGGAAAGCTTTTAGTACTAACAGAATTGCTTGCAACTCCAGCAGGTTGATGTGGAGGCAGGTTTCTGCTGGAGATCAGAGTCCTCTGATCTCCAATTCTTCCAGATGGCCTCAACAACCCCACAACCATGCATCCGTCACAACTTTTAGTTCTGGGTGGGTAGGGAGAGAAGTCTGCCTCCAGTCTAACAGTGGTCCAGCAACCACCACTCCAGATAGTTTACAGTCTCCTCCCACACCTGGAAGGTATCTGATGAAAGACTTGTAAAAACACATAGTCTAGGACGCCTCCAAAGAAAGGGAGTCTCAGTGATGAAATCAGGTGACACATTGGCATGTTGATTGTAAATCCGAGGAATGTGAACAGGTTGGCTGTTGCCTGGGGGTAGTTCATGATGGTTTGAGGGAAGCCCACCTTTAGCTAACAGGCATTGAGGTATGGGAAGGCTCAGCTGGGCACTGACCACTACCATCACTTTCGTGAACACCTGAGGGGCACAGGTGAGGCCAAAAAGGTGGATAAAGAACTGGAAGGGCTTGAGGCCTACCTGAATCCGCAGGTAACACCTGTGGGATTGCAGGACAGCGATGAAGAAGCAGGCATGCTGCAAATCAAGTGTCACCATCCAGTCACCTGAATCCAGGGCACACAGAACTTGGGTCAAGGTGAGACTCTTGAACTTGTCCTTCTTGAGAAAGAAGTTCTGAGGGAGGAGGTCCAGAACAGAACAACGCCCTTCGTCCTTCTTTGGCACCAGAAAATAGCTGGAGTAGCAGGAAGCCCCATTCTCTGATGCTGGTACCCTATTGACGGCTCTCTTTTCCAAGTGCCCGATAGTTCTTGCTGGAGAATAGATACAAGGTATTCTGGAAGCAGTTGTGATGTAGGCGGCATGTTAGGAGGGATGGAAAGTAATGCAGGGCATTACAGCATTGGACGATTTGAAGCACCCATCTGCCCGATGTGACGCTTTGCCACTTGAAGAGGTAAAAACATATCTAGCCTCCAAAATGTTCGAGTGCGCCGCTGGAGGTAAGCTAAAGTGAATTGGGTAGTTTCAAAACTATAATCGCAACAAGCAGCCAAGGGATTGAGGCTGCACAGCCCAATTAGTCAAGCAAATCAACAAGGAATAATGTTGCCCACCTCAATGGTCCACTGCTAATAGACCACACAATATGACACACAGTATCAAAAATAGAGAGGCAACCATAGCAGTTGAGCATAAATAAGAAAGAAGTTATTGAGTTTTCAGTATTGTATCTGTATTCTTCTTTAATATTCTTAATTCAACAAATACACAACCAACGTGTTTCACCCTTAACAGGGCTTCATCAAGGCGACACAAAAATCATACAGTAGACTTTAAAATGGGGTGCAGCGTCATCCAAAAATTACACATATCCAAATATAAATCCTGCCTTAAATGTTTAATAGAGTCACGTCCTCCATATAGACGTAAGTTGGACCATGTTTGATAAAGAACTAAGTGTTCGTAGAAAAGAGTCCAGAAATAAGGGCCAGTTGATCCTTATTCGACATTGTGAACTCCCTCAAATCAGAGAGAAGTTTATTATAACGGTGGCCGTGTATTGCACAGCTTCCTTCCGGCACTTGCAGCGTATCCGCAATGCCAATTTAGCATTGGATCAACTGGCCCTCATTTCTGGACTCTTTTGTATGAAAACTTAGTTCTTGATTACTCATGGTCCAACTGACGTTTATATAGGACGTGACTCTATTAAACATTTAGGGAAGATTTGGATTTGGATATTTCGCGTTTTTGGATGACGCTGCACCCCATTTTCAAGTCTACTGTATGATTTTTGTGTTGCCCTGATGACGCCCTGTTTAGTAGGCTAAGAAGTGTTTTTTGGTGAGCTGTCAGCCTTTGAGATGTTGTGTGAATGAGGGCTTTCGTGCACGGATACAGCACATTCTCCTTTTATTGACACTGGAAGGATAAAGGGCAGAGTCAAGACGGACGACCTGCTAGCACCTGACTTTCTAAAACATGTTGCAATCAAGTATTAATATTTCTAGAAAACTGACACCAATTTCCTATTGACTCATGTGGCTAACAACCATGTTGAAGTAGTAAAATATTTTGCAACCATGTTATTAGTGTGCTTTTCATTTCAGCATTATTCCCCTTCAGATAGACCTCTAATTTGCAAATGTTTGAAAAGGTGACAATATACTCACATATGCTTACGCGTGAACCAAATAGAGGACGTCCTAGGAATTCTCCGTATATTTCTGACACCTGCTAATCAGAGACCCTCTCAGATTCCCAGAAGTACTCTAACATGCAACCATTTTGCAATGGGCAAATTTTAGACATACATTTCTGCACATGAAAATGGTATACAAAAATCTGAATGTATTTTTCTGTTTCTCCACATGCAAAACATTATTAGCAATTGTTAAGCGCAACGTATTATCCCCAAGGGGATCTCTCGGCGCCGCAGTATCAAACAACGATTAGGAAAAATAATGTCTAGTTAGAGATTAAACAGCCAGGTTTTGAGAAGTTTTCTGAACTGAATTAAGTTAGTGCAGCAGCAAATGTGAAACGGCAGCATATTCGAGTGGTGGGGGCCAAGAAAGAAAAAGAATGACCACACAGTCTAGCTTTGTTTATCTGTTTGAAGCACAGTAATATCTGGTCACTGGATCTAAGTAGACGGGTGGGAGTATATGGCTGTAAATATTTTTCAGATAGTCTGGTCCCCTTCCCAGCAGGGTTTTTAAATACCAGACATATAAGCTTAAATAGAGCTATACATTAGACTATATAATGTATTGGCACACTTGTTCCCCATTCCCATACCCAAAAAAACATTAATTCCTGTCCATCGGAGGAGTAAGTATACAATAATATTAGGTGACAGACTTTCAGCAAAATGTTGATGATTACCCATAAATCTCAGTTTTTGTTGGTGTTACACCAACCAGACTTTGACCTCTCAAAAGCCATCAGTTGTGCACAGTCCTTTAGTCAGGCGTGCAACTAACGCTGAGAATTGAGCTTTCAAGCATAATTTGAGAAGTTTGAAGCTTATTCCCCCAGTTAGTCAGAGGCTATAGTATCACATAGAATATATCATCTACACTTCAAAAACTACAAGGTACTTTGTGGAAACAATATTTTTTACATACATATTCAGCATTTCTGGAATAATCTGTATGCACAGGAGGGATACACAGGCTAAACCCCTCATTTACAGCAGAAAAGAAGGTCTTGTAAAAGAATGTGTCACCTGTGACATGTAACGGGCAGGATAATTTTATATAGTTGTGGTATTTTCCTATTGATCAGTGGTTGAAGAGCTTCTTTGAGACGATGGTAGTTGCGCTCAAGTTCACGCTGGTATTCCTTTTGATCGGGACCTATCAGACTCTTGTTTTTACGCAGTGCATCTTCACACCTAGAAGAGAAACCATATGAGACTTTGTCTTGCAGCAGGCAACAGGATAGCTTTAGAAATGTAATTACATGCAAAAGCCATAGTGCATCAAAGGTTACATCGCAACTGAACACACATTATAACCATGGCATGATAAACAGACTGCTAATGTATTCAGCACTGGTGAAGTGAGGAACATCACTTTCACAGAACAGCTCTAATGACATCTGACATGGCAGCATTCGACTAGTATCATTACAACAAGGGCCTAACAGCCTCTTATTAAAAGTGACCAGTCTATCGACTTCTATGACTATAGTCAGCAAATTGTAAGCACTGTTTGTATCACGTTACACATCACTTTGTTTTCTTTTTATTAATTAATTATTGTAGGGGTCATAAAGCTGATGCAAAAGACAAACCACTGCCTAAAGCATCAGTCACTGGCAAAGCCAATAGGTCTCACTTTCAGACTCACTGACTTTGCAAATACTAATTATCCAATCAAAAGGATGGCAAAGAAGCTATCTTCCAGGAGATGGACACATATTGAAGGGAAAAGGCACTATATAAAATTCAAGCAAATGAGCGTGAGAAGAAAGACATCCCCAATGCGCACCTGCATATACGTTACCACACAGATATGCACCTAGGGAATGACATTATCACCATTTTTTTGTTTACTTACCAATATAAGTTGGCAAATATCCTATGGATTGAACAATTTAAAAAAATGAATGCAACACAATGGAACAGCCCGGCTGCCGGGTCTTAAAAAAAACAAAAAAACAGATGAGGCGAGGGTAGTTTAAATAAAACGAAAGCTGGGAGTGGGGAGGATGGAAACACAGCACATGTTGGAAAGAGAGCAACGTGGGGAGGGGAGCATACAAGAGAGCAAACAACACGAGTGGGAGGGGAAGCATATGAAAGAGCGAGCAGCAAATGAAGGAGAGAACACCACAGAGTGGGGGAGAAGCATACAATGAAGAAAGGTAGAAAACATGAAGCTTCCAGAGGGCGAGAGATGGAAAACACACACTCTCATGGAGTGCTTAAGGAAAAAAAGGAGTAGTTTCTGTCCTGTAACTCCAGTTCTGTAGTAGGGGTATCTCTGTTATAGTCATAATCTAGTAAATAGTCCCGCCCATGTGTGTGGACCCCGGCAATCAAAAATAA
This sequence comes from Lissotriton vulgaris, assembly GCF_964263255.1. Classification (NCBI taxonomy): domain Eukaryota; kingdom Metazoa; phylum Chordata; class Amphibia; order Caudata; family Salamandridae; genus Lissotriton; species Lissotriton vulgaris. The sequence continues at coordinate 446,793,251 of NC_141685.1, forward strand.
TCTCTTAAGTTGTCAAAAAATGCATAACTGCAAAGACACTTAAGAGAGAATTTAAAGACAAATTAAGCAGCCTACACTGTCCAGTACTTCAACTAGAAATTCCACCAAAAAAAACCACACACACATCACAGCCTGCCCAGTTTCTTCCATAGAGAAACTTGCCTCTACCAGTAAAAGCCTCTGGAATGATAGAGAGGAAGGTATGGACAGACAAGCCCCATGGGCTGCCATTATGTGACTTAAATAGGATACTGTGCCTTTAAGAGAACTTTCCAGAACTTCTCCCAGTATCCCAGAATGCACAGCAGGTCCCTTTTACTTTCAGTTCTTTTTTCCGGCTCCTGCTAACAGGACCCTGGTGCATTGAGCTCTCCCTTTTTCAAGGGTTTATTGGATTTCTGTGCACTTTTTGGTTAAAAGTGTTTTCAGTTGGTGTACTTGGTGTTTCCCTTCACTCCTGTGTATTTGTTCAGGCTTTTTAGGGCTCTAAAATGCCTGCTCTTTTCGACAAGTGCCCAGCATGTGGAAGGAAGAAGTCCAAGACTGATCCACACGACGTCTGCATACTCTGTCTCCCTGAAGCCCATGTCCCTGAAGAATGTGACATCTGCCAGAACTTTTCAGCAAGGACCCTGAGGGAAAGGCTGAAGATTAGGCTTCAAGGCCTAGAGGAGAGACGACTGCAGGCTGCAGGTGGGTCTGGGCAGGCTGGGAAGGCTCCCTCTGCCTCTGCTGAGGCCTCTGGGGGGCTCCCCAGAGGCAGGAAGCCCATCAAAGGGTCCCGGTCTCCGTCGATTGCATTGACGACGACGTCGAGAGGGATGACGACAGTGTGCTCCCCATTTCCCCGGGGCTCCGGGTCGAGACAGCGTGAAGGATCGACGTCGAAGGGCCTGGGTAGGCCACTGTCGAGACCACCGTCGACGGCTTCTTCGTCGTCGTCAGCATCGAGCCATCGGCGTCGAAGAAGGAGCGACAGGTGTCTGCACTCGCCGTTGAGGCGACAACGCCGGTCGCCGTCGAGAATACGGTCGGCGTCGAGGGGATCCTCAGAGGGCGAGAGATGGAAAACACACACTCTCATGGAGTGCTTAAGGAAAAAAAACTAATTTCCCGAAACGTGAGGAGTTGAAGGATACAAGTCATCCAAGCAAAAGGATGGTAAAGAGACTATGTCCCAGGGGAAGGACAAATACAAGTAGAACAAGGAAAGGCACTGAGCAAGAAGCAAGAAAATTAGAGTGACAATAAAGCAAACCAATGGGAAGCAATGGCTCAGCTTTAAGTCCACTATAAAACATTGGTAATCTGACAATAGTTATTTTTCTACCAGACAGCTTCACTTTCTGGTAGGCTCAACCTAAAAAGGTTTTCTCTTTTTAACTTTGTGAGAACAAAACAAAATAAGTTACCACCGAATAGAGCCTCTTATACATTTTTCCCAATAGGATAGTTATAAATGGGTAGTGATTTATTTCAGACAACACAAAACTCTTTCAAAACCTAATTTTAGTTTTGGGTATATTTGTCACCATTGGCTAAAGAATATTTGTTTCTCAGGAGTTTTTGGTTATTTAACGTTCGAGTTTAGAACAACATATCAATCATTGTATATGTAAAACTGCACTGGGCAGGCAAGGAGCACACTGCTACGTGTATGCTGGTACATGTGGGACCGTTGCATGCAGCAATACCGAATGGATTGATTCAGGTGGTTTGCAAGTGTAAAAATGCAAGTGGGTAGTTCCCTTAACTGGAAATGACAGAGCCACATGTAAAAAGGGGAAGGCCAATGTCAAATTACACATTTCCAACTACATATTTAGTGCTAAAGGAAAAACTTCCACCAGACTGTAGGGAAAGGAATGTCCCCTGCATATAGTTCACTTGTGTTCCCCTGTCCTGAGTGTCCTAATGCGACACAATGGACAAAGAAGTTACCTACATTTGAGAGAAAGGCATTAGGCAACCTTTAAGTGCTTGTTACTAATTTTAAAGATTACCACAACTTTGTTTCAACATGCTTTTTTCTTGGTCAAAGGTACTAAATTCGTAGCTATTCACCACTATTTCATTTTTGTGTACTTCTATTACACTTTCAATTAATCCAATAATCCTATTACCAAAATTCCACATAAAAGAAAGTATGATATACATATAATTTTAGTAAAAATCAAAAGGTATTGGCTAACACAGACGTAAAAAGAAGGCCACAAATGGACAAGCTGAAAGGAGAAAAGTCCATATTTTCGACAAGGTTTCTAATGATAGGAAGGATGAATCGAAAGAAGCGCAAGTTAGATGGACAGAATAAGAAAAGTTGGCTGAATATAATGGGCAAAGTATGGTATGATAAGTCAGCACAAGAAGCTCAAAGTAGCAATAATTTTAAAACGTTTTATGTTAAGTAAAGGCAACAGGCAATATTTTAAAGCAATATTTGTTGGTGATGTAGCTGTAGCTCAGAAAGCACATTAAAAGTATAAATGTACAATAGTAATATATTGCTAGTGCAAGACCTTACACTTGGGGGCTAATGAAAAGTAACCTTTATGGTGAATCTAGTACTCTTAGGGCAGTAGGTATCATCTAAAGGCAACCACTGGGGATTGTTGCTCATATAGCACAATAGAAATCTTCTACACAATTGTTAGAATGAAAACAGTGTATAGCCACTGTGACTCAAGTGCATCCATCCATGAGGGTACAAAAAAGAGCACACCTATTAATGGAACGTTCTGGTGTTACCATAAAGGAAACCTCTTCATATTTTTGTGTATGGCTCTTCTGTACCCAGTAACTGAGAACTTATTTCTTAGTAGAACTATTGTTGGAGCTGAGATACATTGGTAATGTCTAGAGGGTTATGAGTGAACCTAATAAGAAATGTTCGAGGGGCAAGCTGCTCAACGGCCCTGGATCCAGATAGAAATACTTAGAGAAGTAAGTGGTGTCAGACAAGTGACTATGCCTATGGATTACCTGAACGATGTCGCTAGAAGGCCACTTATGCTGTTACTTCTAATGTAATGTCTAACAACATGCTTAAGTTATGTAATTACTAATCCTTGCTTTTCCTATTGACCTTCACTAGCAAATAGTAGGTGTTTAAGGATGAGAACAATGCAAGTCAAAGGTGTGCAACAGCACTTCTGCTAACCCTGGTATTTTGGTTCCTGCAGCCAGTTATTTATACTCTTTGTGGGATAACTGCTCCAACTGAACTGAAACCCAATACACAAAACAGTGAAATCCTTCTCCATCACAGAGCCAAGAAAACAAACGTATCTACTGTACGGGCTAGATGTTTAAGCAGTGATGTTTTTAATGGACAAAGAAAGCACCACTTTTAAAATGTCCTCATATTTCAACAGTTTTGGTAAATTTCCTTACAAATACCATCAACTTGCAAGTATCTTAAGGTAAAGCAACCATTGACACGAAAATGTCATTGCCTGTATGTTTCAAGAATTTAATTTGATACTTTGATCAGAGAAAGAAAAGCGCCTGCAACCTGAAAATCTAGCTCTAACCAGTGCAAATAGACACATTTTCCTCATCCTGAAAGACATACGTTTGTAAAAGGTGCATAATGATCTGGCTGAACTATGAACATTTACATTACAGTAATAATACATTTCACATTGGCACACACCTTTCCCTTAAATGTGTTTGGTACTGAACGATCATGTAGTTTGCGTCAATACATTGTTTTTCGTTAAACGGGGAAATGTGTGCTGTTTACTTTGATGGGGTATTTTGCTTTAACAAATATGTGGGTTTCTTTTGGAGACACGGGTGGGTCTCCATAAGCGATATGCCATGGACATTCCAGTTTGTAAATGGATATCATCTTACCCTGCACAGATAGTAACCATATAAAGCATTGCTACAAATTATAAGGCAGCAAAGCATGTCTGAATCTTCCTCGGACTCGAAAATAGCATTTCTATTGAAGAGTGCATTTTTGTTCATTGTAAAATGCTACTTTTGACTCACACAGCCATAGACTTTGGCCAGGCTGGAGGTTTGAACAAAATGCAGTTAATACATTAGACCCCTGGACTCTTTATAACTGCCCTATGGCCATCTTTGCAAACAATTTACAGGATGATAGGTGTACTGCTGAAAAAACCTGCAATAAGTAGAATTAACTCAACAATGGCAATAACGTTAGAGAAAGCATACCTTTTCGTGAAGTCTTTGAAACAGAGTCGTAGCTTATTATGATGCCTGAAAAGTTTCGGATCATTGGGAATTTCAGAAAGAAAAACCTGGGCAACTTCAAGTGGTCCCTTTAAAACAGAAAATTGATTCTGTCAACAAGTTGCTCATTAATGACACAAAGAGAAACACAAGTAATCAAAGGAATGTAAGCAGCAATTCATAACTGAGCCTTGTCTTATTTTGTAACTAGCAGGAAACAAAATGGAGTTACTTTACCTGCATATATCCTTGGTTCTAGTGTAAACAATTGCCCTCTTCCATCCCGCTCGGATTAATTTATTATCTCCTCACTGTAAAGCCTTTCATACACTTGGGTCGCAGGGGCCACCAGAGTTAACACAATCTTGCCTTAGTATCACTTGTTCTACTGGGTGTGAACGCAACTTTGCTATAAAGTGTAACAAAAACAATCTTCACTACTGGTGTAAAAGTGATCTTCTGAGATAATCCACAAAGAAGAGGGACTAAGGATCGACAGGAGGACAAAGATATTCATGTTACTAATTGAAACAAACTTCTTCACAAGAATAAAAGCACTAGCAGATTTTCCCACTAGTGGAACTGGTGCGGCAAGTTCCTACAAAAGATACAAGCCAGGTGATGGGAGATGCAATCTAACATTCCTTCTCCGTAAAATATGGTTTCTCATAAACACAAGGACCAGAACAGTGAGCAGTCTTTTTATTATTTATTTATAAGTATTTCTGATCTGTCTTGGTGACAAAAAAAGTTTTCCAAGTAAAAAGACTGCCTGGGTACCCAGTAAAAATACACAACACATGCAGCTAACTATATAGAGTCAATTGACAGTTTCTTTCTGTTGTTTGATTGGTTTAGACAAGCAAATCTAACTCCCTGATGAACCACAAGCACAGAAAGAAGAACATGGACATCACCATCAATGTAGACCCTTGATTATCTCAAAAATAAACAAGTTACGTTCAGTCTCTCTCTTTCTGGTGAATGCTCCACCTAAATGCAGACTCCTTACCTTTAGAATATTTGCCAGGTGGCAAGAACAGGGCTTTGACCAGGTACTCATTGAGGGAGGACATAGATGCAGCTGGACCACGCTGTAGATTTCCACATTTGTCATAACTTTAGTAGAGGGCAGTTGTAGGCCAAACACCTTGTGGAATTATCACTGCAAATGAAGCACTTTTTTGCATTGAAAGTCCAACTGCCGAGTTCAAACCTATATCAGGGGAAGTATCAAGCGAACTGAACTCTCGTAAGTCCAGGTTACAACTGTCAACATCAACATAATGGGGCCTCTGAGGGCACATCCATACTAGTGGGGGCACATGATTATAATCAGGTTTTATGGTAACTGGTAGCTTTAGTAATTTTGTAGTGCAACATCAGAAAGGATCTTGCTGAAGTCTGTTCAGGGTCAGACATTGGAACAAGAACCAGATCCTCCTCCGTCACTTGTGGCATTGGTGTCGATAAGGGAGGTACTAACGCAGGTCATGGAGTCAGGGTGCAAATCTGTACTGGATCCAATACGCTGCTTGTGACGAGTCGAAGGAGGCCAGACAGTGCAGAGGACGGATCCACCAGAGATAACGTGACTTAGGGCCCCTGTGAATCCTTAGGCCCTAAAGAAACGCCAGAGGGAGAGGGAAGAGTGCCAAATAGCTGCAACACGGCCTCCTAAAAGCCTTCGATCTGTTGTGACATCGCCAATGGCCTGGAAAATTAGGGGCACACCAGGACCAACTGGGAAATCTTCTCCACAACTACAGAACCTGGAGGAGGACCGACTGATACAGTGACACTGTTCCGCATTCTCCTAAGACAGAGAGTGGAAGGATAGGGTAGAGTCCCGCTTCGCTTTCTTGTGTTTATGTTTGAACTTCGACAGTCAGTGCCCTCTACTTTGAGTGGGAGTAGGACTTAACACAAAACTCACAACTTCTTCATGTGTTCGGAAACATATAGCTTTGCTTCTTGGTCCAGATAGCCGCCGGGTGCATGAGGTCATACTTGAACCCAAACACCAGAGATATGTTGTGATGGGCCATGATCGCCAACTGTCTTCTACAGTTGCGGTATGGTTCAAAACCTGTAGTTCTAAGAGGGGACATCGTTCTCTAGCACACTTGGTTTCTTTTTAAAGACTCATTAAAAGGCCAATGAAAGTGGAAGGGATGGGGAGGAAAAAAAGGAAATTACGCTGGTGCGCATCTGTGGCTCTTAAATGCTGCTCCACTCTTTCATTTCCAGGATGGTACGGAGCCACTGCTGAGCCATACAAAGCCACTAAAGCCAGGAGCACTGCTAAAAAAGCTTCTGGATCAAGTCTGGTGCCTGGGGAATTTCCTAAAGGTGAGGAATCTGCAATTAGAAGTATCCATCACAATATGTTCTTAATGCACCTAGAGCTGATAAAAAAACTGAAGGAACATTCAGGCACACACAGGGGGTTGAGTTGTGTTGGTGATTTGACTCTCAAATTCAAACACGCTGAAACAGAATTTTTACAAAAAGTAAGACACAGCAGTGTTGGTTAAAAACCAGTCTATTATGTGCTAACTGTAAAGAACGTAGAATTATCCCCAGGCGTGAGACTGGATCCAGACATTTTTTGCCCAGCATCCCTGCGCGCCGGGGGGACGGCATCAAGCGACTCCGCCCAGGTGTCGTCCGCGTACGTGACGTCAGCGAGGTCACATAAGTTCCACCCCAAAACACATACGTCAGTTTTCTTCTGTGAACTTTTACGCGTCACACGTGGAGCCATCAGACAAAACTGTGGGATTACGGGAACACTGTGCAAAAGAGCAGAAAAAATTGAAAAAGAATGGTGGCGAACAACACCATAAGAAGCAGTAGCAACACTGCAGCAGCCAAAGGCTGGGAAATAAAAAGAACAGAGAACATCCCTGAACGAGCACCCTGCCAGGATGTAGACAGCCCCCTCTGGAGACAAGAAACACATGCAAAATTGTCACAACATACAGCAGGACTACAACCCTAACCAGGAACAATGAACGGGAAACTGGTCTCAAGACAAACAGGAACGACAAACCTCCAAGGGAACCCCAGTACAGAGTGCGACAACCCCCACAAGTAGCAAGGGCACGATGAGATGACCCCAACCCAGAAGGCAGCAGACGGACCAGAACTCTCAGTAACCAAGGGAAGAGGGAGGAAAGGGAAGAAAGTGAAATCAAGCGCCTAATCTGGACCAGAGCAGAGGGGCACAGGAGAACATATAACTATCCTCCAAAGAGTCAAGAGGAGGAAGGAGCAAGAACAAAACAATTCATCCTGTCAAAAGAGCGAAATAATGCACTCACAGAAGATACAGCCACCCACCGGGAGGCGAGTGCAGAAGACCAAGCCAAAGGCCCTTGCAGAACGGGGAGGAAGTGCGGACCGTGAAGAAATATGCGACTAGAATCGTCTCTACCAGATACATCATTACCGAAGGTAAGTAACACGTACATATGATTGAGACTACTAGCCGCAGATTCCTTAACGTAGAATAATTACCCTAACCATACCTACGGGGAAGGAGCGTCTGCAAAAAGGCCCCACCGACCTGGACCTAACAGAGGGCCCCTCAGGGGACAAGGCCAATGGACAAGGCGAGCATCCTTGTCCCCGCAGGCAAGGGGAACCCCCATAGCAGAACGCCACCGATCCCACCGGGGGCGGGGGAAGAAGAAAAGGAGAAAAGAGGAATCCATTCCACTCAACCAAGGAAACAAGGCAAGGCAAGGGGAGAACAAAGCACCCCTCGTCCTTACAGGGCTATAGAACCGCCATCCAAGGCCAAGGCAAGGAAGAAGAGCAACCCAGAGGCTCCAAGGAGACAGGGAGGTAGAAGAAAGAACAGCCCGGGTTACCCAGGAAGCTCGGTAGGCTGCGTCCCAAAAAGAGGAGGAACATAAGAACCTTCCCAACCCCCAGGCCAGCGAACATGAGGGTGAAGAAGACCCGGACGCACCACAAAGAGGGGTATGCACACATGACCCAAAGGGAGCAGACAAGAGACACGACACCAGGCCGCAGACAGGAGGCCAGACCTGATGAACAGCGCAGCAACCCCAGAGAAGGACAACTCGGGGTGCCACCCAGGCAATCACATTCAGCACAAGGAAATTGCACCTGCAAGTACATAAGCACCACAGAGGGTAGAGGCTCGAAGGCGACCACAACTCCCCAGCATATAGCAAGCTATATAACAGCTACCAGTACCCCACATAGGGTATGTTAGTCCCAACATGGGAACCCTCTTAGGAAGAAACTTCTGCAGCAGAGGACAACTGAAAGAGCAACAGGGAAAAAAAATCTGCCATAGGCTTATCAAGCAGTCAAGAGAAGAACAGGAGGCCTAATCTCAGTGCCACCCTGGTGTGAACAACTTTCAACAAATCACACACAGAAGAAGGGCCGGCCAGCAGCCAACAAAGCCACAGTCCCAACATGGAGGACTCTCAGGAATATGAAGCACACAGATCACACAATGTGGGCGACTCGCCCCAACCAAAGAAGAGCTCACAAGATCGAAACCAACCCACAGGTCACTGAGGTGGAGGAGGAGGATTCCGCAGGAGGATTGGGAACAATAGGGCGCTATCAAAAGGGAGATCCACCAGCCGCTCCCGCACACTGTCCTGAAGCCAAGCATAATGCCAAAGGGCAACTGAAGAGGCCATGGCACGACCCAGCACCTCTGATATATCCAGAGCGGAAAATAAACGCCGCCAGCTACCGGCCATCTACCGCAAGGTGTTGCAAGTTCACACCAGCACCCTCCTGCGAAGCTGCAGACCCAAGGGACTTGGCCGAGTCCCACAAACAAGACGTGGCCATAGCCAGGACACATGAGGTGTTAAGGGCCCACAGAGCCGCACTGGTGGAGGCAAACATATTGCGGCCCCAGGAGTCAAGGAAGCAGGCCTCCCGGGAGGGTGGAGCCAACAGTGACGGCAGAGAAGGAAAGGCGGTCCGCAGATGGGGGCCACAGGGTGAAGTGAAAGACACGCTGGGTCAAGCAGCGCCGGAAGGTGCCAGTGCAAAAGGTGTTGGGGCACCGGATCCCCCATGGTGGGACGCCCCCAAGTCCCAGTCAGCGAAGAATGGAGCGAACATTCAAATGGCAGCAGCAGCTGCCTCCCACCAGAGCCCTGGTGAAGAACCTCCAAAAGATGGTCCGCGGGGAAATGGGACGCCGTATCTCCCATGCACAAAATTGCCACAGCACTGGAAACAGCGCGAGCGAAGGCCGCACCCGCCTCCGTAGGGCCCCGGGGTGGAAAAAGCAGCTCCTCCATGGGCGACGGCTGTAAGCTAAGGCGTCCGTCTTTGAAGCCAACCGGAGTGGGCAAGGACCAGACCCGAAAGGGAATAAGAGGCGCCAAAGAGTGGGGGACTTGTGGTTCCTCCGGCAAAAGCAGCGGCGACGGCGCGCATCCGTCATTCGGCGACGCTGCGGAAAAAGCCACGACACGGCAACCTGTCTCCAGTGAGGACGACACCAGCAGGCACCCCACCTCTGGGGAAGAGAGGACGTCTGATAACAAATCCACCACCTGATGCCTGTACGGTGCGGTAGAGTCCGCAACCTGGAGCAGGGCGTCATCGTTATCCAACACCACAGCGGAAGGAAAGGCCTCCGTCTCATCACACAGCGCCGGGGCCCGGGGATTGACTGGAGCCAAGGTAGTCCAGGGACGGCGCCGAAACAGCTCCGACTCGACCTCCAACGAGGCAGCACCTGGAGAGCGACAATGAGTCCCCAGCCAGCCTCGACAGGTCCGTTGACCCCCACGGCAGCACCAAGGTCGACTCGCCCTCCGATGAGGCAGCCACTTGCACGGAAGTACGAGAGGGCCCCGGGGACCGACAAGGAGCCCCCCGCCAGCTACACCCAATAGGGGGGCGAGAGGGGCTCGCCGAACCCTGTGGCGCCGCCAAGGCCGACTCGACCTCCGACTCGGCGGCCGCCTGCGTGGAGGGACGAGAAGGGCCTGGGGAGGGACGAGGGATCACCCGCGAGGAGCCCCCACCCCCAACAGGCCGGAAACCAGCCCTCGAGGACAAACTGCGACACTCACCCACTGGGTAGCGACGCTCTGCGGGACAGGAGACGGATGAGGATGACGGCCACTCTGAAAACCCTCCGCAGAAGCAGAGCGAGGAGACTAAGCCGATCTGGACATGAGAGCCGAGAGGAGTTTCAAGCAACGTTCCCGCCGCGACTTCGGCTTCAACCGTGGAGCCGTGATCCTCCCCCAAGCACCACATGCAAATGAGGTGAGGGTCTTTCGCCGACATCATGCGCCCACAAAACTAACAAGTTTTGAAGCCTGAAGGCAAACGTGCACTGTTCCCACAATACGCCAAAGATCGAAGGAAAAAAGGGCCTAAACAGGCCCAGAGCAAGAATCGGATCAGCGTTGCATGCGGAAAAGGAAAAAACTGACGTAGACACGCCAAGTGGGACTTATGTGACCCCGCTGACGTCACGTACGCGGACGACGCCTGGGCGGATCGCGTGATGCCGTCCTCCCGGCGTGTAGGGATGCTGGGCAAAACATTTCGAGATCCACTCCCACGCCTGGGGATAATTCTACGTTAAGGAATCTGCGGCTAGTAGTCTCTATCAGATATGTTGTAATATAGCATAAGAATTTGCAGAAGACTGACAAAGCCCACAAGCCGGATTCAAATGCTTTATTACCTCTAATTCATGTTTTTAGTTTCTCTGTGCCACCGAAGAGAATGGCCAAGTAATCTTCTGTTTTATAATATTTAGGTGCCAGCAGTCAAGAAATATCGGAACATAGTTGGCTGAGTTACATTACTGGACAATATTGGTGTGATCCTGATGAATAATGTTTGGTAGGAACTGTTCTAGTCAGTGTGCCTGTATCTTGGCAACAGTTTTGGTTTCTCCATTAGGGACCGACAACAGTCAATTGGAGCGCCAAAGGAGTTGATTTATTTATTTATTTTAAACATTTATAAAGCTCAGCATCTACCCGTGGGTGTCTTGGCGCTGTGACTTATGCTAGCAGTCTCTGGTTATCGCGGTATCTACCTTAGGGAATGTTTGTGCTGGACGGTTATTGGTCAAATAGCCACGTTTTTACAAGTTTTCTGAATTGGAGTAGTGAGGGTGCCGATTTTAGTTCCATTGGAAGCGTGTTCCAAAGTTTGGCTGCGGAGTTAATGAAGCAACGGTCACCCCATTTAACAGTCCTGGTTCGTGGCACTACCAGAAGAAGTCTCTGTTCTGATCGGAGAGATCTTTTCGGGAGGTAGTGGCATAGTTTCTGTTTAAGAAACGCTGGGCCCTGACCCTTGAGAGCTTTAAAGGTGAGACACAAGGTCTTGAATCTGATGCGATTTCTCACCGTTAACCAATGGTGGTTTCTTATTGCTTGCTTAGTGGACTGAAATCTGGGGATGCCTGATAGCAGCCTTGCAGCAGCATTTTGAATAAGCTGCAGTTTGGCCACCACCCTTGCCTGCGCGTTTACAAAGAGTCCGTTACAATAATCAAGTGATGAGAGTACTAAGGAGCTCACCACTGTTTTCCTTGTACTTTCGGGTAAGTAGGGCAGGATTTTTCTAATGATCTTGAGCTTGTAGAAGGCAGAAGACGCGACCTGGTTGGCATGGTTAGCGAAACTGAGATTATCGTCAAAGACAATTCCCAGATTCCTAACTTTATGCACCGGTTCTGGGGGGGCTCCAAGCGAAGTTGGCCACCATGTATTGGACCATTGTGGGGATAATTTTCCGAAGATCATTACCTCCGTTTTATCTGAATTGAGACGCAAGCAGTTCTCAGCCATCCAATCCTTAATAGCCACCATACCTTCACACAGGTAACCATGAAGACGACCACAAACCTTGGTTTTCATGGACCCTTGCAGAGAGCTCTTTAATATAGCCTATTGAACAAATGTATGAAAAATGGAGGAGTGGACTCAATCAGGTGTGTATCGTTATTAGCCAATGGGGAGAATAGGTGTAATGAGTGGCACCATGGACGGTGCTAGGGTGTATATCCCTGCCCCATCCCTTCATTAAAACAGATGAATAAGTTCCTTGTTTTTGAAACACTGAGCGATACCACCAGAACATTTGCTTAGGTTTGGTTCCTTGGGTCACTAGCAAACTGCCTTTTTTCATTCTCTGGAAAAAGTGTGGCAGTGTCTTGCCCTTTATGTGTACTATGAAGGAATCCACAACTGTGAAATTGTCAGCATCCGGGTGTTGGTAATTCCCTAGAATTTTTTACAAAGGATTTGTGGTTTTCCACCAAATCACAGTCATCCAGAGCCAAAGAATCAGACACTATGGAGCTGGTATAGAAGTCCACACAATTGCTACACAGGGATTCAGAAAGGTATCTCTTGATGGTCTGCTACTAAGCCAGAAGGCTCTGTGTGTTTTTCACAAGGCTTAAGGGGATGGACATGTAGAAGATAAATCCTACATCCTACCCTTAGAGGAATATGTAAAGCAAGCAATTCCTCCACCCATCCTTTCCTGACATTCAAAAGTTTAGTGATTGATGGAGCACACGTACACAATACCAGGCTTCTCCAACGAGTCATGAACTACTGGTTGAGTTACCTTGGAGTAGCTCTCCTGGGTGCAGTCCATCTTAATAAATTAGAAGCTTTTGTATACATTTATACCAACATTGAAATGTGTGTATTTAAGATGTAAATGTATGTATTTTTAGAACTACTCAGATGATGTTTGAAGAAAAATGGATGAATTTCCAAAATAATTTGAAAGCTGATTGATAAATCATGTGAAGCTGTTGAGACCTATTACCAATATTATTACTTTGGTATCACTAGTAATGCAGTTATTGCTGTTGTGTATTACCTATGTACATGGATTCCAAATTGACAACGACTTTTTAGATTGAGCCTGGGCAGCGCATGCGATTCTCTGCGAGTCATGCTGTATTGGAGTATGTATTTGAAGCTCCATCCATATTTGTCATTGGCTTGTGTCACTGTCCTTCATAAATGCTTGCTTCTGATTCCTTTTTAGGCTTGTTAGTCCCTCCTTAGTACTGCCTTGTCTTCATTTGCAACCTTTGATGAGGACTGGCCCTTTTACTTCGGTTGTTACACTGTACGTCATCTTTAGTCTATAAGCACTATTTCTGTAATGAGTTTCTCTTACTGCAGGAGGATCTCGTGTGCAGTTGTGACTACCGGCTTGTTTAACTTGTAGCAAACGGGACCTTTTCAGGGGCCATGGGAGACGGAAGGAGACCCCTCAGCGATGTCTTCAAGCATTTGGAATGCAATAGGTCTTGCATTTGCGAGAGTTTAAGCTATTGGCATTGTAAATGACAATGCCTTTTATTTATGTTTTAAAACCAAAACATGCAGATGCTTGTTTAAGTTACTGCTGGCAACCCTGGCGGTGAGCACATAAGTGATTACTGCTGGTACTCCTGCATAGTTTAGCCACTAATATAATCTGGTCTGATGTGACCACTATTACAAGGCTAAGAATAATAGTAGCTTGGGGTAATATTGAACTTAAGTAGCTCTTGTTACGGAAACACTGGAGACCCGTGTCCCATATGTTAGGAATCGGGTTAGTCCCTTTTTTATGATCATGCCTTGACATCACATGACAAAGGAAGTAGGATAAAAGGTGGTCCTACCTTTAGTTCGATGCTTGATATTGCCAGTGTTTGGATTCCTACCCTGGTTGTTGGCTGCTGTTTGTTGCTGTGCAGAGATTTTTCCTGCTATTTCTAAGTCCCTTTTTTGCCTTACTTTTACTCACGGGCTCGTGAGAAGGGTTAGCTTTTCCCTTTCCCCTCGTTTCTCCTATTAGTCAGTTAGGCTGTGTTGGGTTCCCGGGTTCCCCTTCCCTCATCCCTGTTCTTATTTCTGCCCCAGCACTTTTTCCCTTGTTTTAGTGTGTTCGGGGGCTCCCGTTCACACTCGCGTTGCACGGAGATATTTTTCTCTCGTGTTGATGAAAGAAGCAACGCGGAGGTTAGACGAAGCTTCGGCGGTTTCAGCGCGTCTTTGCTGGGACTGCTCTTTGCTTCGTTTTGTGCGGAAGTGACGTTTTGGGTCACTCCGCGAAGGCATTGCTGGTTTAGTTCTGGGGCTTCCGAAAGGTTTCCCTCTGTCCCTGTCCCTGGGGTTAAAAAACAAAGGTTTTTTTTTAGGCGGTGGCAAGTACCATAGTAAGACCTTTTTCCCCTCATTAGATATTTTATTTTTATGGACATTGCTACAAAAGCTCCCTCCACTTCCATACTACAGAGATTAAGTGCAGTTGCCGGAGTGTTACTTTCTCTAGGTTTTACTCCTTACCTTTACGAAGCAGAGCCTGCACATCACATCGGTAAGAGGGGTTTTGTATGTTTTGCAAGGCATGGTCATTGAGGGTTGGTGTTGATTTTACCAGTAGCGATACATGAAGGGATTGTTTTGTTCCCCCTTGTACATAGGTGCAGAAGCGTAAAGAAGGAGGGAGCGGTGTCCTATTCATCACTAAGGGTGGAAGACTTGGTATCTCCTCAACATTACCACCCTCTTTTCGGGTCCATTGGTGCCCTCATAGAGTTTGACCTGTGGGGGTCCAACGGGCAAGTTAAGGGGATTGGTGCATGCTACGTTCCTGCAGTGCTTGGGCTGGTTGGAGTCTAACAGAATATCAAGCCCACGTTATAACAGAACTGCCCGGACTAGCATGGAAGAGGATGGGAATCCGTTAGGTGGGGGAACGGGTGGTCCCACAATGCAGGATATTTTTGGAGCCGTACATACCCTCCAAGCGCAGGTGCAGGAGCTGCAACAGGAGAATGTAGGATTGAAACAGGAGTTGGTGGCAGTAAGAGCCCGAGAACAAGCATCGAGCAGGGGAACAGGCCCTGGTATACAGCCTGCTACATTTCAGTATACAGGAGGGGCGGGAGCAAGTACTACGAGTGGCAGTAATCCCATAGCAGTAACAGTAACGACCCTCGTGGCAGTACCCTTGGCCCCCCCTGAGAGATTTACAGGAGAGAGCGATAAGTTCGGCACATTTATGAACCAGTGTCAGCTGCACTTTATGTGTAGAACGAATGCCTTTCCCGACGACTCTGCTAAGATTGCTTTTATACTGTCGTACCTGGCTGGCAACGCGGCCCAATGGGCGATTCCTTTGGTATAAAGCAACGACCGTGTGCTGTATAACTATCAGGCATTTAAGGAATTGATGCGGGGTCTGTTTGCTAAGCACGCGTTTATGCAGGCTAGTGATGCTGAATTGTTGAAACTACGGCAGGGCAGGCAGGACTTATTGTCTTATATAGCCAACTTTAATCGATTAGTAGCCGAGACGCATTGGCCAACCGAGAAAAGGACGTCCCTGTTTTATCAGGGACTTTGTGAGGAATTGAAGGACATAGTGTCACAGGTGGTGGATCCGCCTGAGGATTGTGCAGCCTTTATCGATCTCGTGGTGAAACTGAATCATCGGGTGACGGAACGGCGTGGAGAACGTAGCCGGTTCCAGTCTTCCCGAGGGAGTTATGTGAAACCAGAGGTGAAGTCGACAGGGGAGAGTAGATCAGTACCAGAGCCCATGGAAATAGGTGGAGTAAGGGGACCCCTGACTTCAGAGGAAAAGAAAAGGAGAAGAGAGATGAATTTGTGTCTTTATTGTGGACAGGGGGGCCCTTTTGCGCGAGATTGCCCTGTGAAACCATCAGGTGTAGGGTTTGGCAAGAAGGTGGCGTGTATACAAGTAGATCAAGGTTCAGGTAAAGAAAGAAAAGAGCAGTATGAGGTTGTAGGGGCCTTAGACCAAGCTCCAAGACATTTTGTGATTAGCGCCCAATTGCTGCTTTCAGCGCAGAAACGCGTTCCTGTGTCAGTGTTGCTAGATTCGGGGGCCACTGGAAACTTTATAGACATCTCGATGGCTGAGAAATTGATGGTTCCTTGTCACCTGAAAGAACAGCCTGAGCCAGTAGGGGCTATTGATGGGACAGAGTTGACCTCGGGGTGTATCACTCGACAGACTGCTCCACTTGGTTTGTTGTGTGAGAATGGACACGTGGAAAGTGTGATTTTGATTTAATTGATGCACCTTCTTTTGGGTTGGTGTTGGGGGTCCCATGGTTGCAAAAACATAACCCAAGGATTGACTGGGTACAGAGATTGGTAACGTTGGACTCAGTACATTGTTTGAGGAATTGTTATATTGTGGAAGCTGAGCAGATCAATCCCTTGTCCTGCGCCATGGTTGAAACGAGTGTTATTCCTTCTCAGTATTCAGCTTATGAGGATGTGTTTGATAAGGTATGTGCCCAAGGCCTTCCGCCACATAGGTCGTATGACTGCAAGATCGATTTAATACCAGGGGCTCCGTTGCCGTGCAGCCGGGTTTATGCACTGTCTGAGCCTGAGGAGGCCCATTTGAAAACGTATATTGAAGAGATGTTGCTCTTGGGTTATATTCGTCCTTCTTCCTCGCCAGTGTCATCGGCTATATTTTTCATACCGAAGAAGGAGGGGTCCTTGAGGGCTTGTGTTGACTACAGAACGTTGAACTCGGCCACCGTTAAAAACCGGTACCCTCTTCCACTCATCTCCGTGTTGCTGGATCAGCTCCGCAAGGCGACGCTGTTCACCAAGTTAGACTTGCGGGGCGCATACCATCTTATACGGGTTCGGCCAGGAGATGAGTGGAAGACGGCATTTAAAACAAAGTACGGACTGTTTGAGTATACGGTAATGCCGTTTGGCTTGTGCAATGCGCCAGCGGCGTTTCAGTTTTTTATCAATGAAGTCCTTGGCCAGTACCTGGATCAGACAGTCATAGTATACTTGGATGACATACTTTTTTATTCAGAGAAAGGGCTCAACCATACCAAGCATGTGTCACAGGTCTTGCAGACTTTACAGGAACATCATTTATATGCTAAGCTGGAGAAGTGCCAGTTTAGTACTCCCGAAGTAGAATTTTTGGGGTTTGTGATATCTGCAGCAGGCATCCGGATGGACCCGAAAAAGATTCAGGCTATAGAGACCTGGCCAGTACCAACGAATGTGAAACAAATACAGGTGCTACTAGGCTTCGCAAATTTTTACCGGCGATTCATACTGCATTTTTCTGACATTGTGGCTCCAATGACTCGCCTTTTGAGGAAGGGCGTCCCTTTTGATTGGACAAGTGAGACTCAGGATGCTTTTCGTATGTTGCTAAGGCAGTTCGTGTCTGCACCAGTATTGGTGCATCCTGACCCTGCCCTGCCGTATTTTGTAGAAACCGATGCTTCTTTGTGTGCTGTAGGTGGGGTATTGTCACAGCGGGATGAAGCCACTGGTCATATGCATCCAATTGCGTTCTTTTCTAAAACATTGTTGCCAGCTGAACGTAATTATACCGTGGCAGAACGAGAGTTGCTGGCGGTCAAACTGGCGTTTGAGGAATGGCGACATTATTTATGGGGTGCCAGACATGTCATTACCATCTACACCGATCATAAGAATCTAGAATTCTTTCGTTCTGCCAGGGCCTTAACTCCTCGCCAGATGAGATGGGTTCTATTCTTTAATGAATATGACTTCATCATAACATACAGACCTGCAGCCCAACAGGTGAAATCCGATGCTCTTTCCCGAATACATGTTGAGGTGAAGGAAGAAGGCTCCTTGAAGGAGAGCAGGGCGATAATAGCAGAGGAAAGGATTATAGGGGCTTTGGTTGTGGAAGACTTTCCTGCTCTAGTGAAAGAACGGTTGAGCCACTTAGATCTGGCGCCTTGGTTGTCCATACCCCAGATATCAATGAAAGATGGACTTTTGTATAATGAGAACCGGATGTTTGTTCCCCCTGTGCTGAGAGATGAGGTACTGGAGTGGTGTCATTCCTCTGCCCTAGCCGCCCATCCGGGAATAAGGAAAACCAAGGAAATGTGTACGAGGTGGTTCTGGTGGGAGTCCATGACTAAGGATGTTCTAGGATATGTGAGTGCTTGCCCTGTGTGTGCGATCAGCAAGCCATCGCATTGTAAACCCTCCGGACTCTTACAGCCTTTGGAGGTACCGCCTGGTCCATGGCATACTTTAAGTATGGATTTTGTAACGGATCTACCATCAGTTGCTGGTTGCACCGCCATATTGGTGGTGGTGGATTTATTCACCAAAATGGCCCACTTCATATCGCTTCCTAAAATCCCTTCTGCAAAGGAGATGGCGGTAGTGTTTATGTCTTCGGTTGTGCGGTTGCATGGGTTGCCGGTGGTGATTATATCGGACAGGGGGTCGCAGTTCGTCTCACACTTTTGGACTGAGCTGTGTCAGGTGCTTAAAACCGAGATACGTTTATCTTCGGCTTACCACCCTCAATCCGACGGTCAGACCGAGCGCACTAATCAGACGATGGAACAATACTTAAGGTGTCTGATAGCGTCTTTGTCCTGTGATTGGGTAACCGCTCTGCCCATTGCGGAATTCGCTTATAACAACAGTGTGCATTCCGCATTGGGCATGACACCCTTCTACTGTTCACTTGGGTATCATCCTAGAGCGGTAGCTATACAGCCCACGGGTCGCGTGCCAGCCATCGATGACGTGTGTGAGCGATTGAGAGACATATGGGATTTGGCCAGGGACAGCCTTATAGAAGCAAAGGGGGCTATGAAAGCACAGGCGGATAAACATCGAGTCGATGCTCCGGCATACAAGATAGGGGATCTAGTATGGCTGGCTTCACGCAACCTGAGACTGCAAGGATCTCGTAAATTGCAGCCCCGATTTCTGGGTCCCTTTACCATACTACAGGTTATTAACCCCGTAGCAATGAAGCTCAGGTTACCACAAGAATATAGGTTGCGCCCCGTTTTTCATACATCTCTGCTTAAAGGCTACATACCATCAGTCCAGGTGTTACCGCCTCCTCCTCCTGTTCTGGTTGATGGGCAGGAGGAATTTGAAGTTCTGGCTATTCTAGATTCGAAGCGTGTCAGAGGTCGCCTTATGTACTTGGTGGATTGGAAAGGGTAGACAAAGGAGGACAGGACATGGGAACCAGCAGGGGGGGGTGCACGCCCCGCGGTTGGTTCGATTATTCCACAGACAACACCCCTCGAAGCCCCGACCTGTGGGGAGGATCATTGGGGGGGGTACTGTTAGGAATCGGGTTAGTCCCTTTTTTATGATCATGCCTTGACATCACATGACAAAGGAAGTAGGATAAAAGGTGGTTCGATGCTTGATATTGGCAGTGTTTGGATTCCTACCCTGGTTGTTGGCTGCTGTTTGTTGCTGTGCAGAGATTTTTCCTGCTATTTCTAAGTCCCTTTTTTGCCTTACTTTTACTCACGGGCTCGTGAGAAGGGTTAGCTTTTCCCTTTCCCCTCGTTTCTCCTATTAGTCAGTTAGGCTGTGTTGGGTTCCCGGGTTCCCCTTCCCTCATCCCTGTTCTTATTTTTGCCCCAGCACTTTTTCCCTTGTTTTAGTGTGTTCGGGGGCTCCCGTTCACACTCGCGTTGCACGGAGATGTTTTTCTCTCGTGTTGATGAAAGAAGCAACGCGGAGGTTAGACGAAGCTTCGGCGGTTTCAGCGCGTCTTTGCTGGGACTGCTCTTTGCTTCGTTTTGTGCGGAAGTGACGTTTTGGGTCACTCCGCGAAGGCATTGCTGGTTTAGTTCTGGGGCTTCCGAAAGGTTTCCCTCTGTCCCTGTCCCTCGGGTTAAAAAACGAAGGGTTTTTTTTAGGCGGTGGCAAGTACCATAGTAAGACCTTTTTCCCCTCATTAGATATTTTATTTTTATGGACATTGCTACAAAAGCTCCCTCCACTTCCATACTACAGAGATTAAGTGCAGTTGCCGGAGTGTTACTTTCTCTAGGTTTTACTCCTTACCTTTACGAAGCAGAGCCTGCACATCACATCGGTAAGAGGGGTTTTGTATGTTTTGCAAGGCATGGTCATTGAGGGTTGGTGTTGATTTTACCAGTAGCGATACATGAAGGGATTGTTTTGTTCCCCCTTGTACATAGGTGCAGAAGCGTAAAGAAGGAGGGAGCGGTGTCCTATTCATCACTAAGGGTGGAAGACTTGGTGTCTCCTCAACATTACCACCCTCTTTTCGGGTCCATTGGTGCCCTCATAGAGTTTGACCTGTGGGGGTCCAACGGGCAAGTTAAGGGGATTGGTGCATGCTACGTTCCTGCAGTGCTTGGGCTGGTTGGAGTCTAACACCATACCCTACTACTAGTAAACAACAACTAGTATATGCAGATCTTTATAGCCCTCTGGATACTTCAGGATGACTTCTTTAGATTCCCTAATAAGCCAAATCTATCCTTTCATCACCTCTGCCCATTTCAGTCGTCTCATATGCTTCTTGAATCTAAGCTGGGCAGTGTTACTATTTCGTTGTGTTGGGTCTTTTCTGAAAGATGTGGGTCAAAGAGCTGCTTCACCCAATTTACTATCACAAGTCGCACTCCATACGATCAGGGCCACTAAATATGTGTTTTGTACTTTCTTGACACAGTATATAGGCTGAAACTTAAAGGGAATTTTGATACCATATTTTTGCATGCTTATAAATATGATATGACCTCTGTGCCTTTCGGATGATGCAATCAAAAACATCATGGAAGATTCTGATAGTCTTTCCACTAATCTTATGTTTCCGATCATGCTTCATATTGTTGACGACTTGCATTTTTTCGGTTAATTGGGAAATGAACCAGGAATGGCCCTAGCAGGGCAATCATGAGAAGGGATAAGGTCTAGAATTCTAGGTGTTGATCAGAAAGGAAAATGCATCTGGCATCCCGGGACTGTTTACCCGATTTGACTCTTTTCTTTTTACTTGTTTTCAATTGATTGCTGAATCTTTGTCGTTCATCATTTTACTTGATTTTATTTTAAGTGACTGCTGAATCTGTTATTTCTCTCACTTGGGGGTAGGGGGGGCTAATCTGTTCAGTTGTAAAACGGAATCAGCAGGAGGTAACTTTTCTGTGTGCTCAGTCCACGAACTGATCTGAGTTGGTACAGCGTGGCACTTTTTGTACTGTGGGCTGGCTTATACTAAACACAGATTTATTGATTTGGGAGAAAATACCATTTGATGCTAAAAGACTTGTTTTACCCTGATTTTAATGCACACTTGCCTTGATTTGTTGTAAGTGTAATAAGCGCATTTGCGCATTGATACACTCATACTCACTTCCTGTATAGTGAGCATTCTGACATCGAGCTGCCATTTTGGTGTGGTCACACGCAAGCTCACCTGTGCACTTCCAGATCGCGGCCAGCGCCAGCCCAGCTGCTGGTTTGCCTTCTCATATTATAGCCCGCAGCACTTACTCTAAAGCGGAGTTGCTTGCCTTTCACACCTTACCTCATGATCATGAAGGTGAGCTCTCTGTTGGCAAAATAGGTGAAAGTTTTGATTGCCCCAGGTGTGACTTCTCAAATGAAGCTCCAATACTCTGTAACTCCCAAAGCAATAAGGTCAAGGGTCGGACTCCTCTAGGCGAAGCTGACTCTTTCACCTCTTCTCTCCCTGATACCTTCATTATGGCAAGTATGCTTAACTGTTGTTCTTTATCTAAGTAGCCTTTGGATATTTTTAATCTTTTAATTGACAAGAAATGGGATTTACATTTCCTCACAGAGACTTGGCTTAAGGAAAGTTCAGCTACTGATATGGCCCTCAAGATTATTTGATTAAGCACTTTGATAGAGTGGACAAACATGGGGGCGGGGAAGGAATTATAAACCGGTCAGTCTACTTCTGCTCATTTGCAAAATTCCCTAATAATCCTAATATTGAGAGCATGCCGTTTTCTATTATTTTAGGACCTACTTTTGCTGTCTCTGGTGCACTCATTTATAGGCCTCCGGATTCGACAGCTGCTTCCCTACAACTTCTGACTGACCTTTTAGGTCCATTTTATCCACTTCATGCTAATTACATGTTATTAGGAGTTTTGAACCTGCATGTGGATGACCCTAATCATAAACTTGCTCAGCAATTTTTTTAGTTCTATGGAAGATGTTAATCTTGAGAAATTAATTAAAGTGCATACCCACACTGCTGGTCATACACTGGACCGAATTCTGGCCAACCTTTTGATTGTTGAGGTGAAATCAGTTTTGAATCTTAGCTGGTCGGACCATATATTGATCCTGTTCAATGTTGTTACTTCGACTCCCGCAGAACTTCAAACAGCCATTAAGAAGTTGTTCAGACCCTGGTATAAAATAATTCAGTCTCCATTTTTGGAGTCTCTTCAGTCCTTTCCTTGTCAGATGACTGAGGATTTAGAGTACAATGTACTCAGCTTTACTGGTTGGAATATGAAGGAAATTGATAGTACTTCACCCTGCAAAGTGTGCTTCTGAAAGAGTCTTAAACCCTCTGCACCATGGTTTTCCGATTCTCTTAGGGTGGAGAAATCCCTATGTAAAAAGTTGGAAAGGCAATAGAGAGTGAATTATGACAAGGGTACAAACGTGATTTATGAGTCTGCTCTTAAAAATTATCATGCGTCCATCCGGTTGGCTCAAAAATCATTCATTGCTGTGTCCTTTCAGAAGCTTTGAACCATCTGTGTGAACTGTTCAAAGTAGGTAATTCCTATTCATCCCCTACGGCTACTAAAAACAGTCCAATCCCCTCTTTGGGTGTCTTTGAGGGCCTCCCTGGCTTTTTTCATAGGAAAATTCAAGGCATCTATGAACAGTTCCCCGTTCAGTGTCGCACTATTCCAGCATCACCTTCTGGTATGTTTGTTGGGCCCTTACTATTCAGTTTCTCCCTTATTTCACTTGAGGAATAGGCAATGGAGATCTCAAAGTTTAAATCAGTATGCCCTCTTGATCCTTGCCCGTCTGCTATTCTCAGTCTAACAGGAACGGCGGTAAACCCCAGGCTAAATATTGAATCTCTGGAACAGGCGCTGGTCACATCCTGCTGGAAAGAAGCTCTTCTTCTTCCCATGTTGAAGAAGCCTTCTGCTGATCCCAAGGTCTTTGACAATTTTAGACCTATCTCTCTCTCTTGCCCACAGCCACTAAACTTCTGGAGAAGAATATAAATAGGCAGTTATCGAACTTTCTTGAAGCAAATCACCTGCTCCATGGTTCCCAATCGGGGTTCCGTGCTAGATAGAGCACTGAGACTGCTCTACTTGAAATCTCAGAATACATTAACGCTAACTTGATTTAAACACTCTGGTCATGGTGTTGCTTTTGGATCTTTCTGCTGCAATCAACACGGACTCTCATGCAATTCTCTTGGAGAGACTGGACATGATCAGCGTCAGAGGTCGAGCACTATGCTGCTCAAAACCTTCATGAGTGGGCAATCGCAGGCTCTTTTCCTTCCCCCTTTTACTTCTGAGACTAAATCCTTAGTATGTGGGGTTCCACCGGGCCTGGCTTTTAGCCCAACACTTTTTAATGTTTATTTGTAGCCCCTGGCTATGTTAGTTGAATCCTGGGGAATGAGTGTTATATCCTAAGCGGCTGATCCTCAACTCCATTTGGATTTCCAGGAAAATAGGTCTCCTTCAAACTCTGTCTGAAATCCGTGGTGGACTGACGAACAAAAGTTGTCTGAACCTGCATTCAGACAAGACTGAGGTGCTGTACCTAGGTACTAAGTCCCCCGCGTCATTCAGTATTTGCTGGCCATCGGACCTGGGGGCTCCCCCTGCCCCTGCGGTTAGAAACCATGGGGTGAAATGTGATTCAGGCCTGACCTTGGAGCCCCAGGTTAAAGCTTTATCCTCTTCCTGTTTTCTCACACAGAGGTCTCTTAGAAGGATTTTGCATCTCATCCCAATAGAGTATCGCAAGACGATTGTTCAAACCCTAATAACTTCTAGGCTGGACTACTCTAATAGTCTGTATTTGGGCCTTCTGGCCTTTTTGATTCAGCATCTTCAGACTATTCAAAACCCTGTTGCTTGGCTGATTTTGAGGCCCCGCATCGATCTTTGGTGTCGGGTCACTTACGTGCCCTCCACTGGCTTCCGGTCAAGAAAAGAATCTGGTTCATACCTCTGACCTTAGCTTTCAGTGCCTATCATCATAAGGGCCCTCTTTACCCTAGGAGTAACTTTAAACCATATTCTCAGAGGAGATGTTTGAGATCTAATAATCTCGAACATTACCACATCCCCCACATTCACATGGGCAGAAGAGGAGGCAGACCATTCACCTTTCTGACAACTAAGCTGCTAGATGATCTTCCTCTTAATTTGAGAAGTATCTTGTCTGAAGTTGCTGTTAGAAAGTTGTTAAAAACTTTTCTTTTCGATTCTTGCTAAGGCAGTCTGCCATTTTCTGCCTCGAGTCTGGGGGATCCTTACCGCTAGAGCTGGGAAACCTCTTTGGAGGTAGCTGTGCGCTTTATAAATGTGACTGTATTGTATTGTATTATGAAGATCAAACATGCAATATAAAGAATCATGGTGCTTATTTCCTAATCCTTTGTGTCTCTTCGAACTTCCAGGCATCCATATTCCATACTCAGCAATCGATTTTCAGATGGTTATCATCAAGCTGGCTGGCCATAGTCACTAACTCTTTAATTTAATTATTGTGAACAGACGTTCTATAAACCAAGGCTTTCAGTGTACTGCTCGTAGTCATCAAATCTTGTGGATCTGTTTCCTTATGGTTGCAATTTATACTACCAGTTTATCCATATTGTTTGGTACAGTCTAAAAATATGGAGAAAACAGCCAACCTGGGTCTTGAATTAGTTTCTGCGATTTGGGTAGTGAGGTATATATTGCGCAAGTCTGATGGATAGATATTTTTACATGGTTAGGTATCAGAAAGTTGCTCCAAGAGAACCCAAGACAGCCACCACCCTATGCAGCTAATTTGCAATTGCAAGCAATTGCTAAAAAACTATAATTCTATCGGTATCCCTGAGCATTCTATAACTTATATTTTTATATTAGTTGATGAATTTTAAGTATAATAGGCTTAGTTCTGATATGTCAGGGTAACAGTAATATGCCCATATATCACGAAATAGCAATGAAACAGTGTGTAAGGACATCAGTTTAGGTATAAATATTACAAGAATATGGGTCTCTGAACATATGACCTAAAATAATTTCTTTCACTATAGGGATTGGCAGCCAGGAGAATTGATTGAATTTTGAAGCCGGACTAACTTTGTGATTGACGTCGGAAATATATGTGCTAATTGATAAAAATAAATGTGGTGAGTGGGCTAACAGAGTGTCTTCATGGTAAATTTATGGTTTGTGACACAATACCAAATTATTCATAAGTATGTTATGATGTCTTTTACACATTACAGAACTCAACAGGATTTATTTCTGAAAAGCATAAAGGAATATAGAATAAGGTGGTTGAGGTGAGCAGGATATACTAAATAAGAATTGATTGTTTTTTGTTTTTTTGGTGCTTTTGGGTGACCACAATATTCACGCTGCATTACATGGTTACTGAATTAGTTCTGATCTTGATTCTTACATTGGAATGTATAAGGCTATTGGTTTGTAAAACAATGATTTAATAGTTTCAGATTTTTCTGAGATTTATTGGTGGCCGGGTCTAACTATACACAGATTGGTGGTGTTTATATTTTTCTTGATTTCCGTTCCCTCTTCTTCCTTTCTTTTCTTTTCTCATGGTGGAGGTTAGGCTTAGCCCCATATTGAGGAATGCTATAGAATGGTAATTGGTATGTATATCCATTTATCTACAGCCCTGATGAAGTCTTTTGGAAAGAAGTTCCTCTGACGAAACACGCGTGTTGGCTGTTCTTGATCTTTGATATTGGCTGTATTATGTGCACTTGGACCTGTGCCGCGAACAAGTCCTCGTTTGAAAATTGAAGAATACGAGAATAAAAACCACGGACAGAAATTGAACTTCATTTGAACAATTTTCTTTGAATTTATGATTGAAAACTTTATTGAGATATAATACGGACACTGTGAATGGACTGTGAATGCTCAGGGATACCAATAGAATTATAACCTGGGTCTTGAGAATGCTGTTTTCAGGCAATGTGCTATTTAATGAGAGGTTTCTAACGCCAATTAGTTAACATCTTAAAACAGTATTATATTGAAAAAAGTATTGTATTTAGTTGAGCATTCGACCTGAAATGTATGTGTTCTTGTTATGTTGTGGTTTCTAATTGTGCCATGATAAAATCTTTGTTAGGGTATAGAAATGTAACTCACCATTGTCACCGTTTAAGGAAACTCATAGGATGGTTTGCAGTTGTGTGTGCTAGTGTCTAGCTGCCACAATATCAATAAAAGCAATCAGGCCTGTAATGAACACGAGGTGGGCCATGGGCATATTGTGTCAGGGCTGATCGTCTACGACTCAATCTTGCTTCAGTCCTTGCATGGCTCCCACTTGGATCCAAGAAGGAGCCACGTCCTCTCATTGGTGTTTCTTTTAAAGACTCAGGACCACTTCAGCCACCCTTCATCTATCTGCTGGGTGGCCCCACCAGTAAGCACCACACCCCTACCAATCCAGAGCAATGCAGCAGTGAGGCAAACTGGGGAGACAACAGGAGGAGAACGCTATACCACCATGTATAGGGTAGCGCCAATGAGGGAGAGCACCAGAATCTTCCACCTCCCTGTTTCCCACAACTGGATTGGGTCTCAGAAAAAGGCCAAGAATACAGTGAGACAAGATGACACCATAGGGGTGACTGGATCATTTGGGCCATTGACAGCCATTCATCCTGAACCCATATCTGTGAATGTTGGCAGTGACTCACATCCCATCATTTTTTTTGTTATTTTTGTTCTTTTCAAAACATTACCCATTCTCATTGTAATTTAGGCACAACCAATGATGGCAAAGACATCAATTTCTTACCTGATTCACAGTTGTCCCTACTGAACCTTGCAGAACCATTTGAAGCATCTTAGGATCTGAAGGATCTTGGTGAGTTGCAAAAGCCAATTCTTGTGTCTTTTTCTGCATGTCCTCTATTGCAACTTCAATTGGTGTCAAAATGATCTAAAAATGTAAGTACGAAAAATAACTCACTCTACAGTACACAAATAGCTACAGAAAAGGATTTCAAATCTTTGTGTTTAAGAACATGATGGATATCCAATCAGCCTCATTACAAGTGACATAAGATATAATGCACTTGTAATAAAGAGGACAGATATCTCTCAGATATGTGACAGAGTAACTCTAAATCAGGCCCAGAGGTTTACTCTGTTTCTTATAGACAGAGATATGACAGGAGGTTGCTTGATCATGGGACCTTTCTCGAGGAGGATGAGACCATCACTTTCTATTTTGTATGTATTGTCTTGAGACAGCTTTAGTCGTTCCACAAGCCTCATGCAAACAATAAAATTCACAAAAATACATAAAGGGAGGGACTTTGGGTCAGCCCTCTTCATTGCCGGTATATCATACTGTGATTCACATCTAGCTTTTGCCTACAACAGCTTTTAGCATGGGGTAAAGGGTCAGCCCACTTCAGCCATTGTTTCATTAGCCTGAGCACGTGCACAGTCTATTAAAAGGAAGTGCATTTAAGTCACAGGCCTAGAGGGCTAATGCTTACTCTTTTAATGCATTTTTCTTTCCAATTTTTTAATGTTTGTCATCTTGGAGTATTTAAGTTTAAAGTATTTTATTCATCATGACACACCAAGACAAGTACACATCATCATGGAGTAACCTACGTCAGCCAGAGAGTCCCAACATTTGCAGAAAGCTATCAGGCATAGGCCACATATGGTAATCCAGCATGGCAATAGAGAGAGTGCATAGACCTGGCGCGACACAACATTTCAATACAAACACCTCCCCCCGCCCCAACTCCCAATCACCCCAACCCAACTCCCCCCCACCCTCCCCACCCGTCGTCCAGTGCACTATCGTCATCTAATATGTACTTCAAGGCCGTAGGTCACAAGGAAAGGGGATCTCGTACCAATTCACCGGTCCGGTGCTGGCGGGCTAGTGAGCCGCAGGAGGCGGAGATATCTGGGACAAGTGTGTTCTCTGAACTCCGTGAGCAGTAAAGAATGAAACGGTTGCCATAGTTCGTTAAATTGTGCTATGTCCCCAGCCACCATGAGAGACAGTTTTTCCATACCCAGCACATGCCACAATCTGTGGAGCCAGCCTGTGATGGAGGGCGGTGTGACAGTGCGCCAGTGTATCAAAATATTCTGGACGGCAGAGCCTAGGACGATGGCGATCTGCCTACCTCTTCTGGACCTGAGGGGATACATTAAGTCATTTGGGAGTCCTAATAGGGTATATGCAGGAAAGCGCGGGAGCTCAATACCAAAGTGAGAGTCTATTTCGTCCAGCACTTCCTTCCAGTAAGTGGCCAAAAGAGGGCAGTCCCATAGAATGTGCGTAAGCATACCCCGATGTCCACACCCCGCCAGCATGTGTCAGCCTTACTGTGTTCGAACTCGTGTATCCGCTCAGGCGTGTAGTACCAATAGGTGGAAACTTTGGTGAATGTATCAGTGAGGCCCATATGATATGCCGAGTGGCGCGCCCTATAGGAGATGTGGTCCCACTCCTTGGGACTCAATGTTCTCCCGAGTTCCCGCTCCCATCTCTCCCTCCCGAGGTTGTGAAAGTGTGTTGAGGGTAGTTGTAAAAACCTATATAAATCCGTGATTAGTTTCGAGTCGAGTACGTGACAACAGCCACCTCTCACACGGTGAGAAAAGTCTATCCGCCGTTTCTCTCACTTGTGGCTGAAGAGCCCAATGTCGGGCCTGCATATAGCGATGCCTCTCAGTCTCGGGGAGAGAGAATTCCTGACGGAACTGCGTGAATGGGATGACCCCCTCGGGCCCATACAGATGACATAAAGCTCTACACCCTGCTTGCCACCAGTGCGTGAAAGCTCCCTTCTCCATTCCGGGAGTAAAAGCCGGGTTGTCTACCAATGGCGAGAGTGGCGACGGGAACGAGATAAGGTCATACTTAAGGCAAGTAGCGTCCCAGACCCGCAAAGGCACCCTAGTGATGAAGGAGGCGTAGAGATTCTTAGGCCGATGGGACCGGTGCAAGAACGGTATCTCTTGCAGAGGCCGACCCGCCACCGCCTGGTCCTGGAAAAGCCAATGCTTATCCGACTCCCATCTGCACCATTCCACAAAATACCGCAGTTGCGTCGCTTGAAAATATTTACGGAAGTCGGGAATGCCCAGACCTCCTGCTTCAGGAGACAAAAGGGAGAGGGCCCTGCGCAGCCTGGGCTTTTTCCCTTGCCAAATGAAGCGTGCCACATCTGACTGCAGCTGCGGGATCCACCCGGCCGGAGGCTGAAGCGGCAAAGCCCTGAACAAATAGAGAACCTGCGGTAAAATCGTCATCTTAATGGCAGCAATCCTTCCCAACCAGGAGAGGATGCCGCGGTTCCAGCGGCCCAGTTCCTCCTTGATCTTCGCCCCCAAGGGCGAGTAGTTAGCCGAAACCATAGCCGGTAACGTGGGTGCTATCTTAATCCCCAGATACGGGATCGCCTCTGAGGACCAAAGCAAGGGGAATCTGTTCTGTAGGTACGCCCTGGTGGCCGGTTCTAGGGAGATATCCAAAGCCACCGACTTCCCCACATTCATCTTAAAGCCTGAGACCGCACCAAATGCGTCCATCTCCTCCACACAAGCCGGTAAGGCTGTCCAGGGTGTAGCCAACGTGAAGATGACATCGTCAGCGTAGAGGCTGATCACGTGGGTAAAGCCACCCATCCGTATCCCCTCCACAGCCGGGTTAACCCTTACCCGCTGGGCAAACAGCTCCATGTATAAAGCAAAGAGCAAGGGTGAGAGTGGACAACCTTGCCTAGTGCCTCTCTCAATGCTGAAGGCAGCGGAAGTGTATCCGTTCACACAGACCACAGCTGTTGGCTCTTTGTAGCAGTTGAGGACCATGGAGCGGAACTTCTCTCCAATGCCCGCCTTCACCAGTACCTGTTCTAAAAATGGCCAATGTACTTGGTCGAACGCCTTCTCCGCGTCTACCGCTAGCATCATTCTCTCTCCAGGAATCCGAGAAGCCTTCTCCAGCAGGTGGACCACCCGCTTTGTGTTGTCGACCGTCTGCCTCCCTGGAACAAAGCCTGCCTGATCCGGGTCAATTAGACCGGGCAGGTGGGCGCCAGGCGACTGGCCAGGATCCCAGTATAGAGTTTTAAATCTACATTCAAGAGGGATATCGGTCTGTAGGACCCACAGTATTTCGGATCCTTCCCTGGCTTAGGGATGACCGTGATGGAGGCCCTCAGGAGATCAGACGGGATGGCTCCAGGTTCTGCGAAAGAGTTAAAAAGGCGCGTGAGGACAGGAGCTAACGATGTGCAAAACGTCTTATAAAAAAGAGCGGAGTAGCCGTCCGGGCCCGGCGCTTTGCCATGTTTGAGTTTGGCAATGGCCGACACCACCTCCTCTATTCCAATATCCCTATTCAGGTGGTCCGCCTGCAGAGGGTCCAAGGACGGCAAGGTGACCGAATCCAAATAAGAGGTCATGGACGTTGCGTCCGGCGGGTCACCGGCGTAGAGGTTCTCGTAGAACCCTCGGAACACGGCTGAGATACAGGCATCTTCCGTCTCCATACTTCCTGTGGGGTCGCAGATTTCCTTCACCATCTGGCTCTGCCGTGCAACCCGGAGCCGATTGGCCAGCAGCTTACCACTACGATCTCCCCCTGTATAAAAGGCGTGGCGCAGCCGGAGGGCCGCGTATTCTGCCCGATCCATATCCAAGGCCGCCAGAAGCTTCCTTGCCTCTTTGAGCTGCCGCCAAATCCTTGGCGCCCCCGTCCTACGATGGATCAACTCAAGCTCCCGAACCCTATCAGTAAATTCATCCCTCTTGGCCCTCCGCTCTTTGTTTTCAGCCGCGGAGATCGACAAAAATTCCCCCCTGAGGACAGCCTTCAATGCTGCCCACTGTGTGGCCCGGGTGGTATCGGCGTTATCATTGTGAGCCAGATAGTCACGGAGCACCTTTTCAATACGGTCTACCACCACCTTCCTATGTAGCAGAGTATCCCGAAGGCGCCAAGTCCTCGAGGGGTGAGCGGCAGGGGGCAAACATAACGAAGCCTCAACCGGAGCGTGGTCCGATAAGGATAGTACTCCCATTTCCACCGAGGAGACCAGCGCCTGCACCGGCGAGGTAACTAAAAGATGATCAAGCCTCGCATAGGTCTTGTGCGCATGGGAATAATACGAGTAGTCCCTGTCTGTGGGGGGCATATGACGCAAGAGGTCCAGGAGATCTACCTCCGCAAGCCGTGCCTTACAGCAGGCCAAGAATTCCCCGACCTGCGGGGAGCGTTGCGCCGACCTATCTACAGCAGAATCGAAAACCATATTAAAATCCCCTCCGAGGATAATATGTCTGTCTGGCGAAGCAGTGATATCTTCCACTGCTGACTGCAGGAAACGTTCCTGCTTGTCATTGGGGCTATAGAGGGAGCCGATCGTGAACGTAAATCCCCCCACTCTGAACCTGTGTGCCAGCAACCTGCCCTTCTGCTCAGTGAACTTGTGGAGATGCTCCCCCTTAAAGTGTCTGGCCACCAGAATCGCCACCCCTGCAGTCTTGGTGGCGCAAGAGGAGAAGAACTGCATCGGAAATTTGTGGGAGCGCAACCTATGCGTGTCTTGTGGCAGCAGGTGCGTTTCTTGAAGGAGGCATATGTCCGCGTGAGCATTATCCAACAGGGAGAGCACTGCCCGTCGTTTGACTGGGTTGTTCAGACCCCGGACATTCAAGGTCACGACTTTAAAAGTGTAAGGAGGCATAGTGGATAGTGTAAGTGAAAGCGTGGTCACTCTGTGCGGAGGTCATGGAAGGTGTGTGTACCCCCTC
Organism: Lissotriton vulgaris; assembly: GCF_964263255.1. Lineage (NCBI taxonomy): Eukaryota > Metazoa > Chordata > Amphibia > Caudata > Salamandridae > Lissotriton > Lissotriton vulgaris. The sequence continues at coordinate 446,825,349 of NC_141685.1, forward strand.
CAGCTCAAGTCCCTGCCAGGGAAACTGCTGCGCGCGGCTGACTCCAACGCGCCCTTGCGCTGCGCAGCGTACTGTCCAACCCATCCCCACTTCTCCGCATGCGCATCCCGTCCCCTTCCGACCAAAACAAGGTAAAGAAAGGCAGCTAAAGCAACAGATGCCTGCCTGGTGCACTGGACCCCTTCCCCTTCACCCAACTCCCGGGTCCCACCCCAACATTCCCATACCCCAACTAGACCCTCCCCCTTCCCCTCAACCCCACCCCCTTCTCCCCACAAACTGTTCCAAAGGAACCATTGTCCAAGTCCGGCCCATAACGGACAAGTCTATGGAAAGTCACAAAAGTGGACGTCCAGCCACCACGCAACCCCCGCTCTCCCTTTCTCCCCCCCCCCCCGGCCCCCAAACCTGCAATTCCAAGAAAGCGATGTCGATCTCCCCCCGGAGCTTCCTTAAGCGGTCAGTGCAACTTCACCAGTCGCCGTGTCTCTAGCAACTCCTCTCACTGCACTATCCATTTCCGCCCGGATAGTAGGCGAGTCAGGTCTCGCCAAGGAAGCTGAATTTCGGCGGCCAGGGACTGATTGCCAGACGTCTTTGGTGACTCGTCTACGGCGTGGGGTGGGCGCGTCTTCATCAGTTTGCGGTGATGCCCAATACCGCACAGGTGTCTTGAAGGGAGCGCAGCTGATGCAATGTACCATTCCATCGGAAAATGAGGCGGAACGGGTGGCCCCAAGAGTACTGAGTGTCGTGCTCTCGCAGGAAGTCGGTCGCAATTTTAAAGGACTTGCGTTTCTGTAGTGTGACCACTGAAAGATCTTGAAAGAGGGCCACACGATGACCCCTGAACTCCAGAGAAGGCTTGGTTCGGGCCACCCGGAGGATCCTCTCTTTTAAGGGGTAGTCCGGCAAGTAGGCCAAGAGGTCGGGAGGGGGCGCTGGGGATCTGCGCCGCGGGCCCACTCTATGTGCCCTGTTGATTCTGACAAGAAAGTCGGTTGGTTCATCCAATACTTCTTTGAAGAGATCCTGCAGGTAGGCCGCAGCGTCTTTCCCTTCTTCTCCGAGAGGCACACCCCGGACCCGAATGTTGTTCCTCCGGGAACGGTTCTCTAGATCCTCCACGTGCGATTGAAGATCGATTTGTTGGTCTCGGAGCCATATCACCTCTTGCCGAATCTGCGTGAGTTCCTCATCTCGGGTGTGTCTGGCCTCCTCCCCGGAGGACACCCTCTCTCCCAGGCCATCGACCTCCCTCCGTATTTCTCGGACCTCTCTCCACTTCTTGCTTAAGTGTCTGAAAGTCCTCTCGGAGGGAGCTAAAGAGGGACTCCAGAAAGGACCTGCTGACTGGCGGCTCCCCTCCACCTGCCCCTTGGGAGCTGCTCGATTGTCCTGGGGAGTGCTGTCCACGGTCTTGTCGTGCGGCGCCCCTGTTCAGCATGTCCGGTAGGGTACGATCACCCTTCTTGTTCCCTTTATTGCCGGCCATTCTGAGCGATATACCGGAGTCTGCAGTCACCACTAGAGATACCAATGATCGCCGCACCTCCGGGCCTCCAGCCAGCCGACCTGCCCCGGACTCCTGAGTCCCCTGCGCCCGTATGCCGTCTCCTATTGTCCGCTCTGTCCCAATCCGGCTATTCCCTGGGGGTCTGGCCCCACGTGTCAGGCCCGGCCCGACCGTAGGCAATGATGGAGAGGCGGTCCCCCCGGAGCACAGCAGCACTTTTCCGACAATCCAAACCACCACCGGGCCCGCCGATCCCTCCTAGGGCCACGCCAATGTCGTCCACCACCACTCGGACCGGGCGGGGGCAAGACCTCACGCTCCGAGGTCAATTGTATCTCAAGTGCAAGTTAAGCCCACCGCCGTCTCACTGTGCCCCTGCGCCACCAATGGATCCGAGCAGCCACCTGCCAGATCAGCCGGCAGGCATCCAGTCCCCCCCAGGTAATATTGAGGGAGGGTTGGGCGGGTACGCTTCCACCTCTGCCTCCAAGGCCGGCTCTCCGCCAGCAACTTAGGGCTCGCAGGCCACGGCGTCGCGTTGCTTCCCTCCCCGGCAGGCCGCGCAGTCCCCCGCTGTCCGGTCGGATTTTGCTCCTCGCTTCTCCGGTTTTGTAGGGGTAGGTGGATGGAGCCCCAATCCCCCTGTAGGTCTGCTCGCAGTCTTCGACGGGCCTCCGTGTCTCCTGGCTCTTCCGGCCTCCTATGCACCCACTCTCTAGCGTGAGGGCCGGCACCGAGTTAGCCCCTGTTGCGGGTCCACCAAGTCTCCAGGCCTGACCCAGTCACTGCTCTTCAAAACACGACCCCTGGGCACCGGAGAGGCAGTGCCGACTCGATGCCCGGGTAGCCCTCCTCCAGTTCCCCTCAGGCCTTCTGTGGGGGAAGCCGGGGCCTTGCGTAAGTCGACTGCCCCGACGGCCGCCAGGGACGCAGTCAGCCCCGAGCGGTCTCTCCCTCCTGGATATGGGCACTCGTCCCCGCCGGGCCGCTGGGGAGGACCGCCACCGCACCTCCCGCAGATCCAATCAAGCCAGGAGTCTCTCCCAGCGCCACCCGGGACTTCTTCACGGCCGCAACTCGGCCTTGCGCTGCACTTGGCCCCGGCCCGTACCTTCAGCCGTCTGCGCCACCGTCTCCGGGGGATAACCTGCCGGGCTCCTCACGGGCATCAGCCAGCCCCGGTAGGGGTTCTCTTCACAGGTCCGGGCGGGATCCGTTGCCGCAGGGTAGCTCCCCAGGCTCGGTCAACGCCGTAGGGCTGGCCCGATTCCACTTCCGGCCGGACTCGGAGGCCGTCTCCGATCCCGGCACGGCGTCCGGAGCTCGCCGACGGCGTCCCCAAGCCTCGTTGTTCTTCAGGGTGAGACACCTGAGTTCCCCACACCTTCCGCTGCCGTTAGATAGCAGCGTGGGGGGAGATCAGCGGCAATCCAGCAGTCTAGGGGCCCGGGTCCGGAGGAGGTCGCGGCAAGTGCGACCACTCACTCCGCCATCTTGGCCACGCCCCCATCTTGGAGTATTTAAACCATGCCTTTAAATGAAATAAAATGCCTAAAAGAATCCTATTTCTCCAATAATGTGATTTAAAACTAAATACGTTTCTATACATTATCTCAGTAAAACTGCCTACTAGCCTGGAAGTACCTGTACTGTTATGTTAACATTATATACAATAGTTGATTTCTAAAAATTAAATTAAAAACATTTATTGCAAGCACATAGCTCCTGACCGGTCTTCTTTTATTGTCATTTTTATTTTGTGACATATGCTTACAATGAAAAATTGTTAAAAAATACCCAACTCTCCGACTTGCCAAGGAAACACCTGCTGGCTTTACCAAGGCTTGTTCCAGTTTATACATATTCTACTTATGATAGTAATCATAATCCTAATATGTCTCAAACTCAGTTTACATAGTTACACACTTAACATCCAGGATAGTTCCCTTAAGAGAGGCCTGCATGACCTCTATAGCCACATGACCTTTGGAGAGCTTCTGCAACACCATGTCGAACCTTTTAGGTTCCGCATGCTGTCATCTATCTTGGAAGGCTACTTCCAACCAACCACTCACTGAGATTCTGTGGGCAATGGCTACTCTACTTAAGGTGAAAGAAGGTGTACTCTCACTAGGTACACTTACCATCCCTGTACAGTGTGCACTGTCAACCACACTCTGCTGTGCACACACCACTCTTCACACCTCTACGTTTCTGGTATCCACTCAAGATAAACCCAATTAATTCAACTTGCTGTGTATGGATGGGAGTGGTTATATTTGCATGCTGACTGACTTATTTTTGTAAGTGACAACCATCAGAGATAGAGCAGGTCCATTTTCAGTATTCAAATTTGTAGGAAGCTGGCTCTTTATATGATAAATCAAAATGAGATATATCATGTAAAGAGTCCAGCAGTTCCCTCACAAGTGGACAGGGGCTTGCTAAGGCAATTCCAAGGTGCTCTGCTAGGGGTTAGTGTGATCGAGCAGCCTTAGGCTTATCACAGAGGGGTGCGAGACATCTACAAATACACACTATATTCAATAAATGAGACACACTACTCAATAAGGAGATCCACACCAATTTATAAAAAGAACACATATCTTTATATAAGTTTAGGCCCCAGAAGCAAATCATTCAGGTAAGTAGGTTTTAAAATAGTAATTCTTTTTAGTTCAAAAAGTTGTCAATTTTTAGAAGCTGCAAGTCTCACAACATAAATATCCTGAAATCTTATATGAATTCATCCAATTTTACAGAGAATTATGTACACCAGAAGATTCCCTACTCACCACTCAAAAATCCTCCAAAACTCAATCTGATCTCTCATCTTTAGAACCAGACATTGTCTTAACAGAGCTTCGCACTGCGTTAAACACACACACAAAAAAAAAATTATGATCTAGGCCTGATGGTTTCACAATCAAATTCTTTCCTCACTTCTCCACATTACTTCTCCCAAAACTTCACAACTTTATATCCTCATTCTCGGCTCGCACTTACACAAATTATCTGGCTCCTTCTAAGATGCCCTCAGCTGCCTCATTACCAAAGAGTGAAAAGATCCCCACCACTGTAAAGATTACAGACCCATTTCCCTGGTCAATGTTGATTACAACATTTTTTCACAAGTGTTTGCTATGTGATTAGAATCTTTTCTCCCTGCTCTTCTTGGCCAAGAACAATCAGGCTTTGTTAAGGGTAGATATGTATGCGATAACAGCCGCCTATTGTTTGAAGTTTTATCTAAATCCGCTCATTTATCTGAATCTCCCACCAGCAGTTACTTTGGATGCTAAAAAAGCATTTGACTGAGTATACTGGTCTTTCATTGTCTATACCCTTAAGTGGTTTGGTTTTTGGCCCCAAGATTATTGGCCTAATTTGTCTTCTCTATTCAGCCCCTTGCCCAGCTATATTTGCAAATGGACTTACCTTTTAGTATTTCACTCTAGGTAGAAGAGTCCAGCAAGGTTGCCCTCTTTCGCCCTTTCTTTTCAATTTGGCATTAGAACCTTTTACTTACAGACTACAACATAATCAAGAGAGTGCAGCGGGAGACGATGTCGAAAGCTTCGGAGAGGTCAAGTAGGATCAGGGCCGTGGTGCGGCCTTGGTAGAGGAGGGTGCGGATATCGTCTGTGGCGGCGAGTAGGGTGGTCTCGGTGCTGTGGTTGCTGCGGAATCCGGATTGGAAGGGGTAGAGGATGGAGTTCACTTCGATGAATTTTGTTAGTTGGGCGTTGACGTCTTCTCAGTGACTTTGACCCCGAAGGGGAGGAGAGAGATGGGTCAGTAGTTCTTGACGTCCGAAGGATCTGCCGAGGGTTTCTTGAGAAGGGGCTCGACGTCTGCACATTTCCAGTCGTCGGGAAAAATGCCAGTTTTGAAGGAGGTGTTGATGCTGCGTCGTAGCTCCGGTGCGATGCCGGTCTGCGGATCTGTGGAAGATGTAAGGAGGGCAGGGGTCCATGGGTGCTCCTGAGTGGATGGCTTTCATGGTTGATTTGGTGTCTTTGGTGCAGGCTGTGGTCCAGGCGGAGATGATGGGTTGACTTGCGTTGCTGGTGGAGTGCGTGGTTTCGCCGCCTGGAGCCCGTTCGTCGAAGTTGTCGTAGAGGGATCCGCGGATCCGGCCCCCAAAAAAACCCTGATTCCTGTGCTTTGTTTAATTAGAGCCCCCCGGGTGGGCCAGGTCCCGGGGGCATGCAAAAAAAGTGGGGGGGGGGCTCAATCCCCCCCACACTGCCCCGGGACCGCCCGGGGCAAAACAAGAATATTTGCGGGGGCCCCTCCAGGAACCCTTGATGGCCCTGAGGACCTCCACCCCCTAGGTCCTGCTGTTTGCAATAGCAGGGCCTCGCGGCTCCCACTCTGTCATTGCAAACTGCTTTGCTTCATTGAAGCGAGCGCAAGGAAACCTGCTCTCGCTTCAATGAAGCAAAGCAGATTGTTTTTCCATACGGGGAGCTGCATGTTAGCAGCTCCCCTTGTGGAAAAGCAATGCCGGCTCCCGCAGGACGCGGGGACCCGACGGGACCGTGCGGGTAATGGGGACCCCCCCACGGTCCCCAACAGATAGGGCCGGCTCCGGGGGATGGGGTCCCCGGGGCCAGAAGTGGCCCGGGAGGGGGACCACGCAGCCCCCTCCGCTTATAATGATTTTTTTAAAAAAAGGCAGGCAAGCCCCGGGGGATGGGGTCCCCGGGGCCATAATAGGCCTGAGGAGGGGGGCCACGCGGCCCCCTCAGAAAAAAATAAAATAAAAAGCAATGGCCAGGCCCCGGGGGTTGGGGTCCCCGGGGCCAGTAGTGGCCTCCCAAATGAAAAAAAGACAAATAAAGGCCAGCCCCAGAGGAAGGGGTCCCCGGGGCCAATAGAGGCCTTAGGAGGGGGGCCACGCAGCCCCCCTCCATAATTAACAAAAAAATATTTGGCCATGCCCTGGGGGATGGGGTCCCCGGGGGCGGAATTGGCCACGGGACGGGGGGGCCACGCAGCCCCCCCTCCAGTAACATTTGTATTATTTTTTAAAAATGGGGGTGAGGCCCTGGGGAATGGGATCCCCCAGGGCCCAGGGAGGGGGCCACACAGCCCACCTTCTTAAAAAAAAAAAGACCTGCATTGCGCCAGAGGCCCCGCAGCACTCTGCAAACGCGCCCCCTGGCAAGTTGTACGTTGGGGAATAAATTCCCCTTGAATACTGAGGGTCCCTGGGGGCCAACTAGCCTAGCAGGTACCACCAGTATGCACCAGGGAGCTGCGTTGCAGAAAGATATTCAGAGGCCACAGCTCTGTGGCGCTTACTGGAGGTACCTGGTGAGCTAGTTGGATCAAGGGAACTTAATCCACCAACTTAAAATGCACTGCAGTGCGCATTTGCACAGTGGTGAAGGGAGCCGGCAGGGCCTGAAGTGACATGTGTGCAAACACACCCTGAGGTGCGTTTTAAGTTGGGGAATTAATTTCTCTTCAATACTGAGGGTCCCTTGGGGCCAACTAGCCCACCACTTACCTCCAGTAACCGCCACTGCGCTGCGTTGCATAGAGGTGGCCCAGGCCATGCCCATTTTTACACCACTCTGCAACGTAGCCCTCTGGCGCTTACTAAAGGTAAGTGGTGGGCTAGTTGGCCCCCAGGGACCCTCAGGACTCTAGAGGACTTAATCTCTCAATTTACAACGCACCAGGGGATACGTTTGCGCAGTGGTACATGGAGGGGGCATGTCCTGATGTCACAAGTGCGCAAAAGCATCTTGTGGCGCGTTTTTAGTTGGTGAAATAATTCCCCTTCAATCCTGAGTGCCCCTGGGGGCTAACTAGCCCACCAGGTGCTTCCAGTAAGCGCCACTGCGCTGCGTTGCAGAGAGGTGGTCTAGGCCGGGCCCCTTTTTACAACTCTTTGCAACGCAGCTATGTGGCGCTTACTGGAGGTACCTAGTGGGCTAATTGGACCCTAGGGACCCTCATTTGGGATTTCATCAGTGATGGCATGAGTGATGTCACAGACCATGTAATTTGTAACGTCATCAGCTGTGCATTGCGGGCGCGCGAGTTATGGTCAGCTGAACTAACTATAACGGGGGAATTTCAATGGTTTTGTACGAGTGAAATGTCCAACTAACTATAACGCCCCTGAAACCTATGGTTTTTTCAGTGAATTTCTAAGGTTTTTTAAATGCTGATTTCTAACTATAACGTGTCTGAAACCTATGTTTTTTCCCAGTGAATATATATATATATATATATATATACATACATACTGTTACTGCCTCCCTCAACTCTACATAAAATTTACCCAGACCTCCATGACACTTCCTTGACATGTGATTCATAACACATTCATATTACTTCTGGTTGAAAATTTGGGCAACAATTAACTCAATATTTCAATTGCAAATACCTTTTTCTATTGCAGCATTTTCTTAGGCAGTTTATCTGAAGACTGGGAGCATGTCGCCAAAGATCTGCAGATCTTGGATATGTTATTAGCATTAGGATTCCAGCAAATAACAAAAAATTAGATGGATTTTACCCAATTATCTTTTGAATCATGGTGGTACGCGGTTTGTTATAATCACAGACTGGACACTGCATACATGCATCCTATTTCAATTGTTGTAAAATGCATTGCATTAGGGACCCCGGCCACTGCCTTTTTAGATTCCTCAGCAAAAACATCTTATGTTCATCAACCCAACAAAGAAGAAGTCCTTCGTCCACCCACGTCTTCTCTCATTCGAGAAATTAGTAGTTCTTAGTTGTACAATGTTTTCATATGCCTTACCACTTTTCTATGTAATTCCCGAATTCCCTTTGACGTGAACCATGTATATTTTCCTTCTTTAGAAAGTGTTATGTTTTTATTTGTAATTAATTTTCTTATACCTTTTTTATTTTAGATTGTAATGCATTACCCATTTGTATTTTATGACACCTTAACATACTTGCTTTTAAACTTAAATGCTTATCAGGTTGAAAAGCACAGAGACTCTAGGGCAAGGAGCTCTGAAGTGGTTTAGTCCAGGGACGTTTTAAATAGGTAGGTTTTCAGACTCTGGAATTATCAGTACCACAGGGTCTGGTAATTCTGGAGTTCATTACTGCAGCACTATTCCAAATGTTATTTATGAAATGGAAAATAACCAGAGCAATCCTAGTTTGTTCAACAACTTCTGCATGCTTTCCATCAGTCTGCAGGCTTTGCCCTCTGCTTTTAGCAGACTGAAGGTGGGGTACAAAAGCATGATAATCTATTGTTCATCGCAGATATAATCACATGACAAGCATTTATTATGTATGCCTTTGCCACATGTTGTTGTACTTTTTTCTTCTTTTTTGATCTGTACTAGCTCGCTGCTGTTACCCCTGTACATTGTACATGCTCATCTAAAACTTCAATAAAAAAAAGCAGTGATAGTAAAGAGTATGAATTATGTATACGAGAACAATCTCACCACAAAGAGATTAAATAAAATATTGAGCACTGGCTTAGTAAACATATATATATAATTGTTCATAACCTTAACTGCTTACCGAGGCGTGAATTCTGCCGCAGTGCGGCGGTTTATTTAAGTGGGTGGGCCGCGTCGGCCAACGGACGTGCGCAGCATTACAGAGGTAGTGCTCGTGACGGTCGTTGGCCGACAGAAGCAGCGAAGGGGTTAATATCCATAAGGAAGTACCATTAAATTGGATATTATTAACATCTGTTGTCTACAACGCTAGGAAACAACAAAGGTGTTTTATGATGCACAATATATAACAAATTGGTGGTTATTACTATATGACTGATTTATAGCCTTAATGGAATTTGATACGAACCTCTGCCAAAATCAACGCAGACTTACAAGAAAATTTCACAGTTATGTTGAATAATGTAAACAAGTTGTTTCAAAGTTAAAATCACTGGGCAAGCCACACACAAACTTTTTTGATGAAGATTACAATTACCATATCAATGAACAATGTCATGTCTTTTATCTTATTTCTCAGTGTGCAGGGCAAGCAATGTTCTATATTATAAGATCCTGGTGGTGTCTTTCATTAAAGTAAAGGAATTGCAATTTCAGACTATTTTCATTTAACTATTTCTCAACAGATGTTCCAGGGAAAACATTAGTGCATGACTGAACTGAGGTATGTATTGAACTTTAATTGCATTTCATTAATTTCAACACGTAAAATGCCCCCATTGTTCTGTTTACTGGAGGGAGAGAGAGGCGAACTGTTCAATAAAAATAAAAACACTTGAACAATATTTCAATCTTATGCAATACGTTAGTAAAGATTAAACATCTTGAAGCTCAATAACATTTTGCCTCATATCTAAGTGGAATGTCAGTGTATATGAAAATGTCACTCACCTCTTCTTTGTGTGTGACATTTATCCTCGTTTTAATATAAGGAAAGGCATGTGATGTGGTGAGGATGGTCTTGCGCTTAAATTGTTCATGAAGGTCCCCATGAGCTCGTCCATCCAGTGTAAATGGTGTACAATACATAAAACGGCGTAAATTGTAGTTCTTGTCGAAATACGTTATTCTGTCCTTCATTTCATATGTGTCAAAAAATGGTTCCACATAGGTTATCTGAATAAAAGCCTAAAAGAAGGAAAAAAAACATATGCCATAAATTTGGAAAATTTACAAAGCAACATGGATAGTGACAGGAGGGAAGATTTACTATCCATGCTAATTCATTTAGCCTTTTCTGTGGCTTGCAATAATTCTACTCAACAGCACTCCAGGTACGAGGAGCATCTACTGTAGTTTGCATGAATAAAAAATGCATTAATCTATTGCTTAAAGTGCGACCATTGCCAACTGCCTCCAGCAATATCACATATGCTCCAGGATTGACATTACTTTCACTGAGATGCCATTTCAAACTAGGCAAGCAATAACAGACATGCATGATTAGCTCTATTAGGGTAGTGCCGATCAAGCAAACATCCATTGACATGCATGCTACTCAGATCTCTCAGGTGTATTTGGAGTAACTATTAAGGCACTGCATTCGTACATTAAAAAAAAATAGTGCCATCAACAAGACGACTCTCTGTGTCTGATATTCAGCCAATTTACAGTAGTCTAACTTATTATAAAACTGTCCGCCTGATTTTCTGTCCAAAGTTCTGTAACTGACAAGAAGGGACACATATTTTGTCTTCAACCTGTGGCCTGCCATTAACACTTCCCTGTCTGAAGGTGGGTTTCATGCTCATTGAACACGTCAAGAAACTCCATTACGAGTATTAACAAAAAATAACTTCAGTTGATGCGAATAAATAAGGCTTCTACTATCCATACATATGGTGTCCATTTTGGACAGATACATTAAAGCACAGGTTAAGCAATAGATTTCTTACTTCCTTTCTGAACAAGTAACTTGTCTAGATGGCATACTGATGCTGTTTGGGATGCCCCACTTCTTGATCTTGTCACCCACACATTTTAAAATCTTTAGAAAGCAGTAATGCAATTTAGAGAAGGGCTCAAGTATTTCCACTCACCAAAACACAACACTCTAATACACGTCAAATTGCCATACCTGGCCGACGCCCATCAATCGTGAGGTGATTTTACTAATTCTGAAGTTCGAATGCCATGTTACTTAATCTTAATTTCCTTTTTCTTTTGCACTTGCTTTGCTTTCTCTTCTGACGGTATGTTCTAACACTTTCTCAGGAAGAGAAAGATTTCAAAATGTTTTCAGATTTTTATATCACTCTGCTCTCAGGTCTATATGCTGGTAATACCTTAATATCAGGTAACCCCGTCTGTGCAGTTCTGCTTCTAAAGACAGTAATGCACTCCAAAGTGTATCTGACTGGCAGTCCCTCAACATGACCACATTAATGCAATTATTATACATCTGTATGGGGTTTACCTTCACTTTTTAATACAGTTTAAACATAGCTCGAATAAATTCATAGTTCTGCTCATGAACAGCCTCACTTTCTAACACTGTTCGACTCTTACCAGAAGCAAGGACATCCAAGGACTTGACATTCCCAAGTTTATGAGGCTAAATGATTCTAAGCAATGGCTGACAGACCAATGCTGCAATTGTGAAACTCTCATTTCTTTGATTCCCTTTCCATGACAGCCTTTCTCTTAAACATGCTATTAATACCCAGCTGATTAATATGATGTACATACACTCTTCTAGTGCTTCTCACTATTTAGTAGTATGTTTTTTAATGTATCACTGATCTAGTTGTGAAAAGTATTGCTTGATTATAGATACCTATACTAGGCTTCTTTGACATAGAAGTCAACCGTGATAGATCACCCCAAGGGCATTAGGAAACACAGACTGTCTTTTTAACATACAGGATTCCCTTGATTCTTATATGGGTATTTCTTTTTTTTTTACATATATCTTTAACTTGAATGTTAACTACCTAGCGCCCTTGACAGTACACCCAACACGGATTTAGGCGAGTTATTCAGTACTTCAAAATACGCATTCATTATTGGTTTGGCCCTGGGTCAAAATGAAGAATATCGACAAGTAGATTGAGGAAAGTGACTTTGAACAACTTTAGCTGACTTGTGAATGTCTCTCAAAAATAGTTTCCTCGTCATCAGTCAGAGTCTTTCTTCTTGGATCACTTTGGTCTATTAAGTGTCTCCACATTATCACATTGCTGTTGTAGTTTATGTCAATTCAGAATTCTATGTCACTGCACGGTTACTGAATAAATGCTTGCAAACTAATCCTGCCCCTGTAAGTTACAACATTATATAAAATAATGTCCAGTAGAATCATTGCTGTTGTAAAATATATATACCCAAAGAGCCCTGGAGGCACACAGAAGTGATGACACTATTGGGTATATCTGTGTTGTCATGCTTGTATCCTCAGTACCAGAAGATAGGTAAGGTTTTGAGATAATGGAGGGAATGTGGGGTACTATTAAACCTTCCTTTAAAAACAGTATTTAACAGAACCATTTATGTCCATGGCACACTGCGTAATCTTCTGATATATATGTTTCATAAGCTAATTTTTGATCTTTAAATAAGTCATTTATCAATGCAAAATGTTGCATATTAATGAGTTATCTTGGTTTAATTGCAACAATGTGAATCAGTGCAACAAGACAATATGGTTCACTCAAGATCATAAAAACAAACATTCTAGTACTCAAACATCACATAAATAAATAAACACTTTGCAGAGAAGTGCAACTTTATTAGTACCGTGGGCAGAACATCTGTAGTTGTAGATTCTGCAACAACTCACTCCAGTGGTAATTTGTCTGGCACTTCATAACACCAACGACTAACAATCACTGAGCAAGAGATTGTTTGTATTGTCACTAACAAGTTATTGGAAAACTAGTGGAGAAAACACACATTCATATCTGCTTGTCTGTTCTAAGATAATTACTCCTAGAGACAGTGATTGAACCCACACTCCACTCTAGGGTGAGTCTCCTTTGCTTTAAAATGATGTAGAACAGCAACAAATGAAAGCAACTGTACAGTATAATTTTGAACATTAGAAATGCCAAAGGCTATCAAGCTTACAGTTTCACTAAATATTCAAGCACATGTGCGTACTACATTGAACATCCGATCTGACATTGCTCGTAATTGATTATCTAGATTTCAATGCAATTTGAGGGTGTTTGCTTCCTTTTCCGACACACGAACATTATTCTTCACAGATTACAGGTAGTGGTACTAAACATATAGGTATTCACCTACTTAAATGAGAACAAAGTTATACCATAAAGATGGCAATTTTATATACAATCATTCTCAGAGCAATGCACACCCCCACAAGGTAATCTCCCGGTGCTTGGCTAAGTAGGAAAATAAGACACTGATTATAATAAAGGAAACAACGGATGGGCGAGGTCACTCTTTAGTGCCTTCTGGATATATAAATGGTCAGGGATTAGAGTCAATGTCACAACAAACAATATAGATTGTGATATTTCAGGTGGGACATTTTATCAACAAAAAAAATCAAAGCAGAAAAGAATTTGTTTGTTAATCTCTATTAAAAAGACTTTAAGTATGCAGGTGTTTTTGGACTTAATAAACTCACCTTGTTAGGGTCTAATTTGCATTTATCCACAGGGTTAGAGTCCTTAATCATTTCAACCATATCTTCTCCGAAACGATCACCATAAAATCCCTAGGAATAGGATATAGGATATTACGCAGTGTACATAATAAAGTTATTGCAGTAAAAAGTAACAGAATAACAATAGTAAGACTAATAAATCAACCAAATTTATGATCCAAAAGAAAATGCATGTTGCTTAACTTAAAAATGTCACAAAGTATGGTCCAAATGTGTGGACTTCAATGATGGTGGTATTTAAAAAAATAAATGGTCATAAAAATATATTTGAACCAAGAAGTCTAAAACACTTTTAATGAGGACACTGTTACAGCCAAGAGGCGTGGCTTTTTGCTTCAAAAAGCCTATTCACAATGAAGTGGATAGGTCCATGACCAATCATTGCTGAATATAAAGAATATGCTAATTGCTCCACCCTGTTATCTCCTACGCTGATATGGTTTTTACAAATAGGAGCAAGGTACAGTTACTGGTGTGCACTTTTGCTTCCAAATGTTTCTTTATATTGTTAATGAAGGGCATTCCAAAGTCAAGTGCATCTGTGCTGTATCATGGCTGGACATAGCATGCAGTCAAACCAGCTGCCTGTATTTCCCCTGCCATCTCAAGCAGCACGCAGTTACATAGTTACGTTTTTTGCATAATCTAGAGCTTGATAAACATATTAACGTATCCCGCCAATAGCCTAGGTTAAGACCTAAATCTATTTCTATGTTACACAAGGCATTCAGGGGCCCCGCTAGGTTGCCGGTGATCAGAAAAATGTTCTGTTGCTCAAGCCACTCCAAAAGGCGTAGAGGCCCACCACCCCACCCTGACTGCTGCGCAACCACATGGCGGTAGGGTTTGCCAGTGAGAACCTACACCAACCTCCCCTTCAGGTCACCCACAGCTCTAGCAGATTGAAATGAAGTTGACTTTTAGCTGAAGGCCAGAAATCTCTGCTCACCTTTCCTAGTGGCCACCCTGAACCCTTTCACTATTGTGAGCTCAGGGTGGGGGCTGGAGAGTGGTTTGTCACAGGTCAGGTGGAGTCTGTCAGCCATCATTGCAGATCCTGAGCAGTCTCTTGCAAGACCACTACGGTGCCACAGAGCGGTCCCTGATTTTAAGTTCAGAGGCACCTCAGGTTCCATTGCAGGACCCTCATATGCCATATGGTGTACAGAACAAGGAGGATGCACAAGGCCAGCAGATGAAGAAGCCTCAGAGCCAACCTCACTAACACCCTGAACCTGACACATCAGGATCATATCCTCAATATCCTGGACTCGCTGCATGGGGGAAAGCCTTGAACACTACCATGTCCAGTGCAGCCCCAAAGAATAGAATCCTTTGTGAGACGTTCAGGTGCGACTGAAGAATCCCAATGGCTGTGGTAAGCCTGCCTTCACCGGCCAGTCATTGAGCGACAGGAAGACTGGGACCGCTGACCTCCAAAGATAGGCAGAGGTCAACATAATCACCTTTGTGAACACTGGAGGGGCACTGGCGCGGCTGAAAGTGAGAACAGCAACCTAAAAGTGTTTGTGGCAAACCTTGACTGTAGGTATGGGTTGTGGGCCTGCAGGACAGGGATGTGAAAATAGGCATCCTGCAAGTCCAACGCCACCATTGGGTCTCTGGAATCCAGGGCTGATAGCATGAGCATCTTGAATTTGCCCTTCTGCAGGAAAGGGTTGAACAGGAGAAGATCAAAAATAGGACAAAGAGCTCCCTATTTTGACACAAGGATACAATGAGAATAATATCTAGTCCCCACTACCGAGGCCAGTACCATCTTTAAGGCTCCTTTGCCCTGTACCTCCTGGCTTAAAATGGACAGATGGTCCTCCGAAAGCAGCTCTGATGTAGGAGGATGGTATGGTGGATCGAAAAGGAATGGCAGATAGTGGCCCTGTTGAACAATTTGAAGTAAGTACCCATCTGTGCATACTCTGCCACCTCGGAAAGATATAGCTGACCCAGCCTCCTAATGGATGGCTGTGTACAGCTAACAAGCGTTTGAAGTTGTTGCCGGAGGGGCAGGTGATTGGGACATACACTGATAGCCTGGTCATCGCCTGTTGGGCTCATGGCCCGACCTGGAAAGGGCTTGGAGGCCTGCTGTGGGGGTGATGAGACATGATTCTGTTGATATGCCAAGCCCCTGATATACAACTGAAAAGGACAAAACTGTTAAGGGAGTTTCGGGACTGGTGTCCGAAAGGCCCAAGTCTGCTGTGACTCATTTTTCTTTAAAACGTTCCAGGGTTGAGTCTGCCTTTTCATCAAACAGGGCATGTCCATTAAGAACGAAGGGCCGGTCTATTCCCAGCCTGTGTCAAGTACAAAGGGTGCAGCTAGGGACTAATTCAGACCACTTACGTGGGCCCTTTCTGTCAATTCTTAAAAATCTCTACCCACAGGTGCTGTGAGACAGGCAGGCAAATCCTTTCCAGATCCGCCTGGCTTACTGTTTTTTTTTTAGCAAAGGACTGGCTTTTTTTCACTCATAAATTGTAAAAATTGTACACATTGCAATTATTGTGCTATTTAATTTGTTTTGTAGCATAGTAGTTGGTGTCACAAAAAAACCTTAGTATTTTCCTTAAGTGTATGTTTCCTTAATTGTAATATTTTTGTATATATTGTATATATTCTTCCATGTTTTTGCACTAACTGTTTTGATGGAATGTCTCTTTGATGTCATGGGTTTTGATGAAATAATACAAATTCATTCCTAGAATACAATAAATCTGTTTGGAAATATACAACCTCTTGGCTACACAGTACGGTTCGGCTGTGTTGTTTCATAATCTGCTTTCAACAACCCTGATCAGCCAATTTGTTCTGTTTTGCGATTATTGAGGTCCAGGCTGATTAGTAGTAGGACCCCACACCTCTATTTGTGCATAGTTTTCATCAAACAGGGCATGTCCATTAAGAACGAAGGGCAGGTCTATTAAGGATGCTTGGCTATCACTGGGAAACATGGTCTCACCCATGCATGGGGAGTGAGTACCACACTCGTCCCAATAGCCTTTCCTATACAATCAATGGTGTCTAGGCCCAAGAGGACAGCAAACTTGGCCGTATCCCAGCCATTCCGAATGGTATGGGTCATGACAAGCTCGTATATCTTCTGGGACTGCAGATAAGATCTCACCAACCATGTCGTAGAATATATGAGTCTAATATAATTGGGGAGAGGAGTTGGCCTAATGGCAAGGGCTGTTGACCTCAAATCTGGGGAACCAGGTTCGAGTCTCTGCAAGGACGAACAACATCCTATGATTACGGACAAATCACTTCATTTCCCTGTGCCTAACAAAAATGAATGTGCCCTCATGTAACGTAACTGGTGCTCATGTAAAGCGCTGATACCCAATACCTTTGGGTCAAGTTCACGCTATATAAAAATCTGTAAAAAAATATATATATCCTAGAAGGCAGCTGCCGCTGACTGACCTCAAAGCATGGCTGGTAGATTAAAACGTTCTCTTCCCAAACGTGATGCAAAGGCATTAAGATTAACTGTGTTGATGTTGATGGAGGCCTGCACCACCAGTCTCTCAGGAGTTGGATGCAGGGTTAAAAACTCATGGCCGCCTAGCGCTCTTGCGACTTGGCAATTGACCAGAGGGCCAGAACACGCTTTTGTCTATGTGCTCAAGAGCATATAAGTGAAGGCTTCATTGAGGGAAGAAGAGGTTCTGTAGGTGCCTGGCCAAAGTGGAGGGCCTCAGTAACATCTGTGTCTACCTCCATTGTGATGCAGTGGAGATCAAGGACTTCAGCAGCTCCCCTACAGACTATTACAAAGGTTTCACTTTCCTCCACTGCAGATTCTGGAGGAGAATGACCAAGTATAGGGTACGGTATCAAATCCACTGGCATTGTGTAAATCCATTTGCCAGTAATCCTCATCAGAGGGTGGAGCCAACTCTTCCCTGTCATTCTATTGTCATCTCTTTATACCTGACTCTGGTCTGTGTCTAAGCCAAAAAGTTGGTGAAGTGTCTGTGTGTGACTGTATTGGAAGGGTGGAATATAGATCCGAAAGCGTACCAAAGATGTGGCTTTCTTAAATCTTACACCTACGACCTGCTGTGGTGTTACCAACAACCGAGAAACCTGGGGTGCATCAGGACCAAATGGACTCGGCCCCTTGTTGGAAAGGGAGCGAGACCTCGAGGCAAGTAGATATCCAGCCCACAAACAATGGTAAACTTTGCCGCATCCCTCCTGGTGGCAATAGCCTGGGAGAGCACTGTCCGGGCCTCACCGGACACTGAGGCAGCACCTGCGCAACAGAGTCTCACACAGAGTGGGAGTAAACCGCAGCAGTCCCAAGCTGGCGGAAGAGAAAATCTTCCCAAGGTGGTCCAGCTTCTTGGATTCCCTTTCCGAGGGTGTGGTAGGGAATGCGCACTTGGAAGTAGAGGCTTGGACCACCAAGCTCTCCGGGGTGGGGTGTTGGGAGAGGAAAGTGGGGTCACCTGGAGCCGGGCTGTGGCGTCGGGCAATCATCCTATCCTAGGGAACCCCCGTGTTGGGCCTGGACCAGGTGCCCAAAAGGACGTCGGTAAAGGCCTCATTGAACAGAAGCAGAGGCTCCGAAGAGCTTGCCGCCGGCCGAAGCACCTCTGTCTGGAGGTTAGTCCTGACTGCCACTGTAGGGATTTCGAGGTTGAGAGCCTCGGCCGGCCTACGCAACACCACTGCATATGATGCTCCCTCCTCCGTAGCCACTGTAGGAGGAGACAACATGCCATGGTCAGCGGAGGTGTCCAGACCACTGGCATCCCCCAGTTCCTCTCTCCAGTCCTGTTCCCTACCCACTTGGTCAGTTAGAGGGTCACCACACCCCCTCCCAGTCCTCTTCTTCATCCTCGAAAAGGGACCCCAGGAGTGAACAGGGGCACAAATACCCCTCTTGGTGCCGGATCCAGCATCGGGCGATGCCCGTCCGGCTCCGGGTCCGCAGCAAGATGGAGCTCGGAGTCAACGCCGGCCGGGGGGGCTGACCGGTTTCGAATGCAGTAGTGGTACAGGAGGAAGCTGCGCCGGTGGAGGCATAATCAGGTCAACCGGCACCGATCCGGATCAAGAGCTGGTTCCAAGGGAAGCCTGCAGCGCCGGGGCTGGAGCAGACGGCAGAGAAGGCCTAGGCCCTCCAACCGAGTCTGGGGGGCCCGCCGGCGCGCCGGCGGGTTTGGCCCACCCAAAGATGCAATGCATCACCTCGTAGAACGCACAAAGCTGGACAGGAGTCGGTCCGGGTCCCGGGATGGGAGGGAAAAGCAGAGTCGACTCTTCTGGCTCTGCATGCAGAGCCGCGGGAGGTGCACCACCCGCATCCCTCTTCGGGTCAGCCGACCGATGAGGAGAAGTCAGAGCGACGATGCTTCTTCGACTTCTTCTTATGCTTCGACTTACTCAACCCGAGTGCGAAGACTTCGACGACTTGGACGAATGGTGATGGCTCTGTGACAGGTCCCTCATCCTCCCTCGTAACCGGGATCTCGAACGGCATGGAGCCAACAGTCGGAGCATGACTTGAGGTCGTGGTCGCGCGCCAGGCAAAAGAGGCACACGTGGTGCGGATCCGTCACCGACATCAGTCGGTTACAGGAACCGCATGCCTTGAAGCCGGGCATTCCTCGTGCACCAGAAGTAGATGGACTTAAAAAAAGAAGTCGACAAAAGTCGAGGGAACGTCAGTCAAAAAGTGACTGGAGGTGCCGCTCTCTCTGGATATGCGCTGGCTGGCATGGAAAAAGAAAGAACTGACGTCAGCGCGCGAGAGCAGCGTCTAAGTAGCTACCGTGATGTCATCACGGCGACACAACACCAACGGCAAACGTGGAGCTGACCGACGCCACCTTCCGACACGCAGAGGTACTGCTGACGATAAACTTTAATGATCCAGTCTGACGCCTGGGGGTAGTTCTAAGGTAAGGAATCTATAACTAATGTGTTTCTTTCAGATATGTACGTCTCTCTAGTGAGCCCATATATGCCTTATTTGTTCGTGTTGCTTGTGTTTGTGCACCTACACTTATGACAGGTTGTTCAAGATCTTTTTATCTGTTCTCTAGCTACGTGGCTTATTTTTTTCAGTACGGTTGTGTCTCATTCATATGCATGTACCCCTCACTGTCACTTTGAATGCAACACATTCTGTCAGTGGGCTACAAGTAGTGCCAGCATTTGCAGTGAAGATCTGAGTTACTGTGTTTCTAAATGTGCCACGATATGCACATCTAGTAGGGCCTCAAGCTGCTATCACCATGTTGGTATCCTGTCTCAATATCTGCTCCATGCTATTGTCAATTTGAGAGAGCTATGGCCTGACAGCGTCTTACTGGGATATTCAGAGTGCGGAATTTCACACTGTAACTGTTTACCTTCCCTCAGGGTCGCATGTCTTGAGTTGTCTCAAAGGGCTGACTGAGATCCATCCAGAGCAATGTGCCTCTGGCGTAATAAAAGTAGGAGTGTGAAACAACGGTCCTCTTCTTCTCTTCCTCATATTTTCCCCATCCCCTCTTATTAAATGAGTTTCCTGCGGAAATTTAAATATATCCCATTTCTTTTAATATATGCATGGATTCTATGCCTTTTAGATAGATTAATTGGCCCTCTCACTTTATCAAACTTTTTTGCTATTTCCTACAGTTGTGGGAGAGGCAAAATCTGGCGGTATTTAACAAGCCAACCGAGCGAATACCTGGAGGCTGCCACACCGTTTCCATTCCCCTAGCTTCACTGACACAGAGCAGCCAATGTCTGCTAGTCGAACTTCCAACTTCAGTGCCATTAAACAACTACTCTTAACTATTCTCCCCAGGTGCCTAGAATCTAAATACCTATGCCCATATTTAACTTAACTTTCTGTGGAATAAATACCTCCTTATTTTGTGATGTCAGGGAGGTTTTCAGAAGGGGTTGCTTTTTCTCAGTATGTTGTCTGTGCAAGCAGCCATTAGTGTAGCAGCCTGTTGTGTGTTCCCCCACGTCTATTACAGCTATCCTCCCTCATCCACGCCCCTACAGATGCTGGAGGACACCAGCATTGTAAGGGTACCACAAACATTACCAGGCATTTCAGATAGTGGCTGGAGAGCAGATATAGATAAGCAAATATGTATGCTACAGTTCACATTTACTCCAACCAAGTTCCTCCTGCTGAAGTATGTTCATGATATTATTTCTTCTGCTCTCAAGGTCAATACTGGGCTTGAGCATCTGTTTCCATCTTCTTCATCCTCTTCTCCTGTTTGCTCAGATTCCAAATCGAATTTTGAGTTCTCAGCTGATGGGTTAGCAGTCTCCCAATTACTTGCTACTCGGATCAAATCCTCCTTTGTCATTGCTATTTCTGCCGATGTTGGTTTGAATATTCAAAATCAAATGAATCTGTTTCGACTCCTGGTCCTTTTCCCGTTTGGTAAGGGGTCAGTGATGTTTTCCTGTTGTCTAGTGCCAATTTTCTGACCCATTACAGTGCTTCATCTGCTTCGTGGAGAATAGCGATTCTCCTTCCACCATTACTTTTAGGGTCGCTTGGAATATGAGCATGTGCGTGATTTCAAGTTGCCTGAACCGTCGGTTTAATGTCTAGGAAGGAACGTTGCCTGGTCTAAACAGTCTGTGTAGTCAGGGAAGAGGATTACCTTATGACTGACTATCATACTAGGTACATTTTATTTCTCCCTGCCTTGATAGGCAAGTATTCGAGCCACAATGGGCTTTCAGCACCAATTCTAGTTGTGTTCTTTCCTGGCGTAGACAGCGAGGAAGTCTTTTGACGTTTTCCCAGATTCCTTCATGCACTATCTTGACGGCGATGGACCTCTCCTCCCCGCTTCAGTTGTCTGTCAACCTGTGCTCAGTTTCCAGCAGAGATCAGCTCAGAGGGGTTACACTCTCCCTTCAGCTTGCCATCAGCGTCTCCATTAGGTCTCTACTGAGACAGATGACGAAGGACTTTGTGGGCATAGCTTGTAGGATGGGAGCTCACTCAAAGCATGTCCAACTCTACTGGTTGCTGACAATGCCCAATCTAGCCAGCATGGATTTAATGAAAATGTGTACCTTTTATTCCTGAGCCAATGGTATGCTGTTTGTTAACCTAACCATCACAGCACTGTTGTAGGTTCATTATGTTGCCCAAACATTAAACTAATTTCTCAATTCACCTCTTCTCAGGAGGATGCATTTACAGGAATTCCCAAAACGTTTGTATCAGTCACTTGACATTACTTATCCTGTCTAGATGACAGTATACCTGGTACATGTCCAGTATTAATCTGGTCTAGTTTAAATCTGGTAACAAATTTTGAATAAAGATGAGATACTTTAATTAGGTTTTGTTCCTCGTTTGATGCTCAGTCTTTTTATTTATTTTTTATTAGAGAAAAAGAATACAACATATTAATAGTGACAATCAGTATGGCAGAAAAATTATAAGAAAGTTGTGTATGATATATCGTCTTTGATACGGTTCAGTGTCTCATAGCACTTTTCTATGTGGTATAATGATTTAGGACTGTAGTATTTCGGAGTCAACCATTCTTGATCTCACAATTTCTCGCTGAGCTACATAACCCATCCTGGTCAACGTTGCCGGACTCTCTTTTATTTAGCCTTAGATAAGGCATCTTCCAGAGCTTCTACCAGTCCATCAGTTTCATTTGCCACATGTATCTCATTGAAGTATCTATAGAGGTCCAAGTCTTACAGATACAAAATGAGCAACAACTATGGATATAAAAACGAACTAGCATCCAGGTTGATAGTTAAGTCTTCTACACGAGGAGGATTAGCTAAGACATAATATTAACATTGGAGTCTGTAACCTATAAGGGACCAATAATCTGTCGAAGGGCCACACAGCAAACATTAGTGTTACCATAGTCCTTTGAATATTCTGGCTTGTGTGTGGTGTAGTGGAACTTTAGTTTTAAAGTTTGCGGATAATAAAGCTTAACTACATAGCTGAATTCTCTCATATCAACTTCCTTAATATTAAAGCCTTATCTTCTGAGTCGATTCCCTAGCCTGTTTCTTGAGATTGTCCCCAAAATGCTCCTCCAACATATCATAGACTCTGCAGACCATTACTGTACTATTTACATCTCACAAGACCTCTATATTATCATGGGTTGCCACTTTCACTTTAAGTTTGTCTTATCTTTTTAAACTGTCCTGTATTTGTAAATAGTTATAGCAGCTAGTTCTTGAGATAGTAGCTGTTTGAAAGAGCATATAAACCATTTTAATCGAGACGCCCTATTGACAAACCTCAGACTCTTGATAGATTTTGCACTGTGCTTCTGGGAAGATCCCTAGCAACGAGGGGGAGTCTAGAAAATTAGTGTGTCAGACGGTATCCTGATGATCTACCAACATTTGCTTCCTCTTGCTCAAAAGCCCTAATTCCAGAATTGTTCTCTGCTATCCAGACATATCATCTACATAGCCAGCATTTTGTTTACCAGATTGCTATTGTTAGGGTTGAGATACAGAGCAAATAGTATTGGCAAGAAAGGGTAACCCAGGCATGTGCCCCTCGTGATATTAATGGGATCTGTCTGCTCATTCAGAATTGCAATTGTAGCAGTGGGACTTCCCACAGTGCTTGGATAGAACACATATTAATCTTTTCAAATCTCATTATTGTTATTGTTATTTTGATTTTATAAGTCGCACAGCTACCCTAGGTTTCCCGGCGTTGCCTGCTAAGAGCCAAGAACAGAGAGAGAAATCTATATGTTAATAGCCAAGTTTTTAAACCCCTCCGAAAATTTTCATAAGAAGGTTCATTCTGGAGACCTATAGGAAGAGAGTTCCATAAAGAGGGACCCAGGCAAAAGAAAGAACGACCACTAATACGTACTAATCTCGTCCTAGGAACAGTAAACTTGGCCTGAGTGGCAGAGCGGAGCACTCAAGATGGTACATAAGGGTGAACTAGAGTCTTCAGATAGTGTGGCGCATTACCCGTTTTTATCTTAAACATAAGACTCAGCTTTAAATTTAATACAGTTCTCAATCCTGAGCCAGTGGAGGTCTCGAGGCGACCCAGAGATGGAAGAAGTTTTAGGAATCTTACAAAGCAGCCTCGCTACAGTATTCTGTGCTGAGTTTGCGTAACACATGCTTAGTGGCACCCAAGTACAGAATAATACTGTAGTCCAGTCTAGAGGTGATAAGAGCCTGGACCACGGTAGGTTGGGTAGAAGGGGGCAACATCCATAAGATTTTCTTAAGCCATCTGAGTATTGTGAAGCAAGTGGAGGCTACTCTCACTGCTTGCTTCTTCATAGATAGTTAGTCGTCAATTAAGACGCCCACATTTTGGACCTGATGTTTCGGTGAGGTAGAGGACCCATTTTAGTGGGCCAATGCTGGGGGTCCACAGGTCTTTATTCTGGCCAACTATCAGCACTTCAGTTTTATCGCCGTTGAGTTTTAACAGGTTGGTATGCATTCAGCCTGCTATATTCCTCAAACCGGCCTGAAGTAGGGAGGATTTGGACGCCCTATCAGCAGTACTAGAGTAACACTAGGAGACCTTACCAATGTGCCTTCTCTGCATCCAGCATTATAATCCCTAGTGGCCTACCTGTTACCTGTATGATACTGAGGGGTGTGAAGTCTTTATGTGTGGCGTCGTATCATGCCATACGAGAAATCCATGTTCGTACGAGAATACCAGCTTATAGGTAATGTGACCTAGGTGCATGTTAACTATCTTTGAGTTCATCAAAGTATGAACATGAATTCTGTTAATATATGTAAAACACAGAGATTATGGATTCACTGCCAGCAACTAACTGCCCTGTTTTTTCCAAGTTTTAACTGTTGTCTTCCTAATTTGCACACTATATTCATTGTGCTATAGCTTTGTACCCAAGTATCATCTTCGCTATTGTATTCCTGTAACCATAAAGTATACTAATGCAGACTGAGATAACCTGTTGATAAATATCTCCATCGTCACTTTTTTGTGCCGCCTGACAGTGTTGAAGTTCTAACTGTAATAGTTTCTCGGCTTTCTGGTTATAATTAGGGCTCCCAGTTTTACAGTATTTATTTTTTTAACATTTCGGTCTGCATTTATCCATATTTATTTTTTGTCCATTTTATCTGTGTTTATCCATAGTTATGTATTTTGTGTTTTGCTTTGGCTGAGCACGAATCACAGGGCTGATTCCCGGTGGAGCTGCTCCGACAGATATAGGGGAGATTGGCTCTGGCACACAGCTATGGCAGTCACCTACCCAGCCGGACTTCAGACATATGTCTCGTTAGTTTGTACGCCGTGGTCTCCTTCCTGTGTTCTCCCAACTCTCCTTGGTCTTTTATTGGGTCTTGATTTTCTTGCTCGCTAGTAACTCCCGTCTTGACTACGTAAATCATGCTGTAACTAATGTGAAAGATTTGTAACTTGTAAAATGCTGTTTCCTTATGTAAAGCGCTCTGATACCTCCGCGACTAGCTAGCGCTATATAACACTCAAATAAAAAAAAATATTAAAAAATAAACATATATGTAGGAAGGTAGGATCTGAATGCATGGTTACCCCCACTTTTTGCCTGGTGTTTTGCTGGTTTTTTACTAGTCTTACTGGGATCCTGGTAATCAGGACCCCAGTCTGTCTGCTTTCTCCCTAAAATTGATGCATGTACTTTGGTACACTCCAGATTAGATACTGGGGTACCCTTATAAGTCCCTAGTATATGGTACCCATGTACCCAGGGCATAGGTACCCCAGAGGCCTCCCAGGGGCTGAATTATGTATTATGCCACCCATGAGAGGCTATGCAAAATGGAACTACAGGTCTGCTACTGCAACCTGTGTAAGCTGGTGCTTGCAGCACTTACTTTAGATATAGGTTCACTATATCTATTGGTCACTACACTTAAAACTTATGTCACCCCTATAGCAGGCCTTATTAATCCTGAAGGGAGTGTGCTGGGTTTTAGGTGAGAGGGTGCCCCTGTATGAGCAGAGCCTCCCTGCAGCCTTTGGAGACCATTTTCCCGGGTTGTCTGTGATTCAGCCGGACATATAGGTTGAGGTACATTATAACCTTGTGGTAAATGCTATCTTGGATGCATAAAAAAATTTCGTGTTTGGTATCAAACACCTTGGAATCATACCTCAACACTGGTAACCGGTGTGGGAGGTATGATTGCACACTTCTGAAGCGAGCTTCGTGGGGTCACTGGTCTATCAGGTGCCAGCCTTCTCGACCCGGACTGCACAAAATGGATACTGCTGACCAGAGACACATTTCTGCCCTCCTGCTGCTGAGCCAAGCTCGAGCAGAGGAAGGCAGCACAATAGGCATCCTGTCACAGGGAGGTTTGACCACCTCCCAGACAGGATTTAATGTATTGGGGCTGGGTGGTGTTACCGTGCATAGTCCAGATCAAACCAGTTCTGGGAGCCACTGTCTCCTGCTTAAAACAGGACAAAGGACACAGGAGTAACCTCCCCTCTGTCCTGCCCCTCCCCTAGGAGGATCCCCTGAATCTGTCCAACCCTCTCCCGTGGGTACAAAAGGGCTTACCCGGCTGTAAAACTTTAGATTTTACGTGTACAAGATTCTACAAGAAGAAACCACTGACCTTCTACCGTCTGGACACTCTGGACTTCGCTTGACTTCGACTGGGCTCGACTTTGTCCCCCTTTCCGTCTAAAGCTTTGTCTGTGCCCTTGCTCCATACCGGCTCCGTGCAGGACCTGTGGTGCACTAAGGACAACTGAAGAATCTCCCTTGAGGTGAAAGAGTCACTCCCCGGCATTTGCAGGCACCTCAACGCAACTGACTGGCTTGCTACTCCAGAGCTCCTGCGGACTTCGAAGATCTCAGCAAGACAGGAGGTGGGTTACGAAGGTCCCTGAGGTTGATCTGCCCTCTCAGCAAGTTTGAGGCCAGTATCCCTCGTGGGGACTGCATAACCCGAACTCCTGTGCACCACGTCCATTTGCAGTTGCATATGCTTGTTGGCAATTCCCGAGCTTGTGCATTGGTCTCCGTGTAGTCCTGACCCTGAGCAGTATTTGCACTGAACAACTCCGGCCTCCATGGGCTGGTACTTTGCAAACTTGCTCGAGGTCCCCTCGCGACTCGTGATCATTCGGGCTGTGGGTCCTCCTGAGGGTCATCTTGATTTATGTTGGTCTTTCCTGGTTGCTCCAGATGTGCCCATTGCTTGGTGAGACCCCCGGAGCTTGCTGGTCTACACCGTAACCTGCTTGACCTTCCTGCATAGGTTGCTTTTGCCACGGCTTCTTGGTGCTCCAGCCTGACACCGACTCCTCAGCACTCAACATTTTTCGTGGGACAGCTCGCATCTGGCTCCTGGTTATCGGCAACATTGCGTGGTCCTTGCGGTTGCAAGGTCAAGCATCCCTTCTTTGCACCTGAAGCACCTGACATCGGTGGAAATTTGTCTACCGAGCCCCTGGTCACTCTGAAGTGACCCAGACTCTGTCCCCTCTGCTTTCAGGTTCATTCCTTCCAGAATCCAGGCTTGGATTCCAACTGACCCTTTTCACCTTCACAGCAGCAGTACTTCTTCACATCCCTAAATTGAGAACGACAGCAGTTTCCGACACCATTCCAGACCTATGCACCTGGCTCCTCTGGGATAGGTAACTCGGGTACTACGGTATCCACGGTTGGGGTGGCTCTCCAACCTCCTAACTTTTAAAGGTTTTGCAAGAAGTCCTCCTAGAAGGATTCTTAAACTTTAAAATTGCAACTGCAACTTCCCCATAGAATTGTACAGAGCCCACTGATGTGTTAGTACACTGCACCCGTCCTCCGTGGGGTCCCTATCTACTCACCTTGGGAGGTTCCTTGTGGTCCCAGCGATTCTACGTGCTCCAGACCTTGTCTTGATCACAGTCGTGATTGTTATACCACTATTTTAGTATTGTGTGCTTTGTGTTCTATCCTCGTGTAGAGGATAGTAGAGAATGTTATATTAATAAATACATATTTTTAAATAACTTTGTGGTTCTCCCTCATTTAATTATTCAGGAGGTGATATTCTGGTAAAACAAGCTGCTTTACATTCCTTCAAGATTAAGCCTGAAGGCTGCTCTCCACAGCTACCACTAGGATAGCTTTCTAACGGTTATCTTTGACCTCATACATCATATAATCATATCACTTTAATTAGTGGACATCATATTCCAGGCCAACATCTCACAACATAAATGTAGTTGTAAACCATATTTATTTAAATGATAGACATGCACTCATACTTTGATGTCTGTCGTGCTTTAGCTATTTAAGTTGCCAAATATTACATAGGGGTACAACCATTGGCAAATATTAGCATTATACCACAAATGCAGTTATTTAAAGAAATTTCATTATGGTTTTTTTTTCCCATGCTGTCCATCTGCTCAGCTGTTGGGCTATAATTCATGAAAGACAGCACAAAGAGGCACTTAAAAGAAGCTATTTATCGGTATTTATCCACTTTTAAAAATAAATGCAGATAGAAAACACATTGTTTTCTGTCTGTATTTATCTGTAAAAATCCGTAAAACCTTAAAACAAGGAACCTTAGTTATAATCCTTGCATTCTCAGTTCTTGTATACTTCATGGTAACTGCACCTATTCCATATTTACGAGTGTCTCATATACATGTGAGCACAGCAGAAACAAGGTTGATTTCATGAAATTCCTGAAGCCACTGTGGTACTACATCGACAGAAGACATCTAAAGATATAGCCAAAATCATTTCCATTTTGGAAGGGTCAACAGTCGACAAAAATATGGATTCGCATAAAATATGTAATTACAGCATTACATTTCTTCAAATTGGCCACCTTCTTTTTATTCCCATCATGGTTTCTATTCAATGGGAAGTTAAAGTCTCCATATATAATGATATCTCCTTCACAGGTTGCCGATTCTGTGCTCAGAAAGTCTTATTTACAGATCCTCAACATTCTGGCCATAAGCTCAGCACAGGACAAATCCTCCTTGTGGTGCCCACAACTGGACAATGGGCAATTTCCCCCCTGGTTTCACTGGCAGCGTGCTGTACGTGCCAGATATCAGATTTCATCAGGAGGGTAATAGGTTACCTTGCATTGATTGGTTTGAGAGAGATTTGAACCAATGGGTGCCCATTATGATGTTCAATATTTGTCAGTTTGACAAGGGGTAACTATAGGGGGAGGAGGAAGCAAGTTGGTGTTTATTGCTACTTGGAATCTGAAAGGATCTAGTGGGTTGTTGCTTTATGTTTTGCACTCAGATTGTATCTCTTGTATGTATTTGTTTGCAAAGGATGTTAAAACTATTTATTAGATGCTTTCAGTATCTATTCTATGTATAACAAATCGATGGATATTTTTTCTTCCAATTCATTTTTACCCTCTTTATTATATGTATTTGATAGCTAGTCATTTATAGCTTATTTATTACACTTTAAAACTATTTATTAGATATATTTGCTTGCTTGATATTTTCAACCTATTTAATGTATGTATTTGCAAGCATGTCATTTTTAATCTACTTAGTATGGGTTTTTGCTTGCTTATTAATTTTATTCTATTTAATATACACCTGCTTGAATTTTTGAACATTTTATGTGCACTATTTATTCCCTGTATCAAATCCTTGCAGCTACTGACTAACTAATGGTTGTGATTTTTTTTTAGCTATATGAGTTTCTTTGAGGCATACAATGAGCTCTTCTGCAATCAATCATCTTTTTTAGGATACAAAACATTACCTAAACAGTATGTGTTGCTTTGGTAACTTCAGCCATAGCCAAACTACATCTCAAACGCTATGAGGACAGGTTCTTGGTCTTTCTTGGTATTGATCTTGCTGATTAATGTATTTTTTTCTCAATTTTTCTCCAATGCTCACCATGCTTACCCAACCTGAAGAACAATTTATTTACTTTCAGTAATGCTCTTTCAGGGAGATGCTCTACCTAATCACAGGATCCTCATCTTGTGAATATTCCCCCAGGAAATTCAAAAGCAATACTACTGTACACCAGTAGGTAGTATTGTATGGCTCCGCAATAACTTTGTTTAGTTCCGGAAATGATAAATGGGGCAGCAAATAAGCACCACCTAAGCGCTCTGACACTAACTTATTTCGAAGGCTTGTCCGCACCCTCAGATGCAGAGCCCATCATCAAATTGGCTTGACCATTGTGTCACTAGTTTGGGACCTTTTTAGAAGGTGAACGAGTCCATTCCACAAAACAGGGAGATGGCAGGGTTAGTGATGAATCTTAGATTAGATAGAGTATCCACCAAAAAGAGCATTACCGAAGGTAAGTAACTTGTTCTCTGATGGATACTTATAACCACAGATTTCTCACTTAGTGAGTATAAAACAAAGCAGTACCTCCCTTGTCTGTGGGTCTGTGGAATGGCTCAGTCTGCAAAGTCCTGCAGGACTGAACAGGCAAAATGACATTCTTGACATATCGGACTGTCAAGGTAACAGTGCTTTGTGAACATGTGCCCTGATGCCCACATAGAAGCCTGACAGATATCCACAACAGGCACTAAGTGTGCTAGCACTGTAGTAGCAGCCTTGGCTTGAGTGGAATGTGTCCTTATTACTTCAGGGGGTTGCTTCTTAGCGACCACAAATCAGATTTTTTTGCAGAGGTCTATTCACCTAGAGATGTTTTTTTGTCTACGCTGCCTTGCCCTTCCTTGCTCCCGAGTAGCCCACAAAGAGTTGATTGCCCACCTGATGGTACCTTGTACGATCAATGTAGAAAACTGAGGGCTCTCTTGGGCCCAAATAATGGAGTCTCTCTTCCTCTTTCGAGTGGTGAAGCAGGGCAAAGAAATTCGGAAGGATGGTAGCACGCCCGATTTGAAAAGGTGTTACTACTTTTGGTAGAAATGTAGCTCAAGTTCTCAATAATAGTGTGTCTGGAAAAAATGCTGTGTAATGCGGATGGACTATGAGGGCTAACAGGTCATTCATGCTACAAGCGGACGTTATTAAAACCAGGAAGGCCTTTTCAGGGTCAAAAGACATAGTGGAAAATTGAGCTTTGGCTCAAATGGGGGTGCACATTAGAAAAGTGAGAACCAAAATTGCATCCCACTGTTGCAGAAACATGCTGAAAACCTTTAAGAGACCTCGCAAAATAGGTGACTTAAACAAAGAGGGCTGATCTGGTAACTTCAAAAAGGCAGGAAGAGCAGGCTAATATTCTTTAACAGTGCCAAAGGCAAGTCTGTGCTGGGCCAACATCAAAATAAACAACAACATTTTAAACAACTTAGCTTGTGGCTGTTCAATCTGTCGAATGCCTCATCAAGCCACAAACTTGTCCTAGCACACAACGTACCCCGATTTCGTAGATGGGTGCCTGGCTGCCAGAATAATTTCAACTTCAGGAGGTAGATCGAAGGAGAAAGCAGCCGCTGCTCAATCTCCAACCACAGAAATGGAGAGTGAGGAGGCCCAGGTGTAGGACCCTGCCCTGTTGCTGCAACAGCAGATGCTCCCAAAGCAGCAGTCTGATCTAAGTACAGATGTTCATGCGCCGGAGTTACTAGGATAACTTCTACTAGGATTACTTCGGTCGTGTCAGTAGTGATCTTTTTCAGAACTCAAGTCAAGAATGCTAGAGGCAGAAAGATATACAGGAGTCCCAAGCTCCACTCTAGGAAAAATGCGCCTAGAGAGAGCGCTTTCTTGGTATGCAACTGTACAAAAATTATGATATTGTGCATTCTTGGCAGTGGTGAAATGATTGAATTGAGGTTCTCCCTATTGCTGGAAAAAACAATGCACAACTTCTGGGTGTAACTGCCATTTGTGTTCCACTGGACACTGGCAACTGAGTTTCTCTCTTCTGGCGTTTATAGATCCCGCCAAGTTGTTCGCAACCAGAGTAATGATCTGGTGAGTCATTTACTTCTAGAGGTGCAGAGCCTCCTCACACAGGACCCACGACTCTGCTTGTTGCAGTACCACATGGCGGTAGTGTTGTCTGTGAGTACCTGTAATTGCTTCCTCTTAATGGATGGTAGGAAGGACTTCAACTTCAAGTGGATTACCCACAAATCTAACAAGCTGACGTGGATGCGGTGTCCATCGGAGACCAGAGTCCTCTGATGTCCACCTCTCCCAGATGGCCACCCCAGCCCATTAGTGATGCAGCCTGCACCATAGCACGCTCTGGGTGGGGCAAGGAGAGGAGTTTGCCACTGGACCAACTGCAATCTAGCAGTCAACACTGCAGATCATTTGCAGTTTCTTCTGAAACCTCAATGGATTCCGACAGGTTCCCCAAATGCTGTGCACAATGAACTTCAGGTCCCTCTGCAGAGCTTGCATGTGCTAACTGGCCTGGATGACTGGCAGGATGAAGGAGGGTAACAGTCCCAGCTGCCTCAAAGCCATTGTCGCTGAGATCCAGGAGAGAGGGACCGAATGCCCTAGGTTCTCTGTCGCTGGGGTAAGGCATGAAACTGCAATGCATCCTGAATGGCTCCAATGAACAGGAGCATCTGCGAAGGAGTCAGGGGTGGCTTTGTCACGTTGATAGAGAAACCAAACAATGTTAGGAAGGTTTACCACTGTCTGGAGGTTATTTGCAACTGCTTAGGGCAAGCTCTCCTTCAACATCATCGAAGTAGAGGAACGATGGTACACCTGGCTTCCGAAGGTACGCTGCAACCACCGCCATCACTTTGCTGCACACCCGAGGGGCACTGGTAAATCCAAGTAACACCCAATCCTACTACCTAGGCCAAAGCACTCATTTAGCCAAAAAGACTCAAAGACAAGAGGAGCAAAGCTTCAGATCCCTGTCCAAAGGCTCAGAAAGAAAGGAACTGAGGTGGCGCTTATTTGCGGCCAGCTGATCTCTTCCAGAGTGGAAAGACATTGAGACAAAGCCACACAATGCCACATACCGAAATGCAGGAAACCTGCTTTTGGGTTTCCCGATACAGTCTGATGTTTGGGGGCATATTCACAAGGTGAAGAATCTGTGCTTAGAAGTATCCGTCAGACCTCTCCCTTTCCTAAGTCACAATTACCTCATCAAGTCAATTTATACAAAGCAGGGTTTTGGGACATTCTACACATCAGTTATATTTCTTTTTTGTTTTCTATAGTTTACTATACACTCTTTGATCAGTTCATGAGCTAGTTCTTGGTAGGCACTAAGATGTCTGTTGATTGCTCCATTGTTACCTTAATAGGCTCTTGAAGAAATACTCGAGTACCAGAGTTCGGTAACAGGGCAATCACATGCCTTATCTCCAACACTCTTCAATTATGCTGTGACAGTATATTATAATTTATTTACTAGAACTTTGGATGGGTTTTTGTCCATGACTTTCGTTTGCTGATGCCGGATCCCATGTCCTGTCTCTTAGGGCGATAACAATAGTTAGTGTTTGACCGATATGTATTTAATTATATGATATTTCGATAGTGCGAACTTGCTAAATGGAAGCAGAGCGCTGTACATAGTCTGAGACAAGCATAAAGTCAGCAAGTAATAGGAGAGAAAGCTGGGTTGTGGACAGATAACTGAATTGGGATGATGTATTTTTTACAGAGTTGAATCTTCACCTCTTTACTAAATTGGACCATCATTGGGGCCGATTTGATGGATACTTGATGTTGCTTCACATCATGGGCGTTTAGAAGGAAATGGTCAGCTGTCTTGTTTTTTTTCTTTTTACACTTCATAAGCTGCAGTTTGATGGAGTCCTCGCTGCAGGTGTGCTGACAATAACAAGAGATGGTGAGCGTGCCTGAAAGATAAGCCAGGGTTGTTTGTTTTTGCTTTGTAAATGGTGCAGCTGGTTTTAAGGCCAAGGAGCTGGGCATTACCACTATCCAGATGTGAGAGTATAAGGGCTTGAACAGCAGTACTGAAGTTGCTTTCTGGAAGAAATGTTTGAATAGACAGCTAGGACCAGGCAATCTTGTTTTTTTTGCTAATGTGCTCCATGAGGGTGAGGTTGGTGTCCAAGAAAGAATACAAGTACCTTAGTATTCAGTGAAAGCTGGGGACTGAAGCCATTAAGGTTGATGTCACTGAGCCAGTTTTGTACTGTTTCATGATTGCTATTCTCGGCAAATAACATGAATTCTTTCTTGGTTGGGTTGAGCTGCATGTAGTCACTGAACATCCAGGTCTGGATGATGTGCAGGCAGTGGTTGATATTTTGAAAAAGGGGACCCCTATATAATACTGTTACACTTGCTATACATAGGGAAAATGCAAGATTAGGAAAGGTCTATAGCTAAGTGACAAGGTAGATATAAACGATTGTTTTGATATTTTTTATCATAAAGCTAAAGATGTAGTCAATCACATATATACAAATAATGTATGAATGTCCAACTGTAAATAACAACAATTATCAGTATTTCTGATATGACTTTATTGTTCTTTTTTGTGTATATATATATATATATAAGCTTTTATATTCTTTTTTTCTTCTTTTTGTGATATTGTTTTGTTTTTTTAGAGAAATATTTTTTGTTTTATGATAGTCAGTTAAAATTGCATAGAAAAAATCTTTTTTAACATAGAAAAATTATATACAAAGGTCAATAGACAAGAAACTCATATAGAATGTTGAAGGCAATGCGGTAGACACCACTACGCGCGTTTCGGCTCTTGAGCCTTCTTCAGGTGTCCGTCTATTGTTGGAATTTCAGAAAATTGGTTAAGTTAGCATAAAATATGGTGGATTTATTCAATTAGTCGGATAAAACTGCTTCTTGAAGTCTCAGAAATGATGAAGCTTACTCCTGGTGGCGTATTGGTTGGTAAATAAATTCCAGACACGTGGTAATAAAGGAATTGATAGTTAGGTTGAAGGATTAGAATGATATCTTCACAGTAGTGATTAGCTTCAACCAGAAAATATAATCCCGTAACGGGCGTTATCAGAAAAAGTTGGTGTTCTCCACGTGTGGATTTTACATTTGGTGGTTCGCAAAGCTAGCAGGTTATGAACCTCAGAATAGATTGAACATCTTAAAATAAGCTGGAGATTGATTTCCAGGAGCCAGATTCTGTATATCTTTATTTTGGTCCGTGATATCGGAGAGAGTGGTTGAAGACTCCTGGTAGTATGAGAACGCGACAATTACAGACCGCCAACACGGCAAGGACGTCCGATGCGAGCAAACTTTTGAGGCATTGGATGTCTGAAGCAAAAGACGTTAAAGCAGAGTTGTGTATCATCCGCATAGTGGTGCATCTGGATGCTGTTATCTATGAGTAGAACACTAAGCTGCTCCATGTGGCGGAGGTTCCCCAGATAGACGCGGACCACCTCACCTCCCTCATGCATCAGGTGAAATCAGGCTCCCCTAGGGACCCAGCACCTCCACATATTCTAGTCTCTGCTGTACAGACCATCCTCCCGACACTGCTAGCAGTACTCAACAACTCGATCTCCACCAGCACAGTCCCAGTGGCTTGGAAACAGGCCATGGTGAGGGCCCTTGTTAAAAAACCCAACCTGGATACCAAGAATCTTAACAACTTTCGCCCGATCTCCTTGCTGCCTTGGGCAGCTAAAATACTGGAGAAATATATAAACAGCCTATTAACAACTTTTCTCGAGCAAAACCAGCTGCTCGATCCCTCCCAGACTGGCTTCCGCCCCAAGCATGGGACCGAGACTGCACTACTGGCTGTCACAGAGAAGTCCAGGAGGCTCTTAGATCGGGGAGGATCGGTGGCAGTCATCCTCCTCGATCTGAGCGCGGCATTTGATACCGTTAACCACGATATCCTCTTGCAGCGTCTCCTAGACACCGAAATATCTGACAGGGCCCTGGAGTGGCTCAGGTCCTACCTGAATGATAGATCTCTCCAGGTGTACGAGGGCAATGTCACCTCCTCCAGTAAGCCTCTGGGATGTGGAGTCCCGCAGGGATCATCGTTGAGCCCGACGTTATTTAACCTTTACACGAGGCCACTAGCTGAGATCGTCCGTCCATATGGTATTAAGATCATTACCTACGCGGATGATACTCAGCTTGTGGTCTCTCTGGCACAGGAAGGGGGACCTTCAGCATGTGTGGATCTTGCTGGCTGCCTGGAGAGGGTTAAGAGCTGGATGACCAAGTCTTGTCTCAAACTCAACGGAGACAAGACTGAGCTCATGATCCTAGGTCGTACTGCACCATCCTCTATCGACACTCTTTGGCCACCCAGCTTAGGTCCTGCCCCTGCTCCTAAAGATACCATTAAGAGCCTTGGTGTCTGGCTGGATAGGTCCCTGTCATTTGACCAGCAAGCAATAAAACTATCTGCCATCTGTTTCGGCATCCTTAGAGTCATCAGAAAGATCCTCCCTCTACTCCCCTTCGAAGCAAGAAAGACCGTGGTCTTGGGCCTGATCCAATCACAGTTGGATTTTGGGAATGCTTTATATTTGGGAGCTCCTGATTTTACTCTGCGCAAACTGCAGTTGATACAGAATTGCGCAGCACGGACTCTTTTACAAATCCCCCGCAGATCGTCAGTAAAGTCCGGCATAAGGAGACTGCACTGGCTTCCCGTTAGGGAAAGAGTTAATTTAAAATCACTCTTATTATTATTATTATTATTATTATATGAAATTTGTAATGCGCTCAGCTTACCCGGGGGCATCCCGGCGCAACAGACCAAAGAAGGAGGAACTCGATAACTCACTACTGTGGAAACAAGTAGGTTTTAAGAAGTTTCCTAAATATTAGGATCTTGTGCTCTGAGCGAATCTTAAGGGGCAGAGAGTTCCACAGAGATGCCACCTGTACCGAGAAGCGCCTGCCCCCAGTCCGAGCTCTCCTGACTCTCGCAGATTGCAAAAGATGTTGCTGGTCTGAGCGCAAAAGGCGTGGAGGTTTATAAGGACGGGCCATATTAAAAAGGATGGGGGGGCCTTTGCCATGTAGAATTTTATGGGCCGTACACAACGCCTTGAATTTCACCCGCTCCTTAACAGGGAGCCAGTGAAGTGCTTTCAGGGCCGGGGCAGCGGACTGCCTTCTAGGGATCTCCATCAAAACTCTGGCAGCTGCATTTTGCACCTGTTGGAGGGTTTTAAAGGTGGCTTCAGGGGCACCAAGAAACAGGGCATTACCAAAGTCAAGCCTTGAAAGGATTAAACCACGCATCAAAAGCTTCTTAGCTGGATCCGGAAGCAGTGGGAGTACCTTTCGGGCTGACTTCAGTAGACCGAAGCAAACCCCCGCGGTCTTTCTGGCGTGGGTCCTGAAGGACAGATCTTCCTCCAACCATACTCCCAAGGACTTGATCTCCTTCTTGGGAGATGGAGGGTCGCCAAGAGACCGGGGCCAGCAGCTGGCAATGATGGAGGGACTGGAGTTGCCCAAGAGCATCAACTCAGTTTTTCCTCCATTGAGCTTCAGAGCCGAGTTGGACATCCATTGGTAGACATTAGCCAGGTAGTCATGCAACAAGTTGGGTTGTTCCGCCAGCTGAGTGAGGCCCACCACCAGCTGAGTATCATCAGCATAGCTGATGATCTTCAACCCCGAAGGGGCTACCACTCTTTCAAGTGGAGTCATATATGCATTGAACAAAGTAGGGCTCAACGATGAGCCCTGAGGGACTCCACATTGAAGAGGGAATAGGGAAGACTGCTCTGCCCCTTCCCAGACTTGGTAGAAACGGTTGGAGAGAAAAGATCCCAACCATTTCAGGGCCGTCCCTGAGACACCTACCTCTGACAGGCGTTGGAGGAGCACCTGGTGACTCACGGTGT
Organism: Lissotriton vulgaris; assembly: GCF_964263255.1. Classification (NCBI taxonomy): domain Eukaryota; kingdom Metazoa; phylum Chordata; class Amphibia; order Caudata; family Salamandridae; genus Lissotriton; species Lissotriton vulgaris. The sequence goes on from NC_141685.1 coordinate 446,862,748, forward strand.
CAAAGGCAGCACTCAAGTCCAGGAGGATCACTGCCACTGATCCTCCAGTATCAAGAGTGCTCCTTGCTTTCTCCACTACCGCCAGCAGGGCTGTGTCCGTTCCTTGGCCGGGACGGAAACCAGTCTGGGAGTCTCCCAACAGGTGGTTGGACTCAAGATAGTAAGAGAGCTGACGGTTAACCAGCTTCTCGGCGATTTTAGAAAACCCCGGCAGAAGCGAGATAGGCCTGAAGTTGGTCAGATTGGCGGGATCCAAGCCTGGTTTTTTCAGTAAGGCTTTTACTACTGCCCTTTTCCATCTCTGAGGGACTATGCCATGAGAAAGAGAGAGGTTGATAAGGTCAGTGAGAGGAGCTGACAGAGTATTAGCCACAAGTTTAAGATGTTTCATAGGCACTGGATCACTCGGAGATCCACTCTTCATCTCCACCAAGACCTTTGTAACCTCCTCCTCCGAGAAGGGGCCAAAAGAGACAAGTTCGGTCGGGCAGCTTATTGGACCAGTAGCCGGCTCAGAGATTTGAGGCATAGCGGGCAGAGAGGATAGGATTGTATCTATTTTAGAATGGAAGAAACTAGCCAGTTCTTCACATTTGTCTTTAGGATTAACGTGCACGACTGGCGGGACCGGGGCTTTCAAGAGTTCTTTAAAATTTTTAAACGATTCTCTTGGAGAGTTACTTGCCCTCTCAATCTTATCACTAAAGAAAATCTTTTTGACATCCTTCAGTGCACTTTTGTATTTTCTCATCTCTCTTTTATAATTAGCCCGGCTTTCTTCCGTCTGCTCTCTCCTCCAGGCACGTTCAAGCCTTTTGCAAGAAGTTCTGAAACTCCTAAGTTCCGGAGTATACCAGGGGGCAGAAGCAGTTCTTCTCTCCCTGATAAGCCTCCTTTTTTTAGGAATCAGTCGATCAAGAGAGTTAGTGAGCCAATTAGCCAGGTGTTGATCAGCAATATTGGGGTCATCTACAGGGTCAGGACGAGTTATCGCTAGCTCTTCAACCCAACTTTCAACCGGCAGCTTCGACCAGAGTCGTTCCACAGTGTATTGTCTAGGCACGGGTTCTCCCCGGTTCTTCAACAACCAGCTGAAAGGAATAAGGTGGTGATCCGTCCAGGGAAGGGCCAACATCTGGAGGGCTTGCAGGTTGGCAGTATTAGCAAAAACAGCGTCAAGCTGATGACCTCTGTTATGAGTGGCTCCCAAATGAGCGAGGTGAAGATCGAGAGCATCAAATGAGCTCAATAAATCTCTTGCCACCACGTCATTGGGGTCATCAAAGTGAAGATTAAAATCCCCAAGAAGTACAAAGTTGCATGAGGCAGCGGCTAATGGAATGATGGCCTCAATAATAGAGTCCACAAAATTCCCCAGCGCAGCAGGAGGGCGATACAAAAGGAGGCCGGAGATGGAAACGGAAGAAGAAATGCCAAGGGAAAAATGACAGCTTTCAGTGTTGGTAATACCGCAGTCTACAGCTTTGCACACGAAAGTATCTCTATACACGATGGCCACTCCACCCCCTCTCCCATCCGGCCTATCAAGATGGAAAATGAGGTAACCCGGTGGGAGAGCATTGACAATATCGGGACCTGAACACGCGGTCAACCACGTTTCCGTCAGGAATAACACATCCAGACAGTGGTCCAAAAGGAGGGAGTGTATTTCCATCGCGTGACAAGGCAGTGATCTGCAATTAAGCAGAGCCATAGTGAGTGAGTTTAAAGCCACACAGTTATTAGACACAGGACACCCAAGACAGTGTTTAAAGGCAGTACCCTCAACCCAATTATAATGGCAACTAGGCAGTTTAGTCGCGCGAAGCGAGAGCAGAGAGTCTCGTGAATACCTGAGGGGGAGGGCCAGATGTCTAGATTGAATGAGCAGAGTGGTATGCCCTGAGCCCGTCTGGGCCCGGACGGGCACAGACGGGCTTGACTCTGGCGAAACTCCGGCGATATTCCGGCATCCCCGCTGCGCGTCTCCGCTGCGCGTGGACATGGCAGCTTTTAAGCCCTAGTCGCCTCCTAGAGAGAGGACTATACTCTGTATCGCACATCAGGCCTTCTGGTCTTCAGGCCCTGCAATCAATCTCCCCCTTATTACACCCTATCATCCTGCCAGACAGCTGCGCTCAACCTCTGCCAATCTGGCCATTGTGTCGATAATAAAGAAATCAAGATCGGGAGGCCTATCCTTTTCCTATAATGTAGCCAATCTGTGGAATGCCCTTCCCCAGCATTTAAGATCTAACCCCGACCTCGTTTCTCTCCGCAAACAGCTGAAAACGCTTCTGTTCATCAACTAAATAGTGAGTAGACATTCCTCCCTCCCTACCTAAGCCTCAGTTGGTATTCTCAGCGCTTGGACGCCTCAGGGCAGCTATGTGCGCTTTAAAAAAAATAAAAAAAATAAAAATGTAAAGGTTGAAGATGACTGGAGACAATATGAAACCTTGGGGGACTCTACAGGTGATAGGGATCTTTGACTAGAGGTGCCCATGTGAACAAACTGGTGCCAACTGGAAAGGCAGGAGGTGAACCAAAGAAGGACACTGCCGGTGAATCACATTCGAGACTTAAGGGTGCATATGAGGGTGGGATGGTCGACTATGTGAAAGCAGCTAAAAGGTCCAGCAATATCAGGAGGCAGATGTTATCCTCATTTGTGGTGAAGATGTCATTGTTTAGAATGTGTAAGGCAGTGGGTAGTCGTGCAGGAGATGGTTTTTACTAAGGTGCCCTTAGAGTTCAACAAAATATGCTTTTTCAATGATCTTGCCAATGAACAATAGGTGAATGATGGGCCGGTATCTGGCATGTTTGGAGAGCTTTTGGGAAGATGTCTTGAGTGAGGGAGGCATTGACAATGGTGAGAAGGGGTAAGAGAGTATTCCCAGAAAGAGCTTGGATGAAGGGAGGGTAAGACATTATCTTCATAAGAAGTGGTGTTAAGGGAGCTGCGTATGTCAGAAAGATCAAGGAGCAATAGGTCTTTGAAGGCTGAGTATTGTGGGATTCCAAGGGAAGGAGTGGGTATAAGAGATGAAACAGTCTTGGTTTGTTGATGCACTGTCGATTCGTCGGTATTTTTTTTACTGAAGAAGATGTTTATGGCATTGCACTTTTCTTTGGAGCGAGCAATAGGTGGGTCTGGCAGGGAGGGTTGATGCAGTGCTGATTGTCTTGAACAGCATTCTGCTCCTGTTGGTGGTTTCATTGATGGTGTTGATTATACTATTTTACCTTAGCTGATGTGATGATCTGTCTGCGTGTTGGCACAATACTTTATATAAATCTAATAAATGTAAATTACATTATTATTTTTCAGTTCTCATTATTATAATTTACTGATCCTTTCTAGGCACTTTGAGAACTTCTGACTCCTGACCTTCCTGGTCATGATGATGATTCCCTTCTTGGGGTGGGATGGAAATGAAGTTGACAGTAGGTGCTATTAGCAAAAGAAATGATTTGTTGTGAGCTGTATATGAGTGTAATCTAACAGGACTAAAACGGTTATGCCAGCTTTTATTCCTGCTTTTCATAGACACATGTATTTTTACACTGTTTATTTCATTCCATTATCACAGGAGCACTGAGCATCAATATCTATACTTTTACTATTGTTGCAACTGATCGAATGCTCAGACAGAGTCTTTTAGTGATTAATGCTACTTGAGTGCGGTAACCTTTTTGTCCCACATTGTTCTTAACTTCTTGAATATTTTCCCAATTAATACCACTTGCAGAACTGTTGTCTCTAGGCCTGGTTCCAAGGTGGTTTAACAGGCTGTTCTTGTTGTGTGTATTATCAACAAAGGCCGACGCATACAAAAAAAGAGCACATTTTCACTTTAATCGGTTGCTGGGGGCGAGCTTTTGAAAAACCTGCTGATGTAGAAAGTTGCATATGCATAAGTACTGGCCTTGGTTTCATAGTTTCGCCTCTGTTGTTCGGTGTCTTTTGATTCCTCTACAATGGAATTGGAAAAGAACCCGCTCAGTCGACCTTTACAACAATGAGCAAATCGTCCGTTATCGACTATACCTTAATGCATGCTATAGATTTTGACAGGATTTTAAAAAATACATCGACAAAGAGCAATAATAATCCACAACACATTATCTTAGTGCTCACACAGTGAAGTTTACAACATCTGGATAAGGGAGAACTTGTGGTAAGGTAAGGTAAAATAATTTTCTGGACTCATGAAATCAGTCAGTTAATACATAGGATCTGGACCCAGACCTTTTTCTTTAGTTTCCTTTCAGTTATAAATACTCAACCAGAGGCATCCAGGATAAATATTGATCATTTTACTGCTCGTTTAGCCTAAATGTTTGCTATCTTGGCTATAACAGTTTCCATAAATCCTCGCAAGGAGAAACAAAAATCCATAGTTGAACACCAAATAAAACTACAAATGAGAAGGTATAGAAAGAAACAATGGCATTTCTTGAAGGTAGAAAGGAGTATACGTAATGTACCTGCCAAAAAAAACAAACCTGAAGGCTAATCTAAAAAGTCAGATCGGCAATAATAAAATAAGAGAACAAGAACGCAAATGGACAAATTTCTATCATGCAATTCTTACTAAAACATTCTGGATTTTTGGTCCATAGTAGGTAGAGGTAATAAAACCCTTAGAGTCAGATGTGATTATCATATCAGATGTGATTATATTATCTCACGGGAACAATGGGAAGAGTATTTAACGTCATTATTGGAAGCAATAGGAAGCAGTTACTATGGGCACGCAGGATATGCCTTAATTTAGGCTCAGTCACGTTGAAGTTAATAAATTATTTAATAACTCGTGAGCACCTAGCTCTAATGGTACCCCAGCTGCCTTAGTGAAATTCAATTCAAAACAACTGGGGCCTCAATTTAATACTAATGTTTAATATATGGTATAAAGTTCCCCCTGCTGTACATGATAACGTTTTTTCAAATCACAGAGGAGTTTCATAACCATATAGAGTAATGAAACCAAAGTCTGAGTTCCTTAATAAGGTTATGGAACCTTGATATAATACATGGTCACACCATAATTTTCCCAAAACCACAAACCACTTAATTCCCTGGAGAGTAGCTCTTTCATTTGAAAGAGAGCGCATGTTTGCACACATGAAGAATACAAATAGAACCTCTACTGCAAAATTAAACTCATAAAAAAACTGTTAGATATCCACTCATGGGTTGAACAATCAAACAGATTACCTTTTCATCTTTATCGGTGCGATAAGAATCACTAACACAGGCCCAAGCATATAAATATCTGGGAGTTACGGTAGATAATCTACATTGAAAAGACATGTTGTGAAGCTAAGAAGTAGAATCTTAAGTGCAACTTCAGCAATAAAAACGTTCAAAGCATAGTATGGGGATGGGTCCATCGTTATAGGTTTCAAAAGCAAAGATTCTTACTGTCCTTTGATATGGTTGGGTACCCTGGAAATGTCAAATATTTAAAAATGTAGATACTATATGTACTTGAATTTCATCAGGACACTTTTTTAAATCTAAGATATTCAACTCTGCAGAGCTGTATAAGATTAGAAGTGGGTTTTACCCCTTTGATTGCTATGGCTGATATTAACAGAATCAATTACTATTGTAAGCAGTCAAGAATCAACACCTTAAAAGACATGATTAACAATGACTTGACCACTCATATGGGTGATGTATTATTGTCTGAAAATTCCATCACTAAGTTGTCGAAATATAATCTTCCCCAGCCCCGCCCACCCTCAACTGTAAACTTATTAAGAATGTCGAGACCAGCTGAAAGATACTGATAAATAAATTAATTTAAGCAGCATGTTGGAGTACTGATATTGGGGCTTTGACAAGGTACAGGCATGGCAAGTATGCTATTGCAACCTATATTTCACTAAGGCTATTTTGATTATAATATGAACCACTGGTACAACAACATTTTCTTGAGCTTTATGCTTTTGTATCTTCTTTTTAAGGACTTTGATGGCATGCAGAACTCAAAGGTACAAGCTTATAGTATGTGCAAAATGTGTAGAACAGCTTATGAGTCTTTTGAACATATAATATGCTTATGTCCATCACTGCTTGAGGCCAGTATAAATACCTAAAACTAATTTTTAAGGCAGAAAGTATTACAACAATCTAGGTGCTATTGTTTGTTTTAAAGGCTCTACATCAAAATCTGTAGGCCATACTGTAAAATCAGGCTTTGGGAGAAAAGCTCACAGACTGTTTGTATAGTTCCATACTGGGGTTATAACTTTTAATGTATATTGTATTAGCTTTCTTTTTAAGTTACATTGATAGTGTCTATTATGTGCTGATATGGCTTTATAAAATATTATTGTACACAATTTTAAAGTAAAAATTAATGTTTTACTGTATACTGTGTCTTTTTTCTATTTAAAATAAAATTGAAAAAATATTTATGTGCTGATTTTAGTCGTGCAAAATATTATTGTACAGAATATTAAATGAATTTATAACTGACCCAAAAAAGTAGAGAGTACGCTCCAGTACACCCTGTTGAAGACCATTGCTGTATTAAGCAAGAGAAAGACCATTAATTTGTTTATGGTTGCTAGATTTTGACACTCATCATCAGCCTCCTATTGTCATACGTTTGAGGTCCTTGTACTAACCCAGACTGAAGTGAAGATATCAGTATTGGCCAGATCTGGTTCAATCTAAATCATGGTTTTTGCATCATTGTTAAAAAGGGCTATGGGTTTCAGGGTTCTTATCAGGCTTTAGTAGACCTAGTAGTTGATTGCATCATAGAATCTGTAGACATCCATGTTTCTTCTATACGACTATAGAGTTTTGCTATGGATCAACCAGGAAATCTAAAAGCCTTTGAAGAAAAGTACTGAAAAACCTTCTGGTCCTGGCCCCTTTTTCCTTACTATACTCTGAATAGCAAGTTTTACCTCTAGTGGAGATATGGACAGTTCTAATTCTAAAAGTGATTCATGGGGTATATCCAGGGTCATATAGTTTAACAAGTAGGCATCTTGCCTGTTGGGGGTTTTGCACCTGACGTTGGTATAAGGCAAGACAGAAATTGTCTAACATCTTGTCTCAAACTCAATTCATTCCACATTGTTAGTATATACATGCATGTTTAGATTGCTCTTAGTTTTAAGGCCAAAATAGCTCACTTTTCATAATATTATTAACCAGTACAGCGCATTCTCCTGACGGTTTCACCTAATAGTAGATACTGTAATTCCTCCTCCGTCTTTCTCAAAGCGCAAACAATTCTGAGTTAATTGTTTGCTTTATACCAATGTTCTAGAGAGAGGATATGGAATTCTAACTCTTCCTTCCGGTTTCTATTATGTTTTTGGAAAGCGGAGGTATGGTAGATCAACCCAATTCTCAGGTCTGCTTTAGTTGAGTCTCATATTCTGAGTGAGAGTTAGCCCGCATCATTTTCTTCAAAGCAGTGTTGATATTGTGGTTCTCAGTGTAATGTCTCTAAAAGCCACCTCATTAAGATTTCATGTTCCAAGGCTTTTTGGTTTGGGGATCTGAAGTCCAAGAGTCACAATCACCAGGGAGAGGTCAGACAATAAGCTTAAACCAATTGAAGAATCCAATGCAATGGCAAAACCTGTCTGTTGACCAGAAAATAAAAATATTCTAGAATTACTTTTGTGAACCCCAGAGCGAAACAATTTCTCTTACCTACCCAGTTTCACGCACCAGACATCTAGAAGGCCCAGGGCCCTGATCCCACTTACTAACTCCTCCAATCTGGTGTAGGACCATGTCTACGAGGCTGAGCAGTCAATCCTATCATTAAGCACTGCACTGAAGTCTCCTCCTATTATCAACTGACCTCATGCAAAAAACTTGATTTTAGAAAATACACTGGATAAAAACGTATACTTGCTTTTGATAGGCCCTTACATAGATATGATAGTAAAGTCGGAACTCTGCACTCTGCCTTGTACTTCTACCCTGCTGCCCAGCAGATCCCTTGCTACTGCTTCTAATTTGAAGGGGAGATGTCTTCTCAATAGTAAGCCTATCGTTTCCATTTTATGTGGGAGTGGAACAGAGTTGGGTAACTAACAATCTGAGCCTCCGGGATCTTGATGCAGCAAATATGATTCCTGCAATTAAGCAACCATGTCCTATTCGTGGAGCCACTTCAATACTGCTCCGCATTAAACTGGTGCGTTCAATCCCTGAACATTAGGAGAAACTATCTGCAAATCAACTGTCAAATACTATATGATTTAGACAATGCCATTTGTATATATAACATTGAAGCCTTCCTTCAAGGGAACCAACTTTAGTCTTGGCTTTGGACTCATATATTAATAAAAAGCACAGCTTCACTAGGACCATTATTCTCGTAAGTTGATATCTTGTTATTTCTTTCATCCTGTACCATACATTAAAACATCATACCATATCAAATCATTCTACAGAAAAATAATCATCAAGAAAACCTGAATATGTCTCCAATTTGGAAGTTCTAAATTTTGTCCAGTATCTCATTGCATGGAACATCGGCCGTCAACCCCAGAACGACACCCCTTAAGAAGGCTATCATAAATCACTGTTTATTGAAAATATAGTCTTTCATCTGCAACAACCAGCTTCACTGTGTCTGTTAGTCTATCTCAAACTCCAGCCAAGATAATTGATAACTATGTAAAATATATGTTGCTATGTTGTGCTGTGCTGCCACTGTTAATTGTGGAATTCTCAGTCATTGCTCTTGTGGTTTCCTCTATCCTTGTTTCGGATCATTATGTCCATTTGTTGTTTATCTCTTTAGATGTGTTTGGCAGGTTTCTGGAGCCAAGGAGCTTGTGGGCTCCACCTAATATGTGTACTGTATATGTTTATTATTCAAAGGTGAACAGGAGCTGGACATGGTATTCCCCTCTTTGGGGCATAGATTTGTATTGGAAGGTAGCAATTATGTCACCAAATTGCTTGCGCTTTACCAGAGTCATGGATGATACATTTGGAAATAGTTCTCGTCATCTAAAATTGCACTGTATTCATTGTTTTAGCTTCCACAATTATGTTAAACATCTGCTCTAAAGATGTGATACACACACAAAAAATGTGTTTGTTCTGTCAAGTACTAGCTCAACGTTATCGTACTTTGACAGAATGTGATGAAAGATCGCCTTAACATGAGACTCAAAAACTGAGTTTGGGATATCAGAATTGATTCCTCAGATCCTAATTTTATTAGTTCAGGACCATCTTCATTGTACTGTAGCTTTTTTCGGTTAAAGTGACATATTGAGTTTCTAGCATTGCCATCCTCCCCAACAGAACATCATATTAATTTGCTTCTTTTGTACAGAAAGATTTGACCTGATCAAGTCTTGTTTATACCTCTGTAAGTTCTGGTCGAGCTCTGCGACAGGTTTGGGCAGGTCTTGGTGCAAGGAGACAAGTTTCACCCTGAATTCACACATTAACATTTGGATATTTCCTGGCGTAGCTGGTAACATGGTCTCCGTTTGATCTTGTGTTTTGGGTACTTGAGTATCTGGCACTCCACTATTCTCTGGTGCTTCTTTTGGCCATGTAACATTTTGCCTATGAAGGGGAGTATTTTCTTACTTATTTCTTTGCAAGGCCACAGTCAGCTGTGCTGTGCTGTGTTTCTTTCTAAAGCCTTCAGGCCCAGACAATTGGTGCAGCTTAAATCTTCAACTAACCAACGTGGTGCTCTCTCAAAGGCTATACACGACTTAGTCATCCACTATGCGGCAAAGCCGATTGCACTTCAACAACAATGTGGCCATCCATGGGAAAAGGCCCATATCCCATGAGGAGGCGCACAACCAAGAAAGGAGCTACAAGCTAGTGTCTGCTATTCAGGTGCCTGTCTGTTTAAGCTTTATTTGGGTGGTTTATCTTACCTCTCTTCTTCTCCTTTGGCCAATCAGCAAAGGAGAACCAGAGAAGGGTCTCCTTTGCCTTCCGTAGCCCCCAGCACCCAACTGCTCAGAGCCCCCTGAGAATGCTGTTGCTGGCTTCCACTCTCCACAGAATGGAAGCCTTTTGCTGGATCCCCCTTCTTGACTGCATGTCACGGGGTCTCAGCAGCAAAATCCTTAACTCCTAGGCTCCTGTCGCACTCCACGGTCAGGCCTCTCCTTCCAAGTCACTGTTTTGAGTCTGCTGCAGTGCTCCTGTGTCAGGAACCCCTTCTCCAGTCCTAGGGCGGCCACAGATGCAAACGGCTAAATGGAGTGTCACATTTGCGCCGACAAGCACCATCTTGGGTCATGGCTGCATGGCTGGCTCGATGAACTTTGCTGATTGGAGCCTTTTGGAGGCTCGATCACAGTGCTGGAATATTGCCCAATGTCTCCCTGTATTTGCATGATAGGGATCAGCCCTTTCATGCTTATGTAGGGGCTCAAGCCAGAGCTCAGCAAGAGCAGGTCTCGTAAAATCCTTGACCTGGCCATGCCCCCTATCCCAACCTGGTTTACCTGTCATAGTATTACGCATTCCAAAACTCTCCTACTTTAATGCACAAAGATTTCTATTCCTGTTTTCCTTTAGTCTCCTAAATGTATCATTTAGCAGAGCATGGTTTAACGCCAAGTTGAAAAGAAAGATTATGTCTGGTGCAAAAGATAAAGTGAAAAGTGACTGGGGCAAAACTGGCACGCAACAGGTGAAGAAAAAAAGGACAGTTGGTTCCTTCATCCTTGAGACATAAAGCTGAAAAAGTTTCTGTTATAACATACTATTAAAATAACAAGATTATTAACATCTTTGATAAAGCAGATTTCTCAATTTACTGATGACCAATGGCAATGCATGTGGGACAAGGTAACAAATTAGTTTTTTTCAGCCAAATCTCTAAATCACCAGAGGTTCCTAACTATTTTCAACAGTGGTACTGGTATTTCAGAACAACAATTTCTTTCCAGAAAAACCCTGAGTTTAAGGAAGAAAATCAAGTATTGTGCTAGGCAAAAGAAATGAATGAGCAGATCGTGAAAGAATCTGTAATTTTAAAGAAAAATGTCCATGGAAAAAGAAAAGTATGAAAAAACAAATACTAAAGACTGTATTGTACTGGGTCTTGTTGAGCTAAGAAATATAAATGCGAGGGAAACTTTAGACAACCTGGAAGAGATCTAATTAACACATATCTTAGCACCAGTTTGTCAAGTAAATCTTTTTTTTCATTTCACACAACCAGTAGATGAATGCAGAGAGGATACAAAGCAAACATATACAACCATTTCAACCTCACCTCTAATCTGTGAGAAATTTCAGCTAATTTGGTTATTGCAGGCTCCTTGTAAACAAATTCCTGTTCATCCAGATCTCCAAATTTGGACCCATAAAACCCAACACGGAAATAAGTCCCGAACATTCGCTTTCCATCCTATGTTGAGGGGGAAACAGGGAATTTTTGTAAAATACAATGCTTGCTTACAAATTCTCAACTTATATTCAAGTTCATCATTAGTGTTAACATTAAATTAAACCCTACTTCTGATATATTCCAGGTTAGTCTTCTTACTATTTCATAGAGTAATCCCTTTTCAAATTTGCAAACACAGGAATGATACAAAATTCAAACTGGACTGCACAATACAATGAGGATAAACACAAACATCACAAATGTCAAATATTAGTTGAGATCTATTTATGCACATACTGGATATTGAATGATTGGTACATAACCCCAATACAAATTTGATCAAGGTCAAAGATTAATATTTGCAGTGTATAACCCAGTCGTACAAGTTCCAAAATGTCTTTTACAAGAAAACAATTGAATAGAATCACACAACCAGGCACTGAAGGGATTGCTTCAAATCCCAAATGGTAATGCTTCATGTTTTATTTAGATACAGTCTGCAATGGAACACAATTTTCCAGTTTGGTTGTGACCACCATTTCTAAATCAACTCCAACCACCTGGCTGCACTTTCTTGGTATTAAAAAAGCTAGTCCTGCTTCTATATCAATGGGTAGTCCCTTAATAAGCTCCCCTTTAGAAGGCATATTAATAGTCACTTTTCATGTCAAATTAGATCCTGATTTTAACTTGAAATTATTGAGTTTACAAAATATTGTTTATAAATAAAGCAAAAACAAGTGCGGCTTATCTGACCTATGTACAATATACCATAACCAATAGTTTTAGTAGTAGCCATCAGCTGGAGTTATATGCCATGTTGTCTGCAGATGACATAGTAAAATCAGCTCTACCATAACATCTGGGAAGCAGCCAAAGACCAATTTAGAAGAATACACTCCTATTTAGTCCTTTCCTTCATATTTACATTGTGCATTTTTCATACAGACAGAGCTCAATTGATCCTACAATTAAGAGGATAGACTGGTGACCTTTATGTTGCAGCTGACTCCTACAACAACTTTGAAAGAATAAGCATGTAAAAACATAACTAGATGAACAACCAGTGTATTTGATAGTCAAAGATTTGAATCATAGAGGGATCAGCTTCCATTCTACGAGGGAGGGCACCAGTTGCACCAAAACAGTCAGGTGAAAATAATAATATATGGTTAGGAATCTGCAGTTGAATAAAGTATCTACCATGAAGAGCGCTATCGAAGATAGCAACCGGATTATTTAAAGGAACCTTCTAACTGCAGTTTCCTCACATTAAAATAGATACCAAGGCAGTGCCTCGCCAATGTCAAGGGTCTATGGCATGGGCTCAAAATATTTTGCAGAACTGAGCTGGTACAGTGGTGTCCTTCGTGCCAGACCTCGTTGTCCTTGTGAACGTAAGCACAGATGCTCACGTAGCAGCCTAGCAGACATTAAGGACAGGCACTCTTGTACCAACACAGTGTTAGAAGCCTTGGATCTAGTGTAATGGACTTTCAGACTTTCCATGGGCTAAGTTAAGACAAATGTGTAGCTGATCTTAATTTAGAGGACTTTACACCTAAATAGGGTACTTCGGCTGCAGTTTTCCAATTTTTGCTTCACAGAACCCCACAAAAAAGTTGATCGGCTATTAAATGGTCGTAGGTACAATCACCATAAACACTGAAAGCCCTTTGGGGTCCAACCAGTGGAGCCTCTCCTCCTCTGCTGGGGGGAGAGGCAGAACAAATCTGGCTGAGCGATGGATTGACCATCACCGAAATGAGTCACGACGGAGTGAGAATACCACCCGAGACCACAGCATTTGTCTGGAAAAAGGGTGGTGTAGGGCAGTTCACTGAAAAAGTCTGCAGTTCACTAGTGTAACAAGCTGACAATCGCAATGAGGAAGACAGTCTTCAAGGTCAGGGGATGCACCAAGCAGCTATGCATAGGGTCAAAAGGCGTACACATGAGGAATGTTTAGATCACATTAAAGTACCATTAAGCCATCACAAAGAGTTTAGGAAGGCACATGCATATCAAAACTGTAATAAAACTAATCAGGTGAGTTAAAGGACGGTTGGTCTGTCAAAAGTGAAATGGTCAAAAGGGCTGACAAATAAACCTTGACAACACCCACTGCAGGGCCTTGCTAGTCTAAGGATAAAAAATGACAAAAGGATGTCTGACAGCTTTACCAGTAAGGGATGAGTGTCCCAGACACCACATAAGTCCCAGCTCCTGGCAAAATTAAATTTTGTGGTGGGCTGTCTGGCAGCAAGGATGACATCCACCACTTCAGCAGGCAAATCAAAAATACTTAATGCCACTGCTCAATCGCCACACATGGAGGTTTAAGATGAGGAGATTCAAGTGGAGGACCCCTACTAAGACCGATCTGCTCCCGAAGTGGTAGCTGTAGTGGAGGACAGACGCTCATGCTCAGGAGTTCCGGGTACCACGCTCTCATGATTCAATCTGGGGCATCTAGGATGACTTGGGGCCAGTTGCTCTTCTTCAGAACTGAAACCAGGAATGAGTGGTCTTGTGGAAACTCCAACGTGTAGTTTATTCAATGGAGGTGAAAAGATTTAGTGGTGATGTTAAAAAGATCTAGACGAGTAGACGAGGCTATCTCCACTAGTGGGAGACACCCTTTATATTATGTTATATATATATTATATTATAACATATATGTACACCATACTTACCTGTGACAATTCCAGCAGGAGGTAGTGGAGCAAAACCAAATCACAGTAATATATATATATATATATATTATATATATTCACTGAAAAAAACATAGGTTATAGACCATATATAGTTAGGAATTAGCATTTACAAAACCTTGAAAATTCACTGAAAAAACCATAGGTTATAGACCATATATAGTTAGGGATTAGCATTTACAAAACCTTATTTTACTCACACAAAACCATTGAAATTCGCATATATAGTTAGTTGCACTAACTATATATCGCACACCCGCAATCCACTGCTGATGATGTCACATATTACATCATTCATGACATGGTCAGTGACATCACTGATGACATCTCTGTTGACAACTCAACCCATGGGCCCTTTTAAAGCCCCCACATCAAACCTAGGGGGTCAGGGAGGATCTACTCTGCCCCCTTATGGTCATTTCCCCCTTTGTTTTGGCCACCTCTTGTGTCTCGATCCTACCGAGACACAAGATGGCGGCCGCTCCGGACTGTTTAGAATGTTTACAGACACCCGAGAGCCAATCAGCTTTCCGCGCGCGAACTCGCGTAGCGCGCCCGGAGCGCTCTCTGGTGCGTGTACCGGGGCGCGCTTACAAATATATATTTTTTTTTAACCTAAATTACTCAAAATCCACTAGAGCACATATCTTAAGACCTAGCAAAGGCACATTGGACTACCAGTCCCTACAATTTTGCCAAGTTTCATAGAAATCCATTCTGCCGTTCGAGCTAAAAGTGAGTCCAACCGCCCTATGGAAAACTCAATGTTAAAAACATGTTTTGGGACCCCCCTTTTTTCTCGGCCCCCACTTCAAGAAACCCCCCCAAACTTTCAGGGGACGCTCAGAAACAAAAAGTTCCATTTTCCTGAAAATTTCAACCAATTCCGTCCATCAACGCCAAAGTTATTCAACATAGAATTTTCAGAAATCCCTATTCAAAAAAATCCTAACTATATATACCTACTGGCCAGTAGGATAGATATAGATATATATATATATATATATATATATATATATATATATATATATATATATATATATTTACAATGGGAATTGCTGTTGGAGCAAGACCAAGGTGGTCGACCCTCCGGGATTGCCAGATGGGCAAGGATAGGTCCCTATCCCTGTTTATAGGTTTCGGCACTGGCACTTTAATACAAGCAAACATTTGCACATTGCAACGTGACAATGTAATGTAATGATTGAGTGAGCGAGCTCCTGTTGTGATCAATGAACTAGACACACTAAGGCTATCTCAGCGAATGCGGAATACACTGCCAATTTTGCACAATATATTTTTTAGCATAATATTTATTTATTTATGCATTTAAATTATTATGGACTTTTATACATGTCTTTTTAGAATTTTAACATATTCATATGTTATATAAATCTTGATGCATTGTTGTAAATAATTGCTTCGCTGTACAGATATGTGTAAAATATCCCTTCTTTAAAAGAAAGTGTCATTTTTTCAGGATTATGTTGCCAGCTCACTGTTACACAATGGTTTAACACGCATTTAGGCGGTTATAAATGTACATTTGCACGTAATTGTTACCTTGAATATTTGTGTGCGGGTGCCTTGTACAATAATGTTGCCAAGAATCTAAAATAGCCCATAATCAGCGCCCATTTGTATGCACATGTTAAACACCTTACATTTGTAGTTTATTTTCTATGTCTATGCATAGATCACGTGGTGTCACTGTGAATTGAAGCGAAAAAAACGAGTGTGTGCACTATTTAAATGAAAGAATACTGCATGTCCGTCATGTGATCAAGGGCAGACCCTGCCCGAAACGCGTCATGCCAAATTTAAGCTGCAAAATGGTTGAATAAACGCCTGCTATGACACTCTGCAACTCGTGTGGTGGTCCGTATTTTCTGTGGGTTCATCCTGGAAACAGAACTTAATATATATATATATATATATATATATATATATATATATATATATATATATATATCTATCTACACAAAGTGATCCTTAAGCCATACAAGAGCGCTCCGCAGTGTGTGCACTGCCCAGGGGTCGCTAGTGAATCAAGCATAAGTGACAATGAATCAGTACGTAGTGCTTACCAGGCAAAAAACTGGTCTGTTTTAGAGGAAGTGGAATTAATAAATTTGGAGGAAAGCATAGCGAGAAGCGGAGGAAGGGGAAGGGGAATGCGATCATATTCCAACAAAGGATACAGAGGAAGAGGAAGGGGAACACAGAATCAAACAACCCCCTCACCAGCACCAGAAAAACCCGCAGGTCCAAGCGGAGAAAGAAGACAGTACCCCCTTCGCAATCGCAATCGGAAACAAACCTAATTGTGAATCTTTCAGATCATCAACTAACTGAAACTGAACGTACTGTTCTAAATAAAGGGTTATCATTCTGCCCTGAAGCACACTTTGATTACACGGAAACACAAATAGACTTTTACAAGTACGTCAGAAAATTAAAACTAGCAAAAGTACACGCTGGGAAACCAATTGAATCCGAAAACATAGTTAATGAAAATACGGATGATATCGTGTTTACTACAATTGCAGAATTACCAGATCTCAGGCATAGGTTTGAAACTCTGTTCGATTCAAACGGCACTTCCCTATCGGATTCAGAAAACTTGGAAGAACTAAATATTCAAACAAATGAGAGACCAAGCACTGGATTAAAGAGAAAATCAAGATACTACCCTGTCCTATCACCAGGAAACAAAATAGATCTGTTTTCAGATGCGATAACAAAAGAATTGGATAACCTTTCAAAAGTAAGAAATAATTCACGTGAAAATCTCTCAAAGACAGAACGCAATGCAATTAAAACTTTGATTGAAAATGACAAAATTACCATAAAACCTGCGGACAAGGGGGGCACTATTGTGTTAATGAGAACATCGGAATACATGGCAGAAGCGGCAAGACAATTGAATCAAGAGAATAACTACAAGAAATTGGAGACAAATCCCTATGTGAATATGAAGAAGGAACTGCAAGAACACCTAGAAACGTGGTATGAAAAAGGTTTGATCAATGAAGAAGAGAAAAGATATTTAACAATTGATCACCCAACAACACCATGTATATATTTCTTACCCAAGATTCACAAAACTTTAGTAAACCCTCCGGGAAGACCAATTGTCTCCTCCTGCGGCTCATTGTATGAAAACATCTCCAATTATGTCGACACATTCTTGGCTCCCATTGCCCAAAGTCTGCCCTCCTACATCAAAGATACCGGAGATTTCCTAAGAATCCTGATGAATGTAACCTGGAATTCTGAATACCTCCTAGCCACTATTGATGTGGTCTCACTCTACACGTCGATCCGCCATGAGGTCGGGATGAAAGCATGTGAATATTATCTAAAACAACGCAGCATTACACAACTAGATCACTCAAGAATGTTGATCAAGATGGTTGATCTATGCTTGACGAACAATATATTTCTCTTTAACAAACAACTGTATAAGCAAGTATGTGGTACAGCCATGGGCATTTCTCTATCTCCCAACTATGCAAACATCACCATGGGCTGGTGGGAGAAGACCATAGCATGGAATCAAGATAACCAACCGGATCTGGATCGAATAATATTGTGGGTACGTTATATAGACGACCTGTTTATTATTTGGAATGGCACAAACTCTCAGTTTCAGAATTATTTTAGAAAGCTGAATGACAATGATCTAGGTCTACAGTTCACATGCACGACAAGCACAAAATAAATAGATTTCCTAGACACCAAAATATATGTGTCCGACGGAAAATTGGAATCTACTCTATTTCGTAAAGAAACTGCAATAAACAGTGTGCTACATGGGACAAGTTTTCATCCCAAATCCCTCTTACACAGCATACCATATGGAGAATTCACAAGGTTAAAGAGAATCTGTTCCATACCAGAAGATGCGGAAAAGGTGATTCAAGAGAGCAAACGAAGATTTACAGCGAGAGGATATGAGGAACGTGTTCTGAATAAATGCAAGAGAAAAATAGACCAAAAAACCAGGACACAAACACTAATTGAACAACCGAAAAAAACAGAAACGAACGCACCACCCAGATTCATAACAACTTTCAGTAAGGAAAGTGGAAACATTGCCCGTATAATGAAGAAATACTGGCATCTCCTATCAGGGGATCCTGATATTGGAGCAACAATTGGTGAAGTACCATCAATAACGTATAAGAAAAATACCTCTTTGAAAGATCTACTTGTCAAAAGTTATTTCCAAGTAAAACCAAAATCGGACTGGTTGCAAAACCAGCGGAAAGGCTTTCAACCATGTAACACATGCAAAGCTTGTAAGATTGGAAAAAACATGAAAGTGATTCAAGAACCAGATGGCAAACTAATGAAAATTGATCAACAAATCACTTGTACTTCAGAAAATGTGGTATACATCGTGGAATGTAAATGTGGCATGAAATACATTGGATGCACCACATGTATGCTGAGAAAGGATTTTGGAACACATCCGTGCGGTAAAAAATTTGAACATGCAATATGCTACCGCCAAACATTTGAGTACTTGCCAAAATGGAGATTGGAGACAAATGCACTTCTACGGAGCAAAGATGTTGGACAAAATGGAAAGAGGTGGTGACACAGTTTGTAAACTCCGTCAAATGGAGTCTCGAATGATAATCAGATTCAGAACCAATCACCCCAGAGGAATGAACTTTGGGGAGGACCTCCACATTCATCTGGAATAAATGTTCAACAATCAAATCAATCATGACAAGGGTACTACACCCAACACTTTGACAATGACAAACAGTACTATACATGCCACAGTGAACAATAAGTCACAACATATTAATGGTGTAATTGGGAAACACACACAATGTCTTTCTTTTTCATATTATTTTCAAAATGTTTGTAACTACAATTCCCATAATGCTTCCTATGTATCTAGTCCTAGATACATAGACGACCTCTTTGTTATCTGGCGAGGTACAGAAGAAGAAGCAGTTAACTTTATTGCCAGGCTCAATCAGAATAGCTACAACATTCATCTTACATACAACATCAGTAGAGATCGGGTTGATTTCTTGGACACAAGCATTGAGGTCCTAGAGGGCAAACTGATTTCTAAACTCCACAGAAAGGAAACTGCAGGCAACAGTTTACTACATGCCCTTAGTGCCCACCCCGATCCCCTTAAATGGAGCATCCCGTACGGAGAGCTCCTTAGAGCCAAAAGAAACTGCACCAGAGATGAGGATTACTCACAAGAAACTAATAACATCCTACAACGGTTTAGAGAAAGGGGCTATCCTGAGTGGGTACTCACTAAGGCAGTCTCAAAAGCTTCCACTGTCCTTAGATCAGATACTCTTAACCCCAAACCTAAACCCACTGCCACTTCAGAACCTCTGAGAATCATTACCACGTTCAATCAAAAATCCAACAAAGTCCAAAAAATAATGGCTGACAATTGGCAAATCCTTAAGGCAGACTCCATCATAGGTCCAAAACTCACTGACAGACCTCTTATAACATACAGAAGAGGTCGTAATCTTAGGGACATATTGGTCAAAAGCGATATAACAGACAAGAAGGGCCAACACATACAAGGGCTCAGTGGTTTTTATCCCTGCGGCCACTGCAGGGCCTGCCGGACCAGTGTCATGGTGAAAGAGTTTGAAATACCTGGGACTAATACCAAAAAACAAATTAAACAATTCCTAACTTGCAGTTCTACCTACATCATATACATTTTGGAATGTCCATGTCAAAAAAGGTATGTGGGCAGTACATCTTGCATGGCCAAGAAAAGGGTCCAAGAACATTTAAGGGCCATTACCAACAAGGACCCCAAATATCCTATTGCAAGACATTTTCAAGATGTACACCAATCGAACAATGACTTGTTAAGGTATTATGCAATTGAACAGGTTAACATTGGAAAGAGAGGCGGAAACCGTGAACTTGCCCTAAGGAAAAGAGAATCCAAATGGATATTAGAACTGGAGACCAAATTCCCTGGGGGGCACAACTTGGATGAGGAGCTTGCAACCCATCTCCATACGGATTAACTCTACCATACGCGCGTCTGATGCTCAAGACCGGGGTCCCGTAGGCCCAGGAGTACAAAGGCCAAGGAGTTCTCAATAGGGTATCGCAGGATATCCTTGATATGGGAAAGAATTTCATCCCAGAACGGCCTGATTATTGGGCAATCCCACCAAATGTGGCGGAAGTCCCTCAGAAGGCCGCAACCCCTCCAGCACTTGTCCGAGGTAGCCGGGTAGATACGATGGAGCCGAGTCGGAACCATGTACCACTGCGTGAGAGTCTTTAAGTGAGCCTCCCGTAGGTGGATCGAGTGATTGAATTGGTTCATATCTCTCCATAGCGCTGACCATTCGGCGTCGGCGATATCCCTCCCCACCATCTCCTCCCACTGCTCCATATAACGTGGCCTAGGCGACAATTCGGATTGAAGCAGCAGTTGATATAGGAAGGAGATGGCTCCCTTCATGGTGGATGTCCTTAGCAGAAAAGCCTCGAATTTCGAAGGAGGCCTCGTGGCTGCCTCCAGCATTCCCGGCGACGTAGCCCAATGTAGCAATTGGACATGCCTATATCTATCAGTTTGCGGCACCTGGTAGTCCCACATGCAATTAGCAAAGGTCAAAGGATCAGAGCCGTGAAACAAGTGAAGCAGAGCCCTGCATCCACCCTCCCTCCATGCGTCAAAGGGCCCCTCGGCAAGCGCCGGCGGAAAAGCCGGGTTGAAATGCAATGGTGTGAACGGAGATGGAAAGGTCGTCCATCGCTCATCGCCAGCCAAGGTGTCCCAAACCTTCAGCGTAGTGCTCGTGGGGGTACTGATGTAAGCATTCACGGGGTGATCTTTCTTTGGTTTCCAGGCTAAATCCCAGATGGACCGACCCGCCACGCTCCGGTCCATATGCAGCCAGTGTTTGTCAGAGAACTGCTGCGACCATTCCACCATGACCCTCAGTTGTGCGGCCTTATAATAGAGGCGCAGGTCCGGGAGGCCCACCCCACCTTCCGACCGAGGTCGGCGTAGAACCGCGATGGTCAGACGCGCTCGGCCCCCTTGCCAGACAAATTTCAAGACCAGCGTTCTGAGTTGCCGGAAGTAAGCGCTATCCAGCGGAATAGGCAAGGCCTGGAATAGATACAAATATTTGGGGAGAAGGACCATTTTAATCGCATGCACCCTACCCATCCAGGACAGGAATTTAGGTTTCCACCTCTCCAATTCCGCCCGGGTCTTCGCCAGGAGGGGCGGGAAATTGGCCGCGAACAGTTTACCCACCGTCGGAGTCAGGTGGACTCCCAGATAGACAATCGAGCCCGACGCCCAAGCCAACGGCGTCAACGTCCGAACCTGAGCCACATCAGCCTGCGACAAAGTCAGATTCAAAATGTAAGATTTGCCATAATTTACTTTAAAGCCAGCCACTCCCTCGAATTCAAGCAAAATGTCCCTAACACAGGGCAGCGAATCAGCCGGATCAGCCACCGAGTGCAGGACGTCGTCCGCGAAGAGAGAGATTTTGTGTTGCTCTCCCGTGAACGGAATGCCCTTCACCCCTTCGTGTTCCCTCACCGCCATCGCCAGGGGTTCAATGCTGAGCGCGAATAACAACGGAGAGAGGGGACACCCCTGTCTGGCGCCCCGCGAGTGTGGGAAGAAGGCCGACAGGTGACCATTCACCGCCACCCTCGAGCGTGGGCTGCAAAAGTTCGCCTGCACCATAGTAATGAATTTATCAGAGAAGCCGAAAGCTCGCAGCGTGTTGAATAGAAAGCCCCAATCCACGCGGTCGAAGGCCTTCTCCGCGTCCAGACCCACCAACACAGCCGGAATGCGGAACCTGTCCGCTTTTTCGATGAGGTGAACCACTCTACGGGTATTATCGTGGGTCTGGCGACCCTTAATAAAGCCAGACTGGTCTGGGTGTATGATCGCCGGCAGCAGATCTTGTAGGCGGCCAGCCAGAATCGCCGAGTACAGCTTTGCATCAATGTTAAGCAAGGCTATGGGACGAAACGAAGCACATTGCTCCGGGTCCTTCCCTGGTTTCGGCAAAACCGTAATCACCGCCTCAGCCAGGGTCCCCGCGTTCAACCCGGACGACGCCATATCATTAAAGAGGGCAACCAGAAAGTCACACAACTCAGTAGCGTATGTCTTGTAGAAGACCACTGTATAACCATCCAGACCCGGGGCCTTGTGTAATTTCAAATTTTTGATGGCGGAGAGAACCTCTTCTCTCGAAATCGGTGCCTCTAACAGTGCGTTCCATTCTCTAGACACTCTGGGTAACGGCAAACGTTGTAGGAATTCCCGCTGTGACTCCGCATCCAGGGCATCGCCCGTACACAACTCGGCGTAAAAGCGACCAAAAATGTCTGCCTTCGCTCCATCCCGATGGTGCAACACTCCTGCGGCATCTCTGATCCCTCCTATGTATTCCCGCTCCCTCCTATCCCGCAATTGTCGCGCCAAGTGTCTACCAACCTTGTTGCCGCAAGAATACGATTGACGCCCCAGTCGCAGAAGCGTAAGCTCGGCCCTATTGGCATAGTGTGCCTTTAGTTTGCCCCTCACGGCCGTCAACGGGCGGAGGGCCACTCTCGAGGGGTTGAGTTTATGAGCTCGTTCGAGCTCGACCACCTCAGCCTCCAATGCCTCACGTTCCTTCCTCCGCAGGGTGTTAATCTGCGAGTTGAGTCCCAGGCATGTGCCCCTGATCGTAGCCTTAAAGGCGTCCCACGTGGTCGACAGTGAGGTGTCCGATGGTGGATTGAGGTCAAAGAATTCTCGGATAGCGAGGCGCAATGCTTGATTAGATACATCGTCCCTAACCACCGACGCCGGGAAATACCACTTCCGATGCGATGCATCAGGCGGCAACCAACGAAGAGTGAGCACCAAGAGACTATGGTCCGATACAGAGATTGGAAGAATGGCGGCATCCAGCACGTCCCCGCGTAGGGACTGACTAAGGAAAATGAAGTCTAAACGGGAGTAGGAATGATGCACGTGGGAGAAAAATGTGTAATCCTTCATGGTAGGGTGAAAAAATCGCCAGCCATCAACTAGTCCCAGCTCCCCCACTCCTTGCTGTGCCGAATCAGAGAACACTCCCGTACCCGCCCTATGTCCCCCTGAGCTATCCAGATCCCTGTCCCACACCAGATTGAAATCCTTCAACAGGAACAAGTGACCCTCTGCAAAGTCCCCCACCTTCACCAACAGATCCTGCAAATACTTATTCTGACCAGCATTGGGTAAATATGCCACCACGAAGGTGCACAATCGACCTTGTATAAGCCCTTTGACCATCAACCAACGGCCCTCCTTATCATGACGGACCTCCACAGGCTGAAAGTGCAGCGCAGCTCGGAAAAGGAGTGCCACCCCCCTGTGTTTCGTAGCAGCGGAAGATCTATAAATAATGGGATAGGCCCTATGGCGGAGCCGCATCTCATCTTTCCGCGCCAGGTGGGTTTCTTGCAACCCCACAATGTCAAGGTGATGGTCCACTACATACTTCAAAACCTTCTGCCGCTTCTGTGGCGAGTTCATGCCCTTAACATTCCATGTCCCTATGCTAATCGGCATTACAAAGACGAACCCAGAAAACTGCTCTTATCACTCCAAGCGTCCCCCTCCCCACAACCAGGCCAACACACACCCCAGAGACGTCCAACATTCGCCAGCCAACCACTGCAATGATATCTACAACGCCATTGTGCACACATACGCAGCCACACATCAAACAACCCCCCATTCCAACCGTCACGGGTCCCCCCCCAACACCCCAAACTCCCCAACTCCCACCCCTCCCCCCGTTGAAACACAACCAGAAACAAAAGCAAAAGCAAAAGTGTGAAAGCAAAGTCAGTACTCATCGTGTCCAGAAGGCCGGAGTCCGTAAGAGGCCTTCCTTCCAGGAAGCAGGCCGGGGGGACTAATGCACTATCCCCCATGGCCACAGTCAACGGTGTCTCCTCCAAGAGTACATTCATACCCCCAGACCAGAAGGCCCGAATCCCTCCGGCACCGATCCATCAGTGATAAGGAGGTCACGCCGCTCCGGAGCTTTGCTGCGTATCAGCCAATGTGGCCGAAGCCACCGATGCCACAGCGTTGCCCCGCTCCTGCAAGCTGGTAGTGAGGTCCGGTCGCCGCCGGTCAGGGGAAGTGCCCACCCTATGCCAAGAGGAGGAGCGGTGGCGCCTCCGAGACGGAGAAGTAGCTGTGTCCTGCGAGGGGGCCACATCCTCCAGGCCCAGAAGGTCTTTTGCTGCCTGGAGCGTGCGAATTTGTGCGAGTCGATTCTGCCACCGAAAGATGATCCGAAATGGATGCCCCCAGGAATAAGCGATGCCCCGTTCTCTCAGGAAGGCAGTCACTGGGCGGAACTCCCTTCTTTTCCGCAGGGTGGAGGCCGCCAGATCTTGGTACAGCTGGGGGTGGTGGTCCCTAAATTGTAATGACGTGAGTGTTCTGGCCTTGCGGAGGATCCGCTCTTTCACCTGGAAGTCATGGACGCATACAAGGATATCGCGAGGGGGCCCCCCCCGCGCCTGGGCAGCCCTAATCTATGCACTCTGTCCATTTGGATTTCCCGTGTATCCTCCTCATCCAGTATTTGGAGGAACAGGTCCTGGACATAACCACGCAGGTCCCCTGCCTCACCATCCCAGGGCACAGCCCGGATACGAATGTTATTCCTGCGGGAACGGTTTTCCAGATCCTCCGTATGCGTCTGTAAGTCCAGGTTCTGCTCAGTGAGGCGAATGATATCCTGCTGCAGCAAGTGCACGTCGTTGGCCATACTTAGATCATGGTCCTCCAGGGTCGCCACCCTCTCGCCTAAACCGTCCACATCTCTCCGCACCTCCCGTAGATCAGAGGCCAATTGCGCCCGGAGCTCGGAGATATCCTCCTTAATGGAAGCAAAGAGTTCAGTCATGAAAGCTTTCGTCGCCGGCGCTTCATCGTCCGAGTGCTTCGACGAACCACTAGCTCCAGGGGACGCCGGCTGTTGGGAGGATTTCGAAGTGCCATCCTTCCCCGGGCGCCCTTTGCGCTGCGCGTTAGACATGGCGGCAAGCAGCGCTCCACCCAAGCGCCACGTGGTCAAACAAGATGGCGGGCTTTGTCGCTCGGCCCAAGCTAGAGCGGGTGCCTGCGGGCGCAAGTGCAAGGCCTCAAACTTAGTCCGTAGCACCCCTGATATGACTGATTCGACGTTCACAGTAGACACAGCAATTCGTGCCTTAGGCGTCACAGGTGCACGGGACAAAGCTCAGGGCCGCGGATGATCAAAAGTCCAATGGCGGCCATACATGAGCGCTGCCGCTATCCCCTAAACCGCCTCCATCTCACACGTGGCCCGGGCTTCACCGGGATCCGCTGATCTGGCACCGCTCACCACTACCAGTCTCGGCCAGGGTAATCGCCACCGCCCAGGCTTACCGCCTCCGGCGTTCTGACTTCTCGGGCCACCGCCCGGCGACCACCGCCGATCGTTGTGGAGCCTTCTCAGCCAAGCCCCGTGGGTCTGCTGCACCTCACCAGCCAGGGGACTCCAAGCCACCTCCGCAGCAAAAACCCCTCCGCCTCGCCGATTCAACACGACTCCCCACCTTCCGCCAGCTCCGGGGTCTCCAGGCGGGTTCTCAGGAGCTCCGCCCTCCTCCTACACCGGCCGCCGAGATCAAGAGAGGCCGGGGTCGCGCAGGCCGCGGAGTTCAGTCGATCTCCTGGGCGATCTCGGAGTTTCTCCGCCCCACCGACGGCACCACACCACTCCGCCACGCCAGGGAGACTTCCACACCACTTTTGGAGCGAGGCCGCTCCCTCAGGACCGTGCTATTAGATGCTTTTGCCGGATCAGCGCCGGAGCGGCTCGGAAAGGCGTCCTACTCCGCCGCCATCTTGGCCACGCCCTATTGATCACTTTTTAATAGAGAGATGTACTTTTTTCTCATTGATCGCAATTCTCAATTATGAGACAACGGCCTGTTTGTTTTTGAAACCTTTAATTTAGACTTTCTCGGGCACTAGACCGAATTAAATGTACATTTATTGGTTGCTCTCCAAGTGCTACCATTAAGTTTTGAGTCAAATGCGGAAATGTATCACTCTTTGATACATAATTTGCTCGATGAACTTTATATTATTTTGGTACGACTTGTGTTCTGGGTTTGGGTATATATGACTATGTATACCGGCCATCTTAGGCGATAACATGTATATGCAGTATTGCCAGGCGATGTGGGGACTAATGCAAGTTTCGGATCGATTAATATCCGGGATCCATTTCAATCTGGAAACAAGTTACCATGCAATGCCTAATCTACATCATATGATTGTTTCTCAGTTATTAAGTATATGATTTCATGAGCAACCTTGGTAATCATGTTATTTACAAATGGCCGATACATTTGCAAGGCTTCTAATGTCCTTCCTTTGTGTTTACTTAACATGGTGTTCTTTCAGTCTGTATTTAAAACTGTTCCTAATTTGACTAAGGTTAATCTGTGCTGAAACGCGTAGCGTTACCTTGAAAATAAACGCCCACCAGCTGTACCTTTTCTGAGTGCGTGTATTGCTTATCGTAGCAAAACTTTGGAACTATATATATATGTATATGTATATATCATTCAACCCTACTTTTTTATTTGATTATAGACCAATGATAGGGCCACCTGCTCACTGATTGAGGTATCAGCAGTTCTTATGCGTGCAAGACGCATTATGGTTCTAATCATCATTTCTAATGCTGCTGCGAAAAATGAAGAGAACGAATGACTTTTCAGAAATGTTCCCCTTTCATGATTTGGATATCTCTGTGAATAGAACAACAAAGTAGCTGAAGGGACTGAGTAAACTGACCAATAACCAATAATACTTTAAAGTCCGGAGGAAGCAGAACTTTGAAATCGCGAAATGGAGGCTGTTAAAATGTGAAGGCTGTTTCAGACATGAAATTATAAAATTTGAGACAATACTACTGATATGAATTTATGTACATACAGACAGTGACTTCAAGCAATGAAACTGTAATTGAACATTGCACTTTATGCACTTTTGTACTGTGAATTTTGAAATACTAATGACAGCATAAGAAAATGTATAGTCATAAATTGTGATTTTTTAGCACTGTAACTGTATTTCTTTGAGATTAGGGCTTCTCACTATAAAATTACCTTAGGCTATAGGGATTTCTCTAATTGATGATTCTTTATTGTGGCAAGCACAACAACTATTTCGTTTTTATTGCCATTTCCACACCTTAGAGTGCCCATAGCACTCCCCTGGGATCAGGCATCTGACAAGATGTCCCCCCCCCCCTAAAAGCTGCAGATTGTTTTCAAGATGAATGGAAAAAGATGAATCCTCTACATCAGCCATTGCTGGCCGAAAGCAAAATAAAAGCAGCTCCAAAGAAGAAGCGGGGCACCAGGTGGTGCTACTCCTGTTACTTTCTTAGTGCACAAAAAGGATGGTGTGCTCATAAGGATTTTCGACCTTCCGTTCTTTAACATCTTCCTCCAGAGTGGAAAGATTAAAGCTGCTGATGCTGGCTCAAGTCCTCTAAGTTCTAGATCCTGGTGACTGTATTATATCCTTGAACTAACCTAGGCATACTTTCACGTAGCCATCCACAGCCAAACATTCACTTTATTGTGGGGAAGGAACACTTCTGTTTACCGTCCTGCACTTCGGTCTCACTTGTGCCTCCAAGGAATTTATGAAGGTGATAGTGGTGGGCGCAACCCATCTTCGCAGGTTGGGGGCTGCACATATTCCTGTACCTTGATGACTGGCTGTTGAAGGCGGGCTTCTCACAGTAAGTCACGGACCACGTGTGGATGACCATCTTGCACCTATCTTTCCTAGGGTTCTCCACTAATCAGCAGAAATCCCATCTTTGGCCAGTGTAGATGATTCTCTTTATAAGGACTGTAATGGATATGGTGGCATTCAAATTCTTCTGCTTCCGGAGCGAATCTGTAACATTTAGGATATTATGCAAATGTTTCAGGATCAGTCCAGTGTTCGGGCCGGATGGTTCAAGGTCTCCAGGCCTCATCTACCCTGTAGATACCTCGTGTTCGTTGGCACATGCAAGTTCTGCAGAGGAACCTCAGCCTTCAATGGTCTCAGCACTGTGGGTGTCTCTTGGACAACATTCGTATGTCAGACAAGGCAGCCTAGGACCCTCAATGGTGGATGAAGTTCATAACTGACTTGCAGTAGGCTATTCTTTCTACTCTAGCCAAACATCACTGTGTTTCGTTTTTTGGTCCTCATCTCACCTTTCAAGCCTCTGCGGGTCTTATGAAGCCGCCTTCGTGATCTGTCGCCCCTACGGCTTACCGCATTCGCTTGGGTCGTCCGATATGATGTAATCATAAGACGTTTACAGTAATCTTAGATTCTTACCCCAGCTCTCGAGGGGGTGCCATATATTCGATATCTTGTCCTCCACACCCTCATACTCTAATCGTGCCATAGAGAATACAGCTTTAAGCTAATCTTCCCTTTGCGGGGGTAGGGGGTCTTTCCACCTCTTGCACACTTCCATTCCGGCCAACAATATCAAATACAATAATAAACCCCTGTCCTTCTGAAAGAGGGTCTGACTGAGGCAACCATCATCTCTAAGGAACACCAGTGGCATATTGATCTCTATGATGGTATTAAAAATATCCCGTATATTGTCACCCACTTCAGTCCAAAATCTTGCAAGTGCTGGACACTCGTAGAAGATATGCAAGTCATTGGCAAGAGGTGTCGCACACCTGGGGCATTTGGGGGCAGGATCAGGGGCGAACTTTGCAATTTTTGAGGGTTGTAGTAGAGTCTATTAATGACAAAAAATGATTTTTGTTTTAAACAAGCAGGCTTGACAAATCTGTACAGGGTCTTTAGTGAAGGTTCATACAAGGAGTCTGCTAACGGCCCAAGTGGGGTTTCCATCCATACTGCAGCAAAGGAGGGTGTCTCATCGTCCTCGGCCTCCAACAAGCTGTTGTACCACACAGAAATTTCCTTATTCAGTGGGCGAATAGATTGCAACAGGTCTTCAATCTCTCTATTCCCACTGGTCTCCCACGTTTCTGCCTCATACCATGATGTTACCTGTATGTATCTTTGCCCTCAGGTACTCCTATGGATGTATCCTCCCGGAGACCAACAATTCGGACCACATTGTGATGCCTGCCCTTTTTATTGGCAATGCCAAACTGTCCTGCAGACAGTCCGGTGTTCCTGGTGCATCCCATACGAGGGTATTTTCAGAATGGTATCCAATGCCCCAGCTGCGCCTGAACCAGTACCATAACTCCAAAGCTGCCCTCAAAACTTTCAGACGCACCCTCTTGAAGTACCTAGGTGACCCAAACTTGTACAGAAACGCCTCGCCATCTCCTCCCCCTTCCACCCACGCCATTTCACCCAGCAGCCTCCCCCAGGCTGATTCCCCAGGTTTCACCAGCAGCATCCGTATGCTTTTAAACTGGAATGCTGCTGCATACAACCTTACATCTGGGAGGGCTAACCCACCTTTTTTTAGTCTGCATCTGAGTTTTTTCCACGCCAGACGAACCCCTTTATTGCCCCAGACGAAACTGCCGATCTAACTCTGTACTTTCATTAAACTTTTACTGGGAAATGTTAATGGAATTGAAGAGATGAGGTAGGACAGCTTAGGTAGGATAACCATCTTTACTAAGTTGGTTTTCCCATAAATAGTCAGGGGGAGATTTCTCCATCTGCTAAAGAGACTATCAATTTCCTTTGCCACCCTCTTGAGATTCAACTCGGGTATCTTTTCAACTTCCTTTATTACATAGATCCACAAGTATCTCATCTCTTCACTTACTCTCCCTGACCAGTCCAGATTCCAACACATCACCTCTGTCTTGGTTTTATTAACAAGAAACCCGGAGAGCGATCCAAACTCACACATACATTCTTCCACCCTTGGAATAGCTGTCTCTGGGTCACTTGTGTACAGTATTAAATCGTCGCATATAGGGCTATTTTAGAGCTACATTGTTCTGATCTAAATGGGTAGATTGAGTCATCCAGTCTTAGCATCTGGGCTAATGGTTCCACATACAAATTAAACAAAAGAGTTGATATCGGGCACCCCTGCCTAGTTCCTCTCTGGATGTTGAAACTCGCCGTAAGGAAAACATTTAGGAATATTCGAGCAGAGGCACCCTGATAGCAGTTCTGCAGGGTTTGTATAAAGATTGGACCAAACCCCATGGCCCTCAGGACCTCCCATAGATATACCCAGCAAACTCTATCAAAGGCCTTGACCGCGTCGACAGCGACAACGGCCAAGGGTTCTGTCCTCTGGATGGCCAGATCGATATTGCCAATTAGGAGCTGCATTTGTTCCTGGATGTATCTCCCAGCGACGAACCGTTTCTGATCTGGGTGCATTAACTTTGGTGTCAGTTTGGCCAATCTCCCTGATAAAATGCCCATAAAGATCTTATAATCGGCATTCAGCAGGGAAATTGGGCGATAGGCGTCTGCCTTTTTTGGATCCTTGCCAGGTTTTATTATCAAAACTATTATTGCCTCTTTCCATGTATTGGGAAACTTTCCAGTTAAACTATAAATTGAATTAAAGGTATTCCCCAATGCTTCTAAAAGCTCCACCTTGAGGTGTTTATACATTTCGCTCGGGAGTGCATCTGAACCTGCAGCTTTTTTGTTCTTAGATTTATTTATCTGAGCTGCTATCTCCTCCGACGTAAAGGGGGCATCTAAGTTGTTTTTGCTTTCTTTTGAGAGTACGAGGAGCTGTTTATTGCTAAGAAATAACTGAATCGAACTCGGCAGGGGAGCCAGGTCTTCTCTATACAGCTCTGAGACCATCATTGCAGCTTTGTGTTTGACTATCGGGAGGATAGGAGCCGGGTGCTTCCTGCTTTCTCCTGCCCTGGAAGCAGGCAGAAGAGGACCCAGAGGAGGCGGCGGCGACGGTGAGTATTTAAATTTTTAATTCATCCCTCCCCGCAACCCATATTTACATTTTTTAATAATTTTCCACCCTGCTGACCCACCCCCCACCTCCTTCAAATACCAGCCGCCACGGTTAAAGGGTATATTTAGGAAACAGGACCCTGTTGCAGTATCCCCTCACTTTCTGCCTGGTATCTGGTGCAGCTTTGACTGAAACATACATAAAAAGAAGTGTTATTTTTCTTAATTGGTCTCGGATTCATTCTCTGATTGTGTGTTTCATATATTGTCTCTGGGAGTAGAACAAATGCTAATCTATTTAACACAACCACTATCGAAGGTGTAGAAGAGGCAATTGATGCATTTACAATTTGGACTAATTCAATTGAAAGCATACCGATATGGGAGGCGGATGGCGGCACGCATAATCCTTGTAGAATTTGTGGCCTTGTGGCGGACTCACTCAGCCATGTGGTATGCATCTGTAAGAAGTACTTGCGTATTAGGAAATTCAGGTTGCCTCAATCTTTAGAATCTTGAACATTCATACGTGTAATGAGGCATTTGACTGCTACCTAAAGTGAGAATCAACCCAGCTGTCAGCGCAGTTTGTGAAGTTCCTAAAAGCAACTGTTAAGGACCTTAACAATAAATCAGCTGAAATTAAGTAATCTAGGAGGCCCCCCAAATAGTATTTTGTCGCATAGCCTAGCACTTAAAGCGCTTTCATAGCCCCTTAGCATGGGCTTCTACCGTTTTTGGACTATCTGAAGGAGCAGCAGGCTTTGGGCTTTAAGTAAGACTTTCAGATATGCTCTATAGGAAGTTTATGAGTGTCCTGCTGATGTTACTAAATTTAATTAAATGAGTTAGGTGATCAAATAACAAACACCCATAGTCTAGTCCAGCACTTGAAGTACTTTCATGTTAAATTCAGTACTTGATACACTCACATAAGATGTTGGGGCAAGAGAAGGGTTAGCAACCCCAGAGCACAATCACAGTGGTGAGGCCCCATATAGGGGTTGGCGAATGCCTTGAACGTCTTACAATTATGGATCAAATCTCTGGCGAGAAGTCTTAGGTAGTCATATTTGCACAGTTCAGTATTTGATTGCACTTTATTTCCCCCAACGTGCTTATATAATTTTCAGACTGTATTTAAGGGGAGCGTCAGTGTAACGACCAAGGCACTAGATTGGTTAGCCTGTTGAGCTTTGAGATGTATGAGTCTTTGCACATCCCAGCCTCTGAAGAATCCCCTTCCTTAGCATCAGGCCAGATTCTTAGATTGCTCAAGCTGTAATATTTTAGGAGAAGGCTTTTTAATGGAGAGGATATGTTACCTTGGGCACGGCCACCAAAAGATAGAACTTGTTATATGTTTAATGACCACTAGGTTGCTGTGATCTGTGTTACACTGCGGGCTTTCACAGCACAATGTATAATATGATGCAGTGTTCAAATCATGTTTTTTAAATGGATACGTTAGACAAAGGAACCAGTTTAACTTGTTCCTTGACAAATTTGCACTTTACAAGACGCTTTATGTATTTATGCATTTTTGGTGAGTAATTGTAATGATTCTAAATAACTGTACAATTAGTCAATAAAATCAAAATCTATGACGTCCTACTACCAAAGCTAATTTGTTCATTTGCCTTACTTTCATGACCTATGCTGAGTATCCATTATCGACAATCACTTTTCAAAAAGCACTGAAAACATACTTTTTACCATAGCTTTCAATTCATAGTTCTCTCGATTAATACTTTCACCCTGTACTTGGTAAGAAAAATGCTACTTACCAGTATGCATCTGTTCTTGGCATGTAGAGCTGCAGAATTGTACACTTAGCATTAGATCGCCACCTGGTGTTGGGCTCGGATGATTGCATGTTGTTGTCGTCTTGGAAGAAGTCTTTGTAGTCACGAGATAGGTGACTTCTCCCTAGGACGATAGTGCGCATGGGCATCGGCTCCATCCTTAGATTGTTTTTCGCCATGATGGGAAATGATGGAGTTAGTAGAAAGAAGAAAGTATGTCCATGCGTGTATATCTAATTAAGATAAAACTGGAACAGACACAGGTCCCGGGGAGGAGGGAGGACGTGTACAACTCTGCAGCTCTACATGCCTAGAACAGATGCATACTGGTAAGTAGCATTTTCAGTTTGAGGCATATGAGCTGCAGATTGTACACTTAGCATCGATTGTGCAGCAGTGTCTCCCCTTGCGGTGGTCACCTGTGTCTGTTGCAGTAGTTTGAAAGAGAGTTTTAAGGACAGCGTGGCCTACTGCAGCTTGCTGTTTGGCTTGCACATCAACACAAAAGTGTTTAGTGAAGGTGTGTGTTATAGACCATGCTGCTGTCTTGCATATATCTTCTAAGGGAATGTTTCCTAAGAAAGCCATGGAGGCTCCTAGTTTGCGTGTGGAGTGCGCTGTAGGAGGAACTGTTAATGTGCGTTTTGCTTTATGATAGCATATTTGTATAAATTTAACAATCCACCTTGCAATGCCTGATTTTGAAATGGGATTGTCTTTATGTGGTGGAGAGAAGGCTACACTAGTTGCTTTGTTTTGCGAAAGGACTTGGTCCTATCTATGTAATAGAGAAGAGCTCTTTTGACATCTAGTGTGTGTTAAACTCTTTCTGCTACAGAGTCTGGGTTTTAGAAAAACACTGGTAACTCAACTGATTGGTTTAGACAGAAAAGGAGTAATTACTTTAGGAAGGAATTTAGGATTAGTTCTTAGAACCACTTTGTTACGGTGTAATTGTAAGAAAGGTTCTTGTATAGTGAAAGTTTGAAGTTCAGTAACTCTTCTAAGAGAGGTAATAGCAACGAGGAAAGCTGCTTTCCATGTGAGAAATTGTAGTTCACATTTGTGTAAAGGTTCAAAAGGGCGTCCCATGAGCCTTGTAAGAACAATGTTTATGTTCCACCCTGGAGAAGGTGGTAACCTAGGAGGAATAATTCTTGTTAATCCTTCCATAAAATCTTTTATTGCTGGTACTCTAAACGACATATGTTGTCTGTTTTGCAGATATGCGGCAATGGCTGCAAGATGTAAACGTATAGATGAGGAGCTACCAGAATCAGTTTGAGAGACTGTTGTCTGAGCTTGCGAATCACTAGTGGTATTAGTGGGGTTGTCGGAAAAGCGTACGCAAATATGCCATCCATATCCCATTGCCCTTGGAAAACGGGTGTGGAAACTTGTCGGCGAAGGTTGGGCATTTTGTGTTTTCGTGTCTGGCAAACAGGTCTATGTCTGGATGACCCCACATGTGAAAGAATGGTTGAAGAACTTGCAGATTTAGTTCCCATTCGTGAATCTGTTAGGTCTGTCGACTTAACAGATCGGCTATCTGATTGTGAACTCCTGGAAGGTGTTCTGCAAGCAGATATATCTTTAGTGGAATGGCCCATCTCCAAATGTTTTGTGCGAGCTGGGACAGTTGCAGGGAATGTGTGCCTCCTTGTTTCTATATGTAGCACATGGCTGTCATGTTGTCCATCCGGATTAAGACAGCTTTGTTTTGTATGTGTACTTGGAAGGGCTTTAGTGCCAGGAAAATCACCAGCAACTCTAGGTGGTTGATGTGAAGCACTTTTTGTTGGCAGTCCATCTTCCCTGAATTGTGTGGTGGAGCAGATGTGCTCCCCATCCTGTCAGGGATGAATCTGTTGTCAGTAGTATTTGTGGAACAGGCTAGAGGAACGGCCGCCCTCTTGACAAGTTTTTGGTGTTCCACCACTGCAGAGAGCGATGTGTGCAGCTGTCCACCAACACCAGGTCTGTTAGTTTTCCTTGTGCCTGATTCCACTGATGTGCTAGACATTCCTGCAATGGACGCATTTGCAGTCTTGCATATGGTACAATACAAATGCAAGATGCCATCATGCCTATTAGTTGTATGAACACTCTGGATGGGAGAGAGTGTTGGTTTTGAAACCTTGTGACTAAGGCTTGAATGCTCTGTATCCTGGCTGAACTGGGATAAGCTAGAGCTGTATTGGTGTTTATGGTAGCCCCTAGGTATTGATGTACATGAGAGGGCTGTAGATGTGACTTGGTGTGGTTTATTGTAAACCTCCAGTTGTGCAGTTTCTGAATTCTGTGAGATGTGTGTTGAACACACTGGTTGAATGACTTGGCCTTTATGAGCCAATCGTCTACCTATGGGAAGACATGGATATGTTGTCTTCTGAGATGTGCTGCTACTACTGCTAAGCACTTTGTGAACACTCTTGGTGCTGTTGTTACCCCAAATGGAAGGACTTGAATTGATAGTGTTGTCCTTCCAGCACAAACCTGAGATACTTCCTGTGAGAAGAATGTATGGGAATGTGAAAGTAGGCGTCTTTGAGGTCTAGTGTAGTGAGGAAATCGCCTTGTTGCAATAAACAGGAGCACTTGTAAAGTGATCATGTGAAAAGGATCTGAGTGTATATACAGATTGAGAGGCCTCAAATCTAGAATTGGTCTTACTGTCCCATCCTTTTTGGGTAATAGGAAGTAGAGTAAATAGACCCCTGTTCCTTGATGTTGCAATGGAACTAGCTCTATTGCATCTTTTTGTAGTAATGAGAGTACCTCTTGTTGGAGCAGCGTTAGATGTTCTGTGGACATCGTACGCTGTCTGGGTGGCATATTTGGAGGGGTAGCTGTAAGCTCTAGGATACTGGATAATCTGTCTTACCCACTTACAGGAGTGGAATGCTGTTGGGGGAGCTGAAGGAAGTCACTGTTTAGTGGTGGAAGAGGATCGATTGTTGTTGTTACCTCGACCCCTTCCCTTATTGGTATAACCTCTGTAGCCCTCTCTAAAGTATCCTTTATTAGAGGATGCTTGTGTATTAGTTTTAAAGGAAGCTGAATTGTCTGCTTCAGCTTGTTTGGAGCCTCCTCTGTAAAAGGAGCAACAAAAGGAGCATCTTGCTTGGGTGGACTGCAAAGCTCCCATAGACTTGCTGTCTCAGTATCTTTTTTCATTTTTTCAAGAGCGGTGTCTACTTCTGGACCAAACAACTGGTTTTGGTTTATTGGTTGATTTAAGATAGTAGTCTGTACCTCTTGCTTAAATCCTGAAATGCGAAGCCATGCGTGAGATCTAAGAAGGACACTGGTGTTTATTGCCCTGGATGCAGTGTCTGCTACATCTAGTGCGCATTTAATGGAGGCATTAGATACAAGCTTACCCTCTTGTATGAGTTCATCTGCTTGTGCCTTATACTTTATCAGGAGGTGGTGCTTCTCCTGATGTTTGTGAATTTGCTCTTTTCCTAGCGTTTGAAACTACTAGGGAGTCTAAGGGTAGCTGCCCCTTAATGTAAGCAGGATCCCCAGGAGCTAGTCTGTACTTTTTTTTCTATACTTCGGTTTATGATTCTAGCCCGTACAGGATCTTTAAACACTTCTGGGGCATGTTTAATAACTCCTTTAATCATTGGCAGTATTTGCACAGATTTGTGGGAATGTATAAAAGTGGCTAGTAAAAAGTCCTCTTCTGCCTCATCTGAATGTATGGTGACATTTGTGGAGGAGTGTGGCTCAATGATGCAGAGTTCTGGCCAGGGACCAGGGTTCGATTCCCGCCTCGGCGGGGTCTCGGGCTCAATTTCTTCAGACATGTTAATTCTCGCCTCGGTGCCTATTCTAATCACGGGCCCCACACTGCAACTCTGGACAATAGCTTGAGTAGCCTCCACACCAGCCCCAACAGCGCTAAGGATGCCTGGCTTCACCCTGGGGGTGCCCAGGAGTGGACACTTCACAGGGAAAGCCAGGAGGGGTTCCACAGCGGTATGAGTATCAGCGCCAGGAAGCCGAATAGGCGGCACCGCAAGGTGACCGTCTGGTGACAGTGCGCTCTATAAGTACCATGACGTTTACATTTTTTACATTTAGATGGAAGCCCTATTAATCAAGTGTCCAAACCCAATATTGTCTTTTGGAGGAGAAGGTGTATATGGATATATATATGTGGGTCAAGAATATCTGGTATAGGTGGGCGGAGCTAGCCGGCGTCAATGGTGGACGCGTAAGAGCGAAGCTCCGAGCCAGCGCCAGCAATTATCCGGCATAAATCCTTATACAGCGGTGATAACTCGGCGAGTCCGGCAGGAATCGCCACCTCTGCCCCTAACCGACCTCCGGCTGAAGTTTGGGCGAGAGGCGTACATCAGAACCCTCATTTTGCCCGTCCCTGCAGAAGGCGCCAGACCAGGCCTGGATCCCCGGCCTTTCCTGGACGACGGGACCGAGAGACGTCACCCGACGTGCGGCGGCGCTGAGCGGGAGTCTCGGGGTCAGCCGGTGCCCGGCGGGGGCTGACCTTCCAACTGCCACATACTCCTGGAACACGCACCGGAGGTACACTAACGGACATTGGAGGCGACGGGAGCAGCGGGGGAGGCGGTACAGGGGTGTAGCGCGTCGATTGGGGGGAGTGAGGCTCGGGGTGCATTGAGACCCCCCCCCCCCCATAAGAGGCGAGCTTCAACACTGCCCTGAGCCGTACCGGAGGGACAGGAGGGTGGACAACCGGCTGCAGCGATCAAGGCCTACGGACACACGTGGCTCCAGCGCACCCTGTTGGGACACTCGCGCAGCATAGCCTGGCCCACTGAACCCCTGAAACGGCCCGCGACCAGCGAGGGGGCACACACAGCGCCCTAGTATCCAGTGGTGCCTTCATCCACGTGGAGCCCAGCCTTCCCTGACGATACAACTATGGGCAAGGGGGACAGGACGCAGACGAAACTGTCCTTCGACCAACGACGCCATAAGGAGCCGGAACAACCGATTGCCCAGTCTCCAGGCGCGGCTGCCGACCCGGGTGCCTCACTATGTGCGGAGATAAAGGGAATGCTCACCACTATGGAGAAGGGCCTGCAGGAGGGCATGTCGGCCATTGGCAACAAGATAGACGCGTTGGCATATCGAATGGACCGAATGACGGAAAGGGTAGACAAGCATGCGGAGAGGCTGGACATGGCGGAGCGCCGATTGACTGAGGAGGAGGAGGCGCAGACAGAATGGGATGCCGACCGTAAACAGTTTGGAAGACTCCTGCAGGTGATCCAGGAGAAGTCGGAGGACTTGGAGGCACGCTCGCGGCGCTCCAACATCCGCGTAACGGGTGTGGCCGAATCGACCCAAACGGGCAAGATGGAACTGTTCGTCGAGAAGCTACTGAAGACACTACTGGGGGACGACACCTTTTCTCCAATGTTTGTGGTTGAACGCGCCCACCGCACCCTCGGACCAAGGCCTCCCCCGGGCGCCAATCCCAGGCCGATCATAGCCAAGTTGTTAAATTACAGGGACGCAGCCCTTCGAGTTGCCCGTGAGAAGGGGAAACTACAGTACGAGGGAATGGACATATCGCTATACCCTGATTTCACCTCGAAAGTGCAGGAGGAGAGACGGAGATTTGTCCTGTACAAACAACAACTTAGAGACCTTGGCTTGGACTACGCCATGTTGTACCCAGCGAGGCTGCGCATCAACAGGCAGGGACATTCGCACTTTTTTACCGACCCCAAAAAACTGCAAAAATCTCTGAAGGTGTGGATGAGAGAGAACCGGGAAAGCCCGGAGGCGCGTACGGCGGAACGGTCCGGGACTGAGGACCTGGAGGAACAGGACTAAGGAGAAGGGGGATATCCAAGGCACAGCGTGGAGACTCTACTGCTTGCGCACCCCCGGAACCCCCCTCTTGGGGAAATGAACGATGCCCACATGGAGCAACCTCCCGCAGTTCCTGAACTATTGTACGCTGTACTGTTGGTGAGATCTGCAAGTTTTGACTTGATACCACTGTGGGGTTGCGCTTACACTACTATAGTTACCCAGGGCAGGAAGGGGCACCCATGTGCACAACGCAAGGGAGAATGGTGAGGTTGGGGGTTGGGGGGGAGAGGGGGTGAGGACCCAGACCTGTTGGTAGAACACTGTGCTTACCGATCACTGCGAATCTCACCCAACTGGGCGCTGGCGAAGGGGCAGGCTATGGACACTGTACGGAAGTCCCGGTAGGAAAGGGGACGACAAAAG
This sequence comes from Lissotriton vulgaris, assembly GCF_964263255.1. Classification (NCBI taxonomy): domain Eukaryota; kingdom Metazoa; phylum Chordata; class Amphibia; order Caudata; family Salamandridae; genus Lissotriton; species Lissotriton vulgaris. The sequence goes on from NC_141685.1 coordinate 446,901,899, forward strand.
GCCTTAGTAGGCTGCCCTAGCGCTTTTAGCTGTTACAGCTCGGATCAAGCCTGTTTTGGGACTTGTTGCATGGGTTTGACAGTGGGTGGGGGGGAGGGACACTGGGGACTCGGTCACACCAGGTTGGGGTTGGTTGACTGTGGGAGGCGGGGGGAAGCGGAAGTTCTGGGACCAGGTATGTTCGGGGGGGGGGTTCATAGTGTGATCTACAATGTGGCGTCCCACAGCGGTGCTTAGCTGTTACTGCAAACGATGGTTGGCAATACATATACTTGAAATGTGCATGATTTATTGCTACACTGTGAATGGCTGATACACCACACGAGGATTTACTGAGTGACACGGAGACCTTCAAGACTCTTACGTGGAAAGTGAGGGGATTGAACGACTATCGTAAACTCCGCAAGGTTTTGCACTACCTCCAAAGACATCACATAGACCTGGCCCTGCTGCAAGAAACGCACTTACCCAACACCAGTAAGATGCTTACACATAGGGGGCTCCAGGGTAACTCCAATTATGCAGGCTTCACCTCACACGCAAGGGGTGTCCTAACGTGGGTCAATCCAAAATCCAAATTGTCCCTCACACTATTGAGAGCTGATCCGGAAGGAAGGTTTGTGATAAGCAAATGTACAGGCAAGGGGCATAACCTGCTGGTCATGAATGTATACAGCCCGAATTACGACGCCCCGGACTTTTACTCGGCAGTGGCAGGACATAGTACTGAATGGTCCTCAGATAGAATGCTGTGGGGGGGGAGACTTTAACTTCATTTTTAGTCCGGAGCTGGATAGATCGGCGGGCCCGCCCCGTCGCCCGGCAGCAGCAGCACAGCAAATGCAAGCGGAAATGGTGAGACTGGGACTGGTGGATGTCTGGAGGGAAAGACACCGTGATAGAGGGGGGTACACGCACTACTCTGCGTACCACAATACACACACCAGGATCGACTATTGGTTGTCCACACTCCCACTACTGGCGACGGTGAGGGACTGCAGGGTGCTCCCCCGCACACTATCGGACCACTCCCCTATATTGCTGGTGCTTAACACCCCCAAGCAGAGGATACCCCCGTTCACGTGGCGCTTCCCACCATATTCACTGCAAGATGAGACGTTTAGGGCTGAACTAGGGGAAGACATAGATGGGTTTTTCGCCACTAATCTGGGCTCAGTGGACAGCTTTGGGACAGTATGGGAGACGTTTAAGGTCTATGTCAGGGGGGTGGTCATGGCTAAACGTTCCAGTGTCCTGAAAGCCATTAGACACAGACTGACATACCTTGAGGGGCAAATAGCAGAGTGTGAAAGGCAACAACTGACGGGCCCAACCCCCTCTGGAGATGGGACCCTGCAGGACCTTCTGAAAGAGTTCCACGAGGAGGCAAACAGAGAAGTTCGACATCTAGGAAAGTATGCGACGGCCCGCGCTTATGGTGAGGGAGACCGGCCGGGCTCACTCCTAGCCAGGATAATGAAGGGAGCCAGGCGAAGACAGGTAGTCACAGAATTGCAGTCGGCAGGGGGGGCGGAGCTCACAGCGGAGGAGGACATTCTCGCGGAATTCAAGGGGTTTTATGCGGCGCTATACACAAACAAGATTTCAGGGGTAGAGGACCAAATTGACAACTACTTAAGCTATATAAAGATGCCGTTCCTCGAGAACTGGTAGAGGGAATTCTCCGTGAGGAGATATCGGACCCGCTGGACGGCATGAGATCTGAAAGTGCCCCCGGGATTGACGGTTTAACTGTGACCTTCTACAAGGCGTACAAAGACAAGCTATTGCCCTACCTCTCCACCCTCTTTGACGAAATCTGTGAGGCGGGCGCCATGCCGCCCTCTATGAGAGAGGCACTTATTGTAACGATATTGGAACCAGGCAAACCGCGTGACCTTCCAGGCTCATACCGCCCCCTGTCACTCCTCAACGTAGATGCCAAGCTATATGCTCAGGTGCTGGCGACTAGGTTAGCACTTGTGGCCCCGGAGTTAGTGGCCCCAGAGCAAGCGGGTTTTATTCCAGCTAGAAATCTCACATACAACATCCGCACAGTGATGGGAACCATGCAGCATACCAAGCATGACGCTAAGGCCGTCGCAGTCTTCCTAGACATGGAGAAGGCGTTCGACTCCGTAGAGTGGGCATTCATGCGCAAAGTCCTTAAGAAATTGGGACTGGGAGATCTATTCCTCCAACTCCTTGGCGCGCTGTACCATAAGCCCACGGCGCGAGTTAGATTGGACGATGCAGTCTCGGAGCCGTTTGCCATTCGCAGAGGCACCACACAGGGATGCGCCCTCTCGCCGCTACTTTACGCATTGGTGGCGGAACCTCTGGCCTGCGCGATTCGGGAGTATCACTCTTATGAGGCTATCAACTACCCCACATACAAGATTGGTATATCCACATACGCGGACGACACCCTGCTATACGTCAGAGATCCGGTGAATAATCTCTCATCGGTTCTGCGGGAGGTTGTACGTTTTGGAGCACTCTCGGGCTGAAAGTCAACTGGTCCAAGTCAGTGGCGTTTCCCCTGACCCCTGTCACTGAACATTTCGAGATGGAATACCCGCTCCAATGGTCCACAGAACCGATAAGGTATGTGGGCATAATGCTACACACGGATCCCGAAATTATGCTGAGGGAAAATTACGGAGTTGCCTGCAGCAAACTCGCAGATGACGTTGAACTCTGGATTAAGCTCCCTCTGTCTTGATGGGACGAATCGCTCTGATGAAAATGGTTGTCCTACCGAGATTTCTGTTCCTCTTTAACAATCTCCCGATTGTCCTCTCTAAAGCCTTCTTCACAACCATTGACAAACTTCTCGTAAGACTGGCCTGGGCTGGAAAGCAACCCAGAGTACAGTGGAAGGTTCTTAAACTGCCGTACGAGCAAGGGGGACTGGCTGCGCCCGACCTGGAGCGCTATTATAGGATTGCGCAGGCCTCACACCTTCACACTTGGATACACGGTAAACAGGACACTCCGCATGTGATCCTGGAGAAGCTGTTCGCAGACCCAACCCCGCTCCCGGCGACTATCTGTGGCCCCAAGGACCGTAGGGTAGGAACACTGGACTCCCTCCTATCTACTAACCATGCCTGGCACTCTATACTACAGAGGCAAAATAAAGAGCTGATGTACGCACCCAATATGCCGGTGCATTGGGCGCGGTGGCTCCCCACCTTGGCGGAACCAGGAGTACACAGAGCCCTCAGCGACCTGGGCGCTCGCACTCTGGGAGACCTATTCGAGCATGGGAAGGTAAGGACATGGGACCAGCTGACGCGGGGGAGAGAGCGTCCCTCGATGCTTCAGCGCTTTCAGTATCATAGGGTCCGAAGTGCCCTTCTAGACCTACTAGGCCCTGACATGGAGGAACCCCCCGCAGTGCCGGAACTGGTATATGTCATAGACACCGAGGCACCGCAGAAGCTGATCTCTAAGCTGTATAAGATAGGGCATGAACATACGGCACTACAGTACACGAGGGCGCGCTTGGCCTGGCAAACTGACTTGGACACCCAAATAGACGACAGTATGTGGGCATACTGCTGTGCGGCCTCCAGGCGGATTTCGCTGAATGGGCGGCACCGTTTGATCCACTTTACATTTTTACAGCGAGTGTATCATACGCCGGAAAGGCTGCACAGGTATGGTCTCCGTGACACGCCAGGCTGTGAGAGATGCCGTGCACCGGTCGCGGACTTCCTACATTTAGCGTGGTTGTGCCCGGGGGTTCAGAGATACTGGTGCAAGATATTTGCTGAAATGAGCATTATGGTGGAAATGGAACTGGCCATGGATCCAGCCCTAGCCTTGGTAGGCTATGCAAGGAAGGTGCCCGGGCCTGTGAGGAAGATGGTAAGCATGGGCATGCTCCTTGCCAAACGAGTAGTGGCGTTATGTTGGATGAGGGGCCCCCTGCCGACACTGAAACGATGGTCTAACGACATGACGTTCTGTAATACTCAAGCGGAGCTCTACAGTGAGTTGCTACCGCCCCGAAGTAGACCCAAGAACCTCTGGGGGTTATACCAGACCTACTTAACTTCTAGGGTAGACGAAGAAGACCTTGCTGAGGGGGAGGGGGAAGTACAGGGGCGCGACCCGCACCTGGATCCTGGGTGAGCCAGCCAGAGTAGTCCCTTGCACGGCAGCGCGGTTTAGACCCGTGGGAGTTGCAACATCCTTGGGAGAGTGTAGACATAGGAGTAGTCCCCTGCAGCCATAGGTTGTAGCACGTAGCACATGCATCAGCGCGCCACAAACTCATACGCTATCACACGTGAGGAGCACACAATGGGGAATAGTTGGGGGGAAGCGGGGTACTAGGGGCGGGGGGTAGGTTGGGAGAAAATGTTTAAAAATTTGATAGATTCGTCTATATATACACAGTGCACATCACACTGTCGATAGTATCAGCTTGCCAGAAAGGTCCCGACTCATTTGCTTGACATGATGTTTGATTTTTCCTCTTTATGTTATGCCTATGAGTCACTGATAAGAGAATTTGGACTACTGCCGGCCCGAGAAGGGATGTAGGCGAATGGCTGATTGCGCTCTGTAATGTGCTGTTTTGCGATAAATAAATAAATAAAAAAAATAAAAAAAATAAAGAATATCTGGTATATTCTGTGGGTTTGGTAGCTTCCAGTCTGGTGAACCTGCTGGGTAGGGAAAAGGGTCATCTGGGTCTTTCCCTCCCCCCATGCTATACTGATCATCATCAGCATCCCGAGGAGGTGTATGTTGTGGAGAATGAAAAGGAGAATTTTGAGGTGAAATGTTTAAAGGGAGAGCAGGAGAGGGAGATACAGGAGAAGAAGGGTGCATAGGAGATGTGGCAGAGTCCTTCTTCTTGACAGGCACTGGAGGTGTAGGTGCTGTATCGGACTTCCTCTTCCTGTGTGGTATGGTGGAAACATGTCCTATTTCTGGGTCTATGTATATCCTATTTTGCAAAGGATCATGTCCAAAAAGCTCTTCTTCTTCAGAAATAGCTTTTGGCGCCAATTTTTTCGGCTCCGGGGCTGGTTTCTGCTTGTCTTTAGCTTTAGGAGTGGTTGTATAGTCCTGTGGCATACTTTTCGGCACCAAAGGTATTGTTTTCGGAGTCGAGGCCTGGTTCGAGTGCTTGGAGGCATCGGAAACAGGTTTTGTGGGTTTCGGCACCGAAGATTTTGGGGTGGAAGCAGGTTTCATTGGTTTCGGTGCCGTATTGTCTTTAGGAGTCGACGGTTTCTGGGTCTTTTTCGGAACCGGGACTTCTTTCGGTTTTGGTGTCGAGGGAGCTGGTCGTATTGGCACGTGTGGTTTGCTCGGTATGGAGCTACCGGAAGGCTTTAATATTTTCTTCGGAGCCGAGGTCGATGGCGGGGTTTTCGACGCAATGTCTCGGACTCGACTGGGCCCCGAAGACGGAGTTTTGACCTTAGCCTTTGGTTTAGGTGTTGGGGCTGGGGTAGGGGCAGTCGTACTCACGAGTTGACCTGATGGTATGGAGTCATCGGAGTCGTCTGCCTCAGATACGATCTGGAGATCATCGGAATCTTCCTCGGGGACACATGGACCTTCGTCGAAGATATCCACCGGTTCCGGAGCTGATCTCTGCATGTCGCGTCGACGGGCCCTCCGATCTAGAATGGTCTTCTTGGATCGAAAGGACGCACAAGCTGTGCAGCTCGACTCGTCGTGTTCGGGTGATAAACACAGGTTACACACCTCGTGATGGCTGCTGTGTGAAAATTTTGCTCCACACCCGGGGCATCTTTTGAATAGTGTCCTTTCCATGAGGTGTACTCATGGAATCGAAGTGATGAGGTTGAGTCTATGTATATTGAAGTTAAAGTTTGTTTTTAGAAAGTTTTGCAAGTCGAAATCTTTGAAAAGTAGATTTTCGAACCGGAGCGGAAAAGTTGCATCTGAACCCAGTGGCGGAAAAAAACAATCTAAGGATGGAGCCGATGCCCATGCGCACTATCGTCCAAGGGAGGAGTCACCTATCTTGTGACTACAAAGACTTCTTCCAAGACGACAACATGCAATCATCCGAGCCCAACACCAGGTGGCGATCTAATGCTAAGTGTACAATCTGCAACTCATATGCCTCGAACACTTCTTTTTCTAAAGCCAGGTTACCGTTATTTGGTAGAAGAGTACTTCAGTAGTGAAGCCTGTCAAACATAACTGACCACACAGAATTGTGTACCTGCAGAACTGTTAATTAGGCCTAGAAGCTTCATGAGCTGAATTAGTTAGTGTCACTCAGGAGGGGACCCAAAAGTAAAAGATGAGTTTCCTTCAACAGATTTCCCTGTGTACATGCCAATCCAATGCTATTTTGTAGTGAAAGTTGTAAGTCGAAGAATCCCCTGTCTAAATCTGATGTATAGCGACATAGGTAAGGAAGGCTTGCCCAATAGAAGTAATATTCTAAGGACCAAATATTGCAAGATCAATGCTGACTGGCCATGCATTTCATCTGGATGGCCTTCATTACATCTCCAAATCATCCATTTATGGTAATTATTGAAAACTTGTTTTCTTAAGCAAGGGGAGAGAAGAGCTTGATACATTGCTATGCTGTTGAGCTAGAAGTGTAAACACAGAGTAAAATGTGGTCATGCAAATTCATGATAAACTGGTGTGCCCTTTTCACAAATGGCTAGTGTTTCTTTTCCATGGCTGCTAGTATGTGATGTCTGACCTCCCATGTGCTTTTGGGTGAGTCGGTAGTGAATGTTCATGTTGATCGAATGTCAAAAAGGTGTGAAAGTTTGTGTGAGAGAGTTGCCTATGGCAGTGGTGCTTTTGATTGTTATTATTATGACATACTGTGACATAATTTTCCTCTTTTGTGAGAATTTCGGATTTGCTTCATGGATATGTGTGCTGTGTTACAGTTGTTACAAGTGCATATTGTGTCTAGTCACATACTTTATTTATATCTGCCTTTGTTTAGACTCCATCTGTGCTCCACATTTGTGTTGGTGTGAGCAAGTTATACAAGCAGTATGTTGGCAAGAACTGGGTTTGACAGAGATGGGTTGTAACCATGATGGACAACCTACGCGACCCACTGGTCTGAGGAAACCACATGCCAGGTGGGCAGGTAAAAGTGTATTCTACCTATCACTGGTTACAGATGACTCACAAAGGGGGAAATCAAAGCAAACTGGTAGTGGCAGGGGAAGATGAAAATGAGGATTGGCCGTGTTGTTCGTGGCACTGTGTTCTGCGGCCACCATGCAACAAGATTAACCTCTAATGTTCAGTATTGTTCATAGTAGTGGTAGGTCTTCGAGAACAAGTCACAGGAAGTAAGCAATATAAGGGATATCTTCATAGTGTCTCAAAGAGGATTCTACCTTGTCTTTAAACAACCTGGAGCCAACAAAAAGGATGTGAATGAGGGAAACATGCACATCCCGGAGAAATCAAGGCACGATGATGGATCACCTCATCATAGGTGGCCTACAGTCTGATGTCCTGCCCGACCCATAAAATGTAGTTGGCTGGGTCCTGCCCATCATGAAATATTTGAGTGAAGGCCCTTCTTAACTCCTTCATGGAAGGTAGCCAAGATCTCTCTTGTCATATTCCAGAAGGCCTGAGTGTATCAGCCCAACTCGAAAACTGTATCTAGAGATCGCATTGCCAACCTGGCATAGAAAACCATCTTGCCAATCGCACTTGCATTCGCTATTAGGACAGCAAGGTAGACATTCAGGTTTCGTTTTTTTGCTGAAGCAAGCACTACAGAACTTTCCCGTGTTTGGTTCTGAGTTGAGAAAGATTGGTCACCCAGTGCAGGCTGGTGACCTGAGCAAAGCCTTCAACCTTGCCGAAGTGCATTAAGGCTTTATTGAAAGATAGTAAAGGTTCTGAAGTTGAAGGGCTAAGATGCAAAATATCTGTAAGCAGATTAGCTTTAGCAACTGCAGTTCCACCACCTTTGCTGCCCTACATACAACTATAGCAAAGGAATCATTTTCCTGTGGGTATACATAGTCCAATTCCATTTCTGGTGATGTGTCAAGGCCAACATTTTGCAGGTCTATACACACTTCATCATCAGGATTCTGAGGAAGAAACAAACTGTTGACCTCCTCCTTATCAAGTCTAACATCCTGAAAGTACTGCATTGCATCCGAGCTGAAGAAGGCCTCAAGGCATCGAATATACAGGTGAAGAGGCAGTGACTGTGCCTTATTAATCTCATAATGAGACACTGGGATTGAGCTAATAATTGGCTCCAGAACCAAGAACAGCATTGGAGTCTGATCCAAAACTGGCACCTCTGGAGTGGGAGACTTGTGCCGACCTGGCAATAACCAGGAGTGGAGGCTGTGATTAGGTGGAGGTCAAATGGGGTTAGTGCTGGGGATAGTCCTGCAGATAGATGTTCAAATGGCAGACCCAGTAAATCCATGGGGTCCGACGGCACTCCAGAGGGACCTAGGGTCACACGGAATAGCTGCATCACTTCTCCCCATAAACTTTCTACCTGCTGAGGTGTTGAGAATGGCCCAGGAAAATCATGGTTTTTCAGATGTGCAATGGGGTAGGAGTCAGACAACCTGTAAGTAATCAGGCCTTTCAAACGCCAACTGCAAGATCTCTCCATTGAGCAGGAGCGATGGCTGAGGAATCGCTTCTGGATTTTTTGCCTTTGTGCTGCGATTTGTTCATAGATATTATTGTTATGCTTACCTCAGTAGAGAGACCTGGAGTGGAAATGGGAGAATGATTTGGACATTACTAGCCTTATTTCTTGTGCTCACCAATGTACACATTCGCCTTCAGCTCCCTGATGGTTTTCGGATGAATAAAGGAACATCTGTTGCACAATTGAAATATGTTTGGATCCAAGACACCAAAGACAGATGTCATGCGGTCTGTGACCAATATTTTCATTCTGCAGTTGGAGCATGGTTTGGAGTCTGTAGTCGTGAGAGGACACATTCCTTGCACACTGTTACTGAAAAAACAAGTTTTTTGTGTCGTGAATAACCAACATATTTTGGGAGTAGTGCTCCATCCATACAGAAAGATATACGGCGGAGCCAATATACAGCTCCCTGCTGGCACTTCATCTGATTGGACAACGCCACCATGGAGTGCGATGGTGCCACATTTCGGTGCGCGGTTGCAATTGCTGAAAAGATTTCTGAACCCAGTTTGGTGTATGAGGGAGAATTCAAAAGGTGCGGAATCAGCAGTTAGAAGGTGTCACTAGAATTACTGCTGTGCACACCTGTGTGACAGTGCTTTTAGCAGAGGACTTGCAACTGTGACGCTTATATGGCCTAATTTTGAGCAGCATTTACCAGTATAATGGTGCGCGGTTGAAACCACATCTTTTTTACTGGTCCTAAAGTGGATGGCCAGTCGGTTTTGAAAGAGAGCAACCCATACTTCACTCTATAATATGTTAGCACAGGAAGCCTACCAGAGCCTCCATTTCTTAAAGCTGCAATTAAAGATACTATCAAAATAAAAAAATAATGACTATTATTTTACACATCATCAAAACTCCAGTAGCTTATAAAAGGGATGCCACCAATTGACATTACTGCTATTTAAGGCTATGGCAACAAATGATGATACTGTTGCCCAAGGTAACAGCACTCAATTTATCAATTTATACATCACACCTGCCAGAAAACACACCTGATATATTTCAGCAAAAACACATTAAGTTATTAAGCCATTTTACCAACATACATACAGAATCTATCTGCAATATAAGGTTGCAAGAGGACACATTAGTGCATCTCATCTGTTGGTAGGACAGAAAATATCAAGTTCAATAATCCTTGTTTATGTTAGAAGCCAAGAATATCTTGTAGCAAGCATATCAACTACTTGGCCTTACCTGAAAAATGATGTTCTATTGAATTTCAATGCTTAGAACAATTCACATTTATGAGTATGTGCAGGTGCACTGCAGAATATTAGAATTATATGTCAGTGAACCTGTGTAAGCAATGTTAACTGATGACTTATTTTAGAGCTGAATGAGAAGTTTGCTACTTGGTGCGTAAAACACTGGTTCACAGCGTAGTAGGCATGTATATATATAGTGCAGCTGTGTAGGCAATGATGGTACAAAATAGTCAAGTCCACATCAGCTTATGGGTATTATGCTAAATGTCACTATATTGTGTCCAAGATTTTTCACTTACTGTGTGTGGTCCTGGTAATATATTGGTATGTTAGATAACTTAATTATCCAGCAAGAGCACCTCCAGTACTAAATGGGGACCCATGGTCCTGGTTAGTTGTGCCTTGCCCTAATTTGACCCCTCAGAGTTGATTCACAGCAACCTCCACATGAAATAACAGACTCCGTCTAATGATTTACCTGGCCTAACAAGGTGCATGAGGGCATTGTACAAACGATCTCAAAAAGTGGGTGATATATTAAAAGGAGACACACTGTATGGGAGCATACATTATGTCAATCTCAATATAGGTGCTCTCAAAATAGTAAATATTACTGCCACTAAAGAAAAGGAATATTTTCATCAGATTTAATTTTTTATATGCTTACATTAAAGAAGTAAGCTCTATGCACCATATCTGAATATTTGTCAATCAAATTCTAAAGAAAAATTATTTCTTTCTCAACCAGCCACAAAAAAATGTAATCCCATATCCCAACTTTCTTCACTGTGTAGCATGATATTTAGGAGTCCAGAGAAGATACAGAAGTTGTGACATTCTGAGAACCATGTACAAGTGTGCAGCAATAGTTTGCGTGTTTAAAATGATGATGATGATGAACAACTAACCAGAAATATAGTAGCCCTGTGCCCCAAAGGACATCATTTTACAATGGCCTTGATGTTGCACATTGTAAAACCCAAAAGCAGAGAAAGATAAAACAACTATTAAAATTATTTTTCTGCCTATTATCATTCCACCAAATAATAGGACGTGGGTGGAAGACAGAGGCATGACCGTGAAGTTACCATCATATAACTGTTACACAAGATATCAGCTGCCATTAGCTTATGAAGGGCTTACAATTGTTACTCTGCATGGTAAATACCTGGCAAATTATCACTTACACAAAAAATAAGCTATGCCAGCTATGCATGAAATTTATACCAGATGGAAAAATAGACACACCTTTCTGTCGATGCAAAAAAGATCTCTTTCCCACATATAGGAAGATGTGATATAATCAAAAATGTCTTTATTATTTCACATTTTTGATTCGGATACTTAAACCCAGCATAAAATCTTGAAAAGTACAAATTACTTCATCTGGCACAGCTTTTTGAGTAAGGATTTTGGGAGTTGTTACCGGAAAAACAAAAAGTTCACAAAATAGGAACTTACCACAACAGACATAAGTAAAAGTGGGGAGGAGGGTCAGCAACCAGGGCAATAGAGGAAAAAACAGAAAGTGTTTTTATTAGGGACATCTAAAAACAAATAAGTAGCAATCAGCAGGTACAACATGTGAGCACCAACTGATGTATTTACAAAAAGGACAAACCAAGGTTTCCATGCAATAAAGTGGAATGCTGAAAGGCAAAGTTCAGGAAGGGAATGCAAACAAACACACACAATGAAGGGTAAGAGATGGGCGTGTTTTACCATGCAATGAAACATGACTAATAGTGTTAAGAGTTTGATCAGTAAACAAGCTTGCAATTCAGGGGTCGATTTATCATCAGATTGGTCAAATGGATGCTCTTAGGCTTCATTTGTCTATTTTTTTATCGAATTTCGCTAATTTGATGACATTGTAGCGCACAAATTTCACCTTTCTGTTGACCAGGATTCCTGACTGAAGCCCCATGACAATGAAGTGACATGCACCTTATCACATCTTACATACAATAAGCTACGTAGATATTTCAGAAAAGTAATTGTTGATCAATTCAGCATAATTTAAAGGGTAGTAAGACTGTTTTCCATGATAAAAGCATTGCTTCTAAGAAGAAAATAATCGTTAATTTCAATGATTTTGGGCTGCATGACCAAAAGAAATAATTTGCTCAACTTTTGAGAAAATAAGAGATCTTCAGAGATGTCAAGGGCAGTACTGCTGCAATGTAAATGGCAGGCATAAGGTGCACATTTTCCAGAAACATTCATAAATTTGTCAACCAAGAGCTATTTTTTTCAGTGATTAATAAGAATAGATATGTATAAAGGGGTGAGCACATTTCATCAGTTCTCTACAAAATCTTTTCAGGCTCACACTGTGCTCAAAATGAATCAGCCTTACGTCTAAATAAATGTAATGGCTACTGTGTAGGTTCTCTTGCATATACCTTATTATAACATCTTACTGAAACTGAAATATTTAGGCCAAGCTTGCACGCCAATATGTAAAACAAAACAATTATACAGTACTGTGCAAGTTGAGCCATGTTTATATGTACGAGGTAAAGTTTTGTCTCGCTCCAGCAAAATCTTCCTAGAAAATACTACACATAAAACCTTGAGGTCTCAGAGAAAGTGAATATGTGAACAAAACAGCACCTTCAATTTCAGCTTTAACACCTTTGAGCATTATAATTTAAATCGAACCCTGTGTTTCAGGTGAAAATATGATATCAAGAGATGGTTTTATTTAATGCTGATGAATAGAAAACAAAGTAAAAAAATTAAGAACATACTTAGTGAAGTGATGATAAAGTGGCACATTCACAAAAAGCCACATTAGTGTAATATGTGACGGTCTCCATGCACTACTCGAGATATCTTCCAAACGAACGTACAAAAGACCATGTCTTTTCTTTGGTTAATGAATTCACTTTACAGCAAACAGCAACATAATCCCACCACTAGCACATGTGGGTCAAGCATCAGAATGATGAATCCAATCAATGTATTAGTGTGTTCTATCAACTAAAACATTACCTACCTCCCAGCCAGTACTCTGTATAGTAAAAGGTAAAAAAAGGGATACCACAAATACATTAAAAAAAGAGCAAATATGGGTCAATTAGTTGAAGTCACCATGCAGAAACACATGTATTCACAATCGTGAGGAACCATGCAAATACAGTGTTGTAAGAATTGTTATCCAAGTACACACACCAGTAAAACTTTATTTTGTTACATTTTGACTTTCTGATGATGTAACCACCTTCCAGAAGTTTCTTTGTACAATAATTCCAATTTTGAGTGTAGTAAATTAACACTGTATTGATTTCGGCTGTATAGGTGCATTATGAGAAACTAATTATTTATTCACTTTCCATATCCAAACTACATTTCAGACACTATTTATAATGCTTCACAAAATTACACATGTGAGCTCTAATATGCAACTTCTACTTGGGAAGAAGACCGAAAGTAGTTCTGGAATTAACAGACATATGCTGTTGCTCTTACCCACTTATGGGTTGAACTGTACAGAGAAACAACAGTGCATGGTGAATGCCATTTAAAAAGAAAACGGAGGAGAGATCTGGAAATATTGTTTAGAATTATTGAGATATTACTGTGCTACCTAAATGTCGCTGGTATTAACTATGTGAACATATTAACACAATAAGAATAATGAAATAATGACACATCTTGGCTTGAATTAAGTGCTTGAAGAGAATCAGTGCATGTTTGCAAAACTATTGTAAAATAAACTAAAAGAATCGGATGTCTGTGATGTTATGTACATAGCCATCTGCAATATGTATTACTTAACAGGAGTGTTTATAGGAAAAATAAATAATTCAAATCTATTGTAATCTAGTACAAGAGTAAAATATGTTACCATTTTATTTAAAACATTAATTTGCCATGCTGGGCCTACACAAACACTTAAAATTGTCAGAGCAAATAAGAAGCTCTTAGATTAATTGGGAATTAAAAGCCATAGGTAACTCCATACACCAGGGGTAGGGTTTACATTCTGCATTAATGAAAATCTTGAAGAGCTACTAAATGATTCTAGCCAACCTTATCCTGTGTGATTTGCCCAAGAGAAAGTAGTCTAATTTTTACATTTATTTTCAGGTCTCTTTTGTAGGGAATTTGTTAACCATAAAACATGTTTCAGTCTGGACTGATGTAATATGTAGACTGAAAACTTAATTACATTTGAATATCTAGCTTCTGCATTATACGACAATAATTGTGCAAATTAAAACATTGCCCTAAGATTTATTAAAATTAAATCATCTACTGAAATTGTTGGTGTATAGTGAAGGAGTTGAGGCATGTCATATTCTAATGTTGGTCTGGTTATGTTCTTACATGCACTGTTCAATGTTGATATATTTCCAATTACAGCCACGGTATGCATTGTTTTTGTACATTGATCTATGGTCTGACAGTATTTGTAGATCAGTAATACATTTTTAGGAGCATGGCTCTCATTCTTACTACTGTATTATAAACATGATTGGGGTGCTTGCACGTGTCCACTCCTTTAGATCTGAAGAAGCTCAAAGATGTAGCTTTGTCAATTACATTTTATAAAGTAAATATAGAATAAATATCAATAAAATCCATTCACCAGTTAAACTTTTGCCTACCCACTGAAACTTCCCATTAGGTTGCACTGGTGAGTTTAGTGCCCTAGAGGAAAAATAGAAATGTAAACCCTGTAATATGTTCTGCCTTTAAAAGAAAGTAACACATTTGAATCACTTCAACTCATTTCCTAACGTTCAAAGAGGGTACTATCAAGAAATGCAAACTAATACATTCTTTATATTTTTAACATGTTGGTTGAGATTCAGATTTAGAAGTACAATTAGGATCACATATTTACCTTATACCTTTTCTCAAGAACACACAAAAATGATTACCTGATGAACAATCTTGCTGAATGCTTCTTGAAGTTTACCATGAATTGCAGAAAGTTTCTTAGCATCTCTATTAGCCTCATGTATAGGAATAAGTACTTTGTAAACTTCATTCACAGCTTCATACATGCCAGCCTGGAAAAACAAGTATTTGAGATGAACATTTTTGTGATCATAAATTATTGTTGCATGTAATTGCAAAAACACCACCATGTGGGGACATCAATGCCTAAATGTAATGCATATAATACAGAAAATTTGATAAAACTGACATATCACTTATTGAATAGAGACAATAATCACTTTGATCTATTTTTCTTTACTATAGTAAAGGTGTTCTATCGTATAATTGATTGTCTGGAGACAATTGCTAAAAACTCAAAGTTACGCTCACTGGAGCTTCTCATTCTGAACCCCCTGATTTCCAAACTCCCTGCCACTCCTACGTCTGGAGAAGGAATAACATGGCTGGTATAACAAACCAAGGGGCAAGCTGGTCCAACAGATGGAATGTAGAATTGGTACAAGAGCTTGTGCATGATGGTGAGCCAGGCCACTCAAGCCACAACTGTGAGCTGCATAAAGTCATTATAGGGCATATAAACTACATTTATAGTGCCTCCTCAAGATGACAGAGATTAAAGTATGTGAGTGGACAAGTACCACTTCTAAACAGTGGATCTAGAAATTTCCAAAACAAAGTAAACTTAAAAATGATGTCATCTAGGAAACATTGTAAAATTATTTTTTAAATAATCTTTTCATTTGGCTAAACTATTTTTTATGTTTCTTCAGCTTGACAGACAAGCTACATCCTTGATTATAAGTTGTGCTCTTTCAAATTAAGGGTTGATTTCCTTTTCAAGACTGGTGACATACACTTTTGGGCATGTCTTTTCCATACCAGTGTGGGTGCTCAAGTTACCCCAAGGATTCTGAATTGCTGAAATTTCAACATCACCTCCTTTGCATGCATCATATATGAGCCCTCCACAGTGCTTAATTATAAAACCATAATAATGATCATAAGTGCAGGAGTCCAAATATTTCTTAGGAGGCTTCAATCATCTTTTCCACTGGCTCCAGCCAAGTGTCTAGAGCTAATGTAATGTAAAATTAAGGAAAATATTGCACTATACAGCACACTTTCCACATACATTTGGTAAAAAGCCATGTAAGTATACTCAATACTCAATAATTTTAAATTTCTTTCTTGGTGTGCAAAGTAAGCTTGACCAAGAGTGTTTCAGATTCACCAACTAAGAACATTTTTAGAAAGTGGTGGAAAACTACATTTTTCAATAACGAAATGGGTATTTTTTTCAATAATGGGGCTGCGTAGTACCCCTTTTCTAATGTGAATCCCCTATCTGTGCCAAAACTCACAATATGCTTTTTATCTGCCAAGGACAAATTGCTGAGGAATCAGTGCCTAATAATAATGAAAAACACGAGGGATATTTGTGGTTGAAGAGAAGGAGCAGACAGCGTGGAAAAAAGAGGTGTGAAGTAATAAGAAATGTGATGGTAATGTGCCTGGACAAGCAGGGAGGAAAAGTAAAATAATAAAATTAAAAAAAGAAGAAGTGTAGAGAAAAGAAGGCACAAACGGGCAAAGAACGGAGTAAACACAAGGTGGTCAGAAATTAACAGTTAAGTAAGAGAAATATGTGGGAAATTGGTAATAAGGAGATTCTGTGCAAATGGTACATGCTAAGATGGGAGATGGCTTGAGATGGGAAGACAGGGCAGAACAAGGGAAGAAGACAACAAAGGGGAGGAAAAAAGTACATTAGGCAGGAAGCGACATTTGTGCAAGTAGCAGAATCAGAAGGAAGGAGGAATGGAAGGAAAGGATAGGAAAATTCATAGAGAGGAAAGGAGATGGAAGTACAAGAGAAGCAAAGAAAAGTGGAAAGTGTGGGGAAAAGGATTGGATGAGATAATGCTTACAAAGGGAATGAATCAGGGGCGGCTGGTGTTCATGGGCGCCGCCCTGCCATCCTTTGGGGATTAACAAAATGTGAGCTGGAACACCAAGCAGCTAGCAATAAATTGTGCTGGGTGCTCGGTGAACAAACATGGGCAAATCCGGGGTTTTCTTTGAGGAGGTAGGGGGGGTAGGGTGGCTCTTGGCTCTGCTGCGCATGCTTTTGGCTGGGCGAAGATTTCTTCGACCTAGAGCAAGAAAGCAGAGCAGTGACGACACACAGGTGGGCAGGATCTGTATATCACTGCCAGAATACAGCTTTTATTTTGGGCGTTATTCGTAAAGCCCAGGGAGGAGTCAGAAGCACCCCAATAATTTCAAAGGCTGGGGGAAGGCCACTGAGGCCAGTCCGGCTTCGGGAAAGTAGTGGGGTGTGGCAGTGGCCTCTGCCTCTTCCTCGTCGAGACCCAGTAACAGTTGTTTTTTACTGAAGTGATTGGTGTGTTGGGTCTGGGGGAGGGGTCAATCCAGCATTTTCCAGTTTGCTTGGGATGTGCCTGCCTGCGTCATTGCCACACTGACTTCTGCCCTCTGCAGTCACGAGTCTCATGACTCGGAGTCGGAGCCCGGTGCGAGAGAACATATCGAACTCCTAGGATTAAGGTAGCAGTGATTAGCTTGACTATATTTTAAGCCTCCACCCCTGTGGCCTCTCGTCTAACCCCTAACATGTAGCACCTGGCCTGTGGCCTCTCTGCATTAATCGTCGAAGCCTGCACACCGTGGCCTCTCCTCCGATCCCGGACAGCCTGGGTTTCATACTTCACCAGGGAGGGTTCATCTGTAACAGAGGAGGCGTAGGCATCGTATCGACATCGAGACACCCCAGAGGGGACTTGGCCTCGGCGCGGTCCGATGGCGAACCAACCTCTACGTGCGGGGAGGATAAAGGTCGACAGGGCGTTGAACTCGGTGCTGCATCTGACTTCAGCGCAGGAAGACGTGCAGGTCTATACGGTGCCTGGTGGGCTGGTCGGTCGACTGGGAGGGCCCTCCAGGCCGTGTCCCAACAACGTTGTATCGACTCTGGAACCGGCGTCGATACATGCAGCCATCTTCGAGGACAAATCCGCCGGCGAAGACCTGACATGAGTGCCTTCCTCCTCTGTGGGACCCGAAGACACACCAGGGAGAGGGGGTGACCCAAAGAAAGAGTGGAGGGCCTTTGAATTAGCCTCCATTTAGGGCCGTTTCGCTCCAACCCCCAGGAAGGGGGGTATGGGGAAGACGACTGCTGGGTGCCGGTGCCTGGCAAAGACCAAGAGCAACGGGCCCCAGCATCACGTTTACGGGAAGACGACCTCCGCGACTTATGTTTGTGCTTACCTGTCTCCGAATGACGTCCGCAGGAATGACCTTATGAGCGGACCCGATCCCGAGAGGGAGATCAGTGGCGCGAAGATGTGGGACCGGACAGCCGTGCGGCCAGCAACTTCATACACCGCTCCCTTAAGGACTTAGGTTTCATCTGTTGACAGGTGTCGCACTTTTCAGAGTCGTGGTGCATTCCCAGGCACCACATACAAATGGCGTGGAGGTCCGTGACAGACATTTGGCGTGCACAGTTCTCACACGCTTTAAAGCCCTAAGGCATCGCACACTGTTCCGTGACGCTGGAGGCGTCGAGAAGGAAAATAGGCCAAGGAACCGCTGGTTTTCAAAGATCCACGTGGGACGCGGAAAAGAAGAAAACTGACTTCAACGCGCCGAGATCGGCTTATATGGCTCCATTGACGTCACGTCTGTGGACGATGTCATGGGACAACCCTAGGTGCAGGTAGTGTGTTGCCACCAGGGCCCAAACGTCTACTGCACCCTGGCTAAGGCGGGATTTTACTATCAATGTAGGAGGTGTGTGTGTGGGTGGTGGGAGTTCATAGCTCCCAGTGCCCATGGCATCCATAATATTCTACTGCTTGTGCTGAAAAAGCACAGTTAACTTTTGCGAACGCACAGTCTCTGCCACAAGGTCAGAATGCCTGTAAACCGTAGGTTCCAGCTGGAATTTGCCATAGGGGATTATTGAGTGAAGGATGTCATGTGGAATGTAGACATTCTATGAAAAATGAACTGATCACTCACAGGTCATAGTTTCATCACAGACCTACTTGCGGGACCAAATAGATAGAGAGAGGAGACCTTGTCTCTGGCTCTTGCACCCTTATAAAAGTGCCATCGCAGCAAAGTTGCATACAAGAGCCATTCTGCCAAAATGTTCACTTCTCCTTCAGACTAGCACATTTTGCAGATGTGCACAAGCCAAAGTTGAACATTTACAATACTGCACACATTTTAGGAAAAGTGACCAGCACAACTACATAAAAGCCAATTCAATTGGTTGATCTTGAGGCCGGAGCCATGTGTACTCAACAAAAGAAGTAAACCTGAATTGTAGATCACCACTTCAGGGTCAACTGTTAGCCCTGTCTACCAATAATCTCTCTATTTTTACAACCTTTACCTGCCTAGACTCAGCTGCTCTGCAGACGTTAAAAGTGAGCGTACCTAAATTCTTCTGCTATGAAGCAAAACACATTGACTGAATGTGTGCAGCAGATATCCAAAGAGACAGAAACCAAACCCCCTACCCAACAAAGAGACCATGGTAAAGAAAAAAGCTTTTTCATATAAAATGTATTTACCTAAAAATTATTCAAGCATACTGATATGTTAAAGATTTTTTTTATTGATTCAGGCGATACAAATTTTCAACTGGAGCCCTTAATACCGATCATTTATTTTTATCTTTCAAAGTTATGGATTATTGCAGGAAAGCCAATCAGTGGAACTTTTAGCATTTTATGACCCTCTTCTTTTCTAAGGTCTTACTCCCAGTAACAGTTTGCTATGTTTACCATTGCAAGGAAGCGTTTGCCAAACAAAGCAGTGTAATGTCCAAAAGACTAGCAAACCCTGCCCACCTCAAACCATGCACGGCCTTTCGTTTCTACCATGCCTCCCTCCATAGGCCAAAGAAACACCCACCCACATTTCTGTGTGTGCAGGGCTTTAAGTGGGATGAAAAAACTGGGGGCGGGGTCTCTCGTAGGAGCAGGTGATGTAATTATGAGTGTGGCTTAAAACTGTTAGGCTAAAAATGTGTACTTAGCATAGTGTGCTGCCCCACTGGTATTGTGCTTCTTCTGTCATTACCTTCAGATATATAATACCAGTGACATTAAACATACAACCAGCCTGGACTATAGGCTTTGTCAATGGTTGTAAGTTGCATAAGATAAATAAGAACAAACTACATAATTTTCATTATTATATACAATGAAAACATAGGTGGTTCATAGATGTGTTACAGGTGGGAAACAGAGAGCCTGTTTCCGTTGGTTGTATGTGCTTGGCTTGGGGGTCATTTTGCAAGCAGACCAGTGTGAGGATTGAGCAAATGTTTTATTTGAATCTAATGTTTTCTTCACACTTGTGCTTCAAAATGCTATATTTGGATCCCACTTTTTTCAATAATTTGCAGTAAATATGTGGTGTAAAACCCACCATTGAACCCCCCACCCTCCGTTTGCAGTTCAGGCTCGCTCGCTTCGCTCACTTATTACATTAGGCCACAGCATTTTTCTTCCCACAAAAATCCACCAGCCACTGGAATGAATGGCAGAGAATGATGAAGGGAGAGATGGGAGAAACGTGAAGAGAAAAGAAGGACAGAGGAGGAAAGGAAGGTCAAATCAAGGAGGAAGGGAACAGAAAGAATGGCAAACAGGACTAGTGAAAGATGTGGAAAGACTGGATGAGACTAGAGAAGTCACCAGAATTGTGGATGTAAGGCGGCTGAGAGAAGCAGAGGATTAAGAGAAGGAACAAAGTAGGACAAATTAGAAGGGAGAAAAAAGGAATGAAATGTGCAAACACAAGGAAAAAGAAAAGAGGAGGAACTGGTAGTGTAGAGTACTGGGGGAAACTAGGATGCTAATTCACGTCCCTATCAGATGGTGAACTCTTCCTCTTTACTGTGCCCTATCTCTGCCAGCATAATATCTTTTTTCTCTTTTCCAATGTCATCTCTCTTGCTGCCTTTAAGTGGTGCCATCCCTTTGCAGTCTCACCCTCTATCTGTGTCCTTCAGCTTATCTCATTCTCTCTGCCTGTCTCTCTACCTGTCCATTTTCTCATTCATGTTCTTTTTTCCATCTTTCACAGCCTCACTCCCTTCTCCCTTTGCTCTCTTAATCCAATCCTTGTAGTCGCTCTTGTATTTCTCCCTTTTTCCCCACCCTGAACCTCTCTACATTGACTCTCTCCTATCACCTGCTGCCTGCTCTCCTTTTACTAGGTTCTCATTATAAGGGGCTATCTAACCTAGGTACAGCAGGGCGAGAGCCATACTAGATATAGTATCCACCAGAAAGATTATTACTGAAAGGAGGTAACTTTGTTTTTTGATGGATACTTCTACCTGCAGCTTCCTCACCAGTTGAATAGATTCCCAAACAATACCGCCCAGGAGGTGGTCTGATAGATGGACGGATTAGGAAATTATGCAGCACAGATCTGGCAAAGAGCCCATCCCTACACACCTCGTAGTCCAAAGAGTAGTGTTTGTCGAACATGTGCTCTGCTGTTCACACTGCGGGCAAGCAGATCTCTGCAATGGGAACAACTCTGGCAATCGCAGAAGATGATGACTTGGCCTTGACGGCACATTTTTTCACGGGCATTGAACGGTTTGATGGGGATAATGTTCCAGCAGGACAACACTGGTTTCCGAACCACTTTGCCTGGTTATTCAATCTGATGTCCTTGGTGCAGTAGATATAGAAACCAGCATCCAGGTAATGTAACTTCTCCTCTTCCTTCATGAGGAACAGAAAGACTGAAGGGTGATGGACTGACGCAGGTCACCTTTCACCATGTTTGTTTATTACTTTTTTGTGGATGGCATTTCAACCCTATTGGCAAAGTCAGGGTCTCTCATCAGGATGAGAAAATATGGAGAACGTTAGGATTGATACTAATCAAACCAAGAGTGGGCTCTCGTTTCCTAGAATGCCTGAATCAGCAGGAGACAATGGACAAGTGCAGGTGTAGTGGACCGTCACTGTTCCTCTGAAGAACTGATTTCTGAACTGTCGATTCAGGTGCACACATACAAACAGGCGTCATGAGATTGTTGGTGGTTTTCTCCTGCTTCTCTGAGCTTAGCCCTTTAGCGCTTCCACATATACATGAGCCAATTCAACCAACAAGAATTGTTCTCCTTAATTGTCACCTTGTTGCTTACACTAATTATATGCACCTACACACAACTGCCTCCCTCTATTCTTATTGAACTATTGCCCTGTGATCCAGGTGTTTCCTAGTGATCCCGGCTCGCCTGAGGATACACAGGTACACAAGCATACTTTAAGGCCCTATGGGACTTGAAGGTGCTCCAAAGGGGGCAGCCGCCCTGGAGAATATCCAGAATTAATAAACACTGCTGGGTCAGACCCTTGGGCTGTGATAAGGCAGCATAGGTGCCGGAAGCTGCATGGGCTGGCCGGTTTTGGCCACATGCTGCAAGTGTGAATCTGCCGGCACAGTTAGTTTGCAAAGCGCCCCAAGAACTAACTAAGGCTCTGATGGCGAAGACACTTTGGGACTTGGACGGCACCTCGGTGACTAACCTTTCAAACAAGCTCTATTTTTTGTTAGCCGATTCTGTCTGATTAAGGAATGGTAGGATGGTGACCTTGAAGGAGCCCTGGAGTGGCGCCTGCCTCTTGTCATCATAAAAGGTTTTGCCTCCCTCTCCTCGACTGCAATTGGATCTATACTGAGGTAAGACTCACATGACTCATGGTCTGACCACAGGCAGATCGAATGAGTGCCCATAATGGACATCTGTCCCTTGCAGTCTCCAAATGGCGTAAAGTCTGAAGGCTTGGGAGGAGATGTCCTGGCACTGCAGTTTTACTTTGATGTAGGTAAAGCACAGCAGCTTGAAACTCTTTGACAGCAAGCTCTAGAGCCTTGTCAAAGACATGGGAAAATGGTAACACAGTGCAGATATGGAGCCAGTGCTCCTACCAGTGTTAAGAGCTCCCAAGCTTTGGCAATTACAGTTGCTTTCTATCTGCAACGGGACAAATTTAGAAACCGTCATTTGTGGCAAAAGTTCTACAGTCCATCATCATTAGTCTAGCAATGCACATTAGAGTCTTGTTATTCTTTCTTCTACTCTCCCTGTTTTTTCACTTCAGTTATGGTGATTCCCAATCACAGTCCCCCGCTGAATACAGTTTGACAGCTATCACAGTGCCACTGTTTCCTTCAATTTTACCAGAATCAAGCTTCTCAAGCAGACTTGCCAGGTGCTTCTTTATGACTTCCTTCCTATGGTTAACATTCCTACATCAGTGTCTTAGCACAGACTGCTTTTTTGGCTGGGTTCTGGAGTGAGCTAGCAATGAAGCTTTATGGGTCGCATGGTACCTGTCAAATGTATTTGCACGCCGGTTATCACCTGGGCCAGCATTACTAGCCAACAGGAGTGCGCTCCAATTGTAACTGCTGTTAGTACAAGGCCTTCAATAATCACATTCTGTTACAAGGTGGGCTTCCTGATACCCCTATCCTGCCAGTGAAGACAAAGTATCACCTTGCTAAACAACTTCTTTGCCACAGCCCCTTCAGCCAAACGATCTCACGGTGAAGGACCGTTTCTCCACTGTTTGCAACCAACTTTCCTACCTTTACTGAGATCCTTCTGGACCTGTTGAAAGCATGTGTCCTCCCCCACCCGAGTATGGCAGAAAAGGTCTTGCAACAAAGGAACAGGTACATGAGCATATTTTGCAAAATAGACCTTATGCTATATGGCAGTAGAAAGCACTTAACATAATGAATCAGAAACCAACCCACGATTAATTTACACTTGCCACATAATGCATCATCTACCAAAAACTGCTGATTTGAGCAAAAGATATTTCGTTTCAAGAGTTACCCGATCTAAAGTGATGTCAATCCTATAAACACCATGTATTTTAGGTGAATGACTTCAGTCATTCAGTGTTTTTCATCAACTTTTTCTGCTTCAATTTTTTAAGAAGACCACTCTTTAAAAAGATATATGGCATAGGAAATAGAAATAACAATACATATTATTAGAAGTGCAGATAGCAAACTGCCAACTCTTTCAAAGTATTTGGCTAGAAGGTCATACGATGTCATATCATTTAAGGCGGCTATGGTGACACTATCAAGTGCATGAAAAACATAATGTTTTAATGAATGGTGGAAAAAGCTCACAATTAGGCTTTTCATATAAAGCAACACCTGCTTTTGCCTACATAAGGACAGTGTAATACCATATATTTTGAAAAGTATGTGAATATTTCGGCTCCCTGAGAAACAGCAACTGGTATTTTGCTATAACTATTGTCGTGCCCAGGCAAGGGCACTAGGACCCTGGGGACAAGGATGTGGGGAGGGGGCACCGGACACCACATCCGGTCAAGGGACAAGGGAGGGAACATTCTAGAGGAAGGGGACCAGAGGGAAGACGTAAGCTGTGCTGTGCCATGATGATTGAATAAACATACCTGAACAAAGAAAGCGTGTTGCGTGATCCTTGGGGGACCGTCACGATATCACAACTATGTCAAGGATTGTACATAGAGGTCGATCCCCTTTCTTAGAAGGTCAGAGGAAAGGGAGACCCCTTGCAGAAGCAATGGGTGTGCCACAGTTTACAGAAAGGCTGCTCTCTAGAATGCAGTGCCTGACAACACAAGGAGTAAAAAGCCCAAAGGTACAAAAACCTCAAAAGTGCTGGCTCTCAATTGTGGGACAGCTTTTGCAAGAGTAAAACTTTTGGATCCAGAGATGGAGTAGAGCTGGAAGAGCAGGATCAGGTAGGACTGGAATAGGAGCTGGATCAGACAGGACTGGAGCATAGCAGGGGCAGAGCAAGAGCAGTAGTTGGATTCGAACGCAGGATCAAGTAATGCAAAAGCAAAGGCGTAGATGCGATGAACTGGCACAGTGATCAGAGGCTTTTTTTACATTGGTATAACAAGAACTGCTTGACAGGATAGGGATGGCCTCTCAATATGAACCACCTGACAGGAATGGGGTGGTCTCAGAAAGCAACATTGGAATAGAATTGATGTGGCAACCTTGGAGTGGAGACTATGTTGGTAGCCTATCTTAGTATGGCGTCTCAATAAAGTAGAGTTCAACTGTAGTTTCTTTTTTACAGTCGTGCCCATTGCTGGCCCAAAACCATAACTTCCTTGAGAGCTACATAATGCATCTTAAAAATTGAATCAGACCCACTAAATCTGAAATAAATGTTTCACTTGTTAGGAGAAATTGTTGGGGAATTATTTCTCGAGTGATCTTACACAATTTCATTAGCATTTTAATCAGTAGCATCTTTAAGAAGCAAGCTTTACAAATTGTGATCATAACAATTATATAATTACCAGAGAGAATGACGATGCTGCTTGTTCCAGCAATCCTACAAGCCCTGCTTCAGTAAAATACTTTCCAGAACAGATGCCTTCTTCATCTGGAGATACCACATCGTCAGAAACCGCAGATTCTTCCAAAACATTTGAAGAAACATTCTAAGGACAAATAAGCCATACTTATGAATGTCAGTATACCTGCAATGTACAACTACTTTTACTATTGATGATAAATAATTTGGGGCCATATGTAGGAAAAACACATTTTGCGATTCTCAATTTGTGACTTTTAGGGAATCACAATTAGAGAATCGCAAAACGCAATGTATGTAGGATTTGCTAAATATTTTATGAATCCTACATATTCCTTATTTGAGAATCGCAAATTGAGATTCGCAAATAAGGAATAACTTCCCATTAATTCCAATAGGACTGAATGGGAAGACATTCTCAATTTGCGATTCCCAATTAGCGAATCGCAAATTGAGAATGCAATTTCAAGGTTGCAAGGATGTCAATAGGACACCCTGTTGCACCCTTGAAAAAAGCATGTGTGCACATGTGGCGCACATACCTGCCCTAAGGGCAGGTATGTGCGCCACATGGCACTTTGAAAAATGCAAAAAAGTGCATTTTTCAAAGAAATCGTAAATTACCATCAACCTGAAGTTGGTGGTAATTTGTGATTCCTTAAGCCAAAATCACACAACTTTGGTGCTTCCTACATTGCATTTAAGGAAACCGCAAATTGGGATTCCTTAAATGCATTTGCAAAATAAGGAATCGCAAATTTTGCGATTCCATATTTTGTGAGTGTGTTTTTGTGTGCTACATTGCACACTGCCTAAATTGCGATTGCAAACGCTGAAATTCTGCGAATTTCAGCGCTTGCGATGGCAATTTGGCTTCCTACATATGGCCCTTAATGGCTTTGACTGGATTATCAAGCCATCATGCATCCATGCAGTATCTAAAGTAATTTTACCCACTCATTTATTCACTCAATAATGGTTAGGTCACTGAGAAACTAATATGGTA
Organism: Lissotriton vulgaris; assembly: GCF_964263255.1. Classification (NCBI taxonomy): domain Eukaryota; kingdom Metazoa; phylum Chordata; class Amphibia; order Caudata; family Salamandridae; genus Lissotriton; species Lissotriton vulgaris. Next base: position 446,928,136 of record NC_141685.1, read on the forward strand.
CACCACAGATAATGCTATGAACTCATGTCAACATTAACCCATCCAAGCATAAGAGTTGGATGGATTAGCATGGAAAATATAGCGACCATATAAAATAACCTCTGGTATAGTTTAATTTATGAGCTTGTTGGGCATACATCCTCCCTTTCTTTGCATTTATATTGCTTTATGTCCAAGCCATTACCTGAAATGTAACACATCCCACAGGAAGATATTTGCGATCCTCAAGCATGCTCAAGTATTCCGCTACAAGTGCTGCAGAGTGGACCAAACACTGTGCAGCTTCTGCATGATTGCTTCTCTCAGAATGTTTCCCAGCCATGTTCTGTAACCAAGTCAAGCGTAGGTCAGGTGAGGTTTGATACCCCTTCGCAATTCTGAAAGCACATAAGTGAAAGACCAAAAAATTTAATTTGCACTAAATGAGAAATTATCAGGTGGAAATGCTAGAACATATTTGTATATCTGATCTGTTTGCAGTGCATCTCTTAAATCAGATAGCCATATTATATTGAGAAAATTTCAAGTACACCACTAGCTTGCATAAGATATGCTGTTATATGTTGAAGATCCAGCAACAACATCTACTGCCTGCTGTCAGCCCTCAACTAACTTAGTAGCAGGTCTGGAGTAGAGTCACTTGGGATGAATTGGTCCCGTTTCTGATATGCATACTATGCTCGACCTCAAAGCTAGTATACCCATTTTACCTTGAAAAGAAAAATTCGAGATTTCAAAATTTTGGGATTCAGAATGCGGTGAAGGTAAAAACATGTAACGGCAGTATTACTGGGCTCCTGAAATCAGTAGCTTTCTTGCTGAAGCTGACCATATTCATGGCTGGGTAGGTCATATTGGCTAAAATTGCCATACTGCAGCATTGTTTTTCTCTGTTTAGCACAGTACAACATACACCTTTGTCACAGAACATCTTCAAGGCACTTAACATTATATTGAACACTTTCATATGAGGAGAGGAAAGAAGTTGAGTGGTGCTCGTACACTTAAACTTAATTCCAAAGAGGGTGGCATCTATGCGAAGGGTAGCTGGAAAGTTAGATCTTGGATCCACCACTATAGTTTGTATTGGGATGGGTCTCTGAAGACCAGCGCACAGATAGGGATTTGTTGATTGATACAGAACCTGTGACTGACCTCCCAGAGCAGCTCTTTGCCCTGGAGTCAAGAACATAATCCCTTTTTCTGATTAGATTGGTTATATGAAAGCATGACCAAATTCTAATCCTACATAAGCTTAGTATGCTATATGCCCTGCGGGCACCCTTATTGTATCAACAACATTTTAGATAGGCAGCAACAGTATGACGATGAACAGATGGAAAAAAGGTGGCTGCACGACCACAGGAAACTTACAAGTTAACAACACTTTCAGTTATTTCATTGAAGCCCAGACTGCCGTCAATTTTAGCTGGACAATGTATACAACAATTCAGAATTTTAAAGGCAACCAGAGACATCTGGGACACAATCCCGGAAAACAAACACAGTACTGTACAGCTCTTACAAGCCATATAGAAAACGTCACATTCAGTTAACATCAAAAGGGAACAGGTAAAGGATTGTGCTAAGGAAACTGTAGATAAGGAATGTTACACAGTATCCATTCTACACTTGGGGTCCTGCATAAGACTGACTAACAAATAGAATGAGTATCTGAAGTGCAATGTCCCCGAGGCAACCTTCTTCCATCTTGTATGGTCTTGCCTTAGAGACTACTTACTGGATTATTGTTAGATGGATACACACAACGCATGGGTCACTTGGTTCAACTGACAACAACGCATGGGTCACTTGGTTCAACTGACAACTTGGTTCAACTGACAACAAGTGCAAGCATGTTTGGGGTATCCCTGTTTAAAACAGAGCATAAAATGAGAAACAGTTTGATGTTGCTTACTCTATGGCTGGGAAATTTTAAGTTAGCTTTCCAATGGATTGTAAGGCAGGCCACTCGAGTGGGAGTTTGAATCAAAGATATGGAGGCATGGACACAAGCTGAGAAAATTTGCATTGAAATGAATTGCGTTGATAACATTGCAGAAGACTGACAGACTATGGGTCACATGTTCCTTGAGCTCATCTACACCTATAGAATTGTGTTTCTATTGAATGGAGTTAGTATTTATGTCTGCGTTGTCCCCTATGGAGGGGTGGATGTGCCCCCCATGTCTAATGGTGTATTCGAAAATATTAAGGAACTAAATAACATTTTAGTCTCACAGCGAGGCCTAGTGTCAATCTTTCCCTGCAAGTACACCCACAAAACCGGACACTTGAAAATGCCTGGAAATCACAATTTCAGTTCATGTCTGCTTTATTGTTTGCAAACTGTGTTTGGTTTTTTGACCCTGCTATTTACTTAAAATAATAGAGAATATTTTGTAAAAATTAAAGAAATGTCTTTGAGTGATATTGTTCAGACGCCATTCGTGATCCATCATGCACCAGCGGCTGAGTTCGTCCGCCCTGGCGTTCAGAAAACCTGCCAGGTGTTGAACCACCAGAGTCACGCCCTGATGTTCCAGCCATTGCCAGAGGGGCAGAGCCTCCCCCACCCGCCCTGTTTGTTGCAGTACCACATGGCGGTGGTGTTGTCCGTGAACACCTGCACTACACTCCCTCGGACAGAGGAGAGGAATGCCTTCAGTGCTAGACGAATCGCCCGCAGCTCCAAAAGGTTGATATGGAGCCGGGACTCCGCCGGAGACCAGAGGCCTCTGATCTCCGCCTCTCCCATGTGGCCTCCCCAGCCCTGGAGGGACGCGTCCGTCACAACTACGTGCTCAGGTTGGGGAAGAGAGAGGGATCTGCCGCTGACCCAATCGCGGTCCGTGAGCCACCACTGCAGCTGTCTCGCAGTGCCCTCCGAGATCAGGACATGGTCGGACAGGTTGCCCTGATGCTGGGCCCACTGAAACTTCAGGTCCCACTGCAGAGCCCGCATCCGCCACCGGGCGTGATGCACCAGAAGGATGCAGGAAGCCATCAGCCCTAGAAGCCGCAGCGTCAACCTGACCGAAACTCGGGATAAAGGCTGGAAGATTGGAATCAGAGCCTGTATATCCCGAACCCGCGGTTCGGGTGGGTAAACCCAAAACTGCGCCGAGTCGAGAACCGCTCCGATGAAAAGGAGCTTCTGAGAGGGGCACAGGTGTGACTTCGGCACATTGATGGAGAACCCCAGCTGGTGCAAGAGGTCTGCCGTTGTCTGGAGGTGGTTGACGATTGTCTGGGGCGAGCCCGCCTTCTACAACCAGTCTTCGCTGTTGGGGAAACATGGCGGCAGTCGGCTGACTGCTGCAGTGCTCCGCTCCGCTTCCACCTCTAAGTCCCTAACGCACACTGCTCGCTATGCTATAATTTTGAGTTTGTTTCGAACGTTTTGAGAAGCGTTCCCTTTTTCAAATTATTTCCCGCTCCCTTTACCGAAATCCGCTACGGGAAGCACACACGCCCCGATGTGCTTCGGTGAAGGAGGCAAAGGAGGCGGGCGCCGAGTCACCGTCGAGAAGAGCTCTGTGAGCAGCACACCCAGCGAAAGCAGCAGTAGCGGTCAACGCCCTTGTGCTCCGGATCGACGCCTTTCAGCTTCGAAGAGAGAGAGCGCACCTGGGCTTCTTCGGTGGAGGCAGGCCGCCCTGGAGCTGCACTGGAACAGGCGGGTGAGAAGCCTTCGTGGCAGCCCACAATCAAGCTTCGTGGGACAGAGCTGCAAGGGCGCCCCTGCCTCTAATGCTCCACATAATTTTTCAACGGCAGAAAAGGTAGAAACGGAAGAAACCCATGTGGAGGAGGCAGTTGTAGGTGCTGTTTCTGAAGGAGGCAAAAGTAAGGTAAAGGGAGGGGGGGGGGGCTTGAGTGAGGCAAGTTTGCTCCCTGAATGCATGAGTGATCCAGCAGCGGATGATAAGCCCAATAAGCCTGACAAGTCTATTACTGCAAATAAGAACCCCCAAAATAGTCCACAAAATAAAAGCGCAGCTATTGCGCGGTTAGGACAGGTACCTCTTGTAAGAGAAAAGACAAGGGGAGGTCACTAAATTTAGAGGGGGAACTGTTCATTAAGCAGACAGAGGGAGCTGACAACTCTTTAAGCTCAGCTAAATCTCTCAGTTTAAAATCTTTGAGGACGTCATCATACCTTACAGCAGAAGTTAAAGCAAAGAGAGGAAGGAAGCGTAATAAGGCTAAGCTCCTTGCAGAACCCAACGCTAAAATCACCCCCTCTCTGCGATCTTATTTTAAGGTCATCCCACAAGTTTTAGAAATAGGACAAGACCACCTACAGAGGGATTACACCTCTCAGAATCACAACTCGGGGTTAAGGGCTATGGCATCTTCTGAGCAGGACCCTGCCTTAGTCTCAGCCTTAGTCACAGCTACAGCCATAGCCTCAGCCTCAGTCCCAGTCTTAGTGCCTACTGACTCCATCAACCCCATAGATGACATGGTGCTATTGGAAGAACTACAGGAAGAACTTGATGCTGATTCCACACTACAAACAGTAGCACACCTCAGCCTAAGAAAAGGTGAAGGAGCACACAGTGATCAACCCGGGCCACTAGACTCTACTGGGGTTCTTGCTGCCATGACGAGCAAACAGGGAGATCCCTCTAATAGCCTAACTTCCGATACCCCTGAAGATAGAGAAAATGCAGAGCCCCTCTCTGCTTCAGAATCGGTCCCGAGTTCATTGGATGGTAATCATCAACCATGTCAGAGAGAAGAGGGAACTCTAGTCTCCACCCTGGTACCCATTTCAATTGCCTCTTTGCAACAGATGTTTGCTTCATTGTCTGCCGAGATCAAGGAAGGTTTTGCAGAGTCTGCATCAAACCAAAGAGACATAAGGAGTTTTTGTGAGACTCTTGATGAAAAGATTTGTAATCTGTCAATAAGAACACAAGCCCTGGAAGAAACTGTAGGTCAAATATCTATGCGGGCAGAAGGCACTCAGGAAGACATACAAAAGCTAAAAAGGGAAGATTTGGCCATCTCAGAAAGAATGGAGGTTTTGGAAAATAACGCCAGGCGCAGCAACCTGCGTATTTTGAACGTTCCTGAAGGTAGTGAAGGAACAGATATCAAAAGGTACATAATTTCGTTATTAAAAGATTCTCTTAACCTCCCTCATACACCTGAGGAACTTGCCTTGGACATTCAACGAATCCATAGGGATCCATTCAGACATAATCCACAAAGGGCCAAGCCAAGGAAAATCCTTGTTCATTTTCATACCTATTCTGTCAAGGAGCACATCTTGAATTTAGCCCTAAAGCAAAAGTCGCTAGTTGGCAAAGGATTTAATTTCTAAATACGCTCTGACCTGTCAAGATATACTCTAGAAAAGCAGTGGGAGCTAGGAAGAAGAATGGAAGCCTTTCGCAAATTAGGTGCAACAGTGCAGATGAGCTTTCCCGCATCTCTTAAGATAATGATGAACAATAAAATGCACAATGTTCGCTCGGTACAGGCAGCTGACGAGCTTCTAATGTCATTAGGTGGTAGGAAGGAGCAATAAAGGGTTCCAGCTCGGGTCTGTGAAAAGGAAAGAAATAAAAGGGAAAATAATTCATAAATGCATATAACCTATAAGTAAGAAGTAGGAAAAAAAAAAAAAAAAGTGGACAGGAAAAGGGAATAAAATATAAAAAAATATATATATATATATATATATACATAAATGTATATATCGTCACTTACTAATCAAACAGTATAGCACTATGTAATTCATGCTTGTTATATTTATAATAAGGCGAGCTACCACATTATAATAAATAGTGAGACACATGAGGTGGGGGTCGGGGGAGAGCTAGGAGCACTTACTTCCCGAATCTTCCGGGTAGTGAGTTTAGGGGTTTCCCATGGGAGGGGGGGTCACAAGGGGGTAGGGGGTGGCAGTAAAGTAAAAAAAAATTAAAAAAACAACCAGTCGTCGAGGTAGGGGAAGACTGAAAACCCTAACCTGCGCAGATGAGCTGCGACCACCGCCATCACCTTCGTGAACACCCGTGGGGCGCTTGTAAGACCGAAGAGGAGCACGGTAAACTGAAAGTGCTCGTGGCCTACCGTGAACCGCAGGTAACGCCGGTGGGCCGGCAGGACGGGGATGTGGAAATAAGCGTCCTGAAAGTCCAACGCTACCATCCAGTCTCCTGGATCCAGGGAAGATAAGACCTGAGCCAGAGTCAGCATCTTGAACTTCTCCTTCCAGAGGAAGCCGTTGACGTTCCGTAGGTCCAAGATAGGGCGTAGGCCCTCTTTGCCCTTCTTGGGTACCAGAAAGTAGTGGGAGAAGCAACCACGTCCTACTTCTGGCCCAGGAACGCGCTCGAGGCCAAAGAGGGCCGAAACTTTCTCCTGCAGAAGCTGCAAGTGATCCCCCGATACGCGGTGGTGTTGCGGTGGCATGGCTTGAGGGGTCGTCTCGAAGGGGAGGGAGTAGCCCCTCCGGACGATCTGCAGCACCCACCTGTCCGAAGTGACAGTGCCCCAGTGAGAGTGGTGATGGCGAACCCTGCCCCCCACTGGCGTCACATGGGCCGAGAAGCACGGACTAGGAGCGTTTAGAGGTGGATGCTGCTGGCCTCGCCGTTGTCCCCGACCGCCTCCACGGCGATTTCCACAGCCGCCACTGCGCTGGATGTTAGCCTGTGGCGCGTGGCTGGCGGCACGTGTGGGGACACCCCTTCCTTGGCCACGAAAGGAGCGAAAGGCACCCGTTTGCTGGCGCGGGGCCGAGAGGCCCAAGGACTTGGTCGTAGCCCTGGAGTCCTTAAAGCGCTCAAGCGCGTGGTCTGCCTTGTCGCCAAAAAGGCGACCGCCATCAAACGGCATGTCCATCAGGTATTCTGGACATCTGCCGAAAAGTTGGCGGACCTCAACCAGTCGTGGCGTCTAACTGCCACCGTTGTTCACATCGCTCTACCCAGTGAGTCGGTGGTATCCAGCGCACACCGGATGGAATATTTGGCATTCCACAAGGGCTTGGCCGAGTTTGGCCCGTACCTCCAACGGACACTCTGGCAGCACTACCGCAACCGTCTCCCACAGAGAGTGGGTGTAGCGGCCCAAGAGGCATGCGGTGTTGGAAGACCGCAGTCCCAGACTAAGGGAGGAGAAGATCTTTTTCCCGTACTGCCCATACCTCTTGGATTCCCTGTCAGGCGGAGCCGACGGGAATGCGGTCTGGGGATTAGAGGCCTGGATGACCAGACTCTCGGGGGTGGGGTGGGTGGACAGGAAACAAGGGTCGCCCGGGGCCGGGCGGTGGCGTCTGGCCACGTTACTATGTACGGGCGAACCCGTAGCAGGCCTGGACCAAGTGCCCAAAAGAACCTCGGTCAAGGCCTCATTAAAGGGCAGCAGAGGCTCGGCCGAGCTTGACTGCGGTTTAAGGACCTCAGTGAGGTGGTTAGTCCTCACGGCCGCGACAAGGAGCTCAAGGCCCAAGGCCTTGGCAGCCCTCATCAACACCACGCTATAGGCTGCCCCCTCCTCCGAAGCCACGGTAGGAGGGGAGACAAAACCAGTGTCTGGAGAGGTGTCCAGGCTACTGGCCTCCCCAAGGTCTCCTGCCCAGTCCTCTTGAGACTGACACTCCTTGGTCAGAGGGTCCTCAGACCCCTCCCAATCCTCCTCATCACCCATCTCCTGATACTCAGGGTTGTCAATCAACGGGGCCGGTTCGTAGAAGTGAAAATCTCCAAACGCCGTCGAAAGCGGCGCCCAGCGGCGCCGTTCCGACGTCGGAGCCGGAGCAAAGGAGGGATCGGGAGCGGCGCCGCCTGAGGACGGCGCCGGAGGAGATACCTGACGGACCGACGCCGGGGGGGGGGGTCGTAAGGTCCACCGGTGACGATCCAGAGCCCGAGGAAGGTACAGCGGTGTCCCGCGGCACCGGGCCGGAAGGCGCCGGCGGCGTCGGGGCTACTTGACCCTGCGGTGCCGGGCCCGAAGGCGCCGGCAGTGTCGGGACTGTGGGACCCTGCGGCGCCGGGCCCGAAGCCGCCGCCGGCGTCTGGGCCGAAGCACCCGAAGGCGTCGGGGCCGAAGCCCCCGACCTGCTAGGGGCCCCAGACGGGTCCGCTGGGCCCGGAGGCGCCGCAGAGCCCGTCGGAGGAGAAAGGGATCTCATGGCCATGAGGAAGCGCTCAATCTCCTCCGGCGTCGCGTCTCGCCCAGGTACCGGAGGGTGTGGGGCGGGACGTGACGCCCGCGACTCCGAACCCCCGGCCGCGTCGCGCGAGCGTCGGGGGGGAGTCAGAAGAGCGATGACGCCTCTTCGACTTCTTGTGCTTCTTACCTGACGACGACTTCGACCCGGAGGAGTGGTGCCGACTCCCAGAGCTGTGATGACTCCGCCCCCGCGACCTGTCCCTCGACCTCCCGTGGGACCGGGACCTCACGCGGTGCGGGCCGACTGCCGGAGTTTGAGTCACCTGCGGGACCGCTCGCGCCTGGCTTTCGAAGAGAGGGCCCGGCAGTCGGAGCAGGCCTTGTCGTCGTGGTCGACGCCTAGACAAGTTAGGCACAAGTGGTGAGGATCCGTGACCGACAACGTGCGGTCGCAATCCTCGCAGTGCTTGAAACCAGGCATCCCTACGGCCCCGATCGGAGTCGCAAGACTGCGAGAAAGGATCAAAAATGATCTCAAAAGTTAGTCAAAAATTGACTTGGGTTACTGCTTTTTCCAGATCTGCGCTGGCTGGCGCGGAAAAAAGAAGAACTGACGTTAGCACACGGAGGCGGCGTCTAAGTACTCCAACGACGTCATCACGGCACCCACGACGGACGCGGAGCCGCAGACGACGCCTACCGACACGCAAGGGTACTGCTACGCAAAAGTTTCCGGATCCAGTCTGAATGCTAGGTGGTTCTGAGTGAGGCGAAGGTGAGTGGGAAGTGAGTTCCAGGTTTTAGCTGCCAGGTAGGAGAAGGATCTTCCTCCCATGGTGGTTTTGTTGATGCGAGGTACCGCAGCAAGGGCTTGGTTGGAGGATCGTAGCTGGCGGGAGGGGGTGTAGAAGGAAAGTCGTGTGTTGAGGCATTCGGGTCCAAGTTCGTAAAGTGCTTTGTGAGGAGGCGGAATGTAATCCTCTTATTAACGGGGAGCCAGTGGAGGTTTTTCAGGTGACTAGAAATGTGGTCTTTACGCGGGATGTCTAGTATGAGTCTGGCTGATGCGTTCTGGATGCGTTGGGGTTTTTTCTGAAGTTTTGCGGTGGATAAGGACTGTTTTGTCTGAGTTCAGTTTCAGACGGCTGTGCTTCATCCATTCGGCTACTTCTTTCATTCCTTCATGTAGGTTGGTTTTGGCGGTGTCCGGGTCGTTGGTGAGTGAGAGGATCAGTTTGTCATCAGCGTAGGAGATGATGTTGAGGTTGTGTTGGCGTGCGATGGTCGCGAGGGGGCTCATGTATACGTTGAAGAGGGTGGGGCTTAGTGAAGATCCTTGTGGCACGCCGCAAATGACTTCAGTGGCTTCTGACTTGAATGGTGGAAGGCGGACTCTCTGAGTTCTTCCGGTAAGGAACGAGGTGATCCATGAAACTGAGGGTATAATGATCTTAGCGCTGCCCTGATTCTAATGTATGTAAACACCACCAGAGGTGGGGCTGTGTTGCACTAAATTTTTTCAGTGTTCAAAACGTCTCGTCCCTGGAAATGTGTTCAGCCCTGCTATTGCTAAAATATCAAGTGATTTTGGTTCTGCGCCCGCTGATATGTCTGGATGAAATAGCATTGGCAGCGCCGGTGTATACAGTTGTGTCTTTATCACCCTGGCACACAGTGCACGCCAAGCTTTTGATGTGTTACGTTTGGTATTTATTTCTAGTCTGGTAACCTCTGGCAGCCCATATAGTAACTGCCCTGAGGGGTATCAGGTGCGCGTTGTCACTTTCTACCATGTGTGGCAGGTATTTTGTAGGGAAATACCAGTATTGTGCGAATTGCGCTTGTGCACAGAGTTAATACAAATACATATTTGGGGCCCCATACCCCCATATTCATTTGGCTTAGTCAGGGTGGCCCAGCTGCACCGAGATTGTTTACCTGCCCACGCTCATGTGTGTTTTTAGGGTCTTAAAGAAGTCGGATGTTAGTGGTATGTGGATGTTAACAAACATGTACAGGAACCTGGTAGTACGACCATTTTCATGACCGCTTTTCTGTCGGCAGTGACAGAGGCAGTCGTATTCATCAACCCATCTGTTCTGCCAGTTTAATGATTGCCCTCCTGTAATTTAGTCTTATCACCATCTCTGTGTCATTATGCACCCACACCCCAAGGTATTTAACTGGCTCCAGGCTCCACTCCAGGGGATATTCTAGTATATGCGGTTCCGTGACTGGTGTAAGGGGAAACACCAATGATTTTTTCCAATTGATGCTCAGCCTTGCGTACCACTCATATAGTATGTATTCACATATCAGTGGTGTCAGTTGCATTTCTGGATCGCGTACATATAGGACCATGTCGTCTGCATAGAGGAGATGGGCAATCGGCGTTAGTGGAACCACAGGACCGCGTCCGTATGCCGCTGTCCTATCGCACATGCCAACGGCTCCAATGCAAGCGCAAATAAAATGGATGAGAGGGCAGCCCTCTCTCGTCCTCCCATGAATGCCAATTGGGTCTGAAACAGCACCCTTAATATGTATTCTTGCTACCGGATTGTTATAAAGCAGCCGGATTTACTGCAAGAACGCCAATTACATCTCCATGTGGTGAAGCACCATAAACATATATTACCTTTGTACTGAATTGAAAGCTTTTGTGGCATCCAGAAGCACTGCCACCGCTTTAAGCTTTGGGTCCAATTGATGCAGAATGGCAAACTGTGTCCGCAAATTATATGACTTTGAACTGGCGGGCACAAATTCAGACTGGTCAGGTAGAACCGAGTTGGGCAGAAGTGGTTGCAGAGGCGCAGCCAGTATTTTTGTGTCCACATTTATGAGTGATAGAAGTCTGTATGAGTCACACCGTTCTGGGGCCTTATATGGTTTTAACACCTTAACCGCAGTGGCAATTTCGCCACGGTGTGGGCGTTCTAAAGGGTGGGAGGGGGCTGCGACGGCCAACGGTCGCTCGCAGCACCAGGGAGGGAGTGCTCCCGGGCACATGGAAGGGGTTAACAGTGCGCCTATCAGGGCTTCACAAAGTGTCAATGGTAGCATTGTTTTCATATACTTCAACATACATAGCATCCAGGTGGGGTATTAAGATGCTAGCATATGCTTTATAAAATTCACTGGTGAGGCTAGAAGCCTTCCCATTTGGTACTCTACGTATAGCGTCTGTCATTCTTCAATTGTAATTGGCTGTACAAGAAACTCTCTCAGTCCAGGTGAGAACCACGCCAGTGCTATATCTTCAAGATATGTAGCAGTGTCTTCCTCTCTCGCTGCTCCATGTGGCCCATACAGCTGGCCATAAAACTCAACTAATTGGGCTAGGATGGTCTGGGTGTCATAACATCTATCTCCATCGGCAGTCTCTATTTCCATTACATGTGTTTGTGATCTGGGTTTAGCTAGTTTTGAAGCCAAAGAGCATGCCGGCCTACAGCCTTCCCCATATGCTTTTCATCTTCTAGACATATTCAGCACCTCTTGCTAAACTGTGCTGGCATATTCCGTGTGGTAAGCTCTCATTTTTGCCAATATCTTACGGTCTGAGTTCTGCATATTCTGTTGTTCTGGTGTTTTCAGTGTGCTTTCTATGCTTACCAGCCATGTACGTAGCAACATCAAGACCCCTGCCTGCACACCCATGCATTCTCCCTGCATAGTAGCTTTGAAAGCCTCTCATAATGTCCCAGCCTCCGTCAGGGATCCCTCATTTTCCTGGAAGTATCTTATAATTGCATCTCCTATACTGCCTCTGAACACCAGGTCCAGCAAGGATGAGGCCTGCAGCCACCACTGGAATGGCGGGCGCCTGTGTGGGGGAATTCAAAGTCCTAATAAAACTGTGGCTTGATCCAACAATATTCTAGCCATGTGGTTCACCTACACTACCCATGTGCACACTTCCTGCGACCCTAGCCAATAGTCTAGTCGGGACCATGTTTTATGAACTGCCGATATGTATGTCCCTTCCTTAGTGCTTGGGTTACGTGTCCTGCACACATCCACCATCCCAAAATCAGCCATGCTATTGTGCATTAACTGGGCTGCCTGCTTCCCTTGCCAGTCTGTGGTGGTTGATCAGTCTAGCTCAGGATCGATGTACATGTTGAGTTCTCCCCCACAGCAGCACCTCTGCATGCAGGGTGTTTAGACACCCATATTTTAGCATAGAATTCAGGCTCATCAACATTGGAGGCCATATGTTGTGACAATTGTCACTCTAGTGCCTCTCAGGCATCCCGGAATTATAATGTATGTCCCTTTATCATCCGTTTCGGAGTGCGCGAGTTTGAAGGGGTGCCTCTCTTCATAAGCAAAAGTACTCCCCTGGAGTATGAGGAGTAGGATGAGGCAACCCTCTCTGCTGCGCATCTAGGTCCTATTTTGAGCTCCGCAGATCTCGCCAGGTGCGTTTTCTGTAGTAGTGATATTTGTATCTTGTTACGATCTAGGTACGGCAGGGCTTTTCTTGTTTTCTTTGAGTTGTTAGTGCCTCGCACATTCCAAGTTAAGAGTCTAAATTGATTCATTTGTCGTGTCCGTATACTTAGTTTTGCATTTGTTGTCTTTGGGTGGGTGTATAGGCTACAGGAGAAGGAGACGCATTGTGGTCTATTATTATGACGTACTGCCCCTGCAACAACAAACTCCAAACCCTCCCCCCACAAACTTCAGCACCCTAATCATGCATATTCTCTGCCTGTAGCTTCTTCTTCACCGCCATGAATTCTTTACGTGCTGCCTGGACTGTGTCTATGAAGTCTAGGAAAAAGGCAGCACTATAGCCCTGATATTGTATAGTTTGCTTCTCTCTTACCATCCTTAACACTGAGTCTCTGTCTCTGTAGTTTAGCAATTTGGCCTCAATGGGGCACGGTGGCGCGCCGGGGTGGTGGGGACCAAGAAAACTGTTCGAGTTAGTCAAAACCCAAACCAAGATGCAACCTCTACAACATAACAGCTCAACAAATGATATTCCAAGCTGTGAAGACTTTTCTGCTTTCTTCAAGCAAAAGACCGACAATATAAGAAGTGATCTCCTCAAGGATGTAAGTCGATACTCCTGCTCCATCTGCATAACTAACACTCAACCTAAAAACAACGCTGCATGGACGTCCTTCGACACCTATTCTGAAGAATCAATTCACAAACTGCTCGGCACCTTGAAGCCCGCTAATCACCTCACAGACCCCCTACCTGCCAATGCTGTCAAAGCCCTTACCCCCCTGCTCCTCCCACTCTGGACTAAAATCATCAACGGTTCCCTTCAACAAGGACTCATCCCAGACTCCCTCAAGATAGGGCAAGTCACGCCTATACTCAAGAAACCCACAGCTGACCCGGCCGACCTAAACAATTACCGCCCTATCACCAATATCCCCACTCTGGCCAAATTACTAGAAAAATGCGTACAACTCCAATTGACAAAACACATTTATCAGTTTGACCTCCTCAACCCTCACCAATCAGGATTCAGAGCAAAACATAGCACGGAAACGGCTATGACGCACATAATTGATGACGCCCTCCAAATCCTTGATCACAATGAGTCCTGCCTCCTCATCCTTCTTGATCTCTCCTCAGCATTTGATACGGTCAAACACGAGAATCTACTGGAGCTGTTAAATACCAGAATGGGCATATCCGGGACTGTTCTCAAATGGTTCACGTCCTTTCTACACAACCGGTCTCAGAAGTTCAAGATCAACAACGCATTGTCCTCACCTGTGCCCGTAACACTAAGCGTCCCTCAAGGTTCCTCCCTATCCCCCACATTGTTCAACCTCGTCATGGAACCACTCACTACCTTGCTTCAAGAATCAAATGTACACTTCCATATGTACGCCGATGACACTCAACTCTACCTCAAGCTACAATCCCCGGAAGACATCCAACTTTTGAACGCCACACTAAGAAACACCCAAGCATGGCTGGCCGATAATCACCTCAAACTAAATGCTCTGAAAACTGAGTTCCTTCTGATCTCACCTCCTGTGAAAAAGGCCATCACCCAAACCTGGCTCAATCATCTAACCACGCTCAATGTCCAGCCCACCATTGTGGACTCTGCGAAATCCCTTGGCATCACACTTGACTCCAATCTCAACATGCAGCAGCATATTAGCAAAGCAACTAAAGGAGCCAACTTCCAAATCAACACTCTGAGAAAACTCAAACCCTTCCTACCACCCAAGGACTTCCAAACTGTTGTACAAGCCCTAGTCATTCCTCGCATAGACTACGGAATTGTGGCTCTCAGCGGGCTCCCCCTAACAACAACGGCACCACTAAGAGCCTCTCTGAACGCGGCCGCAAGACTCATCACTGGCTCAAGAAAACACTTGCATATATCCCCTGACTTAAAAGCCCTGAACTGGCTGCCTTTTGAAGCCAGAGTTCAGCTGAAAATTGCCTGTATGACACACTCGGCCGTACACCACAAGTCACCTAACTACCTCACTCACAAGCTGACTATATCAGGAGGCTCAAGATCCAACAGAAGCACAAAAAACCTCCTCCTGAAACCTCGTAGATTCCGGAAGGAAAAAACATACAAACGCTCCTTCTCAGGAATGGCACCTAGGATCTGGAATGCACTCCCGCCAGAAACTAGGCTTATCCCCTCCACTGTACTCTTCAAGAAAGAGGTAAAAGACATCCTTATGGCTAAGTTCACCTGAACCCTATTGTTACTGGAACAATGACATTACACGGCTCCTATATTATCGGCTACCTGAGTGTTTATCTGTGTTATACTCTTGTTTGATTGCTATGGGATCAAAGTCATTGCACGGATTCTATATCATTGGTTTCCAGATTGTTTATTAGGGTTTTGATTAAATTTGATTAAATAACCAAGTTTTCAGGGCCTTACGGAAGGCAATGAGTGTTGGTGCTGTTTTAATATACAAGGGGAGTGTGTTCCACAGTATGGGGGTCGCTACCAGGAAGCGTCTATCTCCCCATGTGGCCGTTCTTGTTCGGGGAACATGCAATAGGTGGCTTCTCTCTATAATTCGTTTCTAACACCCTACAGAGTAACTGTGCAATTTTTAGTCTAAAATAACAGCGCTAGTGGGAGTAATCCGTTCAAGTTTCAAGAAATTTGTAAATGAGATTACGCGATTGCTACCCTACCTTGCAACTCACTCACTACCGAATATTATATTGTCTTCAAGAGTTTGTCTACCCTACCTCCTGTTTCTGTAAAGCGCTCTGATATCTGCAAAGATCTTGTCCGCGCTATATAAAACCTTAAAAATAAATAAATAAATAAATATAATCAAAATGTAAGTAAACATAATTAAAAGAGGGCAGCTGTAGCTAGAAAATGAACACTGGAATCACTGCTATGAGACAAAGACCTTTTGTCTCGTTTACAAGGTGCAGGTATTATTTGAGTTATGAAAAACTCTATAAAATCTGAATCCTATGAAAAGCTGATCGTCCCAGGGGCATGAGTGACTTAAAAACACCAATGAGTTGTCAGAAGAACAATACTAAATTAACCATCATATTCACATTACCTGTACATCAAATCAATGAGCATCTCTGGGTCTTCTTGGTGTTCTTTCATTTTAACAGTGTCTGAGAGGATCATATGAAGATTGAACACAAGGTCTTGAACCTATAATAAAATGAAAGTTACTAAAGAAACATTCTAAGCAACATCGGAAGCATTTTAGGATTCCACTTTACAACCCAATCCAAAGCAACCGAAGATTGGCTATAAGGTGCTAACAACGTTAAGGCATTCAAGCTGAATGAATGCATATTATATACTAGAAACACAAGGAGTCTCAGTATACTAAATCACCAAACCAGTGTCAGATTTGTATTCGCCTATAATGCTGTCAGTAGAAATGGGCTTTGCCGAGCTTAGTGGGAATAAATGCTTTCCACTGTTGCCTAGAGACCCATGCATAGAGGGGTCCATGGGAAAGAAGGTTGCATAGGCAAGAAAGGACATTATGCTTTTTCCCGAAAATCTGTATTAAATCTATTCTGGTCATTATTAATCCGGATATAAGAGCTACGAACAACAAAACGGTTGACAAAAGTGAATTTAAAGCAATTTTTCCCTATTCAAAAATGACAATGGTCTAAGTATTGATTCCTCCAGAATACTTGGAATGTGTACTCACTGTGCAAGGTGGATTAACATAAACGACTTCAAGGTAACTGGAGAAAAAATTGAGAATATTATTTTGCAAAAAACCCATATAGTGGAGTCCGCAGTGGGGGCCAGAAGAATTATGACACCCCCCCCCCGCCCCCATGCTCCACAAGAAATTTATGGATTGGGTTTGGCAATCAGCTTTCTTTTACTACTCAAATCAATCAGGTAGCTGAGACCTGCTTCTATATATTCACACTTCTATGAAAAATCCTTCTGATTCCCACCTCCTCCTCCTCCTCTTCTCAGACCATAGTGCAAGCACTATATTCTCGTCTTGACTACGTAAATTAGCTATACTTAGGTCTTCCACAGTACCCCATTCAACACTTACAACGGATTCAGAATGCAGCCTCTTGGTTGACCCCCAGATGTGTGCAAATTACCACCCACTTTGAAACTCTTCCCTGGATTCCAATGCAAAAGCGGATCACATTCAAAGAGTTATGCTTACGCACAAAGCTTTGAACAATGCTGGCCAATTGAACTTTTGGAAGACATTTTTCAGGTATCTTCCTAGCCGCTAGCTTCGCTCTGGCTAACAGAACCTTTTGGTGGTTCCTAAGTTCAAGACTTGCAGACAAGGAGGAACATTCCTCTTCCACCTATTTGCAAAACGCCCTTCCTTATCACTGCTCATCATATAGCCTTTAGAAAAAAACTAAAAAACATGTATCTTTCAACTAGGAAAACTTTTTCAGTACCTTGATGTGTGCCAGAGACTGCTGGTGCCTGGAAGCACTTTGGGGTACCAGCAATGCTTTACAAATTATATTTCATTTATTTGAACGCAAAGATAGTCTAGTAATTTGCCAAGAAAAAATCAGGACAGAATGCAAGTGGAGGACTCACTGGAGATGAGATGACATTATATGTCTTTATTGCTTACTACTGAAGAATGTTCTACAAAATTAATGGTAAGAGACAATGAAGGGCAGGTGAATTATAATCCTTTCTGTGGGTAAGAGTATTTGTAAGCGAGAAATAGAAGTAGGTTTGAGAAGCAGTTCCAATTAATATTATTGATAGTTTCAGTTTGATTACAATCCTATTTTAGAATTAAGCTATAATAACAACATGAACATGTTGAACATGTTGAACAACTATGAACATATTCTTCGGGCAGTACTGAATGCCCCATATCCCTGCAGGTTATCCTAATGTATATCCTTTTTCTTTTAATCCTTTCTGTGGGTTAGAGAAGCTGTGGCCTGTGCAGGTAAGAGCGGTGGGCCCGGTGGGTGGATTCCGACAGACGATAATGAGAGGGAACAGTTAATATTTATTTAATTTTCCCTTGTCTTCGTCTATCGAAATCCCCAGCCCCCCCACCCAGCCCCACCGCTCTTCCTGCACGGCCGCAGCTGTGTGAGAGTATTTGTAAGTTAAAATGTCTGAAAGGCAGTTCCAATTAATATTATTGATGGTTTCAATTTGATTACAAGCCTATTTTAGAATTAAGCTATAATAACAACAAAGGCTATGAATACATTCTTGGGGCGGTACTGAGTGCCCCACATCCTTGCAGGTTTTCTTAATTGACACCCCTTTTCTTAGATGTTTGACATGCTCTCACAGAGAATAATATGTTACATACCATTTATAATGCTTTTTAATTCCTTTTCACCTTCTCCTTTCATTCATTTTTACGACGTCTCGGAGGGCGGATAAATCGTTGTTACATTCTTATCTATTGCTATTGGGGTATTACCTGATACTTTTTTACAGTAGGGAGAAGATAGCATTCATAAACTTACAAAATATACATCTGTTATTTTGTTGGAATCAATCCTTGCTGTATATTATGTCTGTCGAAGTTGAAGCATGAATCTTAGATCTGGAAGGACCCTTCAGTTCACCAGAACAGAATGTTAAGTTTAGAGATTGGATACAGGTCTAGATATTCAGGGGCTTAAATTGCCCAAGAATCAGAGGGATCTATTGCATTGGCTGCATAGGAAAACTACGACATAATTCTTCTACACAAGGCCCATTTATAGACTGAAAGCGAGAGTTAGGTAAACAGGCATTATAAATGCGATTTAGAGAAACCTAAATCCCAGAAAATACAACAGATCAGGAAGACTATCCCATAAGCTAATCCCAAGAAATGCACACAGTAAGGACTCTAGCTACAAGTACTACAATAACATGGTTGGACTGCACCTTTGTGAAGAATAACTGTATCAAGATATTTGCATGGACTGCATTGTTTTTAAAACAGGTTTGATTTTGCTTTGCTTATGGCATTACACTACATGCTAGAGGTAAGTAAACATTGCTGTTCTGCCACAAGGATTTATCACTGAGCATGGTGCCAAATAATAATGCACTTAACTTTGTTGGTCTATAAATGCACAGGTCTGTACCCCTTTAAATCAGTTCCAGCCTCATTGCCCTGAGCTACTGAAGCCCGAAGATGGTTGAGCCAACAAAGAACAGAAGTTAACTGCACGCCAATCCCAGCGTCAAGGATTGAGTGCATACGATGGGCATTCTTTGAAAGGACAAATGTATCCATCAAAAATACTGTCACTGACTGAAAATAACGTACTCTTCTAGTTGCTATATAACCTAAACAGATTTCTGATCGTTTGAAAGATTTCCAAAGTGGTGCAGTGATAGCAGATCACAGAGGCCATGCATAATGCACCAACATTGTCCTTTTAATTTTTTATTAATAATGAAATTAAGATCTAAACTCTACCCCACTGTCATGTGACTTGTGGCGATCCAAATTACACATTAGAACGCATCCCCTCCTGTTCGGTCAAGAATGAAAAGATATGAGAACTAGCCAAACTGTTATGAGAACTAGCCAAACTGTTATGTGGATATAATTATTATGGAGATCGGCCTGTAACACACCGAGACCACTTTTGCTTATTTCAAATTAGGGACCATTGTAGCTTTTAACCACTGGGATGAATAATAAGCGAATGGTGATAAAATATGAGCTGCTATTTACTTCTCACCTCAGGTCTTTTCAAGATTCCTATAATGCATTAGGGTAGAGACAATACAAGTAGCTTGATGGACCAGTTAGCCATTAAGGTTGATCTTAGGCCAGATGCCTCTGGCAAACTCAGAACAAGTACGGAAATATGGCAAAATGAGGAGGACATATGATTACATTTTTCTTGGTAGAAAGAAACTTGAAGTCAGAAAGGCATGTCGCATATTATTATAGAGATCTGAATGCTCATTAGACAGTAGAACAAAACTGATCAGGCTATGTGGAGAGGTTAATAGACTAGAGATCCGACCACTCCCAGCCGGCTAAAGGACAGCTTGCCAGTACTAGAGCCCTATGTGCGTCAGCTGCTGGACATCTCCTTTGAGTCTCAGGTGGTCCCGAAGGCCTGGAAACAGGCAGTGGTACTTCCTCTGCAAAAGAAGACCAACGTTAGCTTCGAAAAGCTGGATAACCTCCGTCCTATTTCCCTCCTTCCCTATATGGCGAAGGTGGCGGAAAAAATAGCCAACATACAGCTTATGCAGTTCGTGGAGACGGCTTCGCTACTCCACGACTCGCAATTTGGCTTCCGCCCCCGTCACTCGACGGAGTCTGCTCTCCTCGTGGCGGTGGAAGCACTCAGACAGGGAGTAGACGAGGGCCAAACGATGGCATTGATCCTACTAGACTTAAGCGCAGCCTTCGACACTGTAGCACACTCCACCTTGCTACAGTGTCTGAATGGAGGAGGGGTGACAGGAGCTGCGCTTGGTTGGATCAAGTCCTTCCTCTCTGAGAGGTGCTTTCAAGTCAGAGTAGGTGATTGCTACTTCAGGGAGATTGAGTTGGGCCAGGGCGTACCTCAGGGTTCGTCCCTGAGCCCAACTCTATTCAACATCTACGTCTCCCCCCTGGCGGCTATCGCGGAGGGGTATGGTCTCCGCTTGGTGTCCTACGCCTATCGCGCGCGCCCGGACTTGCGGCGGACATCTTCAGGAACTGCATGAAAGACCTTGCTGCCTGGATGTCTGCAAACTGTTTAAAGTTAAACGGGAGCAAGACCGAGGTGCTCGTGGTGGGGGGTGCACCGTCTGCGTGGTCGTCGGCGTGGTGGCCACCCTGTCTGGGGGAAGTTCCTGCTCCCTGCCGTGAGGCCAGGAACCTTGGCGTGTGGCTGGATAAGGACCTCACCTTTGGCCCACATGTCGGTCCGGTGGCAGGGATTTGCTTCAGTGTTCTGAGAGCTCTTAGGAAAGTATTAGATCTGCTTCCCATTTCTGCTCGTCAGACACTGGTGCATGCCTTGGTCACCTCCCGACTTGATTATGGGAACCTGCTCTATCTGTGGGCCACAGGCAGGGTCATCGGCCGCCTGCAGGTTCTTCAAAACGCGGCAGCGCGGCTGGTCCTTAGACTCCCTAGGAGGTCATCCGCCAAACCAGCCTTGCGGGCGCTCCACTGGCTCCCCATTGAGAGGAGAGTGGAGTTTAAGGCCCTTGCCACCTGTCATCGTATCCTGAACGGCAAAGCACCTCTTCCGCTCCAGAGCCTAGTAGCCCATTATGAGCCTGCACGCAGTCTTCGGTCCTCGCAGACCGGGCTGTTAAAAGTCCCAAGAATATTCAAAGCTCGTATGGGAGGCAGATCCTTCAGATACCTTGCTCCCAAGCGTTGGAATAATTTTCCGCTGGAACTTCGGCTTGAACCCTCCGAAGTCCAGTTTAGGAAAAAACTTAAAACGCACCTTTTCAGTAGATAGCTTGGTTGGGAGGAGGGGGGACAGTCACTCCACTTGTCATAGCGCGGGGACACGCCAGTGGCGTAACCAGGCGCTTAATAAATGTCCATTAATAATTAATGTCTAATAATAATAATAATAATAATAATAATAATAATAATAATAATTAAGTATCAAAAGAAAATCCAAGTGACCTGTGTCCACAAATAGTTGCTCATATATGTAACATTTTCCACAAGGAGAGTAAAGAATTTCTAACTTTTATGAAGAATTTGGTGATTTCACTTCAGCTGTTCCATAGAAAGTTTAGTCAATGTAATCAAATGTTTGTCATGAGTAACAAAGAACAATTCCACTAAGCTAGATATTTCATCATTAAATTTAGCAAAATCAAACTATAAGACAAGTCAAAGTTTTCAAATGGCCATACATTTTAAAAACAACCTTTGATTGATAAATTGTGCTATTCATAGTGTCTTCACTTAAAGTAAGTATTGATTAGTAAAACGTCATAAATGTTATTCATAATTATTTTCAACAAATATCTATTTTACTGTAAGCTATACAAGATTTTTGCATTTTTTAAATAAATCAGATTGACTGTTAAAGAATTTGAATAGTAATTTGTAACTTTTTAGCCGCCTGTCCTATCCTTTCTCCACACTCCAATAAGGCATACTTGCAAAAACATGCAGGGAAAAAATATTAAAGATACTCAATACTCTAACCAACCACTTCAATTATCTTTAAATGTTACAAAAATATGTTTTCTCTTGATTCAGTTGTTTAATATCACATTTTCACATGGTCGGTCTATTATTTAATTTGGCACAGATTAGTATGGACACGTTTTATTTACAGACACAATGGTAACTATTCATTTGAATGTGTAACCTGATCAGGAAAAGTTGTGTCCCGTAACTCCAGATCTTCTTCAGCATAAGTCAAAATGGTCTTCAACGAACGCCTTAAAAACTCTTCATTAAATGTCTGTGATGTGCCCACCAAGGATGACAGTGACATAGTCACCTGCATTTTCACTCTGGCAAAATTCTGTACAGTGAATCAACAAGAAAACACTTTATTGTGAATTCAGTATGCATTCTTCTAAATACAAACTAGTAATCATGCATCATAAAGTAAATGGGCATATTGAATTTCTGTTTAAGAACATTTTGCTGCTTATACAAAAGTAGATCTACTGACCATTTATAAATAATGGCAAAAATAGAGTTATTAGCAAGGTTACAATTTATTGCCCACAAATTGCTTCCCGGTAATCTCAGTGCTCCAGAGTCTGCCAGATTTTAGATGATTGATCTCCTAGGTCACAAGCACACATAGGAATAAAAACATATGGGTGCTTTAGTAAACCAACATATCCCATTGCAAGCGCAAGACACTAACAGCCAGCAATTTGTGGCACAATAAATGATGGTTGGGGCTTCATGTAGGGCTCTCCATGGGTTGCAGCAGAAATACCTGTGCACAGCATAGGTCAGCCTCTTAACCGCTGCTCTGAATCTGTGATGGTTATATTTAGTTTTACACTTACTGTAGGTGTTGTATAATTAGGATCATTTGATTTCAGAAAGAAGGCATGACATGTGTAAATTAGTCGCACTTAACATTTGAGATACTTAAAATCAAATAACCAGAACTAGTGCCAAGTGTTAAAAGGCTCCTATACTCTCAAATGTATTCATTCTTCATATTAAAATGTATTTTCAGTGTTTCTACTAAAAGTAAGTTCCTCAGACGTATATAACTAACTATAAAATAATTATATTTCCAATGTAACATGCTTTAAAACTTGAAGCAGGACAACAAGGACTAGACAGATATGGATATTAGAAAAGCCTCCATACAAGATGCAAGGTTGTACACATAAGCACCAGAAACTCTGAGAAACTTGAGCTGAAAACTCTGGCATGGCCATTTAAACGTGTACTTTTTAAACACTTTAAGGCCGAAAAGCATCACATACTGTTCTTTCATATTACACTTCATTAACTGCGTGTGGGCGTTCTGTATTCTTTAAATGTACATCTTGTTAATGCAAAAAATCAAAAAAGCACTGAAAAATAGTGAAATCTTCAACTTACAAACAGTTTGAAAACCTAATGTGGCCTTCTTATTTGGAAGCCTCTGAAGACTAATCAAAAGTATTCTACAAAGGGGGAACATTAACTCAAAAAACATAAGTACAGTTGAACTTGACATAATATAGCACAGTATGGGCATTGTTTCTATCAAAGTTGTAATAATAGTGGTCTACATACATTTCCAATTTCAAAGTTTTGTCTCATTAGGAGGTAAAGTGAGGCGCTGGCATGTGATCTTATTGAACTGATGCTACTGCTGCAGTGTCGGAGCAGTCT
Organism: Lissotriton vulgaris; assembly: GCF_964263255.1. Taxonomy (NCBI): domain Eukaryota; kingdom Metazoa; phylum Chordata; class Amphibia; order Caudata; family Salamandridae; genus Lissotriton; species Lissotriton vulgaris. The sequence goes on from NC_141685.1 coordinate 446,951,547, forward strand.
TAGACATAGGTCAGCACACTGTTCTGTTTCTTCTTCAAACAGGAGCTCTGGAAACTACACAGTAACAAAAAAGTTAATTCTGGTAGCATACTGAATAAAAACACATTTTTGACACAATGAGAAATTGGAATGTCTTATATAAATCGCATCATAAAAGATCAGTTAAACAAAAGCAGCATGGTACAGCTCAACATCTCACTTATAAGTGAATTCTTTAGCATTAAACATTTCCTTATTTTAAGCCATGCAAGCACAGTGGTATGGTCTACTAAGGGTACGGACGAGTGAATTCCAAGTCTCATAATTTTATTCTCAGTGAAGTCAAGCGGAACGTCTGAATGTCTTGGATTTAATTTCTGCTCGCCCAAAGCTGAATATAAGTTACGACTTCTGAGCAAAGAAAGGCTGACACACATTTAAGTACAGACTAAATACCTTTAAATCAGTCTGTAGATACTTTTTTATTGAACTAAATTAGATTGAAGGCTTTCAGCATGAGCACATGACAACTTTGAGTTCTTGAAGATGCTGCCTTCAAAAAAGGCAGTAATAGAATACAACATTTTCATGTTTCACTAAGGGAAGTTTTGAAAACTTCATGTATAGTACAAACAAACCTAGTTGGGAAGGCCTAGAGAATGTTTAAAAGGCCAAAAAGACATTTCAGAAAGCTAATTGGTAAATAGTGATATTTAGAGGGAGACAGGGTCAGGGGGGTAATGCTCACTGAGCCATCCGCTTTTTCAATAACTAAGTAACATTTGAAGCATTTCTCATGAGGATTGGAATGTTGTTTCCTGGACCTTTATAGGACAGAGTCCAGTACACCATTGTTAGATGACCTTCATTTGACTCCACAGCCTATAAGAGCTGATAACTGCCATTCAGCCCGGAAACACACTGTGGAGACCACGGATCAGGCTCCATTTAACTGTCATGAGATCCCTGTGTGTGTTTCAAATTGTATTTTATATGTATTTATTAGTGTTGCTAAAACCTGCATTTTTTTATTGTGATTCTTTGACAACACCCAAATAATCTGAGACTGTTTCACACCTCTTACTTCAATCTGGGCACTATACATCATTCTATAAGGTTGTCTTACCAAGTCCAGAAATAACTGAAAATTAAACGTATTAGGGTGGTTAGATATGCTGAAGGGTGCAGTCATTATACATCGAACTATAAATGCACAGCGAAGTTGCATTCACCTATGTATTTCTATTTCAATTTTTATATATAAATACACTAGCACGCAAACCTCAAATATTTATTTTAATAAAAGACACAGCATTGTCTGCATTCCTCCACATCGTTGGTTCTAAAACCATTAATACAAACTTGGTTGTCCATGTTTGAGTCACCTTCTTAAGGCAGCACATCTCAAGCCATACTCATAGGCTCAGGAAGCCATTTCATGCAGACATTACAATGTATTGAATTCTGGCTTCTAACAGACTCAGTTTCAATTCACTTTTAAATTCAACATCACAGTAGAAATACTCTACTAAAAAATTCCTATTTCCAGATTATTGTTTTTTTGTAACTAATACCTAAACATAATATTACGTGTGCAAATAAAATCATTTTAAACAAATTAGTCTCTTTGAGGAATGTATATCTGACAACAATAATGTAATTTCATACCACTCCACTTTTTTTGGTCGAACAAAGGTGTTTTTTTTACTGTGTCAAAAAGAATGCTCTCCAATTCTGATACTGTAATCTACTAAACCCACTTTTGAAGAAGAGGTCAGTGAGGCCTCAAGACCTTATGCACAGCACCACTGCTGTATTTTATGTTCAGTCAGGACAATAAAGTCATTGAAATATGAAGTGCTTGGGCAATTTCAAGTAAGCAAGCCTTTGGGAACAACTTCCTAAGTCAGATTCGCTATAGGATCCCTTATCAAATGCTTTGCTTTTTATGCCTCAATATGTTTTGCCAAACCTGTATGCACTTTAAATCGGAATTACAAATCAGTGCTAATTGTAAAGCCTGCAGATATTTGACAGCATGAATTTCGCCAGAAACAGTCTAGTACAAATCGTGCACGAAAACTGCAAAAAATATGACGGTGCATCTTGAAATGAGGGACAACACAGGCATTTTATCCCACATTTTGAGGTGCAATTTCAGAATCATACAGCAGTTATGCATGTCAAATAGCCTATTTGGCATAATTGTATTTACTGGCTGAGCAATTAGAAGTCCGTTCCATTGTATGCCTAGAAAAAGATCAAGCAAAATTGGGGCTAGTTGTTCAGATAAAATTTTATACAGATCTATTGGAATTTTATCAGAAACTCAGATTATGGACATTAACCTGTCCTGCTCTCAGATTTGTGTCTATACTATGTGAGCAGGTCAAGGATAAGGCTTTTCTCAGCATGTAAGTAAAACAGGCATTGGAGAAATAACCGTTGTTGAGGGGAGAAAACTGCATGTATTATTCTTGCATTAGCTTTAGGTAGAACTGAAGCTTGCTTTGGAATTGAACAAAACTACTTTACTGTAGGCAGACAACTGGCTCTAACCACCCGGCAAAAAAATGTTGCCAGTAATATCAGTTCAATTCAGGAGGGTGGTCAAACATTTACTAAAGCGACTGATATAATACAACTATTTCAGCAATACTATCAAAGCCTATACACTGAAGATTTAGTTACCACCGACACCCAAATAAATGTGTTTCTTAACAACTTTTTGGATAACGATAATGAAGAGAAAGTTCTCGATGAGGCTACTCTTGAAGATCTGGAAGGGGAAATCTCCATCGAAGAAGTATTAACAGCACTTACTGCACTACAAGCAGGAAAAGCAGCGGGGCCTGATAAAATTCCAATAGATCTGTATAAAATTTTATCTGAACAACTAGCCCCAATTTTGCTTGATCTTTTTCTAGGCATACAATGGAACGGAGTTTCTCCAGCATCTTGGTCTGAAGCCAGTATAGTTGTATTTCCTAAAAAAGGAAAATCACCCGTACTTCTTACTTCATATCGCCCCATATCCCTTATTAATTCGGACTCCAAATTGTTTGCTAAAGTAATGGCCAGTAGATTAAGCAGGGTTATTGAACATCTGGTCTCCCCTTGGCAGCATGGTTTTGTCCCAGGTAAAGGGACTACTGATCATACCTGCAGAGCTCTAGCCCTCTTTGATGCCACTGCTGTTAGGGGAGGGCAGATGTCAATGATCCTGCTGGATGCCGAGAAGGCCTTTGACCGGGTGTCATGGAAATTTCTCTGGGCGGTTATGGCAAGAAATAATTTTGGCCCCAAATTTTTAAAAGCTATGAATTCTATGTATACGTCCCCCAAAGCAAAATTACAAATTATGGGTTCTGAATCTGGACAGATTAATATATTGCGTGGTACCAGACAAGGCTGTCCTTGTTCACCACTGTTATTTGCGCTTTAGTTTAATCCGCTTATATTAAAACTCTTAGAGCATACACTTATTACCCCCATCCTGAGTCATTCATTTGAGACTAAAGTATTAGCCTATGCGGACGATATCGCGGTTATCACTGCTGATCCAGTAGTGGCCATGCGTGAAATCGAAACAATAACTTTGGAGTTTGGCTCATATTCAGGCTACTCCCTGAATAGGGGAAAGACTATTATACTGGCTACAGCCAATACAGTATGTAACGATCAAAGAAGGAGTCCTAAAGCTACCTATTTGGGAGTCATTTTAAGCCCTGACATCAAGCATATCGTAGCTCAGAATTATGACCCTCTCATTGCCAAGATTAAACAAGACCTAGATCGGGTCAATAATTTACACCTCACGATCATAGGAAGAGCTAACTTCCTTAAAATGAATGTCTTACCCAGATGTTTATATCTATTTCGTGCAATACCGTTAGTAGTAGAGTCAAGGATATTAAAAACACTCGACTCACTTATGTCGAAATTTTTATGGCAGAACGGAAAGATTAGGAGATCACATAAACTGCTCTCTCTTCCTATAGAAAGAGGGGGACTTGCTGTTCCAAACTGTACGCTTTACCACTGGGCTTCGATCTTAAAACTCTCAATTCCGATGTTTTGTAATAGCAATGGAACTACACATGTTGATATTGATTACATTCCTTCAATATATGAGCTGGTTCTTGGTAAAGAAGTAAAGGGGCTTTTCCTCCAGGCAATTGACACTAAGTATATGAAAAAGAAATGCAAGGTTGAAATTATGTCTAGCGCTTGGAAAGTCTGGGAACGGGTTGTTAAACTTATACAACTTAAGAAACTTAACAGGTATACGCTATTATGGAAACATAGTACTCTTGGTGCACCATCCTATGATGTGATAGCAAGAAAATGGGAAAGGATGGGTATAATCACAATTGGCGATTTCTTGATTAACGATTTTGAAACCACTTTTAACGACCTAAAACAGAAATATCTACTCTCAAATGGCGACTTCATTAAATTTGCGCAGGTAATAGCGTATTTAAGAGCAAAACGTCTCTCTATTTATTTGGGGAGAGTAGAGATAATTGAAGCCCTTCACAATACAAACAATAGAATAGGAGCATATTAAAGGCTACTACTAATTAATATGTCGGATGACTTGGAAAAAACAGAAACTAGCTGGGCTACAAAATTAAATAATCCTGATGTGGATATCGATAGGATACTAGAGATGAGCCAACTTTTGGTTATGGCCAGTAATTTAAAAGCCCAAATATATAAAACAGTTTTCAATCTCTATTATACACCCGCCAAGCTGTTTCTATGGGGGAAAAGGGAGAATGACATCTGCCCAAGATGTTCGAAAGGTCCCGCCACCCTGATACACATGTTTAGTAGCTGTCCCTCACTTGTTTTAATTAAGAACATGCTTTCAAATTTTTGGGAAGAGCTTTTTGGGCATAGGGTACCACATTCAGATACACTCTTTGTTTTAGGATTCGATTCTACTCTAAAATTGACTAAAACAGAGCAAAAAATACTATATATTGGGACCGCTGCCTTTAGAATCATTCTGGCAGCTCGCTGGAAGGAGCAAGAAGCTCCTAGTTTCCAGATGTGGCTATCCCGTTTCCTTGCAATCTATAGCATAGAGACGGCTATATATACTACAAAGGGAACGAGAGCAAGGAAACATGGGGAGTCACTCTGGCTTCCGATAACTAATTGGAAATCTAAACATAATCCTATGACTATATAAGGCTTTTAGTTCGCTCCATTCTAGCTGCTTGCTCTAATGTTATACGAAGTATTTCTGTTATTCCTTTTCTTTTTAATGAATCTGTAATGTTTTGCTTTATATGTATTGTATAGATTCTGTCTGGCTCTGCCTGTGTTGGGTTCGTAATAAAAAAAAAAAAAAAAAAAGGAATTGAACAAAACTTACGTAAAGCTGTGCTGTTAGCGAAACCTATTTGTGATTACTTTAATTATTTCTTGAGTTGGGTATTGGCTCCACATTAAAATGATGTGAATAAGCTAGCAGTCAATTCTGAATCAAAGCATACATTTTTTAATTAGATGCCTTGCTTCCATATTGCAATGATTAGTATGTCTGGAACAAATGGTCTCCTGACGTCAGGTGAAATGTTAGTCCTGAGTAATCCTGATAATCCTGAGTCTGATCATGGAAAGTTGCAGAATTCAAAAGTTATCACTCCTTAGTAAAATGATTTAAAGGACAGCCCAGCATTGCTTGAAGAGCCCGTCTTGATCAGAAATGTCAAAAAGCAGGGTGGACGTACACATAACTTGTAGATAACCACTTAAAGATGGAATCCAAAAGCTTAAAAACAAGATCACAACAGCAATCATTTGTGACCACCTGGAACAGAAGACTTGGTAAATCAAAATAGTTTTCTTTATCTGACTTTTACATAAGTATGCCTGAGGGAGTGCACATATTCCATGAAGAAATAATAGATACCGAAGACTACACATCACCAAACATCACATTACTTTGTTCACAGTTCCGTTGTCTTATGTACATTACATTGTCAACAAAACCCTGAAAGAAATTGCCTTCATAGCATAATATTCAACAATAACTACTCACCTTAGAAACCAGGGCCCTCTGTGTAGCAAAGCAATGTTGCAAATACAGTGCACTTTGATTGCAAGCCATACTATGCAGGAGAGATTTTAGCACCCCACCAAGTATACTTTCTTTGGATTCTGTCACAGAAACTGTCTGTAGAAGAAGAAACAGATGAACAATAAATAAATTAATAAATATCTAATGTTTGAATACTGCTTCAATGGCTAATCATTGCAGGGTACTGTATCTAGTGTAGAGAAGAAAAATATTCCACTTTTAATTATGCTGTTGTATTAGCAATTTCATTAATTAGTAAGTCGCACTGCAGAATCATTGCTCTGCTTTTAAGCTACATTTCCCATATTTACGAGGCAAACACTGCTGTAAAGCGTAATTAATTACCAAAATGACAGATCTAATTCTACCCTGGGTAAAACTGACATGGTAGACCTCAGAGAGGTTAGCAGACTTAAGAAACTAAAGTGGCTTTCCTGCTGAAGTTACAAGACTTGTATATGGAGACACTCTTATGATCCAACACGATTATGCAGTTCCTTTTAAAGATGGTCGAATAAGTGTGTATAGGCACAGTTTATCAGAGGGGGAATAAGCTCCAATAGGAGCAAGTGCCCTCAGACACCTGCATGGGTGTCACGCTTCATCATTAGCACGCTGCATGTCGGGCTGGCACTGCAAAGCCCGAGGGGGAACCACAAGGGGACACTTTACCGGAGATCTTTTTATAGAACTGACATTTGATGAAGTGAAGGTGTGTGGGCGAATAGTGTAGATAGGTTGTGATTATGTGAAAAGGAAAAGTGTATTCAAATAGACTAAGTGATCATCAGAGTCAAGACTTTTTTATGAATAAGTTCACTTGTTTGGTTAAAAGGGTGAATACTATTGAATAATGGTCCTAAATACCTTAGTTGGTCTTAATAGGTCAACATGTTTCTGGTCGGTTGTTGTAAAAAATGGTCATGTGGCAATTCTTTAGGACCTAAAAACTACCATAATCTAATCACTGGGTGTGTTTTCTCAAGAGGAGAATACCAATCACTCAACCAAATAGTAGCAAATCTAGTACCTCTAAGTAGGTAAAACCGTCCCAATTAGGGTATCGGTAATGCCCCCGCAAGTGAAGGCCCAGAGAATGCTAATTAGCCTAATGGATGCAGAATGGCACCCACCGCAAGACCTACCCACTGGCAATAGCGTTCACTATTTTAACCAGACAAGTGTACTCATTCATTAAAAAGCTTGTATGCTGGAACTAACCACTCCTGGTCCCTCTCCCTTGATATAAAATGGTGAGACTCTAACCAATAACCTGGTTATTACATGGGTCTTTTGAATTCAATGCCACATCCTGAACAGCTTTATAATTATCCCTTTCCATCATCAGCAGAAGGACATGATCGTTTAAGGAATCACTACACCAGTCACTTCAGCCACCACTGGTACCCTCTGTTTCAATCCTACACCATGGCCCCAGGAAGTGGTCGACCACCAATTCTGGATGAGATGTGGGTATAGTGCTGGGTTTTAGTGATTATACCTTGCCACTGAGGATGACACTGAGGCCCCTGTGCCCCAGCAGGTACTCAGCTGAGAGGCACCTTGTTCCTGAAAGCCGCAAGGTGAGAGTGCTCACACAAGATGCCTAGCAGCAAGCATACCTGCCAAATTAAAGTGTGAAAAGCCACCTCTACATGAACAATGGCAACAGCTTCTGGGAAAAGGGCATTTATGAAGTCAGCACAAAGGAGGCACCAGAGAGAGGCACAAACATATCCTTCAGAAATAATTGAATGCCCATGATAAGGAGGAAACTACTTGCATTTGATGGAGGACTAAAAATCATTATCTATGAATTGGCAGTCAACTAACATTCTGTATGAAAGAAGAATAGAGATACTAAAGATGATAGTGTAGGAAGCTGGCTCTCTTTATAGTGCACCAAAATGCAGAGTGTTCAGGCAAGCCCCAAACGAATCACACACAAGGAGATGATGGACGGAGCGCTGAAACTTTTCACTCACCCCCAGTCATGGATCTGGGTTGAATCCATTATCATTCTTTAGCACAATTCGCCACCCAAGTTAAGACCCAGCCATACGCAAATCAATCTTGACCATGTTCCTCATGGGAACAGCTCAGCCCGAACTGCCAAGCCAAGTCTTCCTTGGACTGAAAACAAGCATCCTGGGATCAGTTTCGGGGTAACACTCCTCATCAGCCAGGCTACCCTAAATCCAGTGGCCAAGTGAGCAACTGACCCACGTCTGGGCATACCCTGCCAACTTAGGGTGAACAAAACAAACACAAGGAGATGATGGATGGAGTGCTGAAACTTTTCAGACACTCATCCCCAGTCACAGATCTGGGTTGAATCTATCATTATTCTTTAGCTCACTTGGACACCCCAGTTCAGACCTAGACATATGCAAATCAGTCTTGACCCCATTCCTCATGGGAACAGTCCAACCCGAACTGCCAAGCCAGGTCTTCCCTGGACCGGAAACAAGCATCCCGGAACCGGTTTCGGGGTAACACCCCTCATTAGCAAGGCTAGCTTGAATCCCAAGGATTTACAGAGGTAAAATTTGACACCCCACATGCTCTCTTTTGTGGTAGCGTGGGCGAGCAGTTAGACCATTTCAGAGGGTAGTGCTAAGCATTTATTACACACAAAAAGGCAGTAAGTGAGGCCGCACTCAAAGAAATCTAAAACAAATGTATAAAAATTACACATACTTTTAAATAGAGACCAAGATCATTGGAATTGGGCTAGTACTTTTTGGGTTATGAATTATTACAGTTTTCAAAAATGGACACAGTGTAATTTCAGGATCAGTAATTGTATCATATGGAGTAAAAACATGTATTGCATTCGGGCACTTAAAAGCGACTTATGGGACTGTCCTTCATGACTTAAGGTGAGTATGGGGCAAGGTCCAAGGCCACACCAACAGGTCACCTTGGAGGCTCTGGGATGTCCAGGTGCACAGGTGTGTCACGGCATTGGTTGTCCAATTCACTTCAATAGGAAAATGGTTTGGTTACAAGAGGCTGCAAGCAGGGGTTGGGGGACCAATCCGGGGGAATCCACAGGAGGGGCTTCACTCTTGAGATCCTCTGGCACACAAGAAGGACACCCTGGGTCCACATCTCCTCAGACTGTGGGGCTCGGGGTGCAGTGGTATTTTTGGCGTCAGATGCAGTGCTGGGGTCTCTCACGATTGGAGAGGGCCTGCAGAAAGAGGCTGCAGGCAGCGACTAGAAGCCCATTCTGAGCAAACCCAAGGGTGGGCTTAGCTCTTGTGGATCTGGAGACCCAGTTGGCACAGTCACCTCCAGCGGACTCGGGCTCTGGAGCACAGGTGTATAGGTGCTATGAAGTGTCAGGTAGTAGCAATCAGACTCACTCTTGGTCTTTGTTTCTGGTGCATAGGGGCAACAGGACAGCTGGGTCACTCTCGATGGGGGTCTTACTGTCACTGCAGTTCCTCAACATGCAGGTCGGTATTCCTCAGCGTACAGTCTGGGCACAACAAGCCTTAGCTGCTGCAAGGGGTCCAGTACCTCAGGGATTGGTACTGTGTGGCTCTGGTTGGTCCTGGTGTCCCCGCACTTGGAGGGAGGACGTATTTGACCTGTAAGAGCACTGCTACCTCTTCCTGGGCAGCTGCTGCATCAAAAGCTCCCTTAGGCGGCAGAGCGGTGTATCTTACTCTTTAATGCATGGTGCTGCTGTGGAGTAGCTCATTTACTCAAAGGGAGTTCCTTTGGCAATTCGCGAAGCACTGGCAGGCCTCCGGGTTTCTTGAGGTCTGGACTGTGGCAGGACAAATCAGTTGCTCCACGACGGCCGGGAGAGGCAAGCAGGCTGGCAGGGTTGCCGCCAAGTCACTTGTGCTCCTCGGTTCTCGAGTCAGCTGACTTTTCTTTGTCCACTTCTCATTTTGGTCTGTAGAAATCTGAAATCCTGGTATCAGGAGGTCCCCAAAATATTCAATTTGGAGCGTGGGGGAGTGAGGGGTAGTAACCAATTTGCTGCTTACCCATGGGGTCACTACAACCCCTTGATACCCACTTCCTTTGGGTAGTGGGCATCACCCCGCACCCAGAATTACTAATTTCATCACACACAATATGGTGGAATTTCAAAAGTCGCGTTCACATAAGGCTTTGTCACTCTAGAGGTGTGCCCAGCCTGGCAGTTCAACATGCTTACTGCATAGCTAATTTTGGGGGTGGGCATCCCCTCACCTCTGAAGGAAGCTAGATTTGCATACCAAAGGCAGTGTGCTCAATGAAGCTCCCTTAGAATGCTAATTCGCTGGTCATCCTGTGGGAGGGGGTGTAAACACTCTCTGCTTGAGCAGGCTCTGTTTCTGACTGCCTGAGAGCAAAGGTCCTCACCCCTGGGGGGGTCAGAAACTCATCTGTAGCGACAGCTGGCTAAGACCAGTCTGTCAGCACACTTGTAGTTGGCAAAATTTCAGGGACTTCTCTAAAGCGCCGTGTGGGTGCATGTAATTATAAATCCATCACTGGAATCAGTGTGGATTTATTAATATGAGTTGTTTGATTTCAAACACCATATGTTTGAGTGAAGCCATTATGTAGCTGGGGAACTTGTTTTGACCATTGCCCAGTACATACCTTAAGATGGCTTCCCTACTAACTTGAAATATCTAGAATTAGAACTAGATATTGCAGGGGCACATCTGTTAATGCAGATATGTCATCACAAAAAATATATTGCCCCCCGTCCTTAGAACTCAAAGATCTGCTGTAGGGGTGAGTTACATATATTAGATGAAGTGACTTTAGCCTGACACAAGGGAGTGTTTCATATCAAGTGTTCATTTCAGATAATATTGGGGAGGAGAAAGAAGCAGAGGATCATTCAGATTCCGGAAGACAATAGTTTGTTGATCAGATAGGGGGGGGGTGGGTCGGCCTCCACGGATTGCTATAAACAAACTTACCATGAGGTGATATGATGGAGGTATAGGGCTGCCGGATCTCCCTCTTTATTATCAGGCATCGCAGTTGACGGCCAATAACAGATGGGTGCTTGGAACCTACGGTGATCCTAATTTCAGAACGGACCATTGGCTTATGGGAGAAGGGGGCTATAACAGGGTTCTTTATACGAATCCTCGTAATTTATGGTTGTCCGCTCCCACGGCTCGCATGGTGGAGGTGTGGCACACAGTCCAGAGTAAGCTAGTGGCATAACTGGCTTACTAAGGCGACTCCGTTGTGAGAATCTGATATATTGGGATGCCTTAGCGCCTGTCCAGGGTTTGATAAATGGGACTTAATCTGGATCTCTAGGGTTGGGGATTTGTGGGTGAAGGGGAAAAAGGCCACATTTAATGATCTTCAAACTAAATACCACCTTGTCATGCCATAGACTCGGCCCACCCCAGAGATACCCCCCTGCCGGACTAATTCCCGCAGGAAGACCGGTTATTGCTAGATCCAATGAACCATAAAGCCATATCCCTGACATATAAAAAATTTGTGAATAACCGAGCAGACCCAATGTTTAATCTAAGGTCAGGCTGGAAGCGTGATCTTGGGGAGATGGGGGAGATAGAGGATGAGGACTGGAGGGAGGCGGCGATTCCTTTGCGACTTCGACTGGTCCAGCTTAAGGTGCTCCATAGAGTTTATTTTGATGTCAAATGATTATTTAAGTTGGGTAGGAGGCCAGACCCACTATGCCTCCGACGATGCAACCAGACTGGCACATTCATACAAGTAATCTGGGGCTGCCCTCACATCCAACGGTATTAGACAGATTTCACCCGGCAACTAACCGAGGCATGTGGCAAATCTACTCAAACATCCCCCAAACTCTGCCTCCTCAATATCTGGGAGGCAACTGACCTTTCGCAGGCGGAACAGTTGTGGGCTACCATGGGATAGGCCATAGCCAAACGCAATATAGATCAAAATTGGGGGGCGGACGAGCTGCCACGGGTAAGGGATTGGGCTAATGATATGGTCTATGCCATGATTGCTGAAAAACCTGTGTTTAAGGGACGAGGGTGCCCCAAAAAATGGTACCACAGATGGGGAAAGTGGAACAAATATAGGGGCGATGTTTGCATCTCTCCCACGGTGGAACTGAGGAGGAAGAGACAAACATTGATGACCAGGCTGGGAGAGATTGGGGAGACCCCCTCATCGATTAGCCACCACTAGGAGGTCTCTGTACTTGTACCTAATTCCGGTCTCCACATATTCTCGATCATGTAAAAATGTTGTACTGATAACAGACGAAATGACTCCCGGAGTTAAAAGAGTTATGTATCTTTGACCATGAATAACTTGTGTAACACTGTCTGGATTCTGTCTTGCCTTGCCAATGCAGAATGCACATTGCCTTGTACTGATGCTTTCTGTTATTAATAAAAATTGTTTAAAAAAAAAGAAAGGGGGTGAACCACGAGTATTGATATACCAGAATCTCAAGGAAAGCGGTCTCGGAGACCCTCAACCACACATTCACAGTTTGCGGTGTATATTATCTACGTTCACGTGGTTTGGTGGATAGTGTCATCAATGGGCCTGTCACTTGAGTGTTCTGTTCTCCAAGAGAACCACAGACCTCCACCCGAAGGGAACCTGTCTGGATGATGACAGTCGTGAGAAGGTAAAATTATCTCCTATCCAGGCAAATTTTATTGAACAGAAAAAATTAGGATAAGGATAAAATAAAGCGGTGGTGTTCAGTGGATAAGTAACTGGTCCACAACACCTAGTAATAGGGTTGACATGTTTCGAACTGAAATGGCTCCTACAGGTCTTTGGGCCTTTGTCAAGACCTAGGAAGTGGAGAGTCTGAGGTTTTGAGCAATCCACATGGGATATAGGTAACTATATTCACTCAACAATCTTCATCAATGAGTACATACTACTCATGACTAGTCGTTGTTATAGGCACAGACTTTGGCCCATAACTGTAAAGAAATCAAAAAAGTTAGTCGCAAAATTATACACAGTGTCATACTAAAAATGAGCTGATTCTCAATTCGCCCAGTGAGACACTAATGCAAAACTATAAGATATCACTAGTAATGACCAGTACAAATTAAAAGGCATATGTAACTTAGTAACAAGAAGGTAGAAAAGTGAAAGATTTGCCATTGACAGGGTTACATTAAGGGGGCCCTCTGCTACTCACCGTTATCAGCATGATTCTAAGTAGTGTGTGCTTAAGTGGAGAAAACATTAGGTAACCTGCATGTACTGACTGGTATCTGCAAATCTATGCACAAGGTGTGCATTATTAGATTACATGACCTGGTTACAAGTGCTCAAAAGCGAAATTTCTAAACTGAATAAAAACATGTGCACACTCTAGAGTTTTTGTCTTTAAAAGTTGTAAACAGCAGGGAAGAGATGTGCATTACTCCAAGGAGATTAATTCAGTACAGAGTCACAGTTGCATCAAATCACTACTAAACTGTTTGAAAACATTTGTGCATTTTGGAATTGGAATTGTAAACAAGTAGGAAAGAGACAATTACCTTTAAAAAGAGTTTGTTTTACTCCAGGGGATACGAGAGGACTAAGACGTAATGTTTTAGTCAGAAGGTAAATAAAAGACCAAAAGTTGACTAAGGAAATAAATGATATGCGTACGGTGACTGAACAGCTATCGCAAGCACACTTACCTCTGTTGAAACCGTCTAAAGCAGAATTGCTGCGTGTCCCTCTCTCCCGCATCGTAGAGACGTTTTGGACGGGAGTGTGCTTTTATACTCCCCTGGTGACCTTAATTGAAGACAATTAGCCTACAGTGGTTTTCAGCAGTACTGAAAGTTCATGTTTCCAAGTGGTGGCCTTCTACGCATGTTTTTTACGTCTTGGAAGCACGCATAACGGCATGGAAAGCAAAAGGCAGGCAGTGTATATCACATCATCTCATGTGTGGATGGCTGTGTTTGTCAAATAAAATGCACTATTTCTAAAGTATCAGTCTGTGTGGACAATGACCCCACAGACTTTATTAGGAAACTGTAAGTGTCATATTTATATTATTTCTGTGCACCAGGAAGGTCTGTAAAGGGTCCTTGTGAGGCGCAAGGCGATGGAGCAATATGGTCACTGTGTTAATAAACAGTGTCCGGTAATTGCATAATCGTGTTACGTATAGTCTTTAAAAAAAGTGGGTGTTCTGTGAATAAGCATAAATTATAAAACGGGGAGACGCTGTACAGGGTGTTAATGGCCTCTAGCATTGAGCTATTCCTATCCCAGTGATAATGTAGGTGGCCTGAGGGTATTCTGGCGATTATCATAGTGGGTGTGCAAAGGCACTATTGTGTGGGCACTGTGTCTTGTCATATAGAGATCGTCATATTTATGACGCTTAGAAACTGGTCGGATGAGTGATTATTATAATGCTAATCATAAGGTATTACTGATAATGAGGGTGAACATGGTTCTGATAGATGGGAGGATGCTTCCCTGAGGATATTCGTTCGATGTTTGTGAGTAGCTTTTATTATACATGAACCTTTTGTTAGTGGTAAAGAAACTGCTGGCTGAATAAGAGCCATGGAATGTTATTGTTCAAACCCTTGCCAAAAAGTCTTGAGCCGGTACACCCAATGTTGCTCTTTCTGGAAAAGAATGCATTCTGCATCATTGCCTATCACATCAAGTGTTTCAAGGATCACCCAATCAAGTTTTTTGCAAAGTAGGAAGTCATTGCTCATGTGCGTTTTGGCGTTTTTGCATCCAATATTGCGATGGTATTCACCGATCTGCAATTTCACTTTACTGCAAGTCATGCCAATGTACCTTATCTGCAAAGACAAATGATCATGCGATTGCATGGGTGGTACTGAAATTCGCATGTCATCCCATGTAAAAGTTTTACTTAGTGTTAGGTTTTTTTGTGCTTTTGTAAGATGACATACAGCACAAGTACCTTAGGGATAATGTCCCATTATCGGTTATAGGCCCAGTGTTGTG
Source organism: Lissotriton vulgaris (assembly GCF_964263255.1). NCBI lineage: Eukaryota > Metazoa > Chordata > Amphibia > Caudata > Salamandridae > Lissotriton > Lissotriton vulgaris. The sequence goes on from NC_141685.1 coordinate 446,966,569, forward strand.
AGTACTGTGTTGGTTTTTACTTGTGTTGTTGGGGGTCATGTGTGGACCAGAAGATCTCAGATGTTCTTGCTCCTCTTATGGGCAAACCTGGGTTTGGACCATTTAAGGGTGCCGCCATGCTACAATGTTTGTTTATGGCTTCTTTGAATGATGTTGGAGATTGTGCAGTAAATTATCACACGTGAGGCTATTGTCGTCTGTGATTTTCTCTGCCTGTCCCAATAGGATTTCACTATTCTGATTCCTCGCTCTATTTTAGAATTTGTTGATAATGTGAATTGGGTAATCTCTCTCTTTCAGTTTATTTATTAAGTCGAGGACCTGCTTTTGTAGTCCTCTATTTCGCTACAATTGCAACAAATGTGTAGAAAATGGCTGAAGGGGAGATTTTCCCTAAGTGGTCGAGGGTGAAAGCTGTTAAATGAGAGAAGGCTGTTTTTGGCGGTTGGTTTGTAGTAAGTTCTTGTTTTGAGATTGGTGCCGTCAGCAAAAATGGTGACGTCCAGAAAGACAAGTGTGTCCTCATGTGTGGTACCTGTAAATTTGAGGAATTTGTTGCAGGTATTGAGCCACCCAAGGAACTCTGGTATGGTGTCAACTGACACACGCCAGATCATCAAGGTATCTTCTATGTATCTTTTCCAAAACATAATCTTTATTTTGTAGGTGTTGGTGTTACTGAGAATGTGGTTGTCTTCAAAAGAACTGACACAGAGTCCTGGCAGACTTGTGGCAAACATGCTCCCCATGGACATGTCGTGGGTCTGGATGTATAGTGTGCCTTTAAAGTCGATAAAGTTCTCGGTCAGTGCTAATTGGCAGCATTCTAAAATAAAGTGTATGGATGTGTTAAATTGCAAATTGTCTTTGAAGAGAATGTCATCAATCGAATACTAAATTAATCTCCTTTGAGTAATGCACATCTCTTCCCTGCTGTTCACAACTTTTAAAGAAAACACTCTTGAGTGTGCAAAAAAGAAAAGTTCTTTAGTAGTAAGGCAAGTCTGACTCACAGAAAGTTGAATAATTTGTAATAAATCCCCTGATGGGTTAATCATTAGTTCTTGCTTGTCTTTTTTAACGTCCTTCTGCACACAGAATCACCTCCTTATAATTTAGACTGGCTGATTTTACAGCAACAAAATGTATATTAACTGATTAAGCCTATGCCACTTGGTTCCTATTGTCTGACAAATGCATTTCCAGCTTGTGAGGGACTGGGCCAGAGCTGAACCATGTCGGAAAATTGGTACGGGCAAGAACTGAAGTCACAAAAAAGGAAATGTAAAATGCTCGAACACAAATGGAGGTTAACAAGAACTCAGGAGACGAGGGCGGTCTACAAGAGAGAACTGTCGCAATACACTGAAGCCATTAGGAAGGCAAAAAAGGATTACTTTTCTAGTAGAATTTTAAAGAACAAAAATTCTTCCAAAGAGCTTTTTAAAATAGTAAAAGAGCTCTGCAGCCCTACCAGTCTCTCATCTAATCTGACTCCGTCACAAGTAGGCTGCGACAAGATGAATAACTTCTTGTGCGAAAAAATAGACAAGATCTATTCAAATCAGGCAGCCCGGTGGACCACGAGCCTTCCACCTCTCAAGCCTGCTGCACCAGCTTTGGCCCATATTCTGAAGAGGAAGTGGGCGAAGCGATGCTTGAAATAAAATCTGGCTCCCCCCTGGACCCTTGCCCTCATCATATTTTCCGGCAGCTTATCCCTCTGATTTGCCCTGCAGTGACTCAAGTTCTGAATCACTCGCTAGATGCCGCAGAGTTCCCATCCAGTTGGAAGAACGCCACAGTCACCGCCCTTCTAAAAAAAGCTGGCTTAGACATCAACAACCCGGCCAATTACAGACCCATACCCTAACTTCCCTACCTGTCGAAAGTCCTAGAGAAACTGGTCAACAGGCAACTGGCCAGCTTTCTCGAAGCAAACAAACTGTTGGATATCACACAAACGGGTTTCAGGGCCAACAACAGCACGGAAACAACACTCCTGGCCGTGCTGGATAACATCAGAATGCATGTAGATCAGGGGAAAACAGTTGCCCTAATACTGTTGGATCTCTCGGCGGCTTTCGACACCGTCCCTCATAATCTGCTCCTGGAAACCCTAGCATCTAGGGGCATTAGGGACAAAGCACTGGGTTGGCTGCGGTCTTTCCTATCGGATAGATCGCAATCAGTGCACATGGGCAAGTTCTCGTCCCCACGCCGGAACATCAAATATGGGGTCCCACAGGGGGCCTCACTAAGCCCAACTTTGTTTAACATTTTCGTGTCATCCCTGGCGGGAATAGGCAGAAAGTGGGGTGTCGAAATATGTTCTTACGCCGACGACACTCAACTTACTGTTATCCTGGATGAAAAGAACAACCCCAAAGACAGGTTACTAAACTGTCTCTCTGAATTGGCTGAATGGATGCACAGGCACTGCCTTAAACTAAATGCAGACAAATCAGAGATACTAATGTTCGGAGGTCACACTCAACTGTGGAACGACAGCTGGTGGCCAGAAGCCCTGGGCACTCCACCTGCTCCGACACCAACAGCAAGGAATCTTGGAATAACTATAGACATATCCTTATCCATGAAGACCCATGTAGCTGCCATATGCGGGAAAGGCTTTTCAATACTAAAAATGCTTAAAAGAGTCTTTCCCTGGATTCCAATAGAGTGCAGAAAGATCCTGGTCCAGTCTCTCTTGATGAGTAGACTGTACTATGGAAACTCCCTGTTCGTAGGCATGGCAGAGTATCTCTTCACCAAGCTCCAAATGGTGCAGAACGCTGCGGCCAAGGCTATCTGTATGAAAAGGAAATACGATTCAGCCAAGAGCTGCCTGCGTGATCTACATTGGTTACCAATGAAGCAGAGAGCAACTTTTAAAATGCTGTGTATAACACATAGAGCACTGCACAAAACAGGCCCTCTCATCCTCAGGAACAGGATTCAGTTTTATGCTCCCACTAGGAACCTCCGCTCTCAATTCTTGGCTCGTGCTAAAACCTGTCGGGTGAAGAGAGCCAGGATGGGTGAGCGTGCTTTCTCCCACATCGCTGCAACCAAGTGGAACGAACTACCTACGGCCCTCCGACTCACAGAAGGCCATCTGGCATTTAGGAAGCAGCTAAAAACTTTACTCTTCCTCCATCCAGACTAACCCAACTCGAATTATGCCAACGGTACATGCACCTTAGCAATCATAGCGCCGTGATATCCTACTTAGATGATTGTTAGCGCTTTATAAGAAATAGAAATAAAAACTTCAACTGTTCCTTAATCAAACAAGAGTCCACAGTTTTGCACAAAATATCTACCGAACTGGAATACTTTCTACTGGTTAATTAGTAAGTGCTACTTTTTTGGGTAAATATCTAGTCCGTATTCTACACTAAGGCTGCATAAACGACCATGAGGAAATGTCTCCAGTGACCTTATGTCCGTTTTGGCAATGCTATTGTTCCCCGTTTGTCTTCATCCAGAAATGTGTGATAACATGTATTCTCCAATTGAGAAGACTATGAAACTACAAAGAGGTAAATCTCCAACAAACAAGGGTCCTTCCTCAAGTATATGAACTAAGTGCTTCTTTGTTTGGTGAAGATGTCCTCATATTTCTCTGCATCGGGAACATGTCATCAAAAACGGCGGGAAATGCACTGGGAAGACTTTTGTTCAGCTGTCCAACATCCAGGCAAAAGGTGGGAAGAACTTTGCATACTACTAAGGTGTACCGGGCAGGACCGAACAGGCAGAGCTTCCAGGTGATTTGTACATTTGCATGGTCATAGGAATTTAAAGTGAGAACCATGGACTAGACAAGAAAGAATTCCCTACTCATTCATGTGGAAGAGGGGCTGTGTGGCCACCCTTCCCAAATTTGGCCCCCAGCGACCTCATCCTTGGTGGCCCTACCTCTTGATATATGGGGCCCTAAAGCCCATCCAGGGCACCCAGTTATAGTGATTGTGGGGAAAGCCCCAATGCCGCCGCAGTCCCTGCTGGCTCCCCACCTCCAATGGGAGCCAGCATTGCTCCTGCACGCAGGGAGCAGCATAAATGCTGCTCCTTTGCTGCTCCTCACGGGCAGGAGCAATTCTTTCTTCTGTTTTCTTGCCCAAAACAGATGAAAAGTCCACTCCCAGCGGGCGGTAGCAGTTTTCCTGCTCCTGCTTGCTGGGAGTGAACTTACTGTTTTCTCTCGCTTCGTGGGAGCTGTCAAAGCTCCAGCCAAGCAAGTGCAAACAGCCATGTCCTGGGGGTGGGCATCTGGGACATAGGGAGGTTAGCGGGCCTCAGAACCATTAATAGCTCCAGGTCCCCCTCCTGCGTTTTTTAAAGCCAGCCATGGGCAGGTGGTGTAACTCGGAGCCACAACCCGGAGCCACAAAACGGCCAGGGAGCAGCCCCCCTAGACCACCTTACTTTTATCAAGTTGACAAACCCCTGGAGAAGTGGGGGACCCCGGGGCTCTTAAGAGACTCAGAAGGGGACCATGCAGCCCCCACCTCCAGTCAAAAATGACAATCGACCTGTACCGGGAGGAGGCGGTCCCCGGGGTCTAGATTGGGCATGGGGAGGTAGGTAGCGTGCGCTTTTCTCCCCATGTTATACATAAAAATAAGCCCCTGGGACCTGGACCACCCAGAGGCTCTAAAAGAAACAAGCACTGGAAACCGCACTTGGTTTAAAAAAACATTTTTTATGGGGATTCACAAATCTTGGTGATTTTTGCAGTGAACTTTAAAAAACTAAAAATGCAGGGGTACCCCAGCACTAGACTGAGGGGGTCAGGGTAGTGCTACTCTGCCCCTTTCTTTTTTTAAAAATCTCTTTGTTTGGAACTCGGCTTAATCAAAGTCCTAAAATGGCTGCCACAAAGGGTCCTCGCCTCTAGATATACAAATTTAATTTTCTTTTAATAACTTGAAAACTACTGAATGGATTTACACCAAATCACAAAAAGGTCTCAACTGGACTATGGGCTTCCACTCTGCCAAATCTGGTGTGATTCCAGCCAGCAGTTAGGGCTGTAGGATTTCTAAAATCTGTATGGGAATAAACATTGGAAATGCACTCCCCCCCCCCATTTTTTTTTTATTGGCCCCCACTTGACGTATCGCAATTCTTGTTGTGCATGGAAAGTTAGGGGTGAATAGTCAAGCGGGGGCAGAGAAAAATGGGGGTGGGGCAATACTGATTTTAGACATCCCACAGCTTGAACCGCTGGACGGACTTACATCAAATTTGGCAGAAAGGCAGCTCTTGGTCCAGAAAGAACCCTTTTTGTTATTTGGTGTAGTTTAGGAGCTACTAAAAAAAAATTGTATATATAGTGACGTGGATCCGACAGTCCCAGTGCTGAAATCTGATTGGAGGCCAACACTTCAACTAGGAAGTGTCTGGAGCCATCTTGGGAAAACATTTTAAAAAAAGGAATGGGGGCAGGGTAGGAATACTGTGGTTTTGGTCTTGGTGTCCTCCCGTGGCCTCCAACAGAGCCAAAAAGCACTTTTTGAAAACAATATTCTGCAGGACCGCAAGGGAGCTGTGGAAAATTAAAAAAAATAATAACAAGTGTGGTCTCCTGTTCTTGTTTACATTATAGCCCCCGGGTAGGCCTAGTTCTGGGGGCTTGCGGACTGTATAAAATAAAATAAATAAATAAATAAATATAAAATAAAAGAGATGAGGAGGGGGCTTAATTATGCCCCAGGGATCACCACCTCCCCGGGATTTACTTTTAATAATGAGAGAGCCCCACCTCCTAGGGGCTAAATACAAAGAAATGGGGGCGATACAGCCATTCACACACCAACCCACTAAACCAAACACCCACTCACCCATACAGCCACTTACAAACCCAATTCACTCACTCATACAGCCATTCAGACACCCACTCAATACAGCTACTCACTCACCCATAGAGCCACTCACATAACATCTCACTCACCTACACAGCTACTCAGACACCCACCTATACACCCACATTCACTCACTCATACAATCATTCAGACACCCACTTAAAATGTCCCTGTTACCTTTCTTTTTTTCAGTGAGAACACACACACACACATATGTATATATTTGTTTTTCGGGGTGACCCACCCCAAGTCCATCCTTTTTTATCACTCCCAACCTCCCTTTACCTCTTTTTAATGTCTGAACGCTGAATTTACTCTTACCTCCCTTTACCTCTACCCTCTTGTTAACCCTAAAATTACCCTTACCTACCTTTACCTCTACCAACCCTAAACCCAGAATGTACCTCTGCTTACGTTACTCCTACCCATCCCTAAACCCTAAAATCACCCTACCTCCCTTTACCTGTCACCGACCCATAACCTTAAAACCACCCTTACCTCTTCCCACACTTTTACCCCCCTTTTTTTAAATACCATAAAAAATGATGTCATTTAAAAAAATTAAAATTAAAAAGACCTTCATGGTAAAGTACAGAGTGGTAGAGGAAAAAACCTATACTATGTACTTACCTGCGTGGTAAAGGACACAGAATAGTGAAATCTGCATTGTAAAAGCTGTATTCCATTTAAAGGTACTAAGTTGTCAAGTTTTATTCTTGCAGCATCGACAAACGTTTATGGAAATGTTTGCAAATTTCACAGTTACACTTTCACGCCTTTTTACATTTGTTTTCCAATCAAGACTTTTCTTACAATGTATGCTGCAGAAGGTAACTTACAGAAAAAAATCGCCCTAGACTTTGGATCTTGGCGGGGTTTATTTGAGTGAAAAGGGTAAGGCAAACTCAAATTGGGAAATTTCATAAACAGAACACATCTGAAACTTTGCTGAGTTTAAAAAACCTTTTTAGACCTGCACTCAATGTTACTTATTATTGTGGTTCGAGAACATGAAGCCAAGAATGATATGTGGTTCTCTCAATACAATCCACAACATTAATATCAAAGGACACAAATGGAATAAATAATAAACAAAAATTGCTTCCAATACTCTTGGTCAAAAACTGTTCACAAAATATGAGATAGACTAAAACATCTAGGCAGAGCTATGGCACTCATTTTAAGTATAGAACATAAGAACCTCCTGCTAGTTCTTCAACCTCTATAAAACAAAAACAGCAAAGTCTTCTTACCTGTACAATTATTTCCAGCGTGTCCAAAACAATCAGATTGGCTTCTGTTGCAAGATTTCCGTCTATAAGTGCTTCATGTTCTAACTCTGCCCTTGATCTAAAGTTGAACAAGTATTGCATTTGAGTAACATATTTGTTTTAAATTATTAAAGTCTATATTACAATCTTTATTTAAATACGCACAAATATAATTAATGTCAGTACAGTAAAACGCACATTCTCAGCAAAGAGCAGATGGGATAATATCACAATTAAGCACAAAAAGTTCTTTAATGCACACATAAATCAGTTAAAACTTTAAAAAGGGACAGAAACACACATATACAAAGTTAATAATAAATGTATTATAATGGCATGGCACGACAGTAAGGTTACGGTTAACTTGCACTTTACGAAGAGACTTTATTTTACCAAATTCCACCAATTTTCGAAAGGCCTCCTGGACATACCCCGTGCTTGGACAGATGAAAGTTAGTGAACACTGGTCAAAGACCTCATAGATTAAAACATGCATCATTCTGTCAGTTATATGCACACGGAAGGCATCATGGAACATACTAAAAGTGCAGTACTTCAAAACTGCCGGTTTCCAACTTTCTATATCTCATGTGAAACACAGAAACCAAAGCCTCACAAATGGGTAAAAATGACTTAGTCGCTTTCACAGAAAAACAGTTTCAACGAGGCATGGATATATTTATTAAAAATAAATAAATAGAAAAGAAAAAAAATAATGCAGAACTGACCACAATGAATCCATTAAAGAATGCCCTGGGAGATACAGGTTTTAACTGTGAATTAACGCTATTTAACAACAAAGGACACACAATCCACCCACCAGTCACTATTGCATACAAACTGAATTAATGCGTATGGCATTTGGTAGAATGTACATACAAACCCATTCTTTATAAAACTTTTGTAGGGCATTAAGACAGACCAATCACACATTCATATCTCATTCTGACTTTGCATGTGCCATCAAGACAAAATATATCTCATGCTACTAACCCCACACAAACAACGATGCACAGACACTAGACAAACACATTCTCACTGGTGTGGGTGTGCACCTCTACCACAGGGAGGATCTGTACAACATCCTAACAGATCAAAAAAGCATCTGCATCCAATTGGGAAAATATCCAATTGCAGGTGCACGTTGACTCAATCTAATACACAATAAAATCACATATGAACACAGGCAAGTCACAAAGTAATCCATTGTTTTGCACAGATTTATTACACTTCTGCACACGTGCTAAGATGATGTGCAGCCCTCGTGAACAGGAGCTCTGTTTGTCATCTGGAGAGGGAAAATCCATATAAGTATCCAGTAACCCACGAAAGAGCACCCATCATTGAATCCAATACACCATTAAAAACTACACATTTGTATACACAACTGTTTGGTACCCCAAAGGAGGCAAGATATTGCACCTGCTCTACGCTTTCAAAAAGACTGTACATTATTAAAAGTTGCGCACCCGCGTTGAACTAAAAAGAGCTCAAATAACTACACGTTCAGGGGACTTATCGATGCATACAATCATTCACAAGTCATTCTTCTGGCCAATATTTGTATTTGCACCACCCATGCGCAATGCCTCATGGGATGCATTCTTAGCCAATCAAATGTGATAACTGGGTCCACCATGCTCACTCAGCACAAGAAGGCGCAGCTACTTGCTGCCACTCGAGTAGATTTTCAAAGAGAACAGATGGTTTCTCAACACGAGCACTCACGACCAGACACAACTCCGGAAAACTGAGCAAACTCTGTGAACGGAGTCAGGCCTAATACAGACCAGAAAAGAGCGCCACAAATCAACACAACCGAAGAACAGACTCCATAGTAACACAGTTTATGCAAACATGCTCCAGTAGCATCAAGCAGGCTGACAAGTGTCAAACATGCTACCAACAAGGGGGCGGGGGAGGAAGTGGGCTAGTAGAGGGTGCCATTTGCCTTTCAATCTGCACTGTGGTTCAGAATTGGTCTGGGGGGTACCTCACTACTTTGTGTTCATTCAAATATTAGTTTTTCAATTTATTTCCTTCGAGACTGTTTTTAGAATATTTCACTTAAGTCATTCCTCATCTTTTAGCAAAGAGGATGACCACACATTGCCTACAAGTAAATGCCCACTTAGCAAAATATATAAAAACATCTAACTTCAGCACACTAGGTTTTCAATTATTTTTGCAACAGGTACCACTTTCTGTCCTTACTCGAAAACATGCTCAGTCATGGATCCCTGACAAAATGTTCAAAACTTCACAGGCGAATGCGTAACGGTAGGTGTTACTATAAAAAAATGCATATCTGCGACATAATCCACCACCCGTTAGTTACGGAATAAATATGTTTCATAAGAGGACTTGTGAGGTCAAAAGGCTGGAAGTTACAGCTGCTGAAACACGCTACATCCGTTAGTTCACATGTATGAAATGCTAACGTTTTTTAAATGAAGCATCTAAAAGTACAGGCCTCATTTTCCTCACTCTTAATTGCTACTTGTTCACTAGGTGGTAGCCAACATTTTAATCTGATAATTTGTGGAACATAATCCTAAAATGCAGTGGTACACGCTCCTAGTCTTTAAAATCACAAAGTGATGCAGTGAATATAGGGAACCCCAAACATTTTAAAAGAGTGAAAATAGGATGCAAATTTTTCATTTTTAGACAAAGAGTACTTCATTTATTATGGAGACTTATGAAAAAGTAGTACATACGAATTCAACTGGATAGGAAAGACAGTAGGATAATTACTCTGGGTTAGTTTCTCGAAGATGGGTGACTTTTTTTTGTGCGTCCAGAAACCTAAAGCATGCTATATATTCCAGTGGCAACCTATCAAAGACGCAAAACAAATAAATACCAAAGTCATGTTCTACCAGTAGACAAAGCATTTATTTCTAAAGTGTGCGTTCACCTTGAGGGTTATCTGATTGCTAAGGGCTATCTTAGTGCTGAGTAAGTAGTCTTTTTTTACCCAACCATTTTATCGACTGTAGGAGGATGAAAATTTGATTTGAACTTGTACCCAAAGTGGTCAAAAACAGATTGATGTAATAGATGCAATATTCCACTGAGACAACGTATGTATTCTCATAATACACACATAATGCACAACTGAAGAGCACAAATGACATTTTATAAAGAGCGCAAATTCAAAGGCATCTCAGCGCTATCGAACTGCACTATTAAACTGCAATCAGATTGGAACTAAGCATTAACAAACTGCAAACCATGCTGAAACTAGGATTTTTTTAAATTGAGTTTTATATAGCGCGAACTCGACAGAAAATATAACAGAGCGCTTAACATGAGCACCAGTTTCGTTACAGATGGAAACATTCTTTTTTTTTTTTTTTGGTTAGGTACGGGGAGATTAAGTGATTTGGATGTTGAGCATCCTGCAGAGACTTGAACCCGGTTCACCAGCTTTGAGGTCGACAGCTCTAGTCATATGGCTACATCCTCCCCCAAAGGGTAACCAAGGGATGTGAAAAGTGCTACGTTTTCAACAATTTCCTAAAATGAAATAAGCGGTTTTGGGATTTTAAATAAAGTGGAAGACCATTCCAGAGTTTTCCATGAATGAATATAAAACTTCTACCATCCCAGGTTGTCCTTTCAAATGTGGGTAGTACCAAATATTTTCAGGAGGTGGAACGTAGAGCTTTTTTAGGGACATACCACTGGAATCCGTGCGTCAAATATTTCCGGCCACAGCCATGAATAGCCTTATGGGCATTACATAGGACCTTAAGAGCGATTCGCTTCTTTACTGGCAACCAATGCAGTTTAGGTAGTGCATGCAAAACAGACTGAAACTTAGGGATACCTAGAAGATGGCACACAGCTTCATTTTGAAGGATTTGAAGTTTGACAGTCCCTGCTGAATGTTGACGTAAAGAGCAATGCAATAGTCAATTCTTGATAAAGCTAACACAGTTATCACTGTTTTCTGGAGCTCTAGAGGGATACAAGGACAAATTTCTTCAATGTTCGCAGGATATAGAAACAAGATGAAGTAACTTGATTAATTTGGTCTGAAGAAGTTAACCTGTCGTAAAACATTACAGAGGCACTTTCAAAAGATGCGTCACAGTAAGCAGATAATGCATTGCTCAGTAGTTTGATTTCATCGCCGGATTTTTCCAGCTGGATATTTTCCAATCTGGTGCAGGATGGGAAATGGGGGACAACAAGCCCCGGCAAAGCCAATAAGTATAGTGTTGGAAGCCAGAATTCTAGCTTTGTCAATGATTGTTTTGTCATGAGTTTTTATAAAATATTATTTAGATGAGTTGAAAGGAATTCCCCAAAACAAGACAAAACATTAGTTAAAAGCAAATTAATGTTTTGGTCCAAAAAAGTAGATATTGCCAACATATTCTCTGACACTGAAGAAAACTACTTTGTGTACAGATGTGACCCTTGTGAAAGAAAAGAATGTAGTAACTGATAGTAAATGTAACTAATGGCTGAAGTGGACAAATCTAATGCATGGAGAGACTATGAAAACAGGCAATGTCTATTTCCAATGGCATGTTAACACAAGAGCATAGACACATTTTATTTGCATAAACACCGTTGCCTACTTTTTCCTGTTTGTCATCAAGCGAGGGGCCTATATGTGAAAGCTTCTTGGATAATAATGAACATTTTCGTTCAGAATGACAGATAAGTCGGGTTGAGGGCCATCAGATTGTTGGGTAATAACATTTTGCGAAGCAGACCAAAAACAAAACAAAAAACACCATATTCCCTATATATATATGCATTTCAACCAGTGGATATCAAGGACAAACTTTTGTATGATGGCATCCTGTGGCATCAATAGATAATCTATTACAGAATCCATATTCAGAAATAACTGTACCACCATTTGCTTATTTTCTTGAAGGATCATGGTGAATTCGATGTCAGAACCAGTGGCTCTGATTTTCCCTTCTATCTTCACTTTATTACTTCAGTAGCCGTTTTTAAAAACACAACAAACTACTTTTCCCATGAACAGCAGGAAAATAGGCAAAAGTCCAAAACACAAGTCCTTCTTCTGTCCGCAGTCCGATCCCAACTTGTTCCTTCTGCTCTATTCACTCCTCTTTCTTAGCTGCTCAGCAGCAAGTTAAGTCGTTTTCCTTTCTTCTCCTGTTGTGGGGTTCATTGTTCGCCATTTTTTTCTTTGACTGGCTGCATATAATCTGTTATCTTTACAGATTCCCCCGGTCGCGGGACGCGTTTGTGTACCTTACGCAACATTATTGCCCCACTTTCTCCTGCTGTGAGGTCCTCCCACCGCTTGGGGGCGCTGTGGCATCTCTATGGGCGGTGCGAGTTCGGTACTCGAAAAAGAGTGCAGCTGAGCACTGTCCTGTGAAGAGTCCAGCCTTGTACCCAGCCGCCCTATCAGGTCTGTATTGCAGTTCTTTTGACACCCTGCGGGATTGTAGTTGCGGCTAATAGTACAGTATGGGACACTTGTCTCGGGTGGCAATAGCCAATACAATACAAGGGCTAGAGTGTCCCAGGGCTCAGCCTATGAATTGTGTGCCTCTGGCCCACTCAATTCAGTCTGGGCCCCCTCGCAGCCTAAATTCTGCTCACGCTCCGAGTGCCCCAATCTGGTGCTCCCCAGCACTTAATGAAATGCCTGCAGTACCAAGCAGGTACCCCACGCTTCAACACAATTGCCTGTAAAGATGCTGCTTATGCTACAATGAACTAGACACTCTGTGGTAGCAGAAAGGTACCTTTATTTCTGACAGGCAGGAGAGCGCCGGGAATGCGCCCAGATCGCTCCGAAATGGGCGCTCAAATCACGCCCAAAATGGCGGTCGCGCTCTACGTCATCACGCGGTGCATAATGGACTAGAGCGCGACACTACATATCTCCCTTCTTTATAACAAACCACAAATAACAGAAAAGTCCCAGAGTCTATAAGTCCTCAGGTAACTTCACCTCTCCTAGTTCATAGTCTCTATATCTGGCAGGTCTTATCACCAATCTCCCTGAACGTGTACATCTTACCGTAGTAGAGGAGGGACTTTCCACGTTGTCCTCAGCCATGCCTGCCCCTCGCCTTCCTCCTCCCTTGGGGCTATCTCTCTCGGGAGTCTTGCTTTTTCTTTCTTATTGTTCCTCCTCTATGGAACTTTCTTCTCCTTCAAGCTCAACTCCTCTTTCTTCTGCTTCCGAGTCCCTCTCTCCGTCCTGTGGTGAGACACCTTCGATGCTTGAGCTTCAATCTTCTTGTGTCCTCGATCCTTCCTCTATGGCCCACTGCAGTATCTTATTGCATTTGGACATGCGATCCTGCGACCATACATTGCCATAGCTGAGCAGCGCTGTTCTATCATACACTTCTTTCACTTGCATGGGCGCTCTGTACTTGCTGTCTCCTTTCCTTCTTAATTGGGCAAGTTCGACTCTGACTCATTCTGAGGAATGTGGCCGTAAGGAACTTAAGAACTGTCTCTGTGTCCATCCCTTCCTGAATGTCTATTTCAGGCCACTTTGAATACCGGTCTATAAGAACCGTCACGTATTTAGGGGTTCCCTGTGCATCTAGCACCGGACTGAGAATGTCTATCGATAATTCCTCCCACGGGTTGGCAGGGTTGTCGAGCTTTCCCAATGACGGGCGTAGTAAGGTTTGAGATTTATCCGCCCTTTGACACTGGTCACATTCCTGAACATGTCCCTCGATCAGGTTATCCATTGCCGGCCACCAGTACATCTGCTTCGCCCTCATCTTTGTTTTCACGATGCCCAGGTGCCCTTCATGTAACACTGCCAGCAAGTGGGGTATTAAAGATGTTGGCGGGACTACTTCATTCCCTCTGAATAGGAACGTTCCCTGATCTCCTATGGATAACTCCTCGCGTATCTCGTAGAATTTCCTGAGTTCAGCTTTCAGGTGTCTTTTCTCTGGCCACCCTTGCAGTATGAAGCTCTTGACTTCTTTGATGTCGGGGTCATCCTCATAGGCCTGTTTCCACTCTTGCCCGTTTACTACTCTCTCATGGTCTTCCGTAAATGCAATTCGGACTTCGTCGTCATCCGTAGGCGTCAGAGCTTCCTCCATTGCTGAAGCTCGGCTAAGATAATCAGCTACTTTATTCTCGGCTCCTGGGATGTACTCGACATCATATCTGTAGTCTAGCAATTTCAGAGTCATTTTGGCGATGCGAGGGGTAGCGCCTGCGTGACCACAGGACGTGAGTACTTTAACCAGAGGTTTGTGATCTTTTTTAAGCCGGAATCTCGTGCCCCATATGAATTGGCGAAATTTCCCCATGGCCCATACTGCTGCCAGCATCTCTTTCTCTATCACACTAAATTTCTGTTCCGTGGGTGATAGTGACCTGGACGCAAAACTGATGGTCACCTTTTCACCGTTCGTCCTTTCCTGCATAAGGACCGCTACCAGTCTCGCTCGCATCTTTGGTTAATACAGATTTTCCTTGCGGATCATAGCCTTGTAAGGGACCTGCTTTGCTTATGTCCTCCTTGATCCTCTGAAACTCTCTTTGTGCTTCTTCTGACCACTCAAAGGTTGTCTTGTCTCGTATGAGTAGTCGCATATGATGTGTCTTGGTGGCGAAATGCTGCACGAACTTGCTGTAATATTCAGCCATCCCCAAGAATGATCTTACATCCTCCAAATTCCTCGGTGCAGGTGCCTCGCATATCGCTTTGACGTTGGCGTGCTTGGGCGTGATGCCTCGATAGCTGATCTCATGACCCAAGTAGGTAACTGACGCCATTCCAAATCGGCACTTTTCCCATTCTGCTGTCAAGCAGTTTCTTTCCAAAACTTGTAACACTCGGGCTAGCTTTTTGTCATGATCAGCTCGATCCTTGCTCAATAGCAAGATGTCATTCTGGAAGTATTTTACTCCCTCTACGTCTTTGAACAGTTTGTGCATCAGTTTTTGGAATACCGCGGCGGCCGACGCCAGTCCAAATGGCATCCGTCTGAATTGGTAGCATCTGAAGGGTGTTATGAAGGATGTCAACTTGCGGCTCGTGTGATGCAGGGCTATCTGATGGTAGGCCGAGGCAAGGTCGATGGTGGAAAACCATTTAATCCCTTTAGTTTTGGCCAGCATTTCATCTATCCACTGCAATGGGAATTTCTCGACTATTATGCAGTTGTTCACTTCTCTCAGGTCCACACACAAGCGAACCTTGCCGTTGGGTTTCATTGCCACCACCAACGGGGCCAGCCTTTCTGAACTATTTATTGGTTCAATAATCTGGTTGTCTTCCAATCTCTGTAGTTCTTGTTGTACTGCATCCCTGATTGCCAGTGGCACGTTTCTTACCTTGTTGGACACTGGTCTGGGGTCTTCCTTGAGATCAATTCTGTGTGTGAACTTCATTAATTTTCCTACACGTCCTCCGAACACGGTGGGGAAATTCATCTTTCATTCTAATGAAGTCCGGTTGATGTTCTGCGTTGGTCATCAGGACTTGCAAGTCCCCTTCTGGATTCAGTTGTATGCTCAAGTCGCCTTGGTCCATCCATCCTAGAACGGAGGGCCCCTTCTCCGCCACGTATAGTTTGCATTCTGCTTTACGATCCTTGAGTTCAAATTTTAGGGTTCGGTATCCGACCATTGGGATGGGGGTCTCCCGTGAAAGTGACCGCACGTTTGTCCGAAGGTTCACGGTGCGATCCCAGGCTAGGTTTGAAGTGTTCGGTGTATAATGGTATACGGGGATCCGGAGTCTGCCACCATCTTGATCGGCACTCCTCCCACTATCAGGTCGCATTGTGGTTTCTTGGAGCGTTTGCTGTCAATGCCCAGTATCTGTTCTTCGATACACAGTACATTGTCTTCCTCATCTTCTCTTCCTTCCTCTTCATCTCCGGTCTCCTGTACCACGTACTTGACTGTCGGCTTCTTTAGCTTCCTGCGACTCACCTTGCTCGGAAGGCTGGGCACCGTTTTTCGTATGCCGCATGGGAAGGGCTGCCGCACCTATAGCACATATTCGTGCCCTCCTTATTTGGCTTCTTCGCCTGTGCCGGTCGTGGAGTCACTTTGGTTTGCACCTTCCGTTCCGCCGCTGCAGTTTTGCCTTTTCCTGGTGGTTACGCCTCTGAGACTCTGTTAACCATGGGCCTTGCGGTAGCTTCTCTCATCGCTGCGTCTCCGCATCTTTTCGCTAGTTCCGCTTTCTTTACCATGGCTAGGACTTCTTTCACGGTGGCGTCCCCATTCACCCATAGTTTGTCCTGGATAGCTGTGTTTGTAGCGTGCATCACTATTTGATCTTTGATAAATTCGTCATGCAAGACACCGAATGTACATGTGATCGCAAATTTCTTAAGCGCCGCAACGTAGTTGTCTATGGACTCACCCACTGCTTGTTTCTGCTGTTGAAAGTTGTACCTGTCTATAGACGTGCACACCGCCGGTCTATAATGGTTGTTTAAGTCCTCTATCGCGTGCCAGAATACTTCATCATCTGCTGCCTGTCGCTGCGCGGGCACCAAGTTCTGGAAGACTCTGATTCCTTCCGGGCCCAAGTTATGTAGTAATATTCGCTTCCTTCTCTTGCTGGGGAATGCTTCCACGCTTTCATCTTCTAGGGCCTCTAGGTAATTCATAAAATACTCCCTCCAATCTTCCCATTTCATCACTGGATCACCCGGTTTGGGTAAGAAAAGGATTGGTGTCGTTGAGTGACGACGCTTGCGCGCACATTTCCGCACGCCTTTCTGGTATCGCTTCTTCACTTCTGGGACTGCCCGGTGCGCTTGCACTTTGGTGGTGCGCTTGGCCTTGTTGAGGCTCCAAGGTGCCCCCTTCCCTGTTCTGCGCTTGTTCCACCAGGGCCCTAGCTTGTCAGGTTGGGGGCTTCTAGCCAGGTAAGGTAGCGCCTCGCGGGAAGATCTGTCCCTATGCTTCTCTTCTTCCCCTTCTTGTGTG
Organism: Lissotriton vulgaris; assembly: GCF_964263255.1. Lineage (NCBI taxonomy): Eukaryota > Metazoa > Chordata > Amphibia > Caudata > Salamandridae > Lissotriton > Lissotriton vulgaris. Next base: position 446,983,655 of record NC_141685.1, read on the forward strand.
GGATCTCACTGCAGGATGTTCCCCTTCTCAGTGTGGTTCTATTGCTGTTGTGTGAGCCCGTTCTGGCCCCTAGACGAAGCTCTGACACTGCTCCTCGTCACGGAGCTTGCTTGCCCCCCTTCGTCTTTAATTTGGCTATTTGTGCCCCTCTGGTTATGGCGGCTGACTTTAGAAGTTGCTTGCCTGCTATGACGCTGTCCACTGCTACGCTCTCCTGCACTCTCATCTGCTTATGCCAGTGTACCTTGTGGTCTTCCTTTATTAAGGGTTTTGGTGGGTCCTCGTGTCGCTTTTGTTTACTTTCCCGGTCCCGGCCTCGTCGCTACTGTAAAGATGCTGCTTATGCTCCAATGAACTAGACACTCTGTGGTAGCAGAAAGGTACCGTTATTTCTTACAGGCAGGAGAGCGCTGGGAATGCGTCCAGAGCGCTCCGAGATCGGCGCTCAAATCGCGCCCAAAATGGCAGCCGTGCTCTATGTCATCACGTGGTGTGCAATGACTAGAGCGCAACACTACATTGCCCAGCCATGAAATCAGATCAAAAACAGCTCCAGACTCCTTGTCCTTCCTCCCTTGGGGGGACGACTTCTACCAATCAGTGGAAAATTCCATCTATAAGGGTGTTAACCAAGCCGTTAAGCCCATGGAACAGCGTGTCTCAATGCAGATTCCATAGGAGTGCGCCAAATGGGCTAAACCAGACCCATCAAAAGTCTCCTAAGCACCCCAATGGAAAGGATACCACCCCCCTCGAAATGACAGTCTAAGACCGGGGTAGAAGTAGATGCTTTTGGGTGCCTGAAGCAGGCATTTTTCGCACAGGTCCCCTCACAACCAGTGCCGGCAAGCCCCCCAGATGGCTCCCCAACACCCCCCATGCACCACAACTCCAGAAGCCCTAGATACAGGAGATTCCCCTGGGGATACAGATGATGACGTGGGACACTCTAGACTGTGGCTTCCACTCCCCCTTCTGCCCGGAGGGTATTTCAGATATGTTAGACCCAGATGACAACCTCCACACTAGATCTGCAGACTGGGTGCCGGGGGACAAGGTGGTCAAGTATGTCTTGAGCCGTCTGCGTAAGCCCATGGAGAAAGACGCTCGCAATGGCCTCTGGATGGGATGCCCTCACCCCAGTTTAGATGGCAAAATTGCTGTTACACCCAAAATTGGCCCGAAGATGGCGACGTTCCTGGCCAAGTATGTGAAGGACCTTACGAAGGGCATCGACCGGTCGTTGTGTTCCTGCCTGGACAAGCTCCTAAATGCGGTGGGCCCACTAACCAAGATCCTAGATATGGCAGAGGAGGCTAAGGTCTCGGGTTCTTTGATCTCCACAGAGGTATTGTCAGGATGGGTGCAGTGCAGCATTGTGTTCTTGGGGAATGTGAACTGTGCGCACTCTACAGAGTGGCGGTGTTCCCTTTTGATAAAGGTGAGCCCAAAGTTGGGAAACCATGTCTCTTCGGAGGCTGGAGCTGTCACCCACGGGGGTTTGTTTGGGGACTCCTTTGTTGAAGAACTTAGGAAGTTGGTGGCGACGTTCACCTCACTGGATAAGGCCCAGTCCAACATTCGCAGGGTTTTTACCCCTCAGGTTTTCCATGGGGCCGGTCATGGCAATGGCCACTCGACTGGCCGCTACTTTTACGCCAACCCTGAGAAGGGACTAGGGTCCGGGCGTGGGCAATATCAGGACAACGCATGCTTCAATATATTCTACCCTACCAGAGGACAGAAGTTCCAACGCCGCAGGAGCTACAGCTACAGAGGTCAATCCAACACTTCTGGCAAAGGTGAGTTTGCTGCCTTCGGCCCACCTGCAAGTGGGGGTTTGTTTGGCATTCTTGCTCCCGGCTTGGGCTTCTATCACAGCAACGCTTGGGTACTACAGAAGGTGTAGAGCTTTCAGGTGGAGTTATACGGCTGACCTTAACAGGTGGCCCGCCTCATTTCATTTTCCCAGATTGACATGAAAATGATAAACGAAAAGGGCTCCGCCCATATCTAAAAAGGTGCATTTTGCTGCTCAGAAGATAACTCCAGCGGGTCTGTCAGCAATATTTTCCTGGTCGACATGGCCGACGTGGGCCGGAGACCAAAGATCAATTTGAAGGACTTCAACGAGTGGGTGGTATATCGCCACTTAAAGATGGAGGGTGTTAGAACCGGGGTCTCTAGTTGGCAGGAGCATGCACCCTAGTGCAAGTATGGACCACCGCTTCCGACCTGGTAGTTTGGCGCAGAGCAGCAAGGCTTAACTTCAGAGGTAATGTGTAAAGTATTTGTGCAACACACCAACAGTTCCCAATAAAACAAGCACAAAAGAAAGAGACACTACACCAATTTCTATATAAAAATATATAGATCTTTATCTAAGAATTATGCAAGATCCACAAGTGACATGTTCAATAATCAGGGGACTCCAGATGCATATAAAGCTAGTCAAGCATCAAATAAATCCAGCTTCGGGGCAAAGTCAATAATAGGATCAATCTGTTTTTCCAGGCAATGTTAGATTAACAAAAATGCAATGCACCTATGCTCAGGACTAGCTCTGTGCAGTATAATCATAGGCGGGATGTGCAGGTTCAGGGAGTCTCTCAGGATAAAGGTCCTGCAATCCCCAGTTCAGTCTTAGGTAGGGGGAAGAAAAGTTCAGTGGGAAACAATTGTGGGCTCCCAAGAAGATAATCCTTCGGTGTGGGCCCTGCCTCCTGTGCGCAGTGCCTCTCACACTATTTTTCCCGGTTAAATTATTACCATAGGGGTTGAGGCTGCCAGCGCTAATGAGCTCCCGCCGCACATAGAGCAGGAATGCAGCCACTGCCCGTGTTAGTATGCCGCTGAGATTAGCCCCGCCGCGCTTAGCGTGAGAACGCGGCCGATCTTGTTAGGAACTTGCCTCAGTTGTCCCCGCCACACAAGTGCGACCAGGAAGGGAAGTCGGGCTCTTTGGGGCACACACCCCTGCTTCCTAGATGCCAGTTGCACACTTTCCTGCTGTCCCGCTATCGAGCTACACTGGACCCCGCAGCCCGCTATTGTCTACCTCTACCCCCGGCAGCTTCGCACACATTCGTACCTGGGGACCGGCGCTGGCTCGGGGCCTCCTTGGGGTCAGAGCTTCCTCCCGGTCTTAGCGTAGTACGTGGAGACCTGGCGCACCTTCACACGGCCTCCTTCGTGTTCCTGCGGTGAGCCCTCCGGTTACTAGGCAACGCCCGCGCTGGCTCCAATCCCAGCGCTGCACGACCTCTGACATCATGGGGAGATCACAGCGCTTGTCACGGCCCCGGGCAGGCGGTGGTGATTATGGCACTTAGCGCTTTGCTGCTTCACAATGCCCACTCTCCTCAAAGCGCTTGTCACGTCCCGGGTAGGCGGTGGTGCCACTATCACGCACAGCTTTTCCCCCGGACATGGGCTGGCGGTGGTGACTTTAGGGGCAGCTTCAATCGGCTTGCTCCAGCAGCAGACGCAATCACAGAGGTGCAGTGAAAGACCTTATAAGAGTTGCTTTCCCCCCCAGAAGGCAGTCCTTAAAACGATGTTGTCCAACAAGAGGCCGTTTTCTTTTAATCAGACCGGGTGTAGTCCCAAAAATAAGGCAGTCCTTCTGAAAGTGGTGGAGACACTCTGAAGGAGATGTTGCAGTCTCCCATGCAGGGCTGGATCAGCAGACAGTAGGGCAGCTCAGCAGGTTGTGGGGCAGCAGTTCCTTGGAGCAGTCAGCCTCCTTCCCAGTGGCAATCCTCTTGCGCAGCAGTCCTCACTCCAGCAGGGATTCTTCCAGGTCCAGCAGTGTAACAAGAATGTGAGGCCAGGACCCTCCCTTATATATTCTACAGTCCAAGGACTCGAAAGTGGTGGAAGTCTCTGGAAGGGTCTGGGGGCAGGGGCTTCTGGAAGAGTCCAGGGAGTTCTGGTATGCTCCCTGCCTTCCCTGACCTAGCTGTCACAGTGACGAGAGACAGGCCGTTAAGGCTACAGTGGGCAGCCCATCACAGCTCATCCTAGGGAAGAAGGTGTGAATCACCACTCCCACCTCCCAACCCAGGCAGGCTATCAGTATGCAGAGGGGAGGGGGAGTCTGCAGAGCCTAATCTAAGTGTAGGCAGGAAAAGGTCCACTTTATAAAAGTGGGATCCCTAGCGTAGTAATGCCCAAACCCTATATATCATTGGAAAGGGTTCCCCGCCCGAGTCCAACACCCGCACCTCAGCACTGTTTAGCAGTGGTGAGGCGCCCAGAGTCCTAAGTCCAACAAAATGTAAGGTAAAAATGAGAGGCAAAAGGGCAAAAATGTAGGGGAGACCACCCTAAGGCTGACAGGTCTAACAGAGGGTATCCACCTACTCTGGGAAGTGTTAGGCATCTTGACTAGATGGTCTGGCTGGATCTGAAGGACGCTTACCTCACAGTCACTGTTCCCAATAACCTGCGCGCGCGGGTTGGCGCGCACCTCTGTTTCATGAAGCACACAGTGCTGTGTGTGGAGCGCGCAAACACACAGCACATCAATCAACTACATTCGCGCCGCTGCTTTTAAAATGCGAGCAACGTGAAATTTGGGTATTTCTTTCATGTAGAGCCTGCCCGGCTGTGGTGCCTATTGTGTGCTTTTGTTTAAAGTATTTATCTTAATTGCAGCGCCATCACGAGCTGCAATTAACATGAATACTTTAAACAAAAGTACACAATGTGCCAATCACCCTGCAAGCTGGGCTGCGGGGTGATTGTGTGACTTGGTTAAAGTTTTCAGGTTCAGCAATAATTTATAATCAGGACCTGAAATTTATAACAATCAACCCCATAGAACTAAAAGAAGCTGTTTGAATAGACAGTCTAGCTCCCCTGTGTTCAGGAGGTTGTGAATATGGAGTGTGTTTTTGCTTACAGATGGTGCATTTATTAGGCCACAATATAGAGGTTTGTGTAAATTTTGTTTGTGTAAATTTGTGTAATTGTGTAATTTCTTTTTTTCAAAGGGACTTGCCTAATACTTCTACTAGAGATGCAAAGGGTAGTTCTGCATCCACAGCAGGTTAACAGGCCTTTCATAGCACCAATGTGAAGCTGAACATTGCATTTGGTCTCCTGACAGTTTAATTTCAATAGCACACTACTAGTGTATTGGACTGACAGCCTCTCTGGCCTTGGCCGCGTTCCGGACGCAGACGGGCTTGCCTTTGGCGCGCCAGTGGCGCGCCCGCTGCACTTGTCCGCTGCACACGTCCGCTGCGCATCCGGCGTGGCATGTGATATTTATGCTAATCTGGAAGCCAACCACTAGTATTACGACCTGCAGTGGCACTGGAAGTGAGTGGGAATGCCTCGTTTGTGGCAGCGTTTCTCCGCTCACACGGCCCAAAAGGTTGCGGCAGACCGCAAACGCTATCCTACAAGTGCTGCGTGCAATAGTGCAATCACAAGAAACCAGTTACAATTTAAAAGTAAAAACTCTTGTGCAGTTTAAAAATAATGCTGTACTAATCAGTTTTATTTCAATTCCCGACCTTCCCCTCCTGCGCTGTCAGAATCTCCGTCCTCTGTGCGTCCGGCGAGGAGGCGGTGCTTATGCTAATCTGGAAGCCAACCACTAGTATTGCGACCAGCAGTGGCACCCCAAGTGAGTGGGAATGGCTCGCTTGAGACATCTTTTCTCCGTTCAAACGCTCAAACATGGAAGCACATTTAGAATTTGGATAAGTGTGCCTCTGCAGTGTCGGTGACCTGGCCAAAAAGGACATGAAAAAGCTGAAATTGGATCATAAATCCAAAGCTGGCACTTAAAATCCTTAAGATGTCCCTGTGCATTTATTAAAGTTTTCATGTTAATCGCAGCACCCATCATGAGCTGCAGTGAACACCTTAACCTTAACAAATGCACACAATCACCCTGCAGCCCAACCCTATTAAAGAAATGCAGCAACATAGCTGCCAAGGTTTCAAATTGCAATGTGGACGTTTTTCTAATTTCACTGTAATTATTAGTGCCATTTAAACAGGGCCGGCTTTAGTGCTGGTGACGCCTGCTGTGACAATGTTTGTTGGCGCCCCAATGACCATCTCCGCCACGGATTCTCCCATTACCAACATTTAACAGCGACCCTCAAGTCTCCAAACCCCCTCTCTCTTTCATATTTATTTTGTTTAATAGCGCCACTCATACCAGTGTAAGGTGTTAAGCACTTTACATCGCATACACATTACACAGAGACACTGAATCATAGTGTGTAAATCAATGTATAGGAAATGTTACATCAGACAGAGGAATAAAATGTCTCTTCTTAACAGAGCTGGGCTGCTAGGGTTTTAAGCAAACGTTTGTAGTGATATTTGGCGCTGCACACACATGCGGTGTGGTTCCTGGCGCACATAGCCACAGCTGAAGCGCACAGAGACCCTACACTGCCGCACACAGAGGAAAAACATTTAGAGGGAACATTGCTCACAGTCACGATCTTTCCACCTCTTTGCCGTTTCCTGCAGTTCAGGTGGGATGGCCAGGTCTTCGAGTTCACCACTCTGCCTTTCTGGCTATCCTCAGTGCCATGGTGTTTCACAAAGGTCCTCAGTCCGGCAGTCGATTTCCTAAGGGCGCAGGGCATACGGATGATAGTCTACCTACATAACATGCTCTTCCTGGCCCAGTGTCCTAAGAAGCTGACCTGACACTTCCAGACAGCAGTGAACTTACTGCAGAGGTTGGGATTCGTTATAAATTAAAAGAAATCCCTTCTGACTCCGGTTCAATGTGTGACCTTTTTGGGGTTCACAATAGACTCCATCTCCTCTACCCTGAGCCTTCCGGCCTGGAATATGGCACATATCAGGCACAAGTTGCGCAAAATAATGGCCATGTCCCATACATCTCTGCGCCAGCTTGCTCGCCTGATGGTCCTTCTCTCCTCCTCATTTCCGGCCCCTTGCACTATTGCATGATTCAGTTTCTCAAGACACACCATCTCAGAAAGGGGCTGACTTACTCGCAGTCTGGGCCGCTTACAGCGGAAGTGAAAGAGGAGATGGTTTGGTGGCTTACCCACACGGAGGTGTGGAACAGGAAAGCAATCTTCGGTTCTGCCCTGGATGGTATTGATCGAGTCGGTCACCAGCTGGTCTGGTTGGGGTGCCAGATACGGAGATTTCTCCACAGGTGGAGCTTGGTCCACAGTCCTTGCACATCAATTGCCTGGAGCTCCTAGCGGGTCGTTTGCGGTGCAGTGCTGGACGCAATCTTGCGTTCTTCTCAAAATGGACAATATTACCGTGGTCAGGTACATCAACAATCCGGGCAGTACCGGACCCCACACCGTGGAGAACCCAGCCAAAGAATTTTGGAACTTCTGCCTAGAGAACCAGGTGTCAGTCACAGCTGAGTACCTCCCGGGTCGGGTGAACGAGGTGGCAGACTGGCATTCTCACTACCTCATGGACTCCAGTGTTTGGAAACTGGACTGCAGGTTTTCTCCCAGTTATCAGAGAGGTGAGGTCCCTTTTCATGGCTGAGATTTTTCAGTTGGAGGCCAGATCCTCAGGCAAAGGCGACAGATGCGTTCCTCCAGGACTGGTGTCGGGCACGGGGCTATGTGATCCCTTCTTTCTCGATGATCACGTGGGTGTCCGCCCAAGTACACCGTCAGCAGGAGAAGATTGTTTTGATTACCCCTCTTTGGAAATCTCAAGTGTGGTTTCTGATTCTTCTGGAACTTTCTTTGGATTCTCTAATCCGACTTCCCTCACTTTCCTCACATCCTGCTAAATCTGGATCTCAATCCTTATAGCCTGGTGGTGGAAGGGACACTACGGATGATGGCCTGGCAGATCTCAGGCGACGCTGGTCGCGCCCAGGCTTTTCGGGATACGCTGGAACGTTACTATCCAGGGGATTTCCCTGGGGAACAGGTGGCGCCATTGGTGTTTGCGACGGAGTGCCGATCCTGTGGGCGCAGATATAGTCCACATCCTCAATTTTCTGGCGGGCCTTGCAGAGAAAAGTTTGGCTTACCGCTCCATCAATGCATTCTGATCTGCATTTTCAGCGGTCCATACTCCCATTTACGGGTCGCCGGTGGGAGAGCACCTGTTTGTCTGCAGACTTCTTAGGGGAATATGTCTATCCCTTCTGCCGGAACCACGTTATTCTACATTGTGGGATGTGACTCTAGTGTTGAATCTTTTCCTATCCTGGCAGCCGAATAGGTTTTTATCACGCAAGAAGATTTCGGCTAAGGTGGCGACGCTATTATGTTTGGTTTCTTGTAGGCGTGTGTCAGATGTGAGAGCCCTGGACATCTCGGGCAGTGTTCTCCCCGGATGGGGTTTCTTTTATGGTCAATAGTAGGATCAAGTGCAATACCAGGATTATCTCATACCTGGCATTCCGAGAATCCCCCAAGGTGTGCATGGTACAGTGCCTCAGAGCGTACCAGAAGTTGACTGAGGAAGTCCCCCCTCCAGGCGAGAGGCAACTGCTTATTGCATTACAAAAACAGTAGAGAGAGGTTTCTTCTCCAACTACAGCAAGATGGGTGCGCGGGGTATTGCAGGAAGAGGGGATTGATACAAAGGTGTTTGGTGCTCACTCAACTAGAGGGGCAATGGCCTCAAAGGCATTTTCACTCGGGGCACATTTGGAAGATCTGATGCGCGCTGCGGACAGGTCCTTGGATTCTACCTTTAAGAGGTTTTATTTTAAGCCAGTGCTGGAAGTAGGACAATTGGTAGTAGACAAGCTTTGAACTGGTATAATCTGAGCCTCTGGTCCTGACACAGAATGAAAATTTGCCTAGCTGTAGTACAGGTAAGTTTCAATTCTATTAAGGACACGGAGACGAGGATTATCCCGCCAGGCGATCATTAAGGACGCGGACCCTCCCCGTTCTGTTGTAAGTAACTTGATTTAACGGAAACATGAGATTTACGCTTATTTGTCGAATTGTGTCTATAGTTAAGCATTGCATAGCAGTGTTATCTTAGGTGAATGTTCTTATGAGCCGTTTATGCTGGAAATGGTTTCTGATGCTGCCTGTTTGTGCAAGGAATGATGGGTCCAAACAGGATGCATGAAGTTTGTTACAGTGCTGTTTGTGCAAAGAAAGAGGAGTAAACAGAGTAGAAGGACCAAGTTGGGACCGGACTGCGGACAGAGAAGAAGGACTTGTGTTTTGAACTTTTACCTATTTGAAAAGTAGGAAGAAGGCATAATCCTCACCTTTGTGTCCTTAATAGAATGAAAACTTACCTGTACTACAGCTAGGCAAATTTTAATTCTTCTGCATGTATCACCAAGTTTGAATCCCACACATACAAAAATTGCTGGTTTTGACAGGGTTGAGCAGGCAATAATTATTCCTATTAAGCAGCAGGAATTGAGAGGCTTACCTAACTTTATGTGCAAATTTCCATTATGATAAAAAAAACTCTAACTGCTAGTTATCTGAAAAGGTTAGCTTTTAAGTTAACCACACCGACAGCACACTGATTTTACCATCTTGCTGTTTTGTTGCTTCTAAACATATAGGAAAAATCTATAAAGAGAGATGAAGTAGGGCAGAATTAATTAATAAGAATACAAAAAACCTGATTTGTCGCATGTAGTTTCCAGGCAAATACATAGAAGGAGTCTTCTATGAAAACATGGACGCCAAGGCTTAGGGCAATCATTTTTTTTTAGAGCTCTGCATGGACTAGATCAGAGAAGTTTCAAGATGTCCATATTGGACGGAACCTGACTGGGCTTCTTTGGTGCATATTTGATACAATTATGTGTTGAAGACTGACCAAACAAATCAGCTGGAGCTGTTTGATTAATTGGAAACTGAGCTACACTTATTGAGCTATGTTCTATGCAATACTGTGTAATTTGATGTTGGAAGGGGGGATTTCCTTCAAGAAACCACACTCTGAACGGCCATTGGCAAAACTGACCAAGATAAATTTCTACAATTGTTTTGCAGCAGGAAAGGACACCAGTGTGCCATTTAGCTGCCCACTAGTATTTCATAGCTGAAGATGCTTCTAGCTCTCTTTCAGAGGAAAAGCACACAACAGACCTCCAACGCAAAACTACTGTAAAGCACTGCACACTGTAGTTTTAATCTAGTGCGGACTCAGCATTGCAATAAAAATCTATGCCAATGATTTAACACCCACTATATTGACTATTTAGAAGCATATTTATGACAACCAGAGGGCACACAGCAACACTGGGTCTGATAAGTAAACAGGAAACTCCACAAACAAACTGGAACTATGCTGGTCAATTATGGAGAAGCACAAAATACATAAACAAGCAGCACACCAGTAGTACGATACCTTGTTGCTTTGTTTCCTCTAAATACACAGCACATGTGGAAAAACAATCAAGATTGTGCAATTAGGGCAGAAACAGAAAACAGGATTTTAAGGCTCAGAAACGATGGAAAAAGAAATATGATCCATAACATTTGGGGTCCCATTTTAGCCCAAAATCTTTACGTTGTGATCATGAGAAAGCAGCACAGTCTACATGTACTTCATTGCCATGCACCATTACTCTTGCACTGCAGAACTTGCACACTACCAAAGAACCCAGAAGTTCTGCTTCTCAATTCAAAGCCACTGTAGATTATTTTCACTCCAGTGCGAAAGCTTTAGAGAATGCGGAAAAGCCATAGGATGTTAAAAGGTTTTGTTTGACAGACAAAAAATGTGTGATAGCACATTATCTGAAAAAAACACTGCAGTCATATTTGTAATGTGGCTTACTTGTCAAATTTTTCTGTATTTTGGCGCCAATGAGTCATATCTTTTCTCCATCTTAGATTCTCTTGACTTCCGAAAGCACTTCCAGAGGGACTCCTTTCTGCAAAATGTAAGTTAAAAAGCGAGTGTCATATTTTCCCTGGTGCGTGGTAAACCACTCACAGTCAAGTTACCTATAATGGTTAGTGGTTGTATTAATCACAAATCAGATCAGACTATATTGCACACCTGTGGGCTGTGAGGTGGAGGTGGTAGGGGTTTAGTTCAAACATCCTCAACCTCTTGCAGGGCGTTCATGCGTCAACACAAGATTTGTGTTCATACAGTGTAGGTAGCTGGCTATGTATACACTATCCTAAAGTAAGCTATAGTGTGCACAGCATCCAGGGAGTCCGCAAATGTATAGCAGAGGTTAAGTTAGGTAAATACTAACAGCATTTTTGTGGCAGTGTGGGCAAGCAGTTAAGCCTGTCCAGAGGGTGTGTTAAGCATTTATTGTATTCACTCAATCAAGGACTGATACACACACTCAGAGACAGAATCCAGACTAATGAGGTAAGTATAAAAAAGATATTCTTATTTATTATTTTAGAACCAAGCAGGACTTGCACAGGTGAGTAGAATATACTTTCAGATGCAAGACTGTTTAACCCCTTAAGTGCTGATGACTGAACCGCTCCGTCATCAGCTACGGGTGAGCTGTGCTGATGACGGAGCGGTTCCGTCATGGCCCGCTCAGCGCGCCTGCGCAGCGCGAATTTCGCGCCTGCGCTGACGTTCTATTGAGCGGGGCGGGCCATGACCGAACTGCTCCGTCACAAGCACAGGTCGACCGACGCTGGTGACGGAGCGGTTCCGTCACCAGCATGCGACCGCCGCGCGGCCGTCCCGCCCCCTTAGCACTGCGGCGGAATAGCCGCCGCAGTGAAGGGGTTAAGGAAATGCAATAATGCTTGAAATGACAATTCTTTACAGATGTGTATCACTTTCAAAATGCAGTAGGAATCATACAGTAAGTACTTTCAGATTACTTTTGAGTTGCTTTGGAATTACTTTATGTACTGGGGTGGTAAGCCTAGATACCACACCTTAGGATCGCTCCATTCAAGATAAGTCCGCATTTTATACTTTTCCATAGAATTCTATTTTCTTCAAACACCGCTCAACATTTAGACATTTTTTAAGTCCAGAATCTCTTTTCATAGGTTCCTATGGGGAAAAGGAGGAAAGAGGTACATATTCAAAGAACCAGTTTGTCAGGGAAAAAGCTGGAGTATGGAAGGTAAACCGTGAGAGTTTGAAGCTTGTTGACACTCCCGGCCGATGTAATGGGCAGTATAAAAACTGTCTTAATAGTCGAGCTGCAGAGAACAGGTGTGTAGGGGCTTAAAGGGGGAACATATGAGAAAAGCGAGGACCAGATTGATGATCCATTGTGGGAAGCATGAACAGGGTAGGAGGAACAAGTGTTGCAAACATTTCAGAAAATGACAGGTGACTTGAACAGAGAGGGTTGAGCCAGCAACTACAGTAAAGCCGAACCGGCTAACAGGTAACCCTTAATAGTGCCCAGGGAAAGGCCTTGCTGGGAAAAAGAGAAAACAAACAGATACACCTCAGACAGAGGTGCAGAAAAGGGATCCACCTGGCGTGAGGAACACCAAGTCACAAATTTACCTCAATGGTAGGCGTAAACAGTTTAGTGGCAGGACGCCTGGCTGTCAAGATGACATCACAGTCCCCGGGAGGAAGATCAAAAACCCTCAACTGTCACCGCTCAGTCTCCACGCATAAAGGTGGAGAGTGCTCAGCTTCAAGTGTAGGACCCTGCCCTGTTGCTGCGACAGGAGATCCTCCCAAAGGGGCAGCCTGATCGAATTAACAATGCTCATTCTCAGGAGTTATAATATGATAATAACACATACCCCCTTCACCATTTTTACCCCTAAACCTCCTTCTTCCCCTTATTCTTATTTTTCAGACCTGATACAGTAAAGCGCACAGGTAACATGAAATTTCATTTAGAGGTTTTCAATCAAAACACTGATTAAATCAATTCATGATGTTCATACACAACTTCCCCTCCTCTTTTTTACGTTTAGGCCATTCCAATATCCAATTTGGTTACTGCAACCCATAATTGATTCTACTTCACCTGCGGTAAGAAACATGCACAGCGCAGAGATCTATTTTCCTATATAATAGTGCATCAATAGTAATAAGATTCCTTTTCTTTTTCTTCCTTCTCTCTACATACAGACCCCTGACGAAGGGGCTCGCGCCCCGAAATGCATTGGGTGTAGATAAAATGTATTGATATTGAAATGTATGGTATATGCTCAAAGATAGCAGTATATATGTTGATAAAAAACTTGTTTTGCAACAAATGAAACATGAATATGTATGTAATGTTGATCTAAGTTGACTTTTCGTGAAAATTCAAAATAAATGTACTAGCGTTCAAATTTAAACTGAGTAGTGCGTCCTGGTGTCCTGGTTCTCAACCAGGCCAAATATACTTGATACTACATAGTTTGCAGGCTACATACCAGCACAGCACACATATCGAACAAACGCCTTAACAAACTCATCAAAAAGAGTGCAGCTACCCTTCCAAATTCACCATTCTCAGGAGTTCGGCATACCACACTACCATAGAATGCTTTGGGTCTGGTCGGTCCTGAACTTCTTGAGAACGTTGGGCAAGAGTGGTATTGGCTTAAGGGCATACATGAGTCCTGAACTCCACTTGATGCTGAATGCACCTCTGAGTGAAAACGGCTTTGGAAACTCAAATGTGCAGAAGTGCGGACATTGCCTGTGCTCGCCAATGGCAAACAGATTGAGCCACGGTTCTTCCCATATATCGAAGAGACCTCGTGCCATTTCAGGGTGTAGATGCCACTCATGACCTGCAAGGCAGCGACGGCTGAGTTCATAAGCCCTGGCGTTCAGGGAGCCTGCTAGGTGCTGTACAACCAGAAAGTTGTCCCGGTGCTCTAGCCAAGTCCAGAGGCGCAGAACTTCCTGTCATAGCCTTTATGGCTCCACCCGTCATGCTTGCCACAATACCACATGACAGTGGTGTTGTCCATGAACACCTGAAACAACCTTTCTTTGATAGATGGAAGGAAAGCTTTCAATGCCAAACTAATCACTCTAAAGACTCTGCTAGAGATCTCTGATCTCCACCTTGCCCAGGTGGCCACTCCAACCATAAGCGATGTATTAGTCACCACTGTCAGTTCATGTCAGGGAAGGGGAAGGATCTGCTGCTTGGCCAATCATGGTTCGTTAGCCACCACTGCAGATCTTGTGCAGTCCCCTCCAATATCTGGACCAAGCCAGTAAGATGTCCCTGATGCTGAGCCCACTGGGACTTCAGGTCCCACTGCAGAGTCTGCGTGTGCCATTGGGCATGCTTCACCAGCCGGATGCAGGAGGCATTGAGACCCAGCAGCCTCAGAGTCAGTCTCACCAAAATCCAGGATAGAGGCTGAAATGTCAAAATCCTAGCCTGAATATCCTTGCTCGCTGCTTTGGAGGACAGGGGCGGAATCACACTATGTACAGAATGGCTCCAATGAAAGGGAGCATCTAAGAGGGGGTCAGGTGTGACTTTGGCACGTTGATAGTGAACCACAGCAAATGCAGGAGGTCCTCCGTAGTCTTGAAGTGAGTGACAACTGGCTTGGACAAGCTCACCTTCAGCAGTCAGTCATCGAGGTATGGCTCCAATGAAAAGGAGCATCTGCGAGGGGGTCAGGTGTGACTCCAGCACATTGATGCGAACCATAGCAAATACAGGAGGTCCTCCGTAGTCTTGAAGGGAGTGACAACCGGATGGGATGAGCCCACCTTCTTTTTTAACAACAATGGAGGAGTACCCCCCTAGGAGGAAAATACAGTAAAGGATTCCTTCTGTATCTGGAGCGCGAGGCTCAGGTTAGCACTATGTGCCCCAACCCGTTACCGGACAGTGCTTGTCCTTGAAGAAGACCCCTCACTCACCAACCTGGTTGGTGACATGCTTCATCATCGGGGTCCCACCCCATAGGCCGAGTGCCCATAGGGTGTGCTGCGACACCTGACTACAGTGGAGCGGGTTTCTTGTTTTTTTATATGTGCAAAAAGTTACAGTGATACGTGTATTAAAAAGGGCCAAGACTACTCACTTCAAGACTTTATTCTTGAGTGCTTGAACCCTGATAAAATCAATGTGGCACCTGTGCCTAACTAGGAAGGCTTTGGTGTCTCGAGAAGTGTGATAAATTAAAAATAGCGTAGTGTGCTATGTGATTTAATTAAGAATAGGTCTACATGTTTCAACCATATGGAAAAATTATTTGGTTTTCGTCAGGACCGTGAGGTTTGAGCGGGGTGGTCCGCACACACTAAGGTGCGTCCTGCCCTTGTTCAAATAAAGACCACAAATTATGGTCTGGTGTAAAAATGTGTCTTTTCCTGATTCAGGAGAAAACCTGTAAGAAAAAAATGTATAGGGTTGGGTTTACGTACTGGGGAAGACAAAACAAGGGTACACACTTAACAGATATTGTGCTTGGTGGGTTCACCAAAGTAAGGTGGCAGGAGAACACCTTATGTATCAGGGCGTACCCGTGGTCTATCTGAAATGATAGACAGCAGTGCTCAGGCGGTAATTACCGGAGCGTGGATGTGCTTAAATTTAGAAACAACCCAGCGCCTTGCAAATATAGTAATTTTGCAGGGGAATTGGGATAGTGAGAGGGAGGAGGAGGTGTGGGAAAGTGATCGCCACTGCAACGCGGCGTCAAGCGTGTCCAGGCATTACTGGAAGTGATCGGCAGCTAAGCGATTGTGCCGCAGTTAAGCGGGTTACTTTGCTATCGTAATAAACAAAAAATGTAATGTTTCGCTCTGCTTACACTCGAAGCGGTAACTATCGCTTCATGGGCATCGGATTATCCAAGACGGCAAGTATCTGTCACCTACAGAGTTTGAAAAATGAAAATGAAGGGCGAACATACAATTAATATACCGCCTGTGTTCAATGCATCTAGTACAGGACCGGCGTGTTTTGCCGCATAATATGCATCGTGCATCTATCTCAAAAAAGCACTTACTTGCGGCTTCTGCTCATCTTGAGTACAAACCTACTTGGTTGCTACACGCGAGTGCCCCGTGGAGTGTTCCGATGGATCAGCGACGCCGAGAAGTAAACTATGCGTTACTTCCTGGATGGGCGTGGCGCAGGTCTGGAGCTCTCGGCGGGCCAATCGGAAACGGGACAGAGGGGCGGTGCCCGCTGAGATTCCGATCACGCGGAATCTGATGTAGCGGTTGCTGCAGCAACCGTGTTGGTGAAAAGACGGGGCTTTTAAAGGAACCGGGTCTAATCATTCCTTTAGTTAAAGAAAAAGAAAAACCTTAGAACTGAAAACGGAAAAAGGAACAGATCCGATGTAAGAGGACTTTGAGTCACCCAGGTTGGTGATTGTGGACAAATTAAACGTCCGGGTTTGGGCATGGACGTCAAAATAAAGTGACCACTGTTAGACCATGTGTGATGATGTTTCACAGAACAGGTGTTCATTCCACTACATAAGTGGCAGTTCAATGGCCTCCAAGGAATGTTAGTAAGGGGAGTTATCCCATTGCTGTGTTCCATGGAATATTGTCATTTAGGCCAGTTTTGTGCGTTGAAAGTCTATAAACCCACCTTTGTTCCTTTTCAAAAAGGCGTTGGTTCATGTTGGCTCCTGGTTTGATTTGCTCGATGAAGGTCCATTGTATTTCGTCAGGATTATGCCCTACCGACAGATAATGTTCGGTAAGTTTTGTATTGGCCTTTTTACACCTAATAGTGCTCCTGTGCTCTCCAATACGTGTTTTTATCTTTCTACTGGTCATACCCACATAGTGTAGGTTGCAGGGACATGTCAACCTGTACACGACGTTCTCGCTATTGCAATTAGTATGTCCTCTGATCGTCCAGGTTTTGTTGGGTTCCAGTTGTAGTGTCTTGGTGTTGTGAGTGAAAGGGCATACGCTACAACTGCCGCATTTATAGTGGCCTGTCACTTTTGGTAACCCCCATGTATTGAGTACTGTTTCATTTTCTACCAAGTTTATTCTGGGTCTGGTGTTCACTACTACACAAACCAAATAATTTTTCCATATGGTTGAAACATGTAGACCTATTCTTAATTAAATCACATAGCACACTACGCTATTTTTAATTTATCACACTTCTCGAGACACCAAAGCCTTCCTAGTTAGGCACAGGTGCCACATTGATTTTATCAGGGTTCAAGCACTCAAGAATAAAGTCTTGAAGGGAGTAGTCTTGGCCCTTTTTAATACACGTATCACTGTAACTTTTTGCACATATAAAAAAACAAGAAACCCGCTCCACTGTAGTCAGGTGTCGCATCACACCCTATGGGCACTCGGCCTATGGGGTGGGACCCCGATGATGAAGCATGTCACCAACCAGGTTGGTGAGTGAGGGGTCTTCTTCAAGGACAAGCACTGTCCGGTAACGGGTTGGGGCACATAGTGCTAACCTGAGCCTCGCGCTCCAGATACAGAAGGAATCCTTTTCTGTATTTTCCTCCTAGGGGGGTACTCCTCCATTGTTGTTAAATCTATTCCCGGGGACCAGGAGTTCCCACCACACATAGTCTGTGCAATTTCCCTTACTCTCTCCCTTGTTATATACACATGAGCCCACCTTCAACAGTCAGTCATCGAGGTAGCCGGAACCCCCAACGGCCACAGAGGCTGCAACCACTGCCATCACTTTTGAGAACACCAGAGGGCACTAGTAAGGAAAAACTGAAGGGCAACGACCTAGAAATACCCGTTGCCACCCGCAGGTAACGTCTGTGGGCCAGCAGTATGGAAAATACACGTCCTGCAGGTCCGGTGCTACCATCCAGCTTCCAGGGTTCAGGGCAGACAGAACCTGAGCCACTGTGAGCATCTTGAATCTCTCTTTCCTCAGAAAGCAATTGAGAGGGAGCAGATCTCAATTAGGATGGAGGTCACCATCCTTTTTGGGCACCAGAAACTGGCAGGATTAACAACCATGCCCTACCTTCAGTGCGGGCACCCTCTCGATAGCTACTTTGGCAGAAAAGCCTGTACTTCCTGATGCAGCGAGAAGGGATAGTCCTCCCCCAGCTGCTCTTTGGATGGTGGCAAAAGCAGAGGGGTCTGCACAATCTAAAGCCCCCATTTCACTGAGGTAATCGGCGAAGACTAGGGCAGATGGTGCCTGATCCTGCTGCCAACAGATGGCTGTGCTGGACGGAGGGTGTACTAAAGAGGCTTCGGATGCCAGAGGGGAAGCGACTGGACAGCATGCATGGCATGGCTCCCTCGCCCTCGAAGTATTGTGTGCACAGAGTCCAGTGGATCCCCAAAGGTAGGCAGAGGTAAAGTTAGACAGCACCTCACTATTTGTGGCAGTTTGGTCGAGCAGTAAGGCAGTATCAGAGGACAGTGTTAAGCATTTGTTGTACACATTCAGGCAGCAAATGAATTCACACTCTCAAAGACTATACTTCAGACCAATTGTTTTTGTTTGAAAATATTTTTTTTAGTTATTTCATTTTCTAGAACAAAGCAAGCCTTGCACAGGTAATCAATAAATACTTTACAGTAGTAATGCAGTTTGTAAACAGTTTGAATTGAAATTGTATAAGCACTTTGTTTTGACTTACAGTATGGTTTCAGAGAAATGCAATACTTTGTAAATACAGTACATAGACTTAAATGGGCTTATCAGTAAAATTACAGGTGAGTTACTTTTGAGATTACATTTCTTACTCAGAGTAGTATACCTGGATACTACTCTGGGACATTTCCTGTAAACAGGTAAGTAAAATCGTTTTTGTTAGTTAGTGCAATTTTAAAGAATTTCTTTAGGTTTTCAAAATCCACACTTAAAAACTTTTCCAAGAAAAATAGTCAATGTTATCCTATGGAGGAAAATTGTGTTATTGGTTTTAAGGTAAATATTTGGTAGTGGGAGTTGAGGTTCTGGGGGTAGACTAAGGAGTCCCCCAGGGTCAAGGATGCACTCTAGGTACAGCCTCAGCGGCACTAGGGCGGCCGGGTGCAGAGTGCGGAGGCCCAATGTTATCCAATAGGAGATAGGGGGCCTCTGGTTGGTGGCTGCTGACAACCAGGCCACTTGGTTGTGGGAGCAAAGCTCCTGGACCTTAGCTCAGGGCAAATGGGGACACAAAGTAGCATCAAAGGTGCACCCTCAGCGGCACTAGGGCCCCCGGGTGCAGGGTGCTGTTTCGAAGTCGGGCGCCCTGTTGTTTTCAATGGGGAATCCCCAGTTTGCAAAGGCACTGCAGGCTTGGGGACGAAGGTCTTTTGGGTGCGGCTACCACTTCGAGAGTAATTTGGGAAGTTAGGAGTCGGTTAGGCACTGTTGATTTGGGCACCCAAGGCCATGGGGTGTTGGGCGCAAGGGGGCCTTCTGGGGTCGGATCTTCTTACCAGCTCCTGGTCGCGATTGGGGGGACCTTCTGGATTTAGGCTGCAGACGTTGGCTGGATGCTTGAGGCAGGTCAGGGGTCGCCGGATCTAGGGTCAGGATCACCGGGGTGACCTCCTTGTGGTGTTTGCCCACTCGAGCTTGGGCTGTGGACGGCAGGTCCAGAGTGGGGTGGATTTGAGGTGTCCGGCTGCAGCCAGAGGTTGCAGATGAACAAATCCTGTGTTCGCGGGAGACACAGTCTTTGGGGATGATGGCAGGCAGGTCCTCCGGGGTTTTCAAGGTTGCTGGCTGCAGGACACACCGGGATTTTGCAGGAGCAGGTACTGAGGTGGTGACAGGCCGGTAGGGCTGGGGCCAAGTCAGGGGGTGTCTTCCTCTTGTTAGCTGCTGTACGACTGTTCGGTCCTTCTTCTTCTTCTCCTTATAGTTTCTTCTGGTCTTAAGAAGCAAGGTTCAGGGGTGCCCCAAAATACTAGATTTAGGGGTGTTACAGGTAGGTAAAAGGTAGGGACCAACGGGTCCCTTACCTGTGGTGGGTACACCCCTTATTATGCCACCCTCCAGTGGGAGGGGGCATGAGCATGTCCCTGGTTGGCGTGGACTGAGAGTTGCGCTTCACCTTGCCTCCCCCACCAGAGGGGTGGAGTTGGCAGAGGTAGGCACACCTCTCTTCCTCACTTGTTTTTCTTGTCGGTTCTCCTGCCCAAGGTGGTGGTCAGAACCAGTGGGGACCAGTTGCTGAGAGCAGCAAGTGGCCTGGGGAAGCTAACAAAGGTGGCAAGCCTTTGAAGCTTACCCTTCTTGAACCCTGCCCATCCTGAGGAAGGAGGCCTGGCACCTCATCCCAGAATTTGCATTGTTTCAGGCCCCAGAGAGCAGCAGGATCTCGACCCAGGGGTCCAGAAACATGTCTGGTGGTGGCAGCTGAAAGCAGCCACTCAGCGTGGACACTAGGGGTAGGTTAGTGTTCCGGGGGCATCTCTAGGATGCCCTCTGTGTGCACTTTTAATTAAATCCCACACAGGCCAGTGTGGGTTTAATGTGCTGAGAAGTTTGACACTAAACTTCTCAGTTTTCAGTGTAGCCATTATTGTGCTGTGCAATTTGTGATGACAAACTCCCAGCACCATATACTCTTAATGGCAGCACTGCACTTACAAGGTCTAAGAATTGACTTAGACACCGTAGGGGTACAGGGCTCATGCACCTGTACCCTCACAACTGGTATACTGCACACAGCTAGAGGGATGACTGACCTAGGCCAGGGCAGTGGGTTGTAGGCATGGCACACAGAGATGTGTGCCATGTTTGCTCTTCACTTTGTTCTGCACTAAAACACACAGCCTGCAAAAGCAGGGTGTGAGTTTAATGGTACAGGACTTCTAAGGGTAGCCCAATGAGTGCTGCAGCCCTTGAGGCCTTCTCTGGTCACAGTGTCCTGGGTACCTGTGTTACCATTTACTAGGGGCTGACCTGTGGCCAGAGGTGCCAATTGGGTTTAGGCTTCAATGCAGGAGCTCAGGGCACACTCAGTCAAAGCACATCAGCAATTTAGCAAAATGTGGGGGCAACCATGCAGAAAAAGGGCACTTTCTCACAGTCCACGACCCCATCCACGAATGGACTATTTAGTCGGCTGGGCTGGACTGGCGGTTTTGGTTGGTACTGCGTATGCACATACATGCCAGGACCACATCTGCAGAATGTTGTTCGGACCAAGCAGCTAGAGAAAGCCTGAGAGATCTGGTGGTGACCCGGCTCTCCCCAAAGCACTCGAGTGCTGTGTAAGCCTTGTCACCAACTAGGTGAGAGCCATCAAAGGGCATGTCAATCAAGAACGACTTTACGCCCCCCAAGAACCCAGTGGACCGCAACCAGGCTTTGCAATGCAGCGTCACCGTACAGGGAATGGCTCCACTCACGGAGTCTGTGGTATCCAGCCCACACCCAATAGGAAATATAACTACAACCCAACGTCTACTAAGGCTTGCAATGAAAACCTGGAATGACCTCCCTCTGCAACAACGGAACTCCACCTCTCTATTAGAATTCCAGAGAGCACTAAAGACCTGGATGTTCGATTGAGTCAACTGAACCATCATGACTCTCAAGCACCTGGATACCCTCTCCGGTGATTAATTGCGCTATATAACTTCACTGACTGATTGATGGCTTGGTTGAGGATGGCTTCCCCCTCCTCGGGAAGCTTAGGAAACAGCTGAGCAACCAAACTCCACAACGCATGAGAATATCAGCCCAAGAGGCATGTTGTGTTTACTAACTGCAAAACTAGGCTGGTAGAAGAGAAAATAGCCTTCCCAAAATTGTCCTACCTCTTGGATATCTGTCCAGTGGTGTGGAGGAGGAACGCATTAAGCTTGACCTTGGCTGTAGAGGCCTGCACAACCAGGCAATCAGGTTAGGGGTGCAGGGAGACCAAGGCTGGGTCTTCTGGGGCAGGGCAGTGGCATCAGGCAAGGTTTTTGCCCAGGTGCCTAGGAGAATGTCAGTAAGGGCTTCCTTTGAAAGTGACTAAATGTTCAGCCGAACCTGCTCCTGGGTGAAGTACCTCAGTCAAAACGTTGTCGGGGGGTGCTTCTATGGGCACCGCAACGTCAATTCCAACACAAATTATGTCAACTTGGAGCTGATCTACGCCACTTCCTGTAGCACTGAGGTACATTTTAGATACAGTCTGACACTTGGGGAATATTCTATGTTAAGAAATCTGCGGGTAGGAGTCTCTATCAGAAACATTGAGGAAGTGACAGGTGATACCACCAGCATCTGTAATGGTCCCTGTATCTTGTGAGGTGAGATGTTACGACCCAGGGTGAACATGCTGTGATATAGGTGAATTAAAGAGTGTTGGTAGTAAATGAGACAGGTGTTTAGCCGAAATTTACCCAGAATGTTAAAAATGTTAGCCTAGATAATGGATGGCACAATGTCTCATTAAATGGTTCTACTTGAGGTTTGGGAAGCACTACTACAATTGCTTCCTTGGACTTGTGTGAGAGTATGTATTTTGATCCTGATCCAATGTGTACATCTGAGAATGTTTCAAAAAGGCAGCCAGGAGTATATCCAATCTTGGGGTTTTCAACTTAACTAGTTCTGACATCACAATCTTGATCTCTGGATGGATATGGAGACATCCAAGGTAACCCCATGGGCTGGTGTAATTGGATGCAGGTGACCCAAATCTAAGTAGACTTTGTCGACTACCACTTGGGTTTCAGTGTATTTTGCATCCTCTGCTTCTGCTACCCTTCTACTTTCTTTTCTCAGGCCATCAATAGCAATCAATGGGCATGTCAGTAATCCCCATACCTACTCGCTAAAAGTAGTCATTTAAAGACACCTTTGTATTTCCTAGCGCACCATTTAAAAGGGTCTCTGTTAATTTCCTATCACAGTGGCAAATGTTGACTTGCAGAGCTCCAAAATAACCCCAAAATCTTTTTCACTCACTTATTTGTGGTTGAGGGTGATTTAATAAGGAAGGATATGGTTCTCATTCAAAGCAGACTTTAACAATGAATTATTCAACAAAATATCTCATCTGACTGGCTCTAGAATAAGAAGTGTTGAAACTCTTAAGTGGTTGTGTCAACTAAAGCTGCCAAAATAAACAATAATTAAGACTTGCACATGTAAAGGTCTGTCTATCAACTAAAGTGATGCGATTGTTTCAGAATCTTGATGTTGGATAATATTAATGAATACATTATTCTGGTGCAAATATGATCTGGTAAGCGAGCCCTTTATCATGCATTTTGCGTGCTATTCCTCCCCTTTCAACCACTCCAACGATAGCATTTCTGTTGACTAATGACCCCAAATATTGATGTGCAATTGTGAAAATGTCTTTATCAAAGATGTGCAAATGATATACACTAAAGAATGCCTATATGCTATTCAGAAGTTGTAGCATACTTGTGAAAAATAACTGCAATCCCAAATTTTCAACCAATGTTTGCCCTTCAACTATGAAGTCTTTCTTTGGTGGTACTATGGGGGCAGTGTCTCTGGTCAAACAACATTAGATTTGATTTTGTAAATAGCAAAGATAGTAATCCTTATAGGTTTCCAAACATTTTAAAATAAATGGCACTACCAAGAAAGTGGTGCCACCAGCAAAAATAAGTGGAGAATCATAACGTGCCTTATCCTGGGGACATTAGAAGCTAGTTCTTTAATAATCTAGTTCAGGTTGTTGCTATATGCACTGGATGACACAGACAACCAAAAATCAGGGTTGTCCTCTTGACATTCAGAAAACATTAATTACTAATTCTACTCCAGTTCTAGCAAGTTAGCTTTTCAAAGTTACTCTACAGCTCACTAAACTGATTTCTTTTTATGTGCAGAGTGCACCAACAAGAAGTGAAGATGTTTACTTTCAGCACACCCGTTGCTAGGCAGTGAGTTTCATTAAGAAGCCACCACTCAGAAAACCATGCCTAGTCTGAAAAGTTTACAGTTTGGAACTATATATTTTAGGGAGGATCCTAGAAATATGTCACACATGAATAGCTAACTGTTTATGTTATGTGGAGTGAATCTCTCAAGTGTTCTGTCCCTCCATAACACTTCAACTGAGGAACACCCACTGAATTAATGTTAATCCTAATTGTGAAAGTACCTTCTAATTACTCTGCTGTAAGGACTCAGAGAAAAGTCTGTTTCGAGGCAGCAATCTTTATTAAGTGAACCTTCAATCATTCAATTGACATATCAGCAATGGGACACTGTGTTGTGATTATTATCCTCATAATGTTTAATTCACAAGTAAGTGCAACAAAGTCACTAACTGAATGGGAGTTTGCTTAATGATGGCAGAAGCTATCCAAGTTGGATTTAGAGATATCCCATTTCACTTTGAAACCCTTTATTTTAACACATATTTAGACTGGTTTTGCAGTTTCAGTTTGAGGACAGACACAACTCATGCCTCTTGTGAGGCATGGCCCTTTCCCAAACTCAACAATGGTTATAAAATAGCACATTACACTCCTTGCTAATAACTTTGGTGCAGTTTGGCGAATCTGCACCTAACTTTAACCTAACTTTAAACTAAAAGTTAATCCATCTAGTTCTATATAGCCAGGGAAAAAAAGGGGCGTCCCAAAACAGTTTTTTCACTTAGGAAATTTTGCTCCTTGCCACAGAAAAAAGGGTTGAACAGAATTTCACTAAATGTGGCAGAAACTCAGAACCTTGAATGGATTTCTGCTGGATGTGGCCATTGCCCCAGCAAGAGGTTAACCTCCAGCTAAATATTGCCAAGCCTCATGCGGGCGGCCAACCCCCTGCTGCACACAACCTTTGGCTGTGTGCAGTAGGGGTTGGGCCGCAGGACTTGGCTTTCCCCTGTGGACGACAATCCATCTTTGGACCCCGCTCCACATTTTATTTATTTTGAATTTTTCACTGTACTAATGCTCAAGCTTCATCTTCATGGTACTGCTGGACTATGCACATTTCACTTCATGGGAGACACCTTAATCTTTCCAACCTTCTTTCCAATCACAACTATATGACAGCCTTATTACTATTTGTAGTTGAATTGCTCTAAATCACTCACAGTGAACTCATCTAAGCCTTATTCTTTTCTTCTACCTCAGATACTGCCTCTACTACTAGCTCTAAACCTCGTTTTTGCTTTGTCTGAAACAAACATTGGTATTATTGTTCAACCTGTTTGTGCGGTTGGAATTTTTCCCCACTAACATAGCAAGATATCAAGTCTTATGACATGAAAAATCTGTACATGAATCTTTAATTTGGAAGTGTTCGCACATCTGTCAATACTTTATCCTTTACATTGTATAGCACTTAGATGTCGTTCGTATTCTTATGTAACAGCTTTTTAAAACAAATTATATAAAAGTTTGCTAAATGTTGTCCTGCCCTCCTACTGCCTAACATTTCTGATAAAAAGAACACAAATAAAAATATTTTAAATGTATCTTTATAAAAATTCTATTTTAAATGATCACATAAGTACACTTATGTAACACATTTAAAACAAAACAACCTGCAAAGAATATACCCACCCAGCTGACCTCTGCTTCGACGCACCATCTCTTGTCTGGCACCTATACTTCCAAGTATCGCTTCTTCCAGTTTTGCTCGCATGTCTTTTGATTTCTTGAACGTTAAGCTGTTCATTCTCTCAAAAGCCTTCTTCCCCTAGAAGAGAAAAAAAGATGCAAAGATGAATCTCTCATGTTAGACACATTTTACAGCAGGGTTGTGTTCCGTTGGTCCAAGTCTTGCTAGCTTTTAAGGATAACCATTGACTATGTAAATATGTTGCATCTAAATTCACCATGTGGAAAGGTAGCTTCTGTGGATTTCCTGAAAGGCTAGTATAGATTAAGCCCTTGTGGACATAGGTTAGACGCCCTGTTTGATAACATTTACAAAAAAAGAATAATCTTTAAGAAAACCAACACTAACTTTTGTTTCGATATATAAATTATCACACCTTTATTAAACCTCCACAAAATGATGTGCTCCTGCAATGCATTAGAAAACGGAAAGATACAGGGGCCTGAATACGTATAGGCGCACTTTCCCTGTTTGCGTCACTGCACACCTTCAAACAGGTGCGCTATTTACAAATAGGAAAAGTACACCCTATTAGATTGAAGGTGCTACCCTCAGGGCAGCCGTGACCTCGTGCTGGCCGGGGGGCTGAGCATTCAAGTGAAATACGGAGCGACTGCTTAGAAGCTGCTCTGCGTTTTACTGTGCAAGTGTCACCCTCCTGCACTTAAAAGGGGAGAAAGATCCCCTTGCAGGCGGGTGTACTCAGTTTCAAGGGGATGTCTGGGGGTCCACAGGACCCCCTTTACCTGCTCCAGAGGGCTGCCATTAGGGGAGCACTGACAGTGACCACCTTTTTGTGGCCGACTGTCAGTGCGCCTCCTGACAGCTTCTTTACGTTTGTGCCTGATTCCATAATGCAGTGCGGTGCAAAGGTACAGAGATTCCCTCATTTGCATGGGGCCATGACCTCATGCAAATGAGGGAATGCCCTCTTGAGATAACGCTGGTGCAACACGTGTGCCTGTGCCATCTGTATTAGAGAATGGGGCGCACACGCGTCTGTGGCCCCTTCTGTAATACCAATGTGCCCGGTGGTGCACAAAGCGGGCCTCCATGGTACTTCTGTAATACAGCCCTGCTCTGCTAAGTGATGGTGAGGGTGGGGTTGCAGCTAGTAGTTTTTCTGTGTAAGCTTCTAATCCATTTAAATTAACTATACTTTCTATCTATACATGTGTATCAAAAGCCAGCAGCTCTAATGGTTTTCTATAATAGGGGAAATTAGATCTCACCTTGTATTCAAAGCAGGAAACGCAGAGGTAAAGCAAATCCAAGAGTCTATTGAGGCGGAGCACAGAGAGGTCTGTAAACCATTTTTGGAGCACAGTTTCATCAGCGTTCCTTAAAACCCACAGCAGACAGATGAGCAGACTTCGACTGGATTCCCCTGAAAACGTTGCGTGCTGCCTCGCGGGCTAAACAGAAAGAAAAGGAACATTAAACTAAGCAGTCAAAATATATAATTCACATTTGGAAAGGGGTCAAAATTAAGCAGACGAGGCACCACTCAACTCACAGACATCAAGTGAAATTATACCGACTTTGTGCATAATATCAGAGCCCCCAGCAACAGCAGTACCCTCACTGGTGTGTGTTTAGCGTATGTACAGAAAGGATTTTCAGAAATATTCTGTTCTAAAGGTTATGTTAGATTTGGAGTCACAAAACCTGCAGTCTACCACTGGCCTCTAGCACAGCCACCTCATTCCATATCATCATAGACAATGTTTATAGACATGGGGCTTTGTTTTGAGAACCTACTGTATTCTGGGAGCGGTTGTAGTCCTCTTTTGCTTCCAATTACCTAATTAGGTTATCACACTTCCTTGCAATGTTTTGAAAGTGAAAAGCCCAGGACTGGAAATATAGTGCTAGAGCGTGGAGATTGTTTACATTTTATCGGTGCAAACTGTGACTTACAATAAGACTCCAGCTCTGCCCAATCTTTTTCTTCAGGCGAATGGATCTTTGCCACCCATTTAGAATGGAGCATAAATCAAAAACATTTCAATGAACATCATCATTACAGTTAATTAGTTCAGTCAATGATGAGAGTTTAGGACCAGTTCAAAAAAACTTTATGTTCTCTACAAGAGGTTAGTAGATTGTTTTTCTCTTTTTATTCAATTAGTGAGTCAGACAAATTTACTTACTGGAATATCAAGCAATCATGGTTAGACTCAATAAAGGAATTACTCCCTATTCTATACTAAAACTTATTATATATGTAGGCTGAAACCATGAAATGATCCTTAAAAGAGTGAGATTAATGGAACATTTAAGAAATCAAACCCTCCATGAAGAGTAGTTCAAGAGAACTCAGCAGATGCTGCAATGTTACACCTATAAAATCATAACAGAGGGAGCCAAATCAGGAAGAGTGACTGCCAAAGTGGCAAGTAACAAAAAGCCGTCAGCAGTAGCTTTCAGCTTGCGTCCAAAAGGAAAGGCCATAGGAGAAAGTGTACGAAAACTCTAGAGAGCACGAGAGCGCTACAGCTACTCTAACTAGGAAACAACCACTAATTTAAAACACAAAAAGACACATATCAATCCACTCGATGTTAGATCATCTTGAGCCAGTGAGGAGAAATCGTATTAGCTATTCAGTGTGCCCTGCCTAACAATGAACTACTCCAAAGAAAGAAACATTTTATTTTCAAGGTCCTAGTTAAGTCTTGAGAGTCACGCCTTCATGTAAGCATTATCGTTTTAATATACTGTTCACTATTCAGCACTGTGAGTCTGTGGTAGCTAAACTATCTAAAAACAATAAGAACATGAAGCTTAGAGAAGACTAAATACATTTTTTAAAGTCAGCACATTCTACAGCATAGACAAAATTAAGCAAGCCAAGTTTGGGTCATCTATTGAATACATTTGTGCATGTTTCAGCATTTCCTAAAAGCATTATTTATTAAAGAGAGAAAATAAAGAAAGATAGAAAGAGGAAGAGGCCTAGCAACGAAAGTACGATAGAAATGAATGCTTAATGTGTTTAGCATCTCTAATACCTTGAGAGTGAGTGGTCACCCTATGATTTCCACACTTTACACATTTGTGTAATCCTGGCACGATGTCTTTAGCTTACACATCGGTACTTAGCAGTATAAAAAAACGAAGCAAGTATTCCTCTGCATTAAGGCCTACAAAATGACAACTGCACATTTATTTTCTGTAGGACATATGTAAGCTGTCATGCCAGTAAACACAACAAACATCTTACACACGACTGTGCATAAACTTCAAACACAATTAATTATACCATACTAAATAAGAATGAAGGTACTAGACTTATGCACTTTCAGAAAGGAATTGGAAGTGGATAGGTCTGGAAGAATACACTCAAAGGCGAGACAGAGTGTGAAGAGATATTAGATCCAAACCAGGGGGAGTGCTGAAGCTTTCTCAGTGACTTCAAAAGTGTCACTCAAAAGCAACAGTATAAGGTACTTAGCAAAGTGTGCTTCTGAAGGGTAACTGTCAGGATCTGAATTCCGTACAGTAATGCGCCTGCCTAAATACATTGGACTACAAATCCCAGAGGACCATGCGGCATGAAGGCGGGGACTATATGTACCTCCTGGACCCGGAAGTCAGGTTGTATTGGATTCCGTTTATTTCTGCTACGGTAGCGGTGCTTGCCCGTTATGTTTGAGGGTGCTGTGGTGCTTCGCCGGGATCAGCGAAGACACGGACACCCTATGCTTGGTTTGCTGGTGTTGGTAGGACGCGAGTTCATCTCTTAGCAGTTCCGGCGCCGTGAGTCGGCTGACTCATGGGTAAGGGTCCTGTGGTGCTTCGCCGGTCTCCGGTCAGCGAAGACACAGACCCGCTCTGAACAAGGTTATTGGGACCTAGAGGAGTGTGTCGGCTGATGCGCTCCGTGGGTGCTGTGGTGCTTTGCCGCGATAAGATCGAAGACACAGACACCTGGTAATTGATCCCCGTGGAAGAAGGAGAGAAGGCGTGTTTTGTTCCCGACTCGCCTATCCATGTTTTTGGAGATATCTATTTTCTGTCTGGAGCAGAGAGGACGTCTGCTCCAACTGGCGGAGTCTGTTTTCCCTACGCTCCTAACTGGACGCTACGATAACGGAGGAGCCCAGAAACACTATTGACTTCATATCCGTTGGTGGTAAGGTGAAGGGGGATTACCTTCTCTGGAGTACTAGTTCTTTTGTTTTCTTTTTCTTTTGGGAGGGGCTCTACGCATGATCTGAGCGTTGCTTCTGTGACTTAACAGAAGGAGAACGTGTTCTGAACTAGAAAGGCTGAGAGACGTTTATCCTATGGAACGCTGGCATCCTTCTTTAGTGATGCTTGGTATAAGGACTAGGTATGTACCAAGTTAGTTTTCACTGGAGCACTGAACTGGAAGGGTTATTTGAATAGGGGAGGTAACCTGTGTTTGTGTTTTATAGGCTATAGTCCAGGAGTTCCATGGTAGGAGAGACCCTAGGGTACATCTTCATCATTGCCACAAGAGGTTATTTGTCGAGGTAGGTGGAAGTACTAAGGGAGATCAAGGAGGCTAGGGGAAGGGTCACAGGCCTTTATTAAGGGGTTGTACTTTGTCGTTTCAGATTGTGTCAGCCCGTAGAGCACCATCCCGGCCCCTCTTTTTTCCCTCACCTGATCACCTCTAGGCTCTGTGTACGATTGAGAACCGAGCTTGGGGACATCCGGAGGTTGACCCTCTAGAGCATCACCCGGATCCCGAAGAGCATCGGGATACCCTGACAGTAACTGGAATTGGTATAGTGTGAAAACAAAAGATAACGATCGTTGCCAGGGTAAGCCTTCTGCATACCTCTGGGCAGTGTGCTTCCCTGCCATATGGTGAAAACCTGGCAGGTCACTGGAAAGTTGCAGTAGGTTTTTTTGCTCTCTACCTCAGTGAACATGACAATCACGTGTCTACTGAGATTCTCCATTTATATGGGACGAGAGCTTGGCTCTAAGGTCTCCTGGGCATGCATAGTAATCCTCTTTTACATAGTGCCTACTGCCCTCTCCACCCGCATTGTGGAAAGACTGACAGTGGTGGCCGCATGAATCAATAATCAGGGATACCTGTACTCTTGTACCCACTTGGATGGGTTGCCTACCACATTAGGGCACTTCTTGAACAGTGTTCTTTCCATGAGCCAAAGGCCCAATGGCGCAGTTGGGTCCGACGGTCCAGACGAGCGCTGGAATGGAGAAGTGGGTCCTCTCTTCGACGCAGGCAACCGGAATCAGTACCGAAGACTAAGTTGATGTTGTAGATTGATTTATGGATTCGAAAATAGATCTGTAATGGGACCGAACGATGAACACATCCGAGCCCGATGATTCAAAAAGAGATCGCTAACGGGACCGAACGATGAACACATCTGAGCCCAATGGCGGAAAAAAAACAATCTGAGGATGGCGTCAATGCCCATGCGACAAAGACTCTTCCAAGACAACAACAACATGTAATCATTCGGGCCCACCACCAGATGGTGATCTAATTGCAAAAGTGTGTGGTCTGCAGTCTATATGCCTCTAACATATCGTTAATAGTTGAGGCAGTAAGTACCTCTCCCAAAGTAATAATCATGATCTTTGTCAGAGTGAATCACTAAAGTTACTAATTAAACCTGAGCTCAACCCCCTGGTAGAGCAAACAAGCTCAACTTAAAGGCAATCTGTAAAGTATGTGTACAGTACTAAAGCCAGCAGTAAAGTCGAAATGCAAAACAATACAAATCTCAAAACATTGAGTAAATTAGAGTACATTTTAATGGACAAAATTACATAAAAATGAAAAAATCCATTAAGGGGAACTGGGTATATGAATAACTAAATTTTTAAGTAGAAATAGCACCAAGAAGTACAAAATGCCAAGGATGGTCATTGCCTGCAGAGAACAGGACCTAGGCATACTTTGATGCTGACCCAGTTGGAATACATGTAGGATACACTAACCGGGTTCGCCCTAGTTAAAGATTTTACCTTCTGACTTTAGCCCTTTAAGTCCAAATCCACCACATGATTACACTTCTAACCCCCCCAGGACCTCAGGCGTGCAGAGGCCAAGAGTAGAGTCGAGTTGAGTCCAAGCAAAGTTGTTTCTGGTCAGCCAGTCAGTTGCAGGAAAAGGCCTCTTGCAGCTTGCTGTGTCCCTGTAGGTTTAACAGGAGGCCCTTGGAATTTAATAATTTTTCCTGAGTACAAGAAAGAGAGCAGCTCCACTCCTCCAGGGTTCCTCTCAGGTTGCAGCTTGCAGGCTCAGTTCTCTTCTGATCTTCCACAGGTACAGGAGTGTTCTGAAGTCAGTGCCGGAAGATGCCACATTTATGCCTGGCACGAGCTAGTCGATGGGAATAACCCATGGGGTAAAAGCTCCTGGGCTAACCCTACACACTTTAAGCATTTTCAAGATGGCCGAAGTCTGCAGCCACATTAAAATTGAGCTCTAAGGGCTGTAGGGGGGCGGTGTGCAGGGACTGTACTATGAGAATCCTGTTTTAGGCAGTCCCTGTACCCCCAACACATTCAAAGACCAAAATCTGGTAAAGTGAAATCTGAGTTTTTAACAACCAGACAGTGGATACACACAAAGTGTTTTGGCATTCCGATTCCATCCTTAAAAGTGTGTTATATATGAGTGAGAAAGTGCCCTCTTTCTGCATGGGTGCCCCCACTTTTTTTTGAATTGCTGATGTACTTTGACAGAGTGTGCCTTGGGCTCCTGCTAATCAAGTTCCCAGGGCCTATGTTCTTTCCCTAAACTGCATTGAAGCCTAAACCCAATTGGTATCTCTGGCCACAGGTCAGTCCCTGGTAAATGGTACCACAGGTACGCAGGGCCCTGTGACCAGAGAAGGCCTCTAAGGGCTGCAGCACTTATTGTGCCACGCTTAGAGGTCCTGTACTCTGACACTCACGCACTGCCTTTGCAGGCTACGTGTCTTGGTGCAGAACAAAGTTAAGAGTCGACATGGCACACATTCCTGTGTGCCATGGCTACAGCCCACTGCCCTGGCATAGATCAGCCACCCTTCTAGCTGGGTGACTATACCAGTGGTGAGGGTACAGGTGCATGAGCCCTGTACCCTTACAGTGTCTATGTCCATTCTTAGACATTGTAAGTGCAGTGCTGCCATTAAGAGTATATGGTGCTGGGAGTTTGTCATTACGAACTCCACAGCACCATAATGGCTACACTGAAAACTGAGAAGTTTGGTATCAAACTTTTCAGCACATTAAATACACACTGATAGCAGTGTGGTATTTAATGAAAAATGTACACAGTGGGCATCTTCGAGATGTCCCCTGAAAACCCACCACTAGTGTCCAGGCTGAGTGGCTGCTTTCAGCTGCCAACACCAGACATGTTTCTGGACCCCTGGGCCTAGAGCCTGCTGCTCTCTGGGGCCTAAAATGATGCACATTCTGGGACGAGGTGCCAAGCCTCCTCCGCCAGGATGCGCAGGGGTCACGAAGGGGAAGCTTCAAAGGCTTGCCGCCTTTGTGAACTTCCTCAGGCCACTTGCTGCCCTCAGCAACTTTTCCCCACTGGTTCTGAACCCCACTTTGGGCGGGATAACCAGCGGGAAAAACAAGT
The DNA here is from genome assembly GCF_964263255.1 of Lissotriton vulgaris. NCBI lineage: Eukaryota > Metazoa > Chordata > Amphibia > Caudata > Salamandridae > Lissotriton > Lissotriton vulgaris. The sequence goes on from NC_141685.1 coordinate 447,016,630, forward strand.
GAGGAAGAGAAGTGTGCCCTCCTCTGCCAACTTCACCCCCAAAGGTGGGGGGAGGCGAGGTGAAGCACAACTCTCAGTCCACGCCATCTTGAAATGGGGTGACTCAGCCAACCAGGGACAGGCTCATGCCACCCTCTCAGAGGAGGATGTCATAATAGGGGGTGTACTCACCCCAGGGAGTGGACCCATTGGTCCCAGCCTTTAACCTACCTGTAACGCCCCTAAATCTAGTATTCAGGGCACTCCTGAATCTTGCTTCCTCAGACAAGAACCTGTAAGAAGAAGAAGAATAAGAAGGACCGAACAGCCGTACAGCAGCTAACAAGAGGAAGGCGCCCACTGACTTGGCCCCAGCCCTACCGGCCTGTCTCCACCTCAAACCTACTACTGCAAAATCCTGGTGTGTCCTGCAGCCAGCAACCTCGAAAACCTCAGAGGACCTGGCTGCCTTCACCTCCAAAGACTTTGTCTCCCATGATTACCGGATTTGTTCATCTGCAACCTCAGGCCTTGGCCGGAAACAGCAAATCCGCACCACTCTGCACCCGTCGTCCACGGCCCGAGCTGGAGTGGGCAAACACCACGAGGAGGTCACCCCGGCGATCCTGACCTGAGATCCGGCGACCCCTGACCTGCCTCAAACCTCCAGCCGACGCCTTCAGTCTAAATCCAGAAGGCCCCCCTAACCGCGACCAAGAGCTGGTAAGAAGATCTGACCCCAAAAGGCATCCCTGCAATTGTGTGCCCAAACTGACGGTGCCTACCCAACCCCAAACGTCCCAAATTACCTCTTGAAGTGTTGGTCGCACCCAGAAGAACCTTGTCTCCCTGCCTGCAGTGCTTTTGCAAACCGGAGGTTCTCCATTGAAAACAACATGGCATCCGACATCAAATAAGCACCCTGCACTCTGCTGCTCTAGTGCCGCTGAGGGTGCACCTTTGGTGCTAATTTGTTTCCCCATTTGCCCTGAGCTAAAGTCCAGGAGCTTTGCTCCCACAACCCAGTGGCCTGCTTGCCAGCAGCCACCAACCAGAGGCCCCCTATCCCCCATTGGATAACATTGGGCCTCAGCACTCTGCACCCAGCCGCCCTAGTGCAGCTGAGGGTGTAACAAGAATGCATCCTCGACCCTGGGGGACCCCTGAGCCCAGAACCTCAACTTCCACTACCAAATACTTACCTCAAAACCGATAACACTATTTTTCACCATAGGATAACATTGACTTTTTTCCTTTTTTTTTTTTTTCAATTTTTGAAAACCTTTATTGTGCATGAATAAAAGAACAAATATGGGCCTACAACCGTCAGGCCGGCCACGATACTTTGTCAGCACAGGTGCAAGCATTACAGTTCCCCAGCAGCAACAGGTAAAATGTCAACAATCAATGAGCGTTACACTGGGAAGAATCATGTCGCCGGGGAGAAGGAGAATTGAAGGTTAATTTTTAAAAGTTTTTTATGTGTTTTCATCATAAGATAAATCAGTGAAGAATAAGAACTAAGGAGATTCGAGTCCGCACAATAGCTTCACGACATGGGCAAGCGGCGTCATAGCTGAAAACTACAGTGGAAGTGAACACCACGGGCAATATGGCGGTGCAAAACAAACAGCAAATCTTCATCCAGCATTTACGCACCCCTTTCAGCGCCGCCCCCTCCCTGCCTACCCCAAACCCGGACCCAGAATCGAACCAGATTAAGAAAGCGCAGAAAACAGAAAAAATAAGGCCCATAGAAACTAATAAGAATACTAAATTACCCCCCCACCCTACACCAATGCGGAGGCTACGGCCTACCCCCCCAGCAGAGTGCCTGTCGCCCTTTAAAGAACCCGAAATATAGACAAGAAAGAGGAGAATGAGAAGAGGAAGAAAGAATAACCTTAACACTTGTAATATAGGGAGTGAGAAAAGAATAAACTAATCTAAACTCCCAAAAAAGAAGAAGGTGGGGAGGAGCCCACTCGGTATCAAGTCACCCGGAGTCCCCGGCCATCCACAACTTCCACACCATGTATATCTTCCACCCCGAAAAAGCCAGTACAATAACAATCAGCAATATTAATGCAGTTGGAAAAAGTCATCTCGCGATTTGTGCCCATGACGTATATAAAACAGTTCCAACCCCATCCCCGCCAGCACGTAAAGCAGTAGTGACAAAAAGCAGCCTAGCCCTGACCCGATCGCGGATGTAACCCTGAGCATACTCCCCCATGAAGGCCCATCCCCCCCATGCACAAAAGGACAGTATGGCCGCTTAGAAGAAGGAGGCGAATCAGGAGCACAAAATGGCCGCCGACAATCGTTATAAAGTCCTTTGTCCACCTTACATAGTTCCATCAGGGCATCTGGAAAATAAAGGGTCCGCAGGGGAAAAAGCGAAGGCCACAATAAAGAAGCCATCGAGGGGGCCAGTAGTTGCGCAGCCGGATCCATAGTCAAGTGCGATGTTGCCGGCAACAATGAGTCAGGCTCCGAAGGAGGGGGAAACAATGTATCAGAAGCGGGGTTGGAGGGCAGTCGGCCGTCGGCGCCGATAGAGTCAGCAGCAGGCACAGAGTCACCATAGTCACAAATAAACACTGTATCTCCACAAAACGGCAAAGGCAGGTCCACACCTTGCTGGAAACAGACGTTGCACTCACGACCCATATCGGACATCATTTTATCAAAATGCTCACCCAGTACCTGGAGGCCATTACGCATCTCCGAGTGGAAGTCACGCAGGGCGGCCAGAATGGATCCACAAGATGGTGAAGGCTGCAACCCCTTCGTATCAATTACCCGAACCGGTGCTTGCGAGCTGGTGCACAACGCAGGCAGGGTGGAACAGTCTACGGGCAGGGATGGGTGATCTCCCCCAAGCCACGAGTAATCAAACGAGGCCATGGTTCCGGTAGTACGGTATAGTAGCCGGGGTGGGTGCAGCACGAACAAGCACCACTCCAGGACTCCGATGCCACCAGGGTCGAATGCGGTCGAGCGCCCGTCCCTTAGAGCCGCTTCGCATCAGGCTGGACGCCGGGAGAAGGAGCCGGCAGCTTACGTTGAGCCGAACTGCTGAGCACCCCACGCCGCGCACCTTCAGCTCAGAACAGGGAATCCGCTCCCTCGGGGCTTCCCCACTCAGCCATCACGTTCCAGGCACAGCTTGCGGTAGACCTCGGCAGTCAGTGTGGTCAGGACCGCGTCTCGTGAAATGGCACCGCCTCCAAGTCCTCGGCGCTACTCGGCTGGTCCGGCCATTACTGAGCCTCCAAGATCCGGTGACGAGCGGCAGTGCAGGCGAGGGTCCAGGGCGGGGGACACCAGTACGATTATCTCCGGCATCCGGGCAGGCTGAAATGTCGGGGAAGCACAGAAATAATCAGCGCATCATCACACACGTTCCGCCGCCAGGAGCAATCAGGATGGAAAGCAAGATACCATTGCGGAGCTCAAGGGCTGGTGGAGCCGGGAGACTACACGTCTGCTCCGGTCGCCATCTTGGCTCCTCCCTCAACATTGACTTTTTTCTGTGAATGGTTGCTAAGTGTGGAGTTTGAGAAACTAAAGAAATTCTTTTAAAAATTGCATCATCTAATAAAACGATTTTACTAACCTGTTTTGAGGAAATGTCCCACAGTAGTATCTAGGCATACTACTCTGTGTAAGCCTAGTAATCTCAAAAGTTGCTTACCTGCTATTTTACTAAAAGGCCTATTCATGTCTATGTACTGCATTTACTAAGTACTGCATTTCTCTGCATCCATACTGTAAATCAAATCAAAGTGCATATACAATCATTCAAACTGTATCTCAATTGCATGACTACTGTAAGGTACTTATTGCTTACCTGTGCCAGACTTGCTTGGTTCTAGACAATGAAATAACGAAAAGAATATTTTTATACAAAAACAATTAGTCTGAAGTTCAGTCTTTCAATGTGTGAATTCATTTGCTGACTGAGTGTGAACAACAAATGCTTAACACTGTCCTCTGATACTGCCTTACTGCTCGACCACACTACCACAAATAGAGAGTAAGGTTCAATTAACTTTACTTCTGCCTACCTTTGGGGTTCCACCGGACTCTGTGCAAACTATACCTCACTTTGGCATAGTATATACAGAGCCAGCTTACTACAATATGAACCTGTCAAACAGGCTGTGACACTTCAATGTCAAAGAAGGTCCCACTGTGATTGGGGCCTGACTGATTGGCAGGGCAAAACAAGGGCCTGGTCCAAGTCTTAGCCAACATTTGCGATTTGGGATGAATGGATGTTACTACAGCATGATTATGACGAAGACACTAATGTTTTTCTCCTAGAATTGTTGCATTTTTGATTGTACCATGGATATTTCAGATGGCAAGACAGTTTTTACCTACAAAGGACAGGTACTAGCATGGGTTTTACTGGAGCACCAACTTTTGCTAATATATTCATGGCAAAGTATGAGTACGAGAATATTTTGCAAAACTCCCAATGGTCACAACATCTTAAGCTTTATGTCAGGTACATAGACGACATCCTTATGGTGTGGGATGGCACACATGAGATGTTAGAAAACTTGTTGACAGAGTTAAATTGTTGTCATGACCAAATCAAGATCACATACTCCATTAATGACAAATCCATCAACTATTTGGATATACTCATAGAAAACAAAGGAGATGGCCTGCACACAAGACTGTACAAAAAATCCACAGATCGCAATAGTGCATTACACTATAGCAGCTTCCACACCCCATCTTTAAAAAATCACCTACCTTTCTCACAATTTTTACGTGCACGCAGAATCTGTTCACAGGAGGAACAAGGTATTCAAGAGATGGAGGTTATGGTTCAGGCATACAAAGAGAGAGGCAATCCAGAAGAGGTATTACTACAGGCTAAACATAAAGCCAGCCAGAAAGACAGACGGGAACTGCTTGTAAAAACAGTTAGACAACCACTTCAGAGGGAGGTATTTGTAATCAAACACTCCACATCAAATAGATTCATTAAGAAAAGCATTCTGAAAAGATGGGAAGTGATTGAACAAGAGACAGACTTTAAAAATGTGTTTTTTGACAAACCACTGTTTGCACACACCAGATCTAAGAACATAAAAGAAATATTAAAACACTCTCAGATCAACACAGGCAATGCCCGACATAGACGAATGGTAAAGTGTCACAACTGTGGTCACTGCGGCAACGTAATGACAGGGGATGTGTTCACACATCCACAGACAGGCAAACATATACAACTAAGACATACGTCAGACTGCAATACCAGCAGAGTAGTCTATGCCATTAAATGCCCTTGCGGGCTGGTATATGTGGGTAAAACCACAAGAAAGGTCAAGGTCCGTATAACGGAGCACAAGAGCCTGATAAGAACGTGGAATCCTAAATCCAACTTAGCAATGCATTGGAAAGAGAGACAACATACCATCCCACAATTGCGTTTCACAGTGTTAGAAAGCATAAATCAGGAGGTACATGCGGACACCAATCGCCAATTATTACAAAGGGAGACATACTGGATTCGCAGTTTGAATACGCTACTGTGGAAAATTAATACAAGCTTGGTGAACATTATCGGCGCCATCTTGCCCCTTTTCGAGCCCATTCGTGCGCGTAAGCGGCAGCCATTTTGAGCACCATGGCCTCCCTGCCCCTCGCTGATAGCCAGCGCGTCTCTCTCTCTCTTAAACCTCGCTAGCATCCCCCCCGCACGCTGACAACCCCCGCTCTCTCATGCCTCGGGTCATAAACCCCTCTTCAGCGCAGCTTCACCACAGAATCCCATCCTGTTCCCAGCGCGACACCTCCCCTCATTCCTTTCATGGCCTCAGATCCTTTTGATGCAAACCCCCTTTCCCTGTGTCCCCGTTTGTCTTCCTTGTTCCCAGGCCGCCACCTGGCCCTGCGGATACTGTTTATTACCCCGTACAGTAGGAAGCTTCCCCTCCCCATCAAAAGACCCTCGAGCCGATCAAAGCCCCCACCCTATGAGATCCGATCAACCCCATGCATTCCGTGAATCGGCGGAATGCCCTGCTGTGCGACAACCATCACCTGTTGTGACCGGGGTGGGGAATCCAACTGTAAATGTATGTGGGAACGGGCCTGAAGGGGAGATTCCGAGGATGTTCTTTCAAATATCAAAGTGTTGCGAGAATGTGTTATGTGCAATAAAGGTCATAAACCCTAGTATAAGAGGCCAGGCCTCAGAGATGTGGTTAGAGCACCTCGTGACGATACTTGCTGTCTGAATTGATGTGTTCTCCTCCGGAGAGAATAAAATCCTCGTTTCCTGCCTTCCAGTCTCCAGCGCCTGCTTCTTCATTGATTAACATTGGTGGGTCATAGAGGCGATACCGCCGGGCAACATAAAAGGGTCTTTGGTTACTGGTTGTCTTTGAAACCCTTTTTAACAATTGGCGCCCCAAGTGGGGCCCATCAGCGACTCGTGGATCCAGTGGGAGAGGTCCTGACGACAGAGTGAACGACTGCAACGATCGGAAGGTACCCTGTCCGATAGACCCTCGCCTGACAGCCGATCATCCGAACTTCACTGGTTCCGAACAGACCTCTCTCGAGTGATCTGCGGTCCTGACTGGGAACCATCAGGAGTGCCACGAGAAGTACGAAGAGAAGAGGACGATCGGGCGCTGGATTCGGAAGACAAGAAACTGTCCATGCGGTCCGGGTAAGGTCGTGTAAACACGACGAATTGCGAAAGTGATTGATAATTGAAAGAGATTGATAATTGATGAGAAAATACTAGTATTACTTTTTGTTAATTTATTTGGAGATTCACTGTCTGCAAACGGAGAAACAACAGGCTCTCCCTTTATAAACAGCGAAGGATAGGTACGCACCCGTCGGACCTATCTTTCTCCCCCATTTGAACAATTGCCCCCCCCCCCCATTGATTAACTGTTATAGATTGTTTTCTGGAGATTCTCTGTCTGCAAACAGGGAAGAATAGGTCCCCTCTTTGCAGATAGTGAAAGGGTAGGTGACGCGAACCTTTGCGAGCCTACTTATTCTCCCCATTGACCATATTGATTTTTTATTTTTGACCTAACATTGATTGCTCAAGATTGGTTCATGAGGTATTCACTACGTGCAAACAACGTAGAATAGAAATATTCTGTCTAGTCTTTGCACGCAGCGATAAGATAGGTAGTGTTGACTATTATCCCATTGTGATCCGTCATGCCTGTCTTCTCCCCACTGGTTAGTAGCCTGTTTAGCCCGGACCGCTTATTAGAGATGAACCATCCGGCTCCACTGGAAGGCACCCCTAATAAGGACATGTTCATGAAGCATGGATTGATCGCTATAGCCTATAGTGAGCTGTGGCATAAATATACGAAAAAGGATCGAGAAAGTCAGTGGCCACTGAGAGGATCCTTCGATCTTGACAAAATAGAAACGGTAGAAATAGCCCTTCGTAGGAATGAAACAACACCTATTATGCTCGATAGTCTCGGTATGTGGCGCAAAGAAGCCACACGACGAAGGGAAGGCGACGAATTCAGAAAAGGTGAAGGGACACGACGGACAACCCTCCAAACGTCTAGTAGGCAAAGGGAAGGGCCAGCGATGGCACAGTTCCGAGGAGTAGACATGAAAAGAGAACGGTGTAAAGGGATGTGCCGACAAGTCAACCCCGGGACACAACGACCCGAAGGTAATCCCCCGACACTATGCACAGGACGAACAGATTTAAAACAAAACCAATGTGCTTTCTGTAAATGTCTCGGGCACTGGAAAGCCCAATGCCCGACTCTGCAGAGCATAGGTAAGAACGGAGGGTCGACAGAAAGAGCAGGCCGACAGAAAGGGAAAAGGCGCGAGATAAAAACCAATCAGACTAGTGCAGACAGGACAGACAGAACCACCCCGTTTGATTATGCTCGATGGCACAGATTTCGTCAGACCAATTTTAACGACATGTTAGAGTTCTGGGACTGATTGCTCTCTGTTGCTCCCCCACTCTGAAAACCAAACACAATTACAGGCCAGTGTAAACAACCCCCGTTAGAGAAAGGACTCAAGGAAGCCAAGCGTCTATTATATAACTTAGGATTTAATTACGGTAAAGAAAACACACAACCAACGGTAAATAGAATAACTAGTAGAACATCTCTAAAACAAACTGTACTAATAGGAGAAATATAAAACGTATTATGCTCACTCCGGAAGTCCTCGAAATGTAACAGTTCGATGGTCCCGCCCACCCGAAACACATAGCACGTGTGGGGCCGGGCCTGCCAGCAGCCATGGACCAAAAGAGATCGCCGGCGAGAAGGTACTGGAGGCTCCACAAAGCAGGCAATGAAATGGTCTTCCCATACTACCCTTCCAGGGATGGCGTCCCCCGGGCCACGAGTAGGGAGGGGGCGGATGCAAATGACCCCCTCCCTCGTATCTCCTGGTCCGGCCATCACGAATTCCTCCATCGAGCGGATGCAGGGTGGGCAGGGAGGGAGAGGCGACGCGGACGAGCCTCTCCCGCCTCCACAGGTAGGAGGCTTCCCTGCCCTGGTCCGGCGCCGATGTCCTCCAGCCGGGCGACGGCCATATACCTACGCTGCACAGGACATATAATGCCCGACTGGTATATTTTCGCAGCACAAGACATACAACGCCCGACTGGTATATTTACGCAGCACAGGACATACAATGTCCGACGGGCATACTTGCGGAGCACCGGACGTACAATGGTCCCCCAAGAGTCGGAATCAGGGGTGTAGGGTGGTCATCATGTGCACCCCTGATTCAAAGGGACAGCGTGGGATGCGCCGGGAGAGGGAGACGGCACAGACGAGCCTCCCTCACCTCCCCAGATGAAGGCTCCACTGCTGCACCCTGGCGCCCCGAACCAAAATGTCCTGCTCCAACAGCATGATGTTCTGTCTTTCATCACCACAAGAAGTTTCTTCCACTCCTGATAGATACGACGAAGGGCGGCTGCTGCAGGGTCTCAAATTGGCGTCTGGGCCCTCGGAAGGCGGGTCTAGGCCGCTGGAGAAACTTTGTCCGAAATTACAACTCGGGCGCTTGCCCACCTGGGCGCAAGCCCCCACCATCGATAAACATCCCCTCGACTTTGAAGATTCTACCAAAGTCTCAAGAGCCCTCAGCCCCTTCAGACTTCCGGTGGGGAACAGCTGCATTGATCACAAATGAAATAACCACGGCACAGCAACAAGATGGCGGTGCTCTCGTGTCTGCATCAGCTTCCGTCTGAACCACCCAGGAACATTATGGGCTAACGAACTCGAGTAAGTTCCGGCTGAACATCAACATGACCCGGTAAGAAAGACTCTACCCCCTCCCTCTCTTGATTGACGGTCCACACCACCAGCCCCTCTGTTAGCACAGTTTTTTGAACTGCCGAAAGGGACCCTGGTCCAACCGCCAATCGTCGGGGACATTTTTGCCCCTGATGCTACTTCCGGACTAAACCGGCCTCGCCCAAAATGGCGCCGGTATCAATAGGAACTAACGGATGCCTCGTGGTGTTCCTTAGCTAATGAAACTTGATGTACTAAGATATATATACGAACCATTGCGTACTCGATGAAAAAGGGAGGAGGGTTCACTTGGCGAACATTTGAAAGGGGTTCCGTAAAAATGTTGATTTCAATGAACGATTTATTTTGATATTTATTGTAACTGGTACATAACGTCGCTTATGATGCACACCCACGGTATACATCTAGGAAATGTGATTACAATGAGCTTGACTGTGTTTCCATTGATGAACTGAAATGCCCCTGATCCCTCATCACGCAATGAAATGTTTTTAGTTACTTGCAAATAATTAATTAGGCCCCTTTTAACATGTTCTTGTGCCACAAAATAACCCCCTACTGTATGTGCTTCCATCGTCGACATGTCCGGCCAAAATATGATTGCACTCTTCACATTTTACGTACTGAATGATTATGCAAATAAAGGTCTTCAAAACTATGAATAGGCATCACATACTTTTGTAAATGTGGGAATCAGTGGGAGGGTTTTTCTGTGCGCAACCGTTCTGCTCCTTTTTAAGGTTATCTGAGAAATGGTTGTTCGGCCCTGGATTGATGACCGAATCAAAGGGATGATACGTTGCCTCCAAAATATGCGACTAAGCTCAGGAACTAACGTATGAAGAAGGACCTCGACTTCTGAGAATGGGTAAAGTAAAGCGGTGTGATTGATAAAATGTTATAAAGATATGGTGGTCGAAGGTACTAAGGTACAGGGTTGAACGAAGAACTGATATGCCTTAGAACATCACAGCTTTGGGAATGATTTAGGGATCCCGATGGCCGGATACATCTACAAAACCGGGTACCTCACGCTAGGCACCTCTGATTCCTCTTTTTAGCGTTTCCCTACACACGATCCTTAATGCCATCCTCGAACCCCCCCCCCCATGAACCACCTATCACATTGCCCGCCCCCTTGACTTCAGAAACCAAGACCCTAGGGAATATATCCCGAAGAGATAAGTACGAGTATGCGGTAAGTAAAGGACTTTCGTGCCCGTACATTTGATGTGTTCGAATGTTGTCCCCCCCCCCCCTTTTTCCTCCCTTTTTTCCCTCTGCAGATCACATTGGGGTCCTGATTAGGGTACCGTAAAGGATCTGGAGCCACGTCACGCCCGATGCATGAAAACGGACTAACGCTGCAAGACGACACAAAAAGACGCCCTACCCAATGCACGATCTTTCTGTACCTGACCTAATGCTCTTCCGTCCCAAAACTGCATGCTTTCTACATCCTAACACAGACCCGAAACGTCTAACGTTGGGTAACGCACTGAATAGCCCAAACAATACACGGTCATTCTCCATGTCACACGTGTACTGTTTGGCCTATTGTCTCTCTCTCTCTCTCTCTCTCTCTCTCTCTCTCTCTCTCTCTCTCTCTCTCTCTCTCTCTCTCTCTCTCTCTCTCTCTCTCTCTCTCTTTCTCTCTCTCTCTCTCACTCTTCCACCCCTCCACACTTTCCCTCTTCCTAGCGACTGGCACCTAATTGGCGAACCTGGTGCACCTCCTGATTGGCCCCAAATACCACAAGTATTTGCACAAATTCGTCCTAAATAAAATTGTATCGGTACCACGTTACTACCTCTCCTTTCCTGCTAAATATGGATGAAATTTAAATTGGCCAAAAGGAAAGGGACAGGTAAGACGACTAAGGTTCCCTAAATTTGACCCACACTCAGGGAACTATTTGTCAGTGGCTTCTATGATAAAATATGTCTGTGGTAATGCGACCATCCCCATTCCAAATTGTCTCCATACCCCAAGCAGTAAGAAATGATCGAGACACCCCCGTCTTCCCAAAATGCCCCCAGTTTGGTATCAGCTGCCCTGAACGAGAACCTGAAAAACGCCCCTTGCTCCAATTCGCTGTGTTCCTAATTGCTTTCCATAAGACCCCACCCACCCCAAGGATAAGTTTAATAATTATCGCAAGCCCCCCCCCCCGAGTTTTTGTAGTAACCAGGTTGCGAGAATTTATATAGAAAGTTAGGAAGATGTGTGCAAAGTTAAAATTAGATCGAAAATCGAAAGAACTTGTTACAGTAAACCTTGTTGAAAATAGGATGTTTTGATGTAATGAAGAGTCGTTTAGCCTAGGTTCATCCCTTAGAAGGATGCCTATCAGACTATGGTGAATAGCACGTTGCACTTTTTCGTAAAATACAGAGCCCTGAAGACCAGCCTAGCCTTGCAAGACTCGTACTAGGGAAATGGGTCTCTACCAGAAGAACTGACATCTACTGTAATAGACGAATGCAATGAATGGGTACCAGACCTCGTACCTATTACGAATGAATGTAATAACCAACAAAACGCCAAAGAATTAGTCACAAAGGAAAAGTTGTAAGGAATCCAATAAACCCATCATCAATTGTTTATACGTTGGCTGCAAAATCTCAAATGTAGCGAGTGTTTACCCCAGTTGCTTGGTGTTGGGAGAGAAATAGATTTATGTAATTACCTTCTTCTGCAAAATCTCTAAAGACTGTCTTTTCAAAACTCATTCAAGGGTATCACTGTCGGAGGAGAAAGAGACCGGATGTGGGAGCACGCGGCCTGACTGCGGATCGTGGAACATCAGCGACAGAGGCCGAGGCGAGACCACAGCAGTAAGGAGTCGCAGGATGAGGCACTGTTTCAGACAAAACTAAGGAAAGGGCTGACCTGAAGCCCCTGCTCTATGATCGACGTGTGCCAAAGGGTCCCCGCTCTCTGAACTTGGTTATGGACCCGCCTGTCTCAAATTCTCCGTCCCCCTGATCTGTTCCCGACTTGGCCCTGCTCCATCCCCTCCTCCTCCGACCTACCATAAGGACTGTTCACACCCACACCTTTCCACCTGAACTTCCAAATTCCTCCAAAATCCTACTGAGCTACCCAGAGAAGGGTATTCCCTGCGTCAAAAGGGAGGGAGCTCCGACTAAGTAGACCACGAACTATGTTAATCTCAGAACGGTGACCTAGAACTCCACCAAGGGTCGCCCCTAAAGAGAAGATGAACGAAGTATGTGGTTCTACCCGCTGCTGAACGCCTCAATGATGATGGAAGCAACAGGAAATACCCACCACAGAGACTCAAGAAACAAACAGATCCCACAACTCAGGGACAATTGCACTTTTCATCACAATCCTATGCTCTGCGTTACGGAAGAAAATGCACCTGCTCCAAAACCGTAACGCATTTCTCCTATGAGGTCTGACGAAACCAGACAAGATGTACCCCTACCCGCAGACCCCCAACGACTCAATCCACATGAACATTTCTGTTGACAGAACAACTTGTAATCCAGGTGCTCAACAGTGCCAACAGAAGACGACAAAGACACTGAGAACTCTGATATTTTTTACTATATCTCCTTTCTCTCCCAATCACCATTGGACTAACTATGCTCCCGCCGAATACAAAAAGGACTTACTTATATGATAACTTACCAGCTCCTATTTCGAATGACTATAAGTATCTATGATCTGTACCCAACGCCCTCGCTACGTAATTCTAGTCTGATATTACATTACGATGACTTTTTCTGCAACCAACTTAACAATGAACCCGCTTACTAGATGATGAGATTTTTCAATGTGATGTTTATAATGTGATGTTTATGTACAGTTCCTTTGCCTAAGTCCCCTCTCCCTTACTTATGACCGCTGCAATAGGTATAGATAGGAAATAGGCCAGCACGATGTCTTGGAAATGTTAAAGGGAGGACTGTGGAAAATTAATACAAGCTTGGTGAACATTATCTGCGCCATCTTGCCCCTTTTCGAGCCCATTCGTGCGCGTAAGCGGCAGCCATTTTGAGCACCATGGCCTCCCTGCCCCTCGCTGATAGCCAGCGCGTCTCTCTCTCTCTTAAACCTCGCTAGCATCCCCCCCGCACGCTGACAACCCCCGCTCTCTCATGCCTCGGGTCATAAACCCCTCTTCAGCGCAGCTTCACCACAGAATCCCATCCTGTTCCCAGCGCGACACCTCCCCTCATTCCTTTCATGGCCTCAGATCCTTTTGATGCAAACCCCCTTTCCCTGTGTCCCCGTTTGTCTTCCTTGTTCCCAGGCCGCCACCTGGCCCTGCGGATACTGTTTATTACCCCGTACAGTAGGAAGCTTCCCCTCCCCATCAAAAGACCCTCGAGCCGATCAAAGCCCCCACCCTATGAGATCCGATCAACCCCATGCATTCCGTGAATCGGCGGAATGCCCTGCTGTGCGACAACCATCACCTGTTGTGACCGGGGTGGGGAATCCAACTGTAAATGTATGTGGGAACGGGCCTGAAGGGGAGATTCCGAGGATGTTCTTTCAAATATCAAAGTGTTGCGAGAATGTGTTATGTGCAATAAAGGTCATAAACCCTAGTATAAGAGGCCAGGCCTCAGAGATGTGGTTAGAGCACCTCGTGACGATACTTGCTGTCTGAATTGATGTGTTCTCCTCCGGAGAGAATAAAATCCTCGTTTCCTGCCTTCCAGTCTCCAGCGCCTGCTTCTTCATTGATTAACATTGGTGGGTCATAGAGGCGATACCGCCGGGCAACATAAAAGGGTCTTTGGTTACTGGTTGTCTTTGAAACCCTTTTTAACACTAGAACCGCATGGACTCAATGACAAAATTGAATTTGCATGTTTTCTGTAATAAGTATATGTATTGAGCATTGTTATTATCATTGACTGTTTGTACAGCAACTTTGTCATAACCAGCACCCACTTAGTTATAGATGTCAGCATCTCACTCACTCTTATCTTTCTTTTTTTACATCTTTCTTTTTTTACACTTAGCCTATGTTTATTTATTCATTTTTTCATAGATCTTTTTTACAGACTTTACACATGTTTTCACATGTTCAACACATGCCCTATCCGTTTCGCTACCTCTCTTGAATCCCCGTCAGTATGCGTTATTGACTAGGCAAATATGGCGCCCGCTGTCAGTTCTAAGAGTCCGTTTTCAGTGTTAACACGGAAACGGCAGTCAATTCATTAGGATGGGTCAGAGACGGCGTCTTTGAGCGCAAGACGACGAGACAAGCAACCAGTTGTCGGTAGCGAGGTAATGAGTAGCACGGACGCGGGTTAAGGGTGGGGAGATTACTAGACCCGTTAGCGGGATATTAATGGCATCGCATATGTTTTTTTGCAGGTGATGAATACGAAAGGCAGGCTATTTTGACGCTTAACTTCGGGGGAGAACGTTCACTGACATAGGTAGACGGCAGTTGGTTTCTGTTTTTGGCGCTTTTCAGTAACGGACAGTACAGATAGTTATCATCTTGTTTTACTATTTAGGAACATCATATGCGTTACAGTACAGTCGCTTACTGCATCGAGTCAGGTATACTTTTATACATATATCTTTTGGACATGAGTATAGCGTGACAAGTGGTGGTTTTCACATTTTGCTTTCAGTCACATTTTGCTTTCAGACACACTGGTGGAGGCTCAGCTAAGCTGGTACTCGTTTTGACAAACTTGCATTTGAGGTGATATACACTTGAGGTGGAGTCTGGTGCTCCCTTATTCTCAATTCTGATTATTGTTACTGTGTTGATTTTGATTACAGTATTCCCCTGATGAAGGTATTGTTATACCGAAATGCATTGGGATTTACTGAAAAAGAAGAATGGATGTACATGAAGTAATGTACCAAGACAGAAGAACAAAGTACAAGACAAGAAAACTACAAATAAAAAGATGTTTTTCATTTGAATGATTTTTATTGTTTCTTGATGCAAAGGAACATGGATAATGTTTTGGTTGAATGAACTTTTATAACATTTGATACCATAGATCATTGTGGTTTATAGAGCACCCCGCGGGGGCTTGTGAAAAGTGCGTCGTTTTCAGTCAGTTTCTGTTTGTGTTATAAAATTAAGGTGACAACATAAAATGTCCCCGTAGGAAAGTCCGCCTCTGACTTCCTATCCCATGTTTGTTTAAGTTTGTTTAAAAATTTCACTTTTACAAATGCTGTGATTCTCCTATGCCTCAGTCTCCGGTGACCAGATCAGCCTAAAAACAACTGACTTTCCAGTCACAGTATTATGTTTAGGTCTAATCATGTTGCATGATAGTAGCATGCACAAGATGTCACCTCAACCAAAAATAACTCCACATACTGAGTGCCTAAAGTAAGGCAACTCACCACTCTAGTCAGGGCAATGTAATGAGTTTAATATAGCATAGCATGGCTGTATCAAACTCATTACATTGTGCTCACTAGAATGCTAAGTTGCATTAATTTAGACTCTCAGTATGTGGAGTTATTTTTGGTTGAGGTGACACGTTGAACGTTGTTAGTGATGTTTAATTTTATTTTTTGTTTACTTCGGTTAAGATACAATACGTTCGCTTGAGATTATTTTTATTCTCATATGCTGTCATACTATATTCTCCCTTGTACAATTCCAAGTCACATTTTAAGGATTTTGGGGGGCCACTCTTCACAACACCTTTGAATTTATTATCAATTTCAGCTCTTTGATGCCTTATTTGCAGAGGTCACTGAAACAGGCAGGCTTGTACAAATTGTTAATGAGTTTACAGCTACTGTTCAGGCCAAGATACTGATGTGTGTTTTCAATGTTATAATTCAGCAGTGGGTCACTTATGTTACATATAAACATGCCACTTGCAACCCAGTGTTACACTGCATCCTGAATGCCTTAATTTATTTGCCGTAAACCCAACATACATACTCCAGTGGTGAGGTGCACTACAAGTGGATGTTATTTTTGGATTGCTGAGCTTTCAGAAAGTTGCATTTTTGGATCTCAAAGATGTATTGTGGAAGAGCATGCTCTTCCTTTGCATAATACTGAGTCTTGCCCTGAACTTTTCTTACTTATACCTAAGGATGTTTTTTCTTCCTGCTGCATGTCGACCTCACCTTAACTGCTGTGATTCCCTTCAAACTTCAGTGTATAGCATCACACAATATTTTTTATTGTGGACTTGATGTAAACATGGTGTTGCAATCTGTTTTTCCATTCGCTCAATCTATTTCATGCCATTTACTAAATCTGGTCCACAAAAGGCGTGCAGTGAGCAGGAGATGGGAGGTTAACGGAACCTGCAAGGTGGATGTTTGTGTGGTGTTTTCTGGGGGGGGGGGGGGGGGGGGGGGGGGTGGCGAGTTATGAAAAGTGCAGTAGTACTTTGGCCTCAGATACTCAGCAGTGCACACAAGCAAGTGCAGAAAGGTCTGCTGGCCTCAAAACAACCAGGTCCTATTTTATACTAGGGACTCATGGGTAGGTTTAGTACCCCTACCCTATAATCTACTAGGAATTTATAGGGTAGGCCATGCTAAATGTAAGTGCACCCTTTTATATAGTTTATCCTAATGCAGGCCCTATTATATACTAGGGGCTTTTATTTAGGTTTAATACCCCAACCCTATAATCTACGAGGGAAATAATTTTAAACACTAGCACTAAAATTGATATTACCGGTGTCAAAACTCTGTTATTTCCATGGTCAAATTGCGCTTGGTGTGCTGTAATACTTTTTAACCTAATATAAACCTATTTTGACTTGTACTTATGTTTGTTGTCTATTTACTTACATACTATTGCACAACCTAATTTGTAGTGTCGGTAAAACCTGCCCTTTGTTCCGAATTTGTGTCCTGAATTTTGACCCTCCGTCCTGAATTTTTGTCCTGAATTTTGACCCTTTGTCCTGAATTTTTATACTTCCCGTCCTGAATTCACACCCATGCCGGTTGGTCACCCTACAAGCAACGCCAGCTCCCGGCTTCCGCCTCAGGAGCACAATACAGTACAATGAGGCGCTAGCATTCAGCGTCTACCTTGTGGAGATCGGCGGGGGGCGTGGCCTCCGAAAGGGGCGTGGCCTCCGGCCGTACCGAGTAAGAGCGAGTAATTTGTTTAGAATAGCAATCAGGATACAAACAGGTGAAAAGATAGGTTAAAAACAACAGCAGCTCCTGGCTTCCGCCTCAGGAGCACAATACAGTACAATGAGGCGCTAGCATTCAGCGTCTGCTTTGTAGTGATCGCGGGGGGCGTGGCCTTCGAAAGGGGCGTGGCCTCTGGGCCTGCCGAGTAAGAGCGAGTGATTTGTTTAAAATAGCAATTAGGATACAAACAGGTTAAAAGATAGGTTTAAAAACAACAGCAGCTCCCGGCTTCCGCCTCAGGAGCACAATACAGTCCCTCTGTCTTGCTCATGTATGGACTTAAAGCAAATGTTCCCATCTGTTGACATATAAGAAGCATAACAGTGGTCTAAGCACAACACAATAAAACAATAAATGAAATAGCACATGGCAATAACACATGATTACCGTTGAATTGAGAAGAAAGCTGGTTGGTCGGGTTAGTTGGGGAACAGAAGTCCCTGCGATTGCCATGGCGACTGTTTGACTTATCATGCTTCCACCATCTACTTCGTAGTCATCAGAAGAAAAGCCTGGCCTTCCACGCTGATTATGATTCTCTAGAATTAAACAATAAACACAAACATTTGCAATAACAGAGACTCTCCATGGATCCACAGTGATCAAAATGCCTTTCAATGACAAAGCTCTACATTAGCACTCACCCCAGCACCCCTATGTTATGATCAAGGCTCAGTACCTCACTCAGTCATTGAGGCAGGTTTTGGATTCTTTGGCATAATTAGTGACTACCACTATAAATTTGGTGATGGAATAAAGCATACCATCCAGAAATAGACCAACATTTTCATGGTCTAAATCTGCACATTGATTACATGGACAAAAGTGAGTATCCTATAGAGCCATACGGCTTGTGGCTAGCAAAACAATGCCGACTGAGGCAGTTACCTCTGACGCTGAGTAAACTCATCAAATAGGTGGCTACAAGCCACAGCCCTCGTAGGCGCAGTCTAGTCCGGAGCCTCAGTGCTTTTTGACAGAGAAGGTGAGATCCCACACCTCTGACGTACCACATTGCAGTCATACTGTATGTCAAGATCTGGATTGATTGATTGTGAAGTGACAGGAGAAAGGCCTTGAGTGTCAGGCAGATTGCCCTGAGTTCCAGAAGATTAATATGCAGTTTCTGCACTTCTGGTACCCAAAGGTCTATAATCTAAAGTTTCCAGAGATGTGCACCCCGCTCTAAGGTGCACGTCATTCACCATCGTGGTCACTAATAACAGGGGACAAAAGTACGCCCCTGGAGACATATTCTCCTCAATTCGCCACCAGGTTTAGTCCCCTGCAGTGTCCTTTGAGATCATAACAAAGACAGTCAAATCTCCCTGAAGTTGGATTCACTGCCTGAGGAGGCAGCACTGGAGGACTTCTCATGTGCCAGCAGGCATTTGTGATCTGAAAGATGCGAGTGGCCAACAGACTGAGCAGGTGTAGAGCTGTCAGGACTGGAATCTGGGCTCCCTCTCGAAACATGGGAATAATTTCCCAAAAGTCCTGAAACTTCTGTGGAGGAAGAAAGGCCTAGGGAAAGGTGGCATCCAGTACAGTCCCTATAAACAGGAAATGCGGGTTGGGGTCTAGATAAGTTTTGAGTACACTGCTTGAGAACCCCAAGTTGAAGAGCAAAGATGCTGCCGCCTGCAGATGGAAAACCTCCATATTCGGCTTACTAGCTGTACCTGGACAGTTAGTTGTCCAGGTACAGGAATACTGCAATCCCTTACCTCCTCAGATGGGCGGCAACCAAAGCATCACCTTGGTGAAGGCCAATGGTTCAGAAGTTCCTACAATTTAAGAATTGCAAATTGGTAGTGAGTGAACCCACCACAAACCGCAGCTATCTTCTGTGTGCTCACAAGTTCGGCGTATGAAAGCACAATTGACTAACACCATCCAGTCTTCTGCATTCAGAGCAAAAAAGGACCTAAAACAGAGACAGCAGCTTGAACTTTTCCTTGTGCAGGAGCCTGAGATTTATGATCAGCTGAAATCTGCCACACTTCTTGGGAATCAGGAAGTACCAAGAACAGTACTCCTGTCCAAATTACTGCTCTGGCACCTATCGCATCACTGCACTACTCCCAGGACTCATACCTCTTGATGCAGGATCCAGGGATGGCCCTTGGATGGAAGGGAATGCTGAAGAGGAATATGGGGAGGATGCTGCTGGAACTGTATGGTATATCTCTTTTACACAATCTGCTGACCGATTGCTCTGGGGTATGGCCTTCCAGGCAGTTAGAAAAGAAAATACTGGTCCCCCATCGGCATAAAGTGCTCCTTCCCCTGGTAGTGTGGGGAAGGATGAGGAGGAGGAGGAAGACCGAACTAGAGGGTTTTGCTGTTGCTGGCCAGTCAGGGTGGACTGACTGGCATTACCTGAAAGGGAAACACCACACTGAATGGCTTGGGCAAGGAAGAACAGTCTTTTGTTGATTACTACAGTCCCAATGATTTCACAGTGGCTCTTATCTCCTTGAACTGCTTCACTGCTTTTTGACCAGAGAGGCATTCACCATCAAAGGGCATAATGTGTTTTGAGCATCTGCCGGGAACACTATTAATCGCAGCCAGGCATGTCACCTTAACGCCACAGAAGAACTCTTAGCCTTATTGATGCAGTGTGCTTTATCCAGGCCATTTCTAATTATAAGCAAACTATAAGCATCTCGCTCATCCAGGACCACCTCCACAAAGTGGCCCTTGAGATGCTCAGGTAAGCTTAATACCATCAAAGCTGGAATATCCACAGGGCCTGGGAGTAGTGCCACAATAGGCTGCCTGCAAACAATGTTTTCTTTCCCACTCCCTCTAGCTTTTTCCAACTCCCTTTCTGGAGGTTGGGTAGGAAAGGCTTCTTTATTCAGCTTTGGTATAGAGGATGCCTGCATCACTATGTTTTCTGGAGAAGGGTTGAGGGACAAGAAGGCTGGGTTGGGGCTGGCCGGTTGCAGCATGCAATGGTTTGGTTAACAGTCAGTTGCGGATTTGGCCGTTATTCTTTGATTGCTTCCACAAGCGTCTCTTTAAGGGGGATGATGGGTTCCACAGTAGAGGAAGCCAACTACAGCACATCAGCCAAAATGTTATGCCTGTATTCCAGTGAAGGGAGAGGGAGCTCAAGCACTTCAGCCACCTCCTTAAGTACGGCACAGAAGGGCGCCATTTCTGCAGGTCCTGGACCAGGGGTGGACCAATGTCAATGTCTGGTGACTTTTATTCAGGCCACCGGTATTCTGACAGGCCAAAAGATCTGATACTTCAGAGGAAGACAGGGGCTCAGTGTCTTCAATGTCCCCTAGGCTGCCTGGGGATTATTGGCCGGTGTCGGAGCCAAGAAGAGAGTGGATTTTGTCCTAATAGTACCTTGGGCGCTTCTTGACATGGACTTAACCTTTTTGACAGGTGTCCAATGTGCTTCCTGAGTAGGTGATGGAAGATTTGGAGGTTCTAACGGAGCCATGATCGATGTCAGAAGTGATGACAGAGGTGGCAAGCCCATCAAGTGTCTAGGTATAGAATTAAAGCAAGACTGCGTTATGAAGAACCTGTATGGTGCCAGAGAAAAATTAGGCCCTGAAGTGGGTGGAGGACACCGAGAGGTGTGCCAAAGAGTGCCATGGGAGAGGGTGGGGGGGGGGGGGTAGACAGGAAAAACATAAGGGACTGCCACTTTCCGTACCATGTCCAGCATTGCGTGTAGGGTACAGCAGCATCATCTGAGTTGGGGAGACGGTATCGGTGCTGGTGCTGATGCAGGAGGTGTCAATGCCATCCTAGAAATCAATGCCATTAACTCTGGCAACGAACAGTATGGAAGTAGTGTTGGAACATGAAGTAAAGACTTACCCTTGGACTTTGACCTTCTGAGAGAAGAGGAATGTCTCTTTTTCATCTCAGGGCGTCTGTTCTTTTCCTGCGAGGACTATAAGGACCGGGTAGAGCGAGATCAGGATCTGGGCCTAGCCCTAGTTCTAAAACTTGACCTGGATCTTCAACATCCTCTACGTTCCTCCCTTTGCATAAGTCATTGACAGCTTTCCCTTTAGCTCCTTAAAGGCGAAAGGATTGATTTGGAAGCGGAGCTCAGGCGGTAACAAGTTGTGCCTTGGACCACGGGCACCACAGTCAGTCATCATGCCCATCACATCTAAGGCATAGTTTGAAGCCCGTCTTCTTTGTTGAGGGCATGTCTCTAGGACTGCACCAAAAAAGCTTTGGAGACCATAAAGTTCCTTGCCTCAGAGTGGAAGAAAGAAGCTCTGGTCCTGCTTCAAAAGACATAGAACAAACAACACCAGGGGGCAAGGGTGGGCGCTACAAGGATCACGTGATGTCACGGTGACAACATTCAAAAGAGGAATGAAACAGATGGACGTTCACTTCGCCGGCCACCAAGCCGTAACTATGGAAACAAATATTATATGAGATTCCTCTTTTGAAAATTGGACTGATGAAATGATTATCACCTGTGAAAACATACTGTGATTCTTGAGCCCTGAAGAAGTCTCTTTCCAAGACGAAATGCGTTGGCTATGGTCCTTTGAATTTAATGAACATTGAATAAAGAATGAATTGGAACAAAGAGAAAATATTTGGAATCCGGGAATGTTTTTATGTGCTTACTACTGTGAACTCTTTTTGATTGTACATTGTTGAGTGCTGAACCAATTGCTTTGATGTTTATATAGGATTTAGTGCCTTATTAAGGAATATAGAGAGAGGTGCTCCTTCGTTCTATGCACTGTCACTGATCAATCAGATATTACATTGTCGGGTGCGGATTGATATAATCTCTACCCTCAGTGTGTGTTTAATAATTGATGTCACAGTGACTCCACTTGCGTCCCCTACCGGTGCCATAGAAGTATACCAGAAGTTTCTGGATCAAGGCTGGTGACTGGGTTATTCAAAAGGTGATAAATGTTCAGGAAGAAGGATCCATCAGAGAATGTAATTAAAGCTTTAATGATTAAAGTACTCGGGGCACTTTCAGTCAGGAGAGCACAGTGTGGCCTTTCTGTGCTTTTTAGGCACAGGAAAAAAGCAGGGCTTCTGGAAAGCTGGAAGAAATATTGTGCTTTGGCCCGAACGCTTTTTGATTTCTTCCTTCAATAGTCTTGGGCCTGAAAAGGTGTGATGGCCCAAAGAGTGTCTTCTTTTAAGGAGGATGTGAAAGGGGCCAATGAAGTCTCTTTCACAGCTTCATAATTCATCTTGGTCGAGATGGATAGGATACCCGTGTTAGCATGGGCTCCTTACACAAGGAGGTAGGTAGTCACCAAACCAAGCACATTGGAGAACACTCCAGTTCTTGCTAGTGATTCTGGACGGGTTCTGTAGACACATTGGCAGTCTACTGCCTTCTCTTCAAACACAACAGCGGGCTTCTGTTCAATCCTACAACCTCTCTCTAGAAGAATATGAATCTGGTGTTCTTTCCCTAGTCCAATCCTTCCTCTGTCTGATACAGGTGAAGTCCACATAGGTGTGAGGCCACCAATGTATATTCCAAAGTTCAGGCAGTATGTCAAAAATCAACTTGCCACTGAAAAACTAAGGAACACATGCATGTGCAACATCAAATGCAGGTGCTTTATCCCTTGTTGCCAACTTCACGGGTGAGAGACATTCCGTAGTATAATATATGGTTCTGTGTGTGTAGCAGAGTTGTCACACATTTATCACAGCGTGTTCCAGGACTTCATCTGGGGGCAAGGGTTTTGTGATTTAGATCCTGAGATTGGGTTGGAGAAGTGTAGCTGGCAATTTGTTACCAGAGTGGGGACTGAAAGTGCTTACAAATATTCTCAGAATGGCTGGAATGGACTGGGAAGTGTAATGGCAGATGGTAGGCTAGGTTTACAAATGACAAGGGAGCCTTAAGACAGACAGGAAAAAATGCATGGTGTGGGTGGAGACTTTGTTTCATGCCTTCTCAATAAATCAAACTGTTGCTGAGAGTGAGTAAGCATGGGGATCTATGCGGCTAAATTGATACATGGATATCATAATGACTTGAAAAGGAAAGATGGTAATGTTATCAGCAAACAAAAGGTACGCTGTGGATGTGCAGCAAGTAAAGTCTGTGGTCTGCTGTACGAGTGCAACCACAGAAACACTGTGTTACCACCAAAGCTTCCACACTGAGCGTGAACATGTTACAGTTGGATAGGGTGACCCAGGCAACCCAAATGCTAAAAATGCCTGAAATATGGTGTTTAAGTAGGAGATTAGAAGGTGAGCTGCTACATGTGCAATAGCCCTACTGATGCTAGGTACGGAGTCAGTTAGCTCTGAATGATTAGCAAATGCAAAGGAAAGGACCTGGAAAGAGAGTACTGATCATTCAGAGAGAGAGCAGAGCAAGTGACTGATAAATGTGGCAGAATATCAAGCTAGCACCTCGGCCACCTGACCTGTTCTTGTGAATGACACTGAAGCCTGGCGGATCTATGCTGCCATTAACTGGTGAGGCAGGATTCTGGGAAGCAATGAATGTCCAGGCAATGACGCTAGGCTGTAACCTGGGCTCCTAGCAATAGATACTTAAGATTACTGCATGTGAAACATGCAGGACAGTCTGAAGCCTAGCGAATTGTGGGAGAATATATTGAGCCAGGAGCGTGTGTGATGTCATTTGGTGGCAAGACAACGCCATTAGAACAGTATAATAGTTTGCCACTAGGGTGCTGGACGAAGCTGAAGCATGGCTGGTGACTAGTAGGCAGAGGAGGCGAGTGCATAAAGCACAGCCAGGTCACAGACAGGAAGGCGGCCTACACTGATATTTGCACTGTGGAGATAAAGCTGAATAGGAGGCAACTGCTTCTGTCGATGATACTGGTGCAGAGGGATGATCAGCTGCTTCGATGGTCTGATCCTGCAACAATATACATTTTTTTCACTGATAAATGGTCGTACTATGCCCAAATTAGACCACTTGAAACATCCACGCGTGACAGAATCACCAACAAATAAACTCTGATCAACCGAAAGGAGTCGGCTGTGCACCACAATAGTTTGAGAATGTAGCAATTTTCACATATAAAAACAGCTCGTGTACTAAAACGTACTAATATGGACAGCTTGAGCTCAAAACTGGTCAGAAATGTAAACGTGCACAATTATTTAACATATAAGGCCAATGAAATATGTTTTTCTCCAACAGGTTACATGTGAATCTGCGGTATAGTCAATGCGGAGAACGCGTTGCAGTCGCGTTTAGTAATGCTTTACCTGGACTGAGGGTCAAAACTAGAGAAATTACGGCCCTCAATGAATTTCAGCAGCGTTAGTGAGACAGTCAGGCACAAACCCCTGATAAACATACATAGACCCCCTGCAGGGATGATAATGCAGGTTTCTCATCTTGTTTAATCTCTTTGTAACATGACTTGAATGTGAAAATCAGTTTATGTCAGTGAACATTAAGGGGAATAAAATACCTGTGAAATCGTAGAGCTGGGGAAACGTCTCCATGACAATGCCAATCAGGGGAAGGTACAGCAAGGCCACGCGGGCCTTGACCTCCGGGTCAGAGTACCTGGGATCCGAGTCATGGCTGGACAGCAGGTTGTGTACCATGTTGATGACCTTCTTATGCAATCCAAACAAACTGCGAACAAAGTTGAGTCACGGATTAGTTATCAGTAGGAAAGTAAACAATGCTGTCTAAGTGAGCAGGAAAAGGTAACTGCTTTGGGTCCAAGTTTTTCAAACAAAAAAAAAACGTGAAATATTTCTCAACATTAGGCAAAAAGAAACTTTTTTATTTTATCCTCTGCATTTGTTCAGTAGTAGCGTTTTCACACTGGAAAGAATGAAGAAAAGCTGTCAAATAACATGAAGTAACAATACAATCTTTTAATTTTTCCCAGCGAAGCACAGTTTTAGTTCCATAACCATTTGTCTACATCACACAATTTCAATATTTCGATTTCTCAAAAAGAAAGCATTTTGTGGAAAAGCACAACTAGATTCATGACTAAAAAAGCCTGTGCCTGTGCGATTGGTTAAATAACGAGTAAATTACCTAATTAAACCAAGTTTGTCTATCTGTTCGCCGAACACATGAATTATAGATCTGTTTGAAAAAAGCTTGGCTAAAATGAAAGTGATTTGTGTTACAACCATTTCTAAATGGATTATTTGAGACTTTCAGGCCTCGATGTATAGTTTGTCTCTCTCTCTCTCGCAAACACACACAAAAAGAGAAGAGCACCGGCAATCGTTTTGGGGACCAAGATTTGTTTTCACCATCAAATCGTAACCGACAGCAAGATAGAGAAAGAACAAGTATTTACAATGCAATAGGACTCGCAGCATTAAAGTTTGAGTTAGTAGCATTGTGTATGACAATGCCAATAGTTATAACTTTTGCAAATGTGACACCTATAGCATTTGTAATGCAATATGAGTTGTATTTACGTGACTTGGATGTATTGATATTACAAATAACAATGGCTTTTCATTTTTTAATAGTTAATTCTTAAATAAAAGTTATTGTAATTGAGTCGGTGGAAGGGTGAAGTGGGTCGTGTCTCCGAGTGATGTGGTGGTGTCTCGAGTGATGTGGTGGTGTCCCCGAGTGGTGCCCCCGAGTGATGTGGTGGTGTCCCCGAGTGACGAGTGGTGCCCCTGAGTGATGTGGTGGTTACCCCGAGTGATGTGGTGGTTACCCCGAGTGATGTGGTGGTTACCCCGAGTGATGTGGTGGTGACCCTGAGTGATGTGGTGGTGTCCCCGAGTGATCTGGCGGTGTCCCCAGTATGATGTGGTGGTGTTCCTGAGTGATGTGGTGGTGCCCCCAGAGTGATGTGGTGGTGCCCCCAGAGTGATGTGGTGGTGTCCCCAGAGTGATGTGGTGGTGCCCCCAGAGTGATGTGACGTTGCCCCTGAGTGATGTGGCGGTGCCCCTGAGTGATGTGGCGGTGCCCCTGAGTGATGTGGCGGTGCCCCTGAGTGATGTGGCAGTGCCCCTGAGTGATGTGGCAGTGCCCCTGAGTGATGTGGCAGTGCCCCTGAGTGATGTGGCGGTGCCCCTGAGTGATGTGGCGGTGCCCCTGAGTGATGTGGCGGTGCCCCTGAGTGATGTGGCGGTGCCCCTGAGTGATGTGGCGGTGCCCCTGAGTGATGTGGCGGTGTCCCTGAGTGATGTGGTGGTGTCCCTGAGTGATGTGGTGGTGGAGAAATACAATATCTACGCTCAATAGGTGGGGAATACTAAGTGATATTTAAGGAATGACCAAAAACTCTCATAAATAGAAGATGTTTACAACTCTTAAGACAAGGATCTTCGACCAAAACATTTTTAAATTTGTGTTTGCCAGTGCTGTATTGAATAATATGCTTTGAAATTTCATACGAAGTCCAAGGTTTTAGTTCAAACAAACTAATATTGTCTTAAAGTCCCGTGTCTAGATTAAATGAGGGTTTATCAGAGGGGTAAACGAAATCCTGACCCTTGGTTACAACATCAGTGAACCAATTTGGCACATTGCCTTTATCAAATGTGTTTCTAGTACTCCTGAGCCTGAGCATTGCACCTTGCACATAAGCTGACCCTCTTTCTGTACTGACTCTCAAAGCTTTTTTATCTGGCGATCATCATACACAGAAGTATTGTCAAACCAGACCTAAGAGCAGAGCTTCACAACACACACAGAGCGTTAGTATTTGTGAGAAGCCGGCAAGGGGTCAATGCATATTAATCACTCGCTTAGTTTGACCCTGGACGGTGTGAGTGAGGCTTCAGCAAAAAGAATGCTTACTGTTCATATGTTTTTCTGGTCTTTATATAAATGCGGATACTGCAACCATACGGAACCCTGGGGGGCAGGAGGGGGGAGAATGTTGCTTTTCTACATATTCAGTTTGCCCAGCTGCTTCGATTACCTCTCGCGCCTTAATTATTAAGCTAGAACTTGTAAAGGAGAGTGCCTCTGCGATTAGTGTATATTGATATTGCATGAAATGAAGCTGCGAGAAGGTACTATGTGTGTCTAGGAATGTCCTCGTAGCGATCTCTCTATCTCATCAGGGGAAGACTGCCCAGGACAGCCTGGGACTGAAACAGGCCGCTGTTACGCTGCCCTCGTCTGCTCATCATAGCCGTGACCTGGGATGCTGGGCAGCGAGAGGCAGTGGGGGGTGGAATAGAGGCCGGAGGCTCTCTTCTGCCCTGGATGGTGGCTGGCAGCAGGAATGCGGGACGGGAGACTGGACTGCCGAGTGGCTGCTTGCCAAGGACGCTCTGTTGCCGAGGGTCATCTGCGAGCGCTTGCGAGCTCACCTGGAACGGCGGGCGCGTGCCCTTTCAGAGGCGGACGAGTTCTTTCAGTGTGTCCTCGCGGCCGAAAAAACCACAGGCCCCGCGCGGGGCAGGTTCTGTCCTCTCCTCAGGCAACCTCAAATAAATGCAAGAGGGACCCTTTTATATTACCAGCATTTGACTCAGTAACGGAAGAATGCTGCGAAGTACTTCATATTTGAAGTAAACAAAAAAGACGGTATTTTATCAGGCGCTTCAAGTCAGTTCACATAGTACCCAAAAGCAGTGCTTTTGCACGCCCCCAATAATTGCATAGGTTGGCAGGGAAGAGTTTTCTACAGTATACGCCTAAGGACTGTATGCAACAAATATTTACAAGAATGTGCAATGTGCTAGCTCGACTCATAAATATATTCAGATCCAGTCTGCAGCTGACGCCAAAGCAAACAAGGAAGCTAAGCTGAGGATCACCGGGCGCGAAACCGAAACCGCGGTGGGAGTGCACGAGACGCCGTCGCCATTAGTGTGCACATCGGCTGTCCCGACGCAAGCTGTGGATCGCAGAGAAGACACGCCGAGCTCCGACTCTGAATTGGAGCCTGCTGCCGCCGAGAGTGAGCCGCTGCGGAGGGAGAGGGTCATGCGAAAAGAGCCCGGTGAGTGAGGGGGGAGTGGAGGGGGAGAGTATGTGTGTGTGTGCGCGCGCGCGGTGGCTTATCTATGTATGTGTGTTTTGGTGTGTGTGTGTTGTGTGTGTGTGCGCGGCGGTGGGGGGGGTCATCTATGTGTGTGTGCGTGCGTGCGTGTGTGTCTGCTTAGAAGGAGCCAAGGGAGACAGGAGATGAAAAACGCGTGCGCGACCTGATCCGTTTCCGTGCGTGCCCATCTCTTGTCTCCCTTGGCTCCTTGTAAGCAGAACTGATCACAATAGGCCTCGCAGCGACGATCGCTTTGCGATGTGTTCGCAGGTGCGAGACCTAAAAATGACAGTGAAACAGCAACAAACGAACAAAAGAGGTTAAGAAAGATTGAGAAAAAGAGACAGGAAGTATAGGGTGGTGGAAGGCATGAGGTATAAGGTGGAATCAATCTAGTAACTCGAAAAGTCAAAGAGAAAAACATGGACAGAACATCCTTCCATTATAAAATGCACACATCACTAGGATGTCTTTGCTATCATCCAAAACGCAAACTGTTTCTGAAGACCGTAGAGAACTAGAAGTCAACAGTAATAATAACTGCAGTTGCAGTATCCGCATTTATATAAAGACCAGAAAAACATATGAACAGTAAGCATTCTTTTTGCTGAAGCCTCACTCACACCGTCCAGGGTCAAACTAAGCGAGTGATTAATATGCATTGACCCCTTGCCGGCTTCTCACAAATACTAACGCTCTGTGTGTGTTGTGAAGCTCTGCTCTTTTAGGTCTGGTTTGACAATACTTCTGTGTATGATGATCGCCAGATAAAAAATAATAACTGGACGTAAAAGTCATTTGTCTATGGCAAGATTAAGCTTTTTCCAGTGCTTGCTCTCCAGAACTACTGTGGCATGGTAGAGCTGAAGAAATAGGACCATTTCACTCTCATCCTTATAGCTTTGCAATGGCTTCCTTTGCAAACCTTAATCATCTTAAAAACTAGCTGCATCATTTAGAAAGCCATCACTACCAGCACCCCCGATTATTTTGCAGACATGTTCACCATCTAAGGTGTATTCCTCCAAAGGACTTTCTGGCAGAGCAGGCCCAAATGAATTCACAATGTGCCTGCCGCCATGGTGAGCCTGCGTGCACAGTGGACCCAGGACCTGGGGGACTTTGAAGATGTTGAATGGCAAGGAGCTTTGGCCTCCCCTAGAGAGGTGACCATACGATCAACTTTCACCTAATACAATTAAAGGTCAGCTAGGGCAACAGAAACACGTTGTAGAAGAGGCTGTTACAACATAGCTACATTTTTATCACACGATTTGTGAGTGCCCGAAGATACATTTAAAATAAAATCATTACACTAATGATTAATGAACATGTATCACTTGCTCATTTTGAAACTTAACGCAAAAGTTCTTTTTACATAACATTTGATTCTTTTAATAACCGACAATAATATCGAAGCACTTCACTCCACGAAACAACTCTGCACTACAGTCATCATGTTTTAACGAAAATAACCTCAACAAAGGGATTCTGTCCTACTTTCTTGGATTTCTTAAATTGTTTTGTTCGATGGTAATTTCCTGACGAAGACAACGTCAGTGTCGAAACGCGCGTAGAAGAAACCATCGTTATCTATATTAAATTGTTGATTTTTGTAAAGAATTTTATATGTGATAATGAAAGTCATTGACTGTTGTTTTTAAGTACAAACATCATCTTGTTGAGATAATTAAAATGTATGATTTTTTAAACTCTTTTCACACTGCATTTGCTATATATTGCCTGGGATTGTTGTTTTCCATTGCATGTTTTACCCTGTCCCAGGAAATGTATCTAATTACAGGGGGTCCTTGATATTTGCAAATCTACTTGTATAATGTGGCATGGAGGACCAAATTATTCAGCAAGGTTATCTAACATAGGAGAAAAAAAATCAAATTATGTGGCACATTCTCTGACAGCATTAGTTTCACCAATATAAGCTAGAAGTATTTTTTGTTGAAATTTGCAACCCAAGAGACAAATATGGTAAACCCATAATCATGCAGGAAACATTGCTGCCACAAAATGTCCTAAATGTTCTGGCCCTCATCACTGGCCATTGTTTTACAACAATTTTTTGAAGATAGGTAATACAATCCGATTATTTTAAACACAATTGATGCGTATTGCTAGCTGCACTTTGAAGAAGTAAACAACCCCAAAACAAAGATGTAATATAAAAAATGCATAACTGCCACCATGTGTAACATTGCCATTTTGGGGTTCTGGTGAAATTTACAAACCACTGTGTATTTTTCCTTGTGGGTGGGTTATGATTTCACCAGTACTCATCAGTGGCAATATCGGACCATATCAAAGAGTTACCTGAAATGTATCCTTTATACATGAGATAAAATAGCCCCTGCTCTACATACTGCTAGTCACCAAGGGGTTTAGTGACCATACGGAGGAATAAGCCTGTAGTTCAAGTTTCTTTATTGTCATGGAACTCCAAGGTGCCTTGCAATATCCTTAAAATGTACAACAGAATGTATTTTATTCTTCATAATTCATGGTCACATTACCCTTCCCTAAAACTGATTCAATAATTGGCATTTTCATATTTCTTGTGAAACAGATAGTATAGTTGCAGACATGAAGAATAAAAGCAGAATCTAGTGTGAGATTAAACACATCAACAAGCAGTTTGTAAACTGTTGTAGTAAATTATTGGAAACAGTTAATGTTAGTCTGATTAAAAGAATGATGGGGGCTCTCAATATGTGGATACATGCAGAGATAGTCTATTTTTCCTGTAATATGTAAAAAATAAACCTGCAAATATAATTTTTTGCTCATCAGCGGTCCTTTGAGAAAAAAGAGCTCAAAAGAATGACAATCCAGTGTTCTCTTTAAGTGCATTTTTAGGGCTCGCCTGCTGATGCGCTTGCGCATAGCTGGCGAGCTATATTGTGGCTTAAACAGAGCTTAACCATCTCGGCGATTTGTTGCAGTGCCCGAGAAAAACAAGCTCAATGCGCAAGCACATTGGCAAAAAGCGCGTGCACATCAAAGCCACCAGCCTCCTCAGGCATCTCTAGCTTCCCCAGCCGGCATTTCTCCTCCCCTAATTATTCACTGCATGGCAGGCCGGCACATCAAAGGCTGCTGCTGCTGTGACTCGCATTTCTCCTCCCTCCTCCCCTTTCACTGCCCAAGCCGGCCGTACTTTCACTTTACACAGCCGTGCTTAGTTGTCCCTTTTGTTTGTCTTGCCTTTAAGTTTCCTTCGGCGTTGTTTTTTTCTGTCAGTACTTCATTTTGCCTTTCAGTTTCTCTTACTCCTACTTTTTTCCTCCCTTAAACATTATTTCTGCTTTTTATTTACAGTTTTTTTGCATTCTGTAGTTCTTTCTCTCCTTTTCCTTTGTCTCTTCCAAGTCTGCAGCCTCGTTTCTGTAAACAATTAAATCTGCTGTGTTCCCTGAAATGAACGCATTACCTCAGACCACTCCCGTTGTCAGACAGCACCGCCGCAGTCTGCTGCACCCCCTTTCTGCTGAACTTTGTCCCACGTGGATGCTTATTCCCCTGTTAAAGTCATACAACCTCCGCCGCTTTTTCCGAGTTCCTCGTGGCTCCAGAGAGAAACTCGCATTTCCTTCCCTTTCACGTGCCATCTGCAGACAAGCCTCACTGTGTGCCCTGAGGTGCAGGCGCAGCGCTAGAGTGGAGCTCGGGGGAGAGGCAGCGGCAGCACAAGAAAACTGAGACTGCACCAGGAACCGCTCAATACAGCCCGTCAGCTCAGCCAGCCTCCCTCACGGCCCCCAGTAATGAGAGTAATAAACTTTTTTTTATGTAGTGCTTCAATGCACTTCTCTGGTTTCTAACCGTGGTAAAAAATAGCACATTCCAGAGAACCCTCCTTCCGGTGCCCACGCGTCAACCATACAGGAGCCCTCTGCAATATTAACCTCTTTTATATAGCTCTTCAACCCCCAGTGCTGTGGTTTCTAAGTGCTGTAAAACAATAGGGCATCACAGCACAGCATCCTATCACTGGCTACACACCTTGTTTAAACTGTAGCTTTAACAATGCTCCATTACCTGCCTTTTAACTTGGTTGCTGGCTCTAGCAGCAAGTACTGTGATGTCACAACTCCACTGTTATCACTTCTTATACTTTAGTAGCAATGTAATTTCATTTTCATAAGACGTCACAAGTAATAAGGAAATTAAATATGGGTGTGTGTATATATATTTATTTATTTTATTTATTTATTTTTAGAGTTTTCTATAGCGCGAACTTGAACCGATTAGGTTATCAGAGCGCTTTACATAACACCAGTTCCATTACATGTTATCACAGCAGTTTACATAGAATCAGTTACGTTGCACATTTCAGGATCTTGAACCGATTAGGTTATCAAAGCGCTTTACATAAGACAGCATTCGATGTCCAGTCATATATGTTTATTTTACAGAGTTGCAGTCGCCACTGCGTATAGTTTTCTGAGAGTTTCATTAGGAAGAGTGTTTTTTGTTTGGCTAATAACTTTGGCACTGATTGATGCATCTGTACAATGCTTTCCAAAGAAATAAAACAAAGTTCATCCAAATTGGCCCCTTTATGTAAAGGTTCACAATGATCTGCAAGTGCGCCAGCCACGTCACAGACCACCATTTGTGTGTGCCTCGCATCAGACTTCAAAGGCTGCCGCTCCCCCCAAATCAGACTTCAAAGGTTGCCGCTCCCCCGCCCCCGCATCAGACTTCAAAGGAATGCGCTCCCGCTCCCCCGCCACAGCAATGCCGAGGGCTTGTCTCCGCCTGCTCTCCCGTGTGCTTGCATCTTCCTTCCGGGGCCATGGGTGTTTTCCGTGTTCTCCCATTCAGTGCCTTCTCGACCCTGTACTTGATTGCTGTCTAAGCCCCAGTTCTTTCTTCCTCTATCATTATACACTCTCCCTGTGTTTTCCTGTTTACCCCTGTCATTTTCCCGGCTCCATCATTCTGTGCTGTGATAAACTGAACGCGCTTTGTATCACTCAACTCTGCGTGTTCTTAGCTTCAGTCTTTGTGCTGCTGCACCACATCACTCAGGGACACCACCACATCACTCAGGGGCACCATCACATCACTCAGGGACACCACTCATCAAATGCCTTTTTGGCTAAAGTCCCTAGGATCTATAGAGCTAGATCAGGAGGCCGTTCTTATGCCTATAACGCTTCCAGTTTATGGAATTCTCTTCCCTGTCATCTGAGAAGCAATTCCAATCTGGCGAGTTTTCGTAAACAGCTCAAGACCTTTCTGTTTAACTAACTCTGACCTTCCCTGGATCGTCTCCCTGGAAGGCACTGTTCTAGTCCTAGCGCCTGGACGCCTCAGGGCAACTGTAGCGCTCAATAAAAACGCTTTTCATTTCATTTCATTTCATTTCACCACATCACTCAGGGACACCACCACATCACTCAGGGGCACCATTCACGGGCACCACCACATGACTCAGGGACACCACCACATGACTCAGGGACACCACCACATCACTCAAGGGCACCACCACATCACTCAGGGGCACCACCACATCACTCAGGGGCACCACCACATCACTCAGGGGCACCACCCCATCACTCACAGACACCACCACATCACTCATGGACACCACAACATCACCCAGGGGCACCACCACATCACCCAGGGGCACCACCACATCACTCAGGGGCACCACTACATCACTCAGGGACACCACCACATCACTCAGGGACACCACCACATCACTCAGGGACACCACCACATCACTCAGGGACACCACCACATCGCTCAGGGACACCACCACATCGCTCAGGAACATCACCACATCGCTCAGGAACACCACCACATCACTCTGGGACACTACCACATGACTCTGGGACACCACCACATGACTCTAATACACCACCACATCACTCTAATACACCACCACATCACTCTAATACACCACCACATCATTCAGCCCAACCACATCATCACTCAGCACCACAACAGCACTGTCCTTGCTTGCTACTAATAAGCATTGCCGTAGCCAATAGGACTTGCATTAGGAAAGTGTAAGCTATTGGCTTTGTGAATAACAATGCTATTAATTTATATATTTTCAAAGCCAACACATATTAAAAAAATTGTCATTTACAATACCAATAGCTCACACTTTCCTAATGCGAGACCTATTGCATTGCAAATGCTTGTTTTTACTGCGTTGTTAGCAGCACAACAGCGAGTGATCTGACTGGCTGGCTGCAAGTCAAAATTCAAATACTGCGACCATTATTGCAGGACTCAGGAAGTTGGTCCCCGAGTCCTGCAAAATTATACATATTTTTTTAACGGAAAAGCTCGTAAGAGACAAGGTGGGCAGACCGGTTCCCCAGGGCAATTTGTCAAATAATTTAAGGGTGCTTGTATAGCAGTAACCAGGGTAGCATCCTCTCTGATACAGTGGTACCAACACAAGAGAACAAATAGAAAGGTCTGGTTCATAGACACTACCCTGCAGTCAACTCCCATTGGCAAACTGTAGGCTGTGCGAAGGGCAGTTGGCTGCCTGCAGTGGGTTGAAGCAGGGCCAGCTTTCACCTGCACACTGCTTAATGATGTGTGCAGAGGGGGTTGTGTAATATATGGGGTTGGGCAAAGGGACTTTGGAGTGGCCAGGCCTGTGCATACCCCCTGCTGCGCATAGCAAAAGGTAAGACCTTATGGTGAACCACCCTACACATTGCCGAAGCCCGTCTACAGCAGGGGATGGCGGCAGGCACAGTGGTTGAACGCAGGATGTGGCTTGAGGCCAGGCCTTTAAGCCAACTATTCACTCTGTGTGGCTGGCTGCACGTAAAGTGGTGGGGCAGATTGGATGCAACCTCCCACTGCACATGACTAAAAGACTGTGCGCAGTGGTGGGGTTGACTGCAGGGAGCCCAAGATCGTTAGCGTTTGAAAATGATCAAAAAAAGGACAGAAATTCAATGAAAAAAATCAAAGGTTAAAGTTATGTTATAGTTTGCTATGGTAATAATGTCTTAATTTACGTTAAAAAAAAGAAATTCACAAATAAATGGTTAAAGTGACAGTAGAGTTACGTGTTGAAATAAGATTAAATGGAAATGCTACTTACCAGTATGCATCTGTTCTTGGCATGTAGAGCTGCAGATTACTACACTTAGCATTAGATCGCCACCTGGTGTTGGGCTCGGATGATTGCATGTTGTTGACGTCTTGGAAGAAGTCTTTTGTAGTCACGAGATAGGTGACTCCTCCCTTGGACGATAGTGCGCATGGGCATCGGCTCCATCCTTAGATTGTTTTTCACCATGATGGGAAATGGTGGAGTTAGTAGAAGTAAAGAAAAAGGATGTCCATGTGTGTGCATCTAAGTAAGATAAAACTGGAACAGGTACAGGTCCCGTGGAGGCAGGAGGGTGTGTAGTAATCTGCAGCTCTACATGCCAAGAACAGATGCATACTGGTAAGTAGCATTTTCCGTTAGAGGCATATGAGCTGCAGATACTACACTTAGCATTGATTGTGCAGCAGTGTCTCCCCTAGCGGTGCTCACCTGTATCTGTTGCAGTTGTTTGAAAGAGAATTTTAAGGACAGCTTGGCCTACTGCAGCTTGCTGCTTGGCTTGCACATCAACACAGTAGTGTTTAGTGACGGTGTGTTGTAGACCATGTTGCTGCCTGGCATAAGTCCTCTAGGGGGATGTTCCCTAAGAAAGCCATAGAGGCTCCTAGTTTGCGCGTGGAGTGCGCTCTAGGAGGAACTGTTAATGCACGTTT
Organism: Lissotriton vulgaris; assembly: GCF_964263255.1. Taxonomy (NCBI): domain Eukaryota; kingdom Metazoa; phylum Chordata; class Amphibia; order Caudata; family Salamandridae; genus Lissotriton; species Lissotriton vulgaris. The sequence continues at coordinate 447,052,819 of NC_141685.1, forward strand.
TTTCTTTTTGATAGCATATTTGTATACATTTTACAATCCACCTTGCAATCACACCCTTAGAAATGGGGTTGCCTTTATGAGGTGGAGAGAAAGACACAAACAATTGGTTTGTTTTTCGAAAAGAGTTAGTTCTATCTATATAGTAGAGAAGAGCTCTTTTAACATCTAGTGTGTGTAGAGCTCTTTCTGCTACAGAGTCAGGGTTTTGGAAAAACACAGGTGACTCTACAGATTGGTTTAAATGAAAAGGAGTAATGACTTTTAGAATGAATTTAGTATTAGTTCTTAGAACCACTTTGTTACGATGTAGTTGTAAAAATGGTTCTTGTATTGTGAAAGCTTGTATCTCACTTACTCTTCTAAGAGAGGTAATAGCAATAAGGAAAGCTGTTTTCCATGTAAGGAATTGCAATTCAAATTTGTGTAAAGGCTCAAAAGGAGGTCCCATGAGTCTTGTAAGAACAACGTTTAGGTTCCACACTGGAGAAGGTGGTAACCTGGGGGAATGATTCTTTTTAATCCTTCCATAAATGCTTTAATAGCAGGCACTCTAAAAAGAGACAGTAGTTGTCTGTTTTGTAAATACGCTGCAATTGCTGCAAGGTGCAGTCATATGGATGAATATGCTAAGTTACATCTTTGTAAATGTAAAAGGTAGCAAATTATATTCTAGATAGACGCGTCCAGTGGATCAATTTGGTTATTGCTGCAATAAATGGCAAATCTCTTCCATTTAGCAGCATAACAAGCTCTGGTAGTAGGTCTCCTGGCCTCTTTAATGATGTTCATACAGTCTGGTGGTAGGTTAAGATAACCAAACTCTAAGACTTCAGGAGCCAGATCCAGTTGATTTGGATCTGGATGTCTGATGTCTCCATGGCTCTGCGTTAGCAGGGATGGCGTGAGGCGTAACCTTTGGTGTGGAACTAGAGAGTGTTCTAGCAGGGTGATGAACAACGGTTGGCGTGCCCATGTGGGAGCTACCAGGATTAATTTGAGAGACTGTTGTCTGAGCTTGCATACTACTAATGGTATTAGTGGTAGTGGCGGAAAAGCATACGCAAATCTGACTGACCAGTTCATCCATATCGCATTGCCCTTGGACAGCGGGTGTGGAAACCTGGCGGCGAAGGTTGGGCATTTTGCGTTTCCTTGTGTGGCGAACAGATCTATGTCTGGATGACCCCACTTGTGGAAAAATGGTTGTAGAACTTGCGGATGTCGTTCCCATTCTTGAATTTGTTGTGTCTGCCGACTCAACAGATCTGCTATCTGATTGTGAACTCCTGGAAGGTTTTGTGCTAGCAGATATATATTTTGTGGAATGGCCCATCTCCAAATGTTCTGTGCAAGCTGGGACAGTTGTAGAGAGTGTGTCCCCCCCTGCTTTTGTATGTAATACATAGCTGTCATGTTGTCCGTCCGGATTAAGACAGCTTTGTTTTGTACTTGTACTTAGAATGTTTTGAGTGCTAAGAATATTGCTAGCAGCTCTAGATGGTTGATATGGAACAATCTTTGTTGAATGGTCCGTTGTCCTTGTGTCGTATGATGTAGGAGATGGGCTCCCCATCCTGTGGGAGATGCGTCTGCTGTGAGTTCGATTTGTTTAACAGGTTCGAGGAACAGCCGCCATTTTGTCAAGTTTTTGGTGTTCCACCACTGCAGAGAGCGATATGTGCGGCTGTCTACCAACACCAGATCTGTTAGTTGCCCTTGAGCCTGGTTCCACTGTTGTGGTAGACATTCTTGTATCGGACACATCTGCAGTCTTGCGTATGGCACAATAAAAATGCAAGGCGCCATCATGCCTATTAGTCTCATGAACACTCTGGCTTGGAGAGAGTGTTGATGTTGGAAGACTGTGACTAAGGTTTGAATGCTCTGTATCCTTGCTGGACTGGGACACGTTAGAGCTGTAGACGTGTTTATTGTAGCCCCTAGACACTGATGTATATGAGAGGGTTGCAGGTGCGACTTGGTGTAGTTGATTGTGAACCCTAAGTTGTGCAATGTTTGAATTGTCTGATGTGTGTGTTGGACACACTGATTGAATGACTTGGCTTTTATGAGCCAATCGTCTAGATAAGGGAAGACATGTATTTGTTGTCTCCTGAGATGTGCTGCTACTACTGCTAGGCACTTAGTGAATACTCTTGGTGCCGTTGTCACTCCAAATGGAAGGACTTTGAACTGATAATGTTGTCTTTCCACTACAAACCTTAGATACTTCCTGTGAGCAGGATGTATAGGAATGTGAAAGTAGGCGTCCTTTAGATCTAGTGTTGTAAGGAAATCGCCTTGTTGCAGCAGTGGCAACACTTGTTGTAAAGTGATCATATGAAAATGATCTGATTGTAAGTAATGATTGAGGGGCCTGAGGTCGAGAATTAGTCTTAGTGTTCCGTCCTTCTTGGGTATTAGAAAATATAGCGAGTAAATCCCTGTTCCTTGCTGTTGTAAAGGAACTATTTCTATTGCGTCTTTTTGAAGAAGCGACAGAACTTCTTGTTCGAGCAGAGTAAGGTGTTCTGCAGACATTGGACGCTGCCTGGGTGGTATGTGTGGAGGGGTTGCTATAATTTGTCTTACCCGCTTGTCTGTTGTGATGGAATTCCAGACAGGTAGGAACTGTGTTAATCTGCCCTCCACATGAGTGGAATGCTGTCGGGGAAGCAGAGGAAAGTCACTGTTTTGTGGTGGAAGAGGTTTGATTATTGTTGTTAATCCCAACATCTTACTTTGTTGTTGTTTCCTCTATATCCTCCTCTAAAATATCCCTTGTTAGAGGATGTTTGTGTGTTAGATTTGAAGATGTTGTATAGTCTGCTCCAATCTGTTTGGAGCCTCCTCTGTAGAAGGAGCGCCGAAAGGAACTTTTAGCTTGTGTGGACTGTAAAGCTCCCATAGATTTGGCAGTGTCTGTATCCTTCTTCATCTTTTTAAGTGCAGTGTCTACCTCTGGTCCAAACAGTTGATTTTGATTAAATGGTTGTTTTAAAATGGTAGTTTGCACTTCCTGTTTAAATCCTGAAATGCGTATCCACGCATGTCGGCTAAGTAGGACACTAGTGTTTACAGCTCTAGATGCGGTGTCTGCCACATCTAGTGCGCACTTGATTGAGGCATTAGAAATTAGCTTGCCTTTTTGTATAAGGTTGTTTGCCTGCACCTTATATTGATCAGGTAGATGTTTTAGTAGTTTCTCTAACTGATCATAATGAGCCCTATCATATCTTGAAAGGAGGGCTTGTGTGTTAGCTATACGGCATATGTTGATAGCTTGCGTAGCTATTCTTTTGCCTGAAGCATCTATTACTTTGGATTGTTTATCAGGTGGGGGTGCCTCACCTGACATTTGTGAGTTTGCCCTTTTCCTAGCATTTGACACAACTAGTGAATCTAATGGTAGTTGTCCTTTAATGTAGGCTGGATCTGCAGCCCTATGTTTTTTCTCAATTCTAGGGTTTAGGATCCCAGTATGTTCAGGGTCTTTAAATATCTCCGGAGCATGTTTGATGACCCCTTTAATCATGGGAAGATTTTGAACAGACCTTTGCGATTGTTCAAATGTGTCTAACAGAAAATCTTCCTCTGCCTCATCAGAATGCAAAGTGACTCCATAGTAAATGGCAGGTCTGTTCAGCAGGTGATCAATTCAAAACCAAACGTATCTTCTGGGGGAGATGGTTTTGATGGATATGACTGTGGGTCAGGGTTATCTGGCACATCCTGTGGGTTTGGGTACTCCCAGTCTGTATCATCTACAGGGTATGGGAAAGGCTCATCTGGGTCCATCCCTCTTCCTAAACTATACTCATCATCATTTTGAGTTGAGTGTGAAGACAGAAGAGGAGAATGTGGAGGAGAAATCTGTGGTGAATTGTTAAGAGGAACAGGGGATGAAGGAGAAGGAAGTATAGGAGAAGAAGGGTGCATAGGAGATGTGGCAGAGTCCTTCTTCTTGGCAGGAACTACAGGTGTGGGTGTTGCATCTGCCTTCCTCTTCTTGTGTGGTGTAGTGAATACATGACCTGTCTTTGGGTCAATGTAGATCTTCTTTTGCAGAGGATCTGGTTGGAAAAGGTCTTCTCCTTGTGGAACCTTTGTCGGCGCAGATTTTTTCGGTTCCGAACACGGTTCGGTCTGTCTTTAACCTTAGGAGGTGTTACAATGTCCTTTGGCGTAGTTTTCGGCACCGAAGGTGTTGTTTTCGGTGTTGTAGGCTGTTTTGAGGGCTTGGGCGCATCGGAATCAGGCCTTATTGGTTTCGGTACCGAAAACGATGGCTTCGGAGTGGAAGCTGGTCTTGTCGGCTTCGAGGCGTCGGACGCTGGCTTCATACCTATGTCTTTAGAAGTCGACGGTTTCGGAGCCGAGACTTCTTTCGGTTTTGGTGCCGTGATAGCTTGTGTAATAGGCATGTGCGACTTGCTCGGTACAGAGCTACCGGAAGGCTTAATTACTTTCTTCGGAGCCGAGCTCGATGGCGGGGCTTTCGTAGTGGTTTTTCAGTCACGACTGGGCCCCGGAGGCGGAGTGTTGACCTTTGCCTTCGATCTGGGTGTTGTGTGGTGCAGGGGCAGTAGTACTCACGAGCTGACCCGATGGTATGGAGTCATCTGAGTCGTCTGCCTCTGATACTATTTTGAGATCATCGGAATCTTCTTCGGGAACGAGCGGTACCACCTCGTCGAAGATATCCACCGGTTCCGGAGCTGATCTTTGCATGTCGTGTCGACGGGCCCTCCGATCTCGGATGGTTTTCTTGGATCGAAAAGACGCGCAGGCTGTACAGCTGGATTCGTTGTGTTCTGGTGATAAGCAGACCTTGTGGTGGTCACTGTGTGGAAACTTTGCTCTGCACTCGGGGCATCTCTTGAATGGCGTCCTTTCCATGAGGTGTAGGCCTCACGGCGTGGATAGGCCCAACGGCCCGCGTTGATGACCGGTATCGAGTTGATGGAGTCGAAAACAATGTTAGTCGATATCGAAAGTAGTTCGGTAAAGTTTTTATACGTTTTTTGCGCTTCGAAGTGCTTGAAAAGTCTATTTCTAGCTGGAGCGGGAAAAGTTCATCCGTACCCAGTGGTGGAAAAAAACAATCTAAGGATGGAGCCAATGCCCATGCACACTATCGTCCAAGGGAGGAGTCACCTATTTCGTGACTACAAAATACTTCTTCCAAGACGACAACAACATGCAATCATCCGAGCACAACACCAGGTGGCGATCTAATGCTAAGTGTAGTATTTGCAGCTCATATGCCTCGAATAAAACGTTTAAAAACGAACAAAAAAACACTGAAATCCGCACTTTATATTTTATTGAGCTAAGTATATGTTGCGTCCAGCCTTGCCCTGCTTAAGTCCTCACATATTGCATCGCTCAGGACATGTTAAATTACATCACTGATGACATCTCAAATTATATAATTGATAACATCACTTATGATATCAGCCAGTCATTGTGAAAGTGCCTAATAAGGTTTGTGGAGTTGAAGTAATTCAACAGTCTACACCTATGGCCAACTTTCTATCATCAATCATGTGATAATGGACGTATCATTTGACAACATGCTGGACACATACCATATCTGTCAAGTCACCCTAATTTTATTGATATTCATCCACCTAACAAATAAGATGGCTCTATAGACCTGTGGTCACCCTCTTTTTGAACCCTGAATATCCTCCAAAAATAGTTTGTACACTATTCACCTTAATGTGACCTTCTTAAAGGCTTCACATAACCCACAATTGTAAGTCGAAAGGTTGACAGGTATGCATTCACCCCAATTAAGACACCTTCTCCCATAGTAAAAACAGCAAATCAAAGCAATTTCACTCAACTGCGAACAAGCCTTGCCAAAGTTAACGAATTGGGCACTTAAATTAGACACTTGTTCACAGAAAACATAGGTAAGTTACAATGCGGTTGCTTAGAAGCATGTGGGGCAACCAACTCTGGCGGGGGGAAAGTCAGGGGAACTAGCAAAGGTCCTTAAGAACAGTTACATTCACAGAAGAAGCTCCTTGAACAGTTCCAGGCGCTTTATCTGCGTTGCAATGGATCCCTTTGGAGTGGTCCTGATGCAAGGCAAGAACGATGCTGATGACACTCCAAGGATGATATGGATGCAATATGGTTGTTGGGGGTATTTCTGCAGGGATTTCTCGGTACAGGAAGATGGGGAGGGGGTACTGGCTGAGCGGTCAACGTCCAGCAAAGTCCTCAACAGTCAGGCCAAAGTTCAGTTGCCACTGGACTACCAATCACCCATTGTTATGGTCACAGGCCAATCTTTCCTGGGTGGATAACTCACCTTCTGAGGTTCCCAGCAACTCTCTGACAGCACTTATGGGCTCAGTGAACTCACGTGCAACTGTGTGTGTCGGGTCTAGGTCCTCAGTGCTGCACAGCGACAGTGGTAGCGGCTAGAAGACTTTGAGCTACCAACTTTCCCCGGCAGGCTTCGTCAGCTGTTTTGTCCCTCTGCTTCAAACCGGAGGTCAGTCAGCTGGCCCTTGGAGTTCTCTTGGGTTCACTGGGCTCTGGAGAAAGCTTCTCCTAGAGCAGGACATCGCAAGCACAGCCCCTCTCATCACTAGCCAACAAGTGTAGTTCTCATTGGTGCAGCCTCTCTTTGCTAGGCCCTCAGTGCAGCAGGGCTGTCCTCCTGCGATACCTATTCCAAGTCAGACGAGATCTGGGGTCTGGCTGCCAAGGGGCCATCTTTATCCTCGAAAAGTGCTTTCAGGGCAGTGTGCGGTTGATACATAATGGGTTGCCAGGTTTCTTTCTACCTGGTGACCACTTCCTGTGGAGTATGACATCTGGCTACGACAGGATGCACCATTCTGCCCACTCCCAAAATGGAGAGACCCCTCTCTAGCTGTTCAGACTTCACTAGCCCACCATAAGTGTGTGGCTACCTCAGGATTACATTCCCCTCGGGAAACAGGTTTAGAAACTGGTTTACCTTCTCTGCTTCGAGTGCCAGTTTGTCTACCTCAACAATGGCTACACATCTGCCCTACAAAGGCAGCTTCACCTTTAAATCATGCATTTTGCAGTTAACACCCAAGTGGCATCCTGCAGGAGGGCGGTGACACCTCCCTAGCCTTCAAACCCTCATTCTTCTCCTTCATAAGAGTCATTGGCACATCTCTGCAGGAGGGCAGAAAGCTGTCCCGTCGAACAGGCACCATGTGTGCCTGGGAAGGCACAAGAGTTTTAAGGGCAACAAAGTTGCAGCTTTGCCAAAGCTGCATACTGCAACAAGTTACATTAATTTCAACTCAAGATTTAAGCCAGGCTTAATATAAAGAGTTGTTTGATACCTTAGAGTGCTTACTTTGGTCACATTGTTCAGGAGTTATCACAGCTGAGGGGTCAGTGTGCAACACAGTACTCGCCAATTGGGCAACAGTTTTGCTTGTTTTGCTGTCAGGACATGCCAAGTGCATGCACTGCCATGCCATATGTTGCACCCTGCTTTTAGGGCTCGGTAGGCTTGCCAGATGGGTCACTTAAACACATCTGCATGGTAAGTGGTGGCTTTGTCATAGCTTTCAATGACAAAGTCATGCTAGCAGTGCGCGACTACTATACCAGTCTGCAGTGACGGACTGGGAGACTTGTTTTACTTGGAGGATCTCCAGGGTGGCACAGTCCATACTACAAGTCCTGGTGTACTCCTTTGACTTATGTGCCCTGTGTACCATGGTACCATATACTAGGGAAAAACAGGTAAGTTAGCCACTTCCAATTGGGTACAGACAATTCGACATAAACATTAGGGTCAGGGTACTAGCACTGAATTCTGGTTAGCAGGCATCAGTGCACTCTCAGAGTCACAAAACCAGCAGCATCAGATGAAAAACTTGGTGGTGACCATACAAAAAGAAGCATTTCCTTACAGAAAAGTATCCAAGAATCAGCCATGCCTCAAAATCTTGAACAACGTGTCGGAAATAAACATCCACACATTATAAACATCCTTGTTACATATAAGTTATCTACAACACTATATCACAAATATTTAACATGGGAACACTCCTAAGCATCTACCAGTGCATAATGCATTGTCAACATCTATTGTATATTGTCAACAAACTTTCCACATTGACTTTTTGCATGAGGCTTTAAACCACAAACTTCTTTGAAGCATATCTCTGTATCTTACTTTAGGTGTAGTTAAACTATACCTTGATTAACACTTGCACCCCAAACTTTACTGATTTGAAAGGTGCACCACATAACTTTTCACATGCACAACCACACGTGCTTCCAGGGCTTTCTATGCACCTATATGTGTACACACAGTAACTCTATACTGAATATGAATATATTATAAGTGATGTCACTAATGATGATATTTGTGATGTCATCAATGATGTCATTTCAAATATCATGAATGAGGTAATATGTGAAGTCGAAAGCAGTGTATGCTGGAGTAGTTACAATTAGCTCAGTAAATCAGCTTGTAAATTTCAGTGTTTTAGTGGTTTTAAATATTTCAGCACCTAACTATAACGTCCCTTTCACCTTTGTTTTTTATTCACCCAGAACAATCTAGCAGAATAACAGCCCCTTCCATGTTACGGAAGCGTTCTCTGTAAAGCACTAGCCGGACGTTGCCGATTAGAATGCAGCCATCTTGGACAAGAGCTTTCCAAATATTAGTTAAAATGTAAATGGACTGAATTACAATGGACTTAATAGGATTCAGTCTCGATTAGACAGTATTGGAAGAAGGACAAGCACCATGGCCGTGTAAGTCATGTGCTGGTGTCAATGAAGGATTTGTGTAGAAAGAGGAGGATTTGAGTTAATGTATTAGGGGAGAGAGGGAGTAATGCCGCCAGTCTGCTTTGATATCAGAAATGTGTGCCCTGTTGTCAGACTCCCATGGCTTAAGATTGCCATCATTTCATTGGGCAACATGTCTTTGTTGCTCCATAATGGCGTAAAAGTTCTCTGCTGCAAGCTATGGTTGGAGTGTGCTCTCATACAACAGCATGGGTTCTCAAACCACCACTGCAACAAAAACAAATGCCTTAAAGCCCATGTGTCATCTTTTTATTCTTTAAATGTATCAAAACCAGTAAATGAATTCACCACACACCAAGTAAAGGAACTACTTTGAATGAATTAAGTTTGCCAGATATGGTTGTAATATAGAGCATAAATTTCAAAGTGAGTTAGAATGGTTAATACTTTTCCCGATTTTGTGAATCTCCCTAGCGTTTGTACCCTAATATCGTCATATATGAAATTTTAAATGATGAGTTTTGCAATGATGTGGTAAGTTGCTACAAATTTCCTACAGGTTTGTCAAACCTTGACATCGTGTTTAGCATGTAAATGCACGATTTTCCTATGGGGCTCAAACTCTAATCCTATCCAGAGTTGCTATTGCTATGTATACATTTCCAGCAAAAATCTTAATTAAAGATTAATTAAAGTTGAGTTGTATGCAGTTTGTGGCATAGTGTCTGTACCACAAAACCTAAAAAACTTTGCAGTTTCTCAGAAAAGACAGATCTGCAAAATTAACTCCTGCCATTTGCATGTGCTACTCATGTTCACACTCACATCGTCACCCATGACAACAATTATCACACCGCCATTTATATCACTTAAACAGCTATGAGACCAGTTCACTGGGCACATGTCCAGGCCAATCCAAGGGAGCAAGAGAGGACATCGCAGAGGGGGAGAGCATGGCCCTAAAATGAATACATAAAACATACATGTATTATACATGAGGGTCTGCTGAACCAAATGTGGAACTGGATCCCACAGATCAGTGTTGTTCCTCCGGATCCCATATACATTCCAAAATTGTAACAGGGGTAGTCAGAGTTGGTGCAATGTGCTTGCATACTCTTCTGTACAAGACCAAATGTGTGAAGTAATGGGTGGATTTATTGTTGTGTACAAACAGATTTTAGAGGCATCTAAGTTTCGCTTTGCCATCTTAATATCTCTTTGACTGAAGTTGAGGGGAAGCGGTGATAGGTCCCACTTGAGGCTATGCCCCTTGTGAAATATTGCAGCCTCCCACACTCAACAATGGTATTAAAAGCATATTTTACTATGAAGCGCTGCATCAATACTATATAACAATATGAACTCTGCATATATACTACAGATAAACTAAGATTATTTATGGTCTAAGACACAACCATAGCTCGCCCGCCCAGGGAACTGCTTATGACCTAACTTGTGCCACAGATGACTTCACAAATGACATTCTCATTGATATTACATATCACCTCAACATTGACCTAGTTTCACTCCTGAGGCGGAAGCCGGGAGCTGTGTTGTTCATACTTTGTACTTTTAATCCTAAAATTTATTTTGGCAATTTGCTATCTTTTTAAACCCACCACCGCATTCACCCCTCACTCAGCCGAGTAGGCCCTGAGCCTCTACACGCCCACAGAGGCTGCCGGATAATCGAGTGGCCATCTTGGGGAGGTATTCAGGGTAGTGGGCTAGTGTTTTGACGCGCTCTGCGCCAGCATAAAATAAGACGGTTATGCCTCCGCGCAGCAAACACGAACAGCGGACGCACTGTCAACACGCCGAAGGAGCGCCAAAGGAAAGCCTGTCTGCGCCCGTCCGCGCCAGGACGGGCCCAGGGGCCAGAACCTCTGTACAAACCTCCACAGGGAATGTTAGTTATAATAAGGAACAGCTTCTGGCGCTTAGGAGAAAGGAAAGCACTAGATGTTTGAATATCATTTCCTACGATAAGGCACAAAGCTATTGTCCCCGCTGTAAGTTTGAACTCACACCTTATGAACTTCCTACGCCATTAACTGGTAAGACTAAGTTATACTCCCTAGCACCACTTAACTGTCGCCCCCTCCCTAAACATGCGAGTGAATTATGCATGCTACTAGAAGAAAGATGTCCCGATGTGCTCTTTTTAACGGAAACCTGGACAAATGCATCGTCCGATCCTGATGTCGTCCGGGCTCTACCTCCAAACTACGCTATCTTGAGACAAGATCGGGACAATGGTCGGGGTGGGGGAATTGCAATTATCTATAAAAATACCAATAGTTGTAGGTCAACTAGCTGTCTTATCTCAGAGTGTGAGAGTGTCATGTTTGCTATTAGTTTCTCTCCTACATGAACTCTCTCAGGGATTCTAGTATATTGCCCTCCAGGAGCACACGCTAACTTCTGCAATGATCTCTCGAACATTGCTATAAACTACGCCAGCCTCACTCCCAATTTATCCATTCTGGGGGATTTTAACATTCACCTTGATAAACCCGACACCCCCGCTTCTCAAAACCTTATGGCAGGTTTAGAGGTGCTCCATCTAAAACAAATTGTTAATGGCCCTACCCACAGAGCAGGTCATCTGCTAGATCACTTCTTCACTAATCTCGATAACATTAGTCTGAAGGAATCTACGGTAGTTCCTTGGTCAGATCGTGTCCTTCTATCCTTTTCTTGATCCCCTCTCGATCAGGCACTCCCTGTCATAAAAACAAAAAAGTTGAGTCGCATTTGGTCCAAGCTGCCAGTGGAGGAATGGGTTTTGAATCTTAATTTGTCCATTCCGGCTCTCAGCTCAAACCCTATAATTGCGAACGCTTCCTTTAATAATTGGCTGGAGTCCTCTTTGGACCTTACACTTCCTAAAACAGAACTCTGTCATCACATTGGCGCCAATAAAAAAGCGTGGTACACTCTTGAATTAAAATCACTCAAGCAATCCTGCAAACAGTTTGAAAGGAAATGGAGGAAGGACTTCTCCGAGGTCAATAAAGGCAATTATAGATCCACATTGCGGATTTATAAAAATAAAATAAAAATTACACAATCCAGCTATTACCAAGATAAGATAGCCTCCGCCTCCAATTCCCAGAGGGAATTTTTTTACATTTTTAAATCATTAGTAACCCCTCCGGCCCCTCTCATTGAACCATTAAATGCACAGAAACGCTGTGATGAGTTATCAAATTTTTTTGCTACTACAGTTTCCAACATCTATTCGTTGTTTCAGCATGCGGAGCCTGCACCACTCCTCCCCCCTCTGGTGGGTTGGCTAGATTGAAGGAATTTGCTCCCCTTGACTTATCCACTCTCCAGCGACTGCTGGGGAACCTTAAGTCCGGATCCCCGGCCGATGCCGCCCCCCCACCCCCCCCTTCCCCACCACCCTTAAGATGGTTTTGGAGACTGTTTCCCCAGTTATACGGGATGTAATTAACTCCTCGCTTGTAGCCGGGCTGGTTCCACCTTCTTGGAAACAAGCAAGAGTGAAGGCACTCTTAAAGAAACCGAACTTAGACCCGGAGGATTGGGCAAACTATCGTCCCATCTCCCTGTTACCAGGTATAGGTAAACTGTCCGAAAAGCAAGTTAATTCTTTATTATCCACTTTTCTGGAAAACAATAATGCCCTACATCCCACCCAGACGGGCTTTAGACGTAAGCTGGGCACGGAGACTGCCCTCATTGCCGTAGTTGAAGGAGCTAGGAAAATTGTGGACTCTGGAAGCTGCGCTGCTGTTATTTTATTAGACCTCAGCGCAGCCTTCAACACTGTAAATCACTCTATAATGATTCAGAGACTGAGTGATGTGGAGGCATTAGGTATAACCCTCAACTGGCTCAGTCCTTTCTCACTGACAGAACATTTGCTGTCTTTGAAGATGAGGCAATTTCAAAGCAGATTCCCCTGCAGTACGGCGTACCCCAGAGATCCTCATTAACCCCCAACATGTTTAACATCTACATGAGGCCGTTGGCTAAGGTGGTACTTCCCTGGGGGGTCCAGTTGGTCATCTACGCCGATGATACCCAGTTGGCAGTCTCCCTTTCCAGACATGGCACCTCTGGTAGTAACCTTTCTTCATGCTTAAGCAAAGTACTTGAATGGATGGATGCGTCCTTTCTTAAACTTAATGGTTCCAAAACCGAAATAATGATGCTAGGACATATGGCCCCTAACAATCTAGATCCCTGGTGGCCTAGCTGCCTTGGCTTGCTCCCGTCCCCCAAGAAACAAATCAAGAGTCTGGGCGTTTGGCTAGATCCCAATCTTAGTTTCCTGGTACAATCTCGCAAGGTTGCTGCAACCTGCTACGGTCTGATTAGACTGATAAGAAAGATCCTTAATCTCCTTCCTTTTGAAGCCAGGCGCCTGCTGGTCCAGTCACTCATTTTACCGCGTCTCGATTACACGAATGCAGTTTACCTGGGCGCCCCTCAGGGAACTATTAAAATCCTACAGATTGTGCAAAACTGTGCTGCGCGACTGTTAATGGATGTACCTAAGCGGAGTTCGGCCAAATCAGCGCTACGCCAGTTGCACTGGCTCCCAGTGCAGCAAAGGATCTGGTTCAAGGCTATGTGCACTGTGCATAAGTCCAATTCGGACATCGGACCGGCCTTGATCCAACCCATGTTTCAACTTCATCATATCCCCCGGAGCCTCAGATGGAACCATAAGATATTCCTGACCGTCCCTAGGATTAAAAGGACACGTGTGGGAGGCCGACGTTTTTCCCTACATGCTGCCAAATTCTGGAACCAGCTCCCCGACTCCATTCGATTGGAATCAAACCATCCCAGCTTCAGGAAACTGCTGAAAACCTTCTTGTGTCCCTGAATCTGGAGTAATGTCTAGGGACTTAATGCGCTGGGATGCCTCCGGGTAGCTATGCTCTATATAAATGCGTAATCATTCATTCATTCATCATTGCAGTTAGAAAGAATCCACAAATGTTTAATGCTTTTGTATATACTATGACTTAGTCATGTGGTGTTATGTGAGCATTTTTAATTACATCTCACCAAGCACTGCACCAGCTCCCTTGTCTACCCAGCCAACTGTGCAAGGCCTTTAGCTGAGCAAATCATTTAATTTTAGCAGTGGTTGACTCATCTGTGATGTTACCAGTGTTGTCAATGATGATGTCATTTGTGGAACCATGTTCGGTCCTGAGCAGTGCATCACGGGTAGAAATGGCAGCATTGCTAACCATTACTGGTAAATTTCAGAGATTATTTTACTGAAAATCATTACCATAAGTGCATTGTTTTCATTTGATTTTTTGGGCTTTTAGCAACAAAAAAAAATAATGAATTTTATGAACAAAGGGTGCTATAACCTAACATTTAACAACGTTTTTCAGTTACTTTTTTTTTAAACAATATCCTACTTCTAAGATCATTAATGTACTGTTCATAATCTTGGATTGTGTGGTCCAACTCACCCTTCACCTAGCCCTGCACTGATCCCCCGTTGAACGCAATGCTTGGCCTTCAGCTTAGCTCTGCATCCAGCCCATCTAACCACATTAGCAACTGTGCATGTCCTTGAGCGGTGTACAGTGGATGCTGAGTACTACTATGATCATTCAGCCCCATGACTTCATTGCTGCAGTGAAAGGCCTTTGGCATGTTTGTAGTTAGTGCATTGTGAGTTCAGGGCACTGTTGTGCTGAAGAACCAGCTCTGTTATCAACTCTGGTGGCATTATATGCCTCTGTGCACAACCTTCGGTCGTGCACTGAGTGAATTATGAGTTGAGGACATTGAGCATTGTGATCAACCACTGCTGCTAGGGGGCGCACTGTGGGGTCTGAGTGCAGTGTCGGTCCTTCAGCCCAGCATTCATTAAAACCTGTTGCCTTTTAAGTTGATCCGTGCGTGCAGTAGTCGTTGAGTGCAGGCTGGGCCATCCACCCTGTAGCTTCTTGAGGCATTGCTCAACCACTCAACCTAGGACTTTGATCCGCTGCAATGGCCTCTTAAGTCACTGAGCACAACCTGTTGCCATGAGTGGCTGGAGTAGGGGGTAACCAAGTGGCTTCACGAGTCACAGACCAAGGCTTCTGATCACTGTAGCAATTAGCCATTATTTTATCTTTTAGTTTAGAACTAGGAGCGATGTTGCAACTTCACAACTAGGAAAACGGGTTTTCTGCTTCTGGATATTTTTTTCCCATCCTTGTATGTGATGCTCTCATTCTCCTTGGGCAAAATGTTGTTGTTTTTCCCCACACCCCTCTATCTATATCATGCTCTATGTTTTCACGCAACAAATTCATTATGCACGTCAAAGTCGCAAATCCACATTTTCAAAATATTTCTTCCCCTTGCTCCAAAACTTATTTTTCACACATCTATGACCTCTGCTCTCTCCGTGGTCCATTGTACTCATAAACCAATTCCCAACTAATTGATTTGCAAAATTTTCTCGCAATGTTGCAGTAGTGAATTCATAAAATCATGAATTTAAAGTGGAGGAGTAAAAAACATATCTATTCAAGAAGTAACCTATGAATGAATTGCCCATTTCCCTGTTACGCTGCTTTGATAAATGATTTGGGAACCCATTTCTAAATTATGGAGCCCACTAAGAAGTACCTGATTTCGACATATCAGGCAGGTTTTAGAGCGGGATGTTTCTACTTGCTTTTTTTTAGTCGCAAATGATGTATTTTCCAATTGGTGTTCTTTCTGTCTGGCTTTTGTTGACCTAAAACGACTTTTAACTTGGTCTGCCATTGATTGTGATGTTCATCTATTTGCTAAAGAAAACGTGCTCGAGGCATGCACACAAAGTTAATTATTACGACTCTAAGATGAAACCCTCCGTGACTGCAGAGATAGAAAAGCAATCAATCATCAGTAAAAAAAAGAGCTAAAGTCATGATTTTGCAAACATGGTTTAGGTATAAAAACAAATTTACTGTAATAGGAGCTGAGCAGAAGGCACTAAATGACTGACTAACTAGAGATGTGTTACCTCAAGGAATATACTCAGGACATCTAGGAGTTAATGTAGAGCAGAAGTGGACTCGAGCACTACCCAAAAATGTTACTACTACTAACTGAAGGTTATGAATTCTTACTACGAATTGGATTGTCTCAACTTTGGAGATGGAGTTTGAAAGCACAGACTAGGAACTATCTGCACCACCTTAAAGCACAAAGAATATTTAAGCGTTTTTACAGATTATGGTTGTGCCTCAGTTTGGTGGAGCGCTCTAATACTAAAAAGCCCCCATTACATAAGCCCAGTGGCATAGAATTTTGAGCCTCTATGTGTATTTATGCTGCTTCAATCGATTGCTTCATAATGCTGCTAATTTCAGTGGTGTTTGAAGCAAACCAGACTCCTTGAAGTGCTGAACATGCTAACCATTTCCAGTCTTCACATCAGCAATGTACACTCTGGACACAAGCGAATACTATGGATACTTGGCTTTAACGACTGATACAAATGTGTGTTTTTCCTAAAGAAGTCGAGAAAAGACACATGAATAGCCAAGCGCCTTAGATATGTAGCGAGTAGTCAGGATTAGAACCCTAATGAAAGCCACTGACCTTCTCAGGCTTAATAGTTTGGCTGAAATACGTTGACAACAAAAGGATGTTGGGAAGATAGATCCCCTGTTACATCCACCTCGATTTTTAATCTTGTCAGAGGAGCCGAATTAAAAAGTAATTGGGTTGATTCTCTAAAAAATGTGAACTTTCTTTTTCATTCTCCTACACATGATATCTAGAGCTCACGTTTAGAGGTTGAGCCCTTAATGCATGAACATCATCAGAGTGAGAGATGACCCAATGATGAATAATGCTGAAAATTGTGTGTGAGGATCCTTTTATCGAAAGAATGGGATTTCCCTTCCCCTCTCGGTCTGCTAATAGTTCTCTCAATTTAGGGTTTGAAACAGTCCGTCGGATTGCTAGTGGGAAGGGGTTATTTATGCCAGTTTGTCCTGATGAACATTATGACCCACAGATATTTATGCTTCATAAATTTGCAGCACTTTAAGACTGCGGATTCCCCAAAGCCTTTTGAATCCTGAAAAGCCCAGAAAAAATGGATCAAGGCTTCTGAATCAATCAGAGGCAGTCATATCAGGCAATATTTGGGCAGTAACAAATGTTTTGATTAAAAGCTGGAGGGATTTCTTGTCAAATCACAAAAAATGCCTTGCTCTCAATGTCAGGCTCCCTTTCTAGGTCTCGCCTAGCGATGCAGCGCATGCGCTGCACGCTTGCGAGACTATTGTCGTCGGTTTTGCTCCAAAAGCGGGTGAACTCCAGCCATGCTTCTGATTGGCGTGGGTCAAAAATGTGCGCTTTTAATTGGAAGGGAGGCATGTTTGTACCCTCCCTTTCCCCTGTTTGCCGTGCCTGCCTGGACCGGAGATGTGCACGCATACAGTGCGCGCACATGTCGCTCTTCCACTTTCTTCTCATGGCGTTTCAGCACATCGCGAGCATGGCGCGCTTTCACTTTCTTCTACATCCTGCCCCACACAGCACTCGCGAGAAGCTGGCTTCAACAATAGTGGACGCTTCTTGTTGTTTTACTGATCGAAAAATAATCAAATGTTTTCTCAATTCTACTCGTGTTTTCTCATTGAAAATAGTAATTACTTGAGACGTGTATGTAACAATATTCACAATGCATATTTTAGCATAATCGCTTCTTATTTACATGCCGTCGATTATTCTCTTTTTTTTATGTACTACAAAGGTAGCAAGCTCATAGCGAAGGTGTTCTTTGGATTCCTCTCCTATAAACATTAACTTTGGGAATTCCGAGATGGCCACCACGTTGGTCGTGGATTAGTGGGTGGTCTGCGTGCTGCATCTGAGGTTCTCACTTGTGATCATGTTTACAATCGGGGCGGTAGAGCTGAGCCAACCGTGCCTTGTTTACAGTTTCGTTAGAGCTGAATGTGGAGGAGCTCTGTTTGCCTTGGCTTCAGCCGCCATCCCGAACCCCTTGCACAGCCTGCAGGAGGAGGCTGCATGTCCAGTCTGCCTGGACCCCTTCCGGGACCCAGAGTGCGGCCACAGCTTCGGTCGGTCCTGCATCAACCAGACCTGGCGGGGCCTGCAGTGCAACTTCCCGTGCCCGCAGTGCTGCAGGGTGTCCTGCTGGAAGAAACTGCGGCCTAACCGCCTCGCTAACATGTCCGAGCTCATGGAGCAGCTGGCTCGGCTGCAGGCTGGCTGCTGCAGTAAGCGAAACGAAACGCTGGGGCTCCACTGCCAACAGGAGCAGTGGGCCCTCTGCCTGGTCTGTCGAGAGTCCCGGGAAAACCGGGCGCACACCGTGGAGCCGTAGAGGAAAGTACAGAGCAGTACAAGGTAAGAGGACTTCAAGTATGTTTATTTTTATACAGTGCGAACTGGACCTGAAGAAACTGAAGTGAGTTACAAAAGTTAGTACCAGTTACATCATATAAGGTTGCGTTCATAACTGCTAAGCCCAAGGTGATTACCTGATTTGCAAGTACTCACAGAAAGATGTGTCTATACTAAGGGCCAAACCTTTTTCCCCAGTTCCAAAGTTGGTAGGCTCTGGCCGTAGCACCACATCCTCACTTTATGTTTCGGATTGTTTCATCCTAGGACGGTCTTCTGTGTGATCGAGACTCGAATGTTTACTGCCAAATTAGTCACGCTGTGTGATCTTTGGCAAATCTCTCTATCTCTTGTGGTGGAAGTAGTGATTGCCAGGTCTAAAACGCAAAAGAAGCACCCTACACGTTAACCCCCATTGCCTAGCGCCTGTCGTCTAGCTATAATTCCAGAACAGCTCGAAGAATCCCAGAATAACAACATATTGAAGTGGGATTTTTTTTTTTAAGTGATGTATTCAGATAAAAAACAACTAAAATACCAGATCAGCTGGATACAAAGTATATAAAGCGGATAAGATTCCTGGTCCTGGTCATTTTTGTTGACTTTTTTCTGCAGACTAGGCCTGCCTGCCTATTTTGGTATTTGCAGCCCATCAATTATTTTTTTTGTATACTTTAGTGTGTTGCCGTAAGTAGGCCGTGTATGACCAGACGTGGGTCCCGTGCACACTATATCACTTGAACCAACCTGATGAACTGAAAGTAGGGCGAAACGGATTGTTGTAAAGCTGCTGTGAAAAGAGGTTACAAAACAATGTTGCCTTTGATTTTATTTAGTTGAGAGTGGTACTTGCACTCCTTGATTTTATTTAAACATTTGAGTATGATCTTTATGCACTTGACTCTTAGAGTAGCGAGGGTGGGAAGTCAAAAGCTTTTATGGGAGGTAGTGTGAGGCTTTTTAGGGAAGAAGAGGATGGCGACGTAGCAGCATACAACTTTTTAAACCATTTCATGTGAAGTGGGAGGACGGCCACATCCGGAAAGTGGTTTATACCACAATAATTACTTTTTGTTCTTTCAGATAATGTTTTGCCACTAACAGCAGATTTTTTTTTGTACATCCTTGAAACTTTCTCACATTGTCCCACATAGTTATCCATCTTCCCAAATGTCTCATCCCTATACCTAATCCTTTACCGATTTAGTGTACAGTACTATCAACAGATTCTAATATTCTTGGTTATGTGGGTGTGAGGAACCCCTAATAACACACCTAACAAGCATTTGCAATGCAATAGGTCTCACATTTGGAACAGTTTGAGGTCTTGGTATTGTAAATGACAATGCCTTTTATTTATGTGTTGGTTTTTAAAACATAAATAAAAGGCAGTATCATTTACAAAGCCAATAGCTTAAACTCTCACAAATGCGAGACCTATGGCATTGCAAATGCTTGTTCTTTATATTCTGTAACATGTTTGGCTTTATGTTCACAAGACTATATTACAAAGTATTATTAATAACAAACATACTTTTAGTACCACACACTGAAGCATTTAAAATGGTGTGGGCAGATGACAGAGTCTGGTTGGCGATTGCAGGACAGCTGCATAACTTGTGTCCTTCACAATCCTGACTCTTCTTCTCCCTAATGCAATTCTCTCTAATCCAACTAATGAAACCGGTAAAAATGAGGTCACTGTCAAGACATTGGCAATACGAAAATCAGAGGCAATCTTTTGAGACCCCTTTTTCAACAGAAGTAACTAATGCAACATCTAACCAGTGTGCCTTCAGCGCAGAGTGACAAATCACCACAACACGCCACATGTGAGCTACGATATTAACTGGTTCCAGGACCATCATAGGTCCCGTCCTACACGGGATGAATTAATCCACATATATAGGGAATCCAAGAAGGACACAGAGCTTCTAATCTTCTGATGCACATTTCCTCGTCAATGTTCATTGTTTATTAAATAAGGATCCTAAGAGGTCTTATTGACCAATAATGGTGAACCCTTAGAGCCAGCATCTTGGTGGAATAATATTATCAATTTCCAGTTTTCAGGCACTAACCCTTGATACAAGGGAGACCCACGTGGGTGTTACAGCACACAAACTAAACTCCAATTTTCAATCTTGAACAGGTCCCTGTTGGGAACAAAACGCATTGGCTACTAAACAAACAAACAAACAAAAACTAAAAGAAGAACGTTTTTGTTTAATAGCAAAAAGAGAAGGCTTCAATAAAGAAATCTACTTTTAAAGTAAAATCAAGATGGAGTCTGTGCATTATGTTGCCCAAGTGTGGCTCAACTATATAACTGTATTTAATTGAATTATGCATTAGTTCTCCTGTGTGGAAGTTTAAGATGACTGGTCTTCCAGGTGTAAAACGCGAATACCAAGGCTGCGTATAGGATAGTAACAGTTGTCCACAAACGCCCATATTGAGGAGATTCATATGGGGCCTCAGACCTCTTTGGTTCAACATCTTCTGTTCCTCATGTGAGCCTTGAAGCCCTTGTCAGAGTAGCTAGTGCCATGAAGTGCCCTGGCGCAAAGGTCTCCTCCCGTAGTGCCTCAAATTCCATCAGGGTGCCCCTTTGTATGTCACCCAACGTCGTTATCCCTTCCTACCTCCAGGGTTTAGGGTTAAATGTTTGTATTACCCTAGAGAATTCTTGTAGGCACTAAAATGTGTGTTTGGCCCATACTCGGTCCTACCTTCTTTTCTAGATACTTATTTATGCTAGAAAAACTGAGCTGCCTAGGTGGGCCTGGTATGGCCTTACAGCTCCCCTCAACAATTCCACTGCACCCTTCAAGCTAGAGGGTCTACCAATGTCCAACCCCTCAGGGCTACTCGTTTCTAAGAGCCAAAATAATTTTGCAGTACAATATTACAGCTCAAAGTTGAGCACCCCTATGCCTCCATCACTCAATGACCATACCATTTTAGGGACTGCCAGACTTTTCCTCTTCTTTTGCCTAGATCAAATCAGTGAGTTGTCCATTCAGTTCCATTCAGTTCCTTAAAGAATTGCCTTTTCAATATCAGAGGAATGGCAACAGTGCAATTTAGGGACGTGCAGACATCAAAGAGTCGTCTACCGTTACAGAAATAAGTCATATCTACATAGGGCATCCATGAGTGGTAACAGCATGTTTGATTTTATAAAATGTAAGAAGTTGTTTTTTATCTTAAGTGCCTCTAAGAAACCAACCTGCTCTTTCTGCAGAAGTAGCCAGACTGGAAAAGAAGAGGCGGGAAAATCAACAAACAAAAGAGTTAAATGGAACCAGTGTGAAGCAGCCCTTGTAATCAACAATCGCTTCAGCCATGGGACACCTAAAGGGAGAAGAATGAAGGAATAATTGTACTGATAGCATAAACCATCAAGTTGCTGAATGTCTAGTCTCTGCACATCCACATGGGCTTTATTGGAAGGAACAGAAGGAGGTTTCTTATTGGCTTCTCATATGAAGCATAGGAAAAAATACAGTGATCAAAAGCATAATGGCAGCATTGTCATGAATCCAGAACAATCACTAAAGGATCAGTTTACTAGGCATAACAACTTTAGGCTCAGGATGACTCTGCTTTATGACTTGGTCTTTCCCATCAATGGTCAAAAGTCTCACCTCGATCCAATGCAGACAGTGACCTTCATAGTCGCTGTGATGGCTCAACCTACATGGATGCCTTTCCTTTTGTGTCCTGATGAAGTCGCAGATGTCATATTGGCTTGTCAAAAATCCTGATATGAAATCCATTTATGTGGGTCACTGGAACAAATATGTGCAGTAGTGTCGACCAGAAGGCTTGCCTTTCTACTGTCCTGCATTTTAGTTTCTCCTGCACAGCAGGGTCTGGCATTAGCTACGGTCAAGGGTTACCAGGCTGCCTTGTCAATTTTGAAGTGCCTTCCTGATCAGCCACCAGGGTTTAGGTTAACTTTAGTTGAACCTTTTCAGTGGGGTTTGATTCTTCTGTTGACTTTCTTGATGGCATCTCCTTTTGAGCCGAGCCTATCCACAGAATTGGTCAGAAAGCATTTCAGATTGACTTTACTTGAACAATCAGTCTCTCCAGTGCAAGATGTTCAACCAGGAAGTCCGGGTTACTGGGAGGTGGTCTGTCACCTTGCCATACATTGACTGAATGGTCAGCATGAGCATGGCTTGGGCTATGAAGACATTAGGACATTAGTAAGGGCTTCATTTAGTACCAATAACACAACGGATAAAGTGGACACTGGTTAATGAATCTCAGTCAATACGTGTGTTTTTGTATCAATAGTGTGCAACTGCAATTCTAGCATCTTCACTGCCCTGAGAAGCACCTGTGCACACAAAGCATTCCTCCATTAATAGCTCTGTTTCAGGAGATGTGTCTAGCCTCCTGGCATTTTGTGAGTCCAAATATAATGCATTATCAATATAATGAGGAGGCAGCAACCTGTCCCCTTCCTCATCATCCATTGGTGCCTTGCACTAGGTCTGAACTGGAGAGAAAATGTGTGTACATTTTCTCCTCTTAGTGGTATAGAGGCAGAAGTCCAGATTTGGAAACCGGTTGAATAACTTCTGGTTATGCTTTCATGATGTAACATAGGCCTGGAGCATGCTGATGTTAGTTTGGGGTTGAAGACCTGAGTTGGAATCAGATTATCGACCAGCACAAGCAGAGTCAGTAAAGAAGGAACTGAACCGTTCTGGTCCTTGATAACGTAGTTGAAGTCAGTACCAAAGTCAGAAGGGGCCCAGTAGCAGGTCCTGGGGAGCAGACTGTATTGGTGACAGAACTGCCAGTGGAAGTTAATGGGAGACCCCCTATGGCTCAGTAGGGCCGGAGGGAGCACCAGAGGAGATGGATCACACCAAACAATTGTTGTATAGGCTTTTTGAAGACGGCCATTTGCAGCTGGGTCAATGATGGCACAGAAAACTCTGAGACCACATGGACCAATTGCAGGATCCTTTCAGATTCAGGAGACGTTTAGGGATGGGTAGGGTGGGGGGGGGGGGTTATCTTTTGATCTTTATCTGAATGCCCTTGAGACTTTGAGTGGCAGGACAGAGCCAAGTACGGCTTGACCACAATACATTCATACCTAGCCTTTAACTTACAGGAAGACTTCAAACCGGAAGTGGAATTTTTACAGGAGTGGCCTTGTGTTCAGGCCCACAACCTGGAATGGGAGCAGGCCATAGGCTTCTTATGTTAAGGGATGTAGAGTTTAGGTTCCCAGTTCAAATTGCCTTAGGGTGCATAAAGACACATTTGTCTCGTGCCTTAGGCTAGTGGCCTAAAGTCAATCACAAGAAGTATATCTTGTGTGGGTCTGTGACTGACATCGGCTTTCTGCAGTCTTGGCATGGACATCATTCCCTAGAACACTGTCAAAAACTTTTCGAGAACGGTCAGAACATTGACAAAGTTGGGGGGCTGGTCTTTAACTCTGTGTCCAATGGTGTAGGAAAAAAAGACCTTACCTCGGCGAGCAGGTGCGGCACTTACATGGCGCTGTGTTCTGTCACTTATGGGGCTGTACGGAGTCATCACGGAGCGATACAGCGCCACCTACAGGCCCACTGAAACATTGTTGGAAGACTCCTCCGGATCCAGTTTTCTACCTGTGGATGTTCTAAACGAAAAGAATTTGAGGCTTGACGTATGCTTCCTAACTGATAATGCTGATTATTCGTTGGTTTGCTCTGGATAATTTATTATTATATATTGTTTATGTAACAGGGATGGAGACAAGTTTTTTGATGAGCTTTTTCCTTTATTTTGTGTAGATAATATTCTAGGAACCTCCTGTTCCTAAAGTGTTCCATTAATTGTTCTTAGTGTATTAAATTTTGTTAATCAGATATTATCTTTTGAATCTCAATTTCTGGCTTTGGGGAAGGCCTTTGATTATATTCTGTGAGTGAAAGTTTTAAGGATGAAAAAAAGTTCTTGTCAGTAGATTTTCGATATTTTGTTATTAATTATGTTTGGTTTTCAATCCTACAATTACATAATACTATTGTACATAAGGATCTGCAAATGATATTGTCACCAGAATTCTAGGATTAACATAATTAAGAGCTTAATGAAATCGATGCAGGTCAATAATCGATCATTTCAATATTCCAAATGCATCAATAATGTATATCATCTAATAATATAAATAGCCTTTTAGTTGTGGGATCACAAAATATGTTCAAATGAAATGTTAAACGTGAATGCATTTCTGTATGCTGGTGCTGCAACAATGCGTATGCCTGTGTGGGTATTTGTAGTAGTTTGCTTTTTCAGAAAAAAGTCACACTAGTGAAGTTAGTTTCTGAAAAACAAAAAATGTTTGGTGAATGGCCACCTACAAGACAGCGGCCATCCACCAACATTGTAGAGCCTTCTGAGAAACTGCCATCAACAGAGGTCAAAGCTGAGTCGGCGGTGATCTCTAAATCTGGTGAGTGGTAATCAGTCAGCAGGGTGGACATAATATTCTGCACAATCCTGGCAGACGACCGGACGCCAGCCAAATAGTAAATCAAGCCCATAATTTTCTTGGCCTCAAGGCCCGAATTTCATTTTTCCTTTCTCTCTCTGTGTTTTCCTAAAAAGAGACTTTATTGTTTGAGGTAGATGGAAATACTTCACCCATCAGGTCTCTTTTTAAGGTTTCTTGCATTGCTTCTTCCAACTAGTCCATGTCCATAGTGCCCACCTAATTGCTCTAAATGTTTGTGTTATCTCTTAATCAAACTATCTTTAACTCATCCATTCAGATATACATGTGATTATTATGGTGTTAATAGGGGTCTCTAAGAAATGTACACATTTTGCTGTCCCGTAAATCTTGTAACTAACTTTTCAGATTTTTCTTATCTGTTAGTATTTGATCACAGTCTTGAAGCTAGTCTTCTGTTTCCAACACGTCTTTTGTCTTCAGTCTCACTGGTCATTTGTCCTAAACTCTTCGCCAAGTCTTCAAAAGTATCAAGTCTAGTGTACACATTTAAAATGTAACTCTGTTTCTCAATAAACTCCTGGTGTTCCTTATATAAGGTTAGTTGAACTGACAATCTCATGTCTTGTGCAATCTTTTTAACTGTGTAGTAGTGTGCCAAGGGAGATGCATGATGTTTTTGTTGGATCCTACACCTCTTCAGTGACTAGAACGCAGAACAGCATCCGTTGTTGAAAGAATGAAGGATGAGGCTAGCAAAACAACACATGGCTCTTCCCAAATGTCTCAATTCTTCTTGACTCTCTATTCAGGGAGGTAGCCAGAAAAGAGGTAGAATTAACACTGCCGGTGGAGGTCTGTACTACAAAACTCTCAAGTAGTAGGATACTGCATAAGAAAGCAGGCTCTGTCGGAGTGGGTCTGTGAACATGCGTCATCTGTCTGTTTCTTGGCAGACAAGAGCAGGGTTTGTTTCAAGTGCACAAGAGGGTGTCGGCCTCAGTCTTGTTGAAGGGTAGTAAGGGTTCTAATAAGAATTGTGTGAGCTGTAGCACCTTTGTGTGGACATTAGTTCTCACCACAATGGAAGAAAATTGAAGATTCAAATCTTCTGCCACTCGTCTAATGACCCTCGCAAATGAAGCAGAGTCCTCTGTGGAAGGGCTAAGAGGTGAAACTAGCTCGGTGTTAGAGGAAGTAATCAGTCCACTAGCTTCTTGTAGGTTCATATAAAAACTATCATCATACTGAGAAACAAACTAATTTCCACCATCACCAACATAACCCATCATCATCAAGGGGTGGCTGGCTCTGGTCAGAGACTGATCCCAAAAGCTGGTGATGCACTGTAGGGTGGCCCTTCAGCAAGGGGTCTGCTATGTCAGATTCCAATTGTATTAGATTGGTTGCATTGGTTCTGTGTCAGAAAATGGCTTTGTGTCAGAGTCAGAAAGGACAATAGGATCAATATCATCCTCCTGAATAGACCCTGTAGGAACTGGCAAGGAGCGTACTGTCAGAAGTGGAGCCAGCGTCAAAGTTGGAACTGAACTCGAAACAGGTTTGGGAGGCACATAAAGCACCTGCTGGCGGTAACCTGACTAGAGGTCCCCGCAGATTCATTGGGCCCGAAGGTCACATTGACATCCTCATAGCAAGGCTGTGTCAAAGGCCGTTTTGAGTTCTTGTGCTTCTGTTTTTGAATTGGATTCAACCAAAGACTTAGATTATGATGCTGACTTGTAGCAGAATGGGCCGAGAGATGGAAAGAGTCTTTGTCCTCGAACTGGAACGGGTCTGTGGTGTTTGGCGACATACAGGTTGGCTTTGGTGTTGCAGATCGACTTCAGGTTCATCATGGCATTGTGGCCTTACCCAAACACCAGAGGTACAGCTCATAGGCGGCTGTTTGCAACAGTCCCTACAAGGCATATACCTTGTAGCTATAGGAGGGGACATTGGAAATAATTTCGGACAAAACAAAAGGCTTGTCAACTGAAGATAAAAAAGTAAGGGCTAGCTCCTGACTCCCATACGAAGACGCATAAAGAAAGGAACTGATGTCAGCATGCTTTGGTGGCACCTAGGAGTTGGGGTTCCAGCAGTCACTTCCAGGGCAGAGCGGAGTCAACGCATAGCGGCTCAATGCCACCTACCAGCATGCAGGAGCTATGGTGAAAAATCTTCTGGCTCTAGTCTGGTGAGAGGGGATAGTCTAAAGGTGAGGAATCTGCAGTTAGAAGCATCCATCATAATTAAAATACACTCATGGACATGTCTGCTCATGAAACTATGAGTCTTTATTCCTTAGTCTTGCACTTTGTTTTATACAAACTCTAAAGCTGAAATATCTGTGGCACTGAATCTTTCTTTCTATTAGGCTGAGACAATCTGCAAAAATGTTGCATGCAAATCCAACTATTGCAAAGTTTCTCCTGAATTAATTAATTTCTGCAAACATTATAACACGCAGACAATACAACAGATTTAACATAGCAGTGCTGACCTAATCCTGGATCTAATCTAATAAAGGGAGTGCGCTTGTCTGTATGCACTGAAATTTGACCTCAATCTAGTGTGTAATGATGACTCACCCCTCAGCCTCAGGATCAAGAATGACAGCCAGTTCAGTAAGCACAAGTCCTGCCAAGTAATGCTGCTGGCGGAAAGGCAACGACAGTTCAAACATATTGGCAATCTTTTGGTCTTGGATAATCGTCGAAAATCCAGAACTCTGTTGAAAAAAGATTGTGTAACATGCATTTCTCGCCTGTGTACAATAAGAAGCACAGATCAAATCGAAAGCATTTCCAATACAACTTCATCAACTCCATCATTTTCCTCATTCTATTTATTTGTAAAGCAATGCACTAAGGGACCTTTAACAGTGTTGAATTAGTGAAATTATACCCACTTGTTCCCAGTACTTGCATAGATGACTTCATGCAGTTATAGTTTTTTAATTGAAACTTAAAATGTGAAGATTTACAATCCTAATTCAGGTTTAATTTGAGCTGATTTGTTTCTCAGATAATCACCTACTGATAACACAACCTAACAAATATGCTTTATTGCCTGTAATTTCAGATTGTCCTTTAACCCAGCTAACCTGGATACTGTGTAGTCATCCCAAGCAAATTTAGCTGCCAAAGTGCTGGCAAGGAATAAAGACAAGTCGCACAATTGTGGAGCAGCTTAGAGTCTCACCTATGTGAGAGCAATTGGCATTCCCAATGTCTTATAGCCATGTTGTACAACAGCGTGGCTGCTTATGAGCACAGCTAAAACCTAGTGGCGCGTCTGAGATGAGACTGGCGCAAAGGAGAATGGCGTAGAGTGGCATGGCATGGAGTGATGTAGAGTGGAGTAGGGTAGAGGAGCTGCATACAGTAGAGTGGCATAGACTATAGAGGCATAGAGTGGCATAGGGTAGAGTGCCAGAGTGGAGTGGCGTATAGTGGAGTGGTGTACAATAGAGTGGAACAGAGTAGAGTGTCACACAGCAGAGCGGCATAGACTGGAGGAGCATAGAGTAGAGTGAAGGAGCATAGAGTAGAGTGAAGCAGCATAGAGTAGAGCGTGTATAGTGGCATAGGGTAGAGTGATGTAGAGTGGAGTGGAGTGATGTAGAGTGGAATGGAGTGGTGTAGAGTGGAATGGCGTAGAGTGAAGAGGCGCAGAGTAGAAATATGCAGGGAGACTTAGTGTGGAGTGGTGTAGAGTGCCGTAGAGTGGCATTGTGTGGAGTGGCAGGCAGCAGAGTGGCATAGAGTGTAGTGGGGATTATATTGGTATAGAGAGGAATGGAGTAGAGTGGAATAAAATGGAGAGGAGCAGAGCAGATTAGAGAGGCATAGAGAATAGCTACGTAGAGTGGTGTAGAGCAGAGTGGCGTTGAGCAGAGTTGCGTAGAATAGAGTGGCGTAGAATAGAGTGGCCGTGGAGTAGCAGAGTAGAGTGGCATGGACTAGGGTAGCACAGAGTCAAAAGGAGTAGAGCTGTGTGACATAGACTGGAATGGTACAGAGTAGAGTAGAGTAGCATGAAGAGTGGATTGCTGAATACTGTGGTCGACAACTACAATTATATTTTTGATTGATCTTAAAAGCTGTGCAGATTATTTGTTAAAATCATTTTTGTTTAAGCGAGTTTCACGATTAGTCTCAATAGAGGTAGGAATAGAAAATTGGCAACTGTAAGGATAGCTGATGTGCTAGTGGGAAATGGCTACACTCATTTCGAAAAGAAGCAGATAACTACCAAGATGTACTTTAAACCATTATAATTTTGCATCTCAATAAAATCTGCTTGGAGTCTTGTAATTGAGCCTTCTGATTTGCCAATATGATTCATACAAGTAACTGCTCTTTGGCCTCGATTATTCAAATGACATATCAGACACTGATTCCAAATATCTTTAGCAACATTTCAAAAACCTGTATTTTCTCAGTATTTTTTTAATATTCTAATTAAACTATCCTTATCTGTATGGTACCTGTTATGCAACTATTCATGTATGGGCTATAACGTTGAGACAAGATGGACATATTTGTGCTTAGCATTCACATACAGATCCTGCTAAGTATTCTTGTCGCCTAGTCTCTCCCATTATCTTTTCTCATTTTCGGGGGCATCCTACTGTAAATACCTTGGTTCATTCGAAATAGTCTGAATTGAATTCACAAAGAAACAATTTCTATTGTCTGCACCTTATATTGAATTAGTTCTCAATTCTCCATTTTCACCCTCTTGTACAACTGTCTCATCTTGTAATGCACAATATTTTGCCACTTGGTCTGCATTCTTCTTTTCAAGCATGACCATGTCTTTTCCACTTTTATGGACAATACATTTGACAAAGCAATTTCCCTTGGCTTTTCTACAGCTTTTAACAAACCCAGTATGTGAGCACAATTGTTTATAGGGGCTCCTGAGAATGCCATAAACCCCATGTTGACCAAAGTAATGGACAACTCCAAATCATATTGGCTGTCTGTATAATTTATTGCATACACATTCTATGATAAGCAGCAAGCTCTTGTTAATGCAACCAATTCTGCCATCCGTGCTGAAGTTACGTTTGTCAGAGAAGATGCTTCTAAAGTCTCAGAAATGGAACATACTGCAAGGGCAGTTCTCAATGCTCATATTGGTCTCTCAAGCAAGAACCATCAAGAAACAAAGTCTGAGCAGCCATGTCCAAAGGTATCTCTTTAAAGTCTGGTCTTAGTTATGTACCTACCTCAGGGGCTTTTCTAACCCCAATGACTTGATTAGATCGAGAATACATTTATTAGATCCCTCGTCCTTTTACCTGCTAGTACCCTTTCTTATCCACTTTCTCTGGGTCTGGGTGCGAAAGGGATAGAGGGGAAAGCTAGACTGCAAACTATTCTGTATTGGAGGAGACTCTGGACAGACCCTGCACTTGCATATTACGCTGCTGCCCCGCAGGACTTTATCAAGGTAGACCGCACTAATAACATGTCTTGGCACTTGCACATTAAAAAATTGTTGTCTGGAATGTTTGATTTATGCGAGGCCCCAGGTGTTGGTAACATTTCTCCTGAAGAGTCCCTGAAACAACAGGATTGGCTTAGAATAATGGCCAGCGATGCCCGTAAAGCTGTCAGTGCCATTTTGTTGCGGCAATTTACAGATCAAGTCTTCCTGTGGCCTTGAGTTATTCTGGGACTACATTACTGTTCCAATGGACAAGAAATTGTACTTCCTTTTCAGAGTGGGCGCATTACCGCTGAAATCTTTCACTTCCAAATGATGGAATGAGTTTCCAGCGTGCAATCATTCTGTTCCACATGTTCTCTTTGTATGTTCTGCCTGCGTAAGCTGATTTTGGTTATCACCCATTTGTAGGCAGCTGGGCAGACGCAAGCATTGCAATGATCTTTAAATTCTGAACTGATTGCTGGACGCTAAACGCCTGTGCGGTTGCCAAATTTGTAAGTACAATGTGGTTGTTAAGAAGGAAGGTTATTTCCCTTCATCAGAGCCATGGTTGATCTTTACCTTTGATCCCCTGGCACCGCTTTGTACCTTGCTGTATTCTTCATCCCTTAAGGGGACATTTGTGTAGTCATTGCACCTGGTTCTTGATTTGTGCTCTTACGATGTACTGCCTTACATTATGCCGCTGTTGTTTGTGCTTATTGGGTTCTCTCAAAATCATGATATCTGTTTACTATTGTAACTGCTATAGACATGATTTCTTTCATTATGTATGAACCTGCTGTTTTAATGTAAGTAGTCTAGGTTTTAACCATGTATTATGTGTTTTTATGTATTTTATGTACACATTTATGGCCCTAGTGACTGAAGCAAAGCTATATTTGACTTTGAAATAACTCAGTCACTTCTATGCAATTATGATCTGGTTCGTCATTAATCTCATTATTTTCCCTGTCTTCACAACTCTTGACTGAAATAGAGGCAGTGTTGCTGGATGAGGACAATACACCTCCTAATAGAGATGTTCTCTGCTCATAGCCAGTCAGTCTATTGTTAGTTATATGCTGTACTCTCGTTCTGGTCAAAAGACTTTCAACAAATGTTGGACAAATACAATTATAGTCTGTCCAATAACAATTTGCTCAATGATAATGTACACAGCTGCCACCGATTTCAAACAACCTGGAAGACTAACTGCTACTGGATCCAACACAGCAGAAAAAACAACACTGGGCGCATTAAACCTCCATGTTTCTATTTTAAGAATCAAAGTGCACATCTATGTCTCTCATGGCAAAACAGAAACAACATTAAATTGTAATCAGGACAAGGGAAGGCACATGACAAAAATTCTCTTTCAGTTTCATAAACGCATCAGAACATTCATCATCAAATGGTACCGGATCTGGGGCATCATTACATGTCAACCTTACTAAAGATTTTGCCATCAAAGTTTGGAATGTACTGACAACAGTATCCAACAATTCCAAAACACATCAAACTTCCCTCTGGGTGGTCAGCTGACTCAATTTCAGAATTGTGAAAACACGTTCTTTTGATACTTTCCTCTCACCGTTTTCAATATGCTGTCCAAGATAAAGACTTCCTTTGACAATACTTCATTTAAATTAGGAAAACCTTAAGTCCATTTTCAGCTGGATGGTTTAACAAAGCAATTGTAAAAAATGTAAGGTGCAACCAGTAGGTCATCAATATATTACACTCAGACTGAATTGCAATGCAACTTCAAGCTCCCTAGATCTTTCTTCAATATATGGCTAAACATTGAATGAATTTCTGTATACCCTTATGGGATTCTACACCACAAGAGAACTTTTCAAAATTTGTAGACCATTCTCCTTCTGATGGAATCCGAAAGAAAATCACTCCTGGATTCCATACTACTGGACAACATCGAACAACAACCTTTTTAATCTTGTGGAGATCTTGTACGATTCT
This sequence comes from Lissotriton vulgaris, assembly GCF_964263255.1. Taxonomy (NCBI): domain Eukaryota; kingdom Metazoa; phylum Chordata; class Amphibia; order Caudata; family Salamandridae; genus Lissotriton; species Lissotriton vulgaris. The sequence continues at coordinate 447,084,869 of NC_141685.1, forward strand.
CCACTTGCCATTCTTTTTTTTTAAATTCCCATCACAGGAGAGTTACAAGGACTACCAAGTACCTCATGAAGAATTCCTTGCTCAATCATCTTTTGAATAACTGTTTTTATTCTCTTTTCTGCCTCTCTTGTAATTTGTTATTGTCTAGTTTTAGCACTAATGGTCGGGGAGAGACCCCCAGATCTGCTGGCCTGCAAAACAAAAGGGGAAGGAGAATAGAGGGCAGAGCCCCACCAGTCAAAGACGTAGAGGGTGAAGAATGAGAAAGGAAAAGAGAGAGAAAAAGAGGAGGGGAGAGAGAATGATGCGGAGTCTCCTTGGTGCAGGGAAGCGGGTGGGCAAACGCCCTGGGCCTAGGACCATGTCCGGTCATATCGCAGGAGGGGTTCGGATCTCTTCCCCTAATTACCCCATCTCGTCCTCACAGGCTTGTCCCCTTGGGAGCAAGGGGTCGGTGAAGAGTTGGAGGGCTCTCAAGTGAAGGGGATCAGATTGGGCATGTTCTAGTTTAGAGAGGTGTGAGACTAGAGGCTGCCAAGTGTGCTCAAATTTAGCATCAGTGTGGGCATGTCTATGAGAGAGGTGCTCCATCGCCATGACATGCTATAGTCGAGTGAGCCATACTGAGGATGGGGGGGGAGGTTAAAAGCCTTCTTCCAGTGAAGCGCTATAACCTGTTTTGCAGCAGTAAGCAGGTGGAAGATCAAGCGCCAGTCCGAGTGTTATGGCTTTGAGGGATCTCAGACGGAGCCCTAAACTTGCTATCCCCGGGTCACTCTGTATAGGAAACCCCACCGCCTCCCTAATGTGACTCAGAACCTCTTTCCAAAAGATTTTGATGAGTGGGCAGGACCACCATATGTGCATGAAGGAGCCCTGGGCAGCCTGACAGCACCAGTAGAGAGTAGCAAAGCCGGGGAACATCTTTTGGAGTCTAAGTGGGGTGTAGTACCAATGAATCATGGTTTTATACGCCGTCTCCTGCTGTGCAATACTTCTACCTCTTTGAAATTTTGAAGCCAAGAGTTATAATGCCCTGAACAGCTGCGAATACAAATATAGTGATGATGGAGTTCACTTCCTGTAAACTCACAGATAAAGAGTCATCACTGGCCAGGCATGGCCTTGTGAGGTGATTGTTCACTTGGATATCAAATTCTGTGGCAGGACCGGAGGCTTCGGATTATGCCATTCTTTCATCGCTTTATTCTCCAAAGCAGCAAGAAAAAATATATCACAAACGACTTTTCCCATGAACATACGGGAAAAAAACTGTCAAACATGAGTCCTATCACAGTGTCCATACACCGGTGGCACCCATCATGCTCCGCTGTTCTTGCCTCCTCCTCTTTCTTCGCTGCTCGCAGCAAGTTAAGTTGGTTTTTCCTTCTCTCCTGGTTCTGTTATTTTCTTCACAGATTCCCCTCTTCGGTCGTGGGACGCCTGGTGCGCTCCTTACGCGATTCTGGTGCCCAGTAGTGTGCGGTGCGGTGGATTTGCCACTAAGGGCCGGTGTCTCGTCTGCTGAAGGGCCGTTCCCAGGTGCTTTCCGGAGTGTTCTGGCGCGGTCCTGTCACCAGCGGGTAGCCCGTGCCCAGCCTCCCGGCTCTGACACCCTTCAGGGTCGCAATTAGGTCTTCCCTTGTTTTTTCTTGACACCCTCTGGGTTGTTTTGTGCTCTTGAACACCCTTCGGGGTCGTAATTGTGCCGTTGTTCGGCGTGGGAACGCCTTGCCGGGGGGCGCCCCAGGACGCTGAGGGCTGTAGCGTTTCCAGGGCCAAGCCCGCTTATTGTGCGCCTTTGGCCACCCATGTCGCTAGGACACCCCCAGACCACAGAGTGCTCTGTGGAGGGTCATTTAGGTTTCCTTCGTCCTCTCTGCTCCGAGCCTAATTGAACTCACCATGCAGAGGGATGCGGACCAGTACCCAGAGGAGGACCCTCTGAATTACGTCCCCTTGGACGATGATTTTTACCAGGCGGTCGATGACTCGATCTACCGCGCGGTGGACCAAGCCATGGTCCCCCTCGAACAGCGACTCTCGGCGCGCCGGGATGAGGCTTACGCCAAGCTTGCCGCCCTTAATCCTGCACCGGCTACGGCCCGGACACATCCCCTCCCCCCCCCTCCTCCGAAGAAGCCTTGCACTGAGGGGGTTGACTCGGCGGCTTTCGCACGGGTGAAGAGCGCCTTCAAGGCCTTAGAGGACTCACAATCTCCTCAACCTCTTCCTTCGGAAGTTCCTCCTCCTTCACCCCGTACTATGTCCCCGGACCCGCAGCAGGACGACGACTCTCCGGACTCGGAGGAGGAAGCCTGTTCTTCCCGGTCGTGGCTGCCGTCACAACCCTCCTCTTCCGCGGGTCCGTCCGACATGCTGGACCCGGACGACATCGTCCACCCCAGGTCCTCCGAGTGGGTCCCATGCGACAAGGTGGCCCAATACGTCGCGAATCGCCTGAGGAAGCGGTGGATAAGGATGCCCGGAGCCGCCTGCGAGCGGAGGGTCCCCGGCCCTCGTTGGAGGGTAAAGTGGCCATGACCCCGGATATTGACCCGAAGATGGCAACCTTCCTCCAGAAGTTCGTCAAAGACCCCCGGAAAGGGATCGACAGGTCCTGGCGTACATGCCAGGACAAGCTTTTGGACGCTATTGGCCCCATGACAAAAATCTTGGATATGGCGGAGGAGGCCAAGGTGTCGGGCGACGTGATCTCCCCAGAAGTGCTCTCCAACTGGGCCCAGAGGGCCATCATTTTCTTGGGCAACGGCAACTGCGCCCTCTCTACGGAGAGGAGGCGTTCTCTCCTGATCAAGGTGGACCCCAAGCTGGGCGATCTCGCCTCGTCGGAGGCGGGAGCGGTGGCCCAAGGGGGCCTGTTCGGTGACCCGTTCATTAAGGAGCTCTGGAAATTCGTAGCTACTTTCACTTCCCTAGACCGTGCTCAGTCAAACATCAAGAAGGTTTTCGCACCTCGTGTTTTTGACAAGACCGGACGAGGCAGGGGCCGCGAGTTCGGTCGGGGCAACAGCTCAGACAGAGGACAAGGCTCTGGACGCGGCCAGTATCAAGACAAGGCCCGATTCAACAATTTCTACCCCACAAGAGGGCAGAAGTTTGGAGGACGTGGTGGTCAGAGAGGCCAACAACAAAGCGGTGGTCGAGGTGAGTGTGCTGCCTTTCGCGAGCTTGCGAGTGGGAGGGCGACTGGCGCAGTTCTTTCCAGCATGGGCCTCCCTTACCAGCGATGCTTGGATGCTGCAGACGGTGCAGGGCTTCCAATTGGAGTTCCATGGCCGTCCGTGTCAGCTTCAACGTCCTCGCCCCATTTCCTTTTCCCAGCGCGATGCTGCTTTGGTGAGCGAAGAGGTCGCGGCCCTCCTCCAAAAAGGGGCGATTTGTTGTGCTTGCGAACACCCCTCTGGTTTCCTCAGCAATCTCTTCTTGGTAGACAAGGTCGAAGGGGGCAGGCGACCAGAGATCAATTTGAAGGAGTTCAACGAATGGCTGGTGTATCGCCATTTCAAAATGGAGGGGATTCATCTCTTGCGGGATGTTTTACGCCCGTCCGATTGGATGGTCAGGCTCGACTTAAAAGACGCCTACTTGGCGGTCCCGATCTTCCCTCCACACTGGCGTTTCCTCCAGTTCAGGTGGGACGATCGGGTCTACGAGTTCACCACTCTACCTTTCGGGCTCTCCTCGGCGCCATGGTGCTTCACAAAAGTGTTGCGTCCGGCGGTGGAGGCCTTGAGGGCCCAAGGTGTCAGAATGATAGTATACCTAGACGACATGCTGCTCATGGACCAATGCCCCAGGCGGCTGCTGTCTCAGTTGCAGTCAGCGGTCAACCTTCTGCAGGGCTTAGGGTTTGTGATCAACGAGAAAAAGTCTCTTCTGGTTCCCGCGCAGTGCGCGACATTTCTCGGCTTCAACATAGACTCGGTGTCTTCCACCTTGAGTCTGCCGGCCAGGAAGATGTCGAGGATCAGACACGAGTTGCGCCAAACTCTGGCAAAACAGTTGATATCCTTGCGTCACCTGGCGCGGTTAGTGGGCCTGTTGTCGTCTTCGATTCAGGCTATCTTCCCAGGCCCCCTCCATTATCGTGCCATGCAACACTTGAAGGCGTACCATCTCTGGAGGGGACTGACGTACTCGCAGTTGATTCCTTTATCGGACGATAAGAGGGACGAGATGAGGTGGTGGCTCACGCACATGGAAGCCTGGAATGGCCGTGCGATTTTCGGCTCTGCTCCCGACATTGTAATAGAGTCGGACGCCAGTCGTTCAGGTTGGGGTGCCAGATGCAGAGATTTTTCCACGGGCGGCGCCTGGTCCGCTTTCGAGCAATCCTTACATATCAACTGCTTGGAGTTGCTATCGGCTCCTTCGCCGTGCAATGTTGGACCAAGGACAGAGTGCAATCTTGTGTCCTTCTCAGGATGGACAACGTGTCGGCGGTCCGTTACATCAACCATCTGGGCGGCACCAGGTCCAAAATGCTGGCGGACCCCGCCAGGGACTTTTGGCACTTTTGCCTGGACCATCAGGTGTCGGTCACGGCGGAATATTTGCCGGGACGCCAGAATGAGGTGGCCGATTGGCACTCGAGGAATGTCATGGACACCAGCGTTTGGAAGCTGGATCCTCTTCTATTCTCCAGACTCTCGGACCGGTGGGGTCTGTTCTCGGTGGACCTCTTTGCATCCCGCCTGGATCACCAGCTCCCGAGATATTTCAGCTGGCGCCCGACCCCCTGGCAGAGGCGACCGATGCGTTCCTCCAGGACTGGTCGGGCGTGCAGGGGTATGCTTTCCCACCGTTCTCGATGATAACGTGCGTGTCGGCGTTGCTGCGCCGTCAGTGGGCGCAGGTGGAGATGATCACTCCGTGGTGGAGGTCACAAGTTTGGTTTCCGGTTTTTCTGGAACTTTCCTGGGATTCTCCAATCCTACTCCCCCAGTCTCCTCACATTCTACTGAATCCAGAAGGAGCTCCCCACAGGTTAGTCCAGGAGGGCTCGCTGCGCCTGATGGCGTGGAGGCTCTCAGGCGTTGCTGGACGCTGCCTGGCTTTTCGGGAAAAGCAGAGGACTTGCTTTCCAAGGCTTGGGCTGACAGCACAACCAAACGCTACCGATCAGCATGGCATAGGTGGAGCCGTTGGTGTGTGCGACGGGGTTTTGATCCCATGGGGGCAGCTGTAGTACATGTCCTAAATTTCTTGGCCGACCTGGCTCACCAAGGACTGGCTTATCGATCGATCAATACTTTCAGGTCTGCGATCTCGGCGGGACATGACCTGGTTCAGGGTTCCCCGGTTGGGGAACACCCTTTTGTTTGCAGGCTTTTGAGAGGTATACGGCTTTCCTTGCCGCCAGAACCTCGGTATTCCGTCCTGTGGGACGTGAACAGGGTGCTGAATTATTTCCTTTCTTGGCAGCCAAACAGGTTCTTATCTCGTAAAGAGTTGACGGCTAAATTGGCCATGTTGTTGTGCCTTGTGTCATGCAGGAGAGTCTCGGACGTGCGAGCGCTGGATATCACGGCCAGGGTTTTTTCTCCAGAGGGAGTTTCTTTTACCGTCAGCAGGCGGACCAAGACCCTTAATAGGGTTATTTCCTACCCGGCCTTTCTGGACTCCCCCAAACTGTGCGTGGTGCAGTGCCTCCGTGCTTATGAAGATATGACTGAAGATACTCGCTCTCCGGGTGAGCGGCAACTACTTATTGCCCTACGAAAACCGTATAAGGCAGTTACTTCGCCAACGATCGCCCGCTGGGTGCGTTGGGTGATGCAGGAGGCGGGGATTGATACCAAGCAATTTGGGGCTCACTCGGCGAGAGGGTCCATGGCCTCGAAAGCTTTTGCCCTTGGGGCTCAACTGGAGGATTTGATGAGGGCGGCTGATTGGTCCTCGGACTCCATGTTCAAGAGGTTCTATTTCAAGCCAGTTATCGAAGTGGCTCGGCTGGTGGTCGGTAAGCTTTGAACTGGCATAATCCGAAGCCTCCGGTCCTGCCATAGAATGAGAATTTGCCTAGCCTTGGTGCTGGTAAGTTCCAATTCGATTAAGGACTCGGAGGCGAGGATTATCCCCCCCAGTGACTTCCTTGAAGTGGACCCTCCCCGTATGCATAGTAAGTAAAGCTTTTATGTTCCTCTACTGGATGTGCGGCTATTGCTCTGCGATGTAATGCTCTTCCTTTTACTGCTGACGTTCTGTTGGAACGGGATAGATCTGATGGTGTTTTCTATTGCAGGTACGGATAATTCAAAACAAGATGCGTGATTGGACTAGAGTTGAAGCTTCGCGCGAAGAAAGAGGAGGAGGCAAGAACAGCGGAGCATGATGGGAGCCACCGGTGCATGGACACTGTGATAGGACTCATGTTTGACTTTGTTTTTTTTCCCGTATGTTCATGGAAAAAGTCATTTGTGATATATTTTTTTCTTGCTGCTGTGGAGAATAAAGCGATGAAAGAATGGCATAATCCTCGCCTCAGAGTCCTTAATAGAATTGGAACTTACCAGCACCAAGGCTAGGCAAATTCTCATTATCAAGCTGTTTTCCAAAGAAGGCTGACATCATGAGAATTTTTACAAATGCCTTGGATATGAGGCTGAAGTACAATAATTAGAGACTGATATTTTAGTAACAAACTGGTCAGTTCTATTTTCTATACAGCATTTCTCCTTGGAGATTGGATGATTTGACTTCAAGCAACTGCTAGCGACTTGGGGGATGAAGTAAGGGTTAAGCACAATATATACAATTCCAAGTGGTATGGCTTTACCTATTAAGGAATAGCCCCCTTTGTTGACTGTGGACTCCTGGTGCAGATGAGACACCCATGTCTCATATTATGGGGGGAATCCACAATTGCATTATAATGTGTACTGAATCCTTCTTGCCATTGTAAAGAAAAGGAATCATGCAAGAGAGATTAATCAATAAGGTTCCCTATATGTTGGAGTTGGTTATAGGTGGGATGAGTGCTGATCTTTGATATGAACTAATTGACTGAAACAAGATGCTGCCAGTCGAAGCAAGTCTGGCTGGAGCTAAATACATTGAAGTGGCACTTTTTAACGCAGCAGCCTTGCATTTTGCCCTTTGAGGTACGACCCAGCTTACAGAAGAAACGGTTTTGGGTGACAGGCACCTGGTGTTAATGACAAACCAGTGTCAGGAGAGGGGGGAGAATCCATCTAGAAAAACGGGACAAAGGCGTGGTGCTGACAGTCTGTGTATGTACTGAAAAAAGGAACCTGAGCAGACCAGTCATGCAGGAGACCCATACATTGCAGGATCGGAGACTCACAGAAGGACCTCATATGTTCCTGACCTGAATACATAACGGCCCTGGCACAGCTTTTGGTGCTGCCCTTAAAAGTGGTAGTGTTCCCATGTTTTAGTAAGAGACATATCTTGTCACAGTGCACCATGTGTACATAGGTGATATCATTATTGGTACAAATAAAATATGACATGGAGACCATTGTTCCAAGTAAGGAGGACATTTCAGCAGGATATTTGTTACATTATATTAAACTCACTAATGAACCAAGAATCACTATACAAAAATATATTCTTAGCCTTTCCTTTGCTCAGTTTCTATTTGTTGTGACATACAGTGGAGTTTTTCAGTGTTTTCACAAATAATGCAAACAAACAGAAAATTAATGTGTGTGCTTTTGCCATTGAGAAATGTATTTTGTTTCCATCTGGGATATCTGACCCAAGCCACTGACTGGTAACGTCAGAGTGATCATATTCTAATTTATGTGGTCAGCAGACAAGTTATATAGTTTGGTTACCTGAGATGTTGCAGAAGAAACAGATGGCGATGGAGAGGAAGGTGGTGTGAGCAAACTGCATGGCAGGTTTAGGGGAACATAGTGTTCATGGCTGCAGACAATACGGAGGAAGTCCAGTCTCAAAGACACTAGAGTACTTGGGTTTGGCAACAAATAAAGCTTTGCAGAAACCTACCAGAAAGGAGGCAAACAAACCATTTCAATAGAAATAAAACAATATCTTAAAAGAAAACATATTCATTAAATATTTATGCATATACGTCACAAACTGTACACTGTAGGTGACTTTATTTGATGTATTCCTTACCATTTGTTCTAAATGCTTACAGTCAAGCTTTGATGTAATCTGGTATGACATAATAGTTCTTCCACAGACTAAATCATGAATAACATCTTTAAAACATGTAATAATTCTAGAAATAATTCCTTATGGTTATGTGTAGAAACAGATCCATTGCCCTTTCTCATATGTGCATCTATGAAAACGGAGATCTCTTGGGGTTCTCACACACTACTCCCTACGAAGAGGGCTGCTTATTAAAATGCCAAAGAAAGTGAATCAACTTGCTACTAGTCTGAAACAATAGGTTTCAAGCTTGAAAGTCTTCTAGATATAGTTTTGCATTACTCTTTCAATTAATGGACTTCGAACTTCGTCAACGCCTATATGCTCCACAATGAAGCAGACTGTAAGCCCAGAATTCCTAATTAAGTAATCACAATGTTTAGATTCTTTTCTTCAGCCTTACATGGTGCATGGAGAGGTCGAAGACAAGTATTTCCCTTTTGTTTGGCACAAATTCATTTCACTGGGGAGGTGCATAGGTCATGTGTGAATGTAGAAGTTTTTAAAGCTGCAAACCTATTTTTTAGGGTCGAGCCTGCGATAGCATGCGCTAGCACACATATCGCTTGCCAGACACTGTTGTTAGCAAAAAAGGGATTGAAGCCCAGCTGTTAATGGCCATTTGTTGACTAGCGGGGTACTCTTTACAGTCCATTCGCTGCTCCCGAGGTGATTGAGGTACTATTTTGTTCTATTTAGGTCTGACACCTGGTGACACAGTGCGATGCGCTGTCGCTAGCGAGACCTATTGTTGCTGACTTGCCTCGGAAGGCAGACAGGAGATGGGCACGCGCAGAGGCGAATGGAGCGCGTGAACATGCACGTACAGACACCTGGTGTGCACATCTCCTGTCCCCCTTCTGTCCACGCAAGCCAGCTGCATGCAGTAACTGCGCCAAAACACACACGCACACACACACACACGCACACACAAACAAACACACACCCCTCCCCCGTACATGCGTACTCGTCTCCCTCAACAAGCATGTCGTGCTTTCCCTCCCTCCGCCTTCTCTATGGCTTGTCTCCTACCAGCCCTGCAGCGCTGTGACCGGTAGAATAATGCGTGTGTTGTGGCTCCTCTGGGCCCTCGGCTGGGCCGTCATGTACTCCTGAAAAGGCCCGCTGGTCATCTTGGACTGCGACAACCGCTCTCACCTACTGAACTGCTGCAGCGCCTGCTTCACCGAGTTGTACGCGCCGCCACTGGGCATGAGCCGCAGGCCATGCTGATGTGCACGCTCACAGCGTGCCTACAACGCGCACATGGCGCTCTTTTACTTTCCCTTGTTTTGAGTACTGTGCCCTTGCCTCTTCCTGTTATACAAGAGGCCATCTTTAGTCTACAATTAGAAAGGGTGTGAAGCAGCACAGGGCTTCTAACCAGAGGGTGTTGTGCAGCGCAGGGAATGTGGCGTCTAATGAAACAGTGCAGGGGGGAAGCGCAGAAACAGGGAGTCTAATGAAAGGATGTAGAGCAGCTCATATATCCACTCATGACAAGGTGGAGAGTAGCACTGGGTACTGCTCGAACAACCTTCCCCGCTAAAACAAGCATTAACTCTTAAAATTCTCTTTTATTAATACATATTCGTCTGTTTTCTACTCCTTGTTACCTTACTAGCGGTCACAGAGTCCCCTCCTCTGCCCCTTGAGTACGTGTATTTCTGAGGGGGCATGCAAGAGGCGTCTTTCCAGTCCAAGGATGGTTTTGACTGCCAGGCATCACCCTTCAGGGGCCGGGACACTAAGGGGCTTCGGGCACCCTCTCGGCACGTCTCGGTCACTGGAAAGCGTTCAGGCGCTTACACTGGTGCCAGCGCACTTTTCCTTTCAGCGTTGCCTGTTAGCGGGACAGCCTCGGGAAGGGGGTTGGGCTTCAGTGCTTGGGGCAGAGGGCGGGTTTTAATTGCATAAAACAATTTCCTCACACTGTTGGTGTGCTTCAAGGTCTTTATTCTCTCAGCGAGCGAAACACACACTACAGGTGGTCGAAGCAGAGGCTTGATCCAGATGCCTTGCTCGGGCTCAGCTCGAGGTCCTATTGAACCTTATAAACCAAAACAAGCCGAGCCTCCATGTGGTCTTTGCCTGCCGCCCACGCGCTAACCCCATGCCCCAGGAATTCAAGACAGCTATTAGTCTTTGATGTAAGCTCGGGCAAATCATGCGATCACGGTTGGATATCTTATTTCACGGCCCCCTTTTATCTTCATTGTTGCCTATTAGAGCGCCTTGTTTCACTTCTGTTCCAGTGTCCCAAGTAGGGAAGCAAGGGTGCACAGGACAGAAAGTTTTCCGTTTGTGAAGGGTCCAACTCTGCCCTCTATTAAGCATCTGCGGGAACCCAGAATAGCCCTTTTTTCTTACAGAAATATTTAAAGTTGGAAGTGGTATTCCTGTCATTTTCTTATTTGTTACGAAATTGCCCCCCAAATGTTTGTGTGCTTTGGATGGTGTAACAGAAAACAAAATGGTTTGACTCAGGAAATGGGAGCATTGGTGGCCTCGCCTGTAGGTTGGAAAGAGGGTCTTCTTGGAATGCATAACCGACACATGATCAGTGCCGCTCACTCGGCTTGTTGAGTGTGTTCTGCACTGCATGAGCCTCATATGTGCAGACAACAGCCCTGTGCTCACCCGGCTTGTAGAGGATTTCATATGGAACATGATGTGTGTATGAAAAGTCATTGCCTGGCGTGTTGTCTGTCTGTCTGTCTCCCCAACAGGTCAGACCAGTGCTTGTACAGGATCTTCTACGGAGCATGATGTTCATATGATCAGGCGTCGCCCGGTGCTGGCCCACATTTGTAGAGGGTTTTCTACGGAGCATGAACTGTACATTACACACCTTAGCCGGACACTTGCCTGGCTTGTATAGGATCTTGCTCTACATATGATCCAGCAGAGCCCAATGGACAGGCTCAATCAGGAACTTGTATTCAGCACAATGTTTAAATCATCTGCACTGTGTTACTTAGATAGTCTGTTATTATTATTACAATTCAAAATACCTACTCCAAACAAATATATCTAGGGGCGGGTGGTACTTGCAGACTATGGGTCTTACAAATATGTATCTGTATACAAGTGTAGCCTTCTCCAGCTATTGTTTAATTAGACAGCATCTGTTTTGTTGTATTTTAAGCACGTGACAATGCCTTTTATTTGTTTTAAAAATGAAAACATAAATAAAACACATTGTCATTTGCAATCCCAATAGCTCAAATAGAAGGCATTGTCATTTACAATGCCAATAGCTCAAAACAATGTCATTTCAAGACCTATTGCATTGTAAATGCTTGTTAACTTCTAGTGCCCTGCAAATAGAAGGCGTGTGACTGGCAAAAACATACTCGAAAGGACAAACAAAATTACAAAGTTTTCTTTTCAATAGTTAACTTTCTTTTATTTTGCCAATTCATCTATTCTCAATTTGCAATCATATATTTTTTTTGCTCCTGGGCAATATTCTCAAAAGTTGACGTTTATCTTGTTCTACTTATTGCAAAGCGACATGGCTTCTTTCTTATGTGTAATTTTCAAAATGATGCAGTGCAGTACACCCCAACCCACCCCCCTCGAAACCAATTCACCCGACATCGGAATGTAGAAATAGATGTCGTTGAGGCATAACATTGCCAAGCTAACTCAAACAGATGTGTTACATCCTGCTACTGTGTCTTTACATTTCTATGACTTGTGGTTTAGATTTAAGGTCTGCTGGGCTAGCATTGGCCTTAAAGACACACCTGTTATTAGCATGAGGAAGAACAATGAATAACTCTTTGGTTTCTTTCCTCGAGTGAAAGCTCATCTATTGCTCCTCTGCACAATAGTAACTGTACTTCTGCTAGCAGAAGGTGGGTTTGCCTACATAAAAAAAGAATGGAAACATATTGGCGCACTGTGTTCAGCATAAAGCCTGGTCAATAAAGTGTCAGACAAAGCAGAATGGTTCACTGTTTAAAATACCCGCATCAGACAACCCACTGTATTGTCACCATGCAGAGGAAATCGCACTAGAAGGGGCTAGAAGGGTGATTAAAGGGGTTTCAATCCCATGCTCAAGTTAGAGCTATTTTGTATAGCAGGTAGTCCCGAATGGAGCTTTGGGCAGTTATATAGTTGGGGGATTGGCCCGCACATCAAGACGTTGGTCATCAAAAGCACTGCAGTGTGGAGGAGTCAAGGTTATTTTTAGTAGTAGCAATATCCCAAGCTTTCTAAGGTCTCAGGGGCAAGAGATTTTACTGGTGATCATTTTATAAATCTGCTGTGGATGGCTGAAGAGACGTAAACATTTTAAGCTTATAGCAATGATGCTGTTTTGAACTATTTGAAAATATTCCTCAACACTTTTTTAAAGACTGGGTACGCTGAGAAAATTGTATATGTAGATATGCGTTCGACTGTGGAAACTTGAGAAACAAAGGCCCTTTAACTTAGTTCCTTTAACTACGCAGACTGGGATGACATCAAGTTGCCAAGTTTCTTTTACCCGGACATATCATTACGTCACCTCTGCAATTAACCTTTTCCGGGACACCATTACTTCGAAATAACCATTACCTCAACTGAATTACATTAAGCTAAGTAAGGTAAGTAGATTGGAGTTGGTGTTAGGGAAGCATAAAGGCTAGTACTAAATTATAGATTTAGAGTAATGATTGAGCGGCAAGGTGAGGTGAACAAAAAGGGAAGAACCAGGGGATAGTGTTAGGGCTGGAAATAAATTAGTGTGCATCTTAGAGTGTGGGAAAGGAACAGAGTTTTTCTCAGAATATGGGTGAGGGTAAAGTAAGGAGAGTTTGTGTTGGAGTAAGATATAAGCTTGAGGAAAGGGTTATCAAAAGAATATGGTTAAGAGAAAGGGAATGTTTGGATTTTTGAAGTAAAGATAGATGCAAAAGAAAGAATGTGAGTTAAGGGAACCATTTGGAGAAATGGACAAAGCAGTGCTAAGAAATAAGTGAAAGTGCCAAGGCAAGAGTAAAATAAAATGAATGCTAGGCAGATAATGTTGTGCTTTGGTCTGGAAGTGATATGGGTCCACTGTCATCACATGGAAACAGAATAACATCATCGATTAAGTGTTATGTAACACTGGACACTTACAGTTCAACAGGTTACCTCAACTTAAATGCTATGCACTCCAATTCAAGATTATGCTCCCTTTGGTTATCCTGGACTAGGTTGGATGCAGTACAAAATCAATATGATGTGAAAATCAGTGACTAATTTGAGAATATGTATTCTTCACTATAAATTTACAACTTTACAAGACTAATAAACACGGTTGAAATCTTTCAAAAAGTACTTTCTCAAAAACATTGTACATAGTATGTTTTTCTAGCGGGAAATGACAGTAATTGAAGGCAAAACACAACATTTCGAGGGAAAAAAATTCAATGTGCTTAGGTGTCAAAAATATCTGCAAGTTGTATCACAAAAAATTAGCAAAGAGAACAGGATAAAAAGTAAAATTTTCGAATGATTTATCGATACATCTGAAAAAAGAAAGCCTGATAAGCAAAAGACAGGGATACACTAAAGAAAAATGCATTTATACTTGAACAAGCAGAGCCAAATGATTATCTAATTTCTGAAAGAAAGCAACAAGTTAACAAGTGACAAGTGACAAAGCCACGTCGGCTGGCCTAGAATAGGGAATGATTGATGCTTCCCAAAATAAGTCAACACAAGCAAATCTTAATGCCTCTGCATATGCTCATACTGCATGGATATTAAAAACACACAATTTGCACAGAGAATATGGTGGAAAAAGTTGGTGACTAATTTTTACTTCATTCAAATCTTAAGCGTCACGTGGGGTACCTCAGGGTTCTTCCCTCTTTTCATTCCTTTTTAATGTTTTTTGTACCTGTTGGTTGAGGAAATGTCCAGGCAAAGCTCCAAGTTTCATCTTTATGCAAATGACATTCAACTATCGGAAGATGTTCAGAAGAAGAGAGCAAAAGGGTCCTCTGGCAACACCTCAGGTAGCCCACAACTCTTAATGACAACCATGTATGAATGCTGATAACAGGCAGGCTTGAATCAATTCTAAAAGAGGTGTATTTTGTGGGACCTCCATCTTTGCCACCTCCCTAGACCTCCTATTTACATGGCATAGCTTGCTGGAAGCTAATGCCAGCAAGGTCACTGATGAACTCAAGTAATGGACAGAGCCCTTCTTCAAAAGATGTATGTACAATAGGTAATAAAACCCTGTAAGTTCCACCTGAAATTTCTGAAGCATTCTATACTTTATCTGACCTATGGGTATTGAGTTTTTTGTTCTATCTCAGCTAATATACCCTAAATAATAATGACTGCTACTTTTACCAAAGTACTGCAGTGAATCTAGAATAAAGTAATAATAATGACCTACAGAATAAGACGGTGGGATCACATTATTGATTCCCTTTACAGTTTATATTGGTTAGCAGTACTGTCTGGAATCCATTCTAGGATTCTGTGCTCTTAATCATTATCCCTGTATCACCCGAGTCAAGAACATTTCAAGTCAACTGCAAGGCAATACCATCCTCCAAGGGTATTGAAAGATTCTTTTACAGCCACATTAGTACATTTCAAGTTCAATTTTCAACGTCTCAGAGAAAGGGCCTGCTCAGCCTTTGGTACTCTTTTATGCACTGCTTAGCCCATTGATCTTCAGTATGACGATAATCCGAAGAGGTTCTAACAGCTCAACAAAGTGTACCTATTAAAAAAATAGTCTAGGCTTAACTGTTAAAAATGCCTTTAGAAGGAGCACACAGGAATAGCATGACCCATTTATTTAAGAATCTAGTACAGCAATGCTGCTTGATGGTGCCATTGGGCACATAATAAAATTAATCACTTCATACCACCAGGTGGAATACAGGATGCATAACAGTATTTTTAATGTACAGAAAGAAGTTACTATCGGTAAAAGGGTTTGTATTACAAGCTGGATGAAACAAGTAAGACAGGTACAAAGCAAGGCAAGAAGCACCTGATTAGGGAGTGTATATTAGAGGGGCAGGAGTTGGTGAGTTTTAAAACTGGCAGGTACCAAGGGAGAATTTTACTAAACGAAAATCACAAGGGGCTTCAGATTAACATTTTTTGTTTTTGTTTACAGGGTTATGTTCAATACAAAAGCTCCAGTTACTTTACAAATGAATAATTTAGCACGATAACTGCATGTGCAGATACTTTTGTGGGGATGAATTCAAGAGACACTTTTGGTTTACTTTAGTACCACGGGGCGGCCTGCACAATGAGCTAGCAAAATGAACATGAACTTAACAGGCATACAACACAAACTGCATGTAGTAACCTAAAACGTACCTGCTTATAATAGGCCTTCACCAGGGTAAAGACAAACCCTCTATCCATGATAGAAAACAAGTCATTGAGAAAGAAGGCAAGACTTATGTTGAGACGTTCAATCATCTCTGTATCCTGATAAGAAAAAATGATGGGAAGTGTTAAAACCTTGAAGTCAACAGTTAAGTATTTTCTTAGTACAATGTGCAATTTCTGCCTACCTTCTGGAATCGGGACACAATATCGCTAGCCATTGTGCTGACCAAGGCAGTAATGTCATCCATAAAGCGCTCAGGAAAACGAGTCTTTCTCGGGGCTTCAAGTTTGTCAGCAAAGTATAAATGATGCACCATACTTTTCACCTGTGAAAAATATAAAGAATTACTTTCAAAATCATGTTCCTGAGAACAAAGTACTTCTTCTAGAGGAAGAAATTAAAATTATTCATCCACATGTTAAAGAAAAGAAAATGTATTCTATTATTGCACACTATTTGATCCTGTGAAAAGAATGAGCTACAGTGATGGGGTATACATCAGTCCTTAACTCTAACATATTATTAGTAATGTCCAATTAGAGGCACTATCACCTCCACATGGTCTATCATAAAATGGCAGTTAAATATCTACGCCTGTTCTCCAACTTTCAATCCTTTACATAGTGGTGTAGCAAGGTTATCACGCTCACTAATGGAAGCAGGGAAAATGCACCTGCCCCTCCACCTATCAGGTTATATAATACAGCCATAATTGGAGTGCAATCGGCCAATCGCACACCTGTTGCACTGGAGCCATTGCACCCAACTTCACTAAGGATAGATCTATAAATAAAAGGCATTAGTGTTTTTCAATTTAATGGGACTTAACATATGTACATCAGATGGACAAAAGGCTAAGATAGCCCTACCAGCATAAGAACTTGTGAACTGTATGTTACATGTGATGTCTGTAGGGAGCCATATTTCCAGCAATAATCTAACACACACATACAAAAAACTAACATACGACACAGTTATTACGAAGAGACCAACAGAAAAGACTGCACAAACAATGTACACCCCGGCATCCAATAAATATTATTTAAAATTACTTACCATGAGCTCAAAGAAGAACCATCCTTGTTGTAATGCTGCTTCACGGACACTGCCACTGCATACAACCCATTGTAATGCCAGCTCTTCATGGAAAAGCTAAGCAAAGTAAAATCGAGCATTGGTACAAGCATGAGAAATAAACCACATGCCATTGGCAACAAGCAATATGAAGTGCATGGAAGCAATTAAATCATGAGAGCCAGCTAAATAAAAAGACGTCTACCTTAAAAACGAATAAGGAACATTGCAAAATGGTGTTAAAATAAACCCTAAATGCCCAACAAACACAATGGTTAGCTCATGATGAACCTCTTACATATGTAAGTACACTGCACACCAGAGACGAGTGAGCAAACTTTCCCCAAATTAAAGTTAATTCATTGGTGTAATAGATGTAAACTACCAGAGTGCGTCATAAAGCTAACATCAACTGATTTCAACAAGATGGCTTTATACAAATAAGTGAACTGTATAGAATGTCTTTCAGTAGTCTATGTTTCACATATTTTGTTTGAGTTGATGTTATAATATCCCCTCCCTTGCTTACAGGAATATACAAAGTCAAAAGCTACGTGCCTTTGCTATTACTTGGTAAATCTACCTTTTTGGTTGGCACGCGTCCTGTAAGTGTTTGTAAGAAGCTTGTCGTCTCTGTGTGCGATGACATGCGGTTACAACGCGGATCCATGGCCTATGAAGTGAAGATGAATGAATGATGACACAACATTAATCTTGGTGGTGGATGACTCTGCACTTTCATAGACACGCTTTTAAAAAAACACACCATGACACATTTTTACGCTTACGTTGTCCCCCAAGACCATTCAAAAATGTGAACACCTTCACATTTAGAAGGGGCTTCCATGCCTGCTTACAACTTCAAAATACTTAAGCCCCCCCTCCCCTCCTGATGGTTTTTCACCTCTTACATGCAGGGTATGAAAAAGAAAGTATGAACAGAGACTTTACCAACCAAGCAATATCATCAACAGATCACATGAATTCTACATCACCTGTACTACTGTTGGCCTGATTCACAAAAGTCTGTGCAAAAAAAGTCCGAAATTTGGTTCTGTAGGGTCACTCCTAAATTTGGAACAAATTTCGAACTTATTTGGAATTTACACAGATTTCCAGGAGTAGCCTTGGAACTTTGCAAAAGTCTAAGACTATCAGGAGTTCTGCAGAAGTAACAAAGTTGATACTTTATCTGCCTGCAGATTCTTCACCTCTTGAAACCACCACAGGACCCAGACTAGATCCTGGAAAGTTGAAATAGATCTCCTGCATGAACTGGAGCAGCCACAGCTCCATGTCTACCACAGTGCCTCAATGGATGTGATGTAATTGCGTCATGCATGGCATTATCATAGTGCTCCGTCCTCAGTTCCTATTCACTTCATCCCCACCCTAAGGGATGAAGATAAGAGTGGCGAAGTATACAGAAATGCAGTGGGAAAACTATCTAGGAGCATTTTAAAATATATAAAACAGCCTCAGAATGTGGAGATGGGTGGATCCGTGATAAACCTGCACGGAGATAGAGTATCCACCAGAAACATTATCCTCGAAGGTAGGTAACTTCTTCTGATGGACAATTCTACCTGCAGATTCCCCACGTCTTAAATCAATACTAAAGCAATACCCTCAGGAGGAGGTTCTGAGGAAAAACAAAGACGATGTGTGTTCTATGGATTCTTGAAGAGAATCAACCCAGTAAGCCCACGCTAGAAACAATGCCGTATGACAAGAAGCAGAATAACCCTGAGGATCCATCTAGTGCACGCTCTTGCTGAACAAGGCAGGGGGGTAGGAAAGGATTTATCTCCCCTGGCAAAAGATTTGGTGACAACAAAATGTCTGGTAAAGAGACCCACATGCATCAGCAGCCTACAAGGTCCAAAAACGATAACGTCCTAGTCCATAATATAATGCTTATTTCTAACTTCCAATCAACGTTTCATTTTTTTCAGATTTATATGAAAACAACATCACAAAGTCCATAGTGCAGACAGAACTAAGTTGTCTAGCAACCACAAACCACTTCAGAAAAGTGTCTGCTTACATGAAGTGGCAAAAGAACAAACAACCGTGCTATCTCTGAGAGAGTGTGAAATTAATGTGCCAGCAAGAACATAGCATGAATGAAGCAAAAATCCAAACTCCCAAAGGGAAACATTTTCTTTCCCATGAACTCTGCCCACAGAAAAGTATCATCAGCCAGAGAAGGAAGAACATGCAATGCTATGAATTCAGGAACCTGTAGCACTCAGCAGTATGTGATTGGGTGAGAGAACAAAAATGTTAAAAGTGCTAGATGATGATAATGGCAAGCCAACTCACAGAGGAGGGATTGCACAGAAACTGGTTTATTATCAACTGACGTGACTAAGTCCAACAACATCTCATTAAAAGGCAACACGGTTTCTGACACAGAATGAGCAGTCTCCGAAATGTCTGTCAAAAGCTTAGTCTTGCGCTCTGGCAAAGATAGAGGCAATTCAAGGACCTTAAGATGCAGTGTTTAACACTTATTGAAGTATATAATGTCCTTAGAAAGGACTGTCAGGAGGCAATCACGAGTAACTGCATCAGAAATGCACAGATCATGCTCCTTCTGGGACCCAAACTGGGAACTCTTTCAGAGTTTAAGTAAGAACAGAGTAAATCCTCTTTCACCTTTATGTTGGGGATCCTAATACTCTTAACTGTGACTTGAGCTAGGGTTGCGTGAGCATTATAAGAAGAACAAAAGCACAGCCTCTGACGCAGAAAGGGTGTCAGATTGATGGGCAGAGGCGACTTGCTCGGGGGAAGAGGCCAGAAGCAAATGCATAGTCAAAGAATCAGGTGCACCAGAGAAGGCCAACTATAGTCAACAGAGCCTGGGTGAAAGCGACCACATCAGAAGGGGCAGCACCAGGAGCCAGAAGAGCCGGGACAAGAGTCAGCAGAGTTGAGCTCAGAACCAGAACAGAGCCAGGCCCCGATGACTGACTCATGTCCATCAAAGTTGGACACTGCTTCAAAGAGGAGGTCAAAGTCGGGGGGAGAATTTTCTGACTCAAAGACCTGTCCCCCTAGTGAAAGACAAAGATGAATTTTCCGCAAAGCAATGGAGAAAGAAGACTTTTTTGCGAAAAAGACAACATCAACGTCTATGTACCGCAAACAGGGCCTATAGAGGAACAGGTATTCATTGAGTTCCACAGGTGTGTAAGAAAGCCAAGCCCTGCCTTAATCAGACACTAAAGGCAAGCAGTCACATTCAGGGATGACCTTAAAGCAGATGCAGAGCTTCCATGGGCAAAAGCCATGGCCCTGAACAAGACTCCAGACTAGCATCTATGGCAGGGTGACCTCTCCAATATCTTAATCACTACACAAGACAATGTATATGAAATCATTTGGAGCAGACCGCAACTCCAGATTCCCATCGAACAAAGCAGAAAAAAACAGAACTGGTGTCAGAGTGCAGGGGGCCCAATATACGGATTTGTGAAGTCACATATTGGGGAGGAAAGGGCGCCAGAGTGGGGTGGAAACGTAGCTCCAAATGTAGGCACAACAGAACTATTTCAACTTTTCTGGATCCTACCTGGCTCCTTGAGAAGATTCAAGAGGTGAGGAATCTTCAATTAGAAGTATCCATCAGACAAAGGTGAGTATCAGTTTGCAAAAGTATTGCAAGGAGCACAATTCAGCATGCAGAAATGCAATGTAATATGCTTTTGTTTCTCAATCCTCTCTCCTACATCCTCATTAATCTTGGGATGTTCCCATCCTTTCCCAACTTTGGAAATGCATTTGCTCATGCCTGAAGGTAGCCAACAAAGTAACAGGGAGAAACAAGCCAGAGCCAAACGACTTGTCGGCTCTAGCTCTAACCGCCTGTGCATGTGCTGAGTTTTAAAAAATTTGCCCTCAAACATCATGTTTGAATATCATAAGGTGTCTTACAATTAATTTTTTTTAATGTATTTCTTCATCATGATGAAGTGTTTAAACGTATTAGTACATCAGATTGTAGCTCTGCATTGAGAAGTGTTTATTAAAAGTGAGTGTTTTTAAACATGAAATGAGAAATATTCATGTCCCCTGCTTCCCAGTACTGACCTAAGAGACAAGTTAGTTGTCATATGTACCCTATATGTGGCCAACATTGTTATTACAGATGGCGCAACTTTGAGCTATTAAATCAAACACAAGAGGTTTTTGTACAATGCACATTCTGAACTCACATATTTGGAGGCCCTCTCATATGGGATAGTGAACAAAAAGGAGGCCTGATTAAATCAAGTATTTGCCGAGCATCACACAATTTGGTTAAGCAGGGAAACCAGGATTAAGCCCAGATTTTACAGTTTCACGTTGTGCATTTCAGCCACTATATATGGGTATTGCATTCTCACCTCAAAGGTGTTTAACTGTTATTGTAAAATATTAGAGCGTGTGAGACGAGCAGAATCCCAATAGTTTTGGCAGTTTTAGATACAGTGAACCTTCCCAAGGATATACAAGGGCTTGACAACAGAGAGAGACTAGGTTGCATCGCTTTTTTGGCAGAGAGAGATTCTCTAGGTTTCACAGGATGCTGCTGACAAAAGCCTAGAATATGAACCTGGTTCCATATGTTGCATGGCCAGTAGCTGCAGCCACTAGGCCACATTGCCTTCCATGAAAGCTAGACTTGTTTTGGGCCCAAGGTTTCAAGAGGACTTGGAGCAGAGCCACAGCCAGGCATCTGGCTCTAGTTTTCAGCCGCCCACCTGCCCACTTCTACTCACACCACTGCTGAAAGGTAATACATGAGCATTTGCAGGGTGGCAAACTACCTGAATGGTGACTACTCTGTGGTTACTCTAAGCCAATGGGTGCCACTGGGACTCATTTTAGAACACCAGGAATTATGTGCAGGGATTCTGACTGACCTTCGGCTCATACTGTGTGATGTATGCTACTCTTGCTGCAGGTTAGTAGCACACCATTACTGGTAACGTTTATAATACTATTTAGGAAACACAGAATGCAACAATGTAACTCATTTGTTTACCAACAGATGGCCTTTTTAAACAGGTAGAGATATTATGGACTTTTAACAAATTAATCTAACAGAGTGAGTTATTAAGGACTAAAATGGAAAACAAAGGCAGCTATGAGAACTATGTGCATCTTATACATCCCGTTCATCATTAAGAAGCCAAAAGAAACCAGTGTAAAAGCAAAAACTAAAAGGTAGCAGTAAAAACAAAGGCACATCCCTCTTGCACCTCATGCACTGTGATGGCAACAGACTCATGCAATGTGCTCAACATTACACAAAATGAAGGAATGGAAACATAGCAGACCCACTGTGTTCCAGTGATAAGTGCACATTCTCAGTCAGGAGCAATGGGTGTTTTTAAAAGATGAAGACAATCAAAAGATAAACACCACCTGCACTGCGTCAGCACTTGAGCTGGGGTCGGAGGATCCCCATTGTGCACCCTTTGGGCCGCCAGTGTTGACCCAGGAATTGGAGCGGTCTAACCCCTGCCCATGTAACAGAAAGCAAGCAGAGAAGGAAGTCAGTGTTAGGCGGTGCATGCAATGCGATAATACAGTAGTGCTAAGACAATGTGATCCTTACAGGGAATATATATATATATAAGCAATGCATTCTTTTGTGACCACTGGAAGGATGGACTTCGCTAAGTCACTTGCATGGTAGGTGCATGCACATCCACTAGTTCTTGCGGCAGTCTGGTGAACTTGTATTGACTAATCTTCAGATCTGTCAAACACTGTTCTATTTCACTAGCTCATTAGGAATGCAATTACATTTTACACTATGTTGTCACACATCTGTGACTGAGCTAAAGCTCTCAAACACATATTAATGAGCACAGCTGGGCATTATCAAATAATCTCCATCAATGCATACCATTTGATAAAGATCTCAAATTAATAAAGATAAGATCAAAATATTTTAGAAATGTTATTTGCTACAACGGTAAATAGCTAAAAAAAAATGCACTCTAAAAGTAGTGTTACATAACCAAGCCACGTAAACGGTTAGCCATTAAAAGCAAGGTGTTATACAAATACCATGACACACTGGTAAACTGAGAGTGACAACATGCGTTTATTTAATTGAAGCACATGATTGGATGTTAACTAGCACAATCAGCCTCCCAAGAGTTTAAAAACGTGCTTAATTTGTTGAAGATTTGCACTGATACTTCTTTGCATCTTCTCTCACGCACAATGCCAATTTCTGACAATCATGATTCAAAAACAGAAAATCACATTTAAGAAATAAGCGTTTGTAAAAGGTGGCACAATGCAAATACACAGTGCATCTTCGGATTAAAAACATTAACCGAGCATAAAAACTGCACAACAAATTTGGCAACAATCAAGTACACATATAGACTAATTGACTGAGTGACAACTATCTCTAGTTAGAAACTTTTTTGTCTCATACAACTAAATACTCTAAAAGAGCAAGGCGGTGTGGAGGTCTCTGTAATAA
Organism: Lissotriton vulgaris; assembly: GCF_964263255.1. Classification (NCBI taxonomy): domain Eukaryota; kingdom Metazoa; phylum Chordata; class Amphibia; order Caudata; family Salamandridae; genus Lissotriton; species Lissotriton vulgaris. The sequence continues at coordinate 447,107,968 of NC_141685.1, forward strand.
AATAGAGGTGCGCCACTTTTAAAATTTGAAAGTGTCTAAAATTTTCCCTGCCATGCAGTAAAGAAGTGCTGAATATCTAATACTTGTCCCTAGTGCTTACGTTTTACATCTGGTACAACCATGCCTCTGCCTGTTATGGGTCACCTGCAAAAGATACCTACAACCTGAATACCTCAACCCCCGAAATGGTACAGAACAGCAGCTTAGACATCCCCACTCCCATCACTTCCCCCTGGTTATAAACCTTCACAGGCAGCAGTAGCAAGGGTTTGAACAGACATTATTGAACCTACATAGATTTACTGAAAAGAGCTGCTTAAACCTGGTCTTGGAAAGTTTCGGCCATACCCGAGCTTACGGTCGGTATGTTGGAAGCAGTGTAATTCCAACTAAAACGTTGCTTTAGATACGAGTCTACCATTCCTGTAGTTGTGGTTGTTATGTCCATGCTGGTGCAGGGCCAGGGATGGAAGCAGACTTATAAAGTCCAGAGGTCTCTTCGTGCCATTGCTCCAGATTTCAGCATGCACATTATGTAATTTACCTGGTGGTTCTCTGCACCTGCAATGCAGGTTGCATCCCGAACCACTGTCTGCCCCTTCAATCGCCGCCACAATGACCAGAGATCGGCCTGTGCTCAGAAGTCCATTTATCTCTGGCCACCAGTACCCATGTAGAAAATCATACCACTCAGTGGGGTCTGTTAGTATCCCTGGGGTCTGAACCCCACTCATTAGAAGGACGAGAAGCTAGCTGCTTCTGACACTGCTAAGAAATGTGTAAACAGTGCGTAGCCAGAATGCAGTGCCATGTGTACATTCTGTATAAGACAGTCCAGCAGACCTTGACAAAAGTCAAGGTTGACCCCTTAGTAAAACAGTTACAGCATGTAATCTCTAACATTTAAAGCTTATGAATGAATGGCGTGACTGCGTAAGCATCAGGTGAGGGGAGTGTCTGACACTAAGGCATCTGACTACTTATTAAACAAGTTCAGCAGCTTTGTTCTTCGACTAATCACTACTCTGCAACTTTTCTTTTTGATTAGAATTGCAAACAGATTTGAAGACTGAAAGGACAGCCATGCGATTTTACTTCTGCAGAAGGAGGAATAATCAAGTACTCTTCTGACAAAAAAAAGACTAGCTTGGCAATCGACAGCAGACAAACACCAAAGTTAGTACAGACTCACTCAAGACAACCTATGAAAATTCTATTAAGACGATTAAGTTATCAAATCAGCCCTACAGAAAATGCCTAAATTAGAAAATAATAAATGCTCTTACCTTACTGCCAATGATAGACCGCACTTCATCATCTGGGGACGTTGGGGTGCCAGATATATCTGGATTGCTATTGCTTAGGCTCCGCGAGCGATTTATATTGAGACTTGCTGGCCTTGCTACTGATCGAGCCATTGTGGCATAGTGCATTGATCCTCCCAGGCCACCAGGACCTAGAAATCAGATACACATTATTCACTTTACAAAATTAAAGACAATGTTTGTAAGAAGTAGCTAAAGAGCCATCTTTTCTAAGTTTGGTATGCTGCCAAGAAGCACAGTTTTCTAAGGGTCATGGGGAAGAGTTCCCTTTGGGTCCTCTCGGAATCACTTTGTATCTGAAAGCTGAAACTGAAAACGCAGTCTAATGACTCACCATCGCTAAGCGCAGAGACTGTAATGTAAATAATGCTTTAAAGTTTAGAATTTTCCATTGTTGCATCCATAAGTTGAAACTGCGAAATAATTGTAATGACCCCCCGTTGTTGAGAGCCTAGGCTCAAGTTCAAATTATTTTCTTCTACTGAGATTTATCAGTCACTGTTGTTACATGCCACTAGCTACAAAAGTGACTCATTGCACATTAGTAATTAATCAGATTTCAGATTAGAATTTCCTATAAATACTGCCCCTGATTGGAGTCTTTTTTGTTAACTGTAGCATTCATTCTACACGGAATTTTCCTTAAAACATGCTGGGCCAGTATGGGGTAGCAACTTCATTACAACGACATATTCCCATTTTCAAGGTGAGATTTCAGTCATCATCTGCAGCACTTGATGACTTTGAAGCATCCTGATAGGTGGTGGGTCCCTTGCACATCAATAAAGCATGAGAATATTCTGTCTTTTCCCTGACTTATAAGAACAACAGTTGGCTACTAACTTGAGGTTTCTCATTTGCTTTTATCTCACGTCCGGTACTTTTTAACTCATTTTTTCACATAAGTGAATAACATTTCACCTACTTGTTTTAACTGTCAACATGCATGTAATCACTCAAAGAGAATAATGTCTCGAACTGGGTGAAGTATCTCTGGTTGGATTAACATCCATGGTCACACCATATACTATGAGGGTATGTAATGTTTATGTGTACACCAGTGACTATGATATTTCATAGTTTACAATAGTTATGTATGTATTCTTTTGCAGCCTTGAAAAAGCCCTGTGGGCGAAACGCGCGTCTGCTGCTGCTTCTCTTCGTGTATTGAGAAAATTGGAAATAAATGTCAAAAGACCTGATTCAGGAGTGTGGTTGAAATCTTATTGAAAGGACATTTGACAAAGGACTAATTGGAAGACATCGCGGGGAAGAATCTCCATTATTGCTTGCTTAATTATCTTATTATATCATAGAGATAGTGATTGGGTGTGCGCTGATGTACTGTGATTGACAGTTTTCATGAGGTCAGGTAATTCACCAGATTTTCTTTTATGATATAGGTAGAAGAGAAGCGATAGAAACACTGGAAATATATTTATTATAAAGAATGGATATTTTAGATGCATGAAAAACGACAATGTTTAAAGTTTTGTGCATTTCATCAGTGTTAGATAAACTTTTATAGATATAATTTCAACTACAACGTATGCAAAAATGATACAACTTTGACCCTACAAAAAATGGTACAGGTTTCAGCAATGACAGACTGTGGATAACTTACACACTAAATTTAACATTGACCAGGTGCAAGGGGTAAATATCCAGTATTATTCCATGCACTAAGCCACTCTTACTAGCAGAGCCAAGGGTGCCCGGGCAAAATGGCCTACCGACTGCTTCATTTAAATCAAATACAGAATTTCGGTCTTACACCATTGTATAATGTGAGTGAACTATTCGGACACAAAATCGCCACATCATGTTGCTATGCTTCTAATATGAACTCCTTTGAAAGTATATGACACAGTAATAGCATGGATGCATCAGTATCGGGGGTACTGCGCTACTTGTGGCCAGATATTTCAATATGGTCTTCGATTTAGCTACCAACAGATCAAATGCCTCTGCCCAACTGATTACTTGGACAGCATTGTGACTCTGTACTGTTATGTAATACTATGACTTATTGGATGTATGCTGACATCTCAATCCTAGTTTTAAAAACTATACTTTTTTGCCCCCAAAAAATGTACAACATGGACTGAATGATTGATTTCATTGCACGGGTCACGCACCTCAGTAGATACTGGAGACCATGCTATATACTATCTAGGACGCGTTCAGACCACTCCTCGCTAATAGTTGATTAGGTCTTAACTGTCCCCTCTCCACTGACAAGTTTTTTGAGATTGACAGATGAGGAATTGAAATAAACACTGAGGCAGGAGTTTAAGGTGTTTTTTAAGTGCAATGAGGGTTCCTTTTAAGAGGCCATAATGTGTTACTACGTGAAATATATATATCGATGGATTGGGGGGTCCTAAAAACCCATTTGGATTTCTATTAAAAATTTAGAGGACACTAGATAAATTATTATCAGTATATGCTGGAAAAGGGGAAGAGACATTGCAGCAAAACAAAGTCACACTTGAGAAGGTTTGGGTGATGGCAGACATTGAAATCCAATGCCATAGGGCCCGATTACGAGTTTGTTGGTCCTGGAGCGGGCCGCCACGCCACCACCCCACTCCAGGACTGCCGAACAGGGCGCCACCCACCAGATTACGATTTCTTTGTGGTCTGGCGGGTGGGCGGTGCCTTTTAAAACCACCTATGTATGCATTAGAAACACACCGCCGCAGGACCACCACAGTGCATTCCAGCACAGCATGGACTTTGAAGTACATGCAGTGCTGGAACTGGGGCTACATGCACACGGGGGCACAACATGTGGCCACCTACATGCACCCCCATGCATGGGGCACGAGAGGGCCCTGTATGGCCCCCTTTGTTTCATGACCGCCAGTAGTTTCATGGAGGAAGCACCTCCATGATACTGCTGGCGGTCCTGAAACTCGTAATATGCATGGCGGTGCTGCAGCGTCACCGCCAGCATATTGTGATCTCTAACTGCCACGCGAGCCACATCGGGACCGTTAGGGAATGCGGTTCCCTGGCGGTTGCGGCAGTGCAGTGGATGTCTGACCGCCAAAGTTGTAATACGGAGGTTGTACCGTTGGGGCGGCTGTGGCTTGGCCACTACTTCCTTGCCCCAGAGAGTCTGGCGGTCCTTGGATTGCCAGACTCGTAATCAGGCCCTTTATCATTAGGTGGCAGCCAAGAAATATGGTAATGGCGGCTAGCTTCTTTCTGGCCTGTGATGCAGAAGAAGAGGGGCTATAATGATATTCTTGACCTAATGGACGAAGAAGCGATAGGCCGTAAGGATCCTCAAAAATATTAGAGAGACATTATGGGTCATTGTACTCTTCTAAATTGAAGTACAGCACAGTGGACAAATAAGGCATATGTAGGCCAAATTGCCCTGGCTTGGATTGATGCTGAGCAGAAAGAGTTTCTGAAATACACCCATCCCAACCAATTAGATAAAAGTGGCTATCTGTGACTTTGCCAATTATAAATCCTCAGATGCAGATCGGATTCCTACATAATCCTTCAGAGAAATCTCAGATTTGATCCTTTCATACCCTTTCCGGATATTTGAGGAGGCATTCTTAGTTGGGCATGTGCCATCTTTGACTAAGGCAGCTCTCATTACTCATTTTTAAAATTGAGTAAACTGGCAGCGGGGTGCTCTTTGTTCTGTCTCTGATCAATGCAGATATTAGGCTCAGTTGTTGGTGTATAGACTCCTTTCACAAATGCCATTATTGGTTCTGTCAGCAGAGGTTAGGGTTATTCCAGCCACATCCATGTAGAACAACTGGAGGAAATTAATCTAAATTATTCATAATGTTGATCCATGGCTGGTAGCTATAGATACGGCTCTAGATGCAGATAGGGCCTTACAAAGAACCAGTGTGAGTAATTCTTTATTAGGTAAAGCTATATATGTGGGTCCTACTGCTGACAGTATCCGTCAATGTGGTACTTTCAAGGGTTATCTGTTTTGAACGAGGTGCCAGGCAGGGCTGTTGACTCTATAGCACTCCGTTGCTATTTGCTCTGCTGAATCCCTAGCTTTCATTATACAAGATGAGACTCCATAGGAGGTATCAGGATTTACAATCGTAAACTTTACCAGACTATATGATGATGATATTTTGTTGTTATGTGAAGTACCCTCCAAAACATCTCTGCCCTATAATTAAAAATGTAATACAAAACAGAGCCACCCAATATTCCCAGAGGGACTGGGTATATTAAATAACAAAATACAAAATGTCCCTATAGGAATTGTTATACCATTAATTTTTGAATTGTAAATTAGTCGCCTAGGCGATCCATGGTTTTAAACAAGCAAGGAAAAGACAGAATTAAACTGTTCTTTATTTTTCTTATATAAATATTGTTTTTGGAGTAATTTTTCTTTTTCACACACAATGTATAATATGGCAACAGAACTACTACTGCATTTGCAAAATCAATTGATAGTAGTATGTGACAACCTTTGCTAATAACATGGAGGAAACCAATACCATGTTGTAGAAATTACTTTCTGTCATACAAACAGTAGAAATTCGAATAATGATACATCCATCAGCAAAAAGGCTTTCAAGCGTCGACGTTTCGGTCCACGTTGGTTAACATAATCCATAGGACCATCATCAGGACCATATGTTGCACATATAAATCCCAGACCTCCAGCCGGAGGTCCTACGACTTAGAACTCTAATATCAAATCAAAGATGAAGTAGGAGTCTTTACACCTCAATCGTCCTGAACGTCAAAATGAAACTGCCACACATAAACAGGAGCTTTACGCGTTACTTAATAGGGCCCGGGAAGCACTGCCGTTACTGCCCATTCGAACGCGGCAGTCGAATGGGCAGCAACGGCGGTGCTTCCCGGGCAAAATTAAGTAACGCGTAAAGCTCCTATTTATGTGTGACAGAAAGTAATTTCTAGAACATGGTACTCATCCAGTTCTTTCCCAAATATAAAAAGAAGTTCGATCCAGTGCTGTTGAGGCAACAGTCACACCATCTCTCTCATCTTTGATAGCCTCGCTAAGAATAATTCAGAATCCTTCAAATAAGCGAAATAGCAAAAATAGCAAACTGGCAAACTCCCACCTTAAGGTTCTGAAAAAGCAAAAGTCATTCCTAACACCAGTTCTCATATCAGCAGTTCACACCCTAATCTTATCACGGTTGGACCCTGGAAATGCTGTCCTATTTGGCCTTCCTCATTTGACCCTCATCCAGCACATGGCAGCTCTCTACTCCACCGCAAGACTACTCACTTCATCAAAAGAATTTAAAAAGGCCATATCACACGGATCCTCATTGATCTTTACTGAATCCCCCATGGGGGAAGAATAATAACTAAACTAAGGTGCCTTGGCTACAAAGAAGTTTATCTCAACTCTCCTTCTTACCTATCCAATATCCTCAAACAATCAAGGGGCCTGAGAGGCCTCTTACTTAAAGAGAATTTTATCCTGGAAAGTCCAAGCTTCAAAAGGGTGTACACTCAATGTCAGTCTTTTCCAGAATCTGCAACTCTTCTGACGAACTCACTGCTTGTAGTTCTCCCAACTAAACCCACCTTACTGTTTTTTCGGCAGCACCTACAAACTCATCTGTTCAGACTCCAACTAATGCATAATACCCACCTCCCATTTTTTCCCCTCCTTACCTTTGTTACCCACTGAATTGCTACCCTACTGCAATATTCTGACTTTCTGCTTTCAACTTTACACTCTGTGCTCTGCAGCCACTTTACATACTATGTCATGGTGGTTCAGCGAGATCATCAGGCCCTAGACTGTCGTGCTTCTTCTCCCAGTGCCCTTCTTGAAGTTCAGTGGATCAAGCCTCACGCGCCCGTTGAATTATATCCCACAACCCCTCCTTGAGTTCTTTGCTTTTCACTGTAAGTAAATCTTATATTTGTTGTAATGTAAAACGTCCACATAATTCACAGTGCATCAGTGCTGGTTTGAAGTTTTTAATAAATAATTAATAAATAAATGGTGCTATCTATGCCGCTTCCCCTGTCCATGATTATTCACAGTTTTCTCATTAAAATTATGGTTATGCCTAAATTGTTACAGGCATTTCAGAATGCGCCCATTTAAAAAAAAAAAATGTATCATTGTTTTATTGCATTTTTAAGAACCTACAACAGGTGGCATCTGTGTTGATACAATAGATGCCAAAGTTTTCTTACATCACTTTCCGTTGCGTACGCTACCTTGTTCACAAGCGCGTTAATGATCAGGCATTGCCATCCCTGCCTCCATCCTCCTTTTGCCCATCAGAATGTGCTAATTTTTGTACATTGATGGCTTCGTGCAGCTATGTTCTGGTGTGATTCAGTTGAACTAGGAAGGCGATTCAGCAATAGAGAGCATGACTGGGTGTACAGTGTGCAGCAGGAGGTTAGTGATTTCAGATTTAGAAGTGTGCTATGCACATTTGTGGTATTTCTGTGGCGCAAGCCTAGCCAAAAGGCGACGGAGCTCTGTACGTGGTCAAAGTCGAGCATAAAGTCAACAAATGATAGAATAGGTTGCTGGATTGTGGGCTGGGAATGCATTGTGATGTATCCTTCTTTGTGGTGCATTTCCAGTTTTTTCCTGAATGGGAACCGCATATTTACATATGTGGTATTTATATAGCACATTTCCATTATCTTATTGTTGCACAGGTCCAATTTTCATTTTTTGGACATTTCCCATTCCCCAATTTTCCCCATGTGAGCGTTAAAAGTGTTATGGAGAATACTTTGCCTCTAATTTTACTTTACAGATACAAACCTCCTAGAAATGTAATCTAATGTATTCATTCAGTATTAGAGGCATGGCTTAGCTTAATAAGGTACATAGGGAATGAATTGCTCCTCTCAGCCTTCCTTTCCCATTGCCAGAATTCACAGTCCAGTGATCAAGATTGACAGCAAAATTATTGGAGAATTTGAGGTGCTGGTCATGAAGACACTGGTAGAGCGAAATATATGTGTGGCATTTTTGTTACATTAACCCAGTTGAGAAAGAAAGGTACAGTCACTCTGCTGACCATGTTTTATTATCTCAGTTTGTATAACTCAAAACGTTTCCTAACCTCCCCCATAATCCTTAAAGAATCGCCCTTGGTTTGATGTGTTATGGCAGCTAAGCATCCAAGACATTTGACAAATATTATGTATATGAAGTCGGTGGCCACTAGACCCCTTAGAGCGAGGGGTGCTTATGGGGCCTTAGAGGATGAGTTGAGGTATGCTTTGACAGATGCTTAGTGGCAGCTGCCTGCCTATAGTAATTGAACTATAAACATAGATTAATACTCTTTAAATTTCTACAGTAGGTATTTGTTACCCCAGTTAAACTCAAGAAGATAGCTCCATTCATGTCTGATGCTGGCTCTAGATGTGGTATGAGCAGTGCAGGCTTTCTGCAACTGCATCACAGTGTGCACAAATATGATTACTGGAAGGATGCCTGCAAGGGTTTATCTGGTTTGACTGATGAACCCTTGAGTGTGAACCCTGAGGTTTGTCTCTTGGATCTCTTCGAGCTGCATCCAGCCCAAACATGCTGATATATATGTTATGCTGACAATGTTGCCAAGAGGAGAAGAGCTATGAGTTGGCATAGACCCCCTATGCCCATGCATTCTGGTGGTTATCCTCAGCGAACTCGAAGAGACATACTGTCAACTGATTATCGTGAGGAGTGTTTCTCCTGAGTACTGTACAAAGATTGACTATGCAAGGTGCATATTTTGGCTACCAGAATGAATATAGGTACCCTTACTGCTTGAAGGACTGGGTGGTATCACTGGGCGAAAGCTTGTACTTGGGAACACTACACCTGAAAAAGATGGCCTTACTGGAGGAAAGAACGTGTAAGGACTCAAGACTCCTCCTGATACTGGAACTGCTCTTTAAGCATCCAGTGGCTGATCTTTTGTCCAGAGACACAAAAAGCAGAACTTCTGACTCTAAGAAAGCACAGCTGACCACCGGGGACTGGCCCTGCAGGAGTCCTGGCTGGCAGCAGTTAGAGAAAAGTGGGACTTTTTAATATTTTTCCACCTTCCAAGGACTGAGACAAGTTGCAGAAGCTTGTCCAGTGAGGTTGCCCTCTAAGCAGGCAAGATAACTAGGCTTCTCCTGCTTGGAGCTTTTTGCTACACTGACAAATGGTTCACAGGGACCTTGCATTGAGGCCTTGTGCAGGGGTTCCCAGCTCCAGATTTCAGTCTTGCCATTCTGCAGGATTTTGAGGACCAAAAAAGTGACTGTGTCCAAAGGCAATACTTTCTACCGGGGCAAATCTATCCCAGCAGCAAAGCGGTAAAGCTAAGCTTTCCAGCTTTTTCTCACTTGGAGGTCTTGCTACAAATCCAATAGCCTCAGTGGGAGCTCCACAAAGAGTTATCTGTCTTAAATGACCCTTGGACCTTGCCCCATCGGAGAATTCTGACTTACAGAATGTAGCCTATGCCAGAAAGTAAAAACTTTGAATGAGACGATCTGCTTGATGCATATCTGCTTGATATGCTTCAGCACGGTCAGCATGAATACGTGCTGTGTTGTTTTTTTGACTTGGAAGATGTTTGTACTGCTTGAACTTAGCACACATTTTTCTGGGCAGTTGCCTACTGCTTTTGCCATAGCTACATGGCCGTGTTACCAGAGTGCCACCGGGGTGCAATGGGCGTTTGTGTCCGATTTGTGTGTCCCTTGACACTTTGTTATTACAGAAGGGGCCCTTCTGTAATGCTGATATCGCTGGCGCACATAAACTGCACAGCGCTATTATCAGAGGGCAGTCCCTCATTTGCATGGGGGCGTGGCCTCATGCAAATGAGGGAATCCCTCTGCCTCTGTGCCTGGTCCGTATTACACATGGGGGCCCAAGGCAAAGACGCTGTCAGGGGGTGCACTGATAGTGCGCCACCTAAAATGTGGCACACTGTCAGTGCACCCCTGAAAGCAGCCTCCTGGAGGATGGAGAGGGGCTCCCATGGGCCCCCAGACATCCCCTTGCATGCAGTCACACACTGATCCTGCCTGCAAGGGGTCCCTAGTCCCCATTCAAAGTGCAGGCGGAATTGCCACCTGCACTCTGAAACACGGAGCGGTTTCAAAGTTGCGAGTCTGCAGATTCCCTGGGGGCAGCGCATTCACTATAATGCATCACATTTTCCTGGTTAGTGCTGGGCGCAGCTTTTGAAACGTACACCCAGCACTAATCAGGAAAATATACCCATACTGTAATACTGCCGCAGGTGTTTAGCAGAGTTACACTGACTTACGTTGAAACCTAACTAGGGCGCATTTATTAAGGTGTTATCATAGAATTATAAAATTGCTCTCAACAGATGGAATGGAGTTCCCCAACGTGCACATGCCTGACCTGTGAATGGTGTACGGGCATTATTTTGACAAGACTGCCAACTGTATGATAAGCTGGGCGAAACCCTGTCTGCAATTATCAATTAAGTTATTTTCATCTCTCCACCTCAATAAGCCATCAAGAAGCAAGCATTGAATTTAGCTTTGAACCAGGCAGGGCAAACATGCAGTAGTTGCCCTTAACCACAGAGGCCCCTTTTTTGAACAATGGGCACAACACCAAGCCGTTCCTCGAGTCCGCGTCATTGTCAGTTTGTAAATACCATATGTAAACTAATCACCCTCTCCACCTGTACCTTGGTGACAAAACTTCACTTCTTTGTGTCTCTTGCATCAACAAGATATTCATCTTGAGCTTCCTATCATATGAGATAACGTTTCCAGCCTTACCAGCGTTGTTTAATACACTAACATTCCAGGATATCACTCACACTGAAAGCATTATGAGGGTGCAGCCCATCCACAAGAAACTACTGGATTATACACTACCCTTATAATGACCATTCATACAAGGACGCACACATGCTGCACTCTGAAGCATTCTTCTACCAGCGTTCTCTGTGGGATACTCATTTTCAATACTCTTTAGGTCCCCAAAGATAAACCATACTGCGCCAATACAAAGTAGTTACACCTCTTCTCCCCTTGGGATCAAACCCCACTAATAGCAGTACAACCATTGAGAACTGCCCCTGTGATAAAACCCACATCACTCAATCAACAAATCCAAATCGTCCGCGAAAAAAACCCCACCCTCAATGTATGATAACATTGTTAGTTCAACAAGCAACAGTGTTCTACACAAGGCACATGACAACCCAGCCCAGGAGTTAGCTCGCTTCTTTTTCTAATAGGCAAAGGCCAGCAAGCAAACCTGGCAAGCAGATTAGCAATTGTTATTGATACGTCACATGCAAGGCCTGATTTCTTGTACAAAATTTGCCACCATACTAGAACTACTTGAATTTGAATGAGTAGATCAACACCATTTCTGCTGAATGCGAAACACTGCTTTCGCAGCACACTTTATTGACTAGAGATTATCTCACCAGTTAGAAAATCTGGCCATAGGGTTTCCCACTTTAGAAAAAGTGTGTTGCCAAGCACCTCAACTTCAACCCATTAGAGGGGTACATACTTTGCAGATGAGCACCCCCCTCACCCCCTGCCACCTGCTCAGTCTGACTCAGGCTCCCCTCAAGCATCCATTCCTGCAGGTAAGGTCAGAACTTTGCACATCAGCATCTCATGACACATAACTGGGCTGATTCCACAATTTCTAGCATGGAGACAGGTCATCTACATTACTGTTTCCTAGGGTGTGGCGTTGAAAGACCCTGCCTCCTCATGTCTAGCATCTCTCATGTCTAGTAAGTCTAACATCCCTGAAAGCAACGCTTTCGTCTGGTGTCAACACAAAATAGTGGCTAACCAGTGTTTTAATCAGCGTGCGACAGTGGATGGCCTCACACGTGCTCAAATTGAATCCATAAAATATTGATGAAAATGACATGGAAAAGTGAAACCCATCATGTTGGCTGACAGCAGTAGTTCCCAAACTGTGCGCCGCGGCACCCCGGTGCGCCAACAGAAGTCACCAGGGGCGCCGCACACTTCTAGGGAACATGGGAAAGGTTCTGTACTGTACCTTTAACTAACACATGCTTTCCTAATTAGTGATGCCGACTGCCTTGCATTGGTTTACTCTGTGATTCTTTGTTTTCATACTAAGGCTCCGCTATCAAGACATGCACTTATCTTTTGTGTAATGTGCATTTGCAGGCCCCGTGTAACCCATGTGGGAATGCCATGTGGGGGAGTTATGGAAGCCACACCGGTCAGCGTCTGAAATGGTTTGAACCAGCGCATGACGTGTGACAAATAAAGTGCGTGTGCGCTTAGGTGAGGCCAGGCACAATCAGAACGAGTGTTTTTGCTAACGTCAGCCACACGGGTAAACATGATCATGTTAAGCGAAGGGATCAAATTACGATCAGCTATAGTGTTTCTGGAGTTTTGGGGGGGTATTTGAGATTTCTGGAAAACTGTGCTATGCACATTGTAATCTTTCCTGCCACTGAAAATACCATGTTCTCAGCTTGCTTGCCATGTTTTCCAAAGTTAAGAATCCAAACTGCTCACGCTCCATTCTTTCAAAATGTTCACCAATCTGTATGTATCTGTAAAACAAGCATTGAAATGCAGTGGCACACACATATTTGAAAACACCCACACATTTACTGAAAAGGGCTTATCTAAGCACATGATTTTTCAATGTAATTTCAGAGTAGTTGAAAAACTATTGAATGATGGGCTGCTGCTTTAAAACTCAACTCTTGTTAATTACAGCCCGGTGGCACTGTTATACACATACGGTGCTTTATTTTAATCGAACGCCAGGTGGATGCAGTGACGTCTTGAGCGTCGCATGCAACTGGCTGCATGATAAGTGAGAATGCAGATATCTCCCTCTGCAGTCCAATTTACCCACTGAGCTACCTGCAGAAGAAATGAATAGGAAAGTTCAAAGTGACAATTATTATGATGAAATATGATGCCTATCTAACCACACACAGTTCTAACGCGCAGCACCAAATTACTGCAGCCTCTGGTAGTGAAGGTTATTATAGATCAGTTAGAAGGCTTGCAGGGCATCGTGAACGAGGACACGATAGGTAGGAGAACATATGAATTTACCCAACTGTGATGGAGCAGGCAAAATGTTTTGTAGCATTTACAGGAAGAGCCAAAAGTGAAGACTAACCAAAACTGATGACATTAGCAATGTTTCAATTATTAGTGCTGATATTCAGTAAAAAGCTGCAGTCCTGTGCAATACACTACATATGATCTGAACTGCTTAGTAAAGGATACATACTTAGACTGCTTGCTTAGCAAGGAGCAGAATGAAATACAATGAATATTGATATTATGATTATATTTTGTTCATGCTGCTATACCAGTGTATTCCTATGCCTGACAGGCGAATCTGCAAGAGTCAGTTCAAAGGTGAACGCACAGCACTGGTGATTTCACTGTTCCTACTTTGGGAATGTTTGATATAAAAAAGAAATGTCCTGCCAGAATTACTTCAATCGTTAAACAGGACTGATTACTTACATAGTACAGGCACAGATACACAGCGACATATCTACCTTCCAAGAATGAGTCTTTTCATGATGATAACAAAGCGCGCTATTTGCACACTGTAAAATAGGAAAGGCTGTTTCTTTGATCATGGGATATTGATCTTGGTAGTAGTCACAGTGGGTTTACCATTTCAGTGCTTTCAGAGTTTAAACAAAATGAGCGCAAAAAATGCAGGGGGAAAGGGGGTACTCTTTGCCATCAGGTGGCACTACTACGCTTTTTAAACCTGTATTGACAACATATCCCTGAAATGCCCCAAAAACAAATGTCAGGTTTTACCCAGTAATGTTTGTATAGATTCCTTGCTGCCGGTAATGAAACAGAAGCCACAGGTTCAAATAAATAATTTTGCAAATCTAGACACCACATTCCCATGGATGGACGGACTGTGCTGTCTAAACATAAATAGATTGCCATCTTGTAGTGACAGAGCCTTGAGCTGTGCAGAGTCCTCGGCAGTAAAGGAAAGAGTGAGTAGGTCTTCTAACCTTGACTCACGCACTGAAAGGTTTACTTAAGAAAGCTGCTAGTCTCCGCTGATGACCTGAAGTTAGCCTAGAAAACTTACCCCGAGGTCATTTCACTTATCTTTTCTATCCCTGATTACACATTAGTTTACCTTACAATTTGAGTCAACGTTATGGTATGTGTTTGCCCACAACACCAGTAAGCCCCCATACCAAAAGTAGCCATGTGACATAACATTTTCTCATTTATTACATCTCCTTCTTAATCACTGTACATTCCAGCACCTGTGGTCAGGCTTACACAAAAATGGACATGATGGGGAGCCGTGGCCAACGACCAATTATGTCAAGGGAGCCGTGGGTCTAAAAAGTTTGCGAACTACTGGCCTACAGTAATAGGCCAACAGTCTCCCAAGCTAAAACTGTCCTTAGGTATGGTATCTCGATAGATTCTGCGCCCTCCCTGGAATTCTTGGTTTTGTCAAATTAATCTCTTGTGCAAAAGTCTCCCTTACACTGCACCAGAACACTACACTTCTGATTTAAATTCTTCATCTAGTCGTGTCTTGACTATGGTAATGCCATTCACCTTGGATAGCCAGAGAAACTTTGCAAAAGGCTCTAGGTGGAACAAAATGGTGCTGCCTGGGTCTTCACCGGTTCCAGGGGTAGGGACCATATCGCTTGACGCCTTCTTAAAAGGGAATTCCTCATTTGGATGGACAAATGGCCCAAAGCAAATGAGGGAAATACTTAGACTCTACAACTGTGTAGAACTAAGGATTCTGGTGCAGAGGCAAAAAGGCTGTTAAGCCACAAAGAGACGGCGTGCGGTCTGTGCGCTCCCCCAGGGTGCACTCTTGAAGGGGAAAACGTGTGTACCTCCAACCCATATACATCCCCCTGATGTGGGTGCAGTCGCTCTTCACTCACTACAAGTGCTTGAAGCCTTATCTTTGTCCCCTCTTTGAAATACAAGTCAGATGCTGCTTACACTATAAATGATGGAGCAGCTACTTCAAAAAGTCACTCCGCCTCCCACAAACGTGCTTCCCTCAAGGCACACGCTGTCAACAGTGCTAGCGGTTAGTGATAGGAGCAACGCCAAGATGTCGCCCGACGATAGCGAGTGATACTGACAGCAAATTGCTTGTCAGTAACTAGTCCTGTGTCAGAGATTCAGCTGGTTTAACAAATACCATGTTTGACCAGACGTAAGGGTCATTATTTAACTTTGTATTCATTGTCTTGAAGATGGTCCAACTGACTTTTTAGCCACAGAGACCGAAACATCGACCTTCTCATCTACTTCCACAGCTATTCAGTCACCATGAGAATTGTTTTCTGTTGTTTCAGATTCATTTTTCAATATAATAATATTTTTGGAATGGATGTTTACATACTTCACCCCGAGGTTATAACCTTTTTATAACATTATGTTACCTTAGTTCTTGTGTGTAGGTAGTTATACTACCTTGTACCCTTTTATTTACTTACATTAAAAAAGTTGATTTTTTGAAATATACACATACATGTTCAAATTGTTTATTGGAAGATGTATCAAGATTAAAATAAGTTAATTTAGAATTCTGACTGTTTCTTAGTCCGTCACTAGTGGAGGACTTGACAACAGATTGATTCATATTATTGGTGTTCATTCAGTTTGATTAAAATAAATCCATTGTAGGCATATTCACTAATTCATTGTGCCTCAAGGCAGTGGCAGGTTCATAGCTTGCTGAAGTTGATAATTTTCTTCATAAAATAGCTGCAACATAAAAATGTACTAATACGACTTTATCTGATTTGATTTGTAATATTGGAATCTTGCAAGTTAACCCAAAATTAGCATTCACGCATCACAATGTGTTAATTTCTAAAAGTGATGAGAAAGCCTGCCATGCTATTGGCTTGGATTGCACATTTTTCCGGATGTTTTTGTTGAAAAAATAGATAAGTACTAGTAGTGATCTACCGATAAGGGTTCTATGCAGCCTATTTTGAGACACTCAATGTCCTCTGACAAATGAGAGGGTTTGATAGGAGCTGCTAGAAGGAACTGGTTCCTCAGGAATAAGCTGTGTCCACATGTCTCAGTGTAAAAGTGATATCAGGTATCGGACTAGAAAGCTCACACATTTTTGTACATCTTGTTTTCTAAGTTCTTTAGGTGCTATTTCCTGGAGAGGCCCTACTCTGCGTCCATTATTTTAAAAAGACTCCAGAAGCAAAATGGTATGCTTATCATTGTTGGATAAAATTGGCGTCTGCGTAAGCAATAACTTGATTCACACGTTCAAAGAGGTTTCTGTCCATATTGTATAAACACAGAATAATGTAAAGGTGCTCCGGATACTAATATATAACAAGTTTTAAGACCAGCATTCCCTAAGGTACGCTTGTATCGTTGATTTCAAAACAATAGTTGATGCAGAAAAGTATGGGAAAATGTAACATATTGAGATGTTGCCACATTACTCCTGAAGACCATTATAAATTTTACATTTATGTTATGACACCTGAGCTGGAGTTAAACTTGGAAATTTGCCCACACTCAGGAATCAGATACAGATTAACAGAAGATTGTGCTTGCGTTCTTCTGTCAGTCAAAAACATTTTTCCAAGGACTAGGCTCACAAAATTACAGACATTGGAACGTATAGCTGGAGTAGTCATCCTGATAGTACACGAATTTGCCTCTAGGCATTACAAGTCCCGGATTAGCATAATATTGACAATTACCTAATTCGTAATTTGGCCAAATATAAAGCTTTAGTTTTATTTATTTGACCGAAAAATTAGAACCTTTTTTCATAAACAACTGCATGACAACCAGAACATAGGGCTACTAATAGTCAGGAATGCTTTTGAGGAACAAGGGGTACTCTAGATACACATTGCTTTT
Organism: Lissotriton vulgaris; assembly: GCF_964263255.1. Taxonomy (NCBI): domain Eukaryota; kingdom Metazoa; phylum Chordata; class Amphibia; order Caudata; family Salamandridae; genus Lissotriton; species Lissotriton vulgaris. The sequence continues at coordinate 447,125,205 of NC_141685.1, forward strand.
AAAAAAAATAAATCTGCAACCAATTTGCTTACTATGAGAAAACAATATCAATGTCTTGATGGAGCTAATGTAATTCATGGTTGTGATGTCATAGCGGTAAATGTTTGGACTCGATTTGGGTTATCCCTTACCTCATATCTGAGTCAGAGCATGGTGGAATTCAATCTAAAATGACAAAAATTACTGCTTGAGGTGTAATAGTTGAAATGTTGCTTATCTACGTGGTCCGCTACACAATGCTATATTGCAATGATTTTGAATTCAATTAACAATAAAGCTTTAAAAAAATATGGCCCACGAGGCTGTCAACTCATGTGTTTTAAATCCCTATCGTGACAGACAGCCTGGAGTCCTTGGTAAACCAGCTTCACAGCAGTCTTATAGAGAGGTGATGATCTAGCACCTCACTACTTCTTGACATACAACATTGCAGTGGTGTTGACCGTGTATGCAAACCCCATCTTACCCTCCACCCCCGTTGGATAATTGTGTGCTAGAAACACAACCGTCAAAACTAGAATGTTGATCTTCAGAGCCTATTTGTAAGTAGACCAAAGGTTTCACTTACGTAGAGGTTCAGAGAAGGGCTAAAACCTGCAATCAGGATAATCCAATACAGTGCAGATCTTGGATATTGGGAGGGCAGTGATGGAAGGTGCATACGTCAATAAGAGCTAAACAGACAATTCTCATGTGTACCCTCATTGCCATGGTTTAGCTTTGTATTAGTAGTGTAACACATGTCTGAGAAATCCTCAGAAACCAAACTATCTATGTAGGTGCCAGATAGGGCAGTGGAACTAGATATTTGTCTGGACGTAGCCATATAACCACTCCTTCAGCTAAAGAGCTGACAAGGCATGTGCCTCGCTTTGAGGAATTCTTTGGGAAGGAAGTAGTTGAGTAGAAGATACAAGATGATGAATGGATGATGGGCCAAAATAGTATAAACATCCCTCTTCTTTCTATACACTGCAAAAAAACAGAGGAAGCAAACACCCTGACAAATCTAGGTTTGTGATACTGCTTGTACAATTAATGATTTTAGAAGTTTTTTATACAGCATAACCATCTTTGGGTTCACATTGGCCTTCAGGCTTCAGATGTTCAGCAACAACAGATCTACAGTGGAGCAGTGAAGAAAAAGGTCATCATTTGAACTCTGAGCTCATATAAAGACTACAAATAAGCTGATGGGTAAGAACAAATCTCCATAAAGCTTCAGACACTTAGGGCCTGATTACAATATTGGTGGATGGTATACTCCATCACAAACGTGACAGATATCCTATCCACTGTATTACAAGTTTCATTACAGCAGATGTGATATCCGTCAAGTTTGTGACAGAGTATCCCATCCGCCAAGTTTGTAACCAGGCCCTCAGTGTGTCTTGCGCCGAAGGTACCTTTTCAGAATCTGTTGCATCAATGTGGTAGTATATGGATTAAAGTATTTCACCCTCTGTACACAGCTAAACCCTTCATTTTTTATAACACATGTTATTAGGTTTTTTGTTTTTCTTCAGCAATTAACATCCATTACAAAATAAACACATATATTAGGCACATGAAATTGCACAGTACAATCTGGATTAGAGAGGCTGCTAAGGTTACAGTGATAGCACCGAGTGTATACAGCAGCATTACATATCTTGTTACGTCTGTGCTTTATATACTGTGGTGTTAGGATGGAGCTTTAAGTGGTCCATTACTGTCTCTACTGCAGTACTGTTGCCGTATGATAAGAAGATTCATGTAATGAGTTAAGTAAACTATCCCACCCCTCCCCCCCCTCCCCAACTTCGTCTGGCCCGTCCCCACATCAACTTTGTGTCAGAGTGCACCGTTAGCTACTCCTGCTCTTACTGCAAACATTTCAATATACATTTTGTACAGTGTTGGATCAACAGGACTTATAAACCGTTAACATTTTAGGCTGGGAAGGGCCTGAGTAGGAAAGCTTCTACTACACCTGCGCTGCAGGGAATGGCGGTGGTGCAAGGGCCTTGAAAGCTTCTAGTATGGTATCCCAGTCCAGGGAGATTATCTTTTTGCGCAGTCCACGGGCTTCCTCCCATCGGATTGCAGCACTTTCCACGCTGCCCCACCTCACCACCTCTCCATGCCAGCTATAGAGTGATGGGCCTGTAACTGACTTTCCCCTCATCGTAATGGAGCGTTTGGCCATGAGTAATACAAGGTCTATAAAGTGAAGCTGCACCTTCTGTGCCTTGGGACGTCGAGACAACCTCAACAGGCAGACAGCAGGCGTCTCTGGGACAGGAATCCGAACCACAGATCTGACCATTGTGACCACTTCTGGCCCGTAAGATGCCAGCACTGGGCACACCCAGAGCATGTGGAGTAAATCTGCATCATCTAACTTACATCTGGATCAATGACATTGAGTGGCTGGGTATATGCGCTGTAGCTAGTGTGGGGTGAGATGTGCCCTGCGTAGGACAAATAATTGAATAAACTTAAAATTGGCGTTACGCTTGATTTTCTTGGGTGTATTCTAAGATCATACACCACTCTTTGTCTAGTAGTTCTGTGCCAAGATCCGTGGACCATCGATTGCGCAAGTCCGTCAAAGGTATTCTAGTGTGTGCTGTAATACTTTTGCACAGCCATTTAGTGAGGTGGCGGCCTTCCCCCATCAAATAGGTCATGTGGACCAGCTTGTGACGTGCCGGTGCCTCCATTTGTGGAGCCCAGTGTTTCTTCACATATTGTAGGACTGCGTGTGAGATATAATGTGTCTGAGACCCCATGGCATCTGATTAAATTACCATGATCCATAAAGGTGCCATCCTCAAACAAAGCGCCCACTGTGGAGATCCCTCCCTCAGTCCAAGCAAGAAGACGCTGCATAGTGAGTAGGCCAGTGGGGGTCGGGATGCCTAGGAGTAGAAAGTTATCAGAGTGTGTAGGGTAGCTTCGCGTGTAATGAGTGGATTTTTTCCAGTATGCAAGCGCAGTGCGAAGGAGTGTTGGGGTACCGGTCGGTATCCTAGCTGTAGGTAAAAGTAGCGTATGTAGCCCCCTCAGTCTATGTCAGCGGGAGTATAATCTATCTCATGCAGGTTACGCCTTGCCAACCAGTACGAAGGCCACTGTAGCTGACCAGCATAACAGTAAGTGCGTAAATCTGGGACGCCCAGTCCGCCCATGTCTGTATCCAGTTGCAGTTTAGCCAGTCCCACCCTACGGCAACCAGTGCCTCAAATCAGTTCAGATAACATCATGTTTAGTGAGTTAAGAAGCAGAGTCGGGATCACTACCGGTAAATTAGTAAAAAAATATAACAATTGAGGCAGAACCACTATTTTTTAGATCGCCACTCGGCCCATCACAGAGAGCAGTAGGGAAGACCAGAATGAGATCAGATCGAAGTGATCTGATAGCCTTACCTAAGTTCCCCTCTGTAAGATCCAGTGTGGTTCTGTACACTTGTATGCCTAGGTATTTGAACAGGTGTGTAACGACTTTTAGGGAGTATGGACCAAGCTGAATGGCCTCTGGGCGTTCCCCATGGCAGAAAAAGAAAGCATATGATTGATTCTCATATGCTGGCCTGAGAGTTGTGCGAAGGTGGTAAAAATGTCTGAGATAGGTGTGAGATCCGTGGTCAGGTCATTGGCGTACAGTATTATATCATCTGCATACGCAGAAATGACATGTGTAGTCTACCCGAAGCATATACCTGTCTGTCCGGCTCATAGCCGCACCTTGAGAGCCAGAGGTTCCAGAGCTAGCACGAACAGCTGCGGAGTCAAGGAGCAGCCCTTGCCAAACGGATATTCTCGTGAGATTTGGCTCCCAGTGAGAGCACAGCTAGAAACTTCATGAATACATAAATCTTGTTTCATTGTGCCAATGTTTTAGAGCTTGAGATTTTTTTTTGCTGCAGATTACTATAATTTGCTAGGGGCTAACAGGCTCATTGCCAACTTCAACAACACCAATACATTCCTTTGGCAGCATGGAAGTTGCAGATTGCAGGACACGCCTATCATCAAGACTTTAATGACTAGATTTTGGCCAGAGATTTAGACGTTGAAAGCTTGCCATTATGCAGGATGCTCACCTTCTGTTTGGCTTTTTTTGGCTAATAAACACTAGATCAAAGTTTCACAATGAAACTGCTAACAGAGTGCCTACCAACTACCTGGTTTGGGATGAATAGAAGATTCTTCTCCAAGAGTTAGTTCAGTTGTCAGTGTCACTGTACAACTCAGGAAGAACAATGTGATGGTGAAATGCAGGTCAAAATTGGAGTATAGAAAACCGAATATTTTTCTCTTCTCTAGGAGCAAGATAATTATTGCACAGAAATGGAGAGCCACGGACTGGCCAACAAGCGCAGTATGGTCACTGAAAATGAGAAACATTATGCTTCCTGAAAAAGCTCATTTTGCAAGTAGTGCACAATGTAAGAGGCACTTGGAACCAAATTAGATTAAGTCATCATTTTAAGCCCAATTAATTTTACTTCATTAATAGAGTATGAATGTATACAAGTGAGTGAAAAAAATGTGTAATTAAGCACAATATAATGAATGTAATGATGTACTCTTCTGGTGCCTTCGCAAAAATAAAGCGAAATACAGAATGTTGTAGCAATAGAAGTATTCCACACTCATCCTCTCTTTTGGAGATGTAAAGCACGGTCTTAAAAACATTGCATTTCTTTTCAAAACAAGGCATAAACCTCAATAAACTAACAAGTCAAAAAGTCAAACAAGGCCATGCCTTGTGTGACTGATACTTTTCCAAATATATTGTGACATTTAAACCTGTGTTAAAGGCACAATCAAAACACAAGAAATATAGGTTTCCTACTAAAGTATGATCTTAGCAAAGTTAAGTGTAAATGGGTAAGATAAATGCCACTAAATTATCTAAATTATCTATGTTTAAAGAGTGAATACATGCAAAAAATACCTGGTGAGGGAGAATTTGGATCTGTATTTGGGAGGCGGAAGACATAATAAATGTATGACGCAAGAAGGTTGTTTCGGCCATGCTGGTCTTGGTTACTTTCCAGGTTTTTGTGGAGTCTGTTCACAATCGATGCCATTGCTTCAAAGGACGCCTGACCTAGGTTGACTGGGAAAACAGACAGGTTTAGGCACAGCGGTGGACAAACACTTCACAAACAACCTAGGTTTATTACTAAGGCATCTCGATGCATGTCAGTTCAAAAATCAACATAAGATTAATACACAGAAATGAATCTTCCTCAAAACTAGAAAGGCATTTCGTTTATTTAAATTCCATTTAATGTTCAAATGGCATGAGGTAATCTTTTGCTTAAGTTGGGAAAGAAGATTGTTTCACAGTTACAATTGTACCACATGGACATGGAGGTCAGCACTCAGAACTGGCGAGGCTCAAATTCAAACTCTAATGTATAGGGCCACATCTGGGATCACAAAATGCAGATTAATGCACTCACAAGACCAGGTCACTATTTCTTATGTCCTGCTAGCATGGTTGAAATGTTAACAGTGAAATTAAAAATTCCAATTACTTTGTTTTTTACATTGCTATAATACCATGGGATAATCCCCATGTAGGGCATTCTTAAAACACATTTTAGATGTGTAATCCTCGTTAATTGAATTACAATTTGACACTATCTCTACAGAAAATATTTCCCTTCTGACCTGAAATCCAAAACCATGACCAGTTTACAAATCGCCAACATTGTTCGCCATCTTCACATTTTAAAACTACTGTTATTACTATTTACTTTCGTAAAGTAAAGATGGTTTCCATTTCACAGACTGTGCAAGGAAAGATTTAAGCCTAATGGAAAACGTTTAAGCTCAGAAATGCGTTTGTGAAAAATAAATAAATATGTGATTCTAAAGACAAAACCCCCTAAACAGAACTTCAGCACATAGCTTGTGCTTTCTACTTAGTCCTATTGGTGCCTATAAAATTAAACAGTAAAATAGGCAAGACCGCTAAGAAGACACTTTATAAATACTCTTCAATGTACAAAGAATTAATAAAAAAGAATTAACTAATAATAACATTATTCAGTCTTGGCGACAAAAAGAAACTAAAGTACTCCCATAATTTTTTTTTATAAACAAATTCCTATGCTTCCTTCACATCAAAAAGAATCACCAAGCTCTACCTGAACATCAAAACATTTGATATCAATGCCCAGCTCGTCCCTTTGAGGTCAAGAGAACATCAATATACAGATTTAGGTCGATGTATCAATAAAATCGACTTCTGCTTTGATTCTAGCATCTAAGTGGAAATAGCAGCACACAAAAAAACGTAGAAGAAGACGTTCAACGTTTAGGGCTGACAACATTATGAGGAATTTAGGGAGGTGCGGATATGCCATTAGCAACAAACATATGGTTATTATGAGGGGTATAAAATACTTCTATCCATACATAATGAAGACAATATCATTTTTCTCAGCGCTCCATACCCAAATAAATGGTACTTGCCTGCCCACCGAGTTCCTTTTTTTAAGGTCAAGGAACTCCTTGCAAACTTGAAATGCCCTGATTACAAACAGTTGAGCATATTTTTAAGTTCAATGCGTCTTTAAAAAGAGACAAGCAATACATCATAAAATGGCAGTCACAGCGCCACAAGAGCAATAAGTGAGTTAAAATGCGTACAGTTACAACTTAAAAAACTGTAAAGCTTAAAAATTCAGTGTACATGGCAGCACGTGGAGCAATCAACTGAGAAAGTGCATCCAATCAAAACGAGAAGCATTACAGTGACTTGACTAACATTCCTAGGCATTGTGGTACGCTAGATTAAATTCAAAGCATTAATTATGGGACGGTGCAAGCGTGGAAAAGCCTATATATGTACTACTATATAGACCTCAAAAACCCTCAAAGGGTCCACTATGATGCTACAAGTTGAATGCCTAGAGCAACCTGCAATTAAGAGATAAACACCACACCTTCGGATCTAATCCTATAACCTTAAGTACCATAAATGAAAACAGAGGCCAGAAAGTCAACCATCGCTTGTTTTCCGCGACCTTACGGCAGTTTTGAAAAACTAACATTCTAAAGCAAACATCAGGATGGCCTAAAAACTGCAAGTAGAGTAATGCATTCCTGCACTTTCAGAACTTAGTACTTTAAAATAGGTTTTAAGTAAATATATAAAATTATGTCTAAAAATGTACATTAGAACATAAAGTAGATCAGCGATTGATCAGATAGCCATTCGCACAGACACGCCAATGCAGTGCTTTCAATAGCTCTCTTAGCCTCCCAAATACACAGAACCCGCCACATCGTACCAGCTCTACAACGAAGGAGAAAAGATCTTTCCCAACGTGGCAAACCTAAGGTCAAATACAGCACAAGCTCATCTAATACTAATAACATAGTAAAATCCCTAATAGAGTGTTTATTAGATTCTGTGAATAGCCTCTATGCTTGGCTGAGTCCCTGAAAGCAAAGCTTAACCACCTGCAAAGAAGGTGATTTAAATTTTTCTAACAAGCTTAAGTCTTTCAGGGTGCTTTGCACATACCCCAGGCAAGCCTCTGGTAATCGTGTAAACGTCCCTCTTCAGACTCATCTCCTTATTGGCCCAGATCTTAACCCACAACAAAAGAGGGGCCAACTTCAATTGCTCTGAGATATACTGTAAACCAAGCTCGGTGTGAATAAGAGAGTGAGAGCTGGTAGAGGGAAGACATAGGTGCCGTCTACATATGCGGTTGTCTTCAGTCTGTAAAGGGATAGAGTTAAAATATCCTCAGACCCCTGCTACATACTGAGCTGCCGAAACACACTGCAATTTATATAAATTCAGATAGGGGAGAGAGGGTCACTCCACTTAGAGTCTGAGGGAGATTAAATATTGCACCCGTCGACCTACTAAGCTTCAATCAGGAGTTACTGATCTGCGAGTCACAAGCACAGAGGAATCAACCACTATTCCTGATAAAAAAAAAAACTATTGCCACAGCTTAGGGCTGGACTGTAAACCACGACATAAGAACTATTTCTCCTACTTCGCCCACAAGCCATAACATAAGACTTCCCAAAACAGGTGGCTCGATCTATTTTTCTCATAAAGGTCACAAATTACTCCACCAGTATGCAAAGTGTTCTTGGTGTTCGTGCCATAAGTATTGTGTAGTCTTCATAAAGTAGCGCTGGGACCAGCGAGTTCCCTGTATTTGAGACATCACATTTGGTACCAACCAAAAAAGAACTCAAGTCATTAATATAGATAAACAAAAGCAGGGCCAAAATACCACCTTGGCACTTTCCTCTAGCAAACGCAAAAGTGTCTTACATTTGATCTGTTAACAAGCTATCAGTGGCGACACAACCGATATGGTGGAGAAGCGTCACCCCACCCCGTACCCCGCCAACCTCAAATCTTGAAAAATAAAAAAATAATAAAACAGGATTTTATCTTTTTTTTTTTCAAGTTCTAGTCTTGGGGACAAGGCCATAGCAGGGGCAGTCAGGAGAGGGAGTGGTGGGCAATGCTATCAGTGCACATGTTGGGGCGGCCAGCCATCAAAGCTGTCTCAAACCCAGCTGGGTTGCTGGGTTGGAGGCAACAAAGCACAGGATCCCAGACTCCATGGGAGCGCAAATTCACAGTGCTTAGGCTAATCCTGACGCTGCTTTCCAACATGAGACCAGCGTCAGGATTGGCCACAGGGAAGCCTCTGCTGCAGTGAGTACTTGGAGAAGAGCGGCGGAGCTGCATCAGGTATGCTTTCTTTTCCTTTTTTTCTGTTTTTGTGTGTCGGTCCATAAATCAACCCCCCACCCCCTGTCCCGCTACTCCGCCCGCACTGCAGCTGCTACTGTAAACTATTGTAAAATTAGTAAAACATAACTGGACCCATTGACAAAAAAAATACTAAATCTGCCCTCTAAGAAGTACTGCTATAAACAGATGCAGATTTGTTACTTTTGACATTTTACTAACATTGCTGGGCAGGGCCGCCTTTAGCATTGGTGGTGCCGGGTGCGACAATCTTTTGTCGCCCCCCCCACCCCATGACCTTCTCCCCGGATTCCCTCACTACCACCCTAGAACAGTGACCCCTATCTTGCCATAGCCCCTCTCTTGCATGCATTTCATTTTTTTAGGGCGCTACTCATACCCGTGTACGTGTCGGAGCACTTTACATCACACACACATTCATCATGTGTGTAAATGAGTATATAGGAAATGTTATATAAGACAATGAGGGTTACAAGGTGTACAAAGCACGTCATTGGTACTAGTAGGCAGTATATTTTAAGAGTTTGGTCTGGAGAAGCATATACTCAGGATGTACAACGTACCAAAGTGGTTATGTTATGTTATATGTTATGTTATAAACCGTTTTGTAACGCGCTCTGTTACTTGTGAGTATCCTGGCGCGGGAAACGGATCAAAGCGGCAAAGAACAAGACAAGAGAATCCTCCTAACCTGCACTCGTAAATAGGTGGGTTTTCAGATGTTTTTTAAAAGCAGTTACTGTCGGCATGGAGCGAAGGTGGAAAGGGAGGGCATTCCAGGCTCGAGCAACCACCACCGACAATGACATACCACCCAGTCTGGCGCGTTTGAAGCGGGGAAGAGACAGTTTGAACAATGAGGCAGATCTCAGGGTGCGTGTCGGGATGTACTTAGTGAATCTTCTCTTCAGATAAGAGGGGCCTTGGTCATGAATTGCGCGAAACGCCAGCACCAAGGCTTTGAACCGAATGCGTTGTATAACTGGAAGCCAGTGAAGCGAGCGCAACTCCGTGCGCACGCTCTTCCACCTAGGGATGTTAAATAAAAGGCGTACAACCGCATTTTGAACAATTTGGAGGCGATTAACCAGGTATGCTGGAATGCCACTAAACAGTGCATTAGCATAATCAAGGCGGGCCAGTATTAGTGCTCTGGCAACCGACTCTCTGGCCTCCCTAGGGAGCAGGGGAAAAAATTTGCGGAGCATTTTCAGAGTGGCAAAACAGGTGCCAGTGAGTTTTTTGATGTGGTACTCAAATCTGAGATCCTCCGTAAACCAAACACCCAGATTTTTAGCAGGTCTTCCCATCTCGGTTGGGCCAGGAATGTTAGGGGGCCAGAGTGTGCTCTTGAATGAAGGGGGAAAGGAGCCGTAAAAGAGCACCTCGGACTTGTCCTCATTGCACTTCAGCTGGGCCTGTGTTAACCAGCGAAATACTGAGGACAAGCAAAGATGAACAGTGGATGTGTCCAGGTTGTCATCTGGCCAGGTAAACAGCAGCTGGGTGTCATCAGCGTACCCTACAATCTTAGCCCCGAACTGTTCAGCCAAGTATACCAAAGGTGTAATGTATACATTGAACAGAAGGGGGCTAAGAGTGGACCCCTGCGGGACCCCTGTAAGCAAAGGTCTTTGCTCCGAGGCATACGGAGGCATCCAAACCTGCTGGGTCCTATCTGATAGAAAAGAAGAAAGCCAATCAAGCACCACTCCCCCAACACCAATGTCTGACAGCCGGCCAAGAAGGAGATCATAAGGGACAGTATCGAACGCGGCAGAGAGGTCCAATAAAATTAGGACCGCTCTGCCACCTCCATCAAGACACTCCCGGATGGCTTCAGACATCTCCACCAGGGCCGTTTCGGTGCTATAGGCAGCCCGAAAGCCCGATTGGGCCGGGTGGAGGGCATTAGATGTTTCCACAAAGCTCTCCAATTGAAGAAGAGCAGCCTTCTCACAAATTTTTGTGAGAGCAGGCAGGAGGGAGATGGGTCGATAGTTTCCCGGGACCGACACATCTAGTCCTGGTTTTTTCAGGAGTGGAAGGAGTTTAGCGTGTTTCCAAACCTGGGGGACCACGCCAGCGGCCAAAGAAAGATTCACCAATTGCGTGGTCTCACTGCAAACAGTCTCCGCCACTTCCGAGAGCACTCGGGCAGGGCAAGGGTCGACCGGGGAGCCCGATTTAAGGGACTGGAGAAGACGGAGAACATCCTCTTCCAAAACCTGTGCGAAGGTGGTAAGTTGATGCACAGGGGGTGCGGGAGAGGGTGAGCAAGGGCCGGCTACAGAGCGATCAGCGGGAAGTGCCTCTAAAAGGCCTCGCTGGATCTTCGCTATTTTAGTTATAAAAAAATTAGACAGCTCCTCACACCATTGTGCAGAGGACGGAAGGGCCATGGCTTCCGCCACAGGGGACACAAAGCTTTTGACGATCGCAAAGATCTCTCTGCTGTTGTTGTTGGCCTTGTTAATGCGCCCGGCATAATAGAGACCTTTAGCGACCCTAATAGCTCCATAATAGTTTTTTTGAGCAAGTCGAAGGGCGGATTTAGCCTCGGGGCTATACTCTCTCCTCCATAAGCGTTCAAGTCGCTTACAGCCCTGCTTCAGTTCTCTTAGTTCTGGGGAGAACCAGGGTTGGGAGGGCGCGCGTCTGGCTCTGGTCAGCGCTGTTTGTTTGGTAGAAGCAGTCGCCGCCTGCCCTATCCATTCATTGAACTCCCCCACTGCATCGTCCAAGCATCCCTTGAGATGTGGGCGAGTGTTAGACAGGGCCAGTCTGAACGCAGGTAGATTGATTTTTTGACGATAACAGGTGGGGGGCGGGGGGCTGGACTCTGCCAGCTCCCAGCTAAACCTGATCAGGTCATGATCAGACCAGGATGTTTTTTCCACCGACACTGGCTGGATGGGGAAATTCGTACATACCAGGTCGAGCAAGTGGCCACCCACATGTGTAGGCCCCGACACCCATTGTACTAGCTGGGCAAGCTCCAGAATTTCCCCGAGCCTGCGAGCCTCGGAGGAATCAGGGATATCCATGTGGACATTTAGGTCCCCGACCAAAAGAAACTTAGGAAAGCCTAATGCCCGTGGGACTAGGTGTTCTTCTAAAGAGTTGAGGAATTGGGTGGCTGAGCCTGGGGGCCTGTAGATCAAAGATCCACCTAAGGTGAAGTGGGGAGAGGTTTTGATGGAGAAATGGAGAACCTCACCCCCTAGATTCTCAGTGAAAGGCTCAGTTTCAAAGCTCCATCCCTCCTTGAACACCACCGCTAGTCCGCCCCCTCTACCCAGGGGGCGGTCAGCTCTAGCTATCTTGAACCCCCTGGGAATGGCGAGTTCAACGCTAGGAGCGGAGGTACAAGTCAGCCAAGTCTCTGTAAGGAACAGCAGCTCCAGTTGGCCATCTGAAAGTAGTTCAAAGATATCAGCCGCATGCTTCACTGCCGATCTAGCATTGATCAGGCCCGCCCTGATGTTGGTAGTGGCGGCATTGCTAGCTGAACGTGGAGCGAGAAAGGGTTGGGGCTGGAATGCACACATAGTACATCTTCCCAAAACATTAGCAGGGTTAGCGCGTGTGCACGGCGAGCCCTTGCTATGAGGGGCAAGTCTCAGAAGATCCGCTCGAGAGTATTGCAGCGTCTCTGAGCTAGCCAGCACAAAAGGAGGCCGGGCAGGGTGACTGGCCCTGGGCCCGTCCGGGGCACGGACGGGCACAGACGGGCCCTCCTTTGGCGCTCCTTCGGCGCGCAGTCGGCGTGCCCGCTGCGCGCGACCGCTGCGCGCTCGAGGGCACATCGCTATTTAAAGGCCAAGCCCCTCCCCGCGCTGGACCGCTAACTCGAGTCCAGCCGGGAACCGGGACTACCAAAATGGCGCCCGACCTAGCCCTCCACTACAATCGGCACTGGCAAGCCGCGGTGGACCGGGGCCCAGGGGGACCGGTAAAACGCTCACGCACACAGCGGAACAGCAGTTGGGTTTGCTAATAAGATGGTATTTCTACCTAAACTAACCCTTTTTGGTAACATTAGGATTATGAAAGGCTGAGGAAAAAACAATGTTCCAGCCTATGCCATGAAGCTCTTCGACAACAGTTTATAGGTCACTGTGCTTTATTAGGATTTTAAATCATGAACTGCAAACAACAACAGTATCACTGTGACTAAAGCAGTAACCCAACGAACTAGCCACATAAGAAAAGAGCTGTAATATGTATGGTACATGTTCTGTGCACCAGGCATATTAGCCTTCTGTGTTACTTTATGCTGAGTCAAAACTGCAACAAGAACAAAAAAAATATTCCATCAGGTACATTAATCACCAGAGTTATCTTGACATTTTTATTGCTGCCTGAAACTGCTGGACACATTAATTCTGTACCATAAGCTATTTCTAAACACAGCGGGCTCGAGCTCGGCGCCAGGTGCAGCTAAACCGGTCGTACTGCCCTAAAGACGGCCCTGCTGCAGGGACTATGCCTGGAAATCCACACCCGTCACAAAGTTGCAGACATACAATTGCCTCTGTCCTGTGACATAAAGACTGCTATTTTCCAAATGTAGAACTGCACTGTATAATTCCGTTGTGGGAAAAAGTAGCCCGGCTGTGCAACTGCCATTCCACCCTTGGGCAAAAATACTCCCCATACACACATCTCATAGTAAATCCTGGGCAGGCTTGGGCATGTTTTATCACCCTTCCCACACTGGACAAACATCTGACCCTTTCCAGGGCGGGAAAGTGGCAGAAGCGGGCTTGTGAACGTTCACCAAAGCAAGTCACGCCTGGGTCCTCGCACTCCTCACAACTGTGTCATCATAAACAGACATAGTGTACAATTATGTAGTTGTAAATATATAATGTTTCTTTCGTGGCCAGACATACCTAAGTCCAGAGGTTAATGGCTCAAAATAACAACGTAACATGTCATAGTAAAGCGCACTTTCATCCTTCGGGGCACTGAATACCAGATGGTTACTGTTACCCAACACAACGTTATTTATTTACCGACCTCGAAAGGATGAAAGTCTGGGGGGGCCCACTCGGCTCTGAACCTGGGTCCATGTGGTCAAACATAGATCCCTGGAGCAGATGCATTGAACCGAGCGCCACCAGACCCAACAATGGTTCTGTGATTGGAGCACATTCACTTTCCTTAATGCACACAAACTCAACAATTTTCCCAATTACCGTCCTTAGATCAGCGAGGATTGTAAACCTAAATCTGAACCTTAATTGTTCCAAGAACTGAATACCTGGGCCGAATATGCAAACGTCACTGGATGACAAATTATTGAGAAATTGACGTTTCTAATGTGCTATAACATTTTTCAGGGGTAGAGACTTCTAATTGCTGGTGTCTGTTAGCCTTAAACTGGTGCTATCACGTCTCCCTGTTGCTGTCATGGAAACCATTATTTATACTATTGCACATATTTACTGATGTTATTCTTAAAATCTGCGTTTGAACATCAATAGGATATTTTACGGGTTTTTATGGCTTTTAGCTCTGTTGGTAGTCAGATGTCAACTTTTTTGTGTTTATCGGTTTTAATGATAACTTCTGTGATTGTTTAAGCAAAAGCTGCTGTTACGTTCGCTGACGGCTCCTTACAACAGTTTGATTTGCAGTGCACAACTCAGAAATCAATATACAGTATACAGATTGAAAAATATTACAAAAATAACTGTAGCTCCCCTCTACATCCACACTGCATTAAGGCGCCACTATCACATCCCATAACCATTATTTCAGCGGGCTATTACTATCCCATCCCTATACCTCCATATGGTCTCGTACCCAAATTGGATAGGATTGGAGTTAGAATACTAAATTAGACTTGACAAAGTAATGGTGTGGAGAAGTATTAGCTAAGCTGAAAGAACTATTTGTAACGGAGAAGTGATCTGCTGGTTGAGGTATTGGTGCAGTGAAGTAATTGCACGATGTCTCAAAATACTGACAGAAGACAGACCTCAAATAAAATATTATAATTACAAAAATTAGATATGCAGGTAGGGATTAAGTTTTCTTTAAAAAAAACAACATAAAAATACATCCTAGAACAAAGATAGCTTTCCTTGCCAACAGGTCCATAGAAGATAAGCTGACCCCCGCCTCAGCACCTGACATCGCCATAGCCATCCTGGAAGGCTACAAGATCGCCCGCAGAGACCGCACCAACAGAACAGGAGGTTGAATTGCCATCGTCCACAAGAACACCCTCAGCGTCTCGACTAGCACCGACGACACCGTCAGCACCGCCGAACACCTGCACTTCCAGATTCACACCGATCCCAACACCACCCTCAGAGGAACCCTCATCTACAGACCCCTTGGATCCAGACCACAGTTCAGCGACTCCATCACCGACCTCAACAGCACCCACGCCCTCGCTTCCACAGATTACATCCTCCTCGGGGACCTGAACTTCCACCTCGAGAACGACGACGTCAACTCCACCACCCTGATCGACAACCTCGGACTCAGACAGCTAGTGACAACACCCACCCACGCCGCCGGCCACACGCTAGACCCAATCTTCTCTGCTAGCCCTCATGTCTCCTTCAAGCACACCACGAACCCCACTAGACCAACGACCGCTGCGTCCACTTTACCTTCAGGAAGCCCACCGCACATCGCTGCACACAACAGATGCCTCGTCGCTGCTAGGGAAAAGTCACTGAAGAGCAGCTAGCTACCGCCCTCGCCCAGAGCCCACTAGCCAAACCCACCGAACCTGACACCGCCGCCCTCAAGCTCCGACAGTAGATAAACTACTTCGCCAACACCCTCAAGACACCCTCCAACAGCCACACCAGCAAGAAAGCCACCTGGTTCACTGAAGACCTCCAGGCCTCCAAGCATACTTGCCGGAAACTGGAGAAGAACTGGCTCCGTGAACGATCAGCAGACAGCCACGCGGCCCTCTAGAATCCCACCCGCAGACACCATCAACTAATCAGAACCGCCAAGAGGACCGCATTCAAAGACCGCCTGGATAACAACGCACACAACAGCAAAGAGTTCTTCAACATCGTGAAGGAACTCTCCAACCCCAGCTCCAACAACAACAACATCCCCCCTTCGCAGGACCTGTGCGAATCACTGGCCACCTACTTCCACCGCAGGATCGCAGACATTCACGACAGCTTCAATGCCACGACTGCCCCGCCAACCTCCGAGAGCCCCACCGCCACGATCACCTGCCGCCTGACCGCATGGTCCAACGTCAATGACGATGACACCATCAAAATCATGAACTTTGTCCACTCTGGATCCCCGTCTGACCCATGCCCACACCTCGTCTTCAACAAAGCCAGCACAATCATTGCACCCCACCTCCGGAAAGTCATCAACACCTCCTTCGAGACAGCAACCTTCCCAGAGAGCTGGAAGCACGCCGAGATCAACGCCTTTCTCAAGAAACCCAAGGACCTCAAGAACTTCCGTCCCATCTCCCTGCTCCCGTTCCCGGCGAAGGTCACCGAGAAAATTGTCACCAAGCAACTGACCCGCTACCTCGAGGGGAACAACATCCTGGACCCATCCCTGTCCGGTTTCCGCAGCAATCACAGCACCAAAACCGCCCTCATCGCCGCCACCGACGACATCAGGACCCTGATCGACAACGGAGAACAGCAGCCCTCATACTCCTGGACCTGTCAGCTGCCTTCGACACGTTCTGCCACCAGACACTACGAACACGCCTACACAACGCCGGGATCCAAGAGAAGGCCCTGGACTGGACCACATCCTTCCTCTCTGGCAGAACACAGAGCGTCCGCCTCCCCCTCCCTTCAGCTCCATCGCCACCAAGATCATCTGCAGCGTACCCCAGGGCTCCTCCCTCAGCCAAACACTGTTCAACATATACATGTTATACATGTCCCCCCTCGCCTACGTCTCCCGCCAGAACAACCTCAACATCATCTCACAAGCCGACGACACCCAACTGATCATCTCCCTTATCAAAGACCCTCACACCGCCAAAACCAATCTCAACGAAGGAATGAAGGCCGTCGCCGAATGGATGAGGAACAGCCGACTGAAGCTGAACTCGGACAAGAAGGAGGTCCTCATCTTCGGCTCCACCCCCTCAGCATGGGACGACTCCTGGTGGCCGACATCGCTGGGAACAGCCCCGACACCCACTGACCACGCACACAACCTGGGGGTCATCCTCGACACCACCCTCTCCATGACCAAACAGTCAACGCCGTCTCCTCATCCTGCTTCAACACACTACGAATGCTCCGCAGAATATTCAAGTGGATCCCCACCGAAATGAGAAGAACAGTAACACAGGCCCTTGTCTCCAGTAGGCTGGACTACGGAAATGCCCTCTACGCAGGAATGTCGAACAAACTCCTGAAACAGCTGCAACGCATCCAGAACGCCTTGGCAAGACTGATCCCCGACATCCCCCTCCACAGCCACATCACACCCCACCTGAGAGACCTACACTGGTTCCCCGTCAACAAGAGAATAACCTTCAAGCTCCTCATCCACGCACACAAGGCCCTCCACAACGCTGGCCCAGCATACCTCAACAAACGACTCAGCTTCTACACCCCCTACCCGCAAGCTCCGCTCCGCCAACCTTGCCCTCGCCACAATGCCACGCATCTGAAGAACCGTCGCCGCCGGCAGATCCTTCTCCCACCTCGCCACCAAGACCTGGAACACCCTCCCCACCAACCTACGGCAGACCCAAGACCTCCTGGCCTTCAGACGACTTCTCAACACCTGGCTCTTCGATCAATAGCAGCACCCTCTACCCCCTCCAGCGCCTTGAGACCCACAATGGGTATGTAGCGCGCTTAACAAATGTCTTGATTGATTGATTAATAAGCACCATCAGAAAGAGGGGGAGGGGGCAGAAGTTGGGGGAAGGGAGAAGCAGGGGAGAAGGGGGTGGTATGCTCAATGACCACAAGATTGCCTTGGCAAATGTTGAACATGCGTCTCAAAAACTATAATGCTCTACATGAGAGGTAGTCTATAGAGTATTAAAGACTAAAACATTTAATAGTTCTGCACACTGGTGCTAACATTCTTTTCCTATGAATAGCTTGAATTGTGATAATAAATCTTGTTTTCTCTACTGCTTTGAAGGAGAATCAAAATGTATAACTAAAAAGAAAATATTGTGCGCTAGTAGTTTCTTGTACAAATTGCCCATTTGAGTATTCAAAAATGTTTCACAGGCCTCAAAGCTCCTGAGGTAATGTCTTTCGCAGTAAAAGAGATTTGTGGTAAAGGTTAAAAAGTTTAAATTCAGTTTTCCCAAATTCTTTTGGGACAACCGTATGGATGATGGTGCTACGTCAAAACTCGGGGCCCGACTTCATGACAAATGCAGAACCCTTATAATCACTTTATCCTATTCTACATACATTATCTGCTATTAAAATCTACAACACCCTCACACACCTCAATAGCCTATTTTACTAGCTTAGAAATTAGGTATTTTGGTTAGATTAGCTACAAATCCCTACTTTAAATTGGCCAAAGCCACATACTTTCCATGCACTTAAACATGAAAAAAGTATAGTTACCTATTTGGCCGGCTATAATGGGAGGTCTCACAACCAGCAGGACCAGTTTGTCGAGTAAGAGATGAAGAAATCGTACCACTGGCTCCAACTGAGATGAGTTCAAAGCTAAAATACTGCTCTTCAATTCATTCTCCAAGTTGTTTTCCATAATTCGCATGTCTCCTATTCGAACAGGGAACATGTGCTCATCCAGAGCATGAACAAGTGCAAAGAACTTGTCAAGTGAAGCATCCTAGCAGAAAAACAAAAATAATTACAGATGCAGTTACTGTAAAAGTATTTCAAACTCATACACAATCCTTAAATTCAGAAATCAATAATTCTTTTTAAAGGAAAAATACATACATTATTTATTGCAATATTCATGAAAAGCATGATAGCTTACAAAAATTATTCTATGAGGTCCATATGCAGAGGATCACGCTGCACAGTAATTTCAGTTACCTTGGAGAGGATTACCATAATGTAAGATATTTGGTTGCAGGTTAACATGGATCTGAGTGCCCAAAGTACGTATTTGTGACTGTGCACTGTTGTTTTACGCATCCTCTATTTAATGTTCCTGATGTCGGTAGTTTGAGATTGGTTGGAAAAGAAAATACTTAGAGGTGTCCGATTTGGATGGTGTTGAAGACTGTGGTAGATAAGATGGAAGTCTTCATCTTCGGGAACACCACCACATCATTGAATGAGGCATGGTGACCTGCTGAACTCAGTCCTTCCCTAGCCCCGTCAGACCACGCCCGCAACCTCAGCATCATCTTGGACAGCAAGCTATCTATGAAAAAAACAGTAAGCGTGGTCTCCTCTGCCGGTTTCCACAACTTCCGCAAGATCATCAGGTGACTACCAGTCAACACCAGAAAGACCAATTCGCAGACCTTTGTTGCCAGCAAGCTGGACTACGGGAAAACACTATGTAGAAATCGCCGCAAGCCTCCCGAAGGGACTAC
Source organism: Lissotriton vulgaris (assembly GCF_964263255.1). Lineage (NCBI taxonomy): Eukaryota > Metazoa > Chordata > Amphibia > Caudata > Salamandridae > Lissotriton > Lissotriton vulgaris. Next base: position 447,144,493 of record NC_141685.1, read on the forward strand.
AGACAATACTAAACATTAACAGCAAAACTCATGCCAACCTCTCCAAATGGACCACATCACACCCCACCTATAGAAGCTACACTGGCTCCCGATCCAGAAGAGATGCCAGTTCAACAGGTTGACCCATGCATACAAAGCCCTGCACAATGAAGGTCCAGGATACATCAACTAACGAATGACTATCCACCAACCGACAAGACACCTATAATCCACCTCCCTCTTCCTTGAAGATACCCCTTGGATCCATGGTTAATGCACATCACCATGGTGCAGCTAGCAACTCCAGTGCTTGGAGACTTCACAAGTGATTTGCTGCGCTTGATTGATAGGGAGTTTCTTCCCTAGACCACGGTAAACTAGCCCTCCAGCTGAAGTTGAAAGCAAAACCTTGTCAATAGATTTGTGGTACTATGCTTACACATCACAAAAAAGTGCAGACTTGTGGTGTTATGTACATAATTGGTAGCTGGCAGGAGAGATATCCATGGCCAGGGTGAAAAGGGATGAAAAACTGGTGGGGGACATGCCGGATTGGGACCTCATGGCCACAAGCTGAATGTCCACCGAAAAGAAGCGAGTTCATTTTGATATAGTACTTGTTCAAACAGTATACCCCAGTCTTGGTGCATTAATTTTTTTTGGGGCGGATGCCAGTGTCTGCAGTAGGCCTTCAGTGAGATGCTGATTACTGCCACCTTTGCTGCATTATTTCTACATATTATGCTCTGCCTGCTCTCCATTTTCCGTTTTTGTTTCTGTATAAATCAAGACAAAATTACTTTTAAATAAAAAAATTAATATAACATAGCGACTTAAGGTCATGCCTTTAGTGTGCTATGTAAGGTAAATGTATGTGGTGAATGTGGAAATATAAACACACATTGCATTTTGTCATTCAGGCATAACAGTACCCAGCCAGAATAAGCCACATTCAGCTTTATTCAGATGTACTGCACATTATGGTTTGAATTCATTTCATAATAAGTACAATGTTAATGTCTTGTCTGACTGAGTCACAAGAACCTTTTGCGCTTATGTAGAGATTGTTGGATGTTCTGTTGGCCCATTTTAGCATATGTAGTGGAGTATACACTCTAAAAGCGGCAGCTGGGAGATCTGCCAAATTATAAATAATACTCAACGTTTTTGCCCTTATAATACAAGAAAGACAACTGGAGGACAAAGATGAAGAACTAGTTGTGTGCTTCCATGGATATCATCCACAGTGTTACAAGAATGTAAACTTCATGAATATAATCTTGACAACTTGTTGCCAACAACCCAGCGATTCGACCTCACTATTCCTAGAACAAAAACTCATGATAACCAATGGACCTCTCCTACCCACTAGATAACTTACTACTCCAACTGAGAAAAGGAAACTTTTCACCTGCTTTCATCCATATATATGCCATGGGTCAAATTAAATATCCTAACAAGATAAATTAACTCTCTAACTGCTAACCTGAACTCCACAAGCAGTAAAGACTCTCAGATCTTTCTTGTGTCTGGCTCTAAGAGAACGATGCCCCTCTTGTCTATGTCCATCCCTCCCTAGAAACAAAAAAAGAGCCCCACCTAACAGCGCACAGCTGTGTCTCTGTTGAAGCAACAGAATCTCTATTAGATATCTACAACTCATCAAATACCACCCTACAACCCCATACATCCTGCAACATTCTCATCTAAGAAGGTAAGAACAAGCAAATGCTTCTCCTTCACGTGAAAAAAGAAAAGCCCTGGATGGCGCTTTTATGCCGATCAGGCCTTCCAAATTAACAATAGCTGCAATAAAAAAATACTTGAAATGCACTCTAAAGTTCAGATCAGCAGTCAAACACAGCACAGAGACTGCTGAAACTCTCAAAACCCAGAATGTTGACATTCTATTCCAGAATGAAACCTAGCTATATGATTCATTCGTCCTGCTGATAAACATACTGGTGCACCTTAATTTCTTGCTCAAACAGGTAGATTGAGAGGAATGCTCTGGGGGAGGGATCATAATCATCCACAGACACATAATTCCACTCAAATGTCTTAGACTTAACATCCGCACCGTGTTTTAATGCTTGGTTGTATAACTCAGACATGCTGTTTCAAATCCCACCGAGATTCACATTATCTACCATCCCGCTGGTTGACAACCACATTTTCTTTGAACTAATGAACATCATCATCGAACAATCTTGGTCCTCCTCAATATCATCATCTTAGGTGTTTTCAATATCCACTGTAAAGACCTTATGATCTCATAGGTGGCCAAAATGAGTTCTTTTCTCAACAACAGTCACCTAGCACAGTTTTGTACAAGATCTATATGTTTTAAAGGGATTTATTCTTAACTTCCTATTTGCTAAAGAAGGGCTCATATAAACTGACTCAGTGTTCCAGGTTGATTGGTCAGACAATTAGCTTATTTATTTATTCCACACCGTTAAAGTATTTTAGTCTAGAGGCCAAACCTATAGACCTAAGCTATACATTAGAGACACCAGCCATATTAATACCATTGAACTCTCAGCAAAAGGTACATCTCAACTTCAACCCAAGAATGAGATGCAACCAATGAGTCACATGGCAAGTCAATCAATACAACAAAACTATCACAATGATAATCGATGAATTGGGTCCCTTAAAGCTCAAGAGTTAAAAGAATAAACTCTCTACTCAATGATATAATAAAGTCTTAAATGATAAGAGAAGACAACTAAGATTAGTTGAAAGCAGGTGGAGGCAAAGCTCATCAAACCTGAATCTGATGCTGCTGCGAGCTGAAAGAAAAAGGTACAAAACTAGAATTAAAGAAAAAGCCTTGTTCTTCAGATCTCAACAGTAGTGAGAAAGAAACTGTCTAAGAAAACTATTCACCAATATTAAACAACAATCAGGCCATCTATCAAAACAAGAGGCCAATGCCTCTAAAGAAAGGTGTGAGGAGAAACCGAAATGCTTCGTTCAGAAGATGAAAAAGATTAGATTGTCATTCAAAAGATATTCACAAGATGACCTATCCCTCTTGACGTCCTCAAAGAGAAATGGTTGCTGGAACGATTTCAGAGAAGTGATTGAGAACATGATTATTAAGATGATAGCTAAGACACAATCTGACACGGTTTTTGGACTCAATCCCTTCCAACTTAATTAAATAGATTATCACTCACATCTGCCATTTCAAGACTCAGCTGATAAAATCCTCAGGGACCTATTGTATAGTTTCTGCCTGAACAGTGGTCAGGTAACACACCCTTATTACTAAAACAGAGAAGGACTAGGAAAACCTGAAAAATGTCCGCATAATAACTATCCTCCCATTCATAGTGAAAATGTTGGAAAATTGTTTTGCCTCTCACCCAATCAATGCATACACCATTGATCACAATCTTCTAGATTATTTGGTATCAGGCGTCAGATTTAGCTGTGGTACTGAAACTACCATTCTATAGATCACAGATATCACCATTCACGTCTAGGAGAAGGGAGACCTCTAGTTCTATTCCTTGATGTTTCATGGCACTCAACATAGTCAACCGGAACAACACTCTCAGTATGAGAATAGGAGTTGGTGTTCCTCAGCTGGTCCGCTCTTTGCTTGAAAATAGGTCTCAACAACTCAAACTGATCAGAATGCTAATGAGTTTGGTTCTCGCCCCCTAAGGAGTATCAAAGGTGCTATACTATTTCCAACTCATTTCAACCCCTATACGGACCATCTGAAAACAATCCCAAAACTGTCAAAACTCTCCTACCATCTATACAGGCAATCCTTAACTCTATCAAAAAGTGTCATCTAAAAAAGAAATAATACTCCTCAAGGAATTTCAAGACGACATACAAACATGGATATCCTGCAACCACTTGAAGGTACAGTCTCTGAAGATGGAATTTCTTCTGTTCAAGCATGCACTACCCCCTCCTCCCATAGCTTAGCCTGGTCCAAGACTGGCTGGACTCTCTGAATGTTCTACAATGTAAGCTGAAGATCAGTGAACGCATCAACTCTCTTGAGGTAAACTTTGACAAGAACTGGAACTTCCAAGCATGCATAAATATCACTATAAAACGTGCACAGCTTCATCTCAGACTTTTAAAGTACATCCAACCTTTCATCCCAGTGTCACAATTTAAAAATGTGGTACAATCCAGTCATCTCCAGGCTTGACTATAGTAATTCACTAGTGTACCCACAAACACCTAGCCCCAATCGAGGTGGTCCTCAATGCCGCAGGCAGACTAATCGGAGTAGTTAGACACTATAAACACAGTATACCAATGCACATCACTCTCAACTGGCTAACAACTGAAGCATGAAGCATATTCAAAATGGTGGGCATCACAAACCCTGCCTTTCACTGAGGCATCCCAAAACACCTGGCTCAAAAATAAACCCCATCCAGGTGTAGCTACTCTCTTCGCATTGCTTAATCCCTACTTTAGGAACCACTAAAATTTAAGAAACAGGAAACCATTTCCAGATCGATCTCTGGAAGAGCACCCAAAATGTGGACCTCAATACCGCGGGAAACACATGCAGATCCCTTGTTTTATAAATTCAAGAAGAATTACTCTTTTTTGCTGTTCCAGAAACACATACTTAATGTATTGGTTCTCAAATAACATCTTTTAGCGCTATGTCACCTTGCGTTCAGAATCCATCTCTCCCTCGCTCTATTAATAATGCATTTTGGATATATCTGCTACAAAAATTCCCACTGCTCCTCATTCCTTATCGCTTCTAGCAGTATACTGTAAAGCGCTCTATAAAGCGCTCTATACTCCGGGTGGGTCTTGTACACGCTATACAAACCTGCACAATAAAGAAATAAACAATGAGAGCAGAGGGCATTAATTTTATGAGCAGTCCTGTTTAATTTACTTTAGGAGATCAGCAGATGAGAAAGAAAGAACAACCAGTGTTTTGGGCAATGATTTTCTGCTTTTGTCCTAGGAGACATAACAATTAGCATCAGTCTGTAGAGATGATAAATACTGACACATCGATAGTGACAGTGTTAAATATTGACACGTCACGACAGTGTTAAATACTGACATGTCATGACAGTGTTAGAAATGCAGAAAACGCAGTACCCTCTTAATTTGCGAAAACGTCCATCACCCCTGGTTTACATCCCAACACGTAACGAGTGGGAATCCTGGACTCCCCTTATAACTCGTTGATTTTCACGACACTGTTGGATGTTGCAGTCTCAGAGAAAACCATAGCCTTATAAAGGTTGCAAGAGAAATCTTGGGCAAATGCTCCAAGTTAATGTTTGGTGGTTCAGTTTTTCACTCCATGTTCAACTGTGAGAGGGTGAGAGGGGTGTGGAAGATATCTTCCTCCTGGTATGTAGTTGCACGCAGCTAATCCCAGAGTCCCCAGCAGGACACAGCCTCTGGTCCTCCTGGCATTGCAAGCATGATACCAGACTTTAGCCCCTGATCATGTGCTGAGACAAGGATGTTCGACAAGGGTGACAATGCTTAAGGAGAGAAGGGCCTCCAAAGTTCTTATCTACACAGCTTAATGAAATGGGACTGCATATAAAAGAACCAGCTGGAACTAATGCACATGTCCATGGGGCATAGAATAATGGCACAGCAGTGAAGCGGCTCATGATTTCAGCAACTATTGAGATGTCATGACAGCAACACCCTGTGGAGCAATCACCATTGATATCAGTCTGTGAATTCTGACATTGATAATCACAGACCAGTATTAATTGCAGAGGTAACCTAATAAGAGAATCAAAAATGCTTTTCTGCTAAGGCAGAGGAGCGCCACCCCACTGCTCTTTTGAGCAGTGCAAAAAATAAAAATAAAATTATAATAACTCAATGTTATGATCATTTTATTTTTCCATACTAGAACGTGGGGCAGAGTTGGGCTGTAGCCACAGCCAGCAAGGGGAGGAGTGGGGTGCACTTACGCGTGCATGACGGTTTGACCGGCCAAACAGTAATGCGCCCTTAGCATGTTCTCCTCCGGGCTGTAATGCACAGCCTGGGTGGAGAACATGCACAGGCTCCCAGTCCCCGTCTGAGCGCTGATCCAGGGTGCTCAGACCAATCACGACGCTGCTGTCATGCTGATAACAGCAGCATCATGATTGGCTGGGGAAGTCTGAGAGCTGAAGGAAAACAGAGGGGAGGTGGCGGCCGGCAGGTATGTTTTTTTTTTCTTTTCTGTTTTCTAACACCCCTTACCGGCCACTGCTCCCTAGCAGCCGCCATTGCTTATAGGCTAACAGACACATATGATTGGAAGATAGTGAGGATTTTAATAAAAAAATATATATAATAAACAGAAAGTAATCATAATTCGAAGAATACTTTGGTGAAAAAGATGATAAAAATGTCAATAAAAATATATTTTACAGACAACTGTAAACACAGTAATTGGGTCGCAATTTTAACACAATCACACCACATGCTGATTAGAAAACATAACAGCAAGACATAATAATAATACTTTTGATCCCAACCAAGGCAGACTAATTGCCAAAGGAGAGATACAAAAATCAAAAGACGTTTTTGAGAAAAAAGCAGTAACATACCTGTGTGTGAACAGAGGAAGCTGCAACAACCTCTACACTGAAAACTCCTTTATGATTGTCCACCCATTTCATTCCAGGAAGGGGTACCTGCAAGTGAATATCCAAAATATGTTATATGGGAAACAGAGCAGGACCACTGACAAAATGGTTTAGAAAAAGCCACTAGATTTTTGTTGTGTTAACAAGAATTACTCTGTAGCATTCTAAGCAAAGCCATGGCACTTGTATTCCTTTATGAAATAGGCAATTTTTGGGTCGAAGGTCAGATTCTTTTACATATTTTTATACAAATTCATTTTGATATATAACTTGGTATCAGTGGTTTAAATATTCGACATAGACTCAAACCAGGTTTTTGAATTTACATTTAGATGGGGCATTTTGTGAAATTAAAGAACAAATTTTGAATTATCATGGAACAGACAAAATAAAAGTAGCTATTACTTGACATTGTGAATTGAAATCGGAACACATGACAAATAGAGACCTGCTTGGGCTAGCGGGCACCAGTCGCCTCATTTTCCTGCGAAGAGACACTAGACTATCTTAGGCACTCGAAGCCTGTATTAGCACATGGCAAAGTCCAGTAACGTTCCTTTACACTTCCATTGCTGAAACTAGAAGAGGTACATGTTAAACAAAGACAGGGTGTAGCTATGAACAGTGGCACCGGGCCCAAAGGGATCTGAAGGGTCCCAAAACCCTAGTTAGTGGCTGATTTTTGCTATCACACCAGAGAATGAAGCCCACATTCCTTGCTTTCACTGGGGCGCATGGCGCCTTCGCAAGTCCACTGAACACAGGCCAGTTCCATATGTGGATATGGATGTTCTGACTTCTGCTGCCAACCAAGAAGAGGAGAAGCACGACAGCTTCTCATCCCATCCCCAATTCAATAAAAAACATAACATGAGTCTATGTCAAGTCCCGAGGAGAGGATTATGCTCTTCTTTCTCCACTGCTACCCTGAGCGAAAAACACTGAATACCAGCAGGATACCACAAAGGGACAAAGGGGGAAACATGAGATTCACAGGGATGAGAAGAAACAGTGTTGCATACAAGAAGGGCAAATAAAAAATGCGTATATGGCACAATGTGACGGTGACGGGGCGTTCCTCTGAGGAACATGACAACATACAACGCGACTTGTGGTCAGGGGTCCCCATCGTCACCCGTTTCTCTCCCCTCTCAACAGTGTGACTCCCCATACCTTCAGGAAGACTGGCAACCCAAGGAGAGTGAACACAGTTGGGAGTACGAGGAAGACAAGGGACTGGTCGCCTTTAAAAGTGCCTTCCAACACGACGAGACTCCTCCCCTCTTCGACGTCATCAGGTCAGCTGAGCCAAAAGAAGGACGAACCCGCAAGAGAACGAACTGCGTTTCCCCGGAGGACAAAGGTGTTGGTGAGCGGAGAAGGAGTGTGCAGACGAGGAGCCTTGAGGACAGAGCGGAAGAAGAAGACGAGACGAGCCCAGGCGATTACATCAAGCCAGGAGGCCAACGTCTCCACGAGCCGACCCGCCACGCTCCAGCGGGAGGAGCGTGGCTATCAGAGGTACGGGGCAAGGTAGCGGGTTGGGTGGGACGGCGTCTCTTGTCTGCTGAATAGAAACCTGCCACCAATACGTGTAAATAGCTGTACAGTCTTGTGACCTCCCTTCCCCACACGAGCACCTGAGCACTAACGAACTAGCTGTACAAACACCCGCACACTTGGTTTCCCTCACTCCTGGCCCCGCTGAAAGATTTACCTGAACGTCCCAGTAACCCCATTCTTTTTGTTCTCTGTCTTTGTTTTCTTTTTGGATTATCGGTCCACACCGAGGCCACGACCTGTCTGGGATATTCAACCTGGAGCCGATCAAGAATACAAAATCGGATCCTGCAGTGTTTGCTATAGAGAGACTGACAAGCAGGAGAAGAAAAGCATACATAAAAATAAAGCCTTCTTTGAAATCACTGATCAAGGCCTCAGACTCCGTTACTCCCAATCTAACTGCCCCTTTACAGTGACAAATGTAGAGGATGAAAAACATTGTGAGGTGCCATCAAGGGACAGTATAAAAAGGTCAAGTAAAAACAGAGAAAATCAGAAAAATGAATTTACTGATAAACAAGAAGCAACCCTAGTTTCCTGCATAAGACATCTGTTGTTTCCATTAACCTCAAAATATTCTCATTTTATAGGGTTTGAAAGTTATGAGAAGGATGCTGCAGTAATTGGAAGAACCAAAACCCCAGAAGTTGATATCCAGGAGTAAAAGTTACAGGAAAATATGAAGATAGGGATGCATATTGCACTGGGGGAATCCCTTTGGGGAGTCTCATCAAGGTCCCTCTGGTATTATCACAATACATTACAATCAGGTAAACACGTTACTGGCCTAATGACCTCTTCACTTAAGCAAAAGACAAAGGTGTAGAGTGGAGAGTTTGCAAACGTTTAAGCCACATTTACTCGGGCAACATTCCAGTCCATTGTTTTTGCCCTCTGTGCACTTTAGACAGAGACCAGCCGTTTTCAAATCAGCCTTGTCCTGCTGCATTAAGAACAGTCCAGTCTGAACTGCCAAGAACAGGTTATCTCTGAGCAGGAACACAAGCTACCCCAGACAGGTATGTGCCTAATGATGCAGTATCAGTGTGCTAAGGATTGAGTCTTGTTTGTTAAAATTTCTTTATTTGGTGTTCCTCCATATCAACAGACAACATACAATAATCTGCATCAATTTCTTCCACCTCCGCCGAGGTGGGGCACGGCTTTGTATCAATACAAGTCAGGATTTAGACCACAGGTCTAGACAGTGGAGGAGTTTCACGTTCCATATTCCTTCTCATAACTGCAACTGAACACCCCTCACCCCTACTCAGCCCCCCATAACCCCTTCCCGTCTCTACCCAGCCCCTCCCCCCCGCCGGGTCTGGGTAACTCGAGATCTGTACGTCGTCTCGTCTATACTGGGTCTCCTTGTGTCTGCCCCCTGGAACCTGGGGCCCTCCCCCCTGCAGAAGGAGTCAGCTCCTCACTTGCTTATGTTGATTGTGTGGTGTCTCTCGCTATTTCTGGTATCATTATTCCCCACGCCAGAAGCACCTCTGGTAGTTTGTGATTCCTCCTGGTGTTACGCATATGCACTTCCTCTGCCAGGGCCCACTCCCTCAAATCTGTCCTCCACTTCGCCACTAGTGGCCCTTGTTGGGTTAGCCAATGGATCGCGATATGCCTTTTTGGCTATAACTAGGCCCAGAACCAGGAACCGCCTACTTGTCTTGCACTTAGGATCTCGCAGAAGGATTGAGTCTTGTTGTTGAACAAACAAAGGTCTAAGCCACTGACAGTCACTCAGAGCCATGTTCCAGCCCATTGTGTGTGTGTACTGTGCCACTTCAGACAGAGACAAGCTGTATGCAAATCAGCCTTGCCTCCCAGTTGGTCCTAGTACGTGTTCTAGCATGGAACATCTCTCTAACCGAGTTGAAGTAAAACATTCATGTGGCGTGTGCAGTTTGACCCGGTCTTGTTAAGAGGTTTCACAAAAACGTTATTGCTTACAAACAGAGTGTTCTCCAGCAGAAATTAATCCAATTTTAGAAAAGCTAATGTCAGAGTCGGTCCAGTCAAGCCAAGTCAGATGTTCTACAAATGAGGACAAGTATTCTATTTCTTTTAAACTTCGGAGTTTATTCGCCTCTTGCTTTACATCAGCATATGACATATGATGCTAGAATAAGGTGCACGCAGCCCTATGTTCAAAAGAGTCAGTGATGCAGAAGAGACCGTCCTTTTATAGGGTGTTGCTTCGTACCACTAGCTCACTAGGTCACTTAGGTGTGGCAGTTTGTGAGTGGATACCCCGATTTCATAGGGATGTACCTTCTGTAACTCCCAAACCTTTTTTTATAAATAGACTATGGGAAGAGTTTAAAGACCTGGTAAGTTCTAGTTCTACCTTATGCTACAGTGGCAAATACTAAGGCTGGCTATCGGGCTGTGGCAGCTGTGGTGTCCTGATCACTTGGCAGGGTAAGGATCTTTCTGGGTGGTGTGTGTTTAAGTGCATTAATGAGGCTGCCGTACTGGCCTGTCTCCCATTTTGGCTTATATAACTAATGATTAATCCTGGCAAAGTAGTGTAAGGGCTAGGTACGCTAGTAGCAGCCCATGAGTTTAGCTGTTGGTGGGATGGCTTATTTTAGTATCATGTCATCCTGCGCCAACGTTGTTACACTGTTCCAGCACCATTGTGCCACTGAGTTTAATGCTGTGCTTTAAGAATGACAACATTAAATACATTCATCAATTATTATTATTAAATTATTATTATTAAAAAAGATTTGGTACCGCGCACATACACCAATTGGTTTCTTGGCGCTCGAGACCGGGTGGGAGGAGAACACTCAGGGGCCGGGCAGTTAGCCATGCGCCAAATGGAACAGGTAAGTTTTTAAAGAGGTTCGAAAGCAACGATAATCGGTAGACAGACGAATGGCAAGAGGGAGGGAATTCCAGGTAGCCGGAGCAAGGAAGGAGAAGCAAGCTCCTCCATGTTTCTTGCGGTTAAACCTAGGGGTGATCAGAAGGTTGTGGGCCGAGGATCTAAGGTGACGGGAAGGGACATAGGCAAGTAAACAGGAAGAAATAAAGGCAGGAGCGCATGAAAACAGGGATTTGAAAATGATGCAGGCCATTTTAAAAACACACCGCTGTGCAACTGGGAGCCAGTGTAAAGTTTTCAGCAAAGGGGTGACATGCTGATGTTTGGGTTGCCGAAAAATTAGTCTGGCTGCCTGATTCTGGACCAGTTGAAGTCGGGATCATAGATCCCGACTTCAAATCATCAATCATAGATCAATGAGACCTAAACAGCTGAAGAGAAGGGAGGTGGATGAAGGATCAAACCAACATTGCAGAACATTACACACAGTGCCCTGCCAGATTCTACGGAGAGACATCTGAGCAGTGGCAGTCGCTTATCTGTGACCAAGAAAAGGTAACAGGAAATGAGGCATCAGTCAGTACTTACAGTACTTGAGGTCGGGTCGAGAACTACATCATCCACAACTACCAGTAAGAGAATAATCGTCATGCCCCATGTGCAATGCATATATGCCACTCGCAGACATTTCACAGAGGAGCAGATTTCCAAGTCTGCATTCTTCATTTGGACTAATTTTAGTGCGTTCTCCATTTATATTTTTTTTACTGAGTAGACATTTCTCAACTAATTTGACTAGTTCTTTCGTCTTTTTCACATACTGATCTTAGAACACTAGTTTTGGGTCCAGAAAGTCGTCTTTTCAATAGAGTGATAGGGTGATACTAGTGTCTCAAGTTCCAGAAGAATGTGCTGATTTACTGCAACATTTTGTAAAAATGCAGGATGTTTTAGCTCTTTTTGAGCTTTCTTCCTTGCTGTATACCCACTGTGAAGATTAGAGATCCATGTTATTTATAGAGTCAGGTATTTTCTCAGGAACCACACCTGTGAGTGGTATGTTTAATACACTGATAATCTAGTGTTGCATCTAAAGAGGTGCCAAGACAAGAGCTATTACCACAATGTCTCATTATTTTAAACTCATTGAAAAAAGGTTGCCAAATCACTATAAAATAGAACTGATTTTGAATTTGAGGTGGTGAAGAAAGGAGGGATTGCTGCAATTGTCCCAGAACCTCGACAAGCCAGATTTCAGCTAAAAAACACTCATAGCTCAAAACAAAAAATTTGCTGGAAAAAAGAATTAAAATGGCTCTCTTCCTTGGTTTCTTGTAATATTAATGTTATTCTCATAGTTGTAAGTATTAGTGTGTGCACGATGTGTATGATAGTAGTGCAAAGCAACTCTTGGCTGCTTCTGCAGCAATCCTGCAACTCATCTATTCTACTACTGTTAGCTGTTTGATCCAAATTGATAGTTACTGATTAACAGAGACAACAAAAGTACTCTCAGTCTGTTCTCACATTGGGTCCTTATCTTCTCAATGATCTGATGGGAAAATGTAATAGCTGCAGCCGGAAGGAAGATGAAGCATTGGGATTGTGTAGTGTTGGAATCGTAACGTGTTAGGACTGCAAAGTGCTGGGATTGTGTAGGGATTGCAAAGTGTTGGGATTGTAAAGTGTTGGGATTGTAAAGTGTTGGGATTGTAAAGTGTAGGGATTGCAAAGTGTAGGGATTGCAAAGTGTAGGGATTGCAAAGTGTTGGGATTGTAAAGTGTTGGGATTGTAAAGTGTTGGGATTGTAAAGTGTTGGGATTGTAAAGTGTAGGGATTGCAAAGTGTAGGGATTGCAAAGTGTTGGGATTGCAAAGTGTTGGGATTGCAAAGTGTTGGGATTGTAAAGTGTTGGGATTGTAAAGTGTTGGGATTGTAAAGTGTTGGGATTGTAAAGTGTTGGGTATGTAAAGTGTTGGGGTTGTAACTGTTAATCGATTTGAGACACAGAACGCACGCATGTGGTCCAGAAATTAGTGCTCGAGCAGTGACTGGATGTTCTGGGCCATGATGATTCTAGAATGCCAAAACTAGCTCGCAAAACCTATTTAAATATTTAGATTTCATGTTAGTAGTGGAACGGCATAAATATTCAAATAATTATGTTTTCTAATGAATTTATGGATTTATCACTTGCTTAGTACACAGAATACAACTCACCTCAGGAGAAAGTACAGAGTAGGCCTGTGGTGGTTTTTCCAAAGAAACGGGTAGGCAAAATGGACCAGTCTTCAAACGTCCATTTTGTAGCATCGGTATCCACTATTGAGAGTAAATCAAACAACAGTCAGAAAATAATGTATCAGTTTACGTTTGTCATCAAATAATGATAATATTATTTTATTTACATAGTGCTTACCACACTCTTCTGGTTTCATAACCCCGTAAATAACTGATATTACCAATAGCAGGTTTACTTGTAATCGTTTTTAATTAGATGATTATTTATTGAACTGTTTCTATAGGTTCAACCTAGACACAGTAGCAATAATGAATGGTACAAATGAATACAAATGTACACAGCAATGCTAAGGCAGAATTACCTTCACTAAAAAAAAAAAACGAAAATCAATAAAGCACAAAATGCAGAGGAATCAATTTTAAATATCAGGTGACAGTCAAGTAAACATGTGTCTTGCAAGTACCATCAATAGGTTTGCAGTTTTTTAGAAACTAAAACCAGACACGGGCCCAGCTGAAGCATTAATGGTAAAATGATGGGAGTCTGAAGGCTTTTGAAAACATTGTTTAGATTTTTTTGCTACATTGAATACGAACCTTATCACAGGCTTTCTCTGGGTGGTAGACTGGTGAGAGGCAATATATTCTACACACTGGGGCACTGCTGTCCAATGCCCAGTATGGGTGTTACCCCTAAAACAGGTAGACATTGGCTAAATCCTGACTGGTGCATATAATACTCCTATAAGGTCATAATTTACTGTGTATAAACCGCACCCATGACATGAAAAGTTAAACGTCACCTGTGGACTGCAGCACTTGATGTGTAATCCACTCGTGTGACAAGACAAACATAACTTAAGGCCTACTATTGTAGCCAGACTGCTGCAGTTTAAACCTGCAGCGCTACCTGTTAAAATAACCTTTTTTGACAAGAAAATAAAACCTCTTGTTTAAATATTAGAAAGTCACCCCTATGTGGACCTTATAGCTCACAAGGTATTTGCATGGTATTTAAACGTACAATATGTAAAAAATGAATGTTAACATGCCCCTAAACTGACAAGACCCCAAAAGATTTTTTCACTGTGGCAGGCCTAACTGTCCTTTGTAGAAAACAAGAGTGCAAACTAAAATACTAAAACTGACAACTTTGAATAAGGACCAGCTAGAAAATATATAAAAATCTGTTTTTAATCATTATTAAAATCCAATTAAATGGTGAAGTTGATTTTGTAATAAACATCAGAAAAAATGTTACTTTTAGTAAGTCACCCCTTTGTGTGCCTTTTAGCTTACAAGGTATTTGCATGGTATTTAAAAGTGGGACATGTAAAAAATGAATGTTAACATGTCCCTAAACTGACTAGGCCCTAAAAGCTTTTTCATGGTGGCAGGCTGAACTTTCAGGGGGGTATTTTGCATTAGCTCTTCAGCTGTTCAGCTATTCCCAACCAGTCCTCAGCTTGAATGAGGCGTGAAATTCCTCCCAGATGCACACAATAGGATCACCTGACTAGACAGAGATGACTCCTCTGAGCTCCATCAAATATGCAGGGTGGGGCCTGTGGCCCTCCTCTTGCCACCCCAGTGTCAAATTAGGCATGACAGGTCTGTCTGAAGCACATGTACATATTTTGCACCCTTCAAAAAGACCAAACATGCTGCTACAACAATTCTTGTGTTATCACTTGTCTGGTTGCTGAGCGGCCCTGCTAATGTCCTACCAGAGGTCTTCTGTTTCTGCTTTTATTGTGGGGAAAGATCCTGCTTCAAACTGGATTTTAGTGTTAGTAGTGGGAGGGCACTAGGATTCCTATGGAACACTTCATACACCCTAGAGCTTTGACCCCAAGTTTAGTGTCGTCAAAGACTTTGGACATCTTAAAAATGCCCTGACACATGACATTTTGGGCTCCATTGTAGTAAAGCAAACAGGAAAGATTGCAAATGCGGATAGGTCATGGGCTTTGAACCTTTACTCCATTTATCCAAGAGGAACTAGGAGTGTCTTAGGGTGGCTCACACACACAGGCAAGGTGGGTCCTATTTGACACTCGCCTTACTCAGAACACTCCTGGGCAGGCAAAAGGATGCCAGCGCTTGTGAAAGGATGCCAGGTGGACTGAACCTGCTTCATTTGGAATCAGTGACCTATGGGAAGAACACGAGGAAGCTGGAATTCCTCCCACTTGAAATCCAAGCACAGAAAGAACTCCAAGAATCATAAGGATGATATTCTCTGGGTTGCTCCATGAACATAAACAAGCTGAAGAGGACATTCCTGTGTAGAATTCTTACAGCAATTGGACCGGTACTCCCTCTGATGTCCTGCACTGCTTGGAAAAATAGTCCTGTAGTTATTTGGGCACCCAAAAAAAGGTTGGAAACTGTTTACAAACTTTGGCTTTAGAGCTTCAAGGGGAAAGACCGCCAAAATGATCTGGTTAGCAGTTCCTCAACGTCAGATTGAATTTCAGGTTTGTCCTGCCTAGAGAATAATTTTCTTCAGAAAAACAACATAGTCTCCTTTCAGGTTGGCACTTAGAAACTTTTTCAAACGTCCCTACTTCCTGGCCCACGCAGGGCTAATCCACTTGCTACAGGCAACCCATGCTCCATAGCAGCCAGCCTCAAATCACACAAACGTCCCAGTCTACAATGACCACTGACCACAAATGGCGCTTTGTGCTTTTTGGTGCTATTCTTTCTTAAATTGTTACACAATTTCCATCTCTGCTTCTCTTTATTGATTTTTGTCACTTTGGTGTCATTTTATTACATTTTTACTCTATTTCTATAAATTAGAGTGCAATATTTATTGTGTTTTAGTCCTTCTAAATCTTACAGTCATTTTCTCTATGGTAAGCCCATCTACCATGTGTCATTACTACAAAAGGTGGAGCTCGGCTTTAAAGTACTACAACCCTTGACTGGACCTAACAAAATAGTGACTTTATACCTTTTGGTGGACACCAATCCTCACCAACTAACAAATGTAATGTAATGTAATGTAATGTAATGTAAGGGACATTTCTACCGCGCAACTTTCACTCCAAGGAGTATCTTGGCGCAAATAACTTTCTCAAACAAGACAATCTACTTTATCACATCACTCAGCTTTGATAGAGTTCGTAGAAGGCTGTTTGGCAGCAAGGGTAACTTCCAAGTGAGCAAATCAAATCTTCTGACCTTCACTTTGTTTCACTGTTTTTTTGCCAATTGCTCTGTTTTGTGCTGTATTATTGGTCCCTGTACTTGTGCTCGTTTTTCCCTCTGTGCCCCTAGCCTTCTGTTTCCCTTTTTTCCGTTGTTCCCCACTCCCGTTTTCCCACCGCTGCGTCCCCGCCCTCCCGCTCTCCCATTCACCCGCTCCCCTCCCAGCTGCTCCCTCCCTCCCACCTCCCCTTCTTATGGCGGCCGCTGCGTGGTGAAGGGAGCGACCCTTGAACCTGCTTCCAGGCAGGTCGCTCCCCACGCCGTGCAGCTCCACCTGCCTGTGCCCGTGCTCTGCGCTCAGCTGCTGCCCCCGCTGACTGCAGTTCGAGGCCCGCCGTAGGTTGCTCCTGGTCTTCTGACCTTCACTTTGTTTCACTGTTTTTTTGCCAATTGCTCTGTTTTGCGTTGTATTATTGTTCCCTGTACTTGTGCTCGTTTCTGCTTCTGTGCCCCCTTGCCTTCTGTTTCCCTTTTTTTCTGCCGTTCCACACTCCCGTTTTCCCGCCGCTGCGTCCCCGTCCCCCGCTCTCCCATTCGCTCGCTCCCCTTCCCAGCTGCTCCTCCCTCCCAGGTCCCCTTCTAATAGCGGCCGATGCGCGGCCGCGCCGCTGGTGTGCCGAAGGCGCGCCTAAGGCAAGCTCGTCTGCGCCCGTCCGCGCCTGGACCGCACCCACGCCAGAACCCCTGGCCCCGGCAAACGCCACAATGCCCAACTCCGCTACGACTCCAGCACTCAACGCCGAACGATCACGCACCTGATGCCTAGCTGCCCTGAAGCACACACAAGGACCCTTCTCATGCCGGATCTACAGCTACAATTTTGAAGATGGATAGATGCACAGCTGATTTTATAGTAAAAGTTCTTTATGAATTTTTAAGTTGTTAGTAGATTTTTGTAGGTGCTCCAAAAGGTGGCGCCAAGGGTCCAATGGCGTCGGGTAAATTAGTGCAAAGATGTGAACCTAGAGGGTCTCTAGGGTCATCCCTTGTTGGGCACACTTGCCGTTATCTTTCTAAGAAGAAAAGATTTCCATTCCGTTATGTTAGATGTTAAACAGCAAATTTATTGGTTTTTGGCGTTTTTGTTAACTTTCCATGATATTTGTACTTTTTTCAACAATTTATAATACAGGCAATGTCATTCTGTCTTGTCCTATCCAATGCATTTCGGGCATTAAGAAGTCATGCCCTTCATCAGGGAAATAGACACTGTAAGAACGAAAATGAGGTAGCGTTACTTCTAATACTGAAATCAATTCAATTGCATTAAATCACATCTGTGCATAAACATATGGTGATACAAACTGTGAAACATGTGGGTGTTGTGTGCGAAAAGAAGGTAATGGGGACCAGTTACTTACATGCCTTTCTTCATGTAATTATTAAATCTGAAAACAAAATATAAAGAATACTGTCAGGCTGGCTGTATTGCAAAGGTTTGAACGGAACGAAAAACGGAGGTTTGTACACGGGTCAAAAGACGCGTGTATGACACGGTAAACTGACCTGATAAGAGAATCGGTATAGCGTTGTTGCCATTGTACGTCTCACGTAGCGACGGCTGCGGAGGAATCCGGCCGCGCTTTTCTTGTTTGAAAAAAGTTTAAACAAAGTTGCGATCATGTGAGAAGTCACGTGGTAGTAACAAGTAATGAAAGACTACCGCGTTGTGGCGCCCCGGCCGGGGAGTTATTAATCTAATCAAAAGAATCAGGTTAATATGATTCTTAGATATATGATGGACTATTGGAAAGAATAGCTTACAATCATGGTGCAGCTATGATAATAACGCGTACGACAAAAATGTAATAGAATGATTGAAATAAATAAATGCCAGAGTTCAATAGGAGTCACGAACTCTAGAGTACTGGGGTAAGGGTCGACACAATTACGGGTTGTGCTACAGGGTATGTGAGGGATTGTGATGGCTGGTGGGGTGTGTGTATACAGATATCAAATTATCACGAACATACAGCAGTATACACAAGCAGCAGTCTGCAGAGCAAATAATTTTACAGATAGCATGAAAATTCAATTCTTTCATTGAGACCCAATGGTTTTTGGGTAGAAAGTTTATAAATCCAGTAGTTCTCTCTTCTCAGTAAAAAATTTGTGTTGTCTCTTCCCTCTATCTTCTGGACAGTCTCAAGGATAATGTACTTGATTTGGGAAGCATTGTGTTGCGCTTCAACAAAGTGTGCTGATAAAGCTGATTTGATGTTTTTCAAACGGATGTTTGATTTGTGTTCAATTAGGCGTGTCTTAATGCGACGCTCTGTTTTGCCCACGTACATTTTCCCACATGGGCATCTGATTCCGTAGATCAAGTTGATCGATTCACATGAGCCATTTACTTTTAGTTTGATGGGATAACCTTGTGTGGGTTGACAGATTGTGTTGCCTGTGATAATATTGTTGCAACTGCCACAGTTCAGACAGGGTTTGGTACCTGAGTATGTGGTGGTATCAGGAAGTTTATTCCGAAGGATTTCCCCCATGTTCTTAGCTCTGGTGAAGGCAAAGATGGGTGTTGCGCTAAAAGATTGTTTAAAATCCGGTTCCATGTTCAAAATTGGCCAGTGTCTCAGAATGGTTTGTTTATATTTTTTGCTGACGGTAGAGTATTTGGATACAGCCACAATACGTGTTTGCTCAGTTTTTTCTTTAAGAGTTAGAAGTTTAGATCTGTCTGTATTTTCTATTCTGGTTTTGGATTCTTCCACTAGGGTTGGTGGGTAACCTCTTGAGGTAAATTTCTTGGTCATTTGTTTGAGTCTGATTTGTAAGATTTGTTCATCCGAGGTTATTCTTTTAACTCTGGCCATTTGCGAGAATGGTAGGTTCTTGATAAGGTTAGGTTCATGGAAACTTGTGAATAGAAGCATATTGTTCCTATCGGTTGGTTTTACATATAGGTCCGTTTTGAATCCTTCAGTGGAAATTGTGATCTTGACATCTAGAAAATTGACCTCAGTGTCCGATATATCCCATGTCAATTGAATCCTTTGATCAATGTCATTGAATTTCATCAATTGTGTGTTAAGCGCTTCCTTGGTGTTGGTCCAGATGATGAAAAGGTCATCAATATACCTTACTATCATTTTAAGGTTCTCTGTCCATTCTGGTTTAGAGAAGATGTGTTGTTGTTCATACCATTGCATGAATATATTGGCATACACGGGTGCCACCGAATTGCCCATTGCCATGCCCGTGAGTTGATACCAAGATTGGTCGACTTTGAAGTAACTGTGGTAAAGGATAAAGTGCATAAGTTCCATAAGAAATGTTTGGAAATCTATGTCAAGATCCGAGTTCAAAAGGGCATTTTCCATAGCTTCTATGCCCATGTCGTGGGGAATGCTCGTGTACAGGCTACGTACATCAGCTGTACATAAAATTATTTTGTCTGTATGGTTCACTGATATCTCTTGTAACTTCTGTAGAAATTGCGTAGTGTCTTTAACATAGGTTTGCATGGATTGTACTGGCTTTTGCAAATATTTGTCAATGAGTTGGCCAATGGGTTCGTGCAGGCTACCTATAGTGGATACTATGGGTCGCATTGGTGGATCATGGAGATTTTTGTGAATTTTGGGAACCATCCTTAATGTTGGACTTTTGGGGTTCAATGTTGTTAAGAAATGTTTTGTTCTGTCCGTGATGGTACCTTGTTTATGAGCTTCATCAATAATAGTTTTGAGAATTTTAGAATATTCCAACGTGGGATTTTGGTTAAGGATTGTATAGGTTTGGGTGTCTGAAATGTGTTCCATCACGTTCAAATTGTACATCTCTGTGTTCATAATAACGATGGCTCCCCCTTTGTCAGCTTTGGTGAAAATGATACTGTTATCATTAGCCATTCTGTGTAGTGTGTCCAGGTCTTTTTGTGTGATGTTCCTTTTTTTTGGTTTGGTGTGTTTCAACTTTAGTAGGTCTTGTCTTACTAAATTTTCAAATAAATCTAGTGTCTTGTGGCTCGTTGGAGCTTGGAAAGAACTATGGGGACAGATTAATAACTCCCCGGCCGGGGCGCCACAACGCGGTAGTCTTTCATTACTTGTTACTACCACGTGACTTCTCACATGATCGCAACTTTGTTTAAACTTTTTTCAAACAAGAAAAGCGCGGCCGGATTCCTCCGCAGCCGTCGCTACGTGAGACGTACAATGGCAACAACGCTATACCGATTCTCTTATCAGGTCAGTTTACTGTGTCATACACGCGTCTTTTGACCCGTGTACAAACCTCCGTTTTTAGTTCAGTTCAAACCTTTGCAATACAGCCAGCCTGACAGTATTCTTTATATTTTGTTTTCAGATTTAATAATTACATGAAGAAAGGCATGTAAGTAACTGGTCCCCATTACCTTCTTTTCGCACACAACACCCACATGTTTCACAGTTTGTATCACCATATGTTTATGCACAGATGTGATTTAATGCAATTGAATTGATTTCAGTATTAGAAGTAACGTTACCTCATTTTCGTTCTTACAGTGTCTATTTCCCTGATGAAGGGCATGACTTCTTAATGCCCGAAATGCATTGGATAGGACAAGACAGAATGACATTGCCTGTATTATAAATTGTTGAAAAAAGTACAAATATCATGGAAAGTTAACAAAAACGCCAAAAACCAATAAATTTGCTGTTTAACATCTAACATAACGGAATGGAAATCTTTTCTTCCTAGAAAGAGAACGGCAAGTGTGCCCAACAAGGGATGACCCTAGAGACCCTCTAGGTTCACATCTTTGCACGGATCTACAGCTACACCAGCATCCGACCCGCCAACCCACCGACCAGGAAAGAACCCAACTACCTCAATTGCATCCTTCTCAACAACCGCTCCGCCTGCAAAGACGCCATTGAACTCTGGGACCTACTCGACACAACCACCCCTTCCTGAAGGAAACCTGGATAAACCCCTCCTCGGCACCAGACATCGCCATAGCCATCCCGGAAGGCTACAAGATCACCAGCAGGGACCGCACCAACTGAGGAGCAATCACCATCGTCCACAGTAACACCCTCAAAGTCTTGACCAGCACCGCCGACTCCCTCGCACTGAGGAACACCTGCACTCCCAGATCCACACCGACCCCAACACCACCCTCAGAGGAACCCTTGTCTACAGAACCCCCAGACCCCAAACTACAGTTCAGCGACTCCATTGCCGACTTCATCAGCACACACGCCCTTGCCTCCACGGACTACATCCTCCTCGGGGATCTAAACTTCCACCTCGAGAACAACGACACCAACTCCACCACCCTGATCGACAACCTAGCCAACCTCGGACTCAGACAACTCGTCACAACACCGCCCACTCAGCCGGCTACACGCTTAACCCCATCTTCTCCGGAAGCCCCCACATCTCCTTCAACCATACCACCGAACTCCACTGGACCGACAATCGCTGCATCCACTTCACCTTCCAGAAACGCACCACGGACCACCGTTCCCAACAGATGCCTCGTTGCCGCTGGAGCAAAGTCACCGAAGACCAGCTATCCACCACCCTCACCCAGAGTCCACCACCCGAGCCCACCGCCGCTGACACTGCCATATGCAACCTCAGACAGTGGATCGAGGACTGCGCCACCACCCTCGCCCGTTCAAGAAGCCCTCCAACAGTCACACCAGCAAGAAAGCGAGCTGGTTCACTGAGGACCTCCAGGCCTCCAAGCAAACCTGCGAAAGCTGGAGAAGAACAGGCTCCGTGAACAAACACCGGACAGCTATGCAGCCCACAAGAACGTCACCCGCAGACACCATCACCTGATCAGATCAGTCAAAAGGGCCCCCTCCAAAGACCGCCTAGACAACAACGCACCCAACAGCAAAGAGCTCTTCATCATGGTGAAGGAACTCTCCAACCCCAGCTCCAACACCAACGACATCCCACCTTGGCAAGACCTGTGTGACTTGCTGGCCACCTTCTTCCACCGTAAGATGGCAGACATCCACAACAGCTTCAACAACACAACCACCACAACTACCACGGAGACCCCTGCCCCCACAACCACCATCCGCACAAACCTCCTTCTGTCCTGGACCAACATCAACAACGACAAAGACGACACCATCAAGATCATGAAGACCATCCACTCAGGATCTCCGCCAGACCCTTGCCCACACCACATCTTCAACAAAGCAAGCACCGCCATCGCACCCCATCTCCGAAAAACCATCAACACCTCCTCCGAGACAGCAACCTTCCCGGAGAGCTGGAAGCACGCAGAGATTAACGCCTTACTCAAGAAACCCAAGGACCTCAAGAACTTCAGGCCCATCTCCTTGCTCCCGTTCCCAGTGAAGGTCATCGAGAAGACCGTCAACAAACAACTGACCAGCTACCTCGAGGAGAACAGGTTCTTGTATCCATCCCAGTCTGGGTTCCGCACCAACCACAGCACCGAGACTGTCCTCATCAACGCCACCGATGACATCAGGACCCTGCTAGACAACGGAGAAACCGCGGCCCTCATCCTCCTGGACCTGTCAGCCGCCTTCGACACGGTCTGCCATTGCACACTACGAACACGCCTCCACAACGCCGGGCTCCAAGAGAAGGCCCTGGACTGGACCACCTCCTTCTTCGCTGGTCGAACACAGAGCGTCCGCCTCCCCCCTTCCGCTCCGAAGCCACTGAGATCATCTGCGGCGTACCCCAGGGCTCATCCCTCAGCCCAACGCTGTTCAACATCTACATGGCACATCTCTCCCACGTCGCCTGACTGCACGACCTCAACATCATCTCCTACGCCGACGACACCCAGCTGATCCTCTCCCTCACCAAGGACCCCCACACAGCCAAAACCAATCTCCTCGAAGGAATGAAGGCCGGCGCCGAATGGATGAGGAACAGCCGTCTGAAGCTGTACTCGGACAAGACGGAGCTCCTCATCATCGGACCCACCCCTTCGGCCTGGAACGACTCCTGGGGCCTACCGCACTGGGCACAGCTCCAACACCCACAACCACGCACGCAACCTAGGGGTCATCCTCGACCCCACCCTCTCCATGACCAAGCAGGTCAACGCCGTCTCTTCCTCCTGCTTCAACACCCTGCGCATGCTCCGCAAGATCTACAGGTGGATCCCCACCGAAACAAGAAGAACGGTTACCCAGGCCCTCGTCAGCAGCAGGTTGGACTACTGAAACACCCTCTACGCAGGAGCCTCGACCAAACTCCTGAAACGGCTTTAACGCATCCAGAACTCCTCTGCACACCTGATACTCGTCATCCCTCGCTGCAGCCACATCACACCCCACCTTAGAGACCAGCACTGGCGCCCCATCAACAAGAGGATAACCTTCAAGCTCCTCACCCACGCACACAAGGCACTCCACAACACCGGACCAGCGTACCTCAACAGCTAACTCAGCTTCTACACCCCACCCGCCAGCTCCGCTCCGCTGACCTCGCCCTGGCCACAGTCCCCCGCATCCAAAGAGCGACCTCCGGCGGCAGATCTGGCACACCCTCCCCATCCACCTACGGCAGACCCAAGACCTGCTGTCCTTCAGAAGACGCCTCAAGACCTGGCTCTTTGAGCAGTAGCAGCACCCCCAGCGTCTTGAGACCCTCACGGGTAAGTAGTGTGCGTTACAAATGCTATGATTGATTGATTGAAACACATTTAACTGCCACCATCCAGTCCCCACGCATAGAGATGTAGGTTGTTGAGATCAGGGTGCAAGACCTTGTCCTGTTGCTGAGAGTGGAGGTTCTTCCAAAGTGCTAACTGTTATCATAGGACAACTGCTCGAGTTTAAGCAGCTCTAGGTACCACACTCTTCTAGACACGTCTGGGGAAAGCAAGATCACCTGGCCTCAGTCCTTCCCGATCTTCTGTTCCAGAGGCAAATAGGCAGTGGTGGCAAAGCATAAAGGAATCCTTCAGCACTTCTGAGCCTACATTCGTCTCCTGGTGAATGCTTTGGAGCAAATTATTTCCTGGCGGTTGGTGAACAGGACTAGCCAGGGTTCTCCCCACAGACCCTAGATGCTCTGCATCACCTTGGGGAGGAAACACCACTAACAGACAATGCCTACTCAGATGAACAAGTTACTTACCTTTGGTAACAATACATCTGTAAGAGACATATATTAGTTACAAATTCTTTACTTTAGAATTACACCCCGGCATCAGACTGGATCAGGAGAATTTTTTTTTATAGCAGTACCCCTGCACGACGGTAGGTGGCGCCGGTCGACTCCGCGTTCGCCGGCGGCTGCGTCGTGATCGCCGGGATGACTATGCGGTATCTACTTAGACGCTGCCCTCGAGTGCAGACGTCAGTTCTTTACACGACATTCCACGCCAGAAGCGCAGAGCCATGCAAGACACTGAACACTGGTGCATAAAACTAGGGCCTTAAAAAGGAGTCCCTAACCCTAGAAGTCAGTTCGCAGAATGGGGAGGATGGGTGGGGCGGTAAGGAATCTATAACCAATATATGTCTCTTACAGATATATTGTTACCGAAGGTAAGTAACTTGTTCATCTGAAAGAGACTATTAGTTATAGATTCTTTACCTTAGAATAGATTCCCCAGCAATACCAACCCCAGAGGTGGGTCTGCAAACTAAGTTCATACCAGAAAGTCCTGGAGAACTGAACAGCCAAAGAAGCCGTCTCTCCGGACTTGGCTATCCAAGCAGTAGTTTTTCTTGAACGTGTGCAGGGATGGCCACGTGGCTGCCAGGCAGATGTCACTGAGTAGTAGAGGCTGCCGTAGCCCTGGTAGAATGGGCGTGCAATCCCACTGGAGATCCTTCTTTGCCAAGGAATAACAGATTTTGATGCAAAGAATGACCCACCGAGAGATGGTCCATTTGTGCATGCCCCAACCTTTCTTGGCACCCACATAGCCAACAAAGAGCTGGTCATCCACCCGGAATTGCTTTGTGCAATCCAGATAGAAGGATAATGCACGTTTTGGATCCAGACGGTGGAGCCTCTCTTCCTCCTTTGAAGGATGCAGGGTGGAAAGAAGGTAGGCAAAGTGATGGTCTGTCCAATGCGCAAAGAGGAAACCACTCTGGGGAGAAAAGAAGGTCTAGTTCTAACCTTGTCCGAATGAACAACAAGGAAAGGAGGTTTCGAAGACAGAGCCTGAAGCTCACTCACTCTGCGAGCAGAGTTGATGGCAACCAGAAAAGCAGTTTTTAAAGTCAAGAGTTTGAGAGGACAATTATGCAGTGGCTCGAAAGGAGCACACATAAGGTAAGTCAAGGCCAGATTCAAGTCCCACTGGGTCATTTCGAAAGGAATAGTAGGAAAAAGATGAGTAATGCCCTTTAGAAATCTATTTACAATAGGGGACTTGAAAAGAGAAGGCTGATCAGGAAGCTGAAGAAAGACTGAAATGGCCGATAGATAGCCCTTAAGGGTGCCCAGAGCAGAGACCTGCTGGGCCAAAGAAAGAAGAAACAAAAGAACTTCAGAAAGAGGGACCGAAAGGGGATCCACAGCCTTTGCTGTGCACCATGCCACAAATTTGTTCCATGTACAGGCATATACCGATTTAGTGGAGGGCCGCCTGGCCGCCAAGATTACATTACAGACTTCGGGAGGAAGGACGAAAGCCGTCAACTGTCACCACTCAATCTCCACACAAGGAGGTGGAGGCTGGACAGATTTGGGTGGAGGACCGTCCCCTGCTACTGTGACAGAAGATCCTCCAGAAGAAGCAGTCTGATCGGAGGATCGATGGCCATGTGCAATAGCTCGAGATACCAGACTCTTCGTGCCCAATCAGGAGCCACAAGAATGACTTGGGCCCGGTCGTGCTTGATCTACTTCAGCACTCTGGGCAGAAGTGGTATAAGCGGAAAGGCGTATAGAATACCGCAACTCCACTCTCGACGAAAAACGTCGCAGAGCGAGTGCCGCCTTGGAAATTCC
Source organism: Lissotriton vulgaris (assembly GCF_964263255.1). Taxonomy (NCBI): domain Eukaryota; kingdom Metazoa; phylum Chordata; class Amphibia; order Caudata; family Salamandridae; genus Lissotriton; species Lissotriton vulgaris. Next base: position 447,170,870 of record NC_141685.1, read on the forward strand.
AACGCACCGAACTGCTGACATTGCACGTTCTCTTCGGTGACGAACAGATCTAACCAAGGCTCTCTCCACTGTTGAAAGAGACCTTGCGTGACCTCCAAGTGAAAACGCCATTCGTGATCCATAATGTACCTGCGGCTGAGTCGTCCGCCCTCGCGTTGAATGAACCTGCCAGGTGTTGAACCACCAAAGATATGCCTTGATGTTCCAGCCATGTTCAAAGGTGAAGAGCCTCTTGACATAGGGCCCACAACCCCACCCCGCCCTGATTGTAGCAGTACCATATGGCGGTGGTGTTGTCCGTGGACACCTGCACTACTCTTCCCAGGACAGAGGGAAGGAATGCCTTCAGTGCAAAATGAATCGCACAAAGCTCCAGAAGGTTGATGTGAAGCCGGGACTCCACCAGAGACCAGAGACCTCTGATCTCTGCCTCTCCCATGTGGGCCCCCACGGCAGAAGTGATGCATCTGTCACCACTGTGAACTCCAGTTAAGGAAGGGAGAGGGATCTGCTTTTTACACAATCCTGGTTCCATAACCACCACCGGACCGGGACCTCTCACGGCGCGGGGCTGACTGCTCTGAACAAAGAAGTGTGTTCCCTGTTCTGAAGGTAAGCAAACAAGTGCGGCTAAATGAAGTCTGATGGAGGCAAAAGCAAGGCCTGACTTTTATAAGTGGATTAGGTAACAGACAAGGTTTTGAACTGCTGCTTTAAGAGAGTAGATGTACCTGGGAATACAGTGGCGCACACTTCTCTTCATCTGACTGCATAGCAGGCTCTTACTGTATGAGTACATGCTTCCTTAAGGATTGTCATACACTCTGGAAGTAGGTTGAGGAGCAACTTGTGGTACCAGGTGGTTTTGTCTGGTGGGGATAATTTTGCAGGATAAAGTTCGGAGTCAGTGTCCCCAGGAATATCTACATTATAGCCATCCCACTAGTCTTCATGTGGTTGTGGTTCGAAAGTTGTATCATAAGGATTGTGTGAGGATCCTGGAATGTCTCTCCCAAAGCCAGAGTGAGGAGATCCATGTGGTGAGAGAGGTACAGGGTCAGCAAGTGGTAGGTGTGAAGCGGGGCGGAGAAGAGGTGAAGAGAAAGACAGACGATAAGGAGGGTAGAGATGATGCGGTTGACGGCAAGGGAGGGGTGGCAGGGCACTAGTGCCTTTGTCTTGACATATTTTCACTTTTTGCTCCATTGGCATGTCAAGAGCTTTCTTGAAAGTCAGTTTCCTCCTGGAAGGAAGGGAGTCCTTTGGCTACAGTGGTGGCTGCGAAAGATCCGACCAGTCAGGGGGTGGCTCAAGATGTGCTTTTGGCGGGCATCAAGTTAATTTTGGAGGAGCTAGAGGATTAGTTGTTCCAATTCCTCCAAGTTAATGGAGGACGTAGCCGTGGGTGCTTTGGCGCCAAAGGTGTTTTCTGTGCTGCTGACGAGGACGCACAATGAGGTGGAGTCACTATAACTCGTGACTGAAAGACTTCTTCAGAGAAAAACAAGTTGCACACATCTGAGTTCAACACTAGATGGCAGGAGTATGCAGAGCATGTGTATCTAAAGCTACACGTCACAAACATGAAGTTAGCGCACAGGTGTGGCCTATATGCAGCTCCACTTACAGGGTGGTATAGAGCCGTAGAACTACACCAACCAGCATGCTGTAGCATGGTTGGTGAAGTTCCCTGGATTTAGTCTGGTACCCGGAGATATTGAAAAGGTGAGGAATCTGTGGTCAGAAGTATCCAAAAGAACAAATTATTCTCAGTCAAACTCCACATGGATTCTTTCACTCACTCTCTTAGATGCTCACTGATGCTCACACTCTCTCAGGACTTCGCTATTTTACAGGACGAATAATGGCCTTCCATAAAGGCCTTAATAGCAGGCACTCTGAACAGAGATAGATGCTGTCTGTTTTGCAGATATGCTGCTATTGCAGCAAGATGAAGTCTAATAGACGTATAGGCTAAGTTACATCTTTGGAGGTGCAATAAGTATGCTATGATGTGTTGAATAGACACATCTAAAAGATTAATATTATTGTTGTGACAATATATTACGAAGCGGTTCCACTTGGCTGCATAACATGCTCTAGTGGTTGGACGCCTAGCTTCTTTTATAACATTCATGCAGTCTGGAGGAAGGTTCAGATATCCAAATTCGAAGACCTCAGGAGCCAAATCGTTAGGTTGAGCTGAGCTGGGTCCGGGTGCCTGATCTCTCCATGGTTCTGTGTTAAAAGGTGTGGAGACAGGTATAATTTTTGGTGCGGTACCACAGACAGTTGTAGCAGTGTTGTGTACCACGGCTGTCTGGTCCACGTTGGAGCAACTAGGATGAGGGTTAGAGATTGGTGCTGTAGTTTGCGTACTACTAGTGGCATGAGTGGTAGAGGTGGAAAAGCGTACGCAAATCTGTTTGACCAGTTCATCCATATCGCATTGCCTTTGGACAGTGGGTGTGGATATCTGGCAGCGAAGCTTGGGCATTTGGCGTTTTCGTGAGTGGCAAAAAGGTCTATCTGAGGTTGTCCCCACATCTGAAAGAATAAGAACTTGCATATGAAGTTCCCACTTGTGGGTCTGTTGTGTTTGACGACATAACAGATCTGCTTTGGTGTTTTGTACTCCTGGAACATGTTGGGCTAGAAGGAATATGTTTTGAGGTATAGCCCAGCGCCATATGTCCTGAGCTAGTCGAGAAAGTTGCAGGTAGTGTGTTCCGCCCTGTTTCTGAATGTAGTACATGGCTATCATGTTGTCATGCGGACTAACACAGCTTTGTTTGATACTTGTTTTTGGAAAGCTTTCAGTGCTAGGAATATAGCTATTAACTCCAGATGATTGATATGGAGTAAATTTTGTTGTGGTGTCCACCTGCCTTGCATGGTGTGTTGCAGAAGGTGCGCTCCCCAGTTGGAGAGCGATGCGTCCGCTGTCAAGACTATTTGGGGAACTGGCTCTAGGAACAGTCGCCCTTTAGAAACGTTTTTGGTGTTCCACCACTGCAGAGAGCGATGAGTCCGACCGTCTACCAACACTAGGTCTGTTAATTGTCCTTGAGCCTGGTTCCATTGATGTGAAAGGCACTCTTGTAGAGGACGCATTTGAAGTCTTGCATGGGGAACTATGAAAATGCAAGAGGCCATCATCCCTATGAGTTGCATGAACACTCGTGCTGGAAGGGAGTGTTGTGGCCGAAACTTTGCGAGAAGAGTTTGCATGCTGGCTATCCTTACTGGAGTGGGATGAGCTAGCGCTGTTGAGGTGTTTATTGTAGCACTGAGGTACTGTAGTACTTTGGATGGTTGCAGATGAGACTTGATGTGGTTTATTGTGAACCCCAAGTTGTGGAGCAGTTGGATCGTGGCGTCAGTGTGTTCCACACACTGGTTGTATGAGCTGGCTTTTATGAGCCAGTCGTCGAGGTACGGGAATACATGTATGTCCTGTCTTCGTAAATGTGCTGCCACTACTGCTATGCACTTGGTGAATACCCTTGGTGCTGTTGTGACTCCGAATGGGAGTACTTTGAATTGATAGTGCTGCCCATCTATTACAAATCTGAGATACTTCCTGTGAACCTTGTGAATGGGAATGTGGAAGTATGCGTCATTGAGATCTAGAGTAGCAAGGAGGTCGTTTTGTAACAGGAGAGGAAGTACTTGTTGGGAGTGTGACCATGTGAAAGTGGTCTGACTGTATGTATATGTTTAGCGGTCTGAGGTCCAGAATAGGCCTTAGAGAGACGTCCTTTTTTGGGATAAGAAAATATAGGGAGTAAACCCCTTTGTTTTGTTGGTGCAGAGGAACTGGTTCTATTGCACTTTTTTGTAGCAGAGACATTACTTTTTGCTTTAACATAGATAGATGTTCTTGTGACATTGGACGCTGTTTGGGTGGTATGTTTGGGGGGGTATATGTTAGTTCTAGACAGTAACCTGACTGAATAATTTGTCGCACGCACCTGTCTGATGTGATGTTGATCCAGGCAGGAAGGAATTGCTGCAGTCTTCCCTCCACAGGAGTGGAATGTTGGGGGGAAGGGGAGGAAAGTAATTGGGTAGGTGTGGAGGCAGAGCGGGAGTTGTTGGTTTTGCCTCTGCCTTTGTTGTTGTTACCCCTGTAACCCCCTCTCTGGTAGCCCTTAGTGTATGTGGATTGGCTAGGGGTTTTGTAGGAAGTGGAGGGGCTTTCGGAGGAGTAGCCTATTGTGTTGCCTCTGTATGATGAGCGACGAAAAGAACGTCTAAGAACGTCTGGGAGCTTGCAGCTGCAAGGCTCCCATAGATTTTGCTGTGTCAGTGTCTTTTTTCATCTTTTCTAAAGACACATCAACATTAGGGCCAAATAAATGTGTCTCATCAAATGGCTGATTGAGGATGGAATTTTGTACCTCTGGTTTAAAACCTGAAATACGTAGCCAGGCATGTCTCCGCAAAAGGGTACTGGTATTGATTGCCCTTGAGGCAGTATCTGCAGCATCTAGGGCACAACAAATGGAAGTATTAGTAATATTTTAACCTTCCTGTATGAGTTCTTTGGCTCTATTTTTATATTTGTCTGGTAGATGCTGCATTATGGACTGCAGCTCATCATAATGTGCCCTGTCATATCTTGCCAAAAACGCTTGGGCATTGGCAATGCGCCAAATGTTAGCTGCCTGTGACGCTGTTCGTTTACCTGAGGCGTCAAGGAGCTTAGATTCTTTATCTGGTGGTAAGGCCTCACCTGATGTTTGTGAATTAGCACATTTATGTGCATTAGACACTACTAAAGAATCAAGTGGCGCTGGACCTTTGATGTAACAGGGTCTGTAGGGGCAGCTTTATATTTTTTCTCAATGGGAGGGTTGAGTACCCGAGCCCTGACAGGATCTTTAAAAACCTCCGTTGCATGCTTAATGACGCCTTTAAGCATTGGCAAAATGGCAGTAGACCTTTGTGTGTTATCAAAAGTGTCTAAAAGGAAATCTTCCTCCACAGCATCAGTGTGCATGTCAACCCCATGGTACTGGGCAGCTCTTTGGACTAGTAGGTTAAAACCTATATAGTGTCCTCTGGTGGGGAAGGTCTGGAAGGATGTACATCATCTTGTGGGACGTAAGGTACATCAGGGGTGTTATAATCATCCCAAGGATTAGGTGATTGAGGGGGACTATTGGTTCCTGCTGGGTCATGTGTACCCCCACCTGTGTCATCAGAGTCTAAATCCACATCATCATCTGGATTAGTGGATGGTGTAGGTGAATAATGTGGTGGAGGAGGTGGAGGAGGAGGAACAGTATGGGGAGGTGGTGGAGAAGGGACCCTTAATGGAGAGGTTGCAATGTCTCTCTTCTTTGGAGGAGGAGGAGGTGTTGGCACTACTAGTGGTCTCTTCTTGGAACTAAGAGCCAGTTGGCCAGTTTTAGGATCTTTAACCAAAGTTTTTTGATGAGGATCTGGTGTAAAAAGTTCTTCTGTATAGGGCAGATCCTTTGGCGTAGAAGTTTTCTGTTCCCGAGGTTTTTTCGGCACTGAGTCGGTAGATGGTTTAGGGTCTTTTGGTTTCGAAGTGCGACCTTTTGAAATGTCTTTTACCGGAACATGTTTTTTGGGTTCCGGGTGTGTCTTTGGCTCCGAAGCATGTGAATCAGGGCCTTTAGGTGGTTTTTTACTTGGCTCCGAGTGAGGTTTCGGCATCGATGAGCCGCTGCCAGTCTTTGGCGCTGAGTGCTTGGGTGTTGGAGCAGCGGTTGAGGAAAATGGCTTCTTCTTTGGTCTCGGTATTGGATCGGCACCGGGAATAGGCTGGCTCGAGCCCGAGCCGCCTGAAGGCTTAGTAGGCTTCTTTGCCGGGCCCAAAGGTGGGGCGTGGGAAGCAGTCTCTCGGTGTGCACTCAGGCCCGAAGGTGAGGGTGTGACCGAAGCCTTTTTTTGAGGGTGTCGAGGAAGGGTTGGGGTCGACTGTCTTACTTACGACCCGTTGAGCTGGAGTGATGTCCTCGACGTCTGAGTCTTCGGCATCAGAGGAGCTGGAACTTTCTTCGGCGTGTTGATGTTCTGGCACGTCGACGCCCTCTCCAAAGATGTCGTCGGGGATCGAAGCTGACGAGCAAGCCATTGTTCTTCGAGGTTGTCGGTCCCGAATCGTCTTCTTGGAGCGGAAAGAGGCACAAGCGGAACAGTCTTTGGCCTTGTGCTCCGGTGAGAGGCAAAGTTTGCACACCTCGTGTAGATCGGTGTGGGGAAACTTCAACCCACATTGAGGACACTTCTTGAATGGCGTCTTTTCCATGAGCCAGAAGATGAGGCCTAGGTAGGCCCAAAGGCCTTCATCGAGGACCGGAATCGAAGACTTCGAAGTGGTGAAGAATCGCGTCGTTCGCGATCGAAACAATACCGTCAAACTGGGTGAGGATTGCGCGTCGAAGGAAATTCGGTTCCAAACAGGAGCACAGGAAACACATCCGAGCCCGATGGCGGAAAAAACTATCTGAGGATGGAGCCGATGCCCATGCGCAATGTGGTCCAAAGGAGGAGTCACCTATCTCGTAACTTCCAAAGAACTTTTCAGGACAACAACAAACTGCAAACATCCAGGCCCAACACTAGGTGGCGATCTATGCACAGTGTGTAATCTGCAGCTCATATGCCTCGAACATAGGTGTTTATGAATGGGCATATTAAAATCACATGCCTGTAACCGAAATAATGTAATTAAGATTCACATAAATATAAAAGGAATACTAAATACAGGTCATTCAAATGAATAAGTTACTTACCTTTGATAATTCTCTTTCTGGTGGATACTTTAGACAACAGTAGACTCCTCAACTTTATAATATTCCCCAGAAATATTTCATACCACCATGCCACTAGGTGGGTCTATGCAACTCCAAGTTGGCTTTGTTCCGCCCCAGAAGTGACAGAGCAGAGCCATATATATGTGCCACCCCTGCACAGCAGTGTCAGATTCGTGCTTGACTCTTTCTGTGCTCTTGGACTCAGATAATGTGGAGGTAACAGTGTGCAGATGTCTAATTTGGGATATTTTCAGATGGCAAATATAGACAACTCAATAGGGCAGTGTGGGATTCAGCAGGGAGAGAAAGAGTATCCACCACAAAGAGCGTTACTGAAGATAAGTAAGGAATATGCTACTTACCAGTATGCATCTGTTCTTGGCATAGAGGGCTACAGAGTGGTACATTATGAATAGATCGCCATCTGGTGTTGGGCTCGGATGATTGCACTTTGTTTTTCTCTTGGAGAGTCTTTTGTATCCTGGTGACTCCTCCTTTGGTTGGTAGTGCGCATGGGCATCGGCTCCATCCTTAGATTGTTTTGCCATAGTAGGGTTGGATGGAGTAGTATGATAGAATACAGATAGGAATGCCCATGTAAGTGTATCTAAATAAGATAATGTTGGAACAGACACAGGTTTCCGGGGAGGCTGGGAGGGCATGTACCACTCTGCAGCCCTCTATGCCAAGAACAGATGCATACTGGTAAGTAGCATATTCCGTTCGAGGCATATGGGCTGCAGATGGTACATTATGAATAGACTATACAGCAGTTCTCTCCCTAGCGGTGGTCGCCAGTGTCTGTTGCAACTGTCTGAAATAAAGTCTTTAATACAGCTTGTCCCACTCTAGCTTGTTGTGTTGTGTGCACATCTACACAATAGTGCTTTGTGAAGGTGTGCGGTGTAACCCAGGTAGCTGCTTTGCATATGTCATCTAGTGGAATGTTTCCCAAAAATGCCATAGATGCTCCTAGTTTACGTGTAGAGTGAGCTCTAGGAGGAACAGTTAATGTTCTCTTTGCTTTTAAGTAGCATATTTGAATACATTTTACAATCCATCTGGCAATGCCCGCTTTAGAGATGGGATTGCCCTTATGTGTAGGAGAAAACGCAACAAATAGCTGTTTTGTCTTTCTGAAAGTTTGTGTTCTTTCTATATAGTACAATATTGCCCTTCTGACATCTAATGTATGTAGGGCTCTTTCCGCTACCGTCTGTGGTTTTGGAAAGAAAACCGGTAATTCCACTGACTGATTGATGTGGAATGCAGAAATTACCTTTGGTAGGAATTTTGGATTTGTTCTAAGAACCACTTTATTTTGGTGTAACTGCATGAATGGTTCTTGAATCGTAAAAGCCTGCAACTCACTTACTCTTCTAAGTGACGTGATAGCTATGAGGAAGGCCACCTTCCATGTGAGGAATTGTATTTCACACCTATGCATAGGTTCAAATGGTGGCCCCATTAGTCTGGTAAGTACTATGTTGAGATTCCAGACTGGGGAAGGTGGTCGTCTTGGTGGAATGACTCTTTTGAGTCCCTCCATGAAAGCTTTAATTGCTGGTACTTTAAACAGGGAAAGATGTTGTCTGTTTTGTAGGTACGCCGCTATAGCTGCGAGATGTAAATGTGCTGGACTTGTAAAGCGCACAGCTGCCCGTAAGCGTCCCGGCGCTTGCTTAGGGAACCCGTCCTGGTATTCCCCAGTGAGAAACCACGGCAGGGTATCCACAAGGTGAAAGCCAGGCATCCCACCGCGAGGGGCCGTAGTGGAGATTAAGCAAGCTATTGCCCAGAGTCGCAGAGTGTGACCCCGTGAGTCGAGTAGGCACCAGAGCGAGAATTGTCGAGTCAGTGGAATTTTGAGCCCGAGACCCGCCGAGGCGGGGAATCGAACCCTGGTCTACGGTCAATCTCAGCTTCCGGGTCTGCCGCCTCTAACCACTGAGCCACGCTTCTCCACTCTGATAGAGGTGTATGCTAAGTTACATTGCTGCAAGTGTAGTAAATAGCAAATGGTCTGTTTAGTGGATGCGTCCAGAGGGTTGATGTGCTTACTGTTACAGTGTATAGCAAACCTCTTCCACTTTGCTGCATAGCATGCTCTGGTGGTAGGACGTCTTGCTTGTTTAATGATTTCCATGCATTCTGGTGGTAAATCTAAATACCCAAACTCTATGACCTCAGGAGCCAAATCGCTAGGTTCAATTGTTTGGGATCTGGGTGCATTATTTCTCCATGGTTCTGTGTAAGGTGCATGGGTAATAATTTTAGCTTTTGATGTGGCACCTGTGAGAGTTGTAGTAGCGTGGTGAACCACGGCTGTCTTGCCCACGTTGGCGCCACTAGTATCATTGTCATTGAGTGCTGCTGCAGTTTCCGAACCACTAACGGAATTAGTGGGAGAGGGGGAAAAGCGTAAGCAAATCTGTTGGACCAATTTATCCATAGTGCATTGCCCTGGGACCGTTGATGTGGGTACCTGGATGCGAAGTTTTGGCATTTTGCGTTCTGATGATTGGCAAACAGATCTATCTCTGGTTGCCCCCATCTTTGGAAGAATGGTTGCAGTATTTGGTCGTGCAGCTCCCATTCGTGTACTTGTTCTGACTGTCTGCTTAGGATGTCTGCTATCTGGTTTTGAACTCCTGGTAGGTGTTCTGCTAACAGATAGATCTTTTGAGGAATGGCCCATCTCCAAATGTCCTGTGCTAGTTTGGATAGTTGGAGAGAGTGTGTCCCCCCCTGTTTTTGAATATAATACATTGCAGTCATGTTGTCTGTTCTGATCAGGACTGCCTTGTTCGTTATTTGCATTTGGAAAGCTTTTAGTGCTAGAAATACCACTAATAGTTCCAAGTAGTTGATGTGCAGTTTCTTTTGCTGCACACTCCACTTCCCCTGCACTGTGTATTTGTCCATATGCGCTCCCCATCCGGAGAGCGATGCGTCCGCTGTTATTATCACTTGTGGAATCGGTTCTAGGAACGACCGTCCTTTGGAAATGTTTGTTGTGTTCCACCACTTCAGAGAGCGATGCGTACGGTCGTCCACCAACACCAGATCTGTAATCTGACCTTGAGCCTGATTCCACTGTGTCGCTAGACACTCCTGTAGTGGGCGCATTTGTAGTCTGGCATGTGGTATTAGCAGTATTCAGGAGGACATCATGCCTAACAGTTGCATAAACACTTGTGCTGGTAGTGAGTGTTGTGGTTGAAATCTTTGTATTAACCCGACCATTGTCTGTATCCTGATTGGATTGGGGTATGCTATTGCTTTTTCTGTGTCTATAGTAGCCCCCAGGTATTGATGAATCTTGTTTGGTTGCAGGTGTGATTTTTTGAAGTTCACCGTAAACCCCAGGTGGTGCAGCAATTGAATTGTCTTCTGTGTGTTGTGAAGACATTCTTCTTGTGACTTGGCCTTTATTAACCAATCGTCCAAGTATGGGAAGACATGTATGTGTTGTCTTCTTAGGTGTGCTGCCACCACAGCTAGGCATTTTGTGAACACTCTTGGTGCCGTTGTGACCCCGAACGGAAGGACTTTGAATTGATAATGTTGTCCTTCCACTACAAACCTTAGGTATTTCCTGTGGGCTTTGTGAATTGGGATATGAAAGTAAGCGTCTTTTAGATCCAGTGTAGAAAGAAAGTCCCCTTTCCTCAGTAAAGGGAGTACTTGTTGGAGCGTGACCATGTGGAGATGTTCCGAATTTATGTATGCATTGAGAGGTCTAAGATTGGTCTTAGAGACCCATCTTTTTTGGGGATTAGGAAGTATAGAGAGTATACTCCTGTCCCTTGTTGATGTTTTGGAACCTTCTCTATTGCATGCTTTTGTAGCAGTGATAGTACTTCTTCCTTTAACAATGTCAGATGATCTTGACTCATTGGATGCTGTTTGGGGGGATGTTTGGTGGGGTAGCTGTGAGTTCTAGGCAATAACCATGTTGGATAATTTGTCTCACCCACTTGTCTGATGTGATGTTTTCCCAGACAGGTAGGAACTGTGATAGACGTCCCCCGACCGGTGTTATGTGATCTGGGGGAAGTTCAATTAAGTCACTGTTTTGGGGTTGAGGCGTTGCAGTTGTTATTATTTCCGCGGCCTCTACCCTTGTTGTTGTTACCCCTATAACTACCTCTTGAATTACCTTTGGGTGATGTAGGTGTAAAAAAGGTGGATTGCTGATGTGTTCCTGTATTTTTTGAGCCTCCTCTATAGGTGGATCTACGAAAGGAACCTCTTTGTGTTGGCTGTTGCAATGCTCCCATTGACTTAGCCGTTTCTGTATCTTTTTTCATTTTTTCTAAGGTCTCATCTGTGCTTGAGCCAAAAAGTGTTTTTTGGTCAAAGGGTTGGTTCAATAAGGATGTTTGTACTTCCTGTTTGAATCCTGAGATTCTAAGCCATGCATGTCTCCTTAACATGACACTGGTGTTGATGGATCTTGCTGCAGTGTCTGCTGCGTCTAGGGCGCACTTAATGGAAGTATTAGTTATTATTTTTCCTTCCTGTATTAACTGATCTGCCCTTTTCTGATGTTCTTTGGGGAGATGTGTGATGAGTTTTTCTAATTCATCATTATGTGCCCTGTCATAACATGCAAGTAGTGCCTGTGTATTGGCTATACACCAGCTATTTGCCGCTTGTGATGCTACTCTCTTGCCTGATGCATCTATTAATTTTGACTCTTTATCCGGTGGAGGAGCCTCTCCTGTAGATAATGAGTTCGCTCTTTTACGAGCGTTTGAAACTACAAGCGAGTCCAGAGGTACTTGCCCTTTGATAAATATTGGATCCTTTGGAGCCGCCTTATATTTTTTATCAATTCTTGGGTTTAACACCCTAGCCCTCACTGGGTCTTTGAATATTTCTTCTGTGTGACTGAGAAGACCATTCAGCATAGGTAGAGTACCTGATGTTCTTTGTGCATTAGGTAGCGTCTCTAATAGGAAGTCCTCTATTTGAGGTTCTGTATGTATATCTACCTTATGATATTTAGCTGCCCTATTAATGAGCTGTACAAACCCTGTGTTATCATCAGGTGGTGAAGGCTTTGAGGGATATAACTGTGGGTCATTGTCATCATCTGACTCTACGTTATAATTTTCCCATGGGTCATCCTCATCTGGGATAGTTTCATCATCCCCTTGAGGTTCTCCCTCCCCTGGATCACTGTCTACATCAGACTGAGGTGTAGATGGTCTTGGTGTAGAATGTGCAGGAATATTTGGCATAGTGTGAGGAATAGGAGAAGAGGGTGTGACTTTGGGTCGAGGAGAAGTAGGAGGAGTTGTATTTGTCCCCAGTGTTCTCTTTTTTGAAGGAAGAGATTTGTCTTCTTTCTGTTCATTCTTCCTCTTCTTCGTCACTACTTTGCCAGTTTGCGGATCAATAAACAAAATCTTTTGTTTGGGATCTGTTTGCTGCTCCTGCATCGGTACCGAAGGCCTTGGTTCCGAAAGGTGCCTTTGTTTTCGATCGTCAATGTTCGGTGTTTTCGGCACCGAGTGTTTACTCGATTCTGACTTTCTCGGTGTCGAGTGAGTCTTCGACGTCGAATCATGTTTCTGTTTCGACATGGAATGTTTCGATGCCGAGCTTTCCTTTACATGGATCTTCGGCGTCGAAGTCGATGTCGACCTCTTCTCGGATCCGACATGGTGGGAGACCGAGTGTTTCGGTTTCGGTTTCGTTGCCGGGCCCGAGGGCGGGGCGTCGGAAACTTTTTTCTGCGGTTTGACCGGGCTCGAAGGCGGGGTCGTTACCACACGGGGTCGGTTTTTTGGTAAGGGGACGTCGTCACTCACGGTTTGTTGCACGTCGAGTTCTTCGACATCCGACTCGTCCCCTTCCGACCCCGACTGATCCTCATGATCCTCTTCTTCCTCAAGTTGCTCGTCTCCGAACAGCTCCGGGATCGCCTCCGACTGCATTCTGGAAACCTCGTGTCTTCGAGCTCGACGATTTCTAATCGTCGACTTGGAGGAGAATGCTGCGCAGGCTTCGCAGTCCCTTGATTCGTGTTCAGGCGATAGGCAGAGGTTTCACACCTCGTGTAGGTCCTTGTGTGGGAACTTAGCACCACACGCTGGACATTTTTTGAATGGAGTCCTTTCCATGGACTCCGGGCTTGACTGCGTCGAGAAAGGCCTCCTGTTCGTCGACGTAGATCAAAGTTTTTTCTTCGATGTTGAAGTCGAAACGCGCCGGAATGGAAATGAAACGCGTTCGATAACAATACCGTCGAATTGGAAAGGGAATACGCCCCGATAAGTCACTTCTTTTCGAAGTCGATCTGGAGCGTCTCAATCCTCATCCGAACCCGATGGCGGAAAAAAACAATCTAAGGATGGAGCCGATGCCCATGCACACTACCAACCAAAGGAGGAGTCACCAGGATACAAAAGACTCTCCAAGAGAAAAACAAAGTGCAATCATCCGAGCCCAACACCAGATGGCGATCTATTCATAATGTACCATCTGCAGCCCATATGCCTCGAACCTTGTTCTTCTAATAGATGCTACAAACCATGAATTCTTCACCTTTAGAATGGATACCAAAGCATTAACCCTCTGAAGATGGAGAATTTGTTGAGTAGTCTTGCAGGACTGAACAGGGGAAATGCCCTTCCAGTCACATGTGGCAGTCAAGGTAGTAATGCTTTATGAATATGTACACCGACGCCCACGTCGAGACCTGACAGAGGTGAAGGATTGGCACTCTATGTGACAAAACAGTGGTGGCAACCTTGGTTTTGGGTGAATGACCGATCTATTAAGTGTGGTGCATTGACACCCTAGGAGGAAATGATGGAACCCACAGAGGGTGAGATCCCACAAGGTGGTTGTGCACTCCTAATGGCAAATTAAAGCAGCATGGAGGATGATGCTGCAAGGAAAGGGGTCTGGCAAGTTCGGTGCCCTTGGGGACCTTCGTGTTGCTTGGATGATCCTCGTCCCTGGCCACAAAATGACTGGGGTGACTACGGCAGGGGTAGGGACCCTGGCATTGGCTATAAACCAACCACCTGGAGTAGCCTCAGGAGAAGTGAAACTTCTGAGGAAACTGGCAGGTGTCGACAGGCCCAAAGAACGTACCATGGCTCTACTTTTAGTAAAGCGTTCTAGGTCAGAATCAGAGTTCTTGCCAAATAGGTAGGAATCATCAAAAGGCATATCCATAAGGGATGCCTGCACATTTCCAGAAACCCCAGTGGATATCATTCACACCTGGCAATGTATCAACACACTAGTGCGGACTGCTTGCACCAAGCAACTGGTAGTATTCAAGCAAGCACTATTCACATATTTGGCTGCATCCTGACCCTTTTGAACGGTCTGAGCCAAAGAGGCCCTGAGCCTCTCTGGGAGTGTAGGCAAAATCTTGCCAGCCATGTCCCAGAGGGTGTGCATATAGAGGCAAAATAGGCAAGCTGAGATGACCGCCTCATGGCTAGGCTGGTCATATATAACATTTATTTCCACGAATGCCTCAATCCTTTTTTATATCTGTCTGGGAGGGTTGTGGGAAGTTTGTGGGAAATAAATTAGGATTCGCCTTGCTGGTGGAAGCCTGGACCACCAAACTTTGAGACGCAGAATACTATGTAAGAAAGTTAGGGTCACCAGGTGCTGGTCTGTGATGTTTGGCTACCTGCCTGTTCACCAGTGGGCAAGTGTAACGCTTTAGACCATGTGCCCATAAGGGTGTCAGTTAGTGCTGCATCGAACGGAAGTAAGGGCTTGTGGGAAGCAGCCCCAGGATGAAAATCTTCTGTAAGGATATTAATCTTAACTTCAGCAGAAATCAGTTGTAGGTTATGGACAACCGCAGCACGTCAAAATACCACAGCAAAGGAAGTACTTTCTGCCATTGGGGATGTAGGATGATAAATCAACCCTGTATACTGTAACCCAAGTATCAAGCCCACTGGCCACCTGTAAATCAACGTATAACCTGTCACCATTATAATGTGGAGGTAAATTATCCCCCATCATCTCCACTGTCATCTTCAAGACGAGGCAAACTCTTGTCAGAATCAGAACCAACAATATGTTGGAGTCTCTTAGAACACCTCTGCAGTAATGGGAGTGTCTTATCTGAACTAGACTATTCTGGAACTGGGTAAGCTGGAGTGGAATTGGAGCATGACCTCGGTCTGGGTTGAGACGGATTCGGCTTGGAGTAGAACATCGAAGTCGGCACCAGATCCCACACTGGTGATGTTGAGACCGACGCCATAAAATCCAAAAGAATAAAAGTACTGATCCATTGGTACATTAGGTCAGGGATGTTCTACAGAGCGTTAGGGAGTTATTAAAAAATAGGAGATCTATTGCATGCACTGGAGATGTATTGAATTATCTGTGAACTAGTGCTGCCACATCCAAACCAGATGCATAAATTAGGATTTGTGTTGATCTGGACGATCTAAACAGAGGTGAAACTACATCCCATTGTGCAGTTAATATTATACCTTAAAGGCCAAGGAAATATAAATGGTGCTCTAATAAATAGTTAACACTATTTCATAGAAACAAGATGAAACCTCACTGCATGCAATCAATTTTTCCAAAATTGACTTGAAACATTTCACTTAACAGACACTATTGTGATGGTAGTATATATCAGTAAATCAAATAAGACAACTTACTGTGTATCCCACAGGAGTCTCTAGAGGTGTGTTCTGTTTCTGTTGGCAACTGACATGATAGAATGTGAAAAGCAAGTGGTGATGGTCCGTTAACATGGCAGGGAGCTTAATCTTTATCTCTTCGTGGAAATCAGGAGATCTGTATAAGAAATATATTTTGGTACAAAAAATAACACATTTTCAATTTCCCCAACACCTATTCGACATCACAAGAGCATGCAATGAACACAATAGCTGCATTTTTCATATCACAGTTTAAAAATGTTTTGTTAAATGACCAGTTGGCGCGATATTATCAACATGACTAAATTGTGTGATTTATTTGGGGGGGGAGGAGGTCTCTTTTGTGCTTCAGTAGGTGAATGTTAGGGGATGACATAATTAGAACTCATGTTCAAACACAGAATGGCCAAACTCGGACCTTGACTGCAGGAGCATGCAAGTGTGTTTTATACTTATTGTGTGGCATGAATTCTCAAAGACTTATTTCTGGGAGCTCAAGACAAACAAGTTACCAACCATTGGTAATGCTTTTTCTGATGTATATTCTATCGAAACATAGATATCTATCTGGACAGGGTCCTTTTCTGCATCACTTTCACTTTCCTTCCTCCGGTGAATCCCACAAAGAGCTCATCATCCACAAAATGGTCTTTTGTGTGGTCAATGTGGAAACTCAAAACCTTTTTAGGATCACCCCAATGGAGTATCTACTTCACTTCTGAAGGGTGGCACGAAAACATTGGCAGAGGTGAAAAGGTGTCGCATGTTTGGGTACGAAGGCGGCTGGGAACTCAACACAACTTAGTTCGGGAAGACAGAGGTGTACGGTGGTTGCAGTGATGGTGCCTAAAGTTCACTCATGCGCTGCGAAGAGGTGATGGCAATCAGGAAAACCTGCTTTGAGCATCATTAGTTACTGTGAGCAGCTGTGTACTGGTTCAAAGGCATGCACATAAGAAATGACGCCACTAAGTTCAAGTCCCACTGTGGCACGACAAATAGTTTACGGGGAAACATACACATCTGACCTTTGATAAACACATTGTAATCAGTGATTTAAATAAAATAGGTTGGTGACTGGATAAGAGGCAACTGGTCATTCTCAGAGGTTTCGGTTACTAACTCTTACTTGGTGTCTCTTGATATTCCTCAGAACTCAATGCAGGAGAGGTAGCAATGGGAACACATACAGAAGATCCGTGCCTATCACAGGTAGAAAGGATCGCCCAGTGACTTTCCGGGAAAAGACACCAATTCACAATAGTTTTGACACTACACATTCTCAACAGAGGCAAACAAGTCAAACCAGGACATGCCCAATTGATCAAGGATGTTTCCAGCAATTTTGGAATTGAGATGCCTCAACATCCTCCCAGCTCATCTGTTGACATTCAGAGATCCTACTAGATGCTTTGTTACCAGGAATATGTTGTGCTGCTTCAGTCACCTCCAAAGACGTATGGCCTCCTGGTACACGATGCAAGACCCCACTCTTCCCTTCTTATTGTGAATATGTTGTTTGTGAAGTCCTGCACCAGACTTTCCTTGATGGATAGCAGGAAGGCTTTCAGGACTAGATGGACAGCTGAAGGCTCCCTAAGACAGATATGGAGCAGGCTCTTTGTCGAGCCCAGAGGTTTCTGATCTCGACTGCCCACTGAGGAAACCCAAACTCAATAGCGATGTATGTGTCACAACCATAAAGCCAGTATGGGGAAGGGAGAGTGGCCTGCCACAGTGAGGTTCACAGCCCTAAAATCTGAGGTTCCAGCGAAGGACCTGCATATGCAATCAGAAGTTTTGGACATGAAGAATGCATGAGGTTAGGAGTCCAAGAAGCCTCAGAGCTGTCCACAAGGAGACCCAAGACTCAGAATGAAACACTGCAATCATATCCTGAATATCCAGGTCTTGCTGCAGCAGTGGAAAGGCCTCGAACGCAACTGTGTCTAAGACAGCTCCAATGAAGGAAATCCTCTGTGTGGGGTTCAGGATGAGATTTGGCTTATTGATGAAAAACCAAAAAGTTTCAGGAGCTCAGTCATCGTCGTGGGGGGTAGCCAGTGACTGACTGCTGCAAGCCACCCATGGGTAGCCAGTCATTGAAGTATGGGAACATATACATCTCCAACTTCTGCAAAGGGACAGCAACCACCACCATTATTTTTCCGAACACTCAAGGGGCCAAGGTAAGACCAAAGGGGGGAACGTACAATTGAATATTCTCCGACCTCACTGTAAACTGCTGATAGCATCTCTGGGACTGCAGGTCGTTTATTTGAAAATATGTGTCCTGCAGTCTCCTGTATCTACAGCAGAATTCATCTGAGGCAAGATGAGCATACAAAATTGGTCTTTCCTCAAAAAGATATTCAGTAGGCTGAGGTCCATTTTAGCACTGAAGCTTCTATCCTTCTTCAGTACAAGAAGCAGTGCAAACAGCACCTCTCTCCGAATACAGCGCCCTTTCAAAGGCACCCTTGAACAAGCAGAACGTTGACTTCCTTTGAGCAAGATCGTGGAATGGTCTGCTAGGCATCACTCTGACGCAAGGGTAAATAGAGCGGGGGAGAAATGAAAGGGTCCATTGACCCTTTGAATGATTTGCAAAAACCATCTGCCCGATGTGCTGGATCTCCAGCTGGTGAGGGAATGTCCCATCCTGCCTCCTACCGGCGGAGTGTGGGTCTGTGAGAGAAAGTTAAAGTTACCTGGCAGCTGCTACAACAAGGGAATAAAAATTAGAGGAGTGCGGTTCCTGCTGGTGCAAACGACCTCTGACACAGCCACAACCGCTAGCATTATGAGTGACTTTACTTGTCGACACTTGTACCACCAGACTTTAAGGAATAGGATGTCTTGCCAAAAGGCGTAGGATGTCTTGACAGAAAAATAGGATCACTGGTGGCCAATATAGGTCACCTGACCAGAGGGTCTGAGCATGGCTTAAGCGATGCTTATAAAGAGAGCATTGTTTAATGGCAAAAGTGTCTCGTAAGACGTAGGACTTGGCAGCAGGTCTTCCGTCCCTCATCATCATTGGTCTCGGTGGAACACTTTACATACCATAAACTGCATCAGTGTCAGATCCAAATAAAGCTTCTAGTCTCTGATAGCACTGTCATCCAGGAATAAGGCGACCATTAGAGTCTGGTTGCACACTGACTGCTTGTGCTTTTGTAATCTTGCAGCACAGCATAGATCTGGAGCGGGCTGATAACACTGTTCAATGTGTGAAAGAGCTTTGTGATAGGCAGCTCTACCGGTCTGTTTTGGTCTGGTTTTGTGACCCAACATACTCGTCTCATTATTGGATATTTGTAGTAAAAGGGTACATATGCAAAATAATGGAAAATAAAATACAAACTACAATTAAAATTTGAACGGTGGGTATCAATGAAACTGCTGGATTGTTTCTGACATCAACTGAAAGTTATAATATAGAAATTGTCTATAAAATGACCAAAGAAAGGATACAATGAACGCTACACAAACACCTTCCACACAAAGAAAAACTGAACATTATGCATGCGTTACCTGTTATGATAAACAACGCCTGTGTATGCTTCTTTTGAAAATTCTGGACAGCTTGATTTGCCAAATATTACCTAGATGAAAATGCAAAGAGAACTAAAGAAATAGACAAACAAAATTGTTTTTCACACCATAATAAAGTATATGCTTAGAGTGTAGTTAAATTCGATTTTAGAAGCTTAGAAAAAGATAAGGCAAGGCAGTATGCACTAGGGGAAATGAGAATTTAAACACAGTGCAGATAAATATGAGGAAGTGGGCTGTATATTTTTCTGAAAATATTGTAATTGCATAAATCTTTCTGACCACCTACAAAGCAGTAGTTGTCCTGAGGAAACAATAAAATAAAGACTAAATAATCTGGGTAACAAGTACACTTGAAATCCCATTTAAGGCCCAGACTCAAACATTGTTTCGCTCACGAATGGTACGTTGACCTAAGGTTTTTGTGGTTTCTTATTAGTCTTCAAAATTATAGGAATTTTTGTGTCCGACAAACAAAAGCGATGCAGTTTTACTGTGGCCTAAAGGTTATCCCTAATCTTTTGTGACACACAAAAAAACTTTACTGAAAATGGTTGTGATCCATTCAGGAAATTATTCACTTTTAGTACTGAGTACTCTGCTCCCACAATATTATGGCAAGAAAGAGCTAAATGTTTTGCCTCAAGTAATTATGTTTGTTCTTCTCCTGTCTTTAGAGCAATCACGATAAAGTTACCGAAATCTTACTTCTACTAGTTATCATCTCATTCCTATCTCTGCAGTATTCTCATCCGTAACTTAAGTTGTTCAAGAGCTGAAGATTATATTGTTATTGTTTAGGTCAATACATTATTGAACTATGTGCACCATCAACCATAACCAGATTTCTAGAGAAGATGGCTGTCTATCAGTGGTAGGCCAGTACTATGGAACGCAGGGCCATCACAAATCCAACTACAATTACTCACATTCTAGAAAACAGCGAAACTCCATTATTAACAGCATTGCAAGACAAAACCCCAGGTGCATTGATACCTCCTTGTGTTTTAAAGAATCAAAAAGCCTTGTAACATCAAAGTGACTAATTACAATGTGAGAGGAACATTGCCGTAGATATCACTCCAATGGTAATAAATACAAATGTAGATACATTTTTCTGGGGTTTATTTGTCAATTGCTTGTGACTGTTTCAAAAACTAAAAGACTTAACTGACCTCAGAACTTCCTGAACTAAACACAGTAGTTCTACTAGAGCTGGCAAAATGAAAACTTCACCAGGAATTCAACAAGGTCAATGTTTCCTTTTATCTTTCAAATAAACTTTTTAAATTGAAGCAGGAAGGCGGGTTTCAGCTAATGGACATAAATAGCTAGTGCTGAACTAGAAATTCATGTTTGAATAAGGTTCTGGGTGTCCTCAGCGCAAAGGGGAAATGTTGCACTTTATAAATGTCCTCACAAACACGAACGTGGCCAATTATAAACGGGGTGTGTACATTAAACAGAGAATGATCAAGGCAGGCCCACTCCAAAGTACTTGTGAAATTTCCACACAAAAAAAATCGATGTCAGACCAAAGAAAAATCTGACGACCAAGAGACAAAATACCAGACATGTTTTTTTTGTGGAATCTGTACTCACGGACAGCAACAAAACATTCTATACATCCTTGGAGTGGTGTTATCCTATGCTCACAATATTTAACTTTCCCAAAAACAGGTGCAAGTAGCTTGTAGTGTATAGCAATGATTAACCAGTTACTTACTTTTAGTAAACCTCTTTCTGGTGGATAATCTATCTAACCACAGATTCCTCACCTTGTGATTTTTCCTCAGGCGTCAGACCGGGTCAGGGAAACTCTTAAGCAGTGCTCTTGCGTATTTGTATGTGTTGCAAAGATACTCCATATCAACACTATTCCACTCTGGAACTGATGAACAGGGGCAACATGCAAGCACCACACATGCCTGCAGATGTCAACTTCTTTCATGAACTCTTCTGCGCCCTCAAACTCAGAGCCCATCAGCGGAGTCAACAAAACAGTAAACAAATCCCTAGATTTAGATCATTTTAGTCAGAAGAGCCCATATCACAAAACAGGGGAGGTTGGAGTGTGGCAAGGAATCTGAGGTTACAGTATCCACTGGATAAAGCATTACCAAAGGATGGTAAATTCTATTTCCAGATTCTTCAACTTGTGAATAGATACCAAAGTAGTACGTACCAGGGTGATGGGTCTGTAGAATGGCTCAAATAAAAAAGGTCCTACAGGACCGAGCGGGCAAATCGGCCATCTTTACAGACCTGAATGTTGAGGCAGTAGTGCCTCGTGAAATGTGCACTGATGCCCACATAGCTAGCTGCCTGGCAAATATCTAGCAACCCCTAGTGACTGCCAGTGGCGGAGATTAATTCAAGCATTCCATCCAATACCTTGTTGTTTTTGTATTTGACCAATAGCTAGTATAGGCAGTCCATGTCAAAGCAGTCGTGGTAGACCTGGCCCTGGTTGAGTGGACCTTTGGGCCTTCTGGAGGCTGCCTATTGGCTAATGCATAGGAGATCTTAATGCAGAGGACACACATTGAGAGATGGTCTGCTTCTGAACTGCCTTGCCCTTCTACGCCCCAAAGAACCCCACAAAAGAACTGATTGTCCATCTGATATTCTTTTTTTTTGTACTTTTAATTTTTCATTTCTGTACAGTACTGTACATAAAAAGCAGTCAACAATTACATGATGAACAATGCGTTTTGCCCATTGTTTTTTTACAGACATGGTTGTTTCCAGTCCAGGGAAGACATGGCTTGGCAGTTCGTGCTGAACTGTTCCCATGAGGCAGAGAGTCAGACTGATTTGCATATGTCCATGTCTGAACTGGGGTGGTGGAGTGAGCTAAAGAATGATGATGATTAAACCCAGATCAGTTGACTGGGAGTGAGTCCTTGCAATGTTCAACACTCCGTCCATCATTCCCTTTGGGTTTGCTAAGTTGGCCCTAAGAAGTTGGCCCTAAGTTGGAAGGGTATGCCCAGACGTGGGTTCCTTGCTCACTTTGCCACTGTATTCAAGATAGCCTGGCTGATGAGGGATATGAACCCGAAACCGGTCCCAGGATGCTTGTTTCCGGTCCAGGGAAGAAATGGCTTAGCAGTTCGGGCTGGACTGTTCCCATGAAGCACAAGGTCAGACTGATTTGCATATGGACATGTCTGAACTGGGGTGGCGGAGTGAGCTAAAGAATGATGATGGATTAAACCCAGACATGAGAGATCAGTTGACTGGGGGCGAGTGCTTGCTATGTTCAACACTCCATCCATCCATCATCCCCTTTGGTTTTGCTAAGTTTGCCCTACATTGGCTGGGTATGCCCAGACATGGGCCCTTGCTCACGTTGCCACTGGATTCAAGACAGCCTGGCTGATGAGGGTTATGAACCCAAAACCGGTCCCAGGAAGCTTGTTTCCGGTCCAGGGAAGACATGGTTTAGCAGTTTGGGTTGGACTGTTCCCATGAAGCGCAGGGTCAGACGGATTGGCATATGGTCATGTCTGAACTGGGGTGGCGGAGTAAGCTAAAGAATGATGATGGATTAAACCCAGATCAGTTGACTGGGGGTGAGTGCTTTTAATGTTGAACACTCCGTCCATCATCTCCTTTGGTTTTGCTAAGTTTGCCCTAAGTTGGCAGGGTATGCCCAGACGTGGGTCCCTTGCTCACTTTGCCACTGGATTCAAGATAGCCTGGCTGATGAGGGTTATGAACCGAAGCCGGCCCCAGGATGCTTGTTTCCGGTCCAGGGAAGACATGGCTTAGCAATTGGTTCTGGACTGTTCCCATGAAGCACAGGGTTAGACTGATTGGCATATGGCCATGTCTGAACTGGGGTGGCGGAGTGAGCTAAAGAATTATCATGGATTAAGCCCAGATCAGTTGACTGGGGATGAGTGCTTGCAATGTTCAACACTCCATCCATCATCCCCTTTGGTTTTGCCCCATATCCCAAGAGTGCCAAAAGTGGGGAGGGTTCAATGGTGAGTTGAGTCAAAAGTGCTAACTCTGAAAATATATCTTGCCAGTATGATGCTATCTTACTACGTCAACGTCATATGGGCAAAGTCAGCAAAAAGGGAGTAACATTTGGGACAAGCGAGTTGGAGCTATACAATGTAGTTTAGCTGGCGTAGCATATGCCCGCCAAAGAAATTTGAAGTGTAATATTTTATCGCGATTATTAAGGGATACTAATTGTGTTTGTGTACAGCATTTATACCATTGAGAGTCGGTTAAGGGGCGACCTAGATCCTGTTCCCATGCAACACACAGCTTGGCATCCTGGGTAGGGAGTAAGGCCAGGCTTGCGTGATAAAGTTTAGTGATTAAATGATCCCCGTCAGTATCTTTTATAATCAATGTCAAGGGTGGGTGTCATCTGGTTCTAAGAGGTAGCTATAAATCTGGTCTCTTAAGGCCCCCCTGCGGTTGCTTCAATACATAATGGTCCATCAGTGGGGCATCCTGTATCTTATGTTCGGGAGAACATATGTCTATTGGGAAAGTGGACCCCCATTGTACTCAAGGAGTGTCTAGCAACGGTGTGTTGGACCAAAGATCTTGGGTGATTGGCAACCAAGGGTTGGCAGCTAAGGGGAGAGCTGGGGAATAAAAAAAAAAGGCACCCGTCATACTTTTAAGCCGCTTCCAGGCCCAACTATTTGTGGGTACAGTTTGGACATCCTGCAGGTCGTGCAGCAAGCTAGAAGGCAGTATTGCTGCCAACTGAGTCAGGGAGGACAGATCAATCTCAGGCTTGATGTAATGTATCCGGATGGTACCAGTGCAGAGCAAAACTACATTGTGCCACTAGATAATAAAGGTGGAAGTTGGGAACGCCAAAGCCACCGGGCTCGTATGAGAGGACAATTGTGTCCAAACTGAATCTCTGTTGTTTGCCCCCACCCAAATGAGACGTGAGAGGGTGGTGCTAAGCATCGCAAAGAATACATTAGTTAGTGAGATAGGGATATTATGAAAGAGATACAAAAAGTCAATCAATCAATCAATCACGGCATTTGTAGAGCGCGCTACTCACCCGGGAGGGGCTCAAGGTGCTGGGAGAGGGGGATGTTACTGCTCGAACAGCCAGGTCTTGAGCTGCTTCCTGAAGGAGAGATGGTCTTGGGTTCGCCGAAGGTGGGTGGGGAGGGAGTTCCAAGTCTTGGCTGCCAGGTAGGAGAAGGATCTTCCTCCGGCGGTGGCTCTGCGGATGCGTGGTACGGGGGCGAGTGCGCGGCTGGTCGATCGTAGCTGGCGGGTGGGCGTGTAGAAGGTCATGCGGTCGTTGAGGTACTTGGGGCCCAGGTCGTGGAGAGCCTTGTGCGTGGGTGAGGAGTCTGAACGTGATTCTCTTGCTGACGGGGAGCCAGTGCAGGTCTCTCAGGTGTCCGGAGATGTGGCTGTGTCGGGGGATGTCCAGGATGAGTCGTGCGGAGGCGTTCTGGATGCGTTGGAGTCTTTTTTGAAGTTTGGCTGTGGTTCCGGCGTAGAGGGTGTTCCCGTAGTCCAGTCGGCTGGTGACGAGTGCCTGGGTGACGGTCTTCCTGGTTTCAGTGGGGATCCATCTGAAGATCTTGCGGAGCATGCGCAGGGTGTTGAAGCACGAGGATGAGACGGCGTTGACTTGTCTGGTCATTGACAGGGAGGAGTCCAGGATGAAGCCCAGGTTGCGTTCGTGGTCCGTTGGTTTGGGAGCGGTGCCCAGGGCCGGGGGCACCAGGAGTCGTCCCAGGCGGAGGGTGATGATCCCAGGAGGAGGACTTCCGTGTGGCAAGTGAGGCAAGACTACCATTTTGATGATGGCTATACTGCCCACCATCGAAAGAGGAAGGAATAACCAGCGCTCTACTCTAGCGGACAGCTGGGCTGTAATTAAGGCATATTACTTGTTCTTTGTGCCTGTGGATATGTAGTCCCAGATATTTGGTAGGGGCGTTGCACCGCTGCAAATGGAATTCACGGTCAGTCCTACTCGTCGCTGTAGTCACGGGGTACAATTCAGACTTTAGGGCTCCATACCGGATTATTTCCAGCAGGATGGGTGCCATATTTTCGCTCGGGAGCCGGACATAGAGGATGATATCATCAGCGTAAAGTGTAATTAGAACTGGACCAGGTTTAAACTGCAGACTCCTGTGGAGGTGGTGTGCCTGTAAGTGACGTATCAGGGGGCCTAAGGCTATGATGAATAATTGGGGAGACAGGGTGCAATCCCACCGTGATAGAGGGAAAGGAGCAGTTAGTGTTCAATTTCGGTGAATGCGTGCCATGGGCTGCATATACAGTAATGTAATAAGGGCTGCAAAACCCAGAGGGAAACCCATTTTGCACAATATGTCATCCAAAGAGTCTATTACTTGGATTATTTCTTCTAACATGAATAGCTCCCCAAGAAATTGCTGGTGTGCGGTACTAAGCCACACCATGGCTATTTCTTCTAGGTATCTAGTGCTGTCAGTTGTATCCTTGGCCATACGAGAATTTTACAGATCGGTGTAGTAAGTAAGTATTTCACCATTAAATACCGAGTGCATGGGTGACATATGTGCCCTCCGATCGTCGGAAGGTGGTTATCTAAGCTTGGCCCCTGGGGAGTTGTACCATACTAGCCAGTGTGCGACTCAGCCCATCTCCCTCTCCATATCTCCTGGCCATTGCATACTTTCCCAGGTAATGAACTTCTCTCTCAGCCAACTCACAATATTCGGCCAACAATGAGGCTCTGTGGTGTACGTTTTTTGGTGACCACTTTGATGTCTGAGACAGGTCAATCTTGGCTAGCTTCTTCTCAATTTGAAACAGGGTTTTATGCAGGTCTCTCAGAATCCCTGCATTTTTGGATATCTAAAACCCTCTCATATATGTCTTGAAGACCTCCCACAGGATGGCCCAGGAGTCAACCGTTCCTTTGCTCATTTCAAAATATTCAGCTATAGCAGTGCGGAGCTCTGTCCGAAATAATTAATTTTGGAACACCATCCCGGGGAATCTCCACTGGTTTTCAACCCCCCGCTCTTCGTATATGTAGCTTAAGGACTACTGGGGAGTGGTCTGACAGTGTGCAGGGAAGATGTGATATGGAATTGTTCCACGGAGTAAATGTGGGCGCAAGGAGCCAGTAGTCAAGATGGGTCCAGGTGTTATGTTGTGCAGAGTAAAATGTGTATGCGGGCTGGAGGGGGTTTTGCTGATGACAGACATCGACTATGGGATGGGTGTTGTAGAGTTCCAGTAAAGCGTGCCGAATGTGGGTTTTGGTGCTCGCTGTATGAGGTGCTGTCCAATCCGGTGTTAAACAATATGTTAAAAAACCCTTCCATACAAATATGCTCCACATCCACCAGGTCAATCTGTGTTTGTAGGTGTGGATACAATTCTGGGCGATCGGTGTTCATCTCATACATGTTAATTAACAGGATACTACATCCTAATAGTTGGCCCACTACTAATAGAAATTGTCTCTCCCTATTAGCGCGGGCCGCCGATAATTGGAATGGCATTCGCTTATTTATAAGTATTGAGACAACTCTTGCATATGTGCTATAGCCAGCGAAAAAACGGTGTGACCCCCATGTGGATGCGAAGGCTAGTGGAGGAGCATATTCTTTGGTGCAAACAATATGAAAACTGTGTGCTCTCTCGCTGTTTCGAGGGGTTAAGGTGGAGCAAACATTGAAAGGGTGATGGCGTGTCTACCATCGTAAGACAATACCACCTTCAGTAGGAAAACTGCTATTCTCCTTTGCTCAATTGAATTTGGGCAAGGGTGTTATCAAAGAAAAAATGTTTCATAGGGAGGTTGGACCAAAAGCGCCAGCAGTTCACTCACCCGCCCTGCAGAAGTTATTGCAACCAAGAAGACTGTTTTAAGAGTGAATAGGCACAATGAATAAATGCGCATTGGTTCTAAAGGGGTGCACATTAAAAACAAGAGAACCAAATTTAAGTTGCACTGTGGCATCATGAAAGGCTTAGGCGGAAACATATTTTAAAACTTTTAGAAAACACATCATAAATGGGGATTTTAATAAGAGTGATTGGTCCGACAAACGTAAAATAGCAGACAGATAACCTTTAACTGCACCCAGAGTAAGTTCTTGCCCAGTGGTATAACCAGTGTGTGATGGGCCTAGTGCAAGGAAGCACATGGGCCCTCTGTCGTCTGTTTGAATTGCAAAATACAGCAATAATGAAGATCTAGTGGGACCCTCAACACTCTTGGCCCTGGTGCCACTGCACCTGCTGCACCACTGGACGTTACACCTCTGCCAGCTAAAAACAAAGTAAACACTAACACAGCCAACAGTTTTGCCTCAAACAGATCTAACTGATGGGCAATGCACCAAGCCACAAACGTGTAACAGCAGCCAACATACACAAATTTCCTTAAAGGACGCCTGGCTGCCACGATGACATTGATTACCTCAGGAAGAAGGCCAAACAGGATCAACTGTTGTAGTTCATTCTCGCACATGGAGGAACAGGTTGCGCAGGCTCAGGTGGCAACCTGATCAAAGGATGGATGCTCAAACCCAGAAGGTTTGAGTACCATACCCTCCTGGTCCAGTCCGGACCCACTACCATGACTTGGGCCAGGTTGTTCCTGATTTTCTTACGAACTCGGGGCAGGAGAGGTAGCGTCAGAAAGGCATACAGGATTTGTGTACTCCACTGCATGTGAAATGCTTCTCCGAGAGAGTGTTCTTGGGAACTCAAGCATGCAAACGTGTCGACAGTGCATGTGCTAAACCGTGGCGAAACGATAGGGCCAGGGCTCTGCCCATGGTTGGATGATGACTTGAGCCATCTCCAGGTGTAACTGCCATTCATGGCTGAGTTTCCCTGCACTTGCATTTAAATATCAAACTAGGTGGTTTACCAACAGAGAGATTACCTGATGATTCAGCCAACTGCAGAGTCGGAATGCCTCTTGGCACAGGACCCCACCCCGCCCTGCCTGTAGCAGTACCACATGGTAGTTGTGTTGTCTGGGAGAAACTGCACCAGCCGCACTTGATGGAGGGTTTCATTGACCATAAAATCACCTGCAACTCCAATAAAGTGATGTGAAGCCAGGCCTAAACCAGAGACCACAGTTCTTTTTTATCTACTTCTCCAGGATGGCCTTCCCAACCCAGTAGAGCCACATCTGTTACCACAGTCAACTCTTGGTGGGGCAGGGAGAAGTTGCTGACGCAGGTCGAGCTGAGGTCGGGAAGCCACCACAGAAGATATTTTGCAGTGTCCTCCGACACCGTGATGGAATCTGACTGGTTCCTCTAGTGCTGGGCCTCTGAGACTTCAGCTCCTAAGGCAAAGCTTGCAGGTGCCACTTGTCGTGGTTGGCTATGCATGAGGATTCAAGAGGCAGCAGTCTCAAAAGTCTCAGTAATCCTCAATGAAATATAGGCATTATAGACCATATGTCCTGGACTCACTGGTCTGGAGTAGACTCAAGACTGCACCATATCCAGAATGGATACGATGAAGGAGATTCTCTGCCAAGGAGTCAGGTATGACTTCAGCAGGATACCGAGAACCCCAAAGATGTTAGGAGTTTGCCATCATCTGGAGGTCGTCCCTGAATAACTGTGGCGAGCCCACCCTCAACAGCCAGACATCAAAGTAGGGAAGACTGGTACCTCTGATCTCCAAAGATGAGGAGTCACCACCGCCCTCACCTTAGTGCACACCCATAGGGCAATGGTAAGGCTGAACGGAGCACAGCAAACTAGAAGTGTTAGTGACCTGCCATGAACCACGGGCAATGTTTGTGGGTCTACTGGATGGTGATTTAAAAAAAACAAAAAAACCTCCCAGCAGGTCCAAGGCAGAGAAACCCTGGGCTAAGGTGAGCAATTTGCATTTGTCCTTGACATAAAAGAATTGAGACAATGAAGATCCAGGACAGAGACCTCCATCCTTCTGCAGAACAAGGAAGTAGCAATAATGACACCCAGTTCCTGCTTCTGAAACAAGTACTCTCTATGGCTCATTTGACCAAAAGGCTATGCACTTCCAGGCATAAAATAAACATGTGGTCCCCTGAAAAGTGGGCTGAACTAGATGGCAGATGCAATGGATCAAAAAGGAATGGCAGGCCGTAGACCCGTTGGACAATGTCCTTTTGCTGGATAGGATTTGTTGTCAGCCCTACAGAAAGTCACTGATCCTTGCTTTTACTGGGTATATGTTAGCTGGTAAGGTGCATAAAAGGCCTTGGAGGTTGTGGTCAGAGGAGTGGAAGATTAAGGTGTAAGCTGCTTCTGGGTGCCAGGTAGCTATTTGTTGGTCCCACAGCCTGACCATGAAAGGGTTGGGAGGCCTATTGCGTGGGAGGAGGAGCAAGCATTGGTTAATACACCAAACCCCCGGCATATCCCGAAGAGGACAAGATTACTGGGGGAGTTACCTGACAAGAGCTGAAAGGCTCAGGGAGCGTGCCTTCGCCCGACTCTCCGTAAAGTGCTCTACGGCCGAATCCTGTGGCACATCAAGATCTGAACGTGGCCCCAGTCAAGGTTGTGATGACACTGTTTCAGAGTTGGGCACCACAATGGGTTGCAGGTTTTCGTCTAGTGCCAGTGTCATCAGTGCTAATGTCGATGCTTGAGGAGCCAGCAACAATTTTGGCAAAGGTCCTGAAGCTAGCACATAACTTTAAACAGGTTCAAGAGGCCCAAAAGTGCCATGGGTGAACCTGTCAATTGCTGCCTGACTGGGAGTCCCTGCAGATTCTTGGGGCCCAAAGGTACATTACAGGAAGCGTGCTAAAGATGTGCAGCATAGCCTTATGAAAGGCCTCTATTAGGTGCAATGTTGCCTTAAGACTTGAAAACTTGGAATTACAAAGGAATCCGAGTAAATCTGCTCCTCAGTGGCACAGAGAGAGACCTGGTGGCACAGTGATGCTCTTGCGCCTTCTCTGGAGCTTGGTGGAAAGGTACTTGGATGTCTTGTGTTTCTTCTTGGACTGCAAGGATCATCTGCCCAGGGAATGACTTTGAAAAAGTGCCCTTGCCTTTGACCTGGAGTGGGAGTGTCACAGACCCTGAAGGTGTTTTGTCACATAAAGCTTGTTCTCACGCTCAATGATATTCTCAGGGTTCATCTGGACACAGTTGTTGAAGGCCTTGGAGTCATGTGAAGAACCTAAACACCAGTGGCACACCTCATGGGCATCAGTCACAGACATCTGTTTGCAACAGTTCTTACAAGAGTAAATCCTGTTTTAGATTGGGACATTCCTTACACACTAGAATTTTTTTGAACAGAAATCTCTTCACAGAGTGATGAAAGAAGGAGTGGTGCTTTGGATCTGCTTCCGAATGTGTGGAAAGAAAGGAATTTACGTCAGCATGCATGGGTGGCGCTTATATAAAGCTCCGTTTATTGCTTCCAGAACAGCATGGCACTGATGCAGAGGCACACATTGCAACCTACTGTCACACCAGAGCACAGCTTTTAAGTTTTCCGTAACAAGTCCGGGGCCTGGGGGAAATTCATAGGGTGAGGAATCTGCGATTAGAAGTATTAATCAGAAATATGTTATATATGTCTTGACATCTGAGAAACCTAAATTCTATTAAAATACTCTCCCAATGGGATACCAGGTTTGTCCCTATAAAAACAATAACACGTTTGAGTTGACATAGATCAGGGCCTGACTGGCCATAGTGGGCACCGGGCAATCGCCCGGTGCGCCACACGGGTGGGGGCCGGTTTGGGACCCCTGGGGCCGTTTTTGCAGCATAGCAATTGTAGTGATCATTAGGTGGTATTTGTATTAAAAATACAGATCATAACACTGAGCCTAATTAATATGCCTAATCTACCCTTTGAAAACGTATACAAGTGTCATTGAATTCCAGGATAGATGATAATAATAGGGGAAATTAATCTTACTGGTTATAAAATATAGTAGTGCAAGTCTTCCGTAGTGTTGAGGCCATTAGGAGACTTACTGTCGAACTCCATTATCATGTGTGTTTCTAATTGCCTCAATTTCAGTTCTCTATTGCCGGCACGAGACAGTACAGGAATTGCAGGTACCACATAGTATTTTAAACAGCTACGGTCGTTGTTATGGTTGGCCTTAAAGTGGTGTGCTACTGGATAATTATTGTCACTATTCACAATAGCTCGCAAATGCTGTAAAATCTGTGTGTGTACCGGGAGTTTTGTGCTCCCTATGTAATTCAAATTGCAAGTACATGTAAGGACATATATAGCGAACTCTGTACGGCAGCTAAAATGGCCTCTTATTTCTCGTGGCTGTGTACTAAATGGGACAGTATAATGAGTGGTGTTATTGCCAAATTTACATGCTCCACATGTAGAACATTAAAAAAAACACTCTTGGGCTTTAACCATGTAGTAGCCACAGTTAATTCTGGGCTATTTTTGACTAGTTCTGTCCTCATAGATTTAGCTCTCCTGAAAGTTAATGTTGGAGCTATGGGTAAGATCGGAGCTAGCACCCCATCCGTCCCCATAATAGGCCAGTTTTTGTTAATAATGTCATGGGCCTGACTTTGTTGCTGACTGTAGGTGGTAATCAGTCTAGGAGCAGTGGAATCTTCCTTGCTAGTCTCATTAATGTCTTGTGCTGTTGGTTCATTGACTAAAAGGGAATCTCTCGACCGAAGTGCAGCTTTATGAATAGCTTCCTTGAGTAATGTGTCATTGTACCCTCTCATTCTGAATCTGGCTAAGGCAGCCTGAACGCATTTTTCATAATCATTGTCTGTGCTGCAGATTCTTTTTAACCGCAGGAACTCTAAATACGGAATGCTTGCAATAGGGGGGCCGTTTTTGTTACAGGGCTGTTTTTGCAGCATAGCTACAAAATCGGCCCTGTACCAAAATCGGCTTACAACCGGCCCCGGCGGCACCTCCAACCCCCCCACCCCCCGAGTGGGGGGCCGGCCGAGCACTTTGCCAGGGCAGGTTGTGGTTCCCAGTCCGGTCCGACACAGATAACTGGAATCAGGAAGGCACCTGGCTTGGAGATATATATATATATGTATATATATATATATATATATATATATATATATATATAGCAGTCAAAAAGACCATCTGGTCGAAACGCGTCGCCAATAAACATACATTGTTTAACATGGACCCTGGAGTGCGAGTCATCTATTGTCCTGGAGAACATCTAATTGGGAAACCTTTGTGAATATATATATATATATATACATCAGTATACCAGGAAGAAGAAAAGGCCACAGCAGGGAAAACGTTGGAAGCACCTTTATTTCAAGACAGATGGCAAAGAAGTTCAAAACATGCAAATGCATTTCGGCGTCTTTCGCCTTCTTTAGCGCCGTGGGTGTGACGATCAGGAAGCAGGTGAGTATCCCAGATTTAAATGTCCTGTCCCATCCTGCTTCCTGAAGGAGTGCTCCGCCCCCTGAGGTAAATACCAGTCGCCTTAACCTCCTTGCAGACGCCTCATGGACAGCGCCTACAGGTCCCAGCATGCACTTCTTAATGCTGGTAGGTAATGCGCAGGGTGGATCAGTGCCACATAGAACCCCAATGTCCATGAGTCCCCAAACGGAGTACTTCCTCGAGTCCCCAACCGCATCAACCACCTTGCCGCAGGAATCCTTTTAGCGGGAGCAAGGCTAAAATATCACCTTGCCCAGAGTCATGGCAATGACATCAACACCGCTCCTTCTCGTCCCGGGCTTGGGGGTGGTCTTTCGTTTCTTCCTGTAACCAGGATTCCAAAAAACCACAGAAGCGGAGACCAGCGAGTCTAAAGCCTCTTGGAAATGCGGGGGCCTTTTAAGCGCGACACTGGAACTCGCGCTGTATTTATGTTCACAACTCTACTCCAGGAAGAAGAAAAGGTCACAGCAGGGGAAACGTTGGAAGCATCTTTATTTCAAGACAGATGACAAAGACGTTCAAAACACCCGCTGTGGTGAATGAATTTCGACGTCTTTCGCCTTCTTCAGCGCCGAGGGTGCGACGATCAGGAAGCAGGTGAGTATCCCAGATTTAAATGTCCTGCCCCATCCTGCTTCGTGAAGGACTGCTCCCCCTCCTGAGGTAAATACCAATTGCCTTAACCTCCTTGCAGACGCCTCATGGACAGCGCCTACAGGTCCCAGCATGCACTTCTTAATGCTGGTAGGTAATGCGCGGGGTGGATCAGTGCCGCATAGAACCCCAATGTCCAGGAGTCCCTATATATCAATTATATATATATATATATATATATATATATATATATATATATATATATATATATATATATATATATATATATATATATATATATATATATATATATATATATATATATATAAATATCACCCTGCCCTTTCTTGTTGATGTCCATCCAGCTCACCCCTATCTGTATGATCCAGCCAAAAAAGGCTCTTCACCTTAAAAGACGGCATTCCACACAGTCTGGAGGGCTGTCCTTTAAAGTTCAGAAACCTTTTCTGATTGAATCTTATTTTTATATATTCATATCTATTACAGAGTCCGCAATAGCAACTCAGTAGTTCTGATTAAATCAAAGTTTCCACTGAGAAGCTGTTTTTTGTTCCGTTAATATTGTGGTAATAATGGCGCAGTTCAAAGAAAATGATGAAAATTTTCCACAAATAGACGTTTATTCAATTTAGTTTTAGCATGCTTATTTTCATACAGAGTTGTCCAGGAGGGTGGGAATAAATGAGTTTTAGAAGAAAACAGAGAATCGTATTTTTGAAGAAATGTTTGCTTTTCGCTGCAAAAAAATTTATCTCAACGAAATTACATCAAATCTTGGCATGAAACTTGTGCTTGGTGTGGTGTAAATCTGTTCAGTAATTTTCAAACATAACAAAAATGTGTTGAGCGACCATGAAAAGGTTAAAAGTTAGAGATATCTAAATCCGAGTTCGTAGACTTTTCGGGTATCCAAATTTAAAAGAAAGTAGCCAATTTGACAAGGGGGCTTTTTATTCCAATCACCCATTTTGGTCCGGCAGACTCTAAGCTGGGCCCTTGAGCACTTAGGGCCATATGTAGGTAATCTACATTTAATTCGGTAATTACCGATTCGGTATTTACCGATTTGGTAATTCCCATTCATTCCTATGGGCCTGAAGGCCCATAGGAATGAATGAGAATTACCAATTTGGTAAAAACCAAATCGGTAATAGGGGGAAGACTTACAAGGGTGGTAGGGTGTCACATTGACACCCTGTTGCACCCCTGAATAGTGCATGGGTGAACATGTGGCACACATACATGCACTAAGGGCATGTATGTCTGCCACATGGCACTTTTGGAAAAGCACAAATTTGCTTTTTCAAAGGTTTTCGATATTTACCATCAACTTGTAGTTGGTGGTAAATACTGAATCCTTAAATGAAAAATGCACTCACTTGAGTGCTCCCTACATTAATTCAATAAGACCTTCATATTTTAAGAATTTTTCTTATTTATGGTTTCTGTTGTGGTCAGCTGATAAGAGTCTAAAGGCCAGATGTAGGTAGCCCAATACCGGTCGGTAACGGACGAAATTACCGAATTTCGGGTGTTACCGACTGGTATTGGGCATTTGAGATGTAGGAGGCATGTTTAAGGATTCGGTAATTTACCGAACGGTAATTTAAGGAATCGGTAAATTACCAAATTCTTAAATAACGATTAGGTAAATTACCGAATACTTAACCGCATCGCTGCAGCGGCTTTTCCCGCTGTGTGCGGCAAATTACGAAAAGCAGCTTTACATGACGAGCTCAGCTCGTCATCCGCACACGACCACCGTGGCTGATGACGAGCTGAGCTCGTCATCAGCAGCAAAGGGGTTAACTAACAACTGAGAGTCCATGGAAGGCCTTTGCAGAATCATAGGGCACAAGTGACAACCAGTTATTATATAGATTGGGCTTTCTCTTCTAATCTAATTGTGCAGAGAATCAACAGCCTGGTAATGATTCTGAAAGTAATACTGTGGTGTGGTATTTTTTAATAAGATGTACGAAAATAGCATGGGGACAGGTGATAATATGATAAGGAATGTCTCAACAATGAATAAGTTTATGACCCTGGTCTTGTCAAGATACCAATAGTTTTTATCTAATGGGATACCCTAATATGGATGCCTTTATTACTCTATTTCTGTAATTGCCTATTCACAGTCTCTACTGAGGCTGAAGTAATGCAGCTGTAAACAACATTCGTATGGGTGATAGTTCTAATCCACGGAATTATAGCCACATACCCCAACTGCTTTAAAACCCATTAAAGAACTTACGTAGATCAAAAATATAATTTTATATTTACAGGCCAAGTCCTGGGCTAGATAGAATGTGATGTCATTTATGTCATCTGTGAAATCCTGTGAATGGTCATGAACACTGCATGGGGGAAAGTTATGGTTGTGTCAAATTTCAGTGTTATTTTAGGTTTTGAATCATAACCATACTATTTTTTTATCCGACGTTTTCTGGTAATTTTTATTATTTTCAAATACGAGTACAGAACCATACCCTTTTGAACAAGGTTTATCTAGAGTAAAATATATGGGAACGTAATGATTGCCTGCCATATGTACACACTAATAATATATCCAACTTTTTATTGTAGTACACCCATGGGTGTGTTATGGTTCAGGTGGAGCCAATAATCATAACCTGGCTAATTTCAGTGGTTTATTGTTTTTATATATTAACCATAATTTTCCTTCATATTAGTTATTTCTGCATAAGTTTGAAATTTGTAGCTTTATGTAGTTATTTTCATAAAGATCACGAGCTGGGTGTAGAGTTTCATGAATAGCAACTCATCATATCAAGGCTTTTAGTGCCGGACGTGGATTTTCTGATTCACAAACCACCATCAGTTGCAATCACTGTTAACAGGAATTAGGGAAGTGATAGTGAACCTGATGCAAATGCACTTAGTATTTGGCCCATGATCAGGTGACTTCAAGTTTGTAAAGCATGTGTTAGCAGTCTTAGCTCACAATTAAAGGCCATTTGAACCACAAAACATCGGAAGGGGTGCCATGTACAAAGAAAGCAAGAACAGTTCTTCAACACTCACTGAAGGGAATGCAAAGTAGTTCCCATAAGTGAAATTAAATGCTCATACAAACAAGAATTCTGGGCAACGAAGTGTCTGCATCTGGCAATCAGCAGTGGAAACAGCCTCAAAACAATGTTTGTCTTTTATACACAGTCTTTTGATTTCACTGCAGTATCTACTCACTGTTCAGTTTCTTCCTGGATCAGCACGACAGACTTAAACCAACTTCCAATACTAGAAAGAACAACTCTACTTGTCAGTCACACACGGATTGCAGGATTTAGTGCTGTAGATTCACCTACTATGTACTTTAAGCCATCCAGTAATGGTTGTGGACCACTGCAAGCACTTTTTCTTTAAAGTCTAACTTTTTGTTTCCTGCGTGTGACATATGGCAGCGATAATGCCTCTGAAATCCATACAGCACAGACTTGTGGTTGTGGGTCTAGTTGGGAGATAGCTCATTTTGTGTGGGACATGCCATGCAATCTTTTGTGGCTTTAGAGTCAATTGTAAAGGTAATCTACGATTACACACATCAGTGTTGCAGTCCTATTTATTTTTCAGTCCAATTGATGTGACTGAATAGAGGTCAGCACTCAGTGTAGAAGAAATAGGATGTAATACCTTTACGGGACACCATACACAGACTAACTTCCAAATCATTATTCACAATTTATATATAAAATGCTTTCTAGCAGTTTGAATTCAATGACCGCTTCCAAGCACTTAAAATATCTGCGGCCTCATGCACTAAGAATAGTCATTGAGGTAGAAGGAGCAGGTGAGCTTTTGAGATGCTGCCTCTGAGGCAGAATCATTCATGGTGGTCAGGTCAGGACCCACAATCCTATTGTGGAATGCTTACAATGAGTATGATACTTGCATACATTCAAATTTCGAATGAGCATAGCTACTCCAAGGAGTGTTCCAGAGCTCAGAGAGCTGATAGCCCCACTACACCCCAAAAAAGACTACCAAAACCCTACTCAGCAAGCTAGCCCGCAAAGCCAGGTTTTGAGAAGCTTCCAAAGCAGACATTAATTTTCAGTCTTATGAAGCTGCAAAGGGAAATGGTTGCAGGCTTGGATTGCAGGAAAACAGAAGGTGAAACCCTCCCTCTTCTTGCTCTCAATTTTTGGAAAAGCATCAGCAGATTGAAGGGTCCTAGAGAGACAGTAGTGTATAAGTCTATTCAAGAGATACCTATGGCCAGCGCCAGAAAAGGATCTATGTGCCAGGACCAAAGTTTTGAACACCATTCTTGCTTTGATCGGCAGTTAGTGAGGGATCCTTAGTGGTAGCTAAACTGCTGCATTCTGGACAACCGGAGGCCTCTTGAGCAGATGGCCGGGTAGGCCCTGATAAAAGGCATTGGCAGAGTCAAGACAAGATGAGATTATCGCTTGAATGACTGTTTTCCAAGAACAGAAATTTCCTGAGGGCGCGCAATGAGCAAACCACCACCGCCACCTGCAGTTCATAGGCAAATTGCTGGTTTAGTTTAACCTTCCAATTTTGTACTACAGTTGCTAGAGGAGGAGGGGACAGCAATCCACCCCCGCACAGCATAGGGGTCCAAACAGCAAAATCTTGGTCTCAATCAGAGGTACATTGGGGATTGCTGGCCCATATCCACTGAAAAAGTGGTCTCCAAATAACCCTTGAAACCTTCCAGCGCACTGGGGACACCATTCTCAAAAGATAGAAACAACTCTGTATCATCAGTATAACAAACTATACTCAGATCAATGGACTCCACCGGAAAGCCAATGGGTAGATATGGATATTAAATAAGGTAGAACTCAAGGACAAGCCCTGTGGTACCCCGAAGTTCAGGGCTTTTGTGTCAGATGAGTAGGGGGCCATCCAAACTGCCTGACTTTTATTATCTAGGAAGGATCGAATCCAGGCCAGCGCCTGGGCCTAGACTCCAATGTCGTCTATGTGTTGAAGGAGAATAGTGTACTACACAGTACTGAATGTGTTGATAGCTTCAATAGGATCAAGGCAGCTTGTTTTCCTTGATCTAGCAACGTCTTAATAGAGTTGATCAACTCCACAAGTGACATCTCAGTGCTATGCTGAGGTCGGAAACCGGACTGTGACAGATCCAGCAGACTGAATTGCTCCAAATAAACTGAAAATTGGGAGTTAATCAAGCTTTCCAGCATTTTAGAGGCAGACGGAAGAAGCGAGATTGGTCTAAAGTTGACCAAATGAGTTCTATCCACCGAAGGTTTTTTTTTCAACAGCTAAATGAACAAGGCCAGTTTCTAGCAATTCGGCACTGATGCTGTTTGAAGGGATACATTAAATAATTGAATTGATAGAATTCAACATCTTGCAGGTGAGAATAGCAAGCTCAGAGGAATTGAACTCAAGGAGTTCATGAGCCCTCGACCAACTGATATCACCCGTCCTCGTCTAAGTAGCAAATCTTACAGAGTTAGACCCCAAGTTAGAAATTATGTTAACGTTGTTGGCTTCAAAAAATCTGATAACTTTTCTCACAAATCCAGAGCATAATCGGCTGTATATAGGCCGCAAGGAGAAGAAAGCTCTGACTATTTTGAAGAGCATTCTTATGCAGTGAGCTTACATTGATTAAAGTGACCCGGGTATGGGTGTGGTTGACAGCATAATTACTCTTATGGCCTGACTCCCTTCTTTTAACTTCCGACACTTCCTGCACGGTAAGAGATGCAAACCTTTTGCAGCATACCTGAGCCAACGGGTAACACTGCGGTGAAATCTTCTATCTGCAATTCACTGTGAGCTTCAGGTTGTATAACTCCTGGATGGAGTATCTACAAGGAGAATCAGAGCTGTCCTCTGACAATCACCATGGCTGGCACTGGCTGGGGAACAAGCACGGATGGGTGTAGACGTGTGCTTTCAGCAAGGCTGCTGAGCACGTCTATGCTGTGGCCCTGCTTTCAAGGGAGGTGTTCATTTTACTCTCTGGGCAAGCTAGAGTACTGCTGTACAAAAACAACACATCTAGAAGACCCAAAAGGGGCAGGGGGAAATAGTCACCTTGAACAGAGACCTGCCAAAACTACAAAGCAGACTGAAAGCAAACCAAAATATTTGGCTCACTACAATGAATTCCCCCTCTAAAACAATTCCCTTCCTAAACCACACACAGATGGACCTGTGGAGTGCAGACACAACAAAATTGAATGATTCCTGCACCCAAAAATCCTCAACATAAAACCAGAATAATAAAAGCCACTAAAACCAAAGAAACATGTTACTGTCTCTCCTGGATGGCTACTGGAGACTCTGGAACTTTCTTGTCACTTTGTTTGTGAGGGGGGTGATAATATGGCTTACAATACTTAACCCAACGTAAGTCCTACAGCTGTCTGCACCTGTCAGTACCTTAAGTCAAAGTGGATTGGGAGCTTATTGTGATCAGAACTGGGTGTCCAGATACTCCTCCAATCGGCCTATCAGTCTCCAACATAAAACACTCTGAACTTCTGAAGCTCAAGGACAGGCCTTTCTGTAGCAGTATATCACAGACAGCTGTGCATACTTCCCTCAGTCACTTGAGTCTTCCCAGGGACATCACAGGCAGTGTTATAAAATAGAGCTACGGCCAAGGAAGTGAAGGCTTGTTAGGGACTAAGTCATTAGAACCATTTCACTAAAATCGACTTACAAGTCCATCCTTCACCATCATGCAGGTTTACTTCCCTCGTTGTGAAATCTGGAGATAGGCTTATTGGCTCCTTTGAAGCTAGCACTTCGAAGACCCAAACAGGATCATATTGCTATGCCAAGAATGTGCCAAAAAGTCATTACAAAAATAGTTGATGCCCTCTTCCATTGTCCTTTCATCTCCTATGCTCTACTGCCCCTACATCTCCTCCTTCCCTCATCTTCATGACTTTCATTTCCTTTACCCCATACCCCCCTTCCTGTCCAACTCCCAGCACAGCACAAAGCAAACAACCATGTATATATATCAGGATATCTGGAATTATCTTTAGCTTTGCCTTACCTAAGATCAGCCAAAACAAAAGGTACAATGCATGACATATTTTAAAGTATATACATATATTTTACCGGCATTGCATTGCTTGGATCTTCTCCATACATGAACTGGACCTTTACAGTTATGTTTCTTGCAGAACCTTGTCGATTTGCGAAGTTAAGGCTTTGTGGATATACATACAGAAGATTCCTGTGAAAGCAAGGTGGAAAGTACAGACAAATTACAGGAGTCTCCTTTTACACCAAGGGAACGTTACTATTTCATGAACAAACACATACCCCTGGATCCCCGCTTTACAAATCCTGATTAATTGATACGTGCGAGGGGTTGAAAGAAAAGTTTGTGTCTCTGAAAGTATATCTGTAGCTATGCCATTTGCTATCATCACAAGTTATTTGATTCATTCAAAATAATTTTAAGTCCGAATTCATTATCAATAGTGCTGCTTACGATTTCCATGTCCAATACAATCTCAAAAACATGTTATCTATTTTATTGTCAAGCTACTTAATTTCAAGTATTTCAAAAACATTGCATATAAACGAATTCGCATAAAACACAGTTATAATTCATGGGCAGCCTTTCAAAAGGAAATATCATTTATAGCTAGTAATCAGTCGTAAAAGAACAAATACCTAATTGACAACTTCAATAGCAAACACTGCACTGCGTAAGGAATAAACCTCTAGCTCCCATGTGCTCAGCCGCTTCCTTTTTAAGTCCACGTCAAATGAATGCTAAAAAGGGAAACAAACTGCTGCGGCGCCTCTAATTACACAATAAAATTATTCAATCTCTGTCTCTTACCCTGGTCTTCCCAGGAATCAGCAATACCCATGTTTCCCAGACCCAAATATAATTTGAAAAAGTAAATGGACAATTAGAACAAAAACTCATTCGGATGTATTTATAGTAAAGAACATGCACAACTTGAGGAGGTTAGAAACAAGATGGACGACTCCCGGGTATCACGAGAGCGCCGCACGAGCAACCTAACCTGTCAGCGTTTTACGTCTATTCATCAAGGAAGGGGAGTGTAACAAGAGCCTTTCTGGAAGTAATGGCCTGTTTTAATTACACCGAGAATTCACTTACATAATTTAATGATAACTGTTATCCCCTGAGAAAACGAGGAGATAAACACTTTCTAAATAAATTGCACCGCTAACGGCACAAAAAATCTGTATAATAGATTCATGTGCCATTAACATTAACATTTTCATTCACTGGTAATAGGCTCCATGACAGAACATTGTATAATCTGCACCCATTTACTTTCCTTGTGTGTGGTGTATCTCTAGCTCAGGGGGTGTCCTAAAGGAGTGCTTCCGAGACGTCTCAAACTTCAATTGCAAAACCCCCTTTTTCTTCGTTAAAAAAGCACTGAGCGATCTGTTCAGGGGAGTTAATGCCCTTCATTGCGGGGTCGCAGTTTAATGGAGAATTGGCCATTGCTAATTGCTATAATTAATAACAGGGACCCACACTTATAAGGGCGCATGCCCAGGCGTCAGTCTTAAAGGCCTCTGAAACTACACTTCTAAGGATAGAAGTGGATTTAGAGATGAAGCACAATATGCTACATATGTTTCAGGAATAGGTTTTCTAAGGAAATAATATCATTGGTTATTCAGTAATAGGTTCTGTCATGACAGATTCACATTTCGATTGGTGTTAAATATCACAAAAGTGCAACACTCTATATTACAACATGTTTCAAGCAGTCTATTCAAATAGAGGGTTGGAGCTAGGGAAGAGGGCAGGCGCGTCAGTGGCTCATTTCCATGGAAGAAAACATCATCCTGGTCAGTGGATGTGGATTAGTCGTATGCCGGAGTCCAGCTGAACAATGGAAAAGGTGTATAGAGTATATTGACAGAGGGAGTGACTACGGCACACTATTCCCTATTGCCCCATTACTGGTGCACAAAAGACAGCCGTAACAGTTCATGGTAACTGGATGACAAGCTAAAAATGACTCCTCTATTATCAAAGTTAACACCAGAATCAAAAGCCATACAAGAAAGACTCATAACACAGCAACACGTCCAGCGTCTTCCCTGGCGGAGTACCCGTAAATAACTATGCCACATACGGAGCTTGGTATTACACATCTTCATTCGTCAGCGTGTAACTACAATTTCAACATTCTAAAGCAACCTTCATTGGAATACAACCTATCCAATATGCCATAGCTCTATGGAGTTAATCAGGAGCCACAAGGATTCCATCATTTAGCTATTTAAAAAATCGATAAATTACAGAGCACTCCCGTGGCAACATATGGGGCTGAGATTTGGGGTAGCGTAAACAGTTTATGCATCCACCAAGAAGAAAACAGGTTTTGTAGAAAACTGCTGGGTATCCCAATCTCTACCCCACAATATTTATATCACAGAGAACTTACCTTTAATTTCATATCCAACTTCATACGTGCTCGACCTGCTCTTTTTTGGCTATCAGTGTGGAAGAACCAGGCGGCCTCCCTCACTCGAGAGAATATCAATGACTGTGTTATGTGTGAGAAAGGGATGGATATCCCTTGGTTGAGTGGAGTGCAACAAAGTCTGCGAAGTATCAATAAAGAATCCATTTTCTTAGACCCAAGTACAGCTGAAACTGAGTCCAAAAAGGAATTAAGAGATGCCCTCTATTCTTATATCACACAGAAAGGATAGATCTGGAATCCACGAAATCTTCTGTTCTTAGTTATATCTCCGTCGAACAGTATTATCACCCTTTATCTATAGATCTCACTTTACCTATGAGTAGTTGGGAAAGGAGCCTATTATTCCGTCTAAGAGCGGAACTGTCAGATTTGCACTGTGCTTTCCTCTTGGTTACCACCCTAACCTCAACCACACAACATGCCCTTGCGATGGGAGGAGTGATCAATCAAGTATACAATTTTTATTCTTTTGTAAGTACTATATCAAATATTCTAAGTGGCTTTTAACCCCATTTTTTAAAAAGAGAAGGCCCATTAGTTTGGATAAGGCTTATTTGTGCATAGTAACTATGGATGATGAAGATCTGATTTTTCGTATAAGCACCTTCCTCAGAATTGCTGTTAGAGCACGCAAGTCCATGTCTGATCCCTGAGACTCTATTTCTGTATAATTGTAGGATGATTTAATGTTTTACACATTAGTAATTTATTTCTTTATTTATTACCAATGAAGTCATTCCTGATCTGTAAATTCAACTTATCAAAACGTTCTGTAATATCATTGTAAACTTTTAAATTGCCGTGTGTTCTCAAACCCTCCCACTGTTATTTTAACTTGTTATGATATTGTGCTTTTATGGGGATCAAGGTACTCGAATAAAGTTATGAACTGAACTGAACTGATTCCCTCATTGTATATTCACAAGACATTACAACATGTATAAAAAACCATAAGCAAATCATAATGCAAAATAGTCTATAAGGTAAAAACATTCACTAAATTAACTGAATGAGCTTTACCTACTGCCTGCAAAATGGCTGGCTTAGCACGGTGTTCCTGTGGAACTCACGTCCGGATGGGTCCACAACCGTGTGGGCTTTCTCCCTTGAAATTGTAGGAGTAGCAGATGCAAGCATGTACTGTGGGATCTGAGCTGTGGACCCTGGTTCCCTGCAGAATCGTTAAGACAAACATATGCCTCTGGAGGAGGACACACGCAAAGCAAGGCTAGTTTTGGCCTACTTGGGCCTCATCAGTGAGGTGTGACTTAAGTCATGTGGCACACAGGACTCACGTCTGGGCCTACACATCTCACTTATGGCGTTGCATGGTGAAAAACCCAAATGTAGTGGGTGGAATGCTTCCAGGCAGTCTCAGTCGCCGGCAAATGCACAGGGCAGCATTCCAGTCCATCTTTACTTGCACATCATGTCCCTCCAGTCAAAGACCATCTCTATGCGATTCAGCCTTATTTCCACAATAACTGCCAAGCCAGGTCCCCTTTGGACAGGAATACAGGCGACTCTTGACCAGATTCAGCCTACTTAAGCATCCTCAGTGAGTTCAAGCTTGAGTCCTGTGACACAGTGACCTAAAAGCTCCAAATGGACACAACGCAAACACTGTCTGTGGCTACTTATTCCATGCAGGTTACTGAATAATTAAGAGCTACTCCTCCCTAAATCCCCGGTCCCACCGCCTGTCCTCAAAATGGCGACACTTAATTGCAGATCGCTCCCGAAGCATGCCCTGCATATTAATCATCTTATGCTCGACCTAAACTTGGACATACTCTTCTTGACAGAAACCTGAATCACTGAGCACTCCAACTCCGATATGGTACTGGCTCTCCCCCCCCGGCTTTCTCATCTTGTCCCAACCACGCCCATTAGGTAGAGGAGGTGGTATTGCCATCATTTTCAGGGACCACCTCGCCTGCCGCATTAACACGATGGCAACCCCGGAATCAGAGAGCTGTCTCTTCACTTTTCAGCTTACTCCGACCAGCTCCCTGTCAGGCCTTCTGGTGTACCGGCCTCCCGGCCACTTCGCCCCCTTTGCAGCATCCCTCTTGGAAATTGTCTCCTCCTCAGCCCACTTGTCATCAAAC
Source organism: Lissotriton vulgaris (assembly GCF_964263255.1). Classification (NCBI taxonomy): domain Eukaryota; kingdom Metazoa; phylum Chordata; class Amphibia; order Caudata; family Salamandridae; genus Lissotriton; species Lissotriton vulgaris. Next base: position 447,215,521 of record NC_141685.1, read on the forward strand.
TTCCTCATAACAGGTGACCTCAACATACACTTTGACGACCCGCTGGACACAGGTGCTGCCGATCTTATCTGCGACCTGGCTTCTCATGGCCTTCTCCTTGCCAACACCGGTCCAACACATGTTAAAGGGCACCTTCTCGACCCAGTGTTTTCGAACATCCCCTCCCTCCAATTTATTAACTCCCAACCACTTCCATGGACGGACCATTTTGTGATCACTTTCCACATTCCTGGGGCCATCAAGAAACCCCATAAAGCCCCCATCTTTACTAAAGATAGATCGTGGGCCAAACTCTCTGCGGTGGACTGGTCCATAGCTCTGGACTCTTCTACCCCGAGCCTTGCGGCTGACCCGTCCGAGGCTGACACCCAAGTAAGAGGCTGGCTCTCCTCCTCCCTCGATAGCCTCATTCCCATAAAAAGTCGGGAGATCAAAGATAGGACAATGGGCCATGCCCTGTGGTACACCCCGGAACTCCGAGACCTCCGCAAAGAATGTAAAAAAGCGGAAAGACTGTGGAGGAAAGACTGGCTACATAGTAATAAAGACACCTATAACATAGCGGTAAGACGCTACAAATCGGCCATTAAACTAGCCAAGACCACCTTCTACGACAACAGAATTAAAAATGCGGCCAACTCGGCCAAAGAATCCTTCTTGATAGTTAAGGAATTGCTCAACATCCCTTCAGCTCCCGCTGCCTCTCTTCCCCCTCCGGACAGATGCAAGGACTTAGCCTCATACTTCGATTCCAAAATCACGCGGATCTTGGAGTCCCTTCCCCCAATCAGCCCCCCCATCCCGGTTGATTTAGACGCCTGCTCCACCAGCCCGCGGCTGTCCTCCTTTAGAGGAGCCTCCCTCGATGAGGTCACCACCACGCTGGCCAAAATGAGAAGTGGATCCCCCCTGGACCCGGCACCCGTCAGATTCTTAAAAACCGTTTCTCCCAGTACTTCACCTACCATTAGGGATCTAATTAACACATCTCTTGCCCAAGGCACAGTGCCCTCCTCATGGAAGAGCGCAGTTGTCAAGGCCCTGCTGAAAAAGCCCAACCTGAACCCGGACGATATGGCCAACTATAGACCCATTTCGCTCCTTCCCTGCATCAGCAAGGTGGCTGAGAAATTAGTCAACGTGCAACTCTCCCAATTCCTCGAGACGAATAAAATTCTACGTCAGTCACAAACTGGATTCCGGCCGGGCCACGGCACAGACACCGCACTCCTCCCCGTCATCGAGGAGGCTAGGTGTATCCTGGATTCAGGAGGATCAGTGGCAGTGATCCTCCTGGACCTCAGTGCCGCATTCGACACGGTGGACCACCGTGTCCTCCTCCATCGCCTGGCCAAGGCAGGAATTGTGGGAACCGCACATGCCTGGATCAAATCCTTCCTCTCGGGTCGCTCATTTCAGGTGTGGGACGGCAACTCCCGCTCAGACCCCCTTCCGCTCACATGTGGTGTGCCCCAGGGGTCCTCGCTTAGTCCCACCCTGTTTAATGTCTACATGGCCCCGTTAGAGGATGTGGTTACCCCCTATGGGATAAAAATAGTCAATTATGCCGACGACACCCAACTCGTCGTCTCTCTTTCCCAGCTGGACAATAACCCTGGAATCCTACTTAACTGCCTGCAAGACATACATACCTGGATGTGCGAATCCTCGCTGAAGCTGAACGGGACAAAAACAGAAATCATGCTTCTGGGCAACAAATGGTCCTCCGTCCCTCCTTCAGTCTGGCCGGATTCCTTTGGTGACATCCCTACGCCTAAGACAGAAATTAAAACACTGGGCTTCTGGTTGGAACAGGACCTCTCCTTGAAGACCCAGGCAGTCAAGACCGCGGGGACCTGCTTTGGCCTTCTCCGTTCAATTCGCAAGATCCTCCCCCTCCTGCCCCCCCTGTCCAGGAAACTTCTAGTTCAAGGGCTCATACTAGCACGTCTGGACTACGGCAACGCCGCATACCTCGGCGCTCCTGAAACCACCCTGGCCAAACTCCAGCGTGCACAAAACGCCGCGGCGAGACTCTTTCTCAACCTTCCTCCCAGAGCCCCGACCACACCGGCCCTTAAATCTCTGCACTGGCTTCCGGTCCGCCAGCGAGTGGAGTTTAAGGCCATGTGCATCACGCACAAACTCATCAATGGGGCTGGACCTGCCGCCCTCAAAGATATGATTACACCTTATAAAGCCCACAGAAACCTTCGCTCGGACAACGAACATCTGGCCACAGTCCCAAGATTCAAGAAGTCGTGTACCGGTGGCCGCCGCTTCTCGGTCAAGGCCGCCTCTAAATGGAACGCTCTTCCTCGCCTGCTGCGCCTGGAACCTAGCCACGCACTTTTCCGCAAAAAACTCAAAACCCTCCTCTTCCCCAAATAGTTCCTGGTTTCCGCCTGTCCCGGATTTTACATTCTTATAGCGCGGGGATGCCCTCGGGTCACCAGGCGCTCTATAAATCTCAAAATAAATAATAAATAAGAACAAGGTCCCCTCTACGAAGGATCACAAGTCTTCCATAAACAGAAAGAAAGGGAAGGAGGAGGTGAGAAGAAAGCAAAAGCAATGGTATACCTCCATGGAAACATCACCAGTTTAAGATCCAGTGTACTGGGAAGAACAGAAGCTTTAATTATCACATTGGGGAACACCGCTTTGAAAACTAAATAAAAGGGTGGTGTAGCTAAGAAAGAAGTCCATCATCATAGAGGGGAAAACCAGGAAGAATGATCTGCAGGTCCAGAACTGATGCAGTATTTTTACATGACGGAGGGTAATGTGCTCAGTGAAGAGAGAAAATAAAGCAACCTTCCCATCTAGAAAACTGAGAATGATGCAAAGGGATCAGTGTCTTGTTGATACCACCAGAGCCAGCAGGGACTCTTGACTTCTTGTTCAGTGGATTCCTAAACTCCCAGACCCTAGTTACACTTTTGGTGAGAAAGCTGACTGACAATGAGAAGTGGTTAGATTGTATATTTCATTTGATTGATGAGTGTGTTTAAGAAACTATTCTGACTTTGAACAAAGCCATGAGACAACAGAAGTTCGGGGATCACGGAATTAAACGTTTCCCAGACATGAAGAGAAGTCAAGGTGGGTTTCGGGCAACAGCCCAAACTGAATTTCCTCAAAAGTGAACAAACATCTTTTCTATGTCGCAAAAAGGGTAGCAACCCTTTGCCACCTGCATGTAACACTGTGTTATGCAAGAGGTTTATGTAAAGGGGAGTAACAGTGTTGACGGTGGATACCCAGACTGCAAAAGTACTTACTGAAAAACCTAGACTAAATCCTCTTTCCAAGCACATAAAGTCAGTTTGTTCTTTGTATTATTATACGGTGTTGCTAAATATCTCATCGATAAGGTTTTGAAAAACAATTTAACTGAAAAAATAGAACTGAAAGCCTTACCTACAAAACAATAAGCAAAAAACAAATACAACTGAAAGCTTTATCTTTAACATAATAGGCAAAAATGAAACCCAAAAGAACCTTGTACACAAAAAGGATCTAAGCTTTTACATGCAACCAATAAACTTCCCACTCAAAAACTTTTGTTATGGCAGAGAATGTGCTACTTTATCTCATAAGAAAATAAATGACAATCATCTGAAAGGTTTCAATCCGTAATCTCTAACACTTCAAGTGCCAATTTAGAAATGCTGGTTCATTGTGATATAAAGGCATATTCGGAGAGCACGCGTTCTCCACAAGACTGTCTTAAGTCATTTATGACAACAAGAAACTGTTTATTTTTAAGTAATGTAATAATGATTTTGTTAACGCACGCACAAGTATGAAAAGTTGAGATGACCCATTCGGATTCAGTGTGGTCAAACTGAGATGATACCTGCAGTTTATGCATTAGTCCAACTGTTTACTATTATTCCTTTGCCATCAATCTGGACCAGGAGATGCAGGAGCACTGATATACCACATGGACATACCAGCGAAATGATGCAAGCATAAAAAACAGACCCACCACGAACAAGGTCAGGCAACCAGACATCCAGCAGCCTCGACTGTTTCTAGTTTTCTCAAAATCTGGCAATGATGGAATGACCTGGGAAGGGAACAACAGGACAGTCTGCCTGACTTGGTGCATAACTTAGGAGAGTCATTTCTAACCAGCAGGAGACTTAGTGGGGGCAACACATTTAAAACAAACATTGGCATAGCCAATAGGTCTCGCTTTTGGAACCTTATAAGTATTTAGTTATGCTGCACAATATCCTTGGTGCAAGACCATCAACTGTTGCATGGCTAAACACTTATAAGGTGCCAAAGGCAACACCTATTGGCTATGCCGATGCTTGTTTGGGGTAACTGTTGTCATTCATTCATTTGAGAAAATGTGGGCCCGGGGAGGAAGCCAAGATAACGATCAGGGAGGAATGCAGCTGGCACAATGCGCGCCGCTGCTCGCTCCCGAGACCCCTAGGCCATGGGAGTGAACGTTTTGAGAGAAGGCGGGACATGTACGTATAAATACATATACATCGCTGTATAAATATTCATACCTCATACATCCTGAACCTTTCACACATCCATACACATACTAAATCAATTCCTTAAACCCCAAAAAAGTTGTCTTTAATAGTTTCATCATTTCACTTCACACTTGAACAATCGTCAGTGTTATTATACTTTTATAAATAGAATAAGTGTTTTGACTTAAATACAATTTTTTAACACTACTGTGGCTTGAATGAAGTATTTCCAACACGTGTTTTGGGATGAAAAGCCTTCTTCAGGAATACCACATGTTCAAGATCCCACTCTACTTTTCTTAAACAAGCAAAAATCAGTTACCACCTCTATGCCGATGACACACAACTATACTACAGGATCAAATCCCACAACGATGCCCTGACTAAGATCCAAATGTGGTTTCATCAAAACCACCTCAAATTAAACCCCCAAACTGAAATCATCCTATTCTTTCCTAAGAACAACTCGCAGAATCTCAATCTCACTCTCCATATAAAACGGCAAAAGGTGCCCTCGTCACTCTACATCACCTTAAAAAAATTAAACCCTTCATTCCAGCAGATGACTTTAAATTAGTTGAACAATCACTGGTCCTTTCCAGAATAGATTATGGCAATGCCACCCTTGCTGGCACCCCTAAAGTCCACCTAGCCCCTATTAAATCCGTTCTCAAGCTCGCTGCCAGGCTTATCTCTGACTGTAAGCGATACGATCACATCTCCCCTGTCCTCAAAAACCTCAAATGGCTTCCAATAAAAGTCAGATCCACCTACAAGATTGCCTGCATCACACACAAAGCACTTCACCAAAAGACTCCTTCCTACCTTTTGGACAAACTCCAAAAAGCTGGATGTACTAGAACATTGAAGAGCACTAACGCTCTTGTCCTAATCCTTCCTCAGCTAAAAAAGAAAGCAACTCAATCTCGCTCATTCTCTGGTAACGCCCCTTCTATCTGGAATACTCTACCCAAAGATCTTCGCTGTAACCCATCCTACCCCTTCTTCAAAAAAAATCTCAAGCTGCTTTTTCTCAACAAATATTGGGGTTCTTAATTATACTGACCTCTCTGGCCATTTACTCCCCCTCTATTTACTACTTTTACAGGCTCCGTCTACCTATATTCACCTCATCCCCCCAAATGTTTCCTAAAACCTTTCACCTTCTTCCAACCTCAGACTTACTATATAATTCTTCTCTATGTTCCTGATCTATTATCTTCAATTTGCTACATGCTTTTGATCTTCTTAATATTTATTCACTCTGAAAGCTTGACTGCCTTACTTTATTTAGCAATTGATCTCAGTTTGATGTTTTCTCGATGTTTAACCTAATCCTGTAAAGCGCTCTGATACCCTTGGGTCCAGCTAGCGTTATATAAAACCTTTAAAATAAATAAATAAAATAAACCAATTGCAAGAATTAAAGTTCTTGGTGAAATCCAGGGAGAGTAAAGATGAATTCAAGTTGTGATGCTATCTGTATAGATGGACAGCCTTATACTTGATTAGTAGGCGATATCTATTTAATCACTGCGCAAACTTCGCGACTCCGTGGGCCAAAACAGCAACCAAGGGCCAGTATGTACACACTTGGCATGGACTGTCCTGCAAACTGAAGATCACAGAATACCAAGCAGCAGGAAAAACGTGTGGAATGCTGAGAATGTCTTATCATATTGCAATGACCAATGAACGTGGATGCCTGCCTCAAGTAAAGCTAACAAGATATGGGTTACAATCATTAATTTGGCATGCTATAAACTAATTCTTATAACGGCAAAGTTACAAAGGTGCATATTTTGCAAACGTCTGAATACCTGCTTTTATTTAGAAGTTAACATTAACCTCTGATTAATTTTAGCTGTTAGAAAGAACCAGACAAAGCTAGAGGATGATAAGCCGGACTCTCTCACTTACTGTCCATGAACTGGGCACACTGACTCCTTGAAGAGAGCACTCAATAGCATGCTTCATCAGGATGTGCTCCTCGTCGGTCGGTACTGCAATGCCCAAGAAGCTTGTGTGGGGGTCTTTGCTAGAATGCTTTTCCAAGGAATATATGAGGAGGTCAGAGTGCCAGACTCAGTGTGTGTGTGTGCAAGGTAAAGCGAGAATGTATCATCATTAGAGAGAGCTTCTGCAGCTCACAGGTCAATTATAACCAGCGCCTCGCTGTAAACAAATTATGGAATAACCAGAGTATTTCGATAAGTTCTGTACTGTCGCTTTAAAATGCTTCCATCATACACATGAAACAGTTGCTAAATCTGCAGCAGATACTGTTGCAGAACGTTCAAATGCACTTATCGGTGGTGGCTACGAAGCACTCCCCCAGCACAGAAAAAGTATGACTCCCCCCAAAATGTGAAGCATATTATCATTCTGTTATGTGTTCGGAAAAATAATAAAGACTTATTAAAATAATAATAATTAGAGGTACGGTTCTCCAGACTACATTTCCAACTAGCAGAATTGGGCTCTTAATAACCTACCTATGGGGGGGCGACGCTTCTAGCCCCAAAACTGGAATAGGTAATCTTGGAAGTACTTTGGAATCGTCATAATTGTCCAGAAGCTTCCTTCTCTTAGGATGCACTCCATTACTGCTGTCTAAGATATACAGTGGGCTGTCGTCTTGATTGGTCTCCATGTAGTACTTCATCTTCATCTTCATCTTCACGGAGTAACCATTGTTGTCTTCTCCACACTTGAACTTCTGGTTCCGATACTTGCATTTTAGTCACTCGATAGTCCATTTCTCCTGTGCAGCCCATTCTAAGATTGCATTTACCGAGACCACCGGTTTGTAAGGCTTATCGTACCGCTCAATAAACTCTTCAGCAGACAAGGTGAGATAATCGGCACGCTCCACATTTAAGCTCCACGCCAAGTTTAAATAAACATAAAGAAACGTTATTCATTAAATGGCTTAAACCCATCGGTGTTCGAGAGCGAATAGACGGATGGTAAAAAAGCCCAGGAGTTGTTTGCGCGCGAGCGCAGTGGCAAAAGTGAAAGCAGCTGCAGCGTAAGCGCTTAATGAGCCATGAAGAGGAAAGCCAGATGGTGGATGTGCGCGTGCCGGCGCCCGTAACAGCAAGCTTTAGGCCACAAGCAAAAGCTGGTGGTCAGATTTCTAAAGCCCACTCACTAAATGTCTCGCGAGATCAGCGCATGCGCTGGCTCAGGCGAGACCTATAAAGCACCACTGACATGCATCACTGACATACACCACAAGTGGTGGCTACAGATGGAGTCACAACCCTTACAGTGGGCTAAACCTCAAAGCAATAAATATTGTGTTTATACAGAAGGTATTTACTTTCAAAGAATCAGGCAGCTAATCGTCTAATGTAGTGTTTAAGGGAGCTGGTAGAAGGTACAACAACTGAATAGATATGATAGCAGGAAGTGGGGAGCTGCATAAGAATTAAACCAGAAGACAGTGACCCTTCATTATGTTAGAAAATACCTCTGGTGAGTAGAGATCTTTGTACTCTTGGGGACACAGTCTGGAATCTAAAACGAGCTTCACCTGATAAATCATTAGACCATGCTCATCCTCAAGTGTTCGATTGCCTGCTTGCAGGAAACCATGAGATCCAGCAAGCACAATTGACAGTTTCTAGGTAGAATCATTTCTGTCAATGACTGTGGCGTTGACAGTGTACAGAAGTTGGTAGCAAGAGATGCATGTGGGTCGGCAAGTGAAGCATTGTGTCAATCAGCATTCAAGTCTGCTCCAAACAGTGATGGGCCACGCTGTCTCTGGTATCCAGGATGGACTTGGAAAATTGGATCATAAAATAATCAGATAGGCACAAGACATAGTGTATCTCCAGGAAACCCCATTTGTCTATTTTGTTTTATTTTGCATTCTTATATGGGGCACTCTTACATGTAGTAGAGTCCTTTACCTCCATGGTCTTGTCTCGCAGCTCCCCCGTTGACACTGTTCAGCTGCTTTGCTCCTTGGCTAGGTGACTGCTCCACAAATCACAGAGCCTTCCAGGTTTTTGCCCGCTGTGGTCACATTGCTTTGTAATTGCTGGTCATTTCATTTCACCTCATTCCACCTTTAGTTACTTTATTTACTTCACTGTCAATTTGGCGTTCATTGTGTGTTTACAGTGTTAATGTTAGTGACTTGGTGAGTTGATCTGTGGTAGTAGCACAATGTCCTCATGGTTGTCTGGAGTTTTTCCCAAGTGCCTGTTTGTTTTGCTGCTGATTCTCTCGCCACTTCACAGCTCAACACCCTCCCGCCTCCCTGCCGGCACCTCCTACCTCCCAGGACTATTTATGGAGGTCGCTGTGTGGGTGGGCGCATACGGGCTTGCCTTTGGCATGCCAGAGGCGTGCGGCTGCACAGCGACCTCCATAAATCTCCACCTGGCTCTCCCACCACAAGAATCTGCACAGCTGCATTCCTCCAAACCCTGGACCCCGAAGGTAACAACAACCATCACTGCTGCCTCACATCCCTGTGCACCACCAGAGGGCAATTTTCCTGCAGGCACCGCCACCTCACCTTCAGCACTAAAACAACCGACACCAGGAGCTCTGCAAAAGCAACCACATCCGCCAGGCCAACCAAGACCACATAACACAACTCCAGTGCATCCTACTCAATGCTCAATTACTCAGCAAAGACGCCACGGAGATCGGGGACACAATCCCATTCCTCACTCAGGAAGTGATCTTCCTCACTGATACGTGGCTAAACCCCGCCTCCACTCCTGACATCCTTATTGCCATACCTGAAGGCTACAAAATAACACACCCAGACAAAACCAACAAACAGAGGTGGAATCGCCATCATCTACAGGGACACCATCTGCTGTATGACATCCCCAGATGACCCAACCCCAATAATGGAACACCTCAACTTCCAATTCCACATAGACAGGAAAAGCACCATTAGAGGCACCCTCGCTTACAGACCACCAGGACAACGCCACAGATTCTGCAATACCAATCCAAACATTATCGTCTCTCTTGCAATCTTCTCCAAGCAGTACATCTTCCTTAGGGATCTAAACTTTGACCTCAACGTCCCTAGCAACGCCAAAATCCTTGAGAGCAAGAGCAACATCGACCTCAAGCAGCTTGTCAAGTCAAGTCAAGTCAAAATATGTGTTTATTGTGACCATAGTCTTTAAACAATACAATTAGGATAACACAGAATGGAGTATGACTTATTACTTTTAAAACTTTGTCCATATACGAGGTTCATACACACCATTATCAAAAAAAACAAAAAATCATTAAAATTTTACAGTTATCTTAAAACTTAATTTGTCCAATAAAACCTATTCCTATCTTATTACTCCGTACGATTACAATCTGCTAAAAACTCATACAGTACTACATGTTATTCTGTATCTCTCAGTGCAATCAGAGACATCTTTACAAATTTCCCGAGGGCAATTGCGATATCAATGTAGGGGATTTCTGTTAAGAGACTGGCTGCCTGTGCTCTTGTTTTTACGTCATATTTTATGAAAATTGGGCGCAACCAAAGTTTCCTAAGGTCTAGGAGTAAAAAACAGTCTAACAAGATATGCAGCAGGTCTCCCTTTGTCCCCAAGTAACACTTGCAGTGACCTTCCTTATCTAACAATTTTGCATTCAGGTCTCTGTATATTAACCATGGGTTGATCCCGATTCTAATTCTAATTCTAAGGATCTCTTGCCTGTATCCTCGATTGGGTAGTCTGTCGAGGTAGGGGAACCAATTATCAAGGGACCACGCATTTAACATATGTACCACTGATTTTTTCTTTCTTAAATAGTCTCTATCGAGCATTTTCGAGACTTCTTTCCCTCTTTGCTTCAATTCACCTTTGGTGCTAGTGATTTGCAATGATCTAAGGTCCCAGTCGAGCTCAAGAGTGTTACAGATTCCCTTCACTTTATCCCTACTGGACTTCGCCCATTTTAGCTCGCTTTTCTGGATTTCTTTGCGACACCAGTATGCCACTTTTTTTGTTTCAGGATCTTCTAATCTCTTCCAAAATCTGATCACAGCCATCTGGGATAATATCGCCCAGGACTTTGTGCCTATTTCTGTTCTGATGGCTTGAATCATAGCAGATTTGGGAAGTGATAGGAGCCTTTTTATGCAATTTCCCTCTATTACGTCCCAGGATCCCTTACCGCTCAAATAAAGGATCTCTGCGCCGTAAAGAACTTGAGGGGGGATCATTGCCTCAAAAGCTCTGAGCATTGGCCGGTGTGACATCTCACCATATTCCCTATTAAATCTTTTAAGTCCGCAAATAGAGGAGAGAGCCTTTGCTTTTTGCGTTTCTAAATGGGTGTTCCAATTTAAAGTCCTATCAAACCAAATACCCAAGTAACGGTACTCATTTACTGTCTCTAATTTAAGGTCACCTATGTACCAGTTAAATCTACTTAGCTTTTTCCCGAAACATAGGGTTTTTGTTTTATCCAAGTTGATAGTCAAAAAATTTTCAGCACAGTAGGTATTAAAAGCATTAAGCTTCCTTTGGAGGCCTCTCTCGGTTTGATCCACTATCACCAGATCATCCGCGTATAATAGGCATGGGATTTTGTTTCCATCCATTTTTGGACTGGCACTGCCCTCTACCTCTAAATAGGCCGGGAGATCTGACAAATAGATAGAAAAAAGCTGGGGGGCCAGCACGCAGCCCTGTCTTAACCCATTGGCTATGGGAATTTTGGGGGTTAGGGAGCCTCTCGTATCTTTAATTACTTGCCCCCAGTTTTCCCTGTGTAGTTCTTTAATTATGGTCAAGAGATCTGTCGGGATATTTAGTCTCTTTAGTGTCTCCCATAGGCAGGCCCGGTCTACAGAATCAAAGGCTGCTTTGAAGTCGACGAAACAGCAACATAGTTTACCGTTCTGTTCCGTCGACTTCCTCGCCAACGCCCATAGAGCAAACCCGTGGTCTATTGTCGAGTGGCCTGCTCTGAATCCACCCTGTTCTGTGGGGATTATTTGGCACTCTTCTACCCATGTATTCAGTTGTTTTAAGACGATTTTAGAGAACACTTCCTCTCCAATATCTAGGAGGTTAATCAGCCGATAATTTCTTGGCTCCTCTTTGCTCTCTTTCTTATGTATCGGCCTGATTATGGCCCCCTTCCAGGTTGGAGGCATTGCGCCTTCTTTTAGCACTACCTGAAACATATTGGCCAGGAAACTTGCCCACCATGTAACCTCGGTCTTCAGGATTATTGCAGGCAGATTGTCTGGGCCTGCTGCCCGGGTTAGCTTGAGTTCTTTTATTGTGAGCTCTACTTGTTCATCGTTAAATTTGGCAAGGAGATCTTTAGAGACATCTTGCCATGATTTAGTCTCCATCTCCTGACTGGGAGTCCTTGCCCTGTACAATTCCCTTATGTATGTATCCCATGCTGCCTCACTCACCACACAGTTTAGTTCGCCCTCTGAAGTGCCAGATGCTGTCTTTACTAGTTGCCAGAATTTCCTTAGATTTTATTCTCTATGGCTTCCAAAAGTTCTAACCAGCATTTTTCTTTATGTATCCTTTTTGTAGAGAGTACCATTTGCTTGAATTCTTTTTTCAGTTTTACCAGGTGATCATGTCTCTCTTGTGTAAAGAACTTTTTTTGTATCCTCTGAGTTGCTCTTATCTCCCTTTTCTTGTTTTGGCATGCTACTGAGAAGCCTTTACCATAATTTCTTCTCTTTTTAGATTTATCTTGAGGCATTGAACCAGTTCATCTAGTTTTAAGATGAACCAGTCCAATTTTTTGTTTTCAAAATTGACAGGTGCCATTTTTATTTGGGTGTCCTTCACTTTTTCCAGATATTCCTCAGTTAGACGTGTCGTCACTCGTTTGGGATACTCAACCGCCTGGTTTATCACTGTATCTCTCTGTAGTTTCCTACCCCCCTTTAATACTATATGGAGGAGTTTGTGGTCGCTCATCACATTTTGAATTAACTTGAGGGATCTTATCTGGTGAAAATTCCAGGCCTGCAGGAATATATAGTCGATTGGGCAGTTCTGCTGCCCTTGAATATACGTTTTTCCTGCAGGAATATCTGATTCTATTCTTCCGTTAACACAGTGAAAACCCCTGCCTCCTAAGATATGCATTAATTCCTGGTCTTGTTTCGAGGTTTCCCCTACTGGGAACCTTGCCGGATTTATACCGTATGCCTCTAGCTGTTCCATATTGTAAAGGTCTGCTTTTCTTGGGTTTAATTTATGGTTGAAGTCCCCCAATATCACTATTGTGTCTGCGGAGTATTTTTCTAAAATACTATCTACATCCTCCTTAAAAAACCTCCTTTCCCTATCATACTCCTCCCCATTTTCCCACTGCATGTATACATTTAATAAAATCATCATTTTGTATTTTAAATCCACCGTCAAGAGTTCAATTCTGCTTGATTGTACCCATTTACATTTTGTGTTCAACAGTTTTATTTCCCTCATTACTCTTGTTGATACCAAAGTCATGAGGCCCCCGGAGGGCCTACCACGATTTTTCTTTATGGCCGGATGATGTATCTGGGCATAACCGTCAAAGGTTGGGGTATCGTCGCATAACCAGGTCTCTTGCAAGCAGGCAATGTCTACTTTGTTTATGGATTCCTTTATGTATTCCCATTTTTGTTCATTGCCTAGCCCATTTACGTTCCAGGACAAGAGACCTAGGTCTTGCGGACCCCCTGTATCCTATTCGACGTCACTCAACTCTCCTTCCTCTTCTGTAGCCACTGTATTCCTTTCGATACTTTCCTCCGCGTAGGTGCTATTAGACGACCAGTTCCCCCATGAGGGATCATTACCTGTGTTTTCGATTATGATGTTCAGAGAGTTTCGATCACATTTTGTTCCTTTATATAGGATTACTTGTCTCTTCTGGAGCCCGGCGTGTTGATTTAAGAAATTGTTGTCTTTCCCAGTTTTTATATCTCTCTCTGGGATAATTTTTAGTCCTTGTTGCGTTATTTCCTTTGTGGCATTCAGGATTGCCCTTTTTACCAGGTCTGAGTATAATGTGATTTTTGTTATTTCCTTTTCTTGCTTGTTTACTACAAATCCGACGTGCTGCAGGTCTTTCGTGCCGATCCCCCTCAGACTTGCGCATTTTGCAAATGCCGACAGAACCTGTGCCCTATTCGGGGGGTTAATGTTTCTTCCAGACTTTCCTTTCCTCCCTGCAGGTAACAGGTCCAGGAATACCCATTTGTTGTCATCTCTCTCGTATGAGATCATGCTTAATTCGTTCTGCTGATGGCTGGTGAGTGTTCTTCCTTCTCTCCGGCTTTTGATTCTTATATTGGGTTCTTCATGCATCTGTGGTCTTATACCCCTTTGTTCTGTGGCCGGAACAACCCGTTGCCTTACGCTTTGTCTCGTCGTACGGGTGGAGGGGGGGATCTCTGTTGCCTCCCTATGTGATTGTTTTTTCTTTGGTACTCTCACAGATTTAGGGGGCATAGGAGTTTTTGCCGCCACCTGTACAGATCTTTGTGTTATAAATATTGGGGCTAAGGCATTTAATCCTGGGGCCACCCTCCCTTTCCTTGATTCCATCTCTTTTCTTGTTTCGGCATGGTTCATTTTCCTGGTTTTTTCCTTCCTGTTCCTAGCCCCGAGTGTAACATACCCTCCTCGCCTTTTTATCAGCATGGGTCTTCTTGATATGTACACGTTGTTTACGGGTTCTACTACCTCCTTTGCTGATTGTTCTGCAGATTTGGGCATCCTTTCGAGTAGAACCAAGCTTTCTTCTTCCGACACTGTCCTGTCACTTTCCTTATTAGGTAGGACTGTGTCTGTTGGTATTACCCTACTTGGCAATTGGCACTTTATATCTCCAAGTTCTTCTTCTATTTTCTTTAAGTGTTGTTTCTGTGCCTTCATTATTCCGTTATTTGATAGGGTTACTTCCAGGATTCCTTGGAGCGCTCTCTGCATTAACAAGATTAACTCCATCAGGGGGGATGTTGGGGTTTCCGAGAGCACCGAGTCCTGTGTGATATTTCTGCTTGGGTTTGCTGGATAGCTTGTCCTTAAGCACTCTTGCCGTGTTGGGGATTTTTGTCGTAATTGCTGTTGTAGAAGTTGGTCCGGAGCTCCTCCCCAGATGATACTCTGGTTCTGGTCCTCGTTTCCCCTGTAGCCTTCAGTTCCTACTGACATCAAGGAGAACATTTTTGGTGAAGATGATAAGCGAGGGGCCGATATTTGGTGATTTTGGCTCTGTAGTGTCAGGTTTAAAGATCTATGGGTCACCCCACCTTCCTCGTTGTCAGGGTTGGCTTCTTCCTGGGGATCTCCTTGGTTTGACCGAATCTGATTTTCATCTGGCAAGCCTAATTTTTCCCCGATTTCTCCGCCACTTTCCGCTATTTCTTCATCTAAGACAGACGCTATTGCTGGATTTAAAGTTCTATAGTGTTTACCTACGAATTCCTTTATAGATTTTGGCGCTTCTGTGTTTTCTTTCTGTTTGATGATTGTTTGGTTACCACCTTTTTTTCCCTTCTGGGCGGTCTTCGTCGCTCTTTTGACTTTCTTTTTCTTTCGTGCCCCTTTATTATTTCCCATAGAAGACGCAAGGCTTTCCTGGCTTTCATTAAGGGATTTTGAGCCTTCCAATGAATTACTCCTTCCATGTTCATCCGGTAATTTTTGGCCTCTTTTGGGTGCCATTTCTAAGCAGCGACTGATATACTAAGGTGGTATGTTTAAAAATTATTTTTGATTTTTACTTTTAATAAGAAAAAAAATAAAAAATTATTCACTTACCTCTGTTCTGCCTCAGTTGCCTTCCGCCTGCTGCCTTGTTGCCTTGCCCCGCTTATGTTACTGCCGAGAAAATTACTCTAATGAAATTTTCTGATGTTGTTTGTACTTTCTCTTAATGGCTGGGGCATAAATTCCACTCTCCTTTTTTGCCGCTTTTAGCTTCTAGGCTTCGCAATGGTCTGACTTTTGGACACGGCTAAGACAACGTATTGTCCCCGTTTTGCCCGGGAGGGGCTGCTTGGATGCACTCTGTCCGCTGGGATCTCTTACGGCGAGACTCCCTGCTTGCCGCGGCTCCCACACGGCTCCTGCTTCCACTCCCCTCGTCACACTCAGCTCCTCCCCGCCGGCCTCGCAACAGTCCGCGGCTGGGGAGGAGGTCTATTGCCGGCTATCCCGCTTGTCCGCCTGTGACAGGGATCCGTAAAACACGGGCTGAACTGTAACTCCAGCGCCGATTCCCCGCGCTCCTTGCTACTTTCCGCTTACCGCTGATGTCTGCAAGCGGTCGTCCGGTCGTCCGGTAGCTATCCCGATGGATTTCTGCAGAAGGCGCAGCACTTTCTGCGCGGTTCTCCCGCACGGCTCGGCTCGGCTCGGCTCCTGCTTCGCTTCCTGCTCGAGCAGTATCGTGCTCGTTGCACTCGGTCTGGCGTGGGCGTGGCGGCGTGGCGAGGCACAGGCAAAACTAGGAGAACAGAGAGAGCGCCTAATCCGTTGGTGACAAGCAGCTTGTCACCAACCCCACCAACTCCCCGGAAAACACTCTCGACCCAAACTTCACTTCCAGTGACAAAGTCGGGTACAACAACACCACATAGCTATCCTGATCCCACCACTACAGCATCCACTACACCATCTCAGGACCAACTCTTGCCAGCATCACACCCCCCAGATCCATACACAAAGACAGGAAGAAAGTATCAGAAGACCAGTGGAACAAGGCTCTTCACTCCCACCTCCCAGGCGTAACACACGACCCTGAACAAGCATCCATAAACGTCTCCCGTTGGATCATGAAATGCGCCGACACCATCACCCTGCCAAAACCATAAAGCTATAAAGACCAATCAGAAGAGTAAGCTACTTCACCAAGGAACTGCCCTCAACCAGTAGCATCGCCACCTGAAAAAACTAAGAAGAATGCCCTAGCAGACCACATTTAAGCCAGCACAAATTACAGCAAGGAAATCTCGGCCATAGTGGAGAGGTTCTCCAACCTGCAGTGACAGAGAACAATATTACCCCCTCCCAAGAGCTGTGTGACAACTTTTCTGACTTCTTTCATACCAAGATCCCGGCCATCTACAAAACTTTCAAACACCAACCGTCTACCATGAACAGCATCAACCAGCTCACACCCACAAACACAAACCCATGAACAATGGCTCACCCACTGGAACCTCCTCACCACGCAAGATACAGTCCAAATCATGAACTCCACACACTCAGGGGCACTCTCAGACCCCTCCCCCACCACGTTTTCCACTTCGTAAGCAAGGCAATCGCAACAAGCTGAGGAAGGTCCTGAACACCTTATCACCATGGCCTCCTTCCATGAGGACTGTAAACATGCTGAAGTGAGGCCTCTCCTGAAAAACCATTTGCTGACCCAGCCAAACCAAAGAACTACTGGCCCATCTCTTGGTTTTCCTTCCCTGCAAAAGTCCTTCAATCAAGGCGATGAAAAAGCAACTCACCCAACACCTAGACGACCACAACCTTCTGAACCCCTCCCAATCCGGATTTCGAGCTATTCACAGCATGAGACAGCCCTGATCTCAGCCACTGACAACATCAGAACCCTTCTGGACCACGGAGAAATGGCAGCTCTCATCCTCCTGGACCTGTTTGCTGCATTTGACACTGTTTTCCACCACATCCTGATCAACATACTCTACCACATTGGGATCCAGGGAGTCATCCTTAGATGGGTCGCCTTGTTCCTCACCACCAGAACTCAAAGGATCCATCTCCCACCGATCACCTCACAACCCAAGAAAATCATCTGCGGAGTTCCCCAAGGATTATCCCTCAGCCCCACCCTCTTCAACGCCTGGTTGACATTGTCAGATCAAACGGGCTCAACATCGTCTCCTACGCCAACGACCCCCAGCTCATCTACTCACTGTCCGAAGACCCCTCCAATACTATAGCCAACTTTCACAAATGCATGAGGTACATTGCGGACTGAATGAAGAACAACTTTCTCAAACGCAAAATGGAAAAGATGGAAGTCCTCATCTTGGGGAACACCTCTTTGTGGAATGAAGCTTGGTGTCCTGAGGACCTCAACTCACCTCCCAGCTCGACAGACCATCCCAGTACCCTTGGAATCATCTTGGACAGCAACCTATGCATGAAGAAACAAGTCAACACAGTTTCTTCCACCAGCTTTCACACCCTTCGTATGCTTCTCAAGATTTTCAGATGGCTCCCAGCCAACACCAGAAAGACCGTCACACAAGCCATCTTCACCAGCAGACTGGACTACAGAAACAGACTTCGTATGAATCACTGCACAACTCCTCAAGAGGCTCCAAATAACACAAAACTCATCATCAGCAAGACTCATCCGCGACCCTGCCAAAATGACCCACAGAATCCCCATCTCAAGAAACTACACAGGCTCCCAAGTCAGATGAGGTGCCAGTTAAAGAAGCTGGCCCATTCATACAAGGCCCTGCACAACGAAGGACCAGCATACATCAACAAACGCCTGACCTTACACCAACTGACAAGAAATCTTCGATTCGCCTCTCTCTACCTCGTGGACACCCAACAGATCCACCGAACCAACAGCAGAGGTCGCGCATTCTCGCACTTAGCACCCAAGGCATGGAACAGCCCCCCATTCCCCCACCTCAGGACCGCACCGTCGCTTCAGCAATTCAGAAACAAACTCATGATCTGGATGTTCGAATGATCAACCTCCATGCATGACCCTACTTCTCAAGCGCCTCGAGACCCTCACAGATGATTTGCTGCACTTTATAAATGCTTGATTGACTGATTGGGTGGCAGTGTGCTTTACAATTGAACGGAACTGTGGAGATGGAACGTCTCAATTACATTAATATTATTGTACTTTAATATTAATACATGACTGTGGAGACATAATTTCTCCTATTAAATGCCTACTATTGCCTGTTGTGTACCCGCAGGAGGCATCTTGCTCACCTTCCGAAAAACTGACAAAGAACCTGTCCTAGGTAAGGTAAATATTTTTGCACTAGTTGTGTAAAAATCTATGCATTCCTCAACCTGAAACTATGTTTTCTCACATAACAACGTATTGGGATTTTGTGCTTAAGTGCTCTAGTGCCCATTGAATTTAGTTAACATCATTGAAAACCATAAAAAAATATTAAAGCACGCCAGACCCTTGTATATTATGAAAGAAAACCAATTTATATGAGCTATATTTAATTACACTGGGGGTGTGGTGGGTGTTGGGCTTTGCGTACCGTCTCTTTTCCCTAAAAGAACCGATATGATGCAACAATCCTAACCTTCACTTCATGTTCATTTTTTTTTTTGCCCATCCATCTATTTTACTTCTTGCACATTATTAGGCTACTCGTAGTAGTTAGGCACAATAGCATGGCAGTATCATACATGTGCTGATCTCTTATCTCTCCCTCTTTAACATTCATTCTCCAGACGAGCATATTTCTTAACTATTGATCTGTGCACAGAGCCCTGTAGCAGGTTCATTCCACCGGACACCGAACTGAACTGGATAAGGGTTACAATAGTTCAAGAGTGCCCTGTGTAATAATCAACTACAACAGCCCATCTTTCCTGGACTGAACTCAACTATATATAGTTTAGGTCCATGACCGCTCGAAGCGCAGCTTCGCGAGGGAAGGGATCTAAATTCTAAATTATTTTCAATAATACGGACGAATCAGACAAAATGAATACAATTTTAATTTTACTTTGTTTTGCGCCTGCTGTTATCGCAGTAAAAATAGAAAAAGATGAAGTATCATTTGATATTATCCCTACTGAGCCAAGATCTAGATTTGCTATGCTAGACGATGTACGAATTTTAGCAAATGGCCTCTTGCAACTGGGGCACGGTCTCAAAGACTTTGTCCACAAAACTAAGGTGCAAATTAATGATATTTTTCAGAAACTAAACATTTTTGACAAGTCTTTTGTCGACCTCGCTGTCCAGACAAATGAAATCAAAGAGGATGAGGAAGAGCTCAAAAAGACAACATCGAAACTTCAAGCCAACAATGAAGAACTGAAGAATATGTCTCGAGAACTCAATTCAAAGATTGAAAACCTTTTACAAGAAAAAAAGCAACTTCAATACAAAGTTGGAGGACTGGAAGACAAGTTGACACAGTTAGTCCACGAGCAACCAGAAATGCAGGAGCTAAAAGAAGTTTCTTCACTGAAAGTAAGTATACTGAGAAAGATTAAAGACTAGACCTTATTTTACATGTGAATAACTGACCTATTTCCCCATATGCGTATTTTAATATGAAAAGATTGAAAACAAATTTGTGATGGCAAAATCATTTATAATAGCTTGCGAAATATAATGTTAAGAAAGCAATTGGAAAACTCCCATTAGATAATCATATCATCTAACATTACATTGTTTGGCTTAGTGCAGCATTTTATATTTGACAAAAATGAGGTAATGCTTGATTCTAGCTAAAATATGGTTTCAAGCAAGCTCAAAACTGATTTACGCAGATGGATAGTTTTAGTACAAATAACAGAATATGACTATTTAGTACTGCATGTTCAGGTGTTCTATAGAGCCGTTCAGAACGGCAGATAGTCTGTTCTTAGTAAAATTAATTTAGAAAAGTTTGGAAACTGATTTAACAGGCAAACTCAAGTGCTATGGTTGCTTCCTATCGATCTCATAAGCGTTAAAGCACAGCTTTTCTAAAGTAAGGGGATGTGAAAATTATAAAGCAGATTCATTTGACACGCAGCAGCCTGTGGTGATGAGACAAAGACCACATAACGCATTCTTCATGTGCCAGTGAGATGGTTAACACTGACCCTATCACGAGCATGAAACTATAGATCTTTGCACAGACCAGAAAGAGACATCTCTGCCACTTCAAGGCTTAACTGTTTCCTACACCAAGGGCACAAAGAGAACTATGGTTGATGGGACGGTCACAGTCGCGTTAAGGTTGTCTGACCCTTGCCAGTCCCAGGGCCAACTGCTCGACAACCCCTTCCACTACTTCATTCACCAACTTTTACCTTAAAGGTGCTATAGGGCGGAGTGGTGAAAGACAACATGTAATGCTTTTAAAATACTGAAAATAAGTAAAGTAGCGAGTTGTTAAACTAGAAAAGACTCAAGATGTGATGTCACAAAGTTATGGAAATGTTTAAGGATGTCAACAAACAGTCATGATTCCAGAGAGTACATCGATGGCAGGAGAAATGGAGGAACAGAAATAGTTTACAAGTTATAACCATTTCGCTAAACATCACGCAACCTCTATTAAAAGTGCAGGTGGAAAGCCATTCTACAAAGGCTGAAACTATTATTCCCACAGAATACAAATGTAGATTTCCTACTTTCGAGCATAAAGTCTATATGCAATGCAGCTAATCCCTATTTTTCTTACTTTAAATTCATACAATTTTTTCAACACAGAATTTTGTCGAACGGCAAGACAAAAACATCAAACAACTTCTAAACATCGTCCAAGACCAGCACATGCAACTCAACCAGCAAAACCATCAAATAAGAGATCTTGAAGATAAGGTGAGCAGTTTAACCACTTCTTCACTTATTTGAGTTAGATGATTTTGTGCCTGACTTATTAAGCGTCAACATACCACCTGAGTTGGAAATTCTCTTTTGTTAACCTTTAACAATTTGGGTTACAAACGACATACCTGGAGCATCCCTTTAAGAGATAGTAAAAACGTACCCTTTCAAAGAAGAGTATGAACTTGCCTCGAGAAATTTTAATTTTGGTGAAACACTTAGCAATAATGTTAGAATCATACAAAGAGGCATGTAGTTTCCGGACATGTTTGTAATCTACATAATTATGTAGCGATTCAAGAACATGTTTTATTTGCTCGAGTTTAGCACGCACATACAGATCTTGCAGTAGCTAAGCCTATTTTCTCAGTTTTACCTCCACACATTTATTTTTTCAAGTGTATAATTCATCAAAGATGGTTGAAACGTTTAACAGTGCCTTCATACATATTACCGTTTTTTGTTTATCCCCAATGTCACTTCTCTGGAAGCAGTCACCTACACAGGATCATTTGGTTCGAGTCGAGTATTAAGAAAAACTCTATTGTTATCTCTGTCGACAAACTTCTGTTCAAGATTATGAGAATCTTGTGAACTGTCAAAAATATAAGAAGTAGCCTTGGCAGTGTATGTTGCAATAGCAATTACATGTATATAGCGCTTTATACCCTTGACAAGGCGCTGAAATGCTTTCAGCAGATAGTAGAAATGCACCGTACATTTTGGAGCATGAACGGGAGCTCAGAGGGAAGAATATAATTTTGATTATCTGTCACAGTCAGAGGAAAAAATGCCCCGCAGACACCCCCTTGCCAAGCGCGTTTCCTGTTTTTGGGTGATCACTAAAAGGATACCTTGCCCTTTAAAATGGGATTCCACGCACCACTAGTGAAATCTAGTGCAGATCTACAGCTTCGACCCTATAGCAAGAGGCCACATTAATATTTTGCGCAAAATAAATTTTCAAAATACGGTTTGGAACACTAACAGCAGTTCTGGGTGTTGTTGTAGACAGACTCTGAATCAGGACTCTTCAAATCGGTAATGTAACAAAACCTCATGGGCATTTCCAAATTGTGCGATGCGTATGCTTAGAACTCAAGCTCAGAGGTAGCATTCCACTAATATAGTGACCTTCGTGGCTAAGAGTAGACTGTAGGATTCCAATGACATACTGATTGTTGCCATGCTCAGTGCCTACTCCATGGCTCATTAGAGTTTGGTGGCCAGGCTGCCAAACCAGTGATGGGCCTCAACCTTAGCTGGCAGAGCTGGAATGCCAATTATTTAGTTATTCGCAGTTGCAGTTGGTACTTTTGACGCCTTAATACCACCTCCCTTAATAAATTGAGTCTTTCCAGGAGAAAAAAGAAATTGAGGTAGCAGGCTCGCCAGTGCATGGCGGAGCTGAAATCCAGTTTCAGAGTCGAGAAGATAAAAATCTAAAGCGGGAATCTATTCCACAGACTTACATAACAACTATCCCTAACTTGCTAAGATTTCTCCCATTGCGTGGGGATCATCAAACCATGTTATGTGTCGGATAACGATGGCTTAAATGGCGCTCCAATACCGAACGTATATAAGCAGAAATGCCATTAGAGGTCCCTCCCTAAATGAAGCAACTTATCCAAAGGCATTTACATTGGCATCAGGTCCAGACAATGGGTATTCCAAAATACATAGCTGGCATTGGCTCCAGTATTAGGAACACAGGGCCAGATGTAGGTAAATCTCATTTACCGATTCATAAATACCGAATTTTACCGATTCGGTATTTATGAATCTGTAAATGAGATGTAGGAAAAAATTTGGTATTTTTTACCGAATCGGTAAGATTCGGTATTTACGGTATTTGCTATTGAATCCTATGGGCCTTGAAGCCCATAGGACTCAATAGCAAATACCGATTCGGTATTTACCGAATTGGTAAAAATACCGAATTGCTAAGGGGGACAGGGTGTCACTTTGACACCCTGTTGCACCCCTGTAACTGGCTTTTGCGCCATGTGGCAGACATACATGCCCTTAGGGCATGTCTGTGTGCCACATGGCACAGGTGTACATGCACAGATGTGCATGTACACAAGAATTCGTAATTTACCATGCAATTGTATTGCATGGTAAATACCGAATTCTAAAGGCCCTGTAGCACTGTTAGAAGTGCTACCTACATCACAAACTGCATTTTCGGTATTTTTACCGAATGGTAAATTTACCGAATCGATAAAATGTACAGAATCGGTAAATTTACCCATTCTGTAATTTTACCGATTCGGTAAAATTACCGAAAATGTACTTTTTTTTGTCACCTACATCTCCATAGCCATTTACCGGTCGGAAACGGCCGAAAATCGGTATTTTCGGCCGTTTCCGACCGGTAAAGGGCTACCTACATCTGGCCCTAAGTCTCTTCCCACCACACTCTACAAGGGTGGCAGTACCAAGCGGAGGACAAAATAGATATCTGCCATTTTTGGTGGAAGTCCAGTTCACACTGTCTGCAAAAAGAGGCTCTAAGTGGCTGTGAAAAGTTAGGCATATGAGTCAATCCGTCCCGTCTTTCTTAGAGGCTCTGAGCTTCCAGAAGTTACACTATTTGCCCCATGTGTAGCATGGCTTACAGAGAGGATGCCATCGGGAAAGTAGTGACTAAGAGCACAAAGAGGAAAAGGCCAAACGCATCAAAAAAAACTCCAATGTGCTGTGCCACAATTATAGGACAATACTTGTGTGGCTGAAGGTTTGGATTTGGCGTTGAACGGGACTGTAGCACTGCTGGAGCTAGCAGGACTGGGGTAGACCTATAGTCTTTATATACTGGTATTACAGGAAGAGACTGGCCTCTGAACAGAAACCACCTGACAGGAAGGGGCTGGCACCAGAAACGGATATACTGGAAAGATGTTGATGTATGGAGGCCATCTTGTCAGGGTTTGGTGGCCAGCTTGGAATGGAGTTTTATTATCTTCCTGGTTAAAACTGTATCCATTGCTTGTACCATGGCCACAGCTTCAAAATGCTTGCTCTTCTATAGGAATCCATTAGCTCCATTATACAGAGGACCTAAAGAGAAATTTCCTGCTACACACTGCACTACAAAAAATTTCAACTCAAGATGGGAAATTAACAGCATCACAAAACAAAATTAATTATTCACTGGCACAATGCCCCATTAGTAAAGAAATATATTAAATATATTATACAGTAAGTACTGAGAGAAGAAAAACAACTTGGATTGCCTGCCGCTCCTGAGAGGAGTTTTCTTGTCAGTGTCTTTGGACTGACTGAGAAGCCTTCCAAAATGTGGGAAAAGTGGCAAAAGGTTAAAAGTTGCTACATAGAGGCTCTCCCCTCAAATGATTTTAAGGAACTTTAATTATGTTGGCAAGACAAAGATCAATAACTGAGCGATTCCATGTTCTACTTACACATGCGCCCTATACCTTTTCAGCATAGTGTACTTAGAAGCACTGCTTTCTCCTGTAGATTCACTATGTCGGCATGTTGATATTGAAGACATATTGCTGGTATGACTGAGAAAGCTGTGGCTAAACATGGCTGCCAATATTCCCTGCTATAGGATAGGATGAGAGCACTCAATAGAATTGCAAGCAGCAAAATGCCCAGCCCTTGCTACACCATTGTGCTGTACAAAGTGTAAAACCCATGGGAATCTGTAGGCCTGAAGAAGGGCAAGAGAGACTCCCATGCAGCTAACAAAATTCCAAATTTTTAACCATGCATTAGTGACCTTTTTGTGTACACTGAGGTCTTCCAAGGCACATTGGCCTAATGGAGCCATAAAAGGCTTCCTATATCACAAACCCTGCAGTTAGATAAAGTTTCATAAATAGTTATCGACATTCAACTTAATGGCCATGATTAAGTGAAAGGCTACGCAATATAGATTTATGATTTTTTTTTCAGAAACAACCTATTCTTTAAAGCGTTGTTACAGTGGATATCATAAGGAAACAGATCGACAAACAAATTCCTTCCTTGTATGTGTACTTGATAAATAAGATATTAGCAAACATGCTTTTCTACTTAATTCATAGTCTAAACTATATGTGTTAATCTGGTCTTAGTGATTCAAAAGGAGATACTCACTATACTTGTACTGTTTGAGTAGTTACAGTCTATGGTCTAAAATGATATATTCAGTACAGCAGAGATCAGTTATTGTAACCAATGAAAACACATAGATAATGTACCATCCTAAGACACAGCCATCAAGCTTACTAAGGTTTTTCACATACTATTACAGGTTGTTAAATTCAAATTCCAAAAAGCACCTATCAGATATTAGTCTTGAAAGCTTGGCTTGGAAGTAGAGCTTTGTCCTATGCAGCTAATCAATTCCAGAACTCAATATCCCGCCTTCTGCAAAAATATATCTATCTTTTCCTAGGGCCATTAAACGTGTCTCTACTATCCTAATATTATGTTAAGATCAACAAGGGACCCCAAGTAAGTCAGCATAGGACCTCGAGGAGCATACTTTGTAAAACAACAGCGGTCCCATGCATTACAGGAATATGCGAAGCAAATGAATGTAGACGAAATCTATTCTATATTTGGAGCGACATGTCCAGCCGGACAGAGGTCTTCAATTTTTTACTCAATTGAAAATTTACACAGAAGAATGACCTTCAACAAATCACCAGTGTGGGGCACAAGCCTGTACCCAAACACAATCGGATCAGAACAGAAGGTAGGAGGACAGAAGACAGAACAGGGCTTTTTAAGGCAAAAGCAGCGATTTCTGTAAAAATGCAGGTGTACAGAAAAGTCAGGCAAGCACCATTACATACACATAACATATAAATAAAGTTTTCGTATAAGGTGCACAACAGGTCGACGGCGTTTCGGTCCCACTAATTAATCATGAGGACCATCATCAGGACATTTAATAAATGCCTTAAAGTTGTAAGCCTCTAATGCCTAAGGAAGGGAGGAAAAGAGAAGGCATACATACATTTAGTTGTGGACATGTAATAAACATTATTTCATTATTAACTAAGTGACTTAGTGAGTGGTGATTGAGGCGTCGAGTGGGTTTCCTGTGGGCGTCAATAAGCTATTAGGAACAACTACAAGTCTACTATCCTAATGACACAACATCATATTCAATCTGGTAGCTGATTATGAATATACATATATATGCCATTTGTCTGGTGGATCATGCTGTAATGGTCATCGTTTCCTATTCCTTTAAAAGTTTTATTCAGAAGGATACATTAAAAATGCACTGTACATATAACTACAAACTAGGATTGTTAACCTATGTTCATTGTGCATAAACACCTTTCATTACAGTTAAGCAGTGCTGGCTTTCAAGAAAGTATGAAGAATTCACTGACTATCAGACACATGAACCAAAAGTTACTGCCCTCCCACTTGAAAAACTCAACAACTGAAAATCTTGAGCAGGCTGGTAAGTGAAACCTATGACGGAGCACGTACTGTGACTTTGAAAGCACTGTAGTATTAGTTCTCAACTACCATCTGGGTAAGACTATTTATGTCCTGTTAACCTTGGCGCAGTAATGTGATCATTGGCCCCTCGGCGCAGTCAAACACAAAATATGCTGGGCAGGTGAGCACCAATGGGAGGACAAAGGCATAGGGACCCCGGGTGTAAAGAGCAAAAAGCTAGAGTAGGGCTTTTCCAGAAGAAGACGGCTAGAAACAGGGCTGTAGAACCAAACATTTATTGTATCGAAGCAATAGCAGCAGGATGGCCGACACACTCAAGAAGGAGAGATAATTTGGCTAGAAAATTCACTCCTGTGGAGGTAATGGCCACACCTACAGATATCCTGGAAAACCATTCAGGCACAGGGCAAAGCGCTTTGAAGCGGTTCTGGGAAGCTTGAGAGCTACAGAGCTACATGGAAATACTAAACAACATAGTGAGCGGCTTTGGAGTGAGCCTTATGATTTCGTTCAATCAAAGACTACATAAAAGCAGGATATTTCATAACAAATGGAGTATCATATTTATTTTTTTAGGCTTAGCTACATTATATTGGGGATCAAATGAGGGGGCGGCTTGAACTAATAACATTGATTTCCAGTCTGGAAGAAATGCAGCAGGACACCTGCTTTTATGGAGCAGAGTTTAAAGAAGTATTCATTTTTCAAGTGGACTAATTTACTTCTACATTTTACTTTTATAGAACCTCCGTCAGACTGCAGCGACATTTATAACGACGGTGTAAGATCCAGTGGCATTTTCACTATCAAACCGAATGGGTCCGAAGCATTTGAAGCATACTGCGAAATGGCGTCTGGTAAGAAGGTTTTCTTTGATTATCGCAAAGGAAAAAACAGAAAGTAATGTTATCTTCGTGGCACTAGAAACCCCTTCCCCGTCTGTCAATCATCAGTTGCTAAAAGCAGACCTGCATGTTAAAAGCCGGACAGACAGACAAGACTACCGTCGCCCGTGAACACAATGGTCCAATGAGCAAGATACGTTTGACAACACGAGATCCTTTGAACATGCAACTGAAAGCAAACTACCAACAAGAGACCATTTTCATAGTATTTATATCACATTAAGATCCATTTGCATAGCATTCTATTGGTATAGGTTTAGTCTCCAAGAAACTTCAATTGAGACCGTCGTCATATAAGAAAGTTTTCTAACAAATGTCAAGACCGAATAATGATATTTATTTATTTAGTTATATATAGCAATAGCTAGACCCGAAGGTATCAGAGCGCTTTACAAGAAATGTAACGGACAGATTCAAGGTTGGCATAATATATCCGGGAGGAGAAAAAAAACAGTGCAACATTATATAAATCAAAAACGTAACACATAGTACAACATTAGCCCTCTCAGGCACCAATGATAGATTAAAAACGCCACATTGGGTCAGGTGACCGGTTTGTTAGAGCTTTTGGGGGCTTCTCGGTTTATCTTGTTTAATTGTAAGTAGCTTCAATCAGCCAGTCACCAATGCTTGCTCTGGGTCAAGGGTTGCAAGTAAGATGTGGAAACGGAAACACACTGTGAAATATTCACCTGTTATAATGCACTGGCAAGCGATGTTAATACAAATGAAAAACAAAGCATTCTGTTCGGGGGTGGGGGGGTCAGAACAGGTTGTACAGTTTAATTTATACCAATATAAAGGCTGATTTGCATATATGTTATCTTTGGAGTGGTATAGTGGGTAAAAACCATGGAATGAAATGCGGCCCAAAAGACTGCTGGTGTTTGAGGCTTTTTGCAAGCATCCTCTCAACATCTTAGTATTTTCCTCAGGTTACAGTACTTAAGCCAGGAGGCAAGATACCTTGATAGCTTTCCTGACATACATGTGGGACTGGGTTGCCGCATGTTGAAGCTGGCAGGAAATTCTACTGGCAGGTTTGAAAAGACATGCATTCACCTGCACAGCTTGAGCAAGGCTCTCATTCTGAAAACAGGAGAAAGTGCTCTTTAGGTGGAAATGTTACAAGAAGCTGAACCGACTGCAAAACATTTCAAACAAGAGTCCATCTGAGCTCGGAGGGCAGAGAAGAGTAGGGGCTTTAGAGCAGTGTCAGGCTGGTCTGGTTAGATTGGGTTGAGGCGACAAGCCCGTGACACTGGCATGACACCAAAGTGAAAGATCATGGGGCAGATGCCAAGACTTTCCAAGAAGGTCACCGAGCAATAAAGCCCAGTCAGCGGTATGATCAGACAGAGCAGAGGCTAGAGTCTAGAGTCTAGACAGATTAGCAACAACACAGCCAGAAAAGGAAAGCATGAACCGAGAGAGACAGAGATGAAAAACTCAAAACACATCAAACCACAATGGTATCACTGGGCAGGCAGTGGTTGAAGCCAGCTTCTCAAACATGGTCCTCTAGATGGGCGAGATGTAATGCTGCTACTTCTAAATGTCAGTCCAAGAAGGAAAGAATCTGGAAAGTCTCTACCACCTAGGGGTGAAAGAAAAGGCGCCACTGGCCCGCTCTTAAGCCACTACAATATTCCCGATTCTCTACTCCATCTTTAGCTAAAGAATGTTAAAATCCATCTTTGATGTGTGAAATTACTCTCAGGCATTTTAATGAAGGTTATTCCACTTTACTTATAAATATATTTTTTCGACTTTGCCTGTCTGACTCCATGTCATCCCGTTTCTCTTGAGATTCTTTTATTTTAATGAGTATTCTCAGTCTCTTCCTGTCGTACCTCCACTAGTTAACTTTTTATTCTAAAACTTTTCCCTTGTTTTCTCATCCCTTTCTTGGGCTAGCATCCAAAGTAAATGGACTTTATAAATAAGTTAATGTATAATTAAGCATTTAATTATGTTGGTGTACCTCTATTGATCATTTAATACATGGTATAGATGCCCTATCTATCCCTGAATAGTAGTCAAAGCATTCACTTCGACTTCCACAACAATGGCATATCGGCCCCGATTAAGCACCATCGGGTACCGAGGAAACTGTCCTCTTGACTGCTAGCACTGGTAGTTGACTTGTACA
The DNA here is from genome assembly GCF_964263255.1 of Lissotriton vulgaris. Taxonomy (NCBI): domain Eukaryota; kingdom Metazoa; phylum Chordata; class Amphibia; order Caudata; family Salamandridae; genus Lissotriton; species Lissotriton vulgaris. The sequence continues at coordinate 447,245,070 of NC_141685.1, forward strand.
TGCTACCGCTGTATGAGCGAGGGGGATGTATGACGTTACAACGCGTTATTTTACAACGCAGACCGTTACATCGCAATTTTTACAACGCAGGATTCATTACAATGCATGCCTTTACAACGCATGTCATTACATAGCAGAAACTATTACAACGCATGCCATTACAACGTAAGTATAGGTAAGTATATCTTTTTAAAAAAAATGTAATTAAGTTAATTTTATTAATTTAATTTATTTAAATATAATTAATTTTAAAAAAGTGAATAATTTAATTTAATTATTGTAATTTAATTAATATTAAAATTGTAATTAATTTAATTAATTTAATTTATTTTAATTAATGTAATTTAATTAATTTATAAATTGTAAATATTATAATTTAATTTATTATAATTAATTTAATTTTATTAATTTTAAAATAATAATTAATTTAATTTAATTAATGTAATTTAATAAATTTATAAATTGTAAATAATATAATTTAATTTAATAAATTTAAGTAATTTAAAAAATGTAATTCATTTAATTTAATTAATGTAATTTAATTAATTTATCAATTGTAAATAATATAATTAATTTAATTTAATTAATTTAATTTATTTAAAGTCGTGTTTTTAAAAAAAGTGAACCAAAAAAATACCCCTGTACCCCAAAACACAAAACCAAGCCCTAAAACCTAAAAATACCCCTGTACCCCAAAAACCAAACCCAGCCCTAAAACCCAAAAATACCCCTGTACCCCAAAAACCAAACCCAGCCCTAAAACCTAAAAATACCCCTGTACCCCAAAAACCAAACCTAGCCCTAAAACCTAAAAATACCCCTGTACCCCAAAAACCAAACCCAGCCCTAACACCTAAAAATACCCCTGTACCCCAAAACACAAAACCAAGCCTTAAAACCTAAAAATACCCCTGTACCCCAAAAACCAAACCTAGCCCTAAAACCTAAAAATACCCCTGTACCCCAAAACCAAACCCAGCCCTAAAACCTAAAAATACCCCTGTACCCCAAAACCAAGCCCTAAAACCTAAAAATACCCCTGTACCCCAAAAACCAAACCTAGCCCTAAAACCTAAAAATACCCCTGTACCCCAAAAACCAAACCTAGCCCTAAAACCTAAAAATACCCCTGTACCCCAAAAACCAAACCCAACCCTAAAACCTAAAAATACCCCAACACACCAAAACATATACCTCAGTACCCCAAAACATATACTCCTATACTCATACTTATTTTTAAAATGACTTAAATAAATATATTTGATTTATAATATTAAAAACCATAAATAAATATATTTATTTATAATTAATATTAATTAAATTAATTAAATAATATGAAGAAAAAAAATTATATACTTACCTATACTTACGTTGTAATGGCATGCGTTGTAATAGCATCTGCTATGTAATGTCATGCGTTGTAAAGGCATGCGATGTAATGGAACCAGCGTTGTAAAAGTTGCGTTGTAATAGACTCCAGTTGTAAAAGTTGCGATGTAACGGTGCAATACCATTAGAAAGTGAATATAGTGGTACTGCGACTATAAAGAAGGATGGACCCCATAATCAGAGCTGACTCCTTTGAGAGAGTTTTCTTTCTAACAACAAGTTACTTACCTTCGGTAATGCTCTTTTTAGTGGATACTCTAGGTAACCTCAGATTCCTCACTTTTAGAATATCTCCCGGAGCCATACTGGCTCGGGAAGATTTTTCAGCATAGCCCCTGCATGCCAGTAGGTAATGTTGTGAGGCTCTGCGCCGACCCCACTTGCCCCGAAAGTGATACTGGAGCCACACATAAGTGTTAGTTTCTTTCTTGACACTATACGTGCCCTTGGACACAGAGTTAAAAATATCAAAACAATTATTTGCGTCATTGTGGAGATCTCTAACATGTGACTGTTTTGAGATGAAAAAGAGTCAATGTCACAGAACTGGGCGACGGGAGAGCGGTGAAGAATCTGAAGTTATATGGAGAATCAACCAGAAAGAGAGGTACCGATGGTAAGTAATTTGCTCTTTTGAGGGATACTTTTAACTACACATGTATTACCTTTAGATAGATACCGAAGCAGTACCTCCCCCAGTGGTGGGTCTGATGGAGGACTCAGGCCAAAAAGCCCTGCAGGAGTGAACAGCCAAAATGCTCTTCCCATTGGACCTGGCTGTCAAGGCAATAATGCCTTACTGAACATGAACACTGATGCCCACATTACAGCCTGACAAATACCCAGGACAGGCACTCCCTTGTGCCAGCGCAATGGTACCAACCTTGGCTCTAGTAGAATGGCCCTCAAACCTCCTGGTGTCTGCTTCTCGGGCAAAGGGTAGCATATCTCAATGCAGAGGACTATCCACCTGGAAAATTCCTCTTTTTTATGTCCCCCGGAACCACACAAAGAGTTGATCATCCACCTTGATGTGAAAGCTCAGCATTCTTCCGAGTCTGAACAATGGAATATCATGTACCCTTTGGAGCAACAAGGTGAAGCAAAGACAGCAGATGTGTGATGGTGTGTTCAACATGAAATGGAGAAACCTTTGGTCGAAAGGATAATCTAGTCCTCAGGACCAGCTTGTCCAGAAAGAAGGTGGTGTAGGGTGGCTAGACTGAGAGAGCTTGAAGGTTACTCATGTGATGAGTTGAAGTTATTACGAGAAAGACTGTCTAGAGGGTCAGAACATGTAGAGATGGCTGTACAGCAGCTGAAAAGGGTGCATATAAGAAAGGTGAGGACCAAATTAATGTCCTCTATGGCATCATGAAGGGTTGATGAGGAAATAAATGGATTAACCCTTTGAGAAATCACATTTATACAGGTGATTTGAGCAAAGATGGTTTGTCTAGTCTGTTGTGCAGAAGATCCCCCGAAGAGGTAGGCTGGTGGGAAGGCAGAAGCCTATGCCTAGATGTTGCAGGTACCTCACTCTCCTGGCCCAATCTGAGGCTACTAGCATGACTTGGGTCTGGGGGTCGTTTTTGCTCTTCTTCAGACCTCGGGCAGGAAAGATAGTGGTGGGAAGGCAAACAGGAGTCCTGTGCGCCACTTTTGGTGAAATGCATCTCCGAGAGACAGCCTACTTGGGAACTTTAGTGTGCCAAAGACAGACATTGCATTCTGGATGGTGGCGAAGAGATCTAGCCAGGGTTCTACACACTGCAACAGAGAACACTGAGACAACTCTGTATGTAACTGCCATTTAAAGTCCGCTAGGCATCACCTACTGTGATAGCCTGCATTCGTTTTTAAAGATTCTGCCTAAACAGTTGGTCGTGTCCATGCACAACTGTATCACATATTTGGCTCTGTCCCGGCAATTCTAAAGGTATGTGCCAAGTTGGTGCAGCATTCCTTCAGGACTGCTGGAACGATCTCTGTGGCCATGATCTGAAATGCTTGGGAGTACCCACCCAGCAAACAGCTGGCATTGACTGACCAAAAGGGCAGGGATAGCTGATGAGCACATTCTCTTTTGAAATGCCTCAATACTTTTTGATTCCGCCTGGGGGTGGTTGTAGAGAAAGATTTTGGATTAACCATCTTAGTAGCTGTCTGAACAATCAGGCTTTCAGGAATAGGAAGCTTTGTCAGAAAGGTGAAGTTACCTGGAGCAGGTCTATGGCACTGCACTATCTGTGCACCGGCAGGCAGGAACAGGGTTAGCCCAAGTATCCATACAGTCAGGGCCTCTTGAATTTGCAGTAAGGGCTTGTATGAAGTCCTCCCTGCTTGTAGGAGAGTGAAGACTTTGTTTTTCACCTCAATATATGGTATCTGTAAGTCCAGGACTTCAGCTGTTCACCTTATGTCTACAGCAAATGGTGCAGTATCTTCTATTTCAGGGCCAGGAGAGAACCCAACTTCGTGTCAGGAGAGGTGTCCAATCCAGAGGCCTCTTGTGGATACAAATAAAGTTTGTCTCCATCATATTTGGGGGAACTCCAACCATCACCAAAAACTGGGTGACTCTGATCAGAGTCCAATACAAGATTGGAGAGTGGCTCCTGGGCAAATGCATTGTTTTATTAGAATCAGAATGGATTGAGGCCAGGCGAATCAGAACTGTTCCATGATGCGACTTCAGCCAAGGCAAGGCAGATCTGATTCAGAGTCGGCCAGGATGATAGGATTAGAGTCCTCCTCCGGAGTCTGCGCCATCAGGCCCAGAGTATACGTGGCAGGAGTCAGCATAGATTGTGGTGCTGGGTGTAGAGTCGTTGCAAGTCAGAGCTGAAACCGAAGCAGGTTCGGGAAGCACAAACGGCCCTGAGGGTAGACCCATCAGAGGTAGGCCAACTGGAGGTCTCTGTGGATCCATGGTGCCATAAGTTATGCTAGAAGGAACATGCAGGGTGCTAAAGATTCATAACAAGGCCTTTAATGCACCTAAATCGGTGCTGCTTTGCAGACTAGCCGGAAAGCATCAGGATGAACTGCAGTATTAGTTCCTTGGTGGGGGACCAGGATCAAGACAGAGGGGAACTCTTGACTTCTTTGTGACTTCTAAAAAGGAGAGTGACAAGGCTGTGCCTACTTGGACTCCTTCCATTTCTTTTGGACCTGGCTTTCCCAAAGACTTGAATCGCTACAATGACCTGTTGCAGGAACAGCCCTGAGAGTTTGAACGGGTCCCTGCCCTCAAGTTTGAGTAGATTTTACATGACTTCCTGCAGTTTTGGCGAAGTACAGCTTGGCAATGCTATCCCATAACACCTTAAAGTGAATTAGGGCACACGTTTCACACCAGAGAGAAACCTCATGATGATCTGGCACAGACATCTGCTTGCCAAAGTAAATGGAAGACGTAAACCCTGTAGTTTAAGGACAGGGCATGTTCCCATGCAGACAGGCAAAAAAACATTGAGAAAAGCCTTGTCAACTGATTAGAAAAAGTTAGGAGATAGGCACAAAAAGAAAGGAATATAGGTAAGCATGCTTGGGTGGAGCTTATAGGCGGCTCCAGCTGAAACTTTGTGATAGAACAGGGTCGAGGCAGAGCTGCACTATGCCACATATCGGCACTGAGGGGCTAAGCTGAAAAATCGTCCGGATCCAACCTGCTCCCTCAGGATATACGAAAAGTGAGAAATATGGAGTTAGAAGTACCCATCCAGAAGAGAAAAAAATCCACAACTTCAGCACTTGCAAAATGATGACACAAAAAATGGCATCAGATCTTTTCTGGGCACGGACATACAGTCAACCGTGTAACAGTCAGCAAACTCGGAGTTCAGTCAGACAACAAGGCCTTCACTGTTTACAAATCTTCATTCTGCCACAGCTTTTCTAGAAAATAAGAACTAGGATTGAGTGCTCTCGTTATGATAGGAGGCACCCATTTTTACTTGAAATGGCCATATGATATGTTTTGTTCCTTGCAATGGATAGGTAAGTAACAGAGCATTGGAGGCCCTTCGCTCTGAATTTTTTCTAAACAACACCGGAGACCTTACTTTAAACTACATAGCCCTTCCCTCATTTCACACAGTATCCTAACAGTAATTAGCACCTTGTATGAAATACCAAGATTGTTTTAGCCAATCTGAATGAGTAGAAAGTTGGCACTTACTACTGTTATCAGTGGGCATTCTAAATATGGCGAGTGTGGTAGGATGAGACAGAGCTGCCAAGAACAGATTTTTTGCTTACATACTGTCAAGTGTTAATATAGCCTTATAGCCCGCCGTAGCGGACTATACAAGGCCCGCTGAATCGTTAAAGGCCCGAGCTGAAGGCGAGGGTATTTAACGAAACAGCGGGACTTTAATAGCCGTATAGCCCTGCTACGAAGGGCTATAAGGCTATTAGAACATTCCACCACCAGAGGGCAGAATGTTCTAACAAATTAAACAAAGGGTTCTCGAAGCTCGAGGGGATATAAATCTCCTCGAACTTCGAGAAGCCTTTGTAGAACATTGGAATGTTGCTGTGCGGGCCTTTACCGGCCCGTAGAAGCAGGGAGCACTCCATTGTCTGCCATTGAGCTCCCAACATTCCAATGTTCTAATATCTGTTAATTGCCAAGCCCTTTATTATGTGCCCTCGCCATTGACCTGTGTCCATAACTGTGGAATGGGAGAATAATAGTGGCTTAACACCCCCTAATAATGCCTTGACCAGTGCGCACAAAACCTCCTTAGGAGTGATGTTTTTCTCCAGGGAGAGCCTTTATGACTGATTTGTTTCATATGGAATTACTTCATTTGCGTTTTACCAGTTAATCTATGTATTCCATTCCTGTTGCACTAAACATATTGTGATGTAATAACAGAAATTTCAATGTAAAGATATTTATCATTTCCATTTTACTTTTGTGTTCAGATGGTGCATGGACTGTGATTCAGAGACGCATGGACGGATCACTGGATTTTAATCAGACCTGGACAAAATACGTGAATGGCTTTGGACACCTAAATGGTAAAAACATTTGTTTCCTCCTTACAAGTGCACAGAAACACATACAATCATATTTGTAAGAAATACTCGACTTGTATAGGTATTAGCAATGCAAATGCTAAATATTTTCAGCAAGAAACTAAACACAATTTTTATAATTCGAGTTCTATATTACATGGACACTATGGAATAACGACGTGTTAACGAATCACTTTTGATTGCGTATATATTTTTCAAAGTATCTTTCCTGATAAGTATATAGACACACATTCATGCTCTTGCTCAAAATGGCCATTCTTATTTTGGACACTGATTTTGAAAGGAGTGTTCTCAAACAAATGGGTACACTGCGTTCAGTAAAGAGTAAATAATGGCATGTTAGGGCTTGACCTGTGTTGTAAAACATCTACTTACCCAACTGATCTTCCTATCATTGGCAACGAATCACAGCCCGACGCACCCTGACTGCCTGACAACACCTATATTTATACTGGTTAATCATATACCATGGCCAAGAAAAAAAACTCAAAAAACAAATAACTGAACAGCTGAAGAAGACAGCACCTTCCAATCAGTAGACCACTCCCCTTCCCCCGAAAGTTTAACTTCACATTTAATTTAGCTCCATGTTGATAAAATATCTTCAGAACAAAATGTGTAAGATATTTGAAAAGAAAATACAAAAATTCTAATCAGTACACAAAAACCTAAAATAACAGAGAAACTACAAAAGGCTTCATAGAGATTTTCCTAGCACAAAATCTTACAAATAATATCAATGATTGACAGACGAATTTAAATTGAAAGTATTTCACTGCATCAGACAATTTCTGTAACATAAGAAATGTGTAAGTCTACTTTTGGCTAAAGGTTCTGGACATCCATGTAAACATTTTGATTGTCATATTTAAAATGATTAGTTGTGAACAAAACTACTAACGAAACATGCTATCCATGTGCCCTTTGCAGGGGAATTCTGGCTGGGACTGGAGAAGATGCATTCAATTTCCCAGCAAACTGAGCATACTTTACGGATTGAGATGGAAGACTGGAAAAATAACAAGCGTTACATTGAGTACATGTTCACTTTAGGAAACAAGGAAACAGACTATAGCCTTCACCTGTCTGAGACGTCGGGAAACATTCCAAATGCACTGACTGAGAAACAACAAATGAGATTTAATACAGCAGACCACAAAAGTACTATCCAAGGAGATCACACTTGTCCAGAAGGCTACTCAGGTAATGTTACTCAGAGCACATATAAATATTGCATAGCTAAAGTTAACATAGATGAGTGCTGCATCCATAAATCAATCTACAGGGTGCGGAGATGCAAAGCAAGGGACTGGATTTCAACACTTCTGAGCAGATCAGTTAGCTTTATATTTTTGCTTCTACATTTTATGAATATTATAAATAAAATGTAAACGTTTGAGCTTTACAGAGGACTATATAGCATTTACCAGGCTCAGTCTTAATTTATGACTCAGCTACACATTCTCTTTCATTTTAGGATGAATACTTGGCCACTTATCAATATTACTGTGATATCGACGTCCATCTTAAATTGAAATGGATGGTTTTCAAACACTGTGTTTCCCTTGTTCCTATCCCCAATTGATTTTTGGTGGAATTAAAGAAATAAAGTTATGTTATGTTAATGGAATTTGTAAGAGCGCACGAGTACCCGGAGAGGTCTTGGCGCTGCAAAGGAGTCCTAGGCTGCAGAAACCAGCAAAGGTTCAGTATCATATTAACAATCAGTTTTACATTTAGAGTTATCCCACTGGAGCACCCAAGTATTGTACAGTTGGTTCTGTACCACAGATCAACTGTCAAGTTATCAAACTGTGAATGATAAAAGGCTTGGTTGGCCCAGACTTTGCACCGGTGAACTTTAGGATGCACACCAGTCACTTTAGTAGAAAAAACTGCCCTGTTCAACATAGGATTTGGAGTGTATTAAATCATTTTTTTTGTTTTGTTTTTGGGGTGGGGTACTCTTTCAAGGGCTCTAATGTATTATATTATTAAATATCATCCTACTGATTGGTTGAGATATTTTAACTGGCAAATGCAGATCAAATATGCAATTGTAGTAGTCATAGCCAGTCAAAGCAAGAAATTAACTTTTTTAGATTGTGGGTGCAATTGAATATAATACGTGGATTAGGAAAACATATATACTATATAAAATGGATGTTTGCTTCATTTAAATGTTAAAAATAATACAATTAATTATTGTAGAATACCTTAAAAATGATGATAAACAAAGCTTCTGAATTAACGTTATGTTATCTTTTCAAGGTGGGTGGTGGTACAAATTATGTGGCGAAACCAACCTAAATGGAAAATATATGAAGCCAAAATCAAAAGGAAAATTTGAGAGAAGAAGAGGAATCTACTGGAGGTCTGAGAAAGGAAGACTCTACTCACTGAAGGCAACAAAAATTATGATCCAGCCAACAGATTTGGAAAACTTTGACTAACTCATAGTCATCTAATCTTACAATAATGAGCTGTATATAGATTTTCGTGACATGTTTTCTCATACAGGCACATTCGAACCATGAGATTTTATATCAAACCAGAAAATCTCACTGCGTTGTTTTAACAGCTTGAAGCACGGGGTATCCTACTTAGCAATTCCCCTACAACCTATGGTTCCAGCATGTGTTTGTTTTCAGGAACACAAAGGGCTTCTTCATATGTGGTCAGGGTCTCTATCTTTAAGGCACCTTTATGGACCCTGTAGGTGGTAATGTCGCACACATTCTGGAAGCACCATTTATGACCGCGACATGGAAAGTAGCTAAGTAACAACTCTGTAGCAACAGTATTGCTGAGCAGTTCATGGAAGTACATGAATATGTAGTAGTTACAAAGTTTATTCGTAGGTCTTAGCAAATATCCGTATTACATGCTAAAAAACATCAACTTTCCCAGAATATATTGCAATCATTTGCAAAGAATCACAGTTTGAAGCATCCCAGCTGCCTGACAAAACCTATAGTTATATTAGTTAATAATATACTCTAAGTTAAAAAATAAAAAATGACACAGCAAATCATTAAACAGCTAAAAGCAGCACCTTAAAATCGTGTGTTTGGACAAGATCTGAAAATATTACTGCATACAACAGAGTCCAAAAATCACTGGGTTTTGTTTTAAGGACAGATGAAAAGAAATCAACATTTCAAACAAAGTCTGAAGAGTGGGAGAATATATGAGGTTTGTGGTAAGCAAGAGTGCAGCATTGAGAGGACAAATGTACTACAGTAAGTGAGCAGTTTGCTAAATGCGTATCTGCCTCTGGTACACAATTGGAAATGTATTTATAAGCTGGGGATTTTGAGAGAAGAGTACGGCTGGGCAGAGATGATGACATATCAGGCAATGCTGGGCTCAGTATTTCATCTTTTTGCAGAAGAGTAGGTCTGTGGCAAAATCAGTCGCACTTTAACTCATGATTTTAACATTTAGAGGTTGAGGAAAGAGTAACTGAACTGAGCAACAACAAAATTAAAACAACGGACTGTTGCAATAAGCATGGAATTTGATATATTCATTCATTAATTCATGTTGGTGTCATGAATGATACTGAGTATATCAAAGCAGAATTAACTGCACCATGAAGTATTACCTGTCAATTTAAATAAAATGTTGAATTCCAAACTTTTCCCCTCAAAGTAATGCAGCCAATTACATCCAATAAATATATTTATAGCTATAAGTAAACGTTTCATAAATTGATCATTAAGAATACGTTTTAATTTAGTGATCTCCTTCCCAATTCCACTATCACTTCATTTCTGAGTGAACTAAGCATTTCTATTTTGGATAGACCAAGACAGCTAACTTGAATAAACGTCACAATGCATTTTTAACCATCTGCCAAGTAAATAGGCATAAAAGCATAGCATTGGAATTAAAATCCTATTGGGCACATTAGGTTTCCTAGTTCTATAATTTTTGAAGCAAGGTTGCAATGCATATCCTGTCTGATGTAAAGCTATTTAGAAATGCAAGAAATGGCCAAAACAACCTTCTGAAAATTGCATCCTTCTAACTATATTTGACATGAACACCAAATAAGCCAGAGATGGGTAAGATTTACCACACCACAATTAATAAAATGCAGGATACACTAAAACATTACACTGGGGATTAGGAATATAGAATTGGTTTCTACTGTTGTAGGATTATAGCGCACTTATTTATCACATCACTTAACAGCTATTTAAGGAATGGGTAAACTGAATTTACACATTTTACAATGCAATGCTAGTAATATTTGAGTCATATTGACTTACCATTTGTTTTCATTATTGTAGAACTGTACTGTAACAAGCTTTGTGACATTTTCAGATTTATAACAAAATACATTTGTCTTTAAGCTAGATTTTCACAGAGGAAAACTGCATGAAATTATCATTAAAGAATAAATGCATTAACGTGCAAGAATAAACACTTTAAAAGCATCTGTTAAATATGGTTGTATTTTTAATGTTGAAGAACGATAGTTGTATTTTTGTGTCTTTTTGGGAATTTTAGAAGTATAATGTCTGCATTGTATGAATACTTAAAGAACACACACTACTCAATTATATAAAGAAACAGAGTTTGTCAACACTGGGCATAAAAGAAATAGCATGTATGCAGTTTTCCACATTGCAATGTCAATTGGCAAAGGTATGCGGAGTCTACATACCTAGAGATAATATTACATTTTTGATTCACAAAGTAATATTCCACTGATATCAATACTAAAATCAGGTAAGTCTATCAGTCAGCTTAACAATATCCACTGACAGAAATATTGAATATAAAGTAAAAGTGATCTTGTGACAGATTACTCCCCTTTTCTTTTTAAGATGGCTGTTAAATTCCTTCTCAAAATCCTTGATCAGCTTCCCCTTTTCTATTGACCACTCAATGCCAATCCTTGTGCTCAATAGTGTCTCTTTGATTTTTTCTTACTCCTTAAACTTTAGAATGCTTTTCCTTCCCTTAAGTTGTACGGCTCAGATTCTCTTCTGCCTTTCCTCTTATAGCAACTGACTTCTCTATCTTGACTGGTTTCCTGAACAATCAAGCCTCGTTTAAAAATCCCCATATTGGAATTATTGTGCCATATAAAAAATAAGTACATTGAGCACCTTGATTAAGGTGCTACTAAAAACCCTAAATACAATACAAACACAATCTCATTCAAAAAAGGTATGACAATGATCTTATTTAACAAGGAGTGGAACCTTCGGTGGACAATTTGTAACGGGGTCCAGTGTGTGTGTCCAATTCACTAGCAACAAAGAAAGTACACACAGTTCCCCAGGAGGACTGGATAGAAGGGAAAGAGAATGTGTGGTGTGGCGTAGAGGCAAAAAGCCAAGAGGGAAGGGAAGGGAAGGGAAAGGGGGAATTCCCTCTTGGGAACTAGAACCCTCACACACCCAGCAAGCTAGGTGTCATGCTTCATCATATCGGTCGAGGCCAGTGATGCCTTGACTCGCTGAGGTTCCCTGTGCTTACTGTTACCACTTGTCTGGGGGCACCACAGCTTCGGTTGGATACTGAGGTCCTCTAGCCGTTACCTGTTGGCGTGTGGCTCGCTGGCGGACTGGCATGGGCGCGGCCTCTTTTCAGGTCCTCGCGCTTACCGTCTCTACGGGCGGTGCGGGACCCGGGGAGCCTGATGGTGCCCCTTGCTTTGCCCTGGCTACCATCGCCTTAACAGTGGCGCTAGCCCTCTTAAGATCTATTCGAACGGTTTGGTGTTGCCAACACTGGTGGCCTACGGTGTGTACAGACGACACCTGTAGTGTTGTGGGGTGACCTGTCCCGGTCGCTAGTGGTCTCTACCACGACCTGTTACCGGCACACGTTTGAGGATACAAATTGTCCTATCCCCCTTCCCTCCCTTCTTGTCCCAGGTTCCTGACTCTTCTGTGCAGGTCCCACAGAGCAGACTGAGAAGTACATTAGGGATTTGCTTAGGGTAAGCGTTCCTGGTCCGTTTTTTCTTCAACCAGACTCCACCTGAGTCTTTTTAATGTTCTCTACAAGAGTGTGTATATTGTTTTATGTAGAAGCATGCACCTAAATTACATAGGAGTGTTATTCTGACTCTCCTCCTGTTGTATTTCCTTCCTTTTAGGTTGCATTACTCAAGGCAGGACCAATTGGCCTGTCCCACTACAGACCTTAAGACCCAAGGTTGTATGAAGTTTTTAATTTCACGGTGTAGTGCGAGCACCAAGGTCCTGAGGAATTGCTAGTTTAGCATGAAACATGTCGACCTAAAATGAGGGTTGCAGATATCTTTGCCACATATAACCGTAGCATCTATCTCCCCTCCCACCATTTTAATCAAGGGCGTTAGCCACGTTAATAAAGTCCCTTGTGGACTAACCCACCTTTTTTAATCAATCACCAATTATTCACGACTACACATTCACCTACCCTTTCACACACATGCACCATATGGCTGGAACAAAAGATCTCCGCTAAAGAGCCCCTTCGCGGGTGCCCGTCGGACATTGCAGCGCCAGTCCGATGAGGAGCAGGACCCATATGATGAAGCATGACACATAGCTTGCTGGGTGTGTGAGGGTTCTAGTTCCCAAGAGGGAATTCCCCCTTTCCCTTCCCTTCCCTCTTGGCTTTTTGCTTCTACGCCACACCACACACTCTCTTTCCCTTCTATCCAGTCATCCTGGGGAACTGTGTGTACTTTCTTTGTTGCTAATGACAATGATCTTCTCAGGAGTATAATGAAACTATTCAAAATATGTGTACAGGTGCCCCCAGAATAAGTTGAGTAGAGCAAAATAACATATGATCACTGGAGCCTAACTATATTATGACAAAATCATGACACATAGTTCTTGAACAGATACACTAGAGCAGTCATGCTTTTAACCCACTTCTTCATGCATAATACAAATCTGACACTGATTGTGGGAGAGACAGCAACCTTCTAATAAAATTATTTTCCACTAACTGTATCTCACCACAATCCTTATAGCCCCGCATATCATTACCATTTCTAGCAATTGAAGCGACACAAAGAGCCATGCTCAAATTGTTTATATGCAGGGTGAATAATAGTGGGGACAAAATACAGTCCTGGCTTACCCCTTTATGTATATTTATATAGGTGCTGTTAATGACCAAACAAGATGAAATCCTACTGAAGCAGTTAGATACAAATGGGGCTCGTGTAAGAGATTTGCCAAGTTCCTATCACGGCCCATATTGCTTAGTACCTTCCATAGTTTTGCCCTGTTAACTCAATCAAAGGCCGAGGATAAGTCCATGAAGGCTGAGTACATCTGACCTCTTTCGGCCACAGTATACTTTCCAATTATCAAACCTAAATTTAAGCACTAATTTTACCTTCCCCTGTCTAAAACCATACTGGAAAGGGGAGATGACGTTTTTGCTCTAGCCAATCAGCTAGCCTAGCCCGGCTCACCGACTCCAGGATCTTAGCGGAGGAAACTATCAGGGAAATTGGTCTGTAACATTTAGGATCGAACCGGTCTACCTTCGTGAATACAGAATACAGGTATACAGGTATAAATGATAGATATTTGCCATGATATAGTAGCCCCCGATCTCCAGGCTGCATTAAATGTATGTGGCTACATTTTAACACCATGCGCGCTACGCGTTTTCCCACTGTGCGCTGACTTTTGCGAAAACCCGCGGTTCATGACGAGCTCCGCTCATCATGAGCGTACGACAGGCGTAACTCATGACGAGCTGAGCTCGTCATGAGCGTCGAAGGGGTTAACCCAGGCTTCCTTTTCGTCATTAAATAAATCTACCGGAACCCAGTCGGGCCAGTAGCCTTGTTTTTAGACACAGAGGCAATGGGTAGTCTTGCATACAACATACAGAGTTCACAATTTAAATTTACTCTACAAGCTAGCAAGTTGAACACACAAATATATGGCTTATTCTGACAAAATCTTTAACCATGTCATTTTCAAGTAAAGCACTGTTACCTACAGTTCAGAATCTTACCATATCCAGAAGTGCTTTCAAGAGCAAAAACTTTCACATAATCCCTCTAAGAAAATGTATCCAACTTGATCACTGTGAAAGTAAATATCAGAGACCAATCTCTGATGGCATCTGATTAACAGTACATATCCTTCTCTTTTCCTCTTCCAACTCATTCATCATTCCATTGTTTTTTCCTCAGTATCTGAAATAAGGATAGTGACCCATCTATGTTCAAGGTTAATTAAATCATATTACGATGATTATAAGTTATATCGACCTGCTGATACCGCTAATCATTTTAATCAATACCGCCTTAAACCAAAAGATTATCATCATATTATTAAAAGTCCAACTGTGGAACAGAGACAGTCTTAGAATTTTTGCCCCATTGCAAATCTGCTCCTGTGGCAAACAGACTAACGAAGTCATAGCTCCCAAAAGCAGACCCATAAGGAAAGACAAACTAGATTCTAGGTATTACAGAGCGTTCTGAGAGAGATTCAAAGAAGAGGACATGAGCGATTAGACAAAATGTGGAGGTGAAAAAGGGAAATTTAGAAGAAACTTTTCAAATTGTAAACTAGGAACTGTTCACATTATAAACTAAGAAACAAGACTATCAGACCTTTGCTGTCTTTTTAAAATTATTTGCTGTCACTCAGTTGCCTTGTTTTCCCTCTCGTGGATCATATATTGACTCTACACCTATTTTTCATTATCTATTTTGCAACTCTCTCCAGGTGCTCACCTTTTTTGTCTTTGATGCTCTTTGTGGCTAGGAGCATACATATAGTGTACAAACTACACAGAGAGATGTGCATTTTCCTTTATCTTTCCCATCTCCTGTGGAAACGACACTAGGCACAACTGATAGACTTGCTTTGATTTTCCGCAGGAGGCCATCCAAAATAATTAAGCGCTCAGACAGACACAATCATGTATCATTTGAATAAACCCTGGATTCTTCATGTTAACCTCTTGTTATACTGAGCATTAAGGTACTCCTTGTTCTATATTTCTTGCGTGGGTCGCTCCCCTTAATAAGTAAGGTTTGTCTTAGAATGGCTTTGGCTGTAAAGTAGTCTTCTCCTCTAAATTACTTAGAGATCTCTTCATTGGCTCTTATCTATCATTTTAGAAGTAATTTCTGCATAAATCTATTTTCTTACACATTTACTCTACTGCTTTTATGCGTGTATGTTCATTTTTTTGGGGGGGGAAACCAATGTTATTTATTTTCATTGTGATACAGAATTTACAATACTGAATTTGGTGACAATATTCATATGCATGGGAAATTTTTACCTTCCTAGTATGTGGTAAAGGAGCAGCCGGTTCAGTTCTTAAATGTGAGAACAATAACATTGTCAACCTTCAGATCACAGCAATGATTGATTCACACCACATTGGTTTAGGCCATAAAGCTGGTGAACACCATGACATTTTTACCCCCACAGCACTCCTTAATGATTAGCATAGTGAATGGTGGGCTGTTTTCCGTATTTCACCTCCCCCCACCTCCCATTACAGCAGGCAGATTCATAACTCTTAGTGGATAGAACCCGGGTCTGTCGAAGTGAGACCTGTTGATCACTAATGTGAAGGAACGGCAGGACAGGGAGCAGTCCTACATGAAGGATGAAAGATGAGATGTACTGCATCTAATCTACCGGGGAATCTTTGAATTTCTGTATATCTTGCAGTAGTCATTCCATTAGGTGGCTACGGGGACCTTATGCAGCCCCCGAACTTTTTCCTTCCTCAGTGTTACTGCTTCAGTCTTGCCCCACTTAAATGTTGCTAGGCACCAGTGGCGAATGGTTGGGAGGATGTGTGCCTCCCAACCATAGTTGGAGAAATCGGTTAGTTGTGCATGTGCTTTTCTCCTTTTGAATGTACTGAATAACACCCCTTCCATGGTGAGAACATACTTGCTGCCTGTCACTACCAACATTGCCTGCAACCCCCGCCAAGGTCCATGGCCGACGTCAGCTCCACAACATGTGCACTATATCAGCATTCAGTGTGCGACACTACGGGCAGAGTGGAGAAGATCCATACATTTTATGTAGGCTCGCAGGGGTAAGGCAGGCACTGTGAAGACTATTGTGCTGTATATACTGGAATTTAGCATTACAGGACACTTTCTTTGGATAGTGCAATACCTTTTCCCAATCTTTGGGTGTTAAGTCTCGGCCTATAACCCTTTCCCAGCATTGACGTGTCACCTGTAAAGGGTCTAGCGTGGTGTGTGCTAATGCCCATGCGAACCAGGTAATGAACCTACGCCCTTTACTAACAATTTGATGAGTATGCACAAGCGGGTGTTGCTCTAGTTCAAAGTCTGTGATGCCGCACAATGGAGCCAACAGCTTGTCATTGGTTAGCAAGTGTCCAGCTCGTAGTTCACATTCCTCCTGCAACTGGGCAAAGGAAATAAGAGCACAACCCGGAACAAGTCACCCAGTGTCCCTACCACTGCCTCACCCATTTCCTCCCATCCAAGTGATGCACAAAATGGGTCAATAGTGTTCAGTTTGATTTTTCGAGGACTACAGAGTGATTCACGGCATGAGTCATAACCCTCTACAGTAGCTTCTGTATGCTCCAGCAGTAAGATGGTGGACTCTCGGGGGATTTTGGGGGCAGCATACGGTCAACCACTGCCTGTGCCCGGGCTACAGTTGGCGGACCTAGCTCTTCTGCCTGACGCCCTGCAAGCCATCTCGCAGGCCACTCCGCCTTCGCTGCCAGATAATAATGCCCTAAGTTGGGTGCCCCCAACCACCCCCCATCTATGGGTATTTGTAACTTCCTAAGTGCAACTCGTCTCCTCCCCCTATTCCATATGAAGGTTCCCAGTGTGACAGGTAGGGCCTGAAAAGTGGATTGTGAGATATGCACTGGGAAGCTTATGAAAGAAATACAGGATGCGGTGAGCATCATCCTTTGAGATAGCATTAGTCTCCCTTAACCGCGAGTGGTAAGGTGCTCCAAAAAATCATCTCAGGAGCCAGGAAGGGTATGGCTCTTGTAAGGTTCCCATCGTAGTGATCTTGCATATCGTGGCCAATGCAAATCTCCAAGTATCAGAAAATGCTAGCCTCCCATTTTAATAAGTGGGTGTCTACCATTAGTTGTTGCCGAGGACAGCCTGCTCAAAGTGGGAAAGCACACGACTTGGACCAGTTTACGGCTAGCCCTGAGGCCTTACGAAACTCCTCAAGGGTCTCTGCAATCCCAGTGATCCCTTCCTGGATGTTTCGGATATAGATGAGTAGGTCATCTGCAAAAAATGAGGCTGTGTGCACACCCTCAGTCAGGGGGATTGCCCACTCCTCGGTGTGTTGTCAGAGCAGGTGGGCAAGCGGCTCCAATGCAAAATCGAATAAAAGTGGTGAGAGGGGTCATCCTTGGCGGGTTCCTCTAGTCACTGCAAACGGAGGTGAGATAAGTTGACGGGTCGTGGGCTCAGTGTAAAAGAGCCGGATGATTCCCTGCAGTCGGCGGGTGATACTCACCATGCTCAGGACAGCAAGAAAAATGTTAGCCCCAGTTCACTGTATCAAATGCCTTTTCTAAATCTAAGACTAGGCAGGCCGCGTACAGACCATGGGCAGGGGCTAGCTCCATTACTCTGTGAAGGCGCTGGACACGGAGAGCGGTAGTTCATTTAGTCTGAGTGCAACAGATGAGGCATGTGTTCCACGAGATGAACCGGTATGATCTTACTGAGCAGTTCACAATCCGTTCCCAACATGAATAATGGATGATAACAAGTAACATCCATCTGGCTCCTGTCGGGCTAGGGTAAGGATACCAGGAATGATTTGCGAAGAGACTGCGGAAGGCAGCCCTGCATGAGCGCAGCCTGGTACAGCTCCAGCAATTTGGGGGCTAAGAGTAACTCATAGGTTTTGTAGAACTCAACAAGCAATCCGTCAAGGCCTGCGGTCTTTTGCATGGCAGCACCACAGATTGCACCACAGATTTCCTGAAGAGTAAGAAGAGCATTCAGAGCCTCCCTATCCAGGGAATATAGGGTGGGTAATCCTATATCTTATAGGAACTCGTCAATGTGTACCTGCTGATCAATGGGTGGCGGGTCATATATCGATTAATAGTTTGTTACGAACACTGAGTGGATGTCAGTTTGAGCAGCAAGTGTATGAGTCTTGGATACCCTAATCAATGTGATGGGGCCTGCGAGTGTCCCACTGCGGAGGAGCCACGCCAGCAATCGGCCTGATTTGTCTCAGTCAGCATGCATTTTGGCCTGATAGGCCTTAAAGTCCAGGAAGCACAACTGTTTTATCAGGCGTGCCTGGTGCCTGAGGACCTCAGTTAAGGTGCGCTGCTCGGCAGGGTTTGAGTGGGCCGCTACTTCAAGTGGACCCAGGGACACTTCGGTTTGCACAAGGTCACTATGCAAAACCGCTCTAGCCCCTACCACCACCCGAATGCATTGACCCCTGATTACCAATTTGAGCGCCTCCCATTCGATTTGTTCGAGGTGGTTGAACGTCATTTGGCCTTGAAATAATGTGCTATGACCTCTCTCGTCTCCTCCCTGAAGACCTTGTCTTCTAACATAGTCAGCTGAAGCCGCCAAGTGAGAACTGAGGGTCTCGGCATCCTCCATCCAAAAGATAACTGTAGTGGGTTATGGTCAGATAATGTTTTCCCAAGGTACTCACCACCGGTAACCTGTGTTTGGAGAGTGGAGTGACAAAGTAGGAGGTCTAACCACATGTACAGCTCATAGGGGTTGAATAATAACAGTACTCCAGAGCCCCGGGTGTGGGACTCGCCAGCTGTCATGGAGGGACCAATGAGAAAGCCATTAAGTAAGGCAGGTGGCGGCTGTCGCCACCAGTGAGGTTGGTAGCAGCAGATGTGACCGGTCTATCCGCGGATCCGGGATGCAATTCAAATCTATCCCCAGGATCCAGGGTATGCGAGACCAACAGGTAAAAACTTGGTATAGGCATGCCAGAACGGGTGACCGCGCTGTTTGGTGCATAGATAATCCCCAGCAACAGTGGCTTGCCATCCAGTTGGCCCTCCACCAATACGTGGAGCCCCTCAGGGTTTATCTCCTCAGCCGTAGGTCGAATTGGAACCCCTGGGGACCCATATGAGTGGTCCACTCGCAAATCCAGAATAAGTAGACCCCCAGCAGCACTTCTCACCTCACCTTTGGCAATATGAGATTTTTGGAGGAGCGCAATCTGTACTCCCCGTCGCCATATGTACTGTTGCATTGCATGTCATTTCCAGGTTGTCCCCATCCCCCTCACATTACACATTAGTATGCCCACTTTAGCCATAGTCAATCTGTGTGTGGGGAGAGTCAGAGTGGGGGGGGGGGGACTGGTCAGCACAGAGGAATAAGGAAGCATGGAGGATTGTGCGAACATCGTCTACGTGTTACATTTTGCAATAAGCAACCACATGTAGTAAGCACCTTCCCACCATGTGCTCTGTGTTGTGCATACTAGAAGAAAACCCAGCAACCTGCCACTGTGTAGTCTGAAAGAGGTATAAGCGGGCATTCTCATAAAGGAGTTGGACAGTAGAGTGGGTACACTGTAGGATGGTTTCCTTGCCTCGATAATTCATCACCCTTGCCACTACCGGCCTAGGGGGAGCTCCCATAGGTAGCTTGCATGCTGGGACCCGAATGGCATGCTCAATCAATAAGTGAGGCGACAATTTTATGGGTGCCACTGGCCTCAGCAGCCAGCCCTCGAAGAATTGTGTGGAGTCGGTCCCCTCAGCCCCTTCGGAAAGCCCACAATGCGGAGGTTGTTGCAGCGGGACCGCCCTTCAGAGTCCTCTGTCCTGCCTTCAAGTTCCTGGACTTTAGCATTGAGAGATCGGACATTGCTTTCCAAGTCTCTTAGGCAGGTTACAATTCTGTTATTGCATTCTCCACGTTTTCGACTTGGGTCTTGAGCTTCTTTTGTCCCAAAGCAGCCCCACGTCCATTGCAAAAAAATCGACCAGACCAAGGTCCTGTCTTCAATCGCTTATAGTATCTTGTTGAATTTTTCCTCCGTAGGGGACTTTAGAGAGACTTCCTAACTGGGTGCCTTGCCTAGGCGGTTCATGGTTTCCGCTCACTAGCGCCTCAAGGGTTGAGGCGCCCCACCTCCTCTTCTCCGCATGGGGCGTACGAAGTCACGCCTGCTGCGGAAGCTAGATGGCAAGTCACACGCTGGGGGGTTTGGGCTCCACTGAAGGGGACCTTTCATGTTGACATACATTTACCAGTGAGACCAGCAAGGCCCTTGGACAACCCCAGAAAACCAGATGCCGGGGAGGCACGTACAGTCTCTGCAGGGACCCCCTCGTGCATGGGCGACCTTTGTCATGCATCTCACACACCTCCAACAGCAATGATGAGCCCCTTCGAGCAGGTGTACAGAGTGTCATGGCACACAGAAGAATGGCAAAGACCCTGCAGTGTAGTACTGGCCGACCTCAGCAGCGTCTGAATAAGCCTCACCACTAACTCACCCGCAGGCCCGGTCACAAGGAGGGCACGAGCAGTCTGGTCTTCCCTGCAAAGCAAAAAAACTCCCCCTTTTAGCCGTATCCTGTGAAAGGGGTGGGTGAAGAGAAATGGAGCAGGCAGGTAGAGGCACAGGCGCTCTCCCCTTTACAGAGTAGTCCCACGCCGGTAAAAGCCCCCTCTATGGTGTGGATGCGGTAGGCCGCCGCCAGTCAGAGGTCGTCCTCTGTGGATGACAAGGTGGTTGAGCCAGGGGGGTATAGCAAGACAGCAGAGTATCCACTAGGACAGCATCTCTGGGTGTCGCACTACTATACCGCCCCCAAATTTCGGCCAGGCCTCTAAGTGCACTTGGCATGCATCATGGTTGTTCCTTATACAACTAGAAAGTCCATGAGGCCCTTATCGTCCAGGAAGTGTCCGCACGCATCAGTGCCTCGAGGGTATTGGTGAGACAGATCAATTCTTAATAGACCCCCGGACAGCTGTGTAAGTGTCTCTGCTGGGGACCATAGAACGTAGCCCCCATTCAATGCACCTCACGCTCCCAAAGCTGGGGGACCGCTCCACAGCGCACTTGCCTGCTGGTGATCAGAGTTACTCGCTGTGGCTCCTCGCCTGCACTGCTGCTGCCTCCTGAGCCCCCAGCACAGAACCCTGGCACTGGGAGCAGCCCGCGTCAGGGCCCAAGCAGGTTACCGGGCTCCAGTTGGTTTCAGCGGCAGCCCGACAGTCAATTCGGCAATCCGCTCACGTCTGCTGAAACTGACCCCTCACTCTGGCCTGCTCACTCCAGACTGCAGCTACCAACCAGGCCCAGTCTTTGGTCCTCGACTCCCGCCTGGTCCCAGCAAGCCTATGCACCAGGATACTGGCAGATCGGTGCTATCGTCCCTGGGCCTTGCCGGTGGTTCACCTGTGTTCAAAAGTGGAACCGTCAGCATTGTATGCCCTAACATGCAGGTCCAACATCAGGCATGAGGCCAATGCTCAGCCGTCTTTGGGTCACGGCTGCAACCATGCAGCCGAAGAGGGCACGCCCTGCTGTGACCAGAACTGAGACTTCGCCATCTCAGGGAAGCATCAGGAGGCGCTGTAGTGTCTCCATGTTGCTCCGCAACACAAGCAGGCTGCAGCGGCACGGATTGCAATGATAGTGTACGGATCGTGAGTCGTGGATGCGGAGCTTCACTAACCCGCGTATGCCATCTTCACGGGCAAGCCATGCCCTACCAAACCCCCCAATCTGTGAATATTGATTAACTTGTTTAGATCTCACTTTTCTAGATGCTCTGACATCTTGCGGCCCAATATTCTAGCATTGGAAATCCTGCAGTGTTGCAAGAATTGTTAATATTTGGCCACACAATCCCACTATTGCAGTTGCACACGATTTACTGACTAATTTAGAATATACACACACACACACACACATAAATATGTATATTCTTTCACTGAAAAAGTGACAGGCAAAGGTCAATTATGGTTCAGTGGACATGAAACCAAAAAACGAAATCATGAAATTCACCAATTTAAATACAATGTACACCGATACTCACACCCCAGTTTATGGTTTGTTCTTTGTAGACAGCTTTCAGGTTTTTTTTTTTTACTGCCTTTGGATAAGAGTTGTACCGAGCAAGTTAGGGCATGGGTTATCGTGGGCATATTTGATGGTGATGTAGTGGATGCTTTTCATTTGAAATTATTCTCTCCGTACAGTTAAAAAAAGGTCATTTGGTTCAAATGCACATTTGCACATTTGGGGAAAATTCCACATGAATGACTCCTGGAAATCAATATGGTATCAATTTACCATAAGAACGTCTGTGACTGCAACCTAAACAACTATTCGTATGACATTTCAGCCATTATCTTTGTGAATCGGGGCCAAAATGTTTTTGGATTCTGTACTCTCCTTACCTGGCAAGGAGTCATGTAAAGTTCATAAAGGAGCAGTATGTTTTGTCCTGACATTAGGCCAGTAATACCCTAGGGTCTGTGAACATAAATGGAGCTAAGAAACAGAGACTGTGTTTCGAACCTTTATTGTGGTGTTTCAACAATTGTTTTTCTTTCTCCACTCCCGTGATATTACGTCACCATATAGAGGTAGGTATGCACAGGATGTAGTCTCTTGGGTCTATCCCCATCTATCACACACTGCAACGGTAGGTTTAGCACTGGTACAGAGTCTTGTCTCTCTTTCCCATTTGTCTGGGTTCTCTTGACTTTACCAGTGAGGGCAGAAAATGTGGAAGATAGGGTACCCTACCATCATGACTCGTGTTCTCCACCTGTTCTTCCCACTTTCCTCTAAATTACCACCGATGCCATGCTGTCTCCTTGGACATAACTGACTAACCTATGACAACCTCTCCCCCATTCTTTGTCAGATTAATTATCAATTTGCACTGTGTGAGGGAGGCTTTGGTCTCTGCCCCTTCCATGCCCTGACCCTTGGTAGGAAGCTGTGACATGTGGTCTCTTGCCTCCCTCTGCTCACGGATATAGCAAGGTTCCACCCAATGACTGGTGGCAGCCCTTTAATCCTACCCTTTAATGTTTTGTTTTCCCTGCACCTGCTGGTCTGGTCTCCCACACATCCTAACACACACAGCATGCTATTCCTAACCTGCAAGAACAATCCTGACCAACATACCAATTCACGGCATCCCCAGGTGAGCCATGCCAAAGCACATTTCTATACAACCAGATACCTCTGTAACTTTGCATTTCATTTGGATTTGTCACTGAGCAAATTTCCCAATGCAGTCCCCGCAAATCATAGCTTTCACAATCGAGATTCCTCAGGCTTTGTCGGCTTCCAACCTTGGTAAGTACTGTGTCCCGGATGTTACACCCAATTATCACTGTGAACATCTGAATCAAGCAAGTGGCCAACCAATTTCTTCACAATTGAAACCTGGGGGGAACTGGAGCAACAGGTGGTGGATAACAAGGATATCAGATAAAGTCGAGCTAAATCAACTTAGGTTTTGACATTATTATTAGACCTTGATTTTCAAACATAAAAGGAAAAGACTTCGCCTGGGAAACGTGCTATGTGACTTTGGTAAGTTCAATAAAAGAAAAGGTTAGGTCAGGGGAGTTACCATAATTGGTGCAGCCAAGTGGAGTAGCAGGGGCCTACTGCATCCAAATTATGGCCATCTTTTGCCACTCAATAGGAGGATAGGCAGGCATGTTTTACTTGTTTGCATTAGAGCCTATGGAACCCTTGATACACCACTGGGCTACACCAAGGTTTTAGGCATCAAAGCATATTGCAGGGGCTCAACAATGTAGGGCACTATTCAAGTCTCTTTTTTCCCTTCACCTACAGGCATTCTAAATATATCTTCCCCTTTAAAATAGAATCCGGATTTCCAAGAAAATATGCCCCTATTTACTACCTATGTGGCAGACCTTTCCTTTTGAATATGGCCCGGAAGGGCAAATAATGGGAAATTGGTGGAAAACCCTGGGGTAGGAATGTTCCAAGCAATATCCTTGCGAACTCCCATGAAGTCATACAAATGAGAATTTAAATGTTTTTTGTGTATTTTTTATAAACAGGTGTTGGCGTAACTGAGTTTACACAGTAGCTTTACCAAAAGGAAGCAGATGAAAAGAAATCAATTGCAAATCACACCTTTGCAACAACTTTAAACCTGGTAGACTGTGTGTTAGTAGAAAATCCGTTAGTGGTAAGGAGAAAGAGAAACTATGCCTCAAAAGAAAGAAAATACGTTTTCCAGGACGAATAGTTTAATTTCTGAATGCCTCAAAAATCGTCAGACTAAGACGGAATTTAAGATATTTCTACAGTCTTCAATCATGGATTTATAGGTGAATCCGGCTGACAATGCTTTTTAGAAAACAACACTTCCCGTGGAAAAAACACAGATCAATAAAAACACAAGTCAATAAAAAATGTACGTGCTTGGACTTTCAGAATAATCTTCTGTAGCTAATCTTATTGCCTACAAACAAACAATACAGAACAAATAAGTGGTAAAACAAAAGGCTACATATATGCTAATTTTAAGGGCTTCAGAACAAAAAAAACTGATCTACAAAATACTCTTGGCTTGCCTATGTTACTGTGGAAATCCTGATTTTTCAAAGGACTACTCTGAATTTTGCTGGAAATCTATTACGAGCATGCATGAAATTGAAATTCACAGCTAAAAGGTGTTCTTCAAACCTAACTTTTCAAGAAAACGCTTTGGCCTTTCAATGTTCTTTAAAATGCAAAAATATCACTTGAAAAAGATGTTTTCTAAAATGCAGTACGCATTTAACAGACATGTATGTATATATTTATATTTAACAGCGGTCCCAGGATGCTTGTTTCCGGTCCAGGGAGGACCTGGCCTGGCAGTTTGGGCTGGGCTGAACTGTTCCCATGGGGAACAGGATCAAGACTGATTTGCAAATGGCTGGGTTTAAACTCGAATGGCATGGTGAGCAAAAAACGATGGATTTAGGGTCAGATCGTTGTACTGTGGGGAAGGTTTGACATAGTCCATCAATTGTTCTTTTTGAATTTGTCACCCCGAGTGGGACAGGTATGCCCAAACGTGAGTCCTGTGCCCTCCATGCCACTGAAGTCAAGCTAGCCTGGCTGATGAAGGGTGAAACCCTGAAACCAGTCCAAGGGTGCTTCTTTCCGGTCCAGAGAGGACCTGGCCAGCCAGTTTGTGCTGCCTGTTCCTATTCGAAACAGGGTCAAGCCTGATTTGCATATGGCTGGGTTTAAAATGGAATTGCATGGCAAGCAAAAAACGATGGATTTAGGCTCAAATATTTGTACTGTGGAGAAGGTTTAACAATGTTCAGCATTCTGTCCATCAATTGTTCTTTTTGCATTTGATAACCTGAGAGAGACGGGTATGTCCAGACGGTGGTCCCGTGCTCTCCATGCCACTGGAGTCAAGCTATCTTGGCTGATGAGGGGTGAAACTCTGAAACCGATCCTAGGATGCTTGTTTCCAGTCCAGGGAGGACCTGGCCTGGCAGTTCATGCTGGACTGTTCCCATTGGGTGCAGGGTCAAGACTGATTTACATACGGCTGGGTTCAAACTGGAATGGCATGGTGAGCAATAAAACAATGGATTTAGACCCAGATCTCTGTACTGGGGTGAATGTATGACATTGTTCTGCATTCTGTCCATCAATTGTTCTTTTTGCATTTGTCAACCTGAGTGGTACGGGTATGCCCAGACGTGGGTCCCATGCTCTCCATGCCACTGGAGTCAAGCTAGCTTGGCTGATGAGCGATGAAACTTCGAAAACGGTCCCAGGATGCTTGTTTGCAGTCTAGGGGACAGTTCGTGCTGGACTATTCCCACGGGAACAGGGTCAAGACCGATTTGCAAATGGCTGGGTTTAAATTGGAATGGCATAGAGAGCGAAAAAATGATGGATTTAGGTCCAGATCTCTGTACTGGGGGAAGGTTTAACATTGTTCAACAGTTTGTGCATAAATTGTCCTTTTTGCAGAACATCTAATACGAGTGTGCATGAATTGAAATTCACAGCTGAAAGGTGTTCTTCAAACTGAACTTTTCAAGAAAACTTTTTGGCCTTTCAATTTTCTTTAAAATGCAAAAATATCACTTGAAAAAGATGTTTTCTAACATGTAGTACAAATTCACCCGACATATATGACTATATTTATTGTGCCGCATAATAGAACATTGAATAATACAGACACACTGAATTATGTATCTATGTAAAATGTCAGTTTAATGCCTATTCAGCCCTACGTTATGCAGAGAAAATGACGCTCTGGAAAACTAGACAAACTGAATTATGCATCCATGTAAAATCTCAGTTTAGATGCTTACTGAGCGCTACGTTATGCAGAGAAAATGACGCTTTGGAAAACTAGACCTTCTCTTTGCATCACCTTGAAAGAAAGCGCTAATTATTTATTTGATAGTAAAACACATTTCCTTCAGACTCCTTCAACTGGTTTAATTTACTACCCGCGGGACTGATCATTTACATATGGCAGTAATTAGTTTTTGTTACTTATGCTACAAAGCTATACAGCTCTTAACCTTCAAGGAAAATGTCAACTCCTCTCATGAGCATATTGCATTATACCAGTTGATATTACTGATTAGGGGTTACTGCAAGGAGAATAAGATATCTGTTTGAAACAAGTGAAGAACACTGGAAACTTAATTCGAGCGGCGCAAATAAAACTGTGAAAAGAGCTGAACATGACCACATCCCCTTGACGAACAATATGTATATATATCAATCAACAGCAGTCATTGTAGATATGGTTACTTTAGAGTTTCCATTGAAAACATTTTTTTTTGCTTACAACTTTGGCTCTGTAAAGTTTAAACCCGAGTTACGGCCGTGGCTCAAATACGACAAAGCAGTGAAATTCCAAAGTTATGATTACCAATGGACCCAACATAACTTGAACCACTGCCTAAATTGTTCTTTTTTCTTGGCTATTTCCTTCGTTTCTGGAATGTTTGCAAATTGGTGTTTTGATCATGGTGGCCAGCACAGGTGGTAATCATAAGTGGTGAATTTCAATGATTTGTCGAGTTTAAGTCAGAACCATAAGTCAATTTTTAACTGGTTTTGTGAATTTAGTTTTAAGTACTTAATTTTTAACCCCAGCTGAGCACAGTGTTTGGGCTTGCAAAGTGATGGTTGGCTGCAGGGCTTGCATCCAACCTGCTGCAAGCCGCCAAGTCCTGCAGAGCAAGTCATGTGGACCAGCGCTCTGCCATCAGCCAGCCCCCACAATAGCAACCTTCAACCAGGCCCTGTGCCCGGCATTCTACCATTAGTTATCCTTTCATCCGCAGGTACTGCCAGTCCTTGTGCCTTACCCACTTCCATCAGACTACTCCTGCATTGCCTCCCCAGATATGCAGTGGGATTGGACGGGCAGTCAGGCTTGCAGCCACAATCCTCTGCCATCAGCCAGCCTCCACTGCGCAAGACATGCGCAGGGCGGTTTTCACATTGGGCCTGGCCCTGTGCCCTCACCCTGCTGTTATTCATCCCCATGGTGCACAGCCTTTGGCCGTGGGTGTTATGTGCAGAGCCTTTATGAAGACAGACTCTGTGCTACTTCTCTCCCCGTTTGTAGCGTTGACCCACAGTGCACGACCTTTGTGCATGTGCATAAAGGGATGAGTGCAAGGTCTTGGTCTTTGCGTGTGGCTTGCCTTTTTTTTGTTTATTTTGAACAGCAGGAAGTTCAAGGGGTCAAAAGGGATTTGAGAGACAAATACAAAATGGCAGTACATTCTGGGGCCCAGTGCAGTTGTACCATAGTCACACAGTGGCAACCTCCACTGAGTAATAACCACAAGCTATGGTTTCAATGCCTGTTGTGCAAGTTATAGATTGTGGACCGAACCATAGCTTGTGAATTTCAGTGGGTTTTAGGTTTTCATTCGCTACCATAAAGTCACTTCAACTCTTTATTCAGTGAACTTTTAAGATTTTATTAAACATACATGAATGTGTCCTAACCAAGGCTAACCATAACTTCACTTTAATCTTAGTTTTTTTCCAGTGAACTTTTCGTGTGCCATAAGCAAAAGTCACCTGCACCCAACCAGTAATTGACAGCCAGCCCTGCTGAACACTGCCTTTGGCCATGCAGCGTGGGAATTGGCCCCAGGGATTGGTCTGCAGCCAGTCTGTATGCCCAACCCTCTGCAGGTGGTCAAACCCAGCCACGCACTCCTTTAGCTGGGCTGACCAGCAACGCTTGGCTTTTGGCAACACCCAGGGCACACCATTTCATTTGAAGCCAATCCTTTCTGGGCATGTACTTCCGCCACCTGCAGCAGAGTATTCCGCAGGTGTCCAGGGCCTCTGCCCAACTCAAGTTGTTTGGCCAACGCTGATGAGCAAGGCCATGCAATTCCAAGCCACCATGTGCTACAAAATCCCAAGTGAGGCCACTGACCAAGTGCAGCCATAGTGCACTGAATACTTAGTTGAAAAAATTCA
Organism: Lissotriton vulgaris; assembly: GCF_964263255.1. Lineage (NCBI taxonomy): Eukaryota > Metazoa > Chordata > Amphibia > Caudata > Salamandridae > Lissotriton > Lissotriton vulgaris. The sequence goes on from NC_141685.1 coordinate 447,274,010, forward strand.
GGGAGCGGCCAGGATCCAGCATAGGGTTTGATAATACCAAAATAAAATAATTGTATATATATTTATTTTATTGCCACTGGGGAGGGCACAGATGGGCTTTGGGGGTAATGGTAAATTCACCATGCCACCTTATGCCATTTTTTCGTTTACATTTTTCCAACATGGTGCTTGGTATGACTCATGACAATGGCAATAGAATTTTTTCTGTCACGGGCAAGTTGAGAACAGGAGATTAGTGATTGTGTAGCCAAATTCACAAATATGCAGTACACGACGGGAGAAAAAACTCCATCGTCCAATAGTGAGGTTCTGTTTTTTTTTGGTTTCACAAAACCTCTGGAGGGGAGACACTGACCCACCTGAACATTAACCGGGGAGTGGTGTTTGGGGTAGAGGTGGCTAGGGCACTATAATGATAAATTGTGATGGTTAAACATAGGAGCATAAATATATAGATAGTGGACAACCGGGTCTGATCCAGAACACCCACTTGGTGTAACGTGAATGTTGATTAATACAGAATTACCAGGTGGTTGGCAAATGGGAACCCAGGTTTTTTAAGTTCCTTTTTTTTTGTTAACCTGACAAATGCTTCGCTTTAAGACCTAATGAGAAGTGCAATAGGAACAGTTCGAAAAAGTTGGGCAATCAGGATCTGTACACATGTAACATTACAGAAATATGAGCATTACTGTTCCAGAGGCTGAGGTAATCAAGGAAGGAAATTCAATAACATATGTTTAGAAAAATGTTTCGAAGTGTGTAAAAAGTAGTATGATGGCATTACTAAGTTCATGGTGTGACACTGTTTCTCATGTGTAAGTGGCAGAATCTCCATCAGCGCTCACAACAGCAAGGAACTCTTTGACATCATCAAAGAGTTCGCCCAACCCAACAGTGAGTCTGCAGACATCACTCCCTCCCACGACCTCTGCGACAGACTCAGCGCTTTATTCCATCACAAAATCAAGACCATCTATGACAACTTCGACGACAACAACCCCCAGAAGGAGCCCCCTCCTACCGCTCCGAGCCGCACGCAGCCGACACTTGACAGCTGGACCGTCCTCATTATCGAAGACACTCTGAGGATAATGATGACCACCCACTCCGGGGCCCCCACGTACCCCTGACCCCACCATATCTACCGCAAAGCATCAGACATCATCGCCTCCGAACTTCAACGCATCATCAACCACTTCTTCGAGACCACCTCCTTCAGAGATGACTGGAAACACGCCAAGATCAACCCTCTCCTGAAAAAACCTTCAGCAGACCCCACTAACCTCAAGAATTTGAGACCGCATTCCCTACTCCCTTATCCGGCTAAAGTCATGGAAAAAGGCGCCAACAGCCAACTCGCCGCCTTCACTGAAGTAAACAACATCCTCAACTTCTCCCAATCAGGCTTCAGGAGGAACCACAGCACCAAAACCACACTCCTCACAGCAACAGACGACATCCACGCCCTCCTTGACAGGGGAGAGACCGTGGCCCTCATCCTTTTTGACCTCTCCGCTGCCTTCAACACTGTCTCACCGCACCCTAGCCCGCAGACTCCGCGACTCGGGAATCCGGAACAAGGCCCCCACTAGTTCCTCTCCTTCCTCTCCGGCAGAAAGCAACGAGTCAGACTCCCTCCATTCCTCTCAGAACCGACTCCAAAAACCCACAAGGATCCTCCATTAGCCCAACCCTGTTCAACATCTACATGGCCCCGCTCACATCCATCGTCAGAGCGCACGGACTCAACATCACATCGTACGCAGGCACCCAATTCATCCTCTCCCAATCCAACAAGCCCAACTTCACCAAACGCAACTTCTGCAACGGAATGGAAGTGGTCGCCAGATGGATGAAGAACAGCTACCTTCAACTCAACACAGACAAAGACGAGATACTCATCATGGGCCCACACCCGGACACCTAGAACCACACCTGGTGGCCCCCTGCCCTCGGAGACACAACCCCTTCTCCCACAGACCATGTGCGCAATGTCGGAATCATCCTGGACGCCAAACTCAAAATGGACCGCCAGGTCAATGCCATCGCCTCCTCCTTCTGCCACTCCCTCCGCCTACTCCGCAAGACCTTCAAGTGGAACCCCCCGAACACATGAACACTGTCACACACGCCCTCATCAGTAGCAGACTGGACTAGGGCAACGCACTCTATGCCGGGATCAACAAGAATCTCACCCGCAAACTCCAGAACATCTAGAATGCCACCGCCAGACTAGTCCTCAACCTACCACACCACTGTCACATCAGCCAACACCTACGGTCCCTACACTGGCTCTCCGTCGAGAAGAGAATCACCTTCAAGATTCTCACCCACGCACACAAGGCCCTCCACAACACCGGACCCGCTAACCTGAACCACCGCCTCATGCTCCACGCTCCCCACCGCTCTCTCCGCTCGGCCCAGCTCTCCCTCGCAACGGTACCTCGGATCAAGAAAAGCAGAACAGGAGGGCGCTCCTTTTTCCTCCTCGCAGCCAAGGCATGAAACTCCCTCCCTCTCTACCTCCGACAGACTGCATTGCTCCGTAAGTTCCTAAAGGACCTCAAGACCTGGCTCTTCGATGGAACTCAGTGAATCTCTGGATTCTGCAGCACCCCTCCCCCTTTCCCTGCCCCCCCTCTTCCCCCGCGCCTTGAGACCCATTCCGGGAGAGTAGCTTGCACTTTAGAAAGCCCTGATTGATTGATTGAGTTTTGTGGGTCCAAGTTGGTGCTGTGTGGGTATATAACATTGAGTGTGGTAGCATGATAGTGAATGCGTATGTTCATGCAGTTCTTTCAATTTTTTTGATGTGGTGGATGTATAATGGTGGGTGTGTTCAGTATATAATGTTAACTGTGTAGAAGAATGATGATGGATGTGTTGATGTTGGTTCTGTGTATGGGTGATGGTAGTGTGCCCTTGGCACTCCTTTCCCTTTGTGTTTCTCGCCTCCCCTGAATCTAATGCCCAACAGCTATACTGCAGCCCATTTCTGTGCCTCCACAGCTCAAGCAGCCCATCTACGGGACCCCAGACACATGCGTCCCTATGTATGCAGGGCTCCTGCTTTGTGTGTCCAGAACCTGTAGCCTCTGTTTGCTTCCCTGCTCTACTCCTGCAGCCCCTCTTGTGTCAACTGCCTACCCTGCACTTCCTCTTTGAGGCCCCCTCCTTCTCTGCAGCCTCTCTGAGTGTCCATCCAACCCCTAACTTGTGTCTCACCTCTGCTGTTCCTCTCTCTGCACCTGCTAACCCTGAAGCTCATCTGTGCGCTCCCTTCACCCCCATTTGCCACTTGCCTCGCCTCTGCAGCTACTCTATGTGACACAGCCATCCTGTAGCCCCTCTTTAATTCCTGTGCTCCTTATGTACCATCCTGCTCCCGCAGCCTCTCTGTGGGCCCCCTTAAACCACAAACACCTCTTTGTGAAACTCAGGATGTACAAGACACTTGTGATTTGCCTGACACTGCCTGCTCAGTTTGTCCGCTCTTGCATTCAGGGACCCTGCCAGGCGGTTCGACATTAGGATAATGGCCTGGTCCTCCTACCAACTGCAGTGATGCAGCGTTTCCTGGTCCATTACCCAGGGCACCCACTCTGCCCTCATTGTTTCAATACTACCTGGCAGTGGAGTTGTCTCAAAAAAAAAAAAGAAGAAACTTCGCCAACTCCTCTTTGGTGGGAAGACATTCATTGTCTGCAACCAACAGATTAATGTGAATCTTGGCTTCTGCCAGAAACCTTTGAGCTCCTTTTCCCAAAATGACTTTCCCAGTCCAGCAGGGATGTAGCAGTCACAACCATCACCTCTGGATGCGTAAGGGAGAGGGTCCTGCCGCTGGACCAAAACAGACCTCAGCCATCTTTCCTTCTTCATAACAAGGACATAGTGAGAGTGGCAACCCTCCTCTTTCGGAGTTCGGTAACCTCGCAATAGCACCCTTAAAGAGTAACGTTCACAGCTCTTGCAGTAGAATGGACAGGTACTTGTCTGAAATTCGCTTTTATGTGGGTTGATATTTGGCAGGGTAAAAAGAAAAGGGAGGTTATCGCCATATAGAATGATTTCTACAACGCATCGGTGGCTATGATAGATCGCCACCCTGGAGGAAATTATGGCTCCTGCACCCCAAAGGATGCGCGTGTGCAACTAAGGGCAAACTAAAGTGGTTTCGTGCCTGTTGCAGCAGGGGTAGCGGAATGGAAAGGCTAATACCCATGCTGGCCTGTGCACGGTCAGATCAGTGTCTACAGCCTTGAAAAGACAGAGGTGACTGCGATATTAGTTGTGGAGACTACTTTTGTATATGTGTCAGCCCTCTGGAATAGCCTCTGAACTTTTTGAATTGATGTGGAAATTGTTTTGACAAGGGTCAACAAATCCAACGAATATGCCTTAGCTCTAGGTTTTTAAAAGTCCTCTAATAAAGAGTCTGCCTTTTCATCGAAAAGGCATGGCCCATGAAAGTTTATGTCCATGAGGGTTGCCTGTACACTGCCAGAAAATCCAGTGAAAGGTATTTACGCATGTCGACAAAGTACAACACTAGTACCAACTGCCTTCCTCAAGCAATCTGCAATATCTAGACCTGCATGGATTACGTATTTGACCGATTTCTGTCTATCATGAATTGTCTGGGCTAAATCGACCCAATGTTTTTCCGGGACTGTTGGCAAGATGTCGCTGACCATGTCCAATAGGTCAAGTGTATAGGGACCCAGAAAACAAACAGCATTAACTGACTGAAATGCTGGATTGGCAGAGGAAAAGATGCTTGCTAAAAGCCTCACTTCTGTTGGATTGTCTACCCACTAAAGACTGAGCAGGGAATGAGTTGGGATTCACTTTACTGGTTGAAGTCTGCCCCAAAAGGTTCTCTGGAGCAGGATGTTTGGTAGGAAAGTCAGGGAACCTCTACCAGGAATATAGGCATTATACTTTAGTACCAATACACGGTTTGAAAGCACTTAAAAACAAATATGAACCGTACAAAACTGTATAAAACATAACAGAAAATGTGTGGCTACCACTGTGTAACTGAACAGGCATTAGCTAATTTTGTTCCCAAAACATAGGTGTGCCTGTCACTGCATACAAGTTCATTTTATAAGAAATGTTATGCTATGTTATGTTATAATGGATTTATACCGCGCTGAAATACTCAAGAGTGTCCTGGCACGCACAGTTCACCGATTTTTTCCTTGTGATACGTCCTTGGACTGCCTGTCATCGAGTCCTTTCTTGACAAGCTACTACGGGACTAATATGACTAGAAACTGTTCCCTTTCAAGCTTTTCCAAATTACTCATCCTCTACTTTCCGACATGCTCACAAAGCACACTTCCTTCCGTCGATCTCTGCTCATCTTCTATGCCCGCGTCCACAAGTCCGGCAGGTATGACCTCTGCCTTCTGGAGTAGTGTCTTGCTTATGTTCCATGTCGAACTCAAGTCCTCATTTGTTTTGCACCGCCCTTGGAATGCAGGGTCTGTACTGACTATTGTTGCTCAACTCTTTCGCTGTCATCTTGGCTTGTCCCCCAACTGCCTGGCTCACACAGGAAACACCATTGAAGCGGTGCTCATACGTCTTATAGGAGGTACTTTATTCATTTTGTAAAGGAAGCCCGAGATGGCCCTGCAGCGCAAAACAATACTTTTTATTCTCCACAAGCATCATCATCTCACCAGTTTCCTGATGCACTCTACTTGCACGTCCCTCTTTGTTTAAAGTATCTTTCTTGACGTGTAGGGGTGCATCACAGTGACACTAGCTAGTCACCCTGAAGGCCCAAAAATTGGAGGTTAACACTTGCACCATGCCTGAAGGCCCAAAAATCTTGCACCAGTACTAGAGAGGTTAACACTGACATCATGCCTACTATCTCTACTGAGCACAATACCACAAACCCACTCTGCTCCACTACTGCCACAGCTTCACATTATTACTCACATACCCCAGGGAAATAAAACCCGACAAAATAAGCCCAAACCATTACCTGAAAGAAAAGCTACATTTGCACTCGCATGAACTGAAACGCTGACGGACACCAAACCCATAGAGCTGTGCCAATATCCACCAACTTCCTTATAGCAAACATAATAACTATATTGAATAACTCAACCACACACAGGTATGATTAATGTAAGAGGTCAGATCAGTCACCCCACACTTAATTACAGTCAATTACAAGGATGAAAGCAAACATCACTTTTCCATTCACCGAAATTAAGTGCTGAATTTCAACCTGAAGCTGGATCAACACAATCAATGGAAAAGTCTGCAAGCCACATTCTGGATTTTTTTCTGTCTCCTCCCAAAAACTGCACTACTAATCCCACCCCATCATACCTTGACACGCACACCATCCTCAACACGCACACCATCCTTAATGTCTAGAAGCATTACTCCACCCACATTACCTGTAATTCACCAGACACAACACCCAAATACTCTGTGATAATACATCCACAACACATCCTATGAACACATTGTCTACAGCTACATGCTCAACACACAAATGCCACTCTGCAAACCAACCAATGAAGAATACCCACCTCTCAACATACTGACTCATCTGCTACACATCACATTAAAGCTGCCCTACTGAACTGTAGATATATGGTCTTTAATGCAACTTCCCTAGCTACCCTAATTTATGATGGTGACCTTTCAGATCTGTACTCATGGAAACCTTGCTCCTGTCATCCACCATACAATTATCTTACCAACAGACCAACATCCCCATCTCAATATTGCAGAAAGAAAATGCTGGGTGGGTTTAATGTGACTCCTTAACCACTGAAGAATTAACATTGTATACTGCCTACCTGACAACCAAACAAGTTTTATTGATGGTTTTGTTGATTAAAGAACTGATCAACTCCTCTTGTTTTGTCATCAGATTTTCCTGGGAGATTTCAACCTCCACAGTGTATATGACAAAGACACCCACACTTGTCACCTCAAAGCCTTCCTACCAGTTAACAACTACAACAACTTTGCACTCTCTTTACCTTCAACAAAGGTTCTACCCTAAAACGGACTTCCACAAAGACACACCAAATAAAAGTCTCTCAACGCCTCAAAAAGGATTGATCAGACCTCTTCTTCTTTCTTTTATAACGTAAGACCTTAAAGCACTATCCTGTGCAAAATGGCGGACTCGAATAGCAAAGTCTTGACAACTCAACAAATTGACAAGCATTAGAAAAGTCTATAGATCTGGACTTAATATGCATGCACGTACATAAGTATTCACATAGGTGAATAGATCATTTGTGTTGTGACTCTTTGCAACCGAGTTCTTTCTGTGCCCTGTTTTGATTTCCCTAACTCTACATCACTTTACATGTTACAACTGTCTTATGTATAGGTGAAAAGCCATGTTGTGATTCTATGTAGCACCTATATCACATTGATTTGGTACCAGTTTTAGATCGAGCTTAAAATATGAATTAAGGGGATTTGTAGAGCATAAACTCGTACTAAAAGGCGAACATACACTGCAATATCTCATGTATTTATAAACTGAGCCCACAGATCAACAACAAAATATATAATCAAGTTACTAATTAAAAAGTAAATGACTTAGGTGTGCTGAAAAACATGAACCATCTTAATACCATAGATACGCATTTCTGTGAAACGTGTTTTCATTCAAATAATCAGGCCTGAAATGTATGACATAAATTTTTCTGGAGCAATCATTAGCTTTTTTGCCTGTATAGATTACTTCAAAACACACACACATACACCCCTGCTTCACCGTGAGTGACAGGACTCTGCTCTTTTGCAAGAACCATATCCAACCACAAGGCAGTTCCCATTCAGTACCATGGCAATGTGTGCTTTTTAGGATCAACAAATATTTTTGCTACTACCAATTTTCTGTTACACTATTAAGAGTCCGGCAGCCCTCACAACATAAAGGTCTGCAAATATCATGTCAAAGCAAAATAGGCCTTGACAGAGTCAAAAGGATGGCAGCCAAAGCCAAACCTGTTGATCATACATGTGTTTCATTATCCCTTGAAGATGTTCTTTATTGTGAGAAATCCTATCAAAGACAGGAGTATACCAAGACTGGTTGTCTAGGAGCTAGTGGAGGTAAAGTGACTAACAGTGATTCTGAACTTTACTTGATAACAAATGTCTTCCCCCACAGCCCATCTTACACTTCCAAAACTCCCTAGTAGTTAGTGCACAATATCCATTCAGCTTCCATAGTCATTATCAAGAATTCCAGTTAAAACTTTCAGGCAAAAGAATTAAGGGAAATGTTAAGACCTGGCATAGTAAGCAAAATATCCTCATTTAATCTGAACACTTAGCATTCAGTCGAAGAACAAGATGGATAGTATATGGAGATTAAGAGTAATACAAAAAGGTTAAAAAAAATAACAGGTCAAGAGCACCTTTAGACCCTCATGGGTGAGTAGCCGCGCTTAACAAGCATTGATGATTGACTTGTTTTTTAAGAAAGAAAAAAATGCCATATTGGTTCTCGGGTGAACTGAGTTCTCACTTGCAGAAATCAAAAGCTAGATTAGGTCCTGAAATTCAAAATAATTATAACGCTCATTACCCAAGTTCGATACAGAATTTGTTATTTTTTGGTTTACAAAAATAAATATAAGTTACTCAAGTCTTTTAAACCAAACTACAGTCAGCTGTGTTGCATGATGCCAATGCTGACCTCACTAAACAAAGGAGGGCCAGAAGAAAGTTGTTGTGACTCTGACATAGACTGTTAGCAGTTCTGGCTCCATTTCACACTAAAAATAGTGTTCTGTATTGCCAGTCATCTTCAGCAGATGTGCTTTAGAAGACAGAGACACACACTATTTAAATCATTTTTAACAAGGAATTATTAAACCGTTGGTGGGACCTTTTAAGGTCTGGAAAACATGCATGTTTCAAGAAGTTGATGCAAAATATGTTTTCTATGGATGAATTATCCTTAGAGGTGAACTGCCTACATGTCTACATTACAGGTTGAATTATTCATTGGTTAATTACCCTGGATCTATGACGTTAAAACGCGTTATTTTACAACGCAGACCGTTACATCGCAATTTTTACAACGCAGGATCCATTACAATGCATGCCTTTACAACGCATGTCATTACATAGCAGATACTATTACAACGCATGCCATTACAACGTAAGTATAGGTAAGTATATCTTTTTTAAAAAAATGTAATTAAGTTAATTTAATTTATGTAATTTTATTAATTTTAAAAAAGTAATTAATTTAATTTAAGTATTGTAATTTAATTATTATTAAAATTGTAATTAATTTAATGTATTTAATTTAATTTAATTAATGTAATTTAAATAAATTAAAAATTGTAAATAATATAATTTAATTTAATTAATTTAATTTTAATAATTTTAAAATAATAATTAATTTAATTTAATTTAATTAATGTAATGTAATTAATTTAAAAATTGTAAATAATATAATTAATTTAATTTAATTTATTTAAAGTCGTGATTTTTTAAAAAGTAAACCCTAAAAATACCCCTGTACTCCAAAACACAAACCCAGCCCTAAAACTTAAAAACACCCCTGTACCCCAAAACCCAAACCCAGCCCTAAAACCTAAAAATACCCCTGTACCCCAAAAACTAAACCCAGCCCTAAAACCTAAAAATACCCCTGTACCCCAAAAAGCAAACCCAGGCCTAAAACCTAAAAATACCCCTGTACCCCAAAAACCAAACCCAGCCCTAAAACCTAAAAATACCCCTGTACCCCAAAAACCAAACCCAGCCCTAGAACCTAAAAATACCCCTGTACCCCAAAAACCAAACCTAGCCCTAAAACCTAAAAATACCCCTGTACCCCAAAAACCAAACCCAGCCCTAAAACCTAAAAATACTCCTGTACCCCAAAAACCAAACCCAGCCCTAAAACCTAAAAATACCCCTGTACCCCAAAAACCAAACCTAGCCCTAAAACCTAAAAATACCCCTGTATCCCAAAAACCAAACCCAGCCCTAAAACCTAAAAATACCCCTGTACCCCAAAAACCAAACCTTGCCCTAAAACCTAAAAATAAATATATTTATGTACATTTAATATTAATCAAATTAATTAAATAATATTAAATAAAATAAAATAAAAATTATATACTTACCTATACTTACGTTGTAATGGCATGCGTTGTAATAGCATCTGCTATGTAATGACATGCGTTGTAAAGGCATGCATTGTAATGGATCCTGCGTTGTAAAAGTTGCGTTGTAATAGAAGTCCGTTGTAAAAGTTGCGTTGTAACGGTGCAATACCGTATCAATGCTTGCTTAAATGAAAACACTGATTGCGCTTTAGCCTCTTATGAAACGCGGCCAGCTTACCATGCTAAAATAACTTTCTAGGAATGATGTACAAGAAAATAACCTCTAGAAAATCTGCATGGCCTAAAAGCTGCAATACAATTGTGAAGGAATCAGACTCCTCCTCTTCTCATTCCCTAGAACTCAGTACACACTGCACTTCATGAGAAGCCCCACTGGTTGGCGTTAGTGCTCTGAAGCACACAAAGCCAGCTCAAGAGGTTGGACAAACGACAGTGGTCGCGTTACCAGCATTGCACCGTTCATATATAAAGCAAGTACAAAAGGTGTCAGGGGCCAAAGGAAATACACAAAATATATAATCAGACAAAAATAACAACAGACATTAGGTCAAATCTCTGCTGTTATAAGCAACTCCGTTTAAAGGGATGGCAGCGGGTTGCACAAAGTACAACAATTAAAGTATAAATGAACAGACCACGAACATCACTGAATGGAGCACCCAAAACTCAGCTCATAAAGGTTCCAGCTCCACTATTTATCAACCACCTGAATTTCTAAAATGGATCACCCGAGAAAAACAAAACTGAATTCAGAACAGAGACATCCTCTCACAACACACTTGACAAGACATAGCCTACTGATCCAAAAACAAAATCCATAGGGATTTAACTGCACTGAAAAAACAGTCACTAGGAAAAATCTTACCTATTGGGGATAGGAGAGATTAGCTGGATTAACATGAAACTGCGCTACGGATGAAACTTTGGCTTTTACACCCAATGTTAAAGCAGTCTTTTATAAGACAAGAAGAAAAGACAACTGAAATACCATACAGAAAGATTGTGCAGAGCATTCTTTGAATACAGTTACTAAGACCACAGGATGTATAAAAGCTAGCCCTTGCATAAAGTTAATGCTATTGAACGACTCTCCCAGTCCTTCAGGGAATATCATTATTTTTGTATATGTCTACGTGTTTAAAATCGGGTTGATGTAAATTACTCTGTAAGCATGAGTAACTAATTTTGCAACAAGTCTAATTTTGACTCACTGACAAAGATGCTCAGAATGAAAGAAGGCTCCAATTAGATGTGGTGAAATTCAAATTCAAAACATGCCTCGTCAGCTGAAAGGTGGAAAAACACTTACACAATCATGTAAGCTGACGTAACAAATATCCTTAGCAGTTTAGAGATATGCCATTTCTTGTATTAATAAAGCAAGTGGGTTATGCTGTAGCAGAAATGTGCGTAACATTTTGTTACATAGAAATCCAAAAAAACTAGCACACCATAAGCACCATCGGTGTTTTATGTTTCATTGACCTATTTGCAAGAGTTATTCATCACTCGAAAAATATTAAAACATTTACTTGGTGGTGGAATCATGCTATATTCACGAGGTTTCCTAATGCTATAATGGGTCATTTTCTGGCAACATTTGAAGACTAGTTGGAGTAATGGTTAAATACTTAAAGCACAACTATGACATAAATAGTGTGTGAGAAAGTGGAATCTAAGTCTGGAGCAGTGACTCAAATATGTTATTCCAGGAAGTCCTCATTTAGAGCTAGGAGTACGTACAAATAATACCTAGGCGGTCAGCTGTTTCCAGATTTTATTTTCAAATGAAAATGTCTTACTTTCAATGCATTAAAAAATCTGTAAATTATGAAGAGCAATACATATTTAAGATAACTCAAGATTCTCTAAACCAATCTCTTAATTGCAAATTCCAGTTTAAATGTAGGTACCATCTTACCTGTAAGTCGTATTTGGAACATATACATCTCTTGCAGGAAACTCCAAGATCTCCCGCGTAGGTCTCACTCTCGTATCAGGATAGACCTTAACTTGCAGTAACTCAGGAGTTAGGCAGTAGCTGGGGTTCTCAGGGCATGGAGAAATATCCAACTTCAACTGGGCTGAATGAAAGAAACAATATATGAATTGCCTGTGCTATTTTTCCTCTTTTTTCGTTAGAGGCATCTTCCCACACAAACACGCATGCACGCGTGCAAACAATTTCCTTCTAAATGTATTACCAAAAGTAACCCCTGAGATTTGTCTTAGACAGGGACAGGCTCACAACAAATGCAATTGAGTGATTCCGTGATAGAGAATTCAGAAAGCAATGTGCATCACCCTAATTTAAATTCAAGGTAAAGGTGGTCTCATAAGGACAAGAGGATGATAAATGCAAGAAAAAGTAAGTGAAAGTTGAGAAGGAGCAGCCCTGAATGTGCACATTTAGCAACAGCCTGAATCAATCCTTTTACCCCACCTGGATAAGAGGTCAAATATTCAAAGTTATTACATTTGGAAAGATTAGTTACGCTATAAAGGTAGGTAAAAGATTAAACAAACCTGACTTTGGGAGTGCAGGAAAATAGCTACTTTGTTATGAGGCACATTAGTGGGTGTATTAATTTACCTAAATGAAGTTTGTGGGTTGTCCAGTTTAAGAGTAATGCCCATTCTTCTTTGCTTATCTGTAGTTCACATGATTACATGGTGGGTCTGGGGGCTACCTTGCTGAGTTTAGTGAATATACTATTTGAAATTTTCTGAGAGCCTAAGAAAATGTGGTAGAAATTAGGAAGGATACTCTGAGAACGGCACTTTTAGTTGATGTTTAGGGATGGCTGGAAACAACTGAGGGATACGTTTTGTGGGAAGAACATTGTTCTACTAATAGTTCTCCTTAAATCAGGTTCATTAGGGTCAAAAATGGCTTTGGCGATGTGACTACTATTCCTTTTATTGATAAGGCTTCATAGGTTGGATTGAAATCAACCGTCCCATCTATGAAAGCAGCTCTTTCCATCTACCTTTATTATTTTAGCAAGTGATGTGGGAAGATTAACTATTATGATAACCTAGAACACAGATACTGCCCTTCCTTCTGCAGAGCCAACTACTGAAAAAGGACACTCGTAAATTGGTCCCATATGTTGCCAGTAAAATGTCATACTTCCTATAATTTCAAACAAGATACAACAAGAATCTCAAACCTTATTGGATTTAAAGTGGTATACTGGCTATGAACAGACATAACAAGGGACTTGTAGTGGCTCAAAGAGAAATATAAGTAGCAAAGAAAGGAATTTCCATTATTTCTTTAAATGCCTCTAACAAGGGACACAATCACTTCTATCAGATCCTACTTTCAAAGAGAGAATTTGATTTATAGGGAATAAGCTTAAACTAAAGAAACAAACACTATTCTTAGTCTCACAATGCTTAAGTCTGTCCACCTAATGTATATCTCTTACTCCCTATTCCCTCTTTAGTTGAAGGTAAGAATTTGACTAGCATCTAGAGTAACTGCCATTCTACAGAAGCATAATTTGCTTGTTATTGCAACATTTAAAAGTGTTATTCGCAATAAGAATACATCCTGATGGAAGAGGACTGAGAGGCACCCTTCACTCTGTCCACACTTTTCGAAATCACAGCGTAACTTTGGAAATTTAGAAACCAGCAACTCAAAGTGAAATGAAAAAGGTAATGACAAATTACATAAAATACCCAGACAAGGGTACGTTAGCCATTATTTGCTATACCACTAAACCAGAAATAGCAGGAGAATTAATCATGACCACCACAGCATTTTAGAAGACTAAGGATTCCACGAGGCTGGACTTCAAAAGGCCTTCCTTAAATTTCAAAACCTTTGAAAAGCTACTCTCATAGAAAATACTATCTGCGGTGCCATGTCAGGGGCAAACTAGAATCTCTATTTACCAATGATGCTACCAGAAGATGGTTTCATTCAAAGAACAAATACAATCAAAGGGGTCACAAAATCAACACACTTTTAGCACATAAAGCAGAAACCAACAGAAAATAAACTAAATCAGGAAAGCAGAGGTTCATCATACAAACTTTTTACAAAATTGTTATGGGACAGCTATTCATATAGTACTGCTTGCCTCTATCTGCAGACAAAACTATGATTTCAAATGTCAAACAGTAACTGGAGACTTACCATTCCCTGAGCTTGACACAATGTATTACCAGCATTTCAACTTCCGATAATTGAGGAGGAAATGAGGCAGGCAACGTTTGTCTAACTGGAGTTTTTTAATGATTTTCTTAAACACACAGGCAACAAGAACATATGTTTAAAAGTGCCAGCTCAAAAAAACCTTGACGGTATTTCTGAATCTGGGTGAGAAGAAAGCTCTTGATTGGGTATTCTAGGACCCCTTGTTAAAGGTTGTGAAAGAGAGTAAGGTCTTTAGTAAAAAGAGGTATTAAGTTGAGTTGGTATAGGTGGCATGGAGACAGAAGAAAATTGCTGCATTGTAATGGAAACTTGATAGAGATACTAAGTTGTGTATAGTATTTGGGGCACGGCTGGACACCATGCAATACCCTACATGGTCTCTATAAAGATCAAGGGAATTGTGGCACAATCGGTGATAGGAGAAGAGTATAACAAGAATTTCCCACTAAAGCCACCTAGCATATACTGGGCATGAATGATACTGGAGAATATAGCTGCTCCAAAGCGAAAAGCAGAAGGGTCCTGGCATTAAGGCATATAGTGTGCAATATATTTCGATTATTTGCTGACTGCCAATGATTTGCTATATAATGAATGTACTAGTACGAATATCTATATATAAGAATGTACTAGTTCAAATAGCTATATATATATATATATAAAAGCAAAGTCCTGCAAGGTGGCTCCCCACACGTCCCTCAGGTACAGATCTTCTCAACACCAGATGATTGTATCAAAGTGGCTTTATTTTTCCCTCGCCATCGGTATATATATATATATATATATATATATATATATATATATATATATATATATATATATATATATATATATATATATATATACTGTGAACAAGGCAGATGTGCCGAAACGCGTCAAGCAAAAGAAGAATAAACAACAGCTAAAATGGCAAAGCTTATTCCTTGTGTCGGAGTCCGATTTTTAAAGTAAAGTCGGAAGTGGTTGGAATATATATATTTGCTCAGTCTTTATAATACCTTCAGTAGGCTGCATAGCGGTCGGACGCGCCCCCAAAACCGCAAGACAAGACTGAGCAAAAGTAAACAGAACAACTCGACCTTACTATAAGGAGGACATTGTTTAAGCATACACGGACTACAAGTCCCAGATAACTTTGGTGAGGGGATGCACTTAGCACACGCCCACCTCGGGGCTTGTTAAAGAAATTAAAAACCGGATATGCAAGTAATGCTACTTACGAGTGTGATGTTTGCCAGCCCATGAGGAAGGGGTTTTGCACCCTGAAACGCGTCGGGCGTATTAAATGAAATGTGACAGCGGGAAGACAGGGTTATGTTGCATAACAACTATTTTTGTACTCAGTGTGGATCCATTAGCATATAAGATTCAGCAGAGTAATACAATCATAGGTTCAAATGGGTAAACATCCATTTGTACGCGGTCATTACACTGCGTACCATTACTACGCAAGCGTTACAATGCATGCGCTGTAATAACGCGTAGCCTTTACTACGGATGTTATTACTTCGCATGCGCTGTTACAACGCATGTGTGGTAATGCGTGTATGGATGACGGGAGTCAGGGTATGGACGAGGAGGCAGCGATGACGGCACATGCATGGAATTGCAGTGAGGAGGAGGCCCAAAAAAACGGCGTGGAGGAAGGAGAACAGGTGACAACAGCATCAAAGGAGGGGCACAAGGGGCTCCGGGCACCCACCGAGGAGAGAGAGGTAAGAGGGACTGTTTAATTTTGAAGGGTTTGTGTTTGAGGAGTAGTGTTTTTAGTTTAAGGGTAGTGTTGTGAGTCGTGTAGGGTAGTGTTTTTGTGTAGGTACAGGAGTGGCGAATGGGGGAGGGTCGTGCAGGGGTTAGTGTTTTAGGGATTAGAATAGTGTTGTGGTGTTTGTGGATTAGAATAGATTTGTCGTGTTCGTGTAGTGTAGGGTAGTGTTGGGGGGTCGTGCAGGGTAGTGTTTAAGTGTAGGGAGCGGATTGGGAGTAGGGGTAGTGTCGTGCTTGGGCTATTGTTTTAGGGTTTAGGGTAGTGTTGTATTGTTTATGTACTGTAGGGAAGTGTTTTAGGGTAGTGTCGGGGGGTTGTGCAGGGTAGTGTTTCGGTGTAGGGGATGGACTGGGGTTAGGGGCATGGTCGTGCTGGTAGTGTTTTAGGGTTCAGGGTAGTGTAGTAGTGTTTGTCTAGTGTAGGGTAGTGTATTATGGTTTAGGGTAGTGCTGTGGTGTTAGTGTAGTGTAGGTTACTGTTTTAGTGTTTAGTATAGTGTTGGGGTTGTGATGGGTAGTGAATGAGTGTAGGGACCGGAGTGGGGGAATGCGTATGTTCGTGCAGGGGGTATTGGTTTAGGGTAGTGTAGTGGTGTTTCAGTAGTGTAGGGTAGTGTAGTATTTGAGTGTTTTGGTAGTGTTTTCCATTTTTAGATGTGTAGGGTAGTGTATTTCTATTTACTATTTATTGTAGTGCTGTGTTTAAATCATTTTAAAAAAGGGGTAAAATGTCTTTTTTTAATATGACACGTTATTCTGCATACCATTTTTATTACTAGGCAAGTTTTTACTTTGTATACATTAACACTTTCAATGTAATGGTATGCAAACTAAAAACTTGCGTAGTAACGGTTATTGCTAAGTAATAACCGCGTAGTAATGGCATGCGAAGTAATGGCATGCGAAATAACTTGTCATATTTTTCAAAGGTGGGCACCAAACATTCCTTTTTTGGAGATGGCATCATTTGATTGTTGAACAACTCCAAACTCTTACTATCAAACCTAGCTGCGAACTTTGAATTGTTGAGCAAGGTTAATTAGAAGAAATCAAATGCCCCCAAATCAAATCAGAACACAAAAACTAGTCGCTCATTGGCTAGCACCCATGCAAAACATCAAGTTAAATACCTACGCATTTATTTACCCAATTCCTCTGTAAGTACCTCGAACATTTAGCAGAATGATACATCAGTCTGGTGATGTGGGGTAAACTTTAAATTGTATTGTCTGTCAGGTTTACTGCATTACAATAAAATACAACAGGGAGTCTGAAACTGTTCTGGGCTACAAACATTCAGAATCTTGCAGAAGGTCCTTAATAAATGGTTTAACTGTGCAATCCTAATTATAACCAAGATTGACTAACTCTGATAGAATAATTAAAACATGAGCTTAAATGAATGGATTAAAGAATTATCAAAGGCCAACCAGAAATGAAACATGGTAAATGGATCACAATCATGGGGACAGTCTGTGGCCAATAAAGAGACTTATGGGGAATCTGACAACAACAGAAGCCACTCTGCGAGGATGGAAGTGGGTGATCAGATAACAATATGATCACATTATTTTCATCCCCTTATGATGATTCAAAGTATTCCTGACTTTATGCAAGAATTGACTACCTAAACCTTTGACCACTGGAGTATATGAACTTAGTGCAACTCCATAAAAATGATCTCCCACGAGTTTCTGTCTGCAAAACGTATTATTTATAGGTAAGAAAACAAAATTCCAGTATTTCCACCCAAAACACTAGGATGCTGGTTTAGATCTTGGCAGAAGACGTTAACTCTGTCAGGATGGCATTATCTCCACTACCGCAAGGGACGTCTGACCTCCACATTTAGAGATGCCCGCCGGACCCACAGATATCTCTCTACATTAGCAAAAACCACTGTCATGGAGGCCATCAAACTTTTCAAAAGTTTTTTTGTTTTTCAAAAACAAACTCCAGAAGTGGAAGTTTGTTTTTGAGAAACGAAAAAATGACACCCCCCCCCCCCACCCCCCACACCATGCAGATTTTCTCTCAAGGTCTGGGAGTTATTTTATGTTTTTTCCAATCTCTCATCGCTAGGTCTTTCCTGGTATTGACGAACAGGTAAAACAATGGCATTACACCTCGGGCCCTAGATCTCAGTGACAAAGTTTGATAAAAAGAAGAAGTCAAGGCACCTCATATGGGCGAACACATTTTTGTTATGCACCCTTCACAAAAGGTAATTTTCAACTTGGGTAAATCTTTGGTCTGAGGCGCTTCTTTCCCCTCGCAAATATGTATGTTAAATGGGCTGACAATCTTGCCAGAGAAATATCCAAATCTTCGAGGGCCAACATCCAGAGGCGAACAACAAAATCCTTGATGTTGTCTCAAAAAAAAAATTAGAACATAAATGTTAGGGCTTGAGGGTTCCTAATGCCTTTCCAGGACGATTGGCATTTATGAGAGACAAGAAAAGTTGGAATGGTAATTCAGAGACAGGACCTTATTACATACCTGGTGGTCCCAAGAGATTAGTCTGTAGTAAGCAGGTAACAGGTATTCAATTATTTTAGTAATCCTACTTGGTGATACAGAATAGATCTATAATTTAAACTATGGTGTCAAAAAGCTGATGTGCCATTTTCTACTCAGGGTCCCTAACTTGACTCTATTTCAAGCTTGGAGATGCTCAGACATGCTTTCTAAAATAATTTGCCAGTTTACAATCTAGAACATTTCTGCAATAGAGAAAGGATTTGCCAATGCTTCAAATTAGAGTAAACAAATGTATATATTTCTTTTACTTCAGCGGGGCTTCTCTCTTTCCTTGCTACAAGATATTTGACAAACCCATCAATGATGTAATGAAAAACTACTTTATTCAATAGATTGACTGCATTCCCACATTTGCTGTTATTAATTCAATGCGCCAAGATAAACAATATTGAAGAAAAATATTTTAATTCTGATGTCTTATATGAGCAAACCTACACTACTTCTTTAAGCACACAGAAAATCAATATTTATTTCACAAGTCTATAGTACACAGATAACTATCCAAAAACATAGACAGGGCTAGGTAAAAGGCTATTTATGGTTCTGTTATGACACTTCGTTAGGACTGAAGATTCTGAGTGATATCTAAAATACCATACCTGTAATTGGTCTTAATCTCCGTAAAACAGAAGATGGTCGTCTCATATCCGCAAGGAATTTGTACAAATCTTCATCACTTAACCGATCTCCTTCCTATACAATGTGTAGAAAGTGGAAATTACTGATGGAAATTTGCTTACTTTACTACATAGACAATTTTTTTTTTAAACTGTAAAAACATGAATGCATCTACAAAATATAATATAGTCTTCTAGGGCTAGATGTACGACCCTACATTGCGTGCGCAAATGGTTTTGCCACCCGATTGCGCATACAAAATGCCTCAGGGTCATGTACATTTCCTAAATAGCTTGTCGCAATTTATTTACGACTCGCTATTTAGGAATTGAGACTCACTATTGGGAAGGGGCGTTCCCTTCCTTATATAGTGTCCGCAAAGCAATGTATGAATGTTTTGTGACCGCAAATTGCGGTCGCAAAACACTTTCAAATTACCACCCTCTTCAAGAGGGTGGTAATGCAGTCGCAATTTGGAAGGGGTCCCCAACGGACCCCTTCCATTTTGTGACTGTCTCTAAAACTATTTTTAAGGGCATGCCAGGGACCCCTACCTGCCCTTAAAAATAAACCAAATGTTATTTTTTATTTTTAAATGCAACCTGCTGCATTTAAGAAAAAAGAAAACGACTTTATTTAAAAGCAGTCCCAGACATGGTGGTCTGCTGAGCGCAGCAGGCCACCATCCCTGGGGGGGCCTGTCATTCCCAATGGGTGCACAGATTGCGAGAGGCTCATTACTCTCCATGTGCCTAGCAATTTACGACCGCATTGGGAACTGCAGTGTTAAACACACTGTTGTACATGCCAAATAGCTTTGCAGAAGGAAATCTTACCGATCCATTCTTCTATGGATTTAACAGTTCCTTCACAATTCTGAGGATTTCCTGTTACTATACAACCCTAAATCAAGCCATTTGGGCCCTATTTAGAAGTGAGTGGCAATAGAAAGCCCTTCCAAATTCTGTAGAAATTGATATATCCAAAGGAGAATCCACTGGACAAATGCATTTCATCGTATTGGTTAGGTACACATCTAGATATTAGATGGCACTGTTGCTTGAGACCTAACCTCAATTAATTTTAATAATCCTGATAATTGAATTTACTGATTGAACTCTAGTGCATTCTCATCCAAAATTCATTAGATTTTCAGTCACCACTCAACTTTAAATCTGGCACTTCTTCCCGTCCTTCACGTAGCTCTGTTGTCCACTGGAGCCTGGTTCTCACTCAAAATAATGTAAAAGTGGCCAAACACTTTGAATGGTAGAACATGAAATTTGACCTGGATGTTCAGATATCCAGAACACAGGTCCTATAATATGCCAAATGTATCAATGTATTTTCTGCTGTAGCGCAGCCAGCACTAATGGTGAAGAGAAAGTTTCTTTATTAGATCTAAGGCATGCAATTCACAGAACCCCATATGTTTTTGAAGGATACGCATTGGCTAGCAAATAATTTGGTAAATATAAATTTGAAGTCAAGGCCCATAAAAGACTGAGGTAAGTCGAATTCAAACATTGACATGCTGAACGATTTTCTGCTCCACCATTTCAATGCTGGTTTCTCCCGGCTTATTTTAGAACACTGTGAAGGGAATATTCTAATAGCATTCTGCAGCTCAAGCCTACAACTTGGAAACGAAGCCTTTAACAGTCATAGTAATTCTCTGCAGCAGGCTAAATAATCTATTGGAACATTGGAACGGTGAGATGGAGTTTAAAAGAGAACACCACCATGACATGTGGAGCACATTATATTACATTTCTAGAGGGTGAGCACGTCCAGAAAGAGATGATTTCACAGAGATGCTTACTAAACACAAACACCTTCAAGACAGCAGTGAGAGCTCCAATGAAGACAATGATGGCGCACAGAGCGAATAATGACTCGTGTCATGTTTCTGCTTCAAGATTCTAATGTTTCTCTTTCTGTTTCTCCCTTTTTAATTTAAGAATTCTACCCTTTGTGGGTGAAATGTTGTCTTGGGCTATATCGGTTGGATAAGGCCCTGTCCATCAGTATTTAAGAACTTTGGGCCAGATGTCGGAACCCTAATACCGGTCGGTAACGGCCGAAATTACCGAATTTCGGCGGTTACCGACCGGTATTAGGCATTTGGGATGTAGGTCGCTACATTTCAGATTCGGTAGTTTACCGAATCGGTATTTAAGAATTCGGTAAATTACCGGATTCTTAAATATCGATTCGGTAAAGTACTGAATCTGAAATGTAGGAAGCACTCAAGTGAGTGCTTTTCACCTGTAAGGATTTGTTATTTACCACCAACTACAAGTTGGTGGTAAATAACGAAAACCGTTAAAAAAGCAATTTTGTGCTTTTTTAACAGTGCCATGTGGCAGCCATAGACATGTATGTGTGCCACATGTGCACCCATGCACTATTCAGGGGTGCAACAGAGTGTCAATGGGACACCCTGCCACCCTTGTAGGTCTTCCCCCCCTTACCATTCCTATGGGCCTGAAGGCCCATAGGAATGAATGGGGAATACCGATTCGGTAAATACCGAATCGGTATTTACCGAATTTTACAGATTCGATAAAAATTACAGAATTAATACCTACATACCATTTACCCGTTCTAAAATACCGAATCGGTAAAATTTGGTATTTTAGAATCGGTAAATGGTATTTACCTACATCTGGCCCTTTGTTCCAGGGCCTTTAACAACTAGCATTGCCCCATTTCATCAGACAGAGAAATGGAGTGAAATGGTTCTTACAATTGGTCTCATCATCTTTAATATTATAATTAATATTACTGTTGTATAGGATAATGAACGCAGGGTACCTGTTTGAAGAAGTTTGTGACAGTCAGTGTGGCTGGTCTGAAGCCACTCAGGTTACAGGCATCATCTCCACTAGTGGTTCTTTCTAGTGAACGTCTTCCAACAATACTGGAATTCCTCCTCTCCGACCATGAACCTTTGCGCTCTGAAAAAAAACACAAAAACATTCTAGAAGTGTGCTCACAGTTAGTTGAAGACATATTCTTTGCACATTAAAAGTTCCGTCACATGCAGAGGTCATGCAATAAGCTTGACTGAACAAGGGAATTAGCTCCAGGATTGCATCCCAATCAAAACAATCCATAGGAATACATCTTTGTTATCCTGACATACACAGTCCAGTGCTCATTTGGGACTATACAAGCTTTCATTACGCAAAGCGCTACGCATTCCAAGAACAATTTCAGGGTTGTGATAAAAGCACTGTATAGGCTGCACATTGGTGATTAGAATGTTAATATAGGTAAGTGATGCAGTGATTTTATCATTTAAAATAACTTACTCTCTGTGTCAGCAGAGGGATGCATTGTGTTGTTCTGGCATTTGTATAGTGAAGCCTAGTGCTTTCCAGATGGTCGGGTAGACGGATGCTTTGTCTGTTGTGCATGACTGGCAGAGATTGACCTTATTTCGTTCATTCCAACAGACCCGAGTCAGATGGGAGACAGTGGCTCCAAATTTTTAAAGTCAACAATGGCTTTACTTCAGCTATCTCCCACCTAAAATTGCCATTGCTTCAATATGTCAATAGGGAAAATACATCCCCACATTTTTTTCAAAAATCTCCTAAACCTTCCAGTTGTAAAATGTTCGCATGTATGTTAGATAGATCTATGTGGGAAAAACAGCAAACTTGTGGCTGAGCTAGGGTATTGCGTAAAGAAGAGATCCCAAAATCAGCACTTCTATGGCACATGACTGCAAAAAATGTATTTTATTAAAACCATGCTTTTTTCTTTCTTCCCTAGATCTGACTGCCCCATTATCTGAGACCCCATTTAATCATCTCCTTGTGTTCTTCTTATTAAATAAGTCTACTGGAGCTCTATTGCATAAAGTAGTCCTTGATCTCCAAGGATTAATTTTCACTGCCTAACTCCTGGAGATAATTAGTCAAATATAAAGGAAGAAAATAAAGCCTTCATGACGAGCTCCAACATATGCAAAACTACTAAAGAGGAGGTCACCTCTGATGTCAGACAGTTATGGATAGGACTACTGGGACAGGTTAATTAACAATGGATAACGTTTTTGACACCATCAATAGCAACAAAAATTAACAACAAAAAATCTGCAAGAGAGCTCTGTTTTTATCTTGGACCTATTTTTCAAGGGCTTCATACAGAAGACACTTATAAACCAAAGAACAGTAAACATACATAGTAAAGCACACACATTCCTAATGCAAAGCTTAATATAAACCTTCCTGTGGTCAGCACAGGTTTCCAGATCACTTAGTTTGTGATATATGCACCTGGGAATCCAGTACAGGCAAAATGTGAGCATTTTATTATGAGCTTTTTGGCGGACTCTGCAACAAGAGGCACATCTTCATCTTGCCTAGAAGTAGTTTGATCTAGCCATCTCAAGCTCCCTCAATGTGTAAACAAACTACAATTTAGGAAACAAACTATTGTAGAAACAAAACTTCAGAAAATGTTTTACTTGGAAAAATGATCTCGGATGACTTTTGCGACAAGCCTCAAAAGACTCCAGCCACCCACGGGCCAAGAACCTCCTGAGAACCCGGGACGACAGAACAAGGCCGCAGCAGATTCTGCTTCGTCTGTTGACCAATTGTTCCCATCTGTCAAAGCAAACATGTCTCATGATCTCTTCCCCACTGCAAAATATGAAATTAAATTTCAGACTGTACAAGGCCATTGCACTCTGAGATCGCCTTCAAGAAGTTTCTATTATAGCAAGTCACAGAAACCATAAATCAATTACCATTTCAGGATTGTGCCTCTGAAAGGTCCATAGAGCTTGACAGAGTAAGCCACAGCTCCTGCAGAGTTATTTATAAGGTAGGCAGGGCTGGAGAAGGGTCAATCACGTTATTCCTGTGCGTTCGAAAAGCTGTTAGGGCTTGGCAATGACAGTGATATCATATGCTTCTGACTTTATGGAAGGACCAAGAAAGTCAACGCAAAGACGACTGGGTAGAGTCAGTCCCATCTCAAGTGTAGGACTCTGAAATGCAGGTAAGATCACATGTACCTCAAAAAGGTGTGAGGGATCAGCATCTAAGACTTGGGCCTCTAAAAGGCAGACAGCGTTGGGGCATAATTACAGACATATTCTAGGTGTGTGCCTAATAAGGTGGTAGGGTTTAGGTAGAGCCTGTCTGATGCTAGGTATATACCTCTGGATGGAATGGACATGGTGACAGTAAGTTTGACATCCAAAGTGTGCCTTAAAAGGCAGGTAGTTCTGATACAGTCAATCATGTTATGTGCCTTTGAAAGGCTGGTAATGCGGTGACAGAGTGGGTATGTACCACTAAAGGGCAGGTATAGCTGGGTATAATCAGTGACCTCATCGGTTTGTGCATTCCTATAGGCAGGTAGGGTGGAGTCAGATACGCATTAGGCACAAGTCTGAAAGACAGAAATGACTGGATCAAGATTACTTACATGTTAATATTATTTTGTTTGTACTAACACTTTGCACATAGCATCAGATTTAAAACATGGCACTATCATCACCATCACAACCCCCCCCCCTCATCCTCTTTATACTCCTTCTTCTGCAGTAAGTATTGTCCTGTCAGTCGTGGGATGTGTTCTCGGTGTATGGGGCAGAACTAGGTCACCACTGATGTGGCCTCTATAGGAGTTCAAGTCTTTCTACAGTTTACCCCACTTCTGTGGCCAACCCTTTGCTTAACGCCTTAGCTGCTGCCGTTATTTCGGCACAGTGCTGGGCGTTCCAAAGAGTGGGCGGGGCCGCGTCGGCCGTTGAACGTTCGCAGCATCCGCCAGGTAGTGCTCCGAACGTTCGGCGGCCGACGGCAGCAGCTATGAGGTTAATAGGTAAACTTTTCGGCTTCATACACCAGCCCATGTCACATTTCCAGGCCCTCAGCTCTGGGGGTTGCTCAGATCCCCATGCTTTCGTTATGTTATGTTTCACCACTGCCAGGCCCAACATCATCCAGGTTCATTGTGGTTGGCCATCAGCTGTATCCCCCTACATATCCAGCACATACCATTTAGGGGTGATGGTTACACACCCTCCCCTCACCTCTTTCATGCAATTTACGACATCAGTTCAGAACGTTTGTAATGTTGGGTATTCCCATAGGATATGTAAGAAGGTACCAGTCTGTCCACACCAGCGTATGCAGTGAGCGCCCCCTAACCCTCCCCATCTTAACCATTGCCATGCAGGCATACTATGAGCGATGTAGAATTTTCAAATGGCCCAACCTGAATCCCGTATGTATGGCAACTTTTTTAGGGGACACTAGGGCTTCCTCCCATTCACTGTCCTGTAACCCTTCCATTGCTCGCTGGCCCTCCCCATGACATCTGGCATGTGATTTATACATTTTTTATAGGTCAGTTTCGTTGCCTTTCTGGGCATGTGTTCTTCTAGAAGCCTATCCTCTAGCGGGGAGGATTCCGGAAGGTCGGCCCTGTGAGTATCTCCTGAGTGCTTGCCTAAGTTGGATGTATCGGTATATCTCTATGGAAGCCACTTGGTATTCCTGTTGCAGGTTGGGCCAGGGGATAACAACTCCCTCTGACCACACTTCACCCATTCTAGAAATCCCTATGAGGTTCCATGTATTAAACCCTGGCAGGTTCCACAGGGTACCCAGAATTTCGGCGTCCCACAGCGGGGTGGCTTGTGTAATCACGTTCTTCCATCTTAAGTTGGGCAGGGCTGTTCACCATAGGCGCCATACTGTCTGCGCGGGCCCCGAATTGTTGCCATGTTTGGCTTTTCCATAAGGAGCACGCAGGTATCCCCAGGGGCACAGCACTAGTCTGTCCAATCGGAACACTGACTCCTCCAGCATGAGGTGGACCCAGCTGTTAATGGTAGTCAGTTGTATCGCCCAGTAGTATTTGTGGACATCTGGTAGCGTGATGCCTCCATCATACCACCCCTTTGTGAGCTTAGATAGTGGAAAGCGCACGGGCCACCATGCCACAGCAATGTTCAGAGTTCTCTCTCAATGGCCTTGAAGTAAGAGTTAGGTACTACATGCAGGATGTTTTGAAGGGCAATAGGAAGTGGAGCAATACCATCATTTTGAATAGCGCCGCTCTCCCTAGCAGGGAGAGCGGAAGCGATCTCCAATGCCACACGTCTCGTAGGAGCCTTACCAGTAGTTAGCAAAATTATTCTGGAAAAACGAGGAAATCGTCTGGTGTGATATAGATTCCCAAATATAGAAAATCCACAGTTGTGACCCTCACCGGGCAGTCTGGTGGTATTCATGGTATCGGGCCCTTTTGTGCTAATTTGTGGTGTAACCAGAGTAATTACTGAAGATCGCTATGATCTGCATTAGTCTGCTTAGGGTTTGGTCCGAGTCTGTTACATAGAGCAGCACATCGTCTGCACACAGAGACACTCGGTCCTCTCATCGCAGACCTTGGACCAGCGGATCCTGTTGGATCCATGCTGTCAATGGCTCTAATGCCAAGGCAAAGATCAGCGGGGAAAGAGGATAGACCTGCCTGGTGTCTCTCAGGAGCTTCAACTGCTTGGTATGCCCACTGCTAACTCTGACCTGTGCGAGAGGCTCCGAATTTGGGCCCAAAGCCTTGTCTGGCCAATACTTCGAAGATAAAATTACATTCTACTGTATTGAAGGCCATTTTGATGTCTAACGACAGGAGTAAGGCCCATTCTTGCAAGTTGGCCATTTGTCCTAGTACCTCATGGAGGCATCTGAGATTGAGGGTTATGCTCAGTGAGGCATAAATCCTGATTGATTTAAGTAGATCAAGGACTGGATCACTGTGATCAAGTGCAAGGCTAGAATCTAGCTACAGTTTTCATAACTGAGTTTAAGAGCGAAATGGGCCTGTAGTAGGCGCGGTCCTCAGGGGTTTTCCCTTCTTTATGAATGACCATTATTATGGCAAGTCTCTGGTCTCGAAGCAGAACCCTCCGTTGATTACTTTCTTTATACATGTTTAAGAGATGAGGGGCCAGCTTGGAGGCCATCATTTTATACAATTAGATTGAGCTTCTGTTTGGGCCTAAGGCCTTACCGTAGCGCAGCTCCCTGCAGCCCTCATATATCAGATTCCAAGTATTCCCAGTCTGAACCTGAGAGGCATGGTAGCCTTTTGTCTTGTAGAAACTCTTTGGTGTCCTCATCCATCGTCTGCAGAGCTGGGGAGTATAGTTATGCATAGTAGTCTGCAAATGGTTCAGCTACGTGAATATGCTCCCTAACTAATTCTCCCTTGTTCGTTTTGACTTCTAGAACCCTTTGCTTGAATTGTTCTGTTTTGTCGTGCCGCGCCAGCAATTTGCCTGCTTTATTCCCCACCTCAAAAAGCCGGTGTTGGGTGGTATGGGAGAAGCTGTAGCAGCATCAGTCACCTGGTATCTGTATTCTCTCTGCTTCAGGGCAGGGCAAGGGCGTATCTCTTTTGTCATCGCAAGGAGGTTCTCCTGGGATATAACATCTTGCTCTAGTTCTTCCAACATAGCCCTTTTTGTCATTCATGTAGTTTGAAAGGAGGGATATCGCTCGCCCCTGACCACAGTTTTGTAGGCTTCCCAGAGCGTTTGCGCTGTGTCAACTGAAGCTCGGTTCTCAGTAAAATAGTTTTCTGTCTCACTTTGTACCCCCTCCCGGACCATAGGTTGTTTCAGATACCACAGATTAATTGAATCAGATCCACTTTCGGGCCTGGGAAGTGAGCAAAGCAAGGCCCACAGTGGGAAGTGGTCTAATATTCCCCTCGACAGGTAGCGAAACTTGGAGAATAATGGTACCTGTTGGTAGTGTGTAAGGAGGTTGTCTATGAATGAGAGGCTCCCGTGTGCGCCTAAGTGGAATATGGTTGTTCCTAGGGGTTGTGTGTTCTCCAAACATCCACCAGCCCGAGGGCTGTAATGAAGTCAGACAGTGGGGTCTCAGCTGTTCCTTTGTTCCTGGTATGCCAACGGTCCTGACTCTCGTTCAATGTTAGGTTGAAGTCCATCCCATAAGGAGAATTCCCTCTGGCAACTGGAGCAACAGATTGCTCAGGTATGGGAATGCAGAGGCATTTAAGCGCAGTGAGACGTACACCAAACACATATTGAGCTATAGATCCTCCCATGACCCCAATATTGCCACAAATCTCCCCAGCGGTTCTGTCGGGGACCTTTGAATTGTGAGCAGGAGTGTTCGTTTCAGTAGGATACCAACCACCCTAGAGCCTGACATGTACCAGATGTGTGCCACCATCTTGTAGCCCATCTATCTAGTTCTCTGTAGTTGATTCCCATCATATGAGTCTCTTGCAGGAGGACCACATCTGGTGCCTGGTACCTAAGATTTTGCAATACCACCTCTCTCTTGATTTTGTCCCCAAGTCAGTTTACATTACAGGACATTATCTTCATGGAGGTGCCTCCCACCATGTATCTGAATATCTCCACGGGAGTGGGTTTTCAGCGGTTTAGAAGAAACTCTTTAGGGTCTTCGGGGCGTGGTGGGTCAATGAGGACAGTTGCTTTCTTCAGTGTGCCTAGCCAGTGCATTCAAATCAACAAGAGTAATAACAAATAAACATACCTGGTTGTACACCCACCCCTTCCTGCAATCATGCATGCTGGACGTCAAACTGCCCCTCCCCCCAACTTTGCAGAGCGGCTGTTGCGATAAACATCTACAACCATGTGGAACAGTGGTCACAGCCTGAAGCCCGCCACCCGCGGCCCAAACCTAAATTGTCTTACTGTACGTTGTCATGCCCCTGTGCCACTGGAAGACCCCATGCATTCGCCCAGACCGTACAGCAGGTGTATTTGAGTCTGCAGAGTGAGCAGGCCCAGCACAAGCCGATAAACTTGATGATGGCATTAGCCAGTGTCCTCAAATGTGTCTCCTGAAAGTTCGCTCAGTAGGCTGTCTTGTGATGCCGGTGTTTGCAGGGTTATCGCCATCTTTGTCACTGCCTCGTTCAGGACCCAACTTGTCAGGTCGTCACTGGTATGAGCGCTTGTGGTTTCGTGTTCCCCTGGCTGGCCACCAGCTCTCCAGCCAGTCCCATGCCTCCTTCAGGGAACCGAAGAGCCAGATTTTCCTCTCTGCCACTACTCACAGTCAAATTGGGAACATCATCGAGTATTGGAGCTACCGGTTCCTCATTGTTTTCTTTACTTCTTCAAAGCTGCGGCAGAACCTTTGAACTTGAAGAGTAAAGTCTGGGTAGAGGACAGACCTGCCTGGTGTCTCTCAGGAGCTTAAACTGCCTGGTTTGCCCACTGCTAACTCTGACCTATGCGAGAGGCTCCGAATTTGGGCCCAAAGCCTTGTCTGGCCAATACTTCAAAGATAAAATTACATTCTACTGTATGGAAAGGTAACGGAAACATTTTCATATTGAGCAGAGGGGCCTGACGCACAGCTGGAAGGATCACGTCTCGGTCCCTGAAATTAAGATGCCGGCAATGATGGTGCCCTGTGCCGCACCTGGACTCGGTGAAGCATAGGGGAACCTGTGTGCACATTCATTGGGGAAAAAACTTTGATAGACCCTTTGGCTCGAGCACATTGAGGATTAGGTCCCCCAAGGAGACCTCTGCACTTGGGCCCTCTTCTCTTTCTGGGACTCCTACTACTCGGATATTGTTTCTCCTCCAGTGGCCCTCAAAGCCCTCTAGTCAGTCTTCCACCACTTCAGCACTTGCTCGCAGTTTTTCAACATGCTTTCTGAAGTTTTTTGTTTCTGTTTAAGTGCTCCAATAGACTCTTCTTCCTCTTTAATCTTGGCGCCCATATCACAGAAGTCTGTCCTGAGCAATGTGACCTCTGTACTGACTGAATCTATCTTGTATGGCCTCCATGATGTCTTTCAGGGTGAGGGATTCTTTATCCTGGTGGGTCACTCACATTAATTAAAGAACTTCAGAAAGCTGTTGATGTGGCCTTGGTAAAGAGAGATTCCTCTGGGCGGGGACATCATGCCGGAGAGCATTTAACCAAGGCCAAACAGGAATTGAGGGAGTTTTTTTATTATGGAACAAATTAGCAGTTCGAGAGCGTACCAGCAGAAAACTTGTGTAGAAAGCCAAATGGTAGGAACATTTTTGCCATGGTCAACTAGAGTCAAGCAAGAAGCGGCGATAATAGATGAAGTGGTAATACCAGGGACGCAGATAATAGTTTCGGAAAAAGATAATATCCCCAAAAATTGTGTTGATCAGTATAAGGATCTCTATTCAACTGAATATCAGGTATCTAAACAAGCGATTGAGGGCTATTTTGATGAGTTAGTTCTCCCTCAGCTTTCTGCAGGACAGAAAGAGGCTTTATTGGCCGCTATCACTGCAGAAGAAATCTCTAGTGCTTTGGTCTCAATCCAGCAGTTGAAAATAAGTGCTTTCGCTACCAGCGGTTGGGGGAGGGTGGCTGGCTGCATATCGCCTGCATATGTCCTAGGTTGAGCCAGTTCTGGACAAAAATGTGTGCTGAGCTCAGTCGTGCCCTCAGGAGCAATATACAAACCGAACCAGAGGTTGTTCTGTTTAGTTTATTAAAACAGAGTTTAGACCAGGCTTTAACAAGAGGGGGGAAATGTTTTTACCAATCTCTTTTCTTGGTGGCACGTTCGCTGATCCTCCAGAATTGGGAAACAAATAAGGCCCGACCTTTCTCGAATGGTATAATAAAATGAAATAAGATCCTTTGAAGAACCATATGCGAAAAAGGTGGAAGCTTTTAGGAAATTTAACTTAGTCTAGAAATATCTGGATCAGATGGAAAAGGTTCTCCAGGGGTTGAAAATAATTTTTTTTGTTTAATACGAACTGTATTTCGATTAAATAAGAATTGAGGTTTAGGGGTTATATATCTGTTGGTTTTAATGCACTTTTGCACTTGCCTTCGGTTGATATGAAACGATTTTTACTTAATTGTATAATATTTGGGATGTTTACATTTCTCTTACTAATTGAAAGCAATGTTTTCTATGAATTGTATTTTGGATATATTGATAATGGGGCTTTCAGGGATATTACAACTGCCCAATTAATGACAGTCCAAGCACCTTATTTTAGTTTGTATAAAAAAAAATCATTCATTTTTACTGGTGTTGACTATATTTCCTTGTCGAGGAGCACTATTGTATAGTGTGAATTGGTCCTATTGTACTTTAGCTTTTCTTCAGAGAAAACAGTTTGAATTTTTGGCACTTTAGCACTCGCACTTTAGTTGAAATGCTAGGATCTTTTTCTAGCACATTACTATTTGTGATGATTAGATCTAATGTAAAGGATGGTACAGGATGAATTGTTAGTATATTGATTTTTTTCCTTGATTGGCTTCTTGTATGTTTTTATTCTGCTCAATAAAATTATATTTTTTTTAAAATAGACAGAGCTAACTACAGTGGTGCTTCTGAATGGCAGTAAGACACATAATGCTTGGCAGTCTTAAAGCTGATAGGAGAGGGGTGCAGCCAGTCAAGGATCAGACTTGTACGTGGGTCTGTCACTTGTTAGGTTTAGTCGGCTGACAGATTAGCTTATGATTTAAAAGGCTATTTGTTATTTATCGATGTTACCCCACTCTTTAAAGTAATACAATGATTGAGGGTGTGGAGAACTCGATAAAAGCATCTTTAAAATCGATGTCACTTTGGGACCCGTTTAATATGCTGCATAAAGACGGGGGAGGGTGGAATCCTTTAGTCAATGCTAAACGATTATTAATCAGGTTCCAGAAAACTAATATCCAACTGGATGGAAATAGACGGACAAGGAGGCTTTCTACCTTCAGGGCTAGCCATAAATGATCTGAAAGCACTTTTAACTAACAACTAAAAAAAAAATTGCAAGCAGAATCGTGTCCCAACTTCCTAAAAGTGATAAGAAGCACGTAAAATACACTTTTGAGAGAAAAATAGTCTATTTCCTCTAGCAACTGTAGTTTGAGATTCTCACTGCCACAGCACTCACAGGCATAAAAAGATATGTGAAAAGAAACATTAGATCTCGTCTGTCTTCCTCGTGCCATTCCTTAACTTTTACACATTATTTTTTTAATTGCGATAGTCTAATAATATTTGTTTAATTTTACTTTTTAAGTTATTGTAAATAAAAAAACAAATGTTAAATTTGTCTATATTGTTTTTACAATAATTTTCATTTCCGAATTAGAGGCACGAACACATTTTCCCATAGATACAGAATGGGTAAAATCCTTCTTCAGGTTCAGTTTTTGATGTAGTAGCACAATTATTTAAAATCATTGCTTCGATCACATAGACACACCACCATCAGCAAAAGTCATGCTAGAGAAGCCATTATTCGCTAGTTGATTAAAAACATGTTACTTTTTTAGGTCCAGCATACTGTGTTCCCGTATTACTTACAACCAGGCAGTTATAAAGATAAGCTTCTTATTTACATAGTAATTTGTGCAAATGGGTTAAAAAGGACATAGTAATATCACACTAAAGGCAAAACAATTGACAATTCATGGAAGCAATCTTCAGAAGGAAAGTAATAGAGTCCTCTACTGCATCATTAGTTCCTAAAAAGAACAAGCCATGATTTGATCAAGATGCGTTAACCAAGCTCCATGGAATTACTTAAATATTTCTAAAGGTGGAAAATCATACTGGTTAAAATGCATGAAATATATAATAATAATATCACTTTTAGAGCGACATTTTAAAAGTTTATTGGAACAATATTAAAACGGATGTTTAAAAAATCCACTACTTCAACAAGATTGATCACTGTGAGAAACAAGCCATGGTTTAGTTAAAGTGCATTAAACAGAACTTCATGAACTCACACTAAAACAGAATTTGATCAATTCCTAGGGGGTATCCAGAGCCTGGACATGTTGATATTTTGCTTCCTTAATGGATGGCAAAGTGCAAAAATAGGATAAAAAAGAAATATGTTTGGATACAACTATTTTCCTTCTGCTGGGTTATATTAGCTCAGTGCAAGCAAATGTATGCAAACAAGGGATTGTGAAATCCTAAACCCAGTCAAGAAGCAAGCAGATCATCTCTCCCAGGGAGATGATGCAACATATTGCTGAGTAGGCTGATTATATTACTGAGGCACCAGTCTGTGTCATAAGGGGGCATTGAGCATTACACTTTGAGAGTTCTAGGCCACTTAAAGCTTTCTTCAACAATTTCAGAAATCGTGCTGCCAACTGTGTAGAATCTTCCTTTAAGCAGCCTTCAGCAGCCTCACTGTAAATCCAGATAAGGATTCTGAACATATGCAGCAACCAGAATTTTCTATGAAAGCAGAGCTTTTCCCAAACTACATGATTTAATGACTCCAATGAGTTGTCACAGAGGCAACAAGAATATTATGTTACCTCCTTTAGCCGTCTATATCTATAATCTTTTAGGGAAATCAAACCAAAGCGTAGTTGCATTTGTTGATGTTTCTGGGGCTTTGACAGTGATTGGGTTAAGGAAATTAGCTTATAATTTAAAAGGCTATTTGTTATTTATCAATGTTACCCCAATCTTTAAAGTAATACAATGATTGAGGGTGTGGAGAACTCGATAAAAGCATCTTTCTTATCAATGTCACTTTGGGACCTGTTTAATATGCTGCATTAAAGATGGGGGAGGGTGGAGTCCTTTTGTCAATGCTAAACGATTATTAATCAGGTTCCAGAAAAATAATGTCCAACTGGATGTAAAGAGATGGACACGGAGGCTTTCTACCTTCAGGTCTAATGATATCCGTGGATGCCAAATCATCCCTGTGACACTCTTGAAAACCAAAGCTCAATACGGACAATTTTAGATACCAGACCCATTATCGTGCCTGGGCTATAGCATAACCATATATGATCTGAAAGCGCTTTTAACTAACAACTAAAAAAAGTATTGCAAGCAAATTTTACATAAAAGTAATTCTATATAATATGAATCGTGTCCCAACTTCCTAAAAGTGATAAGAAACACATAAAATACACTTTTGGGAGAAAAATAGTCTATTTCCTCTAGCAACTGTAGTTTGAGATTCTCACTGCCACAGCATTCACAATCCAGACATAAATAGATATGTTAAAAGAAACATTAGATCTCGTCTGTCTTCCTCGTCCCATTCCTTACATTACAAAGTGAGGTTTTGTCCTCTGGCACAAACACGATTGACCAAACGAAGGAAAGTAGACACCACAAAAAAACAACAACAAAAAAACAAGCAAACCTTCATACTGATTATGAATATCACATCAAAAATATCAGCACTACAAAAAAAAAAAGTTGGTAAAAAAAATATAAAAGGATTTTAGGTGATAATGCTTTTAGTTTAATTGTTTTGAAAATGGTAAGTATTGTTTGTCATTTTAATGTGTAATTAATTTTCTTACATTTAATTAGCTATTTATAAATTAGTAGAGAGTTGTTAGGTTTGTAGGGGAACAGAATGGGAAGTTATTTACATTATAAAATGTTTAGTTTTTATTTTTGATAACTGTTTATGGAAATTAAATATTTAATTGGTGATTAATTATGTAAATTGATTAATAGATTGATACTTTGTTTATTTAAGTGCATTTTGCGATTTTGAATGTATATTTTATTTTTGTATAGTTAGTCATTTATATTTTAGTTGTGGGTTGTTGGGTTTGAAGTGTAATAGGGTGGGAAGTTATTTAAACTATAATTTTTTTAACACATTATATTTTAATTAACTATTTAAATGTTAATTATTTTTAACTCTCTAATTGATTATTTGCTTTGTATTGTTTTGTTTTTTGATTGTTAATAGAATGATTAATTATTGTAATATTAGTAATACTTGGTTCCGATTTGTTTTTATTTGTAATATTTTAACATTAGTCTTTAATTTAAAATTAATTATAACTTTTCGGGCGGTGGAGTCTTTAGGAGTGGTAGTTTTTTTACTCATTAAAATGTTGTTGCATATTGTTTTACATGGAAATTATCTATGTAATATATATTTTGAATATGTTTTATTCATTCTAGGTAGTTTGATATTTAAATGATTGCTTAAAAATTATTAGGATTTGGATTGCTATATTTAGTCCTTCCTAAGTAAAGCTTTGTCCATGTTTTTGCTTACGGTGGAGTGGGAATAGTAAATGCTACCCTTTCAAAGTGCAACACTTTCCCTTTTGTTGCTTAGATTGGAATGGGGATAGTAAATCTAACCAAAGTATAACTCTTCCCCTGATTTTGCCTACTTTACATTGGATCGGGAATAGTGAATGTAACCCCTCCACGGTCCAACAACTTCCTTACTATTGGATAGATTGGATCAGGAATAGTAAATCTAACCCATTTAAAGTACAACACTTTCCGTACTGTTGTTTAGATTGGAGTGGGAATAATATATCTAACTCCTCCAAAGTATGACACTTGCCTGATTTTGCTTACATTAGAATGGAAATAGTAAATTTAGTCCCTCCAAAGTCCAACACTATCCCTACTGTTGTTTAGTTTGGAGTGGGAACAGCATATTGAACCACCCAAAACTGGAACCGTTTTTATACAGTTGCTTGAATTGGAATTACATTATTAAACCGGTCTCCTTTGAAGGTCAACACTTTTGCTAGTGTTGTTTATTTTGATTGTTGTTACTGTTGAATACTTTGTCCTTTTTAATGCTTATACTATTTTTTATTAATATTCATTTAACTTTTACTTATTCTTTCTTTAATTGTGATAATCTAATAATATTTGTTTACTTTTACTTTTTAAGTTTTTGTAAATATCAATACAAATTTTAAATTTATCTATATTGTTTTTACAATAATTTTCATTTTTGAATTAGAGGCCATATGTAGGAACACATTTTCCCATAGACACAGAATGGGTAAAATCCTTCTTCAGTTTTTATGTAGTAGCAGATAAGGATTCTGAACATATGCAGCAACCAGAATTTTCTATGAAAGCAGAGCTTTGCCCAAACTATATGATTTAACGACTCCAATGAGTTGTCACAGAGGCAACATGAATATTATGTTACCTCCTTTAGCCGTCTATATCAATAATCTTTTAGGGAAATCAAACCAAAGCTTAGTTGCATTTGTTGATGTTTCTGGTGCTTTGAAAGTGATTGGGGTAAGGAAATTGGCAATAGCATATGATGATATAGGTTGGATGCCAAATGTTACGTGTTTTTTTTTTTTTTTTTTACAAAACGCTAACATCTCCATATGCAGAAATGATTTAAGCCAGTATGCTTGCGAGCTGCTTAGGCGGAAGAAAAGCTCCCCATAAAACCCCTACCTTCAGAATACCTAGTGACTGCTTAAAATGATTTGTGCCAGGCCGAGTCTACTTAGATTATTACCTGCCATATGTGGTTCCTAAGGGATTCATTAGGAGCAATCCTCACCTTCCAGCAATACGCAAAGATCATAACATGTCGTCTCAGAAGGTTGTATTCTAAGCAAATTTGCACTGGGCCAGTGCATGAAGGGAGACAGAAAATTTGTCAATAGCTATTACACTGTTCCTTGTCAATCTAGGCGGCAAGTTTGCTTG
Organism: Lissotriton vulgaris; assembly: GCF_964263255.1. NCBI lineage: Eukaryota > Metazoa > Chordata > Amphibia > Caudata > Salamandridae > Lissotriton > Lissotriton vulgaris. Next base: position 447,310,769 of record NC_141685.1, read on the forward strand.
ACAAAGCAATGGTACCGCATGACAGCATAGGTATTAATTTTCTGTCAATCACTCTTCTTACAGTACTCAAGTCTCAACATAACAAGTTTTTATATAATCGTTAAAAACTCCTGTTCGGCCCGAGCAGAATTGTTTAGGGTATTGAGTTGAGTGGATTTTCAACCTCTTTCATCCACCCAAGTCCCCAGATATTTATATGCTGAGACCCTCTCCAACTTTTGCCTTATTAAGAAACACTGAGCCCTCTTTGATTAACTTCCAGCCAAAAATTATCAATTTTGTTTTTTGATATACTAATTTGCCCAGCAGTACCGGGCTGGTGTTTACAAAGATCTATGCAGTCCAACTGGTGTTAGTGGCCATTAATTGATATTTTGACCATTTCCGGCATTCTTCAAAAAGACTAAAATTATATTTTTCAAGAATGCTCAGCTTTCTTGACACATATATAGTTAAATTCACACAAAAATCCTTTATTAAGACATGCAATGACTGCATAACAAGGTCAGTTACTAATCAGCGCAATGAAAGACCGAAAAATAAATCTTCCTTGTCAAATCTTTTTTGTAGGGCATTACAAATTTTAAATCCACTTCAATTCACCAGTTGCAGTAAGCTGCATAACCATAATGGCCCCCACAAAGCACCTCAGACGACTCCACGGATGACATCAGAAACTGTATCACTGACAATAACGAAAGTGGCGTAAAATATACTATTGCATTGATATCAACCAATGTCATCAGTAACTGGACACTGCTTGACAAAATAACGCAGCATGAAAGGCTACAGTCCCACTGAGAGCCAACAAATAAGATCAATGATATTCAAACAAAATTCAAGCTTTTGTATCACAGTCACTAGCAACCAAACATCCTTCCAGAGAATATACAGTACAATATCTACACTTTTTCACACAAATAAAATGAAGCATTTACACTGTGGTTGCAATGTCAACAACAGGGTGTCCTCTCACAGAATATACAGGAAAAATGACAGAAACACCCCCCCCCCTACTATTAATCTGTACTAAATTTTCCAAGTCAATCTTATGTGTGCAAATTTGTTTCTTTGAAAAATGCTTTTACTCTGGACAAGACATTGCAGCCTTCAATAAACAGCTACTATTTACATTCATTGTATATGAAGACAGAAAAAGTGACAATTCACCGGGATGATATGCTAGCGACGTAGTTGTAACAAATATTCTGAATCGCAGCAGAAAATGTGGCAATAATGAAGGCTTAAAAATTAAATAAAATAGGTTGTTAACTCAACTCTGTAAATCTACGGACAGAAAACATGAGAAGCGATATCGATAAATGGCACCCACAAATATATTCTCAAGACAATAAACACCAACTAAAATAACGAGTGCTGCAGAATTTATTCAAAAAGGAAAACATTCTGCAAATGTTTTAGAACTACTCTTAAATGTTTTTGGGCACTTGCTTTTCAAAGATGTAGAAAAGATGTTGGCTACTGCAAACCTTAAATAACCAGGGGGAAGCACCAATCGGGTTTACATATATCCAAACTAGAGTACAGAAAAAATATCATAATAAATTCGAACAGCAAAATAAATAATAGGTGAATTTTTGGGCAAAACCAAGCACCCAAAACTGAATAAGGGATCGGAGGACTTTATAGTGACAAAGTCTATCACTATTTGACACAATGTGGACATAACACGTTCAATTCCTTTCTCTGGTTCACTGGACCAATGAACATGTAGCATTTTATTTCTCCTCTTATCGATTAGTACTTTGCTTGTAAAGCAGGCGGAACATTCAAATGCATGTTAAGAAGCAGTAGTATGTGCGTGTGACATTATTTTGGACACTTTTTTATTAAACATCTTCAATCATTACCTTTCCAAAGGACATCGATTTGAGACACAAATGAAATATAAATCAAGATCAATTTTGACAAAAACCCTCAAAATGGCATGGGGAAAATGTGTGCGCAAAAAAATATGGTGAGCAACAGCACCAAGCATTTGTTCTCATTAGTGGGCATTTATCCTGAAAACAGAAGTTTAGTACCCGATAGTTTGTTTTTCTGCAACATATTGCTCCAGGGACTCCCAGGCGTCAAATTGTATTCCTGCTTTTCTAAAGAGAAGGAAATATAATTAATAAATCTCAGTGAGAGGGGCAAGCACATTGTCATCAAAATCTTACTTTCATGCTGCCCATTATTTTTTAAATCTCCCCTTTTTGTAATAAATTATTCAGGAATAAAGGAGGACAAAGGAGAACCCTATAACAAAGCAAAATGTATGAACATAACAAGTGGTCAAGAACTAGTTTTGAAGTAACTACGTTTTGTTTGACTATAGAACTGAAGAGGTTGGTCCTTAAAATGTGCTGTAAAAATGTGGAATGGGGGTTGGGAGCACACTGCCTCACAGTCCCAGCACATTTCGCCCCTTTGCATCCTGGTAAATGCAGTACACAGTTCAAACTTACTTCAAAATTATCTGGAGTTTTTCACCAAAGTTGGTGCAGACATTGCTTTGGTGAAAAACTCCATCTAATTTTGAAGTAAGTTTGAACTGTGTACTGCATTTACCAGGATGCAAAGGGGCGAACTGTGCTGGGACTGTGATGCAGTGTGTTCCCAACCCCCATTCTGTTCAAAAGGCTCCCTTGAGCCAGAAAGCAGACAAGGTTTGGTGATGCACCTGTGTGCCAGTGAGTGGTACTGTGACCTGAGAGAAACTTGGCAGTATTTCCAGCAACCCCAGATGATTTTTCTTTGCTCTCTTATACTGCTGCTCTCTACTAAAGACGGGCTCAACCCAGAAACACGTGTCTAGAAATATACAACAATGTCTGCACCAACTTTGGTGAAAAACTCCAGCTAATTTTGAAGTAAGTTTGAACTGTGTACTGCATTTACCAGGATGCAAAGGGGCGAACTGTGCTGGGACTGTGAGGCCGTGTGCTCCCAACCCCCATTCTGTTCAAAAGGCTCCCTTGAGCCAGCAAGCTGACGAGATTTGGAGATGCACCTGTGTGTGGTACTGTGACCTGAGAGAAACTTGGCAGCATTTCCTGCCACCCCAGATGATTTTTCTTTGCTCTCTACTGAAGACGGGCTCAACCCAGAAACACGTGTCTAGAGATATACAGCAATGTCTGCATCAACTTTGGTGAAAAACTCCAGCTAATTTTGAAGTAAGTTTGAACTGTGTACTGCATTTACCAGTATGCAAAGGGGTGAACTGTGCTGGGACTGTGAAGCAGTGTGCTCCCAACCCCCATGCTGTAAAAATGGAGTTGAGAACAATTTTCCTCCGATATGTGCCTTATTACGAGTGCTCCAGGGCTCCTTATAGGGAATGTAGCGGAAGTTACATCCCCATTGGAATTAAAGATACTTGGATTGGGAGTTTTGCCACCCCTGCAGAAAGCAGGAAACATTTCTGTGTGAAATATCAGGGGAAACATGCAGGAATCGGCAGTGAAAGACGGAATTCCAGATATTATTCACCAGAAACTAGTAATGTGGCATAATTCTGCCCATTCAGCATTACTAGTACCTCTGGTTTTAATAATTCAAGGTTTGTGTGTATGGAACTATTCAGCTCCTTTGTTTAAGCTATATCTGATATCTTCTTTTTTAGACAATTAAGTCAAATGGTAGTTGCCATACCATGAATAACTATTCAAAAGTAAGGCAACAATATAGTATGCCTTTGGATTAATTTATTCTCCTCATCATTGCACCAATTAAGGACTAATATCTGAAATTAAAGTACTGAATTGTCCTGTGTACTTCATGACAATTTGCATATCTTTCAGTCCTGTTAATACCCATTACATACAGCGTGAGGTTTCACTTGATCACTATAATACCTCGCTGTTCACTAGGTGTACTGAGATGCCCAAAACAAATCTTCCTTTGGATTAAATGGATCACTATAAAGGGATATTCCTTTGCAGTTGTGGGTCCAAATTTCAATAAGATCTCCCTACAATAAAATCGGCTACACATAAAAGTAACCATCCTGGTCACAGACAATTTAAAACAATGCTTCTTAGGATACGTTTGATTTGCGTCCCTCTATATACATTCTCGTTAACTGTATGAATTTTAAAAGAGGCCTGGATAATCTGGTCTCCTTAGGTGCTCCAGGCTAAACAAAATCAATATTGGCTCCAATTTTCAAAAACCTGCAAAAAGTATATCTTCTTCTTGGAAACCACTCAGGTTTGTTGACCTCCATCTTTTGTGCGACCTGATGAAAAGGTTCCACAAATACTAGAACTGGGTACAATACCTGCAGGACCGATTTCAACTTCTCCTGAATCTCGTTCCAAACTTCCAGCACTGCTCACAATATTCATTAAATGAATTGCTGTCCACGCAAATGGCATGCGGTACTTTCCCAATCTTTGGCAAAACTGATCGGCTTGGCCTTTTAATTTTTCTAATTTCTCTTTATTCTGCAAAATCAAAGTAAACAAGTTGATGTGGTTTTAATACCTATGGTTCTGTCATTTCATGTTTAATAACATATGTCAAAAGAGGCCCTACACAGTGAAGGAAAATGTACACTGAAAAAAGATTCTCATATTTCATTTCAAAATTGTACTTATACAGCACATCTAATAAGACACGCCTACAGTAGTCATAAATGAGAAAAGCACCGGTCAGGATCCAGTGAGCATCAAGCAATACCAAATAACTCTTATGAAGACCAACTAAATACCAACTTCCTTGATGTCATAAACCTAGTAGCTTAAAAATAAAATAACAGGATCATTGAGATGTCGGTTTAAAATGAAGATACTAAAAAAACTGACACTACATTTGTGCGATGTATACCACGTGTATATATAAAAAATAAGGAGAAATGTGATCAAATGATTTTTGCAATGGCTTACAGCTAGATTCATTCAAGTCCCGATTTGTGATTCCTTAATAGCGATTATTAAGGAATCGCTATTAAGGACTTGCAAATCGGGATTCATGTAGAAATCGCAAAATAAATTGAGATTACTACATCCTCCTTATTTGCGACTAGCAAATTGCTAATCGCAAATAAGGAATAACTCCCCATTCATTCCTATGGGCCAAAGGCCCATAGGAATGAATGGGGAGTTATTCCTTATTTGCGATTAGCAATTTGCTAATCGCAAATAAGGATGCGATTTCAAGGGTGCAGGGGTGTCCAAAGGACACCCTGTAGCACCCCTGAAATGTGAATTTACACTGATGTTGTGCACACACATGTCCAAAGGACATGTGTGTGTGTAACATGCAACTTAGAAAAATGCATTTAAATGCATTTTTCTAAGTTTTCGCTATTTACCACGAGGTTTGACTTCGTGGTAAATAGTGCTCCTAAATTGCGAATTCGCAATTTTAAAATGTTTCATGAATAGCATTTAAGGAATCTCTAATAGAGATTCCTTAAATGTTAATCCTTGCAAATTTGCGAATTCTTTATTAGCGATTTTTGCATTTGGGATGATGAATCCAAAATGCAAAAATTGCACTCGCAAAGGGCCAGATTCTCAGAATCTAGCCCTTTTGCGAGCGCATTTCGCTTGATAAATCTGGCTGTTAGTACATAGCATGGGTGCATGTCTTTCTTATCAGTGTGTACATTCCACTGATCTTCTGAACAACTTTGACATCCATGCTATTGAAAGATATGCAACGAAAATACTATCTGTTCATCAGCCCTGTACTGAATTGCTTCACAGAGAATCCTGAACCGATTCTGTATTATTGAATAGAACATGAGGGATTATTCTTAGTAATAAAAAGGTTCACTTTATATATAATCAGAACATTAGGATCTCGTATACAAACGTACATTGTTTCTCCCAGTACTGTGTTCTTCCCCCCACCCAAGTGCTGATTTACAACTTTCGTTTTCAATGACAGTCATTTTAGGATGTTCCATCATCATCTTGTGCAGACATAACAAAACCCTACAAACAACATTGAAAAACCACTCAGAAAAAGAAATAATGTGCCGTGTATCCAAAACATAAAACAAAGAAATGCCTTTCACTATGGCACTGTATCACACATGTAAAATCTCTCAGTTCCAAATACACCAAGCCATGCTTAGGTATAATACCTTGTAGCAGAGGAGAACATTTTGTTGGTGCATCTTCTTAGTGTTTTCTGTTGAGTTCTTTCTCTCCCTGCAATGCACTCCCCAATATTTTAAACCCATGGAGCAATTTGGTACCAATGTAATACCTTGCCAAACATATGCTGTAAACCGGGACAAGACTCCAAGAACTCCCAAGATTTTAACTAATGTATAGAATAGTCACATCTGCTTTTTCCATATCCATTGTGGGGATGGAATGAATCCACGGAACCAATGCACTCCATAATATGCTTCTGCCCTTTGTGCCCCTGAACGTTCAAATCTGTCCACCAGCAAAGAGTTATTAGACAATCACATCTTATTCTAGCTGCTTACATTCCCATATGAGTTGCAGTGTACAAGCTTTCAGGTACCATAAAACCCACCATAAGAACTGCAGGTATGACAAGGAAAAGACACGATTAATAAAATCAGGCAAACCAACGTTAGCAGAAAAGTATTCAGTATCTTCACCCTCTTAGTAATAGTCTCCAACAGATCCGTGAGTTTATTGTTTCCATTTGTAATTGGAGACCACTGATCCACAGGTATACCATGATGAACTTGGCGAGCCTAAACATCTGAAATTAATTTCAGGGAAAAGATACTATCGCGGGGTTGCAAATACCAGCGAGCAAACAATTAGGCAATATACGATATGTCGCCCACCTGCTATTTCTAATGAAATCTCTTCCTGGCTAGACAACCTTACATTATTTACATCGTCTCTTTGGTGAGGACTTACTACTAGTTAGAAATGCTTGCAAAGAACAAACTCTAGTAGTGTGCCTTCCATTCATCTAAATCTGATTGCTTCCACTAAAAGGCTGACCACTCTCAGATTTTCAGTTGCCCACAAAAAAGAGTGGTAGTGGATCCTCCACTTCCAGTTATTTGGAATGATCATTTTCATATGATTTAATATTCAGGAATGTATTTCAACGGTCAACTACTGACCCGATAAAAGTTGGGGCATGAAGAACAAGTTACTTATCTCTGGTAACAATATATCTGAAAGAGACTTACATTAGTTAAAGATTCCTTACCTTAGAATTACCCCAGGCGTCAGACTGGATCCGGATAAAACATTTTCGTAGCACTACCCTTGCGCTTTGGTAGGTGGCGTTGGTCGACTCTGCATTCGTCGTTGGCGTCGTGATTGCCGGGATGACATCACAGTGTCTACTTAGACGCTATCCATGCGCATTGACGTCAGTTCTTTACACGACATTCCACGCCAGAAGCACAGAGCCATGAAAGACACTGATCACTGGTGCACAAAACTAGTGCCCTGAAAGGGAGTCCTGTACACTAGAAGCCAGTTCGCAGAACGGGGAGGATGGGTGGGGCTTTAAGGAATCTATAACTAATATATTTCTCTTACAGATATATCGTTACCGAAGGTAAGTAACTTGATCATCTGAAAGAGACTATTAGTTATAGATTCCTTACGAAACCAGGAGGTGGGTCTGCGAACCAAGTTCAGACCAGAAAGTCCTGGAGAACGGCCAAAGAAGCATTCTCTCCGGACTTGGCTGTCCAGGCAGTAGTGTTTTGTGAATTTGTGCAGAGATGCCCACGTGACTGTCTGGAAGATGACACTGAGGGCGGCTCCATATCTCAAAGGAGTAGCGGCTGCTGTCGCCCTGGAGGAGTGGCGTGCAGTCCTACCAGAGGTTCCTTTTAGCCAAGGAATAACAAATGTTAATGCAAAGGATGACCCATCGAGAGATGGTCGGTTTCTGCACGGCAGACCTTTCTTGGTGCCCACATAGCCAACAAAGAGTTGATCATCCAACCCGGACCTGTTTTGTGCGATCCAGATACAAAGACAGCGCATGTTATGGATCCAGATGGTAGAGACTCTCTTACTCCTTGGGAGGGGGCGGGAAGAAGGTGGGCAAAGTGGTGTGGAAAGAGGTAACCACTTTGAGAAGAAAAGAAGGTTGAGTTCAAAGGACAACCTTGTTCAGATAAACAGCAAGGAAAGGAGGTTTAGAAGAAGGAGCCTGAAGCTCATTCACCCTGCGAGCAGAGGTGATGTCACCCAGAAAAGCAGTCTTGAGAGTCAAGAGTCTGAGAGGACAATTATGTAATGGTTCGAAAGGAGCACACATATGGTACATCAGAACTAGATTAAAATCCCACTGGGGCATTACGAAGGGAATAGGAGGAAAGAGGTGAAAAAAGAGGTGAGTAATCTATTTACAATGGGGAACTTGAAAAGAAAAGGCTGATCAGGAAGCCGAAAAAAGGCGAAAATGGCTGAAACATAGCCTTTGAGGGTGCCCAAAGCAGAGCCCTGCTGGGCCAAAGAAAGAATGAAGAGGAAAACCTCTGATAGAGGAGCAGAAAGGGGATCCACAGCCTTTGCCATGCACCATGCCACAAATTTGTTCCATCTACAGGCGTATACCGTTTTAGCGGAGGGACGCCTGGCTGCCAAGATTACATTACAGACTTCGGGAGGAAGGTCAAAAGCTGTCAACTGTCGCCACTCAATCTCCACGGAGGTTCGGGTGGAGGACCATGCCTTCCTGCTGCGACAGAAGATCCTCCCGAAGAGGCAGTCTGATCGGAGGATCGATGACCATGTGCAAAAGCTCAGGATACCAGACTCTTCATGCCCAATCCGGAGTCACAAGAATGACTTGGGACCGGTCGCGCTGGATCTTCTTCAGCACTCTGGGCAGAAGTTGTATAGGCGTATAGAAGACTGCAACTCCACTCGCGACATAAAGCGTCTCCGAGCGAGTGCGGCCTTGGAACTTCCAATGTGCAGAACTGCTGACATTGCGCATTCTGTACGGTGGCGAACAGATCTAACCAAGGCTCTCCCCACTGCTGAAAGAGACCTTGCACCACCTCTGAGTGAAGACGCCATTTGTGATCCATCATGCACCGGCAGCTGAGTTCATCCGCCATGGCGTTCAGGGAACCTGCCAGGTGTTAAACCACCAGGGACATGCCCTGATGTTCCAGCCATGGCCAAAGTTTCAGTACCATATGTGGGTGGTGGTGTCCGTGAACACCTGTACTACTCTTCCCCAAACAGAAGGAAGGAATGCCTTCAATGCAAATAAAACCCTTAGAAGGTTGATGTGGAGCCTGGACTCCGCCGGTGACCAGAGGCGCCTGATCCCCGACTCCCTCATATGGCCGCCCGACCCAAGAAGTGATGCATCTGTCACCACTGTGAACTCTGGTTGGAGAAGGGAGCGGGATCTGCCGTTGACCCAATCCTGGTTCGTTAGCCCCCTCTGCAATGGTGTGCAGTGCCCTCCGAAATCTGGACGCAATCTGAAAGATTCCCCTGATGCTGTGCCCACTGGAACTTCCGGTCCTACTGCAGAGCCTGCATATGCCACCTGGCATGATCCACCAGCAGGATGCAGGAGGCCATAAGGCCCAGCAGACTCATGGTCATTCTGACCGCAACCCTAATTAGAGACTGAAAGATCGGAATCATAGCCCGAATATCCTAGACTCGCTGTTCGGGAGGATAAACCTGATACTGCGCTGTATCTAGAAAAAGGAGCTTCTGAGAGGGAATCAGGTGTGACTTCGGCATGTTGATAGTGAACCCCAGGGAATGCAGGAGGTCCACCATAGTCTGGAGGTAGGAGACGACAGCCTGGGGTGAACTTGCCTTCAACATCCAGTTGTCGAAATAGCGGTTGACTGGAACCCCTGATCTGCACAGGTGAGCTGCGACCACTGCCATCACTTTCGTGAAAACCCGAGGGGTGCTGATAAGGCCAAAGGGGAGCAATGTAAACTGAAAATGCTCGGGGCTACCGTGAACCGTAGGTGACGCCGGTGAGCTGGCTGGACAGGGATGTGAAAATTGGCGTCCTGCAAGTCCAACGCTACCATCAAGTCTCCAGGGTCGAGGGCAGACAGGACCTGAGCCAATGTCAACATTTTGATCTTCTCCTTCCAGAGGAAGCAGTTGATGTCCCTGAGATCCAAGATAGGACGCAGGCCTCTGTAGCTTCTTGGATACCAGGAAGTAGTGGGAATAACAACAACAACCTAATTCTGGCACAGGGGCTCGCTTGATGGCTCCCTTGGCTGACAGAGCCGTAACTTCCTGACGGAGAAGGGTCAAATGATCCTCTGACATGCGATGGAGTGTGGGTGGCGTGGAGGGAGGGAGAAGTCTCGAAGGGAAGGGAGCAGCCCCTTCGGACTATCTGCAAAACCCACCTGTCCGACTTGATGTTGCACCAGTGGGGAAGGTGATGGTGAATCCTGCTACCCACTGGCAACCTGTGGCCCTGAAAAGTCGAACTATGAAGGTTTGGAGGCTTCTGCAGAGGGGCGCTGGTGGACTGGCCCGCCCGCTGGCCCCCAGACCCACACAATGGGTCCCACATCCCAGGCCACGCATAGGCTGGGTGGCTTGCGCAGGCCTGTGGCTCTGGGTAGAAATGTGGTGGGGCACCCCTTCTGTAGCCATGAAAGGGGCAAAAAGCAGACTGTGCGAGGTGAGAGGCCGTAGCGAGGCCCAAGGACCCGGCAGTAGCCCTAGAATCCTTAAAGCACTTGAGCGCTTTGTTGCCAAACAAACAACGGCCAACAAAGAGCATGTACAAAAGAGTCGATTGAACATCTTCTGAAAAGCCAGTAGACCTCAGCCAGGCGTAGCTCCTCAGGGCTACTGACGTTGAAATCGTACTGCCTAGGAAGTCGGTGGTGTCCAGCCCACATCGTATTGTGAACATCGCTGCATCTCTAACCTCAGCAACTGCTTGAGAGAGAACGGCCAGGGACTCCTCCGGACACTGTGGCAGCACCTGCGCGACCATGTCCCACACAGAGTGGGTGTAACAGCCCTAGAACCATGCGGTGTTCACGGACCGCAGTCCTAAGCTGGCGGAAGAAAACATCTTTTTCCCAAGATGGTCCAGCTTCTTGCATTCCCTATCTGGGGGAGCAGTAGGGAATACGCCTTTGTAAGTTGAGGCTTGGACCACCATGCTCTTGAGGGCAGGGTGTCGGGAGAGGAAAATGGGGTTGTCTCGACAGGGCGGTGGCATCGGGTAATTATCCTATCCATAGAAGCCCCTGTCCTGGGCTTGGACCAAGTGCCTAGGAGGAAGTCCATGAGAACCTCATTGAATGATAGCTGGGGCCCCGAAGAGGCTGCTGCCGGATGAAGCGCCTCGGTCAGGAGGTTGGTCCTGAGCGCCACCGTAGGAAGCTCAAGGTTCAAGGCCTCAGCCACCCTACGCAACACCACAGCGTAGGAGGCTCCCTCCCCTATAGCCACCTTAGGAGGAGAAAGAATGCCAAGGTCTGGGGAGGTGTCCAGACCACTGGCCTCACCCAACTCCTCTCTCCAGTATGGTTCATCCAACTGGTCTGGCAAAGGGTAAACTGACCACTCCAGTCCTCCTCACCATTCTCTGCCTGTCACACGGGGCGATAAGGAACATCAGGGTAGAATAGTGGTACTAAAGTACCGGTCAGCACCAGTACCGTTCGGTGTCCAAGTCGAGGAGGAGGCCAGGGTTGACGCCAGTTGGGTACCCAACTGGCGTCGGAGGTGTCTTCAATGGATTTGACGTCCGAGGAAGTGTTGTAAGGTAGACCAGTGCCGATCTGGATCCAGGCCTAGATCCCTGGGGGTCCTCCCGTGCCGATTCCGAAGCACCTGGCATCGAAGACCTACAACCCCCCAGCCGAGTCTATGGGCCCGAAGACGCGCCGGCAGAGTCGGCCTGCCCAAAAATGGAATGAAGGGCTTTGTAATAACTATGCAGCGCCAACTCCCTTAAAGGGAGGGGAGATCAGAGTCGACTCAGCAGGCTCCGGGGGCAGAGCCGAAAGACAACGACCTTCCGCATCACGCGTCGCGTTGGCCGACGAGAACGTGAAGAGTGACGGTGCTACTTCGCCTTCTTTTTGTGCTTTTACTTATCCAAAGTCGTAGACGTCGAAGAAGATTGTTGGTGGTGACTCCGCAATCGGGTCAAGGACTTCCCTCTCGACCGGGACCTCGAGCGTCGCATAGCTGACTGCCGGGCCTCCAAAAACCAAAAGTGAGACTGCTCCCGCAAAGACTTCGGATTCATGGCCCAATAGTCGGAGCACGACTTCGGGTCGTGGTCGAGCTCCAGGCACCACAGGCACACAGGGTGCGGGTCCATAACCGACATCAATATGTGACAGAAGTCACAAGGTTTGGAGCCGGTTCGCCGGTGAGACATCCTTGTCTAACGACTCGGAAAACCATGTCGAAAAATACTAGTCAAAAATTGACTGAGGACCGCTCTCTCCGGATCTGCTCTTGCTGGCGCAGAAAAAGAAAGAACTGACGTCAGCGCGCAGGGGCGGCGTCTAGAGTAGATACCGCGACATCATCCCGGTGATCACGATGACGAACGTGGAGTCGACAGATGCCACCTACCGACGCGCAAGGGTACTGCTTCGAAAAATCTAGTCTGACGCTTGAGGGTAATTCTACGGTAAGGATTCTATTACTAATAGTTTCTTTCATATAACTGTTGTCTTCTGAAAAATTATCTCTACAGTGTTAAATACTGTGTGCTCCAAAGCGGATTGGAAGACACTTTACACAGACTCATTTATGTTTCCTGTTTGTAAACCAGAATATCACTTCAACAGTGAAAAAGCCCAGCGCAAGACCCCCTGGTCCTCGCAAATTCAACTCCACCCGCATAACGTATGATGCCGCATCTCTCTCAGCACTCAACCCCGGCCGTCTCCAAGACTGCTACCAAGCCGCCCCAGGACACACCCATGGACCCTTCACTTGCCACTCCTGCAAACTCGACTGCATCAGGACCCACACTAAATCCACAGACTCCAAACAGAGCTCCGACACTAACCACCTGAAGTGCATCCTACTCAACACCCGCTCGGTCCACAGACACGCCATTGAACTTTGGAACCTACTCGACACCACTTCGCCGGACGTCGCCTTCCTTACAGAAACCTGGATGAACGCCTCATCAGCTCCCGACATCGCCATAGCCATCCCGGACGGCTACAAGATCATCCGAAAGGACCGCACCATCCAAACAGGAGGAGGCATCGCCATCGTCCATAAGAACACCATCCGCATCACGACCAGCTCAGACGATAACCTCGCAGCCGCCGAACACCTTCACTTCCAGATCCACACCGACCCCAAGACCACACTCAGAGGCACCCTCATCTACAGACCACCAGGACCCCGCACACAATTCAGCGAAGACATCACTGACTTCATCAGCCCACACGCCCTCCCCTCCCAGGACTACATTCTACTGGGAGACCTCAACTTCCACCTGGAAAAGAAAAACGACAGCAACACCACCACCCTTCTGGACAACCTGGCCAATCTCGGACTCGAACAACTTGTTGATACCCCCACCCACTATGCCGGGCACACGCTCAACCCAATCTTCACCTCTAACAAGCACATCTCCTTCAACCACACCACAGCTGTCCACTGAACGGACCACAGCTGCGTTCACTTCAACTACAAAAAGACCACGACCCACAACCTCCCACAACCAATCCCCCGAAGAAACTGGAACAAAATTACCACCGACCAGCTCTTCACTTCGCTTCACCAAAGCCCTCCTGCCAAATCATCGGACCCAAACCAAGCAGCCACCAACCTCGCACAATGGATCACCCACAGCGCTGACGAACTAGCACCCTTGAAAAACCATAAAATCAAGCAAAGTAGCAAAAAAGCCCCCTGGTTCAACGATGACCTTAAGACATCCAAGAAGATATGTCGTACCCTCGAGAAAGCCTGGAGAAAAAACCCAACCACTGACAACCTGATCACCTTCAAGAACGCCACCCGCAAACACCACCAACTGATCCGATCCACCAAGAAATCAGCATTCAAGGATCGACTTGACAACAACGCCCACAACAGCAAGGAACTATTCAACATCGTCAAAGAATTTACCCACCCCACCGCCGGCACCAACAAGATCACCCCATCCCAAGACCTCTGCGATTCCCTAGCCTCTTTCTTCCACAACAAAATCGCCGACATACATAACAGCTTTGAAAACCAGTCCGGAGACCAGTCCACTCCACCCACCCCCGAACCAAAACCCCCCTCTAACAACCTCTGTGCCTGGAACCCAATCACCACTGAAGACACCATCCGCCTGATGAACTCCATCCACTCAGGATCGCCAACCGACCCATGTCCCCACCACATTTTCAACAAAGCAGACTCCATCATCGCACCCCAGCTCCGAGACGTCATCAACTGCTCCCTCAACTCCGCTACCTTCCCGGAAAGCTGGAAACATGCCGAACTCAGCGCCCTTCTGAAGAAACCCACAGCGACCCCACTGAACTTAAGAACTACTGCCCCATCTCGCTCCTCCCATTCCCTGCCAAAGTTATTGAGAAAGCCGTCAACAGTCAGCTCGCCACCTTCCTCTAATCCAACAAATCCCTCGACCCCTCACAGTCCGGCTTCCGAGCCAAACACAGCACCGAAACCGCCCTCATCGCAGCAACAGACGACATTCGAACACTACTGGACAACGGAGAAACAGTTGCCCTCATCCTACTTGACCTCTCCGCAGCCTTCGACACAGTCTGTCATAGCACCCTCATACAACGCCTCAGCAACGCCGGAGTACAAGGAAAAGCATTGGACTGGATCATCTCGTTCCTCGCCGGAAGAACCCAGAGAGTCCGCCTCCCCCTTTCAGATTGGAGCCCACTGAAGTCACCTGCGGCGTACCACAAGGATCTTCACTCAGTCCCACCCTCTTCAACGTATACATGAGGCCCCTCGCATCCATCGCGCGCCAACACAACCTCAACATCATCTCCTACGCAGACGACACCCAGCTGATCCTCTCCCTCACCAAAGACCCAAACACTGCCAAAACCAACTTACATGAAGGAATGAAAGATGTAGCCGAGTGGATGAAGAACAGCCGTTTAAAACTGAACTCGGACAAAACGGAAGTCCTAATCTTAGGCTCATCCCCCTATGCTTGGGACGACTCATGGTGGCCACCGGCCCTGGGAACAGCACCCATACCAACGGACCATGCACGTAACCTGGGCTTCATCCTGGACTCCTCCCTCTCGATGACCAGACAAGTCAACGCAGTCTCATCATCATGCTTCAACATCCTACGCATGCTCAAAAAAATATTCTGTTGGATCCCCACCGAAACAAGAAAAACGGTCACCCACACGCCGACTGGATTACGGAAACACCCTTTACGCCGGAACCACAGCCAAACTACAGAAAAAAACTCCAACGCATCCAAAACGCCTCAGCCAGACTCATACTAGACATCCCCCGCCAAGCTCACATTTCCGGTCACCTGAAAGACCTCCACTAGCTCCCCGTCAACAAGAGGATAACGTTCCGACTCCTCACCCACGCACACAAAGCCCTCTACGACCTCAACACGCGCCTGTCCTTTTACACCCCCACCCGCCAACTACGTTCGTCCAAACAGGCCCTCGCCGCAATTCCGCGCATCCACAGATCCACCATGGAGGGAAGATCCTTCTCCTACTTAGCGGCCAAAACCTGGAATTCTCTCCCCACCCACCTCCGCCTTACACAGAAATACCTCTCCTTCAGGAAGCAACTTAAAACTTGGATATTCGATAAGTAAAGTACCGCCCCCCCCTCCCACAAGCGCCTTGAGACCCTCTGGGTGAGTAGTGCGCTATACAAATTTTGAACTTGAACTTGAAAGGTTAAAAACAAAAAACAGAGTTCAGTTTAAAATCTTCGAACCTGGCTCACCTGCTTTAACAGAAAGGATAATATTACTTACCTAGTAAGCATCTGTTCTTGGCATGTAGAGTTGTAGATTCACATGCTTTCCATACTCCTGCCATTTAGTATTAGGTCTGGATACTTGCAAGTTGTTTTTCTTCGAAGAAGTCTTTCGAGTCATGAGGTAAGGTGACTCCTCCTTTCAGATATAGTGTGCATGGGCATCAACGGGGAAGGAGGGTCGGTGCATGTGAATCTACAGCTCTACATGCCAAGAACAGATGCTTCCTGGGTAAATAACATTATCCGTTCGAGACATGTAAGCTGTAGATCACATGCTTTGCACAGACTATAAAGCAGTATGCTGCCAGAGCGGTGGCTACCCTGTAATTGTTGTAGTTGTCTGAAACAGTGTTTTGAGTACTGCCTGGCCTACATTAGCTTGTTGCCTCGCTAACACATCTACACAATAATGTTTGGTGAATGTGTGCTGTGTGGATCATGTTGCTGCTTTACTGATGCCAGCTAGGGAAATATTCCCAAGAAGGCCATAGTAGCCCCTATTTTGCGAGCGGAATGCGCTCTAAGGGGTATTACCAAAGCTCTCTTTGCTTTCACATAACATGTCTGAATACATTTTACAATGCATCTTGCAATGCCTGATTTAGATATGGTATTGCCTTTGTATGGTGGAGCAAAACAACAAAGAGTTGCTTTGTCCTGCGAAATTCTTTTGTTCTTTCAAAGTAATATAGTAGAGCTCTTCTAACATCAAGTGTGTGTCGAGCTCGTTCTGCTAAAGAATCAGGTTGAGGAAAGAACACAGGTAACTCAACCGATTGATTGATATGAAAGGCAGAAACTACTTTAGGAAGAAATTTAGGATTGGTGCGAAGAAACACTTTCTCTTTGTGAAGCTGGCATTGGATAGTTAATGCCTGGAGTTCACCAACTCTCCTCAGTGAAATTATTGCGATGAGGAAAGCAACCTTCCACGAGAGGAATTGTAATTGGCATCTATGCATTGGTTTAAATGGTGGACCCATTAGCCTTGTAAGGACTATGTTTAAGTTCCACACGGGTGCAGGTGGGACTCTTGGTGGTATCACACTTTTTAATCCTTCCATACAGGCTTTTTTCACTGGCATTCTGAATAGAGATAAGTGTTGTCTGTTTTATAAGTATGCAGCTACTGCTGCCAGATGTAAGCGAAAGGATGTATAGGTTAGTCCAGACTGCTGTAAATGTAAGAGATAACAGTTGAAATTCTATAAAGAAGCATTAAGACGATTGATATTGCTATTGTTACAATAGAGAACAAATCACTTCCATTTTGCTGCATAACATTCCCTGGTAGTAGGATTTCTAGCCACTTTTATGATATTCATACAGTCTGGTGGCAGGTGTAAATAACCAAACTGAATTAGGAGACTAGAGGTGAGATGCAGCTTTTGGTGTGGAACTACTGACCGCTCCAGCAGGGTGGTGAACCAGGGCTGACTGGCCAATGTGGGAGCTATGAGAATTAGTGTGAGGAATGTTTGCCTGAGCTTCAGAACTACCAGTGGAATGAGTAGGAGAGGCGGAAAAGCGTGAGCAAACATCCCTGAGGCATTGCCTTTAGACAGCAGGTGTGGGAACCTGGAGGCGAAGCTTGGGCATGTTGGGTTTTCTGCTGTGGTAAACAGGTCTATCTGAGGAAATCCCCATTCCTGAAAGTTAGGAAGGAGAACCGGAGGATGAAGTTTCCCACAAGTGGATTTGCTGCCTCTGTTTGCTCAGAAGGGCGGCAATCTGATTGTTTACTCCTGGAAGGTGTTCTGCCAGGGGATAAATTCTGTGATGTATGACCCATTCCCAAATGGCTAGCGCTAACTAAGCGTGTGTGTTGGAGAGAGTGTCCCCCGCCCCTGCTTTTGTATATAGTACACAGCTGTCATGTTGTCCGTTCGGACCAGGACAGTTTTGCCTACAAGGTGAGTTTGAAAGGCTTTGAGAACTAGAAACACTGCTAGCAGCACTAGGTGGTTTATATGGAAATTTTTGTGCTTTTGACTCCATAAGCCTTGGATTGTGTGATCCTGTAAGTGAGCACCCTAACCAGTGAGTGATGCTTTTGTCGTTAGCACTGTCTGTGGAACAGGATCGATGCAGGGCTGCCCTTTGCATACATTTTGTGTGTTCCACAGCTACAGAAAGCGATGGGTGCGGCCGTCAACAAACACTAGTTTGGTTAATCAACCCTGTGAATGGTTCCACTGAGTTGCTAAACATTGTTTAAGGGGACGCATGTGAAGTCTTGCATGGGGTACGATTATGATGCAAGACGCCATTATTCTCAGCAGTTGCATAAAGACTCTGGCTGTTATTAAGTGGTTGGACTGAAACTGAGTGAGAAGAGACTGAATACTGTGAATTCTGGCTGCACTGGAAGAGGCTAGAGCTTTTTGAGTGTCTATGATGGCTCACAGATAAGGTTGTGTGTTCGAAGGCTGCAGGGGGACTTCAAAGCATTCACTGTAAGCCCTAGTTGATGTTGCAGGTGAATTGTGGATTAAGTGTGTTGGAGACACTCCTGGTAAGTGCTGGTTTTTATGAGCCAGTTGTTCAGGTAGGGGAAGACGTGGATATGCGGTCTTCTCAGAGCTGCGACTACTGCCAGGCATTTGGTAAATACTCTGGGAGCAGTGGTGACTCCAAATGGTAGTACTTTGAATTGGAAATGTTGACCTGCTATCACAAATCTGAGATATTTGAGATAAGCGGGGTGAACTGGAATGCAGAAATAGGAGTCTTTTAATTCTAGAGTAGACATAACGTCGCCCTGTTGTAAAATTGGGAGCACTTGTTGAAGTATCACCATGTGAAAATGTTCTAACAGTATGTAATGGTTTAGTTCTCTGAGGTGCAGAACAGATCTTTAGGAGCCGTCATTTTTGGGAATTAGAAAATACAGGAAGTAAACGCCTGACCCTTGATACTGTAACGGTACTGGCTCTATGGCTCCTTTTAGCAAGAGAAACTGGGCTTCATGTTTGAGCAGGTGCAAATGTTCTGGTGACAGTTTATGAGAACATGGTGGAATGTTTGGAGGATTGGTGGTAAGCTCCAGGCAATAACCATGCTGGATAATTCCTAACACCAATTTGTCTATTGTTATGGATTGCTAAATGGGTAGGAATTGTAGATGATGTCCTCCGACAGGTGTTAAGTAATCGGGGGTAATGGAAAGTAAGTCACTGCTTGTTGGGGGAAGGAGAGTCACGGGTGTGGAACCCTTCACCCTATCTTTGCTGTTGTTTCCTGTGTATCCTCCTTTAAAGACGCCTCTAGTGGAGGAAGATTAATTGTTGCCTTTATACGAGGAAACATTGGTGTCTGAGGATGTGGTCTTGGACCCCTCCCACAGTAGAAGGAGCGACGAAAGGAGCCCCGGTTTGAAGGAGACTGTAGAGCTACCATAGATTTAGCTACCTAAGTGCCCTTTTTCATATTCTCCAACGCCTGATCCACATCAGACCCGAAGAGATGCTCTTTATCAAACAGAGTGTTTAAGATGAATTGTTGGCCTTCAGGTTTGTTATGTTATGTTATAGACATTTTATATCGCGACAATTACTCAAGAGTATCCTGGCGAGGCAAAGGAGTTTAAACTGGAAGATTAAAGAAAAAGGTTTTGAGTTGTTTTTTTAAATAACCTAGAGTCATGGATGTCGCGTAAATCCGAGAGAAGAGAATTCTTAGCTTTAGAGGCTTTCACAGAAAGGGACTGGCCGCCAAGCCGCATCCTACGGAATCTGGGAGTCACCAACCAGCGTTGGGAGGCTGAGCGCAGCGCCCTGCTCAGAGCACAAAACGCAAAACGCTTCATCAGGTACATTGGACCAAGGTCATGCAGGGCTCTGTGGGCCAGAGTGAAAGCTTTAAATTGCACTCCGTATGCCACAGGGAGCCAGTGTAGATCGCGCAGGTGCTGTCTTATGCTTGATCTTCTGGAGATGTTAAACAGAATTCTAGCCGCGGCACACTGTATGGTCTGCAGTTCTTTAACCAGATAGCCTGGGATACCGATGTACAGAGCGTTGGCGTAGTCAATGCGAGAGAGGATAAGAGCTCGAGCGACCGTTTCCTTAGCTGGCCTGGGAAGCAGAGGGAAGAATCGTCTTAGAGATTTAAGAGTGCCAAAGCACACTCTGGTAAGTTTCTTAATTTGGGTCGAGAAACGAAGGTCTTCTCCAAACCATATCCCCAAATTATTGACTGGGGTGCCCACAGAGTTTAGTTGGGGAAAGTCAGGAGGTCAAAAAGATTCTCTGAAGGCAGGGGGGAACTGACCATACAAGAGGACCTCCGACTTGTCCTCATTGCACTTCAGTTGAGCAAATGCAAGCCACTGAAACACGGACGAAACCGGAAATCCTTAACCAGATGCGTCTCCGGAGTAATACACTAGTGTTAATTTTATGAGCTGCGGTGTCAGCAGCATGTAACGCACATCTAACAGAAGAATTGGAAACTAGATTTCCTTTATTTATTAAATTGTGTGCTTTTAGCTTTGTGCTCATCTGAGAGATATTGGAGCAATTGCTCCACTTCGTCCCAGTGCGCTCTATCATACCTGGCTAAAAGGCCCTGAGAGTTAGCAGGCCGCCAATGATTCGCCGCTTGGGAAGCTGTTCGTTTGCCAGAGGCATCTATTCACTTTCACTCCTTGCCCGGAGGGGGAGCATCCCCAGAGGTTTGTGAATAAGCCTGTTAACAGCATTAGAGACAACAAGGGATTCTTGGGGTAACTGTCCCTTAATGAAGACTCGATCAAAGGCAGCAGGCTTATACCTTTTATCTATACTGGGAATGAGAATATGAGCCCGAACAGGGTCCTTGAAGATATCATCGATATGTCTCATCATGCCTTTGTGCATAAGGAGATTCTGACCAAACCTGTGTGTACTACTCAAAGTTCCCAACAAGAAATCTTCTTCTAGGGATTCTTTGTGTAGCTGTACACAGTGATATTGTGCAGCTCGAACAAAAAGTTCATTACCTGTGGGTGGATCAATAGTGTAGTCCTTTCAGGGATCTACATGTAACTGAATATCTCCATCATCATCATCAGGCTGTGAGGGTGGAGAGTCCTGCGGTGTGATAGATAATGGTTCTAATGTCAGAGAAGGTGGTGGAGGGGTAGGGGAACTTGGTGGAAGAGGAGAGGAGAAGGGTTAGTACCGAAAATAATTCTTCTTTAAAGGAATCTAATATTGTATGTCCTCTGAATCAGGTTTGCGTTTGCGAGGCAGTTTGGTAAGATGTCCTGTATAAGGCTTAATGTAAAGTTCCTTTTGTTTAGGATCCTATTTGGAAGGTGGGAAGTCGAAAATCAGATCCTGCGGCTTGGAAGGAGCATCTTTTTGTTTCGGCACCAACGATTTCGGTGCCGGGTTGGAATTACTTTTCGGTGCAGAAGATTTCGGCACCAAAGGAATTTCCAATTTGGGCATCCAGAGTTTCGGCTCCGAAGCAGTCTTCCGCTTCGAGCTCGAATGTTTCAGCTACGACGCAGACTTTGGACGACGTGATCCCGACCCGGAGGCTTGATGATGTGCTTCGGTGCCGAGGGGGAGGCAGGCCGTCAAAAACGTTGTCTCGGTGTCGACCTTGGCCTAGAGGCAGAGGTGAAGCTGAAGCCTTATGCTTAATTTGAGTTGGAATTCAGGGCAAGTGGTATTCGGTACTCAAGCGACCTTGACCCTGTGGTATGTCCTCGTCCATTTCCGAGGCCGACTCCGGCACGGATAAGGGCTGGTCCTCCTGTTCCTCTTAGGCCCCTTCTGGATCGAATTCTTCTTGCTCGGATCCTTCACCGAAGATGTCCAGCGTGTATTCGATGTTGTGGCTTTGCATTTAACGACGTCGAGCCCGACAATCGCAGAGAGTATTCTTAGATCGAAAGGATTTGCACGCATCGCAGTCTTGTTCTTTGTGCTCTGGAGAGAAGTACAAGTTGCACACTTTGTGCAAGTCGGTGTGTGGATACTTTGTGTGGCACCGAGGACAGAATTTAAATTGAGTCCGTTCCGTTGACTGCGCGAGATGGACTGCTGCGGTCAAGCACGACAGCCTTTCATGAATCTTCTGATCAAACTTAAAATTTTCTTTCTAGTGGCGTAGCCAGTAGCTGCATTATCTGCGAGCTCCACTGGCCCCGTACTAAATCCTGCGATTATCCTGATTCTCCTCACTTACAAACATTGTGCCTGAGGTTGAAGGACAAGGACAAGCAGTTGTGTGCCCAGTGAAGTGTCCAGAAGCGATTTTCGGGCTAAACACGAAACCTTTTCGGCACGACCTTCGGTGCCGGGTCTCTCAAGATGGCAGATGGGGCGGACTGACTGTGGCGGCAGGCCGGAGCTGTGGAGCCCTTATCTGATGTGCCCCTGGTGATGCCGAATGAGCGCAGGTTGCGGTGACTGCGGCTGACCCCCAACTCACCCTGATCCCCTGCCGTGACTGCATGAACTAAAGGCTTGAGACTCCCTTGGGAGACCCAGATATTGGCACGGTGAGCTAACTGGGAGGAGGAGGAGGTCGAAGGAGAGGGGGGCTCCCCTGGCAGGAGAGAGACGGAGCTCTGCGGCCACTGTGACCGCTGTTACAGCTTTCTGATGCGTACTGGGAGGCGGCAGAGCCCTCCGTTGAGAGACACTTGGCTCCCGGTGACTCCTGCTGCGACAGGGACTTGCGCTTTTCCATAGAGCGCATGCCAACTTGAGTGCGGCGGATGCGATAGGCATCGCGGACCACCTCGACCGTGGGGATACACTCGGAGCTCTGACTGCCCTGAAAGACCCTACAGCTGGCGTAGCGGCGGCGGAGTCGCCAGACGGATGCAGTCCGGGGGGGGGCCCCCTCACAGATGAGGAGAATAGTTTTGTAGCCACTGCTGCTGCCATTCAGGCTTGATTGTATTCTGTCCTCCTACCCTGGGACTCACGCTGCTGGGTGAGTAGTGGCCCCTCCTGCTTCTGCTCTCATTGATTACACTCTTTGAAGTTGGAGCCACGGGGAGGTCGAGGAGCAAGGTTCGGAGGGGCCACGGACGAGCTGCCTCTCCACTGTCGGGCCCCCCTACGCAGTCTCTGCTACCACAGGAGGGGTCGAGTAGGCCATAACCTCCAATAAAGAGACATACTTCTTTGTTTTGAGGCGTGCGCTGGGCCCTGGCACGCTTAATGCAACATTTGGATGCAACTCACTCACCTCTTGCCACCACTCACACTTACACTCCACGATCAGCCAATCATCACGGCTGGTCACAGCTCTAGCGGGACGCTAGTGCCATGTGGACTGAGACCTGGGACCTGCGCCACTGTCTTTCTATGCACCGGGGGTACTGAAAGAAGTACGACAAGAGGCCCAGTGGACAGAGATTGACTCCCTACCTCTTCCTCACTCTGCCCATCGCTATCGTGCTGAAGACGACAACTGGCTCAGGCAGCAATGTGAGTAGTGACTCCCTCCTTAGAACTCCCTTGGTGCGAGCGCACCCCTGGATCCCTACACCGCCTTACACGGCCTGTCCAGCACTGCTGCAGCTGTCCTGGGAGCGCCAAGACGCTCTGGGAACAAGGGGCGGTGGAGCCCCCACTGCTACGACGGGGGTTGCGACAATTAGAGGACGGACTGGGACAGACACTAACGCCAGGTTGCCCATGATGGCAAAAGATAAAGAGCCCAAATCATCCAGAGAGGAAAAACTGTACCGCTGTACTAAAGTGCTCCCCGCGTCGACATTTGCTTGATTTGTTCAAGGCGTCAAAAGATTAAGGGATTCTGCCACAGGATTTCCGTATAGCCACGGTGGTGGTCATCCACAAGACACGGAAGTCCCCGGAAGACTGTGGGTCTTATCGCCTCATATCTCTGCTCAATATTGAGACGAAGATTCTGAATATGATACTGCCGGCGCGTCTCCGGAAGGTTATCACCCCTTGATACATAGGGATCAGTCAGGTTTTATGCCAAAGCGTGCCGCACGTTTTAACTTACGCCATCTGGCTAACTGGAAGGACACGGTACAGATAGCCCCCATCTGCTCCTCTCACTTGACACTGAGAAGGCGTTTAATAGGATTCACTGGCCCTTTATGAAACACACCCTGGAAAAATTGGTCTTTGGCCCAGTGTTCCGAGACTGGTTGGCACTGTTATACAACGCCCCCCAGGCTAAAGTCCTGGTCAATGGGGCCATTTCCGCGAGCTGGCCGATCCAGCGGGGCACAAGGCAGGGCTGTCCCCTATCTCCCATATTGTTTGCTTTTATTTTGGAACCTTTAGCCTGCGTGGTTAGAACCTGCCAAGGACTAGGTGCCTTTGTGGACAAGTTCTGATTCTTGGAGGAGGAACGCATATCGTTATATGCGGATGACATTTTGCTTTATGTCACACGCCCGGTAGAGACACTCCCCCAAATACTGCAGATCTTTGAAGAACATGGCAGTCAAGCTGGCTATAAGATTAACTGGAGTAAATCCACCCTATATCCATTGAGCAGAGTGGTGGAGCCCCACACCTACCCGAGCTGTTTACGACTTTTCACTGAGGGGTTTAACTACCTGGGACTTTATATCACCACCGGCCCGATGGGGCAAGATAGTGAAAAAACTAAATGATATACTTGGTGCCCAAATTGGGTTTAAATGCCAAGTTCCTCCTATTGGGTATCCCTACAGATGTCGGTCTGCCCAACTTAGGGCTAATGGTAGCTAAAAGAGACATAGCCAAATGTTGGGGAGCTCCTATACTCCCTACGCTCAAGGAGTGGAGGTCAAGTATGGATCTTTATATGATGGCAGAAAAGGTGACCTTCTAGGCAAGAGGGTGCCGCCGGAAATTCTGAATAATTTGGGCGCCATGGATAGAGTATTATGGCCTAGAGTTAGTGATGGAGGAGGAAAGAATGGACTTATCCCAGGGCAGATGGGGGACCGGACCTTGATGATTGTGCTGTATTACCTACTGTTGACAGATGTACCTATATTATCAGTGAATCTACCTGCATGCATGTACATCCTGCTTGCCTATGGCCATGCATTCTCTTTCAGAGGAAATGCTGCTACACCTTCTGCCTTGTATTATATACTACTGCCCACTACTCAGCTCACATTGTGTATTAATGATCTCTTTGATTGTAAGTTTCAAATATTAAACATCAATAAAAACATTTGTAAACATTTTTTTTTAATTTTCTTCGACCGATACGATACGTGGAGAAGTGGGATACACGTACGAAACAATACTGGCACGGGTAAAGTGAATTGCGCACTGAGGGGAACCCGGAGAACTGTTTCGAACCGGAGCGCAGCAATACACATCCGAACCTGATACGGGACAATCTAACAAGGAAGATGATGCCCAAGTGCACTATCACCGAAAGGAGGAGTCACCTCACCTCATGACTGGAAAGACTTTTTCGAAGAAAAACAACTTGCAAACATCCGGACCTAACACTAGATGGCAGGAGTATACAAAGCATCTGATCTACAGCTCATATGCCTCAAACACAGGTTACATCTTTTCTGGAGCTTGTGGAACTCACTTCGGGCTTATTTTCATAATAAAGTCCATGAATCACCGAGTTAAATCCAAGGTCTTCAACTGATTTTTCTAAGGTTAAGTCCACTATTAAACCAGTTGGCTGACCCTTGTCCAGTCTTTATTGTATTACAAAACAAAGAAGCTTTCAGCCGTTCCTTTCAGCAAATTATTGACAGCTCATTTAGATACTGTGTACCAGGGGAAGTGAAGAAGGCAGTTTTTTGTCCTATTCTAAATAAGCCTTCTCTCAACTTAGCTGATCTAGCAACTATCGAACAATTTCTCATCTCCCATTGGCAGCAAAGCTTTGTGAAAAATCTGCTTCTACCCAATTACAGAAATATGTAGAAAGCCAAAATATGTTAAACAGATTTTAGGCGGGGTTTATGGGACAGAGGATGTGGTGATCTTGGTTTCGGACGATCTTAGGAGGGTCATGGCGGTGTCAGGGTGCTGATATTGTTAGATCTGTTGGTGGAGTTTGAAACAGTTGTTCACCACATATTTCCCATTCGTCTCATGGACTAAACAAAAGAGGTACTCTTTTCTGTGGAGTAGATCTCAGGCATTTCTTTTAAGAACTTTCACCTCCTCCCCCAGATCTGTACAGTGGGGTACTACATGGCATATCCCTATCACCCCTATTGTTAACTTGTATTTGTCACCTCTTGCACATCTGTAGCATGCCACAGAACTGTTGTTTTACATGTAGGTAGATGTTACACCAAAACTGTTGGAAACATGTAAAGTCAACTGGTACCCTTAAGATTTCCCACATACCTATCTTGGTGTTGCTGCCAAGCTGGATGAAGGCAAGCTGCCTAAAACTCAACCCATGTAAATTGGAAATGTTGCCTGCCACAAGTAACATTACACATAAGAGTCCAAATGATTGGCCTGATCAATGGTACTACCTTTTGTCATCTCAGAGGTATTGTGAAATCTCAGTTTTGGTGGGTGCAGAGGTCCCCCTGACACCACAAATTGTGGCACTGTCCAAAGCCATTTTTTTATTATCTTCGGGTGCTGAGACAAGTCTCTGGTTTCTGGAACCATGCTAAAAACAAAACAATGTATGAAGATAAATGTCTTCATTCACTCTTGCCTGAATGTTTGTAATTCCATCTATGCAGTTAAGATCTATAGCATGTCCAGACCACTGAACCAGGTTTATTTTTGGAAGCTGCTGCACTGGCTGTGTGTGCATAAAATGGTAATCTTTAAGCTGACAGTGATGACACAGCCTGTACCTTAATCTTCCTTTTTTCTTAGCTAAGGAATACAAAATAAAAAAATACATACTGTGACAACAGCTACGTTCCACCTCATTTCTACATTTTGATATTCCTTGGTTCAAGCAAGAGATCCACAACTATCAGAAGGCTGCAGTGTGAAACTATCAATCAATCAAAGAAGTCTTTATTCGATTATACATCATAAAAGACATACATCACAACTTACAATAACAAAATACATGTGTTTCTTTTAAAAGAATAAAACATTATTAAAACAGTCTAAGAACGTATTAAATCAGTTATACAAGACTTCATTTGAGCGGACTTTTAAAAGATTACAATATATCCTTAGTTGAGTAACCATAGTAGTTTGAACTCTATGAATGGTTACACATTAACACATAAGCAATAAAAGCCTAACATTTTAGGTTAGAAATCTAAATCGAGTTGATGAACCTTGTTCTTATTATCCAGGCCCAACCTAAATATTTTGCTACACCAGTAACAATCACAGGTGACAGATCTGTCCTTAATATCCTACTAACATTAGCGGCTGAGCGTGTGCCCAAATTCCTACAAACTGGACTTAACCACTTGGATCTGGGGGCAACGTACAGTGGGCAGACAAAAAGAAAATGATTTATGCTTTCACCATGACCTGGACACCTAGGGCAATGCCCAGACCCTCCCTTACCCCACGTTTTGGTGAACTCCCTTAAGGGCAGGGAACCGCATCTATATTGGTGGAATAATTTGCGGTCCATAGGCTTGGTTATGGCATCCCAATATTTTTCAAGGCAGGGGATATCCTTTATAGCAATAAATAAGCCAGTAAGGTTGCTAACAGTCAGCCCGAGTGTCTTTTTTGTACAACCCAATCCCAGTATTGTGTCTTCAAGTCCTTTTTGGAGGGGAAGGTTGCAGTAGCTGGGTTAGACCATAGTTCACCATGTCCCAAGGCACACAGCATAGTTCTTAAATCCTTGAACCAACCTATGTTGTGTGCACCCGGGAGATCTCTAACCTCAATGCAAGCTTGCGCATAGAGTTGGAGTTCGGGCGTTGTCCAAAGGCGACGCCAGAATGCTAATGGTCGCAATCTGGCTTGGTCCTCCACAGGCTGGCACCCAAGATCATACAAAAGTGGGATCCGCGGTGTAGACTGCGGAAGGCCAGTGGCCACCCTGAGGAATTTATTTTGGGCAGCTTTCAGGGGATCCAGGTTACTATAACCCCAGAGCTCCGCCTCGTACAGGACAGATGGTAGTACTTTCGCTCCATATATCTTCATTAAAGGGGACATGGGCCGGGTAAAAGAGCTTTTATGTTCTTTGATCAGGGCTCCTCCTATCTGCGCATGCTTTAATGCCAATAAATCAACCTGTTGGGACCAGCTAAGGGTCTCACTAAGCGTTACTCTGAGGTAAGTAAAATGTTTAGTCTGTTCCAGTGGTGTGCCCCCCATGGTAACCCTAGCTGTAATAGGAGTGTGACCTCGAAGTATCATACATTTTGTATTTGACACATTCACCTCAAGCTCATGCTCGCTGCAAAACAATTCAAATCTTGTCAGGGCCTGTTGGAGGCCCTGTCTGGTCTTGGAGATTAGAAGAGTGTCGTCAGCGAACATGAGCAAAGGGATTTTCATACCAGCCAGGGACGGGGCATCGGTGGGGTGATTGATAACATAGTTTATGACCCCATTTATATATAATGAAAAAAGGGTAGGGACTAATACACACCCTTGCCTTACACCTTTAACAACTGGAAATGTATCCGTTACCTCCCCAGGTTTACCTCAGCGTACTTGGGCAAAAGTATGAGCGTGTAAATTCACCAAAAGGTGAACAAGGGGGGCTGGCATACCCAACTTTGCTAGACAGTTCCACAACCTTGCCCTTGGGACAAGGTCAAATGCAGACCTTAAGTCCACAAAGGCTGCGTAGAGAATACCTTTGCCTAGGATGACAGTCTTCCAATAAAGAAGAATGAACCGTAGGACCTGGTCTAGGGTACTCACATGGGACCGAAACCCTGCCTGGAGTGGAGTAAGAATATTAAACTCACAAATCCAGTCCTGAATCCTGCCAAGTACAAGGCGGGCTATGATTTTTTGAACCGCATCTATAAGGCTTATCGGACGGTAGTTGGAAGGAACCGACCGATCGCCTTTCTTGTAAATTGGCAGGATTTCTGCCCCATACCAGGACTCGGGGACCTTAGCACCAGAGGCTAGGGCATTTGCCAATAGGACTATATAAGGGACCCAAAGATCCTGGTCATTCTGGAATATATCAGCTGTTATGCAGTCCGGGCCTGGTGCCTTGCCCCTCGGTATAGATTGCAAGACAAGTTTAACTTCGCTGCTCGTAAACATGAGAAGGGCAGCCAGCGGGGTGCAGGGAATATCTACAAGGGCACTACTATGGTTCTTAAATTGTTCCTCAAAGTAGCATACCCACTGGTGTTGGCCTACCAAAGCAGGACTTGGGCGATTTTCCTGGGATATGCCCCATTTTAGAAGATGCCAGAACTGTTGCATATTCCGCGAGCTACATGCTTCTGATAGTGATAGCCACTGTTCCTCGTCCCAATTGGTCTTGGCTTTGTATTTGGCATCTTTGTAAGCCTTTCTACAGGACCTAATTTGACTAAGGTTTTTTTGCTTAATTGCTGTAAACAAGTCCTCGTGGGTCCGGCGACACTCCTCATTATACCAGGTTATGATTTTCAGTTTCCCCCTCCTACCCTGCTTAGAGATAGACTTCACAAACAGCTTTTTCAATTCCAAAAATAAGCTGGTGTGGGTGTTAAATATAGTTGCATTAATGACGTCCTGAGACTCACATTTAAGGATTCCTTCCAAGCAGTTAGCTACCAGAGTTCTAATCTCCTTGCGTGCCTCAACATTAACAGAAATTTTTGGCCAACGTACCCTTCTCATGTCGTTACTAAGTACGACTTCATCCTAAACGGCATTAGGGATACGTCTTTCAGACCCATTAAAGCTGTAATCCCTTAGTTCCACTACCAACGGGTCATGGTCACTTTCCGGGCGGGACATAACCACCATATCCTCAACTGCAGCCCATAGCGTAACATCGACTAAGATGTAGTCAATGCAACTACTGTGTCTGCCGTTGCTAAAGGTGTGTCTGCCCATCCTATCTGATCGCACTCTATCATTTAATGCTCGCAAGCCCTGGTCCAGGCACACCCGTTTGATGAATGTAGCAGCTTCTGTCCATTTACCAATCGGGGGTAGCTCAAGCTGGGGAATCCCCCAGGTCATATCTTCAGCCTCAGTAAGTGAGGCATCATCTGCGCTCAGGGGTTCGAAACAGGAATTAAAGTCCCCCATCACAACCGTGGGCCCATCTGCACGTACACCTGATAGGAAATCATCCAGGAGGCGGAGGGTTGGAGAAATCCTTCCGCCCTGGATGCCCCTAACATAAATATTAATCAGGAGAATGTTAAGGCCTTTGGTAGATTTTACGCTAACTATTAGAATATCAAGGCTATCAATCGAAAACCTCCTCCACTCTTACACCTTCGTACTGACGTACCCAGGTAGTCAAACCTCCCATGGCACGTCCTCTGTGGCCTTTAATTGCTGACTTGCTAAAGTTTAGGTAGCCAACAAAGAACACCGGTGAGTGTGCCCAGGTTTCTTGGAATGACCATACATCACCTTGCTGTATAAAATTCACCCAATCCGGGGTACACATACGGGACTGGAGCCCAGCTATGTTCCAACTACCAAACTTAGTGCCACTTAAGGCCACCTGGTCAGTAGTTTTGGCCTTGGGGTAGGGGGATGTGATATCATGAGGTAGAGGAACTCCATTAACATCAAACGACCCCCTATAACTTGGTGCAAAATGTAGGGGTACATCATCACTCCTTATATCCATTCTATCCAGACCAGCCTCAACGTAGTCTACCAACACTGATTCCTGGCAACCAACAGGGGACTCTCCCTTGAGGCCAGTCACCCTGTCTTCAACCTCTGGTGTCACTACAACCTGAACCTCCACATTTGTTACCAATGTCATACCCCACGCCCCAACCAGAGGGTCAAACATCCCATTTCCACAGTACAAAGGCTTGACCTTTCTTGCTTCTACATGGGGAATAGCAATACCTGGGGTAGAGAGAATACCCGTTCAATCTAAGTTAGCCTCTGGAACTATGTGTGGAGTAACAAGTCAATCATTATAGTCCAACCCTGATAGGGGTTCATACAAATTGTGCAGCGGGATATTCCAGTGCTCATTGTAGTTGGTGTGGTTAATACGGTTGTATGGTATGGAAAAGTGGCTAGGGGGATTACATCTGGGAGGAGGAGGAAAGGGAGTAATGGGATTATTAACAGGGTAGGCAAAAAGGGATGTATGGTTGACCAGATTCGGAGGATGGACGTACCTACTAGATCTGGGGTAAACAGGGGTCTAATCAAAGCCTCTGGGTAGAAATAGCTTAAATTGCGTGTAGTAATGCCTCCTTCCTTATTCCCTGAGTACCAGTCACTAATGTGTGAAACAACTCTATGGTCTTTAAAGTTGATAATCACAATGTCTCCATCTATATCTTTCGGACGAAGACCCACCCAATTGCATCTTCTTACCGAAATGATTTCTCCATTTAGGTGGGCAGGGAGGGGTCTATTTGCTCTCAGCCAGAAGATAACTTTGTTTTTTAAGTTTACATTGTGTTCCAAGCCACCATTTAAGATCGGAGGGACGCCGGTTAAAACAATCACAAATTTTGCCGAGTCAGGGGGTAGGTCCACTGTGTTTCTACGATTAAAAGGTGCTCTTTGATTTGTGGCTTTTGTTTTGTCTACCCCGGGGAACATAGTTACCTTGTTTGTAGGTGGGATTGGTTTATTTGCAGCCATCACTGGCTTCTCTTTAACTGACTTGGGTACTAACATTGGTTTAGTAGATTTTTGGGGGACATTGGGGTTGTTAGGAACTATGTTTCCATTCTTTTTTTGAAGTTTACTTGGGATCGTAGTGGAAGTACTAGGCTGACTTTTCAGATGGGACTGGACCTTGGAATTTATTGAAGGGGGAAGTGGGGTTGGATCAGCTGATTCTAATAGGCTATCCATTTTTTCCCCCAAGATCCTAACTCTCTCTATTAGTGGAAGCATATACGCTTTTAAGAGCTTATCGAAAAGTTCAATAAGCTCTTGTTTGAACATGTGTGGTATTTCTTCAGGGAGAGGTGGTGAAAGGTGGGTAACTGGTGAAGCCTCCCTCACAGGTAAATCGGTTAGATTGGTATTAGGGTTTGCTAGAGGGGGTGGGGAACCCTGATGGTTGGGGCCTTTTCTTTTGACACCACCCTTTTTTTCCTTGGCGGGGAACAAACAACCCTTCGTAAATTCATGGGTTTAATTCCGGTATCAATCTTGGTGTGTGGCGGAATCTCCTCCGTGGGAGCTACACTATCTACTGAATGATTAGTAAGGGTAGAATGAAGTTGAGGGGCTATAGTCGGGGCGGCAGGGCTATTTAGATCAATAAGGCTATTGGAAACAATGGGAGGGCTATTTAACATGCCTTCACTATTTGAGGCAGAATGAGCGAGCGATGTGTTATGCACGCGAAAAATACTAGGGATTTAATCAGTACTAAGTATATCAATATCTCCATCCAGCCTACCAATACTGCCCATATCCTGTGAGTTACTTGGATCTGGTGGAGTAGACATTGTTTTTTTGTTGTTTAAATTGTTCTATAGAGCGTCGACGCTCAGCACGTCTCTCCACTAGTAGGAGTTCTTTGTCAATTTCCTTGTGAGCCTTCTCGAAATATTTGTCGAGCGGCCAAGGATCGAGACTCCAACACAGGAAGGCAGTGAACTAGACATAACTGGGGAAGACCCAAACATATAAGGTAACCCGTGAGCTGACTAACCTGTGTACTGTAGTGGGCAAAGTGTGAAAGTTAGGGACCGGGCCCAGCCCGGCCAGCTTTGGCCCCTGACGGCCACAGACGGTCCAGCCCTTGTCCCGGGCTTCTCCCGGGACGCTCCCGTGCGCAGCGTTATCCTGTTAGTACTATGAAGGGGCAGGGGGCGTGGCAAGCAGGGAGAGCGGACCAGGTGTGGACAATGGTCTGAGCAGGGGCTCCTGGGAAACGGAGTCCCTCCTGCTCTGCTCGCAGCCCTGCCGCAGATGCTTCAATGCCCCTCACGCTCTGCCCCAGATGCAAGTAAACTCCCCCCTTAAACTGCGAAGCGGGACCCGCAGAGCGGGTCTGGCAAGCAGTTGGTAGTCCAGGGGGGTTGGCAGTAAAGGAGAACAAGTGGCAGCCTGCTCCCACGCAGAACAGCAACACAGCAGCAACAGTTAGTAGAGTCCCACGAAGATTCTGGGAAACGAAGGTTTTCACCTCACAGGGCGGGGGCGTGGCCAGCAGGGAGAGCGGACCAGGTGTGGACAATGGTCTGAGTAGGGGCTCCTGGGAAACGGAGTCCCTCCTGCTCTGCTCGCAGCCCTGCCGCAGATGCTTCAATGCCCCTCACGCTCTGCCCCAGATGCAAGTAAACTCCCTCCTTAAACTGCGAAGCGGGACCCGCGGAGCGGGTCCGGCAAGCAGTTGGTAGTCCAGGGGGGTTGGCAGTAAAGGAGAACAAGTGGCAGCCTGCTCCCACGCAGAACAGCAACACAGCAGCAACAGTTAGTAGAGTCCCACGAAGATTCTGGGAAACAAAGGTTTTCACCTCACAGGGCGGGGGCGTGGCCAGCAGGGAGAGCGGACCAGGTGTGGACAATGGTCTGAGCAGGGGCTCCTGGGAAACTGAGTCCCTCCTGCTCTGCTCGCAGCCCTGCCGCAGATGCTTCAATGCCCCTCACGCTCTGCCCCAGATGCAAGTAAACTCCCTCCTTAAACTGCGAAGCGGGATCCGCGGAGCGGGTCCGGCAAGCAGTTGGTAGTCCAGGGGGGTTGGCAGTAAAGGAGAACAAGTGGCAGCCTGCTCCCACGCAGAACAGCAACACAGCAGCAACAGTTAGTAGAGTCCCACGAAAATTCTGGGAAACGAAGGTTTTCACCTCACAGGGACGGAGGCGTGGCCAGCAGGGAGAGCGGACCAGGTGTGAACAATGGTCTGAGCAGGGGCTCCTGGGAAACGGAGTCCCTCCTGCTCTGCTCGCAGCACTGCCGCAGATGCTTCAATGCCCCTCACGCTCTGCCCCAGATGCAAGTAAACTCCCTCCTTAAACTGCGAAGCGGGACCCGCGGAGCGGGTCCGGCAAGCAGTTGGTACTCCTTTACTGCCTACTGGTAGTCCAGTAGGCAGTAAAGGAGAACAAGTGGCAGCCTGCTCCCACGCAGAACAGCAACACAGCAGCAACAGTTAGTAGAGTGAAACTATCTTCCTCTGTAAACGAATAATGTCTGAAACCTCTTTGCCTTCAGAAAACACATGACAATAAATTGGTTTTAGCAAATATCCTCTTTTCAGCTGGGTTGCATTACTACTGAAGAGAAACTTATCTTCAGCAACAAGAGACTCTCCAGGTATGTTGTATGTTTGTACTCAATAAATATCAAACGAGAAAGGAAAAGAGAAGAAGTAAAGTTGGTAGTCCAGGGGGGTTGGCAGTAAAGGAGAACAAGTGGCAGCCTGCTCCCACGCAGAACAGCAACACAGCAGCAACAGTTAGTAGAGTCCCACGAAAATTCTGGGAAACGAAGGTTTTCACCTCACAGGGACGGAGGCGTGGCCAGCAGGGAGAGCGGACCAGGTGTGAACAATGGTCTGAGCAGGGGCTCCTGGGAAATGGAGTCCCTCCTGCTCTGCTCGCAGCCCTGCCGCAGATGCTTCAATGCCCCTCACGCTCTGCCCCAGATGCAAGTAAACTCACTCCTTAAACTGCGAAGCGGGACCCGCGGAGCGGGTCCGGCAAGCAGTTGGTACTCCTTTACTGCCTACTGGTAGTCCAGTAGGCAGTAAAGGAGAACAAGTGGCAGCCTGCTCCCACGCAGAACAGCAACACAGCAGCAACAGTTAGTAGAGTGAAACTATCTTCCTCTGTAAACGAATAATGTCTGAAACCTCTTTGCCTTCAGAAAACACATGACAATAAATTGGTTTTAGCAAATATCCTCTTTTCAGCTGGGTTGCATTACTACTGAAGAGAAACTTATCTTCAGCAACAAGAGACTCTCCAGGTTTGTTGTATGTTTGTACTCAATAAATATCAAACGAGAAAGGAAAAGAGAAGAAGGGAATATCAATAATGCACAAATCAAACTTGAATAGGTGTATGTATGGAGGATGGCATCCAACTCCTTCCAGCTGATTTTGATACTCTTATATCTACCATATTAGCATTTATCTGGTAACAACCACAGGAGGCTTTTATCATTGTTTTGAATAGCCATGTTAGTAATTCCTAATAAAACTGTAGCATTGTATCATCCCATCTCCATGGGAATATGCATTTGTTACATTCACGTTATCAACTTTATTACTAGATTCTTCATTAGTAGGCAGTAGACCTTGCAATGCTTTCCTCTTTCAAAGCCAACTGTAATATTTTTGCAAGAGCTAGCGCTTTCTAAAATGCCCAATTGTTTACTTCTAAGCTTTTTATTTTAAAGTAATTGCATCTTGCAAGAAAAATACAAATCAAGAACTACTGCTTCATAGATGCATGTATTGCCCTGATGTCTTACATCAGAAATTTATGTTCTTTTATGCCTTAGTGCCTCCGGGAATTCCAATGGTAGTGGGGGTAGCAACTGTTCAATGTTGCTGTAAGTATATCAAAAGGAAGATTTACTGTGTTCACTAAAAAAGGCTCTGAAACTTGCTTTCCTAAGCCAAATGCTTGTAGCTCATTACACATTCTCAACATGAGATATGCTCTCAGGTTTTTGGAGTTCCTGGATTATTCTGAGCAACTCTCATTCAATACTCCACCACAATTAAATACAAGTCTCAAATGCCTTACTGTCCTTATACTGTGCTATGGACCTAGCACAGTTTTTTATTGTTCAGTTCCATAGCCCATAGTACACAGATAATCCTTTCAGTCAATGCTTGCTGAATTATTTTGCGGCAAAAGCTCATCAGCCCCAGGGTCTCTTGAGACCACAACCCCTAAACCGTGAATGGATATGGAGCCAAGGCTCACTTTTACAATCATTTGAAACCACATCAGAGTAGGGAAATCCCCATGTCGATATGTTAGACTAGATGGAAATGATTACGTGAACGTGACTTTCAATATGCACACCGTTCACATTAGTTTGTTCGTATTGCACAGTGTCTTGTCCTACAGGGTGACTTATTTATTTTCACTTTCAAATGTTTTCATGGGGGTCCCTCCCCTGGCCTGTTTTTTAATCAAGCTCTCTTTGTCAGAAGCTTCAGAGTGGTTTTGCACTCTCCACTACCACCTAATCGGCTTACTTGCCCAGTGTTTACATGCTTCTTCCTTTACGCTTTCTCATCCTACATCTAGAACGTTCATGGATGCCTTTTTGCATCCATTGTCTACGATGTCACACTCCGCTTACGACCCTTTCTTGCCCCTCACTGCTATCCGCTAGTGCGACATCGTTTTTTTATTTCATAAATCACCAAAACTATGCATTTTCTAGGCACATTGTCTTCCCCATGGGAAGACAATATGCTTTTAAAGCCTTGTTGAATGTATAAGCTACTCTCCTGTTTGAGAGTGTACAGAAGGGGGAGGAGTTTAACCTTCCTACCTATATCTTCTGGATATTTGAAAATAGTAGTATAACTTGAAGACATCCTGGATACGGTTGTTTGCCGTCTCCTGACAATACTCGGTACTCAATATTTTAGATATGCTGTTAAGTTAAAGGATGGACCAGTATAAAATGACAATCAAAAGTGAATCCAATTCAATGTCTTGTACAGTGAAGCATAATGTGGTAAAATGGATAAGAAAGGTTCAAGGTGTCATAGGAGTGTGAGGCTGAGATGAAATCCAAAGCATTTACTAGATCATGTACAGTTTTGTGTGTGTTTGTGGGGCCACAAATGTGGATTGTTAGCCGAACATTGCTTCCTATATATTATTAAGTGTTGGATTTAGCACTGCTAGTTACATTGAGTTCTTAACGTTTACATAGGGGGCATGTAGCATACCTGTGAACAAAATGCATTCTACCTGACTTCAGACTTCCTGACCGTCCTGACTAGTTCAGAAGCGGTCGCTCCCTGTGCCCTGCTCCTGTGAGTATCGTTAACTCTATACTTCTCTGCTGCATTGTGTTTGTGCTCTGCCTCACTACCGCCTAAGTACTCTACATAGCGCTGCAGCGCGAGTGCCATTGCGACACTACTAGGACATTTAAAGAGCTCCTGGGGGACTATTTACACGGCGCTTCAAGTTCTGTGCATTGTAACGCTCTGGGGGCACTGTGGTGACGTCGCTTTAATTTTGAACCCTGATTTAAGTAGCGCTTTAATTTTGAACCCTGATTTGAGTAGCGCTATTTTGCAGCTAGCGTAGTCAATTTCCTGAGCCCCAGCCTACCTCTAGTTTCGTTTTTCCCTACGCTGACGCCATCTTACGTTTGTTGTTGCTGGTGCCTCAGAGCCTGGCCCCCACAGCCCGCCCCGCCTCCCTGCTGACCCTCCCTTGCCCCTCCCCCTCCTCCATCCATATATGACAGATGCATTCTCGCGCAGCGTTCAAGCGCAGCGGTCGCGCCCCATTTGCGCCGAAGCTGCGCCAAAGGTAAGCCCGTCTACGCCCGTCCGCGCCAAGTCCGCGCCCAGCGCCAGACCCCCTGGCCCCCGCACCACCCACCCCACCCGCATTACATACGACCCCTCCACCCTCTTAGCCCTAAACCCCGGCCGACTCCCCAACTTCGCCCAAGCCGCTCCTGGACACACCCATGGACCCTTCACATGCAACTCCTACAAGTATGACGGCACCAAGACCAACTCCTCATCCACTAACACCAAACAGATTTCTGACACCAACCACCTAAAATGCATCCTGCTCAACACCCGCTCGGTCCACAAACACGCCATCGACCTCTGGAATCTACTAGACACCATCTCTCCGGACGTTGCCTTCCTAACAGAAACATGGATGAACGCCTCCTCAGCCCCAGACATCACCATTGCCATCCCGGAAGGCTACAAGATCATCCGTAAGGACCGCACCAAGCAAACAGGAGGAGGCATCGCCATCGTCCATAAGAATTCCATCCGCATATCAACCAGCTCAGACGTCAACCTCGCTAGCGCCGAGCACCTTCACTGCCAGATCCACACCGACCCCAAGACCACACTCAGAGGCACCCTCCTCTACAGGCCACCTGGACCCCGGGCACAATTCATTGAAGACATCACTGACTTTATCACTCCACACGCCCTCTCCTCTGAGGACTACATTCTACTGGGAGACCTCAATTTTCACCTGGAAAAGATCAACGACAACAACGCCACCACCCTTCTGGACAATCTCGCCAACCTCTGACTCAAACAACTTGTTAATACCCCCACTCACTACGCAGGTCACACACTCGACCCTATCTTCACCTCCAGTAAACATATCTCCTTCAGTCACAACACAGTTCTCCATTGGACGGACCACAGCTGCGTTCACTTTAGCTTCAAAAAGAACATAACCCACAACCATCCTCAACCTACTCTGAGAAGAAACTGGAACAAAATCACCTTCAACCAGATCTCCTCATCGCTTCTTCAAAACCCCCCTGCCCACTCTTCGAACCCCAACCAAGCAGCCATCAACCTCACTCAATGGCCAACCAACAGCGCCGACATCCTAGCACCTGTGAAAAAACGTCACATCAAACTAAGCAGCAAAAACGCCTCCTGGTTCAACGATGATCTCAAGAAATCCAAGAAACTCTGTCGCTCCCTTGAGAAGGCCTGGAAAAAAGACCCAAACACCAGCACCAGGGACGCCTTCAAAAACGCCACCCGCATACACCACCAACTGATCCGGACCGCAAAGAAAGCCGCATTCAAAGATCGACTAGACAACAACGCCCACAACAGCAAGGAATTATTCAACATCCTCAAAGAGTTTACCAACCCCACTGCCAACTCCAACGACATCACTCCCTCTCAAACCCTCTGCGACTCCCTAGCTTCGTTCTTCCACGACAAAATAGCAGACATCCACAACAGCTTCGACAAACAACCCGAAGACCAACCCACACAACCTTCCGCTATACCTTCACCCCCCTTGAACATCCTTAATGACTGGAACCCAATCTCCACTGAGGACACCATCCGCCTGATGAACTCCATCCACTCAGGATCCCCCACAGACCCATGCCCTCACCACATCTTCAACAAAGCTGACTCCATCATAGCACCACACCTCCGAGACGTCATCAACTGCTCCCTCAACTCCGCCACCTTCCCGGAAAGCTGGAAACATGCCGAACTCAGCGCCCTTCTGAAAAAACCCACAGCTGACCCCACCGAACTCAAAAACTACCGCCCCATCTCGCTCCTTCCATTCCCGGCCAAAGTCATCGAGAAAGCCGTCAACAACTAGCTCGCCGCCTTCCTCGAAACCAACAAATCCCTCGACTCCTCACAGTCCGGCTTCCGAGCCAAACACAGCACTGAGACCGCACTCATCGCTGCAACAGACGACATTCAAACTCTACTGGACAATGGAGACACAGTCGCCCTCATCCTCCTCGACTTATCCGCAGCCTTCGACACAGTCTGTCACAGCACCCTGTTACAACGCCTCAGAAACATCGGAATCCAAGGAAAAGCACTGGAATGGATCACCTCGTTCCTTGCCGGAAGGACTCAGAGAGTCCGCCTCCCACCATTCAAGTCGGAGGCTACTGAAGTCATCTGCGGCGTGCCACAAGGATCTTCACTCAGCCCCACCCTCTTCAACGTATACATGAGCCCCCTCGCGACCATCGCACGCCAACACAACCTCAACATCATCTCCTACGCTGACGACACTCAACTGATCCTCTCACTCACCAAAGACCCTAACACCGCCAAAACCAATCTACACGAAGGAATGAAAGAAGTAGCCGAGTGGATGAAGCACAGCCGTCTGAAACTGAATTCAGACAAAACAGAAGTCCTTATCTTAGGTACCTCCCCCTCCGCCTGGGACGACTCTTGGTGGCCAGAGGCCCTTGGAAAAGCACCCATCCCGACGGACCACGCACGGAACTTGGGCGTCATTCTGGACTCCTCACTCTCGATGACCAGACAAGTCAACGCCGTTTCATCATCTTGCTTCAACATTCTCCGCATGCTCCAAAAAAATTTCGCTGGATCCCCACCGAAACTAGAAAAACGGTCACCCACACACTGGTCACAAGCCGCCTGGACTACGGAAACACCCTATACGCCGGTACCACTGCAAAACTTCAGAAAAGACTCCAACGCATCCAGAACGCATCAGCCAGACTCATACTAGACATCCCGCGTAAAGACCACATTTCTGGTCACCTGAGAGACAACCACTGGCTCCCCGTCAATAAGAGGATAACATTCCGCCTCCTAACCCACGCACACAAAGCACTCTACGAACTTGGACCCGAATGCCTCAACACACGACTCTCCTTCTACACCCCCCCCCCCCGCCAGCTACGCTCTTCCAATCAAGCCCTTGCTGCTGTACCTCGCATCAACAAAACCACCATGGGAGGAAGATCCTTCTCCCACCTGGCGGCTAAAACCTGGAACTCACTTCCCATTCACCTTCGCCTCACTCAGAACCACCTAGCATTCAGAAAGCTACTTAAAACCTGGATATTCGACAAGTAATTCCCCACCCTTCCTCAAGCGCCTTGAGACCCTCTGGGTATGTAGCGCGCTATATAAATTCATTGAATTGAATTGAATTGAATAGACTTATGATTTGCTCTGGTTTCCATCAGTGTGATACGCTTTTACTTTACAGCCACTCCACCAAGGCAGAACTTGGGTTAGACTTGGTGTGCGACATGTAAATCTGCAATATAACTGTCTCTCCTTCCTCTCTGTGGCTTATTTGCACATAATGTTTGCATCTCTGGGCCAGAACATATGCATCATGATTGGAGGGCATCATGCAGGTGAGTCAATCTGAACTAAATAGTCTAAGAGAACTGCAGGAATGGTTTTGGTCAGCTAATACAGAATTCGAGGACAAGATACCCCAAGACTGATCTGGTGTCAACTACATAATTTAGACCAGATGAGTAAGTCATAGATACATGATTTGAGGGAAGACAACGAGTAAAAGAACCAGGCCCAAATCTAGAATTATTCCACTACTACATAACTTGGGATCTTTTTGTAGATCTCTCATAATCAGAGTTTTTATTAAAGTCACCATCATCACTTACCAGAGGCAGATATTGTTCTGATGATGTCAGCAGTTACAAGTCTAAATCCTTTGTCCTGCTTTGGCTCAGTGAAATATCAGAATTCTGGGCTTTGGTCCCAATATAAGATTACTTCAGTTTTATTAAGTCATAACATTTTGCAAAATACTAGACGGGCCTACAGTGAACCTCTTTCGGCACATAATCAAGGGAAGACAAGAAAGGTGAAACCCTTGAGACCATGTTCCTTCTCCTAAGATAGTGGCATGATTCTTTAACAACATAAACATAGAAGTTATACGTTGTTTAACACGTTAAAAGTTCCTGACTAGTGGAAGTGAAGTTTGTTCAATTTTAAGGTTCAAAGATTTTCTTTTTTGCGGTTTTGTTGGTATTTCTGGCTGTTAAAGTTTTAGGAAGATGCCTAGTGGCAGCTGTTGTAGACAGCTTGCTTCTTCTGAAAACTAAGAATTGCTATGTAGGTTATGTTCAAAGTAAAAGAGATTCAGATATGGCAGACCTCCCACAATATAAAACTGTCATAACACAATACAGGAACAGCAGCACC
Source organism: Lissotriton vulgaris (assembly GCF_964263255.1). NCBI lineage: Eukaryota > Metazoa > Chordata > Amphibia > Caudata > Salamandridae > Lissotriton > Lissotriton vulgaris. Next base: position 447,352,364 of record NC_141685.1, read on the forward strand.
AATGTAGACTACTTATCTTTTCCAACCAGGAAAAATAAATTAATTTGTGGGTTTGTGTGAAAAAGCATTACCCTTTAAAAAAAAAATGTAAATGGAAGATTTGCCAGTAATACATAACGGATGTTATGTATAACTTGCTCTACTGTGATGCCCTTCTTATGACCTGACATATTACATCACTGATCGCCAGTGGTGGCTGGTGAAATTTGAAAGTGGTGAGGCGTAAAATTTTAGTTGGAGTGTACTGTGGCGAGCGAGCATAGCAAGAAAACCTTAACAACCTAAGAATTTTTTTTTTAAAGAATGGGCAAATGGTGCGTTTTCAAACAAATTTTAGAAAGCGAAGTTGTATTGTGCGCCCTTCCTGCTAGTATGAATGTCTATGCATTCTGGTCAAACATTGACGTGAGCACAAATCGAATTCTCCTACCCCCCTTTTTATTGTTAATTTACTGCTCCTTCAGATCATTTTCACCACTCCTTATAACATTACATTTTTGCAATTAAAATGTGGCTCAATCTGCTTTTTTCCACCAGTGGAAATGAATCTATGTATTTTCACATGTACTATGCTGAGCTATCACCCAGCCACTGCTGCCTTCATTCTTCAGCCCCTGCCGGCTAAATTCGCAACCACACTTTTGTCTCATCCCCACTTCCTTCCCATCACACTCAGCGCGGGGACACGCCGGGATGGCGTCACCATGCGCTTTATAAACCCCTTTATTATTATTATTATTATTAAGCCCAACATTCTTTATTTATTATATTTTGCCAAAAGTATCTGTCATAATGGCTCCCTAATTCATCTATGGACAAAGATCTTTAAATAAAATCTAGATAGTAGCATGTGAGGATTTACTTCAGTCACATCACCTAAACAGCTTATATGTTTGTAAACCATTGTAATAGCCTTATGTCAGGATTCCCAGTGGGGACCATTTTGTTTTAAAACAATTATGCATAGTCTGGATGCTGTTCAAGTTCATGATTTTTATTTTTGGGGTCCAATATGTCTCAAAGAATTTCTGGCAACATTGCTGAAGGGGATCGCACTGAAGCTAACGATTTAAGCTCAGCACGGCTTATTTATGATTGATGAACTTTTATTTATTATTATTATTATTACTGTATTTATATAGCCAGGACCAGAGTAGCGGAGCGCCTCATATAAAACAAAATTAAACAGAACTGGTTAGCAGCACAGATTACACTGTGTACATGTCTAGAGGAAGCGAGATATAAACTACAGATGGTGTCCATTAGTCATATTTGCTTTGAAATATACTCTGAAACCCCAATACAGAATGTCCCCGAGAACCAGTAGGAGCCTCCCACAACTACAGCCAGCAGGTATCCACAGCAGTCACGGCTCAGTTGCAATACTCACAGGGGGGTCGCGGGGTGAGGGCCAGGGGGGGGTTTAAAACGAAATTTAAAAAAAAGTTACCTGACCAGGTCCTGCGCCAGGGTCCCGTGTTGGCGCTTTGAACTTCTTCTAAAAAGAAACAGCAGCCTCACTGGCGGCAACCCCTCTCCGCCAATACTGATGCTGCACCAGCAGCGCCAGGATTGGCTTAGTAGGGATACTCGTCGCCCGCCCATTAGGAGACCAAGGGTTGCAGCGTTGATCACCCCTCGCTCTCCTAATGCGCAGCCGCCAGCCAGAGCAAACACTAGTGCGCATGACTGTGCTGGTCGGAAATATTCTCCGACCTAAACCCAACATGCGCACTTGTGCTGCTGCTTGCTGTGTGCTCTGCGCCACACCCTGGTCTGACAATGGATGTCAGTCAGCATGACGCCGGACAGCACACCGCCTTCAAACTCTGAAGGGGTGGGCGGTCCGGCGTCTTGCTAACTGACATGCATTGACAGTTCAGACAGGGCCGTCGAGGAAGCTGCGGGCGAGGCTTGTGGGTCCACGCTCCAGCACCCTAATGGACACACCGCCACTGCTGATCGCATCTGAAATCTATGGCAGCGCAAGTTATACTTATGTCAGTTATGAAAACCCAGCAAATTCCCTGTTTTGTTTGGGTTTTAAATCATAGTGCTTTTAACATGAATTTCTGAGTTTTTGTTTATCATAAAGTAAAAAGAATAAATTCAATTTTAGATGTTAAGATGTCGGCTGTTTCACCCATTCTGTTCTCCTGTCAGCTCCTAAGCTGACACTGCCAACACTTTACATCTATCTTTGAACTTTCCCATGAAAGGTAATACATTTATATGAGGGCTTAAAAGAAAAATAAGCAAAGATAAAGCATGTGAATTACCTTTGCTGTTTCCGCTTCCTTGAAAATCATATAGGGCTCTGCACATTCACCAATATCGCCTTGTTGTAAAACTTTTTCCAACTGAGAAAAAAAAAATTGGACTATATTATTAGAATAATAATAGGCAGGGAGTTGTATTTATTCAGTGCAACCTAAATTTAATGTTGCATTGGTTCATAGAACAAACAACTGTGGCACATGCAATGTGCATCTCGTGCTAAATAAGTACAGGCAAATTGCAGGTGTAACAGCTTTGTGCCTAGGACAGAATGTGTCTGCAGAAAGCATTCCCCCATTGGCAGGGCATACAACCAAGCTTTCTGCCTTGCTCTGTTATATTTTGCCTTTTATTTCTCTCTTTCATTGAGGAAAAACATGCTTCATTTGTTTTGATCACCACACAAGAGCATGAAGAACAATCAATGACATCAATGCAAAGTTAATATTCATGTAACACGTAATTAAATGCAACAGAGTTCAGAAAAGCACATTTGTCAGGTGATTTGTGCAGAATTATGCCTTGAGCAGCACTGGTGATTCACATCTTCCACAACTCTGGCTTCTGTTGTGTTTTACTTCAACCCATTTGGGGTGTATTTAAGATGTGCAATGATCAAACCCCTCAAAATGTAGGAAAATGCAATACTAATCCTGTTATGGCTTAACATTTCATGCTCATGTACTCTGCAACTAAGGTGCCATAAGCCTTTCACCTTCGTTTACCTTTGTAAGAAAGGAATGCACAGTTTTGCCAATAACATGTACATCGGGTATTGGAAGTAATGTGGACATTGGTTTATAATGCCTACTCCCTTGATGCAATCTATAAAATTCTAGAGCAATGACCTGCAGATTTCAACAATGGGAAACAGCCTTTATTATGCAGGACCCTTACCACACAGTCGGTACTACACAGGTATCTACCATGTAGGCAGGTACTTGTACCCTTACCACGCAATACATTACCACACAGGTAAATATTTTTGCTTTTAATAACATACTTTTTATGTTATTTTAAAAACGCAGTTTAGGTGTCAGGAGGGGTAAAGGGTGATTTTTTAGTTTAGGGGTGGATAGAATAAAGATAAGTAAGGGTGATTGTAGGGTTTAGGGATAGGTAGAAGTCAAGGGATATAAGGGAGATTTTAGGGTCTCACCACCTTCTCTTGATCTTCTTTATCCCATTTTGTAAGAGCTCTTATGGGAAGTACAGCTCCTTGGAAGCGTTTTTTTCTTTTGAATTCACAATGCAGTTTCGGCATTGAGGGTTTTTCTTCTTTTCTTTACATTTTTCGAATTCAAGATGACATTTCTAACTTTAGTACTAATTTTGGAGTTTTTGTCTTCAAAGCCTTCTTTCGATCTCAAGCATACTTAAGGATGTATGTTTTCAACACTTGAATAAAGTGATACTGGTTTCAAGGTTGATTACTGTATCTGTTTTTCAAGAATGTGTTTCCAAAATGAACCTGGACCTCTAGACCATACAAAGATATTTAGTCAATGGTGAATTAAACTTGGTGTTTCCCCATGAGCCTCTCCAACCTCCTTACCTTTATTACAAGGAACACATCTTGAGAAGGATACGTAATGGAAAATACAGCAGATCTAGCCAGTGTGCTAATGGCAGCAGAAGGCACATAAGGGCGGAGCATTCCTTTAACTTGTTCAGAGTTCAAGTCAAAGTAAAAGTTCTCTGAAATCTAAAAGGAAAAATCAGACTGGTAAAGATTATAGTGACAAACAAACTTCAAAATACTGAAACCAAGTTTATTTTCAATTAATTAGATAGCAACAACATTGTAACACAAAAGTGAGTTGTAGCATCATTAAAAGTGTGAACCTAAATGCTTATAATGGCAATGTAAATTGAATCGTTTATGTTGCGCTGTACTAGAACCAACACACAGAAGATGTTAAAAAGAGATATTGTATTTACTGAACTTCCAAACAAGATACGAACATTTTGTGGCATCAGCAAAATGGATGTTGTGTTTCAGGATTCTGGGATGATACACTTGGCATATGTGGCAGTTGGAAATTATGGAGGCGGCAGACAGAACAGAGGGAAGATTGTCTGCTTATGAAATGCTCGATACAAAGCCTTAATAGCCCTTGCGAAGGTAACAGTTTCAGCTCTCTATGATTTACAGGAAGTAAAGAACAAAAGCATTTAAACTGTACACAAAGGCTCTGTCACTTACAGAAAGAAGACATTTGTGTAATGGCTTGTGTTAATTCTTTAAGAGAAACATATTGGACCATGAATGCCTCAATAAATGCAAGTTATGTATTTTGGAACGTAATTGACAGTTTCAGTTTTCAAATTACAAGTGTCATTTCATATTACAACTGCATAAATTAGTTAGATTTTGAAACAGAGAAGTGCCCTAAAAGTTATAGTTTTCTAGCTTGAAAATATCATGATCAGAATGTGAACACTGTAGAATGAGGCATATCTTATACATACACCAATCTTTCCATGACGATGTCTATAAGGGTTCACATTTCTAGATCATAGATCTTGTAGCCTGTCCTGTGAAGATTCAAAATGTGTGACCTTCAGAAGACTACGTTTTGTCAGCAGTGAGTATTCAGCTTTAACAATTGTATTTCCGCTGCGGAGTAAAAAATGAAGGAATGTGAAAATCTTAGCTACCACAGACATGCTAAATGCTGGCAATGCTCAGTTAAAGTCAGCCTTGATTTCTTCACAGAACTGTGGGCAGTGGTCAACTCATTGAATCAAAGAAGAAAGCCTGACAATAAGCACAGAAGATGATTACCAATCATTCTGTCTCTTCAGAATTGTGGGAAAATAAGAAATCTCCCATAAGCAAACATTTGCGATGACTGGCTAGTGTGGAAATTTAATGATGAGAAAGTTAGATCTGAAGGTGAGTGGCAGATGAACTATTTAAATTGTTTTAAATTGAGCTCTTTCATAAACAGACTGCAAATACAGAAGGATCAAAATGGTAGAAATAAGCTCCCTTTAATTTTTTTTAAGGGGTGGGTTTCTGCATTTTGAGCTTGAGGGCTTCTAGGAATTTAGATACTAGGTTGTCCAAAGGTAAAAAAGAGTTGATTTCAGGTAGAGGAAGTGAGAAGACAGAACAAAAGGAAACAAATCCAGATGGAGGAGACGTTAGGTCAGCATGCTAGTCCAAAGCTTGCTCAACACCCAACACATGCCCCTAAGAGTTTGTATAAGACCATGAGAGCAACCATTCATATTTTAATCAAATAATCACCAGCAGATGTCAGAGTTGAACATGTGTACTTAATGGATGCAAGACTTCTAGCACAGTGTCAAAATTGAGTTCTAAAAATAGATTTATTTATGTTCACTTCAAAAAAACACAGTTAAAAACAGAGTACTGGTTCTGGCTTAAACATACAAAACACTTAAAGTAGCCAGTTATGACTACCAGCGTACGCAATATACACCATACCAAAGTTGTTCTCTTGAAAACTCTTTTTTTCATTTTTGTGCCTTTGGCAAATTGTTATCTGAGGGATGGCATGTGGCATAAGTTTTTAACCGTTTTATTTCAGCAAATGTGATTGTTTTTAATGATGCAATTTTTTACCTCCACTGTGAACCCCAACCACCATTTTATGTGTTGGGGTTCTGCAAATGCTGTAAAGAATCCATGGATTTTGTGACTTTATTCTCTCCAATTACTTTATCTGAGGTCCTTTGTGCCACCCATACCCTTATAATGGCCTTTTACTTTTTTGTTCAGGGCACTAGGCCCATGCCTCACCGTCACGAGAGACATTTTGCACTTGTATTTTTGTTTTGTGCACTCGTGAAGGATCTGTGAATCCGATAAGGTATCGAGATACACACTTTAAAGTCCAATCAGCAACTTTTAAAAACATTTACATTTTAAAAACTACCGAACAGATTATACCAAACCAATGCTTTTTGAGTATTGTTCTAATTTCATGGCAGGTTTGGTGTAAATACATTCAGTGGTCTGGATTGCAGGGCATGTAAAATATCATTGAAGCCAAAATGAGAAAATACATTTTTTTCATCCACCCACCCCCTTTAACTGATTTCCCTGCAAGAATCTGCATGAAAATTAGAATTTCAGATCTTAGCTAAGGACGCCAAGTGACAGCCAGACTTTTCACTGTAAAGTGTGGCTAAACCATAACTACAAAGTGGCTGTTGCTACTGTGTAATATATATACAAACACAGCTCATTAAATATGGAAAATACTTCACATGTCTATTTGAATTGTGGAAAATATTATAATGGTCCAGGAGAAAAATGGGTTTCATTATTATAATGGCACTGCACAGTGTTACCATTACGTATTGTTTGATCATCATTCTATTCATGAAAGTTTAAGAAAACCTGAATATTCTCATTCCAATCAGTAGACACTGTTAGCTGCACCTAGCAGACAACAGATTGATCAATCGCTCCATTCTACAAAGAGAATGTGTATATCAAATCAAAGGATGTTTTTTCTAAAATGTTACTTTTTTGTCTAAATAATTCATTCTTTTCTCATCTTTTTTCTACAGTTTAATCCATTTTTACTTATTTTCAATAAAATAAATCCTGCAACTACTGTTGCATTAGGGTGGAGATGGTGCTTATAACACATCAATTTCAGAGGTTTTTTTTGTTTTTAAGTGCTTAGGTTGATTTCATAAATAATACTGCTTAACACCGTTTTTCAGTGAATATACATACATTTACATTGGTGTTATAATAGTAGTGATTCTGTCTTGTTTTCATATTTACTGTATTCGAATTATTAGTATTAGGATTTATTTAGATGTATTATTTATGTAGCATTTGTATTCACAATCAACACTTTCAATGTTGCTTTAATTATCATTTTATTTAGCATTTTAATATTAGTTTAATATTTTGTGAATGTAATTGTTACATGGACCATTTGTTTTACATATGGGTGTGTATATAAACTAAATGACAAATCTAGGTGCATATTTCAGTGAGGTATGTTTAAAACTGATGTTCATATTGAACAACTATATTTTGTATATTTCCCATATTAAAATTAGAAATTTCACTGATGTCATTAACTGACTACCAATAGGAAAACCCTTGAAATCTAAAAATGAGGATGATGTTTTAGAAAAGCTATACATGTATGACGTACAATGCATCACTGCCACCATAGCACTGCTTGCACAATCCAGGGTATCAAAAGATATTCAATTTGAACATCAATAAAATACACATTATATCAACCTTTAACAATGTCAGTCTTGCATCGCAGTGAAATATTTATGACTGAATTCTCCTATCATAGATTTTTATTGCAGGCTTTCAGCTATCCATGCCTTTTGGAAAGGGGCGACCACTCGGTCCCCCCGAACGTATGGCGGAGTGCCTCGATCCCCCCGGGAAGCCATTTTTTGGCGGGAGGCGCGTCTCGGCTGGTATGCCCGAAGCGGCGTAGCCGGGGCGCGCCTTTTCCCGCCCTAGAGGGGGCTGGCCTAGACACCGACGTAGCCAGCCCCGCCCTAGGGGCAGGCAGGGGCGGGTTCTCGCCCGCCCTGAAGACGGATAAAAAGAGACGCAAGACCAGAAGACGTCCTCTTGTTCTTGTGCTCCGAAGCTGCACCTCCTCGCTACCCGTGAGCTCGGGACAGAACGAAGAGCCAATTTTGAGCGTTTTGATCTTTTTCTTTGTCTTCTAGATACTTCGTCGGAGAAATGCCAAAGAAAGTCGCAAAGAGAATGACGACCGACCAGATGGTGCGGGCCCTTTGCAAAGAGGTGTCCGACATAAAGAAACGGTTGGCGATACGGGACGGGGAGGAGGGTTCGGGCCCTGCGCCGGCTGGAGGGAGACCTAAGAGGCCGAGAAGGGTTCCAGCCGGTGGAGACGTCCCGGCCCCCTCTGTACCGCTCGAGGCGCCGACCCCAGTACCAAGGGAGGGGAATCCAATCCCCGTTGTCGTCACCCCGACATCCAAAGAAGACATGCCCCCCGAGCTGGCAGCACAGCTAGCAGCTTGGTTGGGGGATAGTAGTGATGGCGCCACGGCTGCCGAGGCACAGGCGCTGATAAAAGGGCTTCGTGAGAAGAGAGATGCAGCTAAAGTGACTGCGCCGTTGGCGGGAATAGACAAGCCGCAAGCGGCCGAAGCTGCGTCCGGTGCAGGTAAGCGGCCATTGCCGATTGCAAGGGACGAGTCAGCACCCTCTCGTAGAGAGAGATTGGGACAACATGTGCCTTTAGCTATAAAAGAAAAGATCTGGGCTGGGGAGTACGTGAATATTTTCTCCTTGCTTGTTGATCATTATGAGGTGGAGCATGTTAAAAGTCAGAAGGACCTAATGCATCCGAGTGTTTGGCGCGCAAAAATGGCCGCCTTTAAGGTAAATGAGAATATTGGCAACTGGGGCAATGCGTGGGGTATTTTTACATCGATTTTGGGGGAACGTAGGCCCGAGTTGCTTTCTGAATTTCCCATTTATCAATCACGAATTATGGGTTACTCGACAGCGTATCAAGGTAACCATTGGTTTTGTTATGACAATCTGTTCAGGAAAGAAAAGGAACATAACAAGGGTTTGACTTGGGATTGTTACGATTCTGTAACATGGGATAAAATGAAAGAATCAGGAATGTTAAAGATGCCATTGGTTGGGAGCAATGTTGTAGATTACTCCCGCCAAAATGTGGGGACGCCCTTTCGACCAAGTACGAGCACCGACGATCAGTCGAGGCCCGCAGGCAATACAGGGAGGAAGGGTTTCTGCTTTAATTTCAACAAAGGGAAATGTACCAGACCTCCGGGATCGTGTAAATTCAAACATGAGTGTAGTACGTGTGGGTCGTCCCATCCTGAGTCATCGTGCAGAGCCAGAACGGGTGAGAATGGGGGTAAGGGAGGCGCCAAACAGGTCTAAACTAGTCCGAGGGGCGCCTTTACCAACCCCGATTGATACCTTGGCAATGATTCCCTGGCTCAGTGAATACCCGGATCGTACTTCTGCTGGGGTGCTGCGGAACGGTTTTTCACATGGTTTCCGCATCCCGGTAGGGGACTTTCAGGGTGTAGGGATTTGCAAAAATCAACTTTCTGTTTTACAACATACATCTGTGGTGCAAGAAAAAATTCAGAAAGAGGTTAGCCGGGGAAGGGTCGCTGGCCCGTTTAGTGTACTCCCGGTACCGGATTTTGTTTGTTCTCCGTTAGGGGTGGTCCCCAAGAAGGACCCAGGTGAGTTTCGTTTGATCCATAATTTGTCTGCTCCACACGGCCTTTCGGTGAACGACGCAATTGATCCAGAAGTTTGTGCGGTGCGATACGCATCGTTTGATGAGGCAGTAGCCATCTTGAATCGCCTGGGGCCCGGGACGTTGATGGCGAAATCAGATATCGAGTCAGCGTTCCGGTTGCTCCCGGTACACCCAGACGATCAGCGTCTTTTGGGATTCAGGTTCCAGGGGTCAATTTACATGGATAGGTGTATGCCAATGGGATGCTCTATATCATGTGCTTATTTTGAGCAATTCAGTACTTTCCTGCAATGGGTGTTCACGAAGAAAACGGGTTTCCGAAATGTAATGCACTACCTTGACGACTTTTTGTTCCTTGGTCCCGCCGGAAATCCCGAATGTGCTCAGGCCTTAGCTGAATTCTGTGTGTTGATGGGTCATTTTGGCGTGCCATTGGCACCGGGTAAAACTATGGGTCCCACGACTTGCCTCGAGTTTTTGGGGATCGAGTTGGACTCAAGGGAGGGGTGTTTCCGTTTACCAGCTAGCAAAGTGTTAAAATTCAGGGCAGCCCTCCAAGTATGTTTGAATGCATCTAAGGTTACACTGCATCAGTTGCAACAATTAGTGGGAAAGTTGAACTTTGCCTTGAGGGTGATCCCAATGGCTCGCCCTTTTTCCCGCTCAATTGCCCATGCGATGGTTGGCCTAAAGGAGGGTCATCATCGCACGAGGTTATCGGCTGAGGTCCGCCAGGACATGCGGATTTGGTTAGCATTTTTGGCGGACTTCAATGGCCGAGTCGTCTGGAACAAGCCAGCCGTGTCCTCAGAAGAGCTTGGGCTATGGACAGATTCAGCAGGAAGCATAGGCTTTGGCGCCATCTTCGGCACAAAGTGGTCTGCTCAAAGGTGGCCCCTATGGTGGCACGAGAAGGGGCTAACGAGTAATATTGCTTTCCTTGAACTATTTCCCATTCTGGTGGCCCTGAGAACCTGGCCGGAAGGGTTCAGAGATCATTCTGTCGTGTTCTGGTCCGACAATATGACCGTGGTAGAATGCATCAATAGTCAGGCAGCCCATTGTAAATTGATCTTGAGGCTGCTCAAAGAAATTGTCCTACTGTGTATGCAACTGAACGTGGTATTCAGAGCAAAACATGTCCCAGGGGTGATGAATCAGGCTGCTGATGCACTGTCTCGTTTTCACATGCAGGCTTTCTCGGGTTTCCTTCCTTCAGCGGACCCGGAGCCGGCACCCTTCCCCGAAGCTCTCTGGTCTCTCGGTGCCCCGAACTTCGTCACCTCGTGGGAGAGAGTCTAGCACCCAGGACAAGGAAGGCATATGAAGGGGCGTTCCAGGCCTATTTAGCCTTTTTGGGGCCAGAGAGAGGGGGACTTTGGGGTCAGGAAGAGTGGGTTGTACTTTTTCTGATGTCCTTACGTGGGGCTGGGAAATCGGTGGCTACGGCCCAAAGGCATCGTGCCGCCATTTCTTTTGTTGCCAGGGCCCATGGCATCCTGGACCCAACAGCGTCTTTTACAGTACAGAAAGCGCTGCGTGGGTGGCAACGCCTAGAGGGTCGCAGAGTAGACGTAAGACGACCGATAGGTTTAGACAGGTTGTCCCAGTTACTGGCCACACTCCCTAACACATGCTCGTCCCCTTTCGAGACCTGTTTGTTCCGGACTGCATTTACGCTGGCATTTCACGGGGCGATGAGAGTTAGTGAGCTAGTTGCAAGGAACAAACAGGATGTGACGGGGGGCTTGTGCAGGGAACATGTTCAGATCAGGGGTGATGCGATGATTGTCTCCTTTCTCAGGTCCAAGACTGACCAAGATGGGAGAGGGGACTGCACGATCATTCGCAGGAACCCCGAGTCATCCATGTGTCCGGTACAGTGCTTAGAAGATTACCTAGCACGAAGGGTGGCATCATGGGGGGGGACATTGTTGAGGCATGCAGACGCCACCCCGCTGACGAGGTTTCAGTTTCAGCGGGTGCTTGCAATGGCCATTGCCGCAGCGGGCTTGGACCCGGGCGAATTTGGGACCCATTCCTTTCGAATAGGGGCTGCCACTGAGGCTACAGCCAGGGGTCTTAATGTAGAACAAGTGAAACGTGTGGGGCGCTGGTCCTCCAATTGTTATAAGAGGTACGTGCGATTGCACATGTTGTGAAGCTGTAATCATGTACTCACGCTTCTTGTCCTTTGTTTGTTTTCAGTTGCGCAAGCCTACGCGGCAGGGCGGACTGTGCAGTCGACCCAACACCAGGCCAGCGGTCGCACGTCACCGTCTGTGAGGAAGGAGGTGTGGGTCGTGGGCCACTCATACGTGAGACGGGCCGCAGACGTATTCAAAGCAGGTGACATGATTCACGTACCTGGGGAATACGGGTTCAGAGTGTCCTTCTACGGAAGGGGCGGTCTCTGTATTGACCAGTTTCAGGAATTTTTTGAGGGTTTGTTAGAGCGGATGAGGTCACCGCCGTCCATAGTCATAGTGCATTTGGGGGGCAATGATATGGTCACCACCGGTAGACGACTTCTCCTGGAGGCTATGCTTTCCACGGTAAGTTGGTTAGCGAGGAGAGTTCCGGGGTGCATAATTGCGTGGTCTCATGTGATCCCACGAAAAGTGTGGCGGGGGGCTATCTCGATCCCTGCTTTGAATCATTCTGTTAGAAAATTGAATAACAAAGTGAGTAGGTTGTTCCGTTCCAAGACATTGCATTCGATCTCGCATAGTTGTATTAATGATGACAGTATGTATCTGGGGGATGGTGTGCATTTGTCGAGGGTGGGGAATGAGTTACTCATAGGTGACTTCCTAGCTTGGTTAAAATCGTTAAAACATGACCTTTAGGTAGGAGTTTTGTGGGGGGTCCGGATAGCCGGTCAACTATCCGGACCTGTGGCGGTAAGGTCATGATCGGTGAGCACTAATTGGTAGATCCCTATGAGTGGGCGTCACCCAACACGGATGGGAGCGCTCGGGAGAGGTGGCCATTGGCCCCTCAATGGGGAGGCGGTCCCGTCTAAGGGCGGGTCGCCGGAAGTAAAGGAAAGGCGGTCAAGGCCCCTTCCTTTGTAGGAGGGGTTACAGCCCCCTCCTGGGGGAATTTCCCGGGGCCAGTGTCATCTGCGACGGCAGATGCGGTAAGTTGTGTGGGGTGGGGGGAGGTCCACGATACCTTCTAGATACCACACACAAGTCTTCGAACGACCTTTAAATGGCGTCGAGTCTTAAGTGCCCCCGTCAAGTCAAGGGAAATTGTTAGTAGTTGCACTTGAGGTAAGCCTCTGTGCTGTCGCCCCTCCCAAGTGGGAGGGGTAAGTCTGGTTAGGGATCTTGACACCGGTTATGACCTTGCCGTTGGCCCTTAAACGTTAGGATGTACAATTTCAGTGTTTCTAGAGAATGTTTTTGTAGGATGCTAGTTCGGCTAGGAGAACCTCTGTATTAGAGAATATGTTAAGGTTAGCCAAACATCGCAATGTGATAATGAAATTGTACATAACATGAAACGTTTAATGTTTTAATTTTTTGTTTTAATAAATACGGCCGGGAGGGTCACTCCCTCCCACATCCAAAAACTTTAAGAACTGTTTCCGGTTTCCCTCCTTTTGGGGATTGTGTTGAGAGGGGGTGGCGGGTATCTCAGCCATATGGAAAGGGGCGACCACTCGGTCCCCCCGAACGTATGGCGGAGTGCCTCGATCCCCCCGGGAAGCCATTTTTTGGCGGGAGGCGCGTCTCGGCTGGTATGCCCGAAGCGGCGTAGCCGGGGCGCGCCTTTTCCCGCCCTAGAGGGGGCTGGCCTAGACACCGACGTAGCCAGCCCCGCCCTAGGGGCAGGCAGGGGCGGGTTCTCGCCCGCCCTGAAGACGGATAAAAAGAGACGCAAGACCAGAAGACGTCCTCTTGTTCTTGTGCTCCGAAGCTGCACCTCCTCGCTACCCGTGAGCTCGGGACAGAACGAAGAGCCAATTTTGACCCACCCACCAGCCCCTGAGGACAGCAAGTCGTTGTGCAATAAAGTGAATTTTTATAAGTATGTTTTACGTTTCGTTTACAGGCTGTGAAAGTATCAGTTTGTTGTTGATCATAATAAAGTATGGTGAATGTCGTGTAAGTTGTTACGATTAAAATGATTTGATGTAGTGTTGCATTTTAAGCATGTTCTTTTGGTCGTAGCGACCAATGTTTTCTTAGGTTTGAGTAGGAATTGTCGTATTTATTTTTGGTAGGCGGTAAGGTCATGATCGGTGAGCACTAATTGGTAGATCCCTATGAGTGGGCGTCACCCAACACGGATGGGAGCGCTCGGGAGAGGTGGCCATTGGCCCCTCAATGGGGAGGCGGTCCCGTCTAAGGGCGGGTCGCCGGAAGTAAAGGAAAGGCGGTCAAGGCCCCTTCCTTTGTAGGAGGGGTTACAGCCCCCTCCTGGGGGAATTTCCCGGGGCCAGTGTCATCTGCGACGGCAGATGCGGTAAGTTGTGTGGGGTGGGGGGAGGTCCACGATACCTTCTAGATACCACACACAAGTCTTCGAACGACCTTTAAATGGCGTCGAGTCTTAAGTGCCCCCGTCAAGTCAAGGGAAATTGTTAGTAGTTGCACTTGAGGTAAGCCTCTGTGCTGTCGCCCCTCCCAAGTGGGAGGGGTAAGTCTGGTTAGGGATCTTGACACCGGTTATGACCTTGCCGTTGGCCCTTAAACGTTAGGATGTACAATTTCAGTGTTTCTAGAGAATGTTTTTGTAGGATGCTAGTTCGGCTAGGAGAACCTCTGTATTAGAGAATATGTTAAGGTTAGCCAAACATCGCAATGTGATAATGAAATTGTACATAACATGAAACGTTTAATGTTTTAATTTTTTGTTTTAATAAATACGGCCGGGAGGGTCACTCCCTCCCACATCCAAAAACTTTAAGAACTGTTTCCGGTTTCCCTCCTTTTGGGGATTGTGTTGAGAGGGGGTGGCGGGTATCTCAGCCATATGCGCATATAGAAATGAAATATACAATGGAGCAAGTAAAACATCCAATAGAGAAGAGAAGGAAATATGTAATGCACAGTGTTAGGACAAAGCACAAATATGACAAAAGAGGAAATCAGAAAAGTGGTGTCTGTGTTCAATGTTACCCCACAACTAAGCTACTGCCAGGAAAAGAAACTTCTTAGACCTGGTTATCTTGGTTTTGCTATTTTTTTTATTTATTTCTTTTTTTGATATTTTTTTGTCAGCCAGCAGCCAAAGAAAGAAGAGAAGAAAAAAACAGAAAAACCATTCATCACATCAGGTTCACGCCCCCATACCCAGTTTCTTATTGCAACATTATCACTTTTATACAGAATAAATCATACATTCATAAGTTCATATCCATTTTGACAGAGGAGACCACAGTTTCTGACCCATTATTTTTCTTCTCATACCCTTTGATTTATACACCGCAGTCTCCAAATGATATATAGAAAGTAATCTAGATTGCCAATTGTTAAAAACTGGTGGATCTGTATCAAGCCACTGAGTTGTTATACATAATCGAAAGATTGACATGCAGATAAATATAAACCCTTCCTCAGCTTGGGTCCTAGATCTATCTGAGCTTTCTTGTAGCCCCAGGATAACCAATTCCGCTGATAGTTGTGTCTGTATACCTAAACTGGTATTCAAAAAGTATTCGACATCTTTGATAAATTGACTCAGTTTGGGACACTGAAAAAACATATGTACAGCTCGCGGCGATTACCCCACACTTATTACATGTATTCCCTCTTATTTATTTTTTTTAATTTTTTTTATTTTAAGGGTTTTGTAACGCGCTCTGTTACTCAGAAGTATCCTGGCGCGGTGGGCAGAGGATAAGGCGTGCAGAGGGAGAAAGAGGAAGCTAAAAGGCTACTTTAAACAGATGAGTTTTAAGGTTTTTCTTAAAGATGGCAACATTCTGGGAAGAGCGGAGCGAAAGAGGAAGGGTGATCCAAGCTCTAGCCGCCAGAACAGATATAGACTGACCTCCCAGCCTGGCATTTCTAAATCTGCGGATGACCATCCTGCATTGGTTAGCAGACCGCAAGGCACGGTTAGGGATGTATAGGGAAAAGCGTTCCCTTAAATACTGAGGCCCAAGCTCATGGGTGGCCCTAAAAGAGCGAACAAGAGCCTTAAACAGAATACGTGGCGTCACTGGGAGCCAATGCAGGCTATGCAGGTGGGGGTGTACGCTCGACCTCCTAGGGATGTTGAACAGGAGTCTGGCGACCGCGTTCTGCACCACCTGCAGCCTTTTGATCAAATAGGCAGGTATGCCAATGAACAACGCATTCACATAATCTAACCTGGAGAGAATGAGCGCCCGCGATACTGTCTCTCTAGCATCTCTCCGGAGCAGAGGGAAGAATCCTTTCAGGGTTTTTAGGGTGCCAAAGCAGACACCAGTAAGTCTCTGATATGGTCTTCAAATTTGAGATTATCCCCAAACCAGACTCCCAAATTCCTAGCCGGGCCACCCATGAATTTAGGACAGGGGATGTCACGAGGCCAGAGAAGGGTTCTAAAATTATCTGGAAAGGCTCCGTATAAAAGGACCTCCGATTTTTCCTCATTACATTTAAGCTGTGCTTGGGCCAGCCAACAAAAGACTGAGGTAAGACTTTGCCAGTTTTGCAGGTCCTACCTGGCCGCCAAGACCTGGAACTCCCTCCCGACCGACCTGCGCCTGACCCAAGACCACCTCTCCTTCAGGAAGAAGCTGAAGACCTGGCTGTTCGAGCAGTAACGGCACCCCCCCCCCCCCCAAGCGCCTTGAGACCCTACGGGTAAGTAGTGCGCTCTATAAATGTCTTTGATTGATTGATTGATTGAATAATGGACATAAAATGTTGACTCTTCAGCGAACCATTAAATATTACTTTTATAGATACTTCAATTATTCTATCCATGTCTATTTTGTCCACCCCTAATTTGAGTTGCCACTTATCCTCCCATACCGATATATCATCCCCTGAGGTTTTAATCATTAATTGGTAAATAGGACCAATTCTGAGTCTTGATCGAATTGCGTCTAAAACCTTAACTCTATTAGATGTGATTTGATTTTGGGTTATTTTCTGCTCAATAAAACTATGTAGCTAAAGATATTTAAAGAATTCTGTTCTCGCTAGCTTATACTTCTGTTGCAAAAACAAAAAAAGCTACCTGATCCTCTTGAAATAAATCTCCCAAATGACGTATGCCTCTACGATGCCATCTAACCATCACCTGATCTCTAAAGATACCAGGTAATAAGAGACAATTATTTAAAGGAGTATAATAGCTTAAATTTGAGTGCAAACCGATTCTCTTTTTTACTTTTCTCCAGATTTCAAAGGCAGTCAAAATAATGTATAATTTTGTCTTTTTATAATAACTAGGCTCAACTATACGCACTAAGCATTGTCGGGCCTCCTCGCCCAGTACCATTTCATATATTGAAGGAGTAGCTGACTCTAAGCTTACGTCCTGTAAAAGCAAAACACCCATATGTTGTAAAAGGGCTGTCCAGTAATGTAGACGAAAATTAGGTATCCCCCAACCTCTTCTAGCTCTGGGTAATATGCACCATTTCATAGCTCTCCTAGACCTATGATAACTCCACAGGAACCTAGCACATAATCTATCAATTCGATCAAAAAAAGATGTGGGAACAAGTAGAGGGATTGTACGAAATAAGTACAAAAATTTGGGAAATATAAGAATTTTTAAGACGTTACTGCCCCCATATAGAGAAAGATGGAGATTGTTCAGCCTTTCTAAAGTCTTATTTACTGAAACTATAATTGGATCGAGATTAAGCCGAACAATATCATCTATTTTCGTTGAAATTTTTATGCCCAAATATACCACCTCTGACTCAAAATTCATATTGTTTGGGCCCCCTGCTTCTGAATGGAGTAGCTGTGTCTTGGTGACATTTAATTTATAGCCCGAATACCCCCCAAATTTATCAGCTGCTTCCACTATCACCGTGCATATCGTAATTCTATGCGGACCAATCTTGAGTTCACTAATTGCCCACCGACCCCATTTGTCTTCCAGTAGTTTTATACTTGAGCCAAGACCCAGTTTCATGAGAATGGCTACCCCTCTCTTAACCCCTGTTTGTTTAGAACAAGCAACCAAATCTAACCCTAAGTTTTTCAAACATCCCCTCTTAGCCCATGCAATATGGGTTTCTTGAAGACATAATATATCAATACATGATAGCTGAACAATTTTAGCTAATATATCCCTTTTCTATGAATCATTAAGCCCACATATATTAGGTGTACAGATCTTTAATTTCCTATCCATAATTCAGCAATAAGAAAAGATGCCCGACCAATGAGACCAAAGTTATCGATATGTCCCTTAGCACTTTTATCTGACCAATCTTTATAATCTGTACATAATATCTTTTGAAAAAGAGAACCACTCATCATAAACAACTTGACTGCTGCTGACTTTTCACCCCCCCTCCACCCACACCCACACCCCTCCACCTTCACCCCTCCCTTCCCCTCATACCCCACCCAATGTCCCATTTCCGCCACGCTCCCCACCCTCCCCTCCCAACCCACCATATGAGGCACAGGGACTAACAGTCCCTGACAATATAGAGTGCCGCTCCACCCCCCTTAAACTGGGCAGGAAAGAGAGAATCACCATTCGTAAATCACATATATAACAAATTCTCCTAAGCAGTTGCTCATGCAGAAAAGAGAAACAAAATCACCAAGTATTTAAACCATCACTACTTACAAGGACATCAAAAATTCTATGGCCTCAATCTCAGAGAAAAAAAACCTAGTCTGGCCCTTAACTAAAACCTTTAACTTAGCCGGATTTTGTAGATATACTGTTGCTCCCTTTTCTTGAAAACCAGGTATCAACTGACGAAAATGCCAACGTTTAGTTACAGTTGCCTGGCAAAAATCAGGTCTAACAAAAAAATTACAATCTTTTGCCAATCTCTTTTTATCAGGCATAGCTAATCCAAAAACTGCTTCTCTTGCAAGGAAATTACTAAATCGCACAAGGATAGCTCTTGGACGATCTTCCTCCCCTTGCCTAGCTTTTCTCACAGTAAATGGAAACCTATGGGCTCTTTGTATCTCCATTGTCCAGTCCCAAAGAGTCAATTCTGGAAAGGCCTCAGTGAAAAGTTTGCAGACAAATTTCCGGACATCCGATTCTTCCCTTTTTTCTGGGATGCCTAAAATACGCAAGTTGTATCTTCGTGCTTGGTTCTCCAACTCAGAAAGTTTATAGCTAATATCATCACGATGAGCTTTAATGGAGTTCATTTCCACTTTCTGAGCGGCAAAGTCATATTTTAAGGCTGAAATTCTACACTCTGCTTCCGTTACTCTGAGAGCCGTATCAGAGCAGATTTTAATCATACGGCGAACAGCATTCTGCACCTTGCGACATGTTGCTTGTGTGCAAGTATTCTCTGATTTTATTTCTGCCCTATGTTCCATCATAGTATTATAAATCGTAGACAGAGATCTCCTGGACCGGGCTCTGTCCCCCCGATCTTAATTCTACATCAGACCTTAGAGTCTCTTCCGGCTCCGGCCCGGCCTTTGTATTCTCCGAAGAGACCGCACCTATACATGAGAGCTCCTTGTTAGCATTCGACTGTCGAGATCTTCTAATTTTCAATTTCTTGACCATCGGAAACGATCTATCCTCATAGAGCAGATGATAAGCAGAGAATACTATGTGTGTTCCCCTTGGTATATACCATCGGTAAAGATACATATACCACTAGGCAGCATAGAAACTTCTTTAGCTGTATTACCAGATGTTCTGAGACAAATACAAATACAAAAGGAATATGGAGCCACTCTGGCAGTTTATTTGGTAGTGAACCTTATAGTTGATTATAAAAGGTTCCTAGTAAAGTTTAGGGGAAGGTGGCTTTGCTTCCAGCACACCAGAGCCTGACAGTGTCTCCTTTAAATGAGTGTGAACTATCCAAAATTATTTCAGAACGTACAGATCCACATGTTGGGATACTGTGAGTACTCAGCCAGGGAAGACACAACTCAAGTTCCAGACTGAGACAGAAGGTACAGTAAGGAAGAAAGCTCTGACACCAAGAAGAAAGCAGTAAGCAAAAAAGAGGTGGGACATTCAAACAGTTGTTACATGATCTTAATTCATGTGCATCATTGGACAATTAAGATTATTATCTGGACGTGGTCTACTGTAAGGAGTTATTCAGTTTTAATCATGATGGTCATCAATACATTCATCGATCAACTGCTCAACATGAAATATATATACATACTTTTACACAATGGGAACACTGCCTAATGTCTCTGGCTAGCAGTCTTGAGGCATTTCAAGAACGAATTGTCTATTTCAATACTGATAGCAGACCTAATCCATCGGCAAGATGAATTAGGTCTGCTATCAGGATTCCAAGCAACTGAAAAACGTTTCGCTTGCCAGGGACAAAGGCTTTTATTCTCCGAATTTCTCGCTACTGGTAGAAAGTCATTGTAAATTAAAGCATCTAATACCTGATATCTTGCATGTTTGTATTGTAGAGATTCATATTACTCATAGAACTGTTAATGAAACTACCTTTATGTGTTCTGAACTCCTCGGATTTAGAAATCAGAGGAATTTTTAAATATCTAAGTCTACTCACATTTTTCAAATTGAAAGTGGAAAAAAGTATATCTAATGATGATGTGAATAACAATTCAAAATGTTACTTTCAAAATGACATTGTATGACCCACATTGTGGCGGTTAGGTGATAATGTATGAATGCAAAGATTGTTGCTTGAAGCTACAGGTTCTATAGCAAATAGAGTGGATCATTGGTATACTAACTTATTCGCCTCTTGCAGTGACAACTAGTGTAGGGAAATTGTGCCAGTGCTGCTGGTCACCAAAGAGACTTAGTTCTGTGAACAAAATAGCTGAAAATGAGTAATGCCTTTGGATTAGTGGATTAACATCTAGGCCAAAACCTTCAAGAGAAACTAAAATATTAATTTCCACATGTATTTATGTGGGCATACAACAAGGCACAGCTTATTCAGCAAGAGAAGCCACTGAGACAATCAGGGAGACTGACAGAAAGATAATGCAGATTACTTTTAAAGTGTAGGACAACATTTATCTTAACTCTATTTAAACATGTCTAAACTATCTCATGTATTACTACTTCTGCTTACTTACTACTTCTGCCTTAAATATACTCAAAGAATTCTTTAAACAGGGACAAGTTCACATTTGTGCCAGAATGCAATTAAATTGGGCATTACACACATTCAAATCTCACAAAGTATCTTGGGCTATAATTAAAGATATTCCTCTCTTTACACCGTATAATCTCAGTGCACGACAGCAACTGATCTCTAAATGAAAGGAATCCTACACTCTTCTCTCAGTGCAACGGGTAGCGAGTACACTTTTCCCCCAACAGACAATCCCCATTTAATGTTGTTTTTGCCTGGAATTATTTTTTTAAACATCTTTTTATTTGTATTTATTGGCAAAGAAGACACAAACAACCAAAACATACATTTTTATCTTCACACTTAGATAAATCATAAGTTTTTACATCGCAGTGTCCGTTAAGGCAGGATAATATACATATCTCCCTTTTCTAATTGGTTAGGAATATTTGTTTACCTATGACAGCTTTTAACTTCTCTTGGTGAAACAAACCTCTTTAAGAAGGTACGAACCCATACATAATATATTTCTCCAAAATTCATTGTATTTTGCCTTTACATTTCATCGTCCCTTCAATAGAAATTCTGTGTTAGTTAGCAGATTTTTGTGCACCAATTCTTTGGGACACTGACGTTTTTGTGATGAAATTACCATTTATAGTTCATTTAATTCTACCTTGCCTGGCAGTGCTTGTATACCACTTGCTGCACCTGCATTATTCATCTCTTTTTACTGTACTTTTCTGAACAATGTTGGCTATGTTATTAGGATAAATGTTTTGTGTTGTGGTCTCACCGAAGGATATGTTTATCTAGTACCTGTTCAGAAAGTAGTAACATGTGTACTTACCCCGTATCTTCCTCCAAGAAAGCATCCAAAACTGGTGTACGGTCAAAGGTCAATCTTACACATATATGCATGTTGATAAATTATATAAGCTCATTAATATTTACACTAAATATATGTTCTTTTGACCTCTGCAGTAGATATTTCGAATCAGCACAATCTCAAGTAAAATACAGCCGCTTTTGCTCAGCCAAATTCAGACACTTTGCTCATCTTCTTGTTGCTTTATTTCATATGTCTACTGACATTTCACACCTTTTTAAAACAATTGCCTCTGTATTGCTGACTGGCTCGAACCAGTACCTGTATTTTTGAGTTTGCTTTTTGTTAACTTGCTGCATTGATTTTCAACAGCTTTCAGCTTCATATCGTCACACGCCACGATTTGGAGTGTAGCGACATACTTCACCTCTCTTCTAGGGGACACGTAGAGGGATGCAGGCTTGATCTATTTAACGTGTATGCCAGAGGGGCACCTGGGGATACCGCCTCTTCAACTATATCAGCTCTGGATTCAGCCTTAGCTAACTGCCCTCCAACAGCAAAAATCATTGTGGGGGGGGATTTCAATTGCACGTTTGAACCCCTCCTCGGTGATGATCCCTTGGGTATTGAAGATGAAGATTCAAAATGGTCCATTCCAACCCTGTCCCTGCCCCCTATTAGAAAATGGTCAGCTAGGGTAATCCAAATCAATGCATTAACTAGGGATTATAAGTTAAGAGCCCTCAACGGCAGGACTATGTCCGACCGGGCAGGTGCACTGACTTTTAATAGGCTTATTGGGCCGTCCCGAATTGACTACATCCTAATGGATATTAGTCTGTGGGCAGACCTAATTGATATGGAGGTGCTCCCAAGTCAGGATAGCGACCATAACCCCCTGTGTAGCAAGTTTAACTGGGGCATTTCTAAAGACAGGAGGGTGAATGCCCCCACAATGATAACTAAAGATATTATCCCATACAATAACAACCGCAGATTGAAATGGGACAAGGCAAACCTGAAGGAGGACGATCTAGGGACCATTAAATCCCTGGTGGAGGGCCTGTGCTCGGATCTGGAGGTCTGGGATTGTGAAAATCAGATTAGTATGAACCCGCACACTTCCCTTGACTCAGCTTATAAAGCCACAATTGAGCAAGTTAGTCAGTTCTTTACCTCCAAAGGGAAAAGCCATAGGAAAATCACCACACCTCCCATCTCAAATAAACCTTGGTATTCGGACCAGTGTAAGGGCAAAAGGAAAAATCTGACAAAAGCCCTACTTTCTAGGGATCCCTTGCTAGTTAGAGCGGCTAGGAAGGACTACTTGAAAGTACTATCGCTGGCTAAACGCGAATGGGAGGAACAGCATTGGCAAGACCTAACTAATGCTGTGAGCAGGAGGAACCCGAACCTTTTTTGGGATCTGATTAACAGAGCCAGGCAGGGGAGATCACAACCATTAGCAGCTCACATAACTAGCCGGCAATGGTTTAATCACTTTTTAGCCCTATATGGCGGTAATGAAGAGATAAACAGCCCCGGGGTAGCAAGTCTTGGAGTTGGGGAAACCACAGGGGTGGACGACCTCCCATTTACGGCCTCTGAAGTAGCAATGGCTATTAGACATCTAACCCCCAAGAAGGCGGCCGGTCCGGATGGGATCCCTGGGGACCTGTTGATTGCGGAACCTTTGGCTTGGGCCAATCTAATCGCCACAATAATGAACTTGATTGCTAGGGGACAGCCGGTGCCAGATTCTTGGAAGGGGGCCGAGGTGGTAACAGTGTTTAAGAAGGGGGCAAGAGATGACCCTGCCAACTACAGACCTATCAGTTTGATAGATATAATCCAGAAAGTGGTTGGCAGGGTCATCATCTCAAGGGTTGGCGATTGGATGGAGGAGGCTAGTATCCTCTCCCACCTCCAAGCGGGTTTCCGAAGGAAGGTAGGCACGATGGACCAGGTCTTTCGCTTTTTTGTTATCTACTGGAAGGCAGTTACCATCAAAAAAGGCAGTTTATATATGGCCTTCATAGATCTTAAGACAGCTTTCGACCTGGTCCCCCGGGCTAAATTGTGGGAGATCCTAGGAGGGATGGGATTCCCCAGTAGACTCCTGAGTTTAATCGTAAAGCTCCATGAGGGGAATTACGCGAGGATCAGATGGGGTACCCAGGGCCAGTTAACGGATAGGGTCCCTGTGAGGAGGGGAGTACGCCAGGGCTGCGTTATGGCCCCGACTCTTTTTTCCCTATTTGTGAATGGAGTGGTGGACCATCTGAAAGGGGAAGAGTCGGATGCCCCATCCCTGGCGGGGGAAAGAATCCCCACTTTACTCTTCGCCGACGACACCTTATTGATCTCCAAATCCCCAGTGGGTCTGCAAAAACTCTTGAATCGATTTAGTTCCTTCTGCACTAACAGAGGCTTAATCATCAACACCTCGAAAACTAAACTGATGGCATTCTCACCCTCCAAAAGATTTAGAAATAACTTTTCGCTCAATGGGGCTCCCCTGGAGTTGGTCGATAAATTTGACTATCTTGGAGTTCGGATAAATAGTCGAATGACCTGGAAGGACCATCTGGCCAAAATGTTACTCAGCCACCAAAGAGTATCTGGGGTGACTCTGAGGGAGCTTCGTGAGTCAAGTAGCAAACTTGTCTCCCCAGCCATGGCGATTTATGAGGGCCAGATACTCCCGGCGGCATTATATGGCTCCGAGCTCTGGGGGTTCGAAAATGTTTCAGATCTCTCCATAGCGGAAAATAACTTTTTGAGGAAGGTGGTGGCTCTTCCCGCTTCCACTCCGTTGATCCCCCTGAGACTAGATTTGGGCAGAAGAGCCCTTAAGGACCTGGTGAGGCTACGCCCATTGCTTTTCTGGACCCGCTTAAGAAGGACTGAGGAGCTTGCTAAATATGCTGAAGGGTTGGATGACCTTCTACTGCTCGACACTGGCAAAAAAATTGGATGGCTGAACAATGTGAGAGACCTGGTCCTCAAACTAGGACTAAGAGATGCATGGGAGTCTCAAATGCCGCCGCCCAAGGAAGTGATTAAAAAGCTATACTGGGACTGGGTACAGGGCGAGGCACTGAGTGGTTCGGATGGGGGTTCACTCACGGATCGGTTTTTGGAAATTAAATGGGTGAAAAACTGGAACCCTTCCTTGACCTGATAACCAAATCCCTAGATAGAGCGCTATATCTAAAACTGAGGTACGGTGCACGATTTCACCATGAGGTGGTCCAAATCTGGTGCCCCCTTGCGTTCGTGCCCAGGCTGTGCAGCACCAAAGGAGACTGTGGCCCACTTATTTTTTGCCTGTCCCGCCTACAAAGTGGCCCGGAAAATCTGGTTGAAACCTGTATGTAGGGAGCTGGGGTTGAGGTGTCATAATCTGGCATTACGTGTTCTTTCTACCGATTTATCATCCACTGTCATGATATGTGGGGTGGCAAAATTTTGGGTAGCGTTTGGCTGACGCGCTCTCGGTTACTGAAATTGCATTCTAGGTTACCAACGGAATGATGCATGTAACCGAAGATACCCTCACTTAAATTAGTGTCTGTGGAGCATTCCTTATCCCAGGATATTTTTTATGCTGTATTATATTTTATTGTTTTAGCGGGGGAATTGAATATTTGTTGTGCATATGTACTCTTTTATGGTGAACAATTTTGCCGAATAAAGATTATTACTACTACTACATATTGTAATTCTATTCATCATCCTACAATACGTAAGCTACAGCTTTCTACTTAGGTTCAAATTTACTCTCCAGCGTAAATATACATTGGACTCTGTGCTTTCATAAGTTTTATCCACCTATCGTAATACCCCTCATTTGATACAATGTAACTATCCATCAATAAAGCTGCAGAGGGGTTCATGTAACTATCCATCAATAAGGCTGCATTGTACGTGTCACCCCTGGTGCTAACACGTGTCAAAACAAGTACATTTGGAGCGCCACTTTCGACATATTTAAATGCAATGAGTTCCCTTGCACACAGACCCCAACGCCTTATTCAGCTGCATCATCTAAGACTTCACTCTTCAGTTGTCTGTTGGCATCTACTTCTTCAGTGACAACTTTGGTGAAGTTAGTTCCCCCTTCATCTCCTCTATCTATTAATTCTTCATGTATCGGATATCTTGTTCACATCATTGCTTTCAGCTTTAGATTCCATCTTTTTTTGTAGATAATCTAGAAGCCTCATCTTTTTGTATGCCATCCATCTCAGAATAAAATGAATTCAGTTGAACAGGAGGACCGAGACCAGTTGCTGCTGCCAGCCCTTGCGAGGCCATCTTTCTATTTTTAATCCATTCTTTATTATTGTTTTCCATGGTGCATAGTCACATTGGACTTAAGTCTATTGAATTTACTAGCTTGATCATTATCAATGTACATTGACATATTATGACATATAATTTTTAGAAGAACTATTCATATTCACATTCACTATGTCTGCTTCCCTATCAATTTGAAAGGGGGTGAGGGGGGCTCAAGTGCATTGGCTTAGTTTTTCTTTAGAGCACCCTAAAAGTACATGTGTATTCATATTCTTATCATTTACATATATTTTACAATCCATGATTGTATGCATCATTTTATTTACATGCTTTCATAGATAGTGTAACAGCTACTGACTGCCTTGAGTACTGTTTGTATTTGTGATGCTGTTACTTGATTTTGAACTGCTATATATCAGTAGCTGACCTTACCAGATCCTTTTTTGATTAGTTTTAGGAGTTCCTGGAAGACAAAGAGAAACTCTATTTCTTTTGCTTTTTACTCACGGCCACTTTTGGTTATTGCCAAAGGATGCAATTTCCTAGGATGTCTGAATTGCTTTTTTTTCGAAAGAGGAAGAAAAGTACTTTTTCAGAAAAATAAGTAATAAAGATAATCGTGAAAGTAAAATTCAACCTGGAGCATTGAGCAGACAATGCCCCTATTTTCAAACTAGATGGCAACCTCCTAATGCTTTGGGTGCAGGAGGAGAGGTGAGTGCATAACAACAGGAGGCTGTACAAATACAGATTAACAGCTGCAGAGTACACTGCAACTCTGTGATTTGTAAAAAAAAAAAAAAAAAACACGAATGCAATTCTAATAGCAGGCTCTTCAGCAAATTCATCCAAGGTGTTGACACTCAAGATTAAAACCACACAGTCTCTTGGCTGTAATCAAAACTGAGGCTCTTACCCTCCATTTTCTACAACAGAGGAGGGTTCCATTCACCTCATACTTATTGATGCTTGGCTTCAACATCTCTGACATTGCCCCAACAGGACAAGCCAAGCAGCTTGTGACAACCCACAACTGTGCAGGCATCAGTATTGCCAGATATGGAATAGCAGAAAATCCTACTTGGCACCATCTTCAGCAGGATCAACAGCAAGCTAGTTAACAATCACACATCCAATTAGTTGGTTGAGGACCAGGCAAACCCAAAATGAAAAAAATTTACTTACCTGTAACAATCGGCTTTTAGCTTGTAAATCGGATTTTTTTTTTTTTTGTAAACAATTTTTTATTGCAGATCAAATCACAGAATATATCAATCACATAAGTATCATCAGTGTGAAAACCCCCCTTTCGTTTGTAAGCCCCCATCCAGTATACACAGCCGTTCAGCCCACATCCCGGAGGTCGGGCGGCAAGATCACAAAACGGTGCAATCCTCACAGTCGGAGGTCATTGTACGGCGCATGGGGGGGTTCCACTGTCTGCTTTTTAATTTTTGCCCTAAGCCCCACCCTCCCTGTAGTGTCTACAACTGAACATCCCAATGACACCGCCGGTAAGGGATTCCTCCCCCCGCCCCCTCAGAACTCGCCCTCCCCCCCAAGTGTCACCAATTGTTCTCGGTTAGGAATTAGGTCTGTATGACTGCAATCAGATGGCTGTAGTTATCTACTGTGTGTGTGTGACTGGTGTTGGTGCTGACGTCCCGTGGTCATTAGTGGTAGCAGCCGTCACTTCTCGTTCATCCTCCTCCTCCTCTAATGCGCTATCTCGCAGTGCTTGCACTAAGAATTCCCATTCCATAGCCGCCTCCAGGGCCCGTTCGTCTGCTCTTCTACGCGCCAACTGATATCTAATCGTGCTCTCGCTCGCCGCCCACTTCAAAAACTCAGCGAGCCATCTGCGATGTGTCGGGCTCGTTTTCGACTTCCATCCCCTTGTCAATTCCCGTTTGGCTAAGAGGAGGCCCATATCAATGAACCTGCTCGACATCTTATTTTTTGGTGTGTGCGGAAACCAGTGAAGAATGCTGACAGCTGTAGTATATTGGAGGTCTCTGTCCGTGGCCTCGTTCAAGGTGTCGCCGATATCTCTCCAGTAGTCCTGTAGGTGGGGGCACTCTCTGAGCATGTGAGTCAGATCCGCCCCTAATGTATTGCAGCGTGGGCAAGCGGCCTCCTCCGCTCCAAAATATTTCTGTATGTTACCCGGGGTAAGGTAGGCTCTGTGGAGAATATAAAAATGAATGAGCTGGAAATGTGCGTTCCTCGTGCTCTTTCTAGCCCGTCCCACCAGTTGCATCCACGTGGTATCCGGGATCTCCACCTGCAGATCTGATTCCCACTTGGTCTTCAGAGTAGTCAGCGGCTGCAGTGTTTCCCTCAGCATTCTCGAATTAAAGCACGTAACCGCCTTATAGGTGCCTGCGGACATCATAATGTACTGGCAGGCCTGGGCTACCGGTGGCTCTGCATGCCCCATGCCCCATGCCCCAATGTCCCTGTATGGCTCGCACTACTGCCGCATGCAATAAATAGTCGCCTCGTGGGAGGTCGAAACGTTCTTGTAGCGTCTGATATGAGACCAATGCTCCATCCTCGAACAGGTCTCCCACCACTTGTAGTCCCGCCTCCTCCCAGCCCTGTAGGTGTGACCAGTCTCCCCCATGCGGGAGCGCCGTCACCATGCCGAGGGGGATCTCGGGCGCATATGGGCATTTAGTCCTCGCGCGCTTCGCCGAGCGGTTCCAGCACAGGCGGAGAGTTCGCTCCTCTAAGGGCAGGTCCCTCAGTGGTAACCTCTGTCTCAGGGCAATGAAGGCAAGCACATGTTGGGGGATGCCGCTGTCTCGATCTTGTTCTGGACCGCGGTAGACTCTGGCAATTTCTTGCGTTAGGGTTTGGAGCTGGGCTGCTAAATAGTAGAGCTCAAAATCTGGGACAGCCAGGCCTCCCTCATCCTTCGGGCGGATCAGCGTGGATAGTGCCACTCTTCGCCTGCCCGTGCCCCATAGAAAGGAGATAATCATTGATCGCAGTTGTCGGAAAATCGCGGCTGGGACCCAAATAGGCAGGGTCCGGAAGTAATACAACAATCGGGGCAACGCTATCATCTTAAGCAGCGATATGCGGCCCGTGACCAATAACGGGAGAGTGGCCCAGAAGGACATATTGCCCTTCAGGGCTCGTATACAACGTCCGACGTTCCCTTCCAGCATGTCTGCCTCTTCATGGTAAATATGCACTCCTAGGTATTCCAAGCAACTGGGTTCCCATCTAAGTAAAGGCCGGAGGAAGGGCTGGATCTCGTGCTTACGTAGGGGAAATAGGCAGGTCTTGGCCCAGTTAACCCTCAGGCCAGATAACTCCCCGAAGCGCTCTAGGAGTCTTTCCGCCCCTGACAGCGCCTCATCGGCATCTTCCAGGAAAAGAAGGAGGTCATCCGCGTACAGCGAGATGAAATGGTGAGTCTCACCGTGGGCCAAACCCCCATAGTAAGCGCCCCCCCTAGCCATCGCCGCCAGAGGTTCTACCGCCAAGGCAAACAGCAGCGGAGATAGCACGCAGCCCTGCCTGGTGCCACGAAGCACTTCAAATTGATCCGATATCAGGGTGCCCACCCTCACCCTCGCCTTCGTCTCAGTATATAATACTTTCGTCCACCGTATGTAGCCCTCCCCGAGCCCAAAGCACCACAGCACTCTATAAAGGTAATCCCATTCCAGGCTATCAAACGCCTTCTCTATATCCACCGCCAATACCAGGGGAGCTCTTGCCTCCAGCGGTGGGCTGCTCAACAGGCGGGTCAATCTCCTAATATTGTGACTGGTGTTTCATTTGGGGATAAACCCGGATTGGTCACTATGGACCAGAGTCTGCATGTGCTGTAACAACCTGTTTGCTAACACCGTGCTCAGGATCTTATAGTCGGTGGTCAACATTGACAGCGGTCGGTAGGACGCGGTATTAGTGCTCTCTCTCCTCGGTTTCAGTAGGGGGATCATTAAAGCTTCACGCATTGAGGATGGTAGTCGTCCCTTAAGTTTAGCTTCAGCATAAATAATTTGAAGCCGCGGGCCTAGCTGATCGAGATATCGCCCATAGAACTCAATCGGCAATCCGTCTAGGCCTGGAGTCTTATTCCGGGCCATCCGCTTTACCGCCCCCCTGATTTCCGTTAATTCTATCGGGCCCCCCAAGGCTTTCGCCTGGTCTTGGTCTAGCCGCGGCAGCTGCAGGTCCTCTAGGAAAGCAGCTATGTCCCTCTCCCTATCGCCGAGGTCGCTCCTATATAGTTGTTCATAATAGGTCCTGAAACTATTCAGGATCGCCGATTGCATGGTGCACATGCTGCCTTCTCCGTCTGAAATGGCCAGAATCGGGTGGCTGCGTCTGGTGGGGTTGGCCAGCCAAGCCAGCAGAGTCCCCGCTTTACCCCCTTCAGCGTGCGTTTTCACCAGATACGTCTTGTAATCATAACTGCGGAGGCGTTCTAGTTCTGCCGCCATCGCCTCCCTTGCCGCACAGAGATCTCCCTGGAGGTCAGGCCGGTCCGGGCGCGCCCGTTCAATCTCACGCAGTTTGCGTTCCGCCCTGTCCAAGTCATCTAACAATGTCTTGCGGGCCCCCGCAATTTTTCCGATGCAATGCCCGCGGATTACTACCTTAAGGGCGTCCCATTCCGTGGCTCTGGAGTTGGTGGACCCTTCGTTCTCCGCAAAATATTGCTCAATTCTGTTCCCCAACGCCTCGCGGAACGGCGGGTCATCCAATGTGTCCGGGCGGAGCTGCCACGTCGGGACCTTAGAGATTTCAGTCATCCAGTCAAGCGATAGTAATAGGGGGTTATGATCCGAGATCGTACGCGCTAGGTATTCAGTGCGGGCGACCGCAGGGAGCACAAGCGGAGAGCACAAAAAGGCGTCTATACGGACGTGTAGGTCGTGGAGACCAGAGTGGAATGAGTAATCTCGCTCTAGTGGGTGTTGCGTGCGCCAAGCATCAGTTAACCCCCATTGTCCCGGCCAGTCTAATCTGCATTTCGCCAGTCTGCGTACCGGGGAGGCGTGTAACGGGGGGTGCGATCTGTCTAGGTCAACATCAATTACCGAATTATGGTCCCCCCCCAACAGAACAGGGCCTGCAAGATAACTAGCCAGTGTCCCGGAGAGCCGCGCATAATACGCAGCTTGGTCCACATTGGGCGCATACACGCTGTAAAGCCCTATGTGGGGCCCTCTAAGGGTACCCTCCACCGCCACAAATCTTCCTTCTGGATCCACCACCTGACGAGTAACTTGGAACGGGGTACCCGCCCTTACCCAAATCAAGGCTCCCCTAGCGAAGGCCGAATATGTAGTATCCCCTCCAAGTGTCCCCTCCATCTACGCTGCAGTGCTATTCCCTCCTGTTTCGTCAAGTGTGTCTCCTGCAGCAGCGCTATATGAACCCCTCTGCGAACTAGATAGGCATGTATCTTGTGCCGTCTGGACATGGTGTGCAGCCCCCTCACATTCCAAGTCACACACTTTATCAACCCTGTATTAGTCATTGTCCCACGCAGTGTGGTACTGTGCCCTGTATCCGTACCCCCGATCACTCATGATGACACATTCCCTCCTCCCCGCAACAACAACCCCCCCTCCCACCTCCCACAACTGTACCTCTGGCTGCCCCAACTGCCTCAGGTCCCCCTCCCTCCCCCAGAACAGGGCCTAACTGTGCTAGAGTCGCTCCCATCCAAACCATATGCGGGCAACCTTGCCCTACTACCCACCTAATCCGCAGTCTGCACTGCTGAGGCCTTATGGGCCTTAAGAGGCGTGGGTCGGCTACGGGTTTTTGGAACCTCCGTCCCCATCCCCCGCCCTCAAAACAGTGTTACTCACAACATTATCGTCCAAAATCTGCCTGCTCCGGCCTTTAGGTCAGCCAAGTTCCGCCAGCAAAGGGTAGCACCGGGTCGGCATAGCATCCCTAGCCTTCAACAATCTCCCCCGAAGTTTGCGGCGTGACCTCCGGGCCCCTCGTGCTGCCAAATTCCGACAGTTCTGTTTCAGAGTCCGTTGCTCGAGCCTCAGACCCCGAGGCTCGATCCGATTGAGACAGGACAGCACCCGACAAGTCAATTACTGCCTGTAGTGCGGCCTTCCGTTCACTCTCCGTCTGCGAGACCGTTGGTTTTCCAGTCTTCCGTTTACGGCCCCTCACCCTTCGAGATCTTCGCAGTGGCTGCTGCAGCCGTTCATCCTCCTCTCTCATACGTGCTCCATCCGTTCCGGCTTTGTACGTGTCCCACCAGGCCCATGCCTCCGCTGAGGAAGGAAAGAACAGGGATTTCTCATCCACTATCACCCGCAGCCTGGCCGGAAAGAGTAGCGAGTACTGCAGGCCCTCTGTTCTCAGCTCTTTTTTGATGGATAAGAGAGAGGCTCGTAATTTCTGGGTCTCAAAGGTATAATCCGGAAACAGCGTCACCCTACAATTGTCCACTTGGAAGGGGGGCCGCTGTTCTCGCTCTCTGCAGTAGCCAGTCCCTGTCCTTGTAATGTAGCAGTTTGATTACTACAGGTCGGGGTGATTGTCCCGGACTGGGTGGTTTGGCTGGTACCCGGTGAGCCCTTTCGATGGTGAAGAAAGGAGAGAGTCCCTCAGGTGCTACTTCTGTCTGTAGCCAGGTGGTCAGGTAGTCCACAATGTCCTGGCCTTCTTTATTTTCCGGAAGGCCCACAAGGCGCACATTGTTGCGTCTGCTGAGATTTTCCGCATCCTCCGCCCGCCGCTCGAGGGCCTGCATTCGGTCCAGAGCTTCCGTTAACCGTCCTTCGACAGATTTGTGTGCGGGTACCAGCTCCTTCAGGGCTAATTCCGTGGTTTTGACCCTGTCCGACAGTTTCCAATGGTCCGCTCGCAGGAGTCCAAGGCTCGTGGCCACTTGTGCTATGTCCTGGTGCAGGGCGTCTTTTGTGGCGGTGATAGCCTCTAGGATCCGGTCCTGCATCTGCTGGAGATCCGGTGGGGCCGGCAATGTGTCGTCAGGAGCCTCCGTGCCAGCGCCCCCCTCTCCCTTCGGGCCTCTAGGTTTCCCCATCGTGGGCTATTATTCGCAGACCGGGGCAGTACAGCACCGAGAGCGATGGCTGGCGCTCGTCCCAGCAAGGAAAGCAGCTCGCAGTTAGTAGGGGCCGATAGGTCGGTGGACTCAGGAGTAGTGACAGGTTCTCGTTCAGGACCTCCGACCCCACGCAGCTCTCAGATATCCAGTCCCCCTCCTCTTGTCACTCTTCGCTGGCAGCTCCCAGCGCCGTTCACCAGCGTACTCCTCGTGGCTGCTAGGGAATGCCGGCCCGACGCTCTCCCACCAGTGATAAGCGCCCAAGGTGGTGTATGCGGGGGGCAAGGCAGCGGTCCAGGCGTGTGCGCCAATGCTTCCTTTCCGGCGCACAAGCTCCGGGGGCTAGGACCAAGGGGGCTCTCCCAGAGCGGCCCTCAGCAATGCCAGTTCCCTGTTGTTTCTGCCGAGGTGGCCCGGGCCCCTCTAGTGATGGCCGGAGATCAGGCGCAGGTCAGAGGGTCTTTGGCGCCCCACAGGCGTTGTTCACTCGGTAGGGCCGGCCCTAGGACATCAATTGGGTGCCTCGCCGTGTGTTGTCCCCGCGAAGCTCGTGGCCGTCTGGTGAGGCTGCCGAGCAGGCGGCCCCAACGTTTTGCAGCCCCAGGCAGCGTCAGTGGGCCGTTGATCGTCCGTTTCAGCGGGTCCCGGCCCCAGGGAGCCGCGCCGGTGGTTCGCACTTCTGAGGCGGGCCAAAGTGTTCCCGCGCCCCCCCCGTCTCCGGGCGCTCCAGGCCGCCAAAGGCCGAGGTCCCGAATCAGCAAGTGTGCGTGTGGGGAGGGGCGGTGTCTGTAGGCCCAGAAGCGGGCCGCGCTGCTGCTGATCCTGCAACGGGGCCGCCACTCGCAGCCGGCGCCCCCGCGGTCCCAGCAGCCCGAGGCGCTCAGATGATCAGGGGAAGCCGGGGAGAGCAGCGCAGCCCGGCCGTCCGCACCTCCGGCCGCCGCAGGCCCCTGAAGCCGGGGCGTCGAGTTGGTCCGCTCCAGGCGGGGGGAGGGGCCTCGCTGGGGTCGCGAAGCAGCGGCAGGCACGGCCCCGGGTCAGGGGTCCAGCGACAGATGCTCGCTCCTCTGGCCTGCGCCTCGCAGCAGATCAGTCCTCGCTGGCAATCCTCAGGGGTGGACGGGCCGGCTGATCGGGAAGTGGCTCTTCGCAGGTCGCAGGATCGCCGCCATCTTATGCTCCGGCAGATCAGAGCTCCGTCGCCAGGTCGTCCCTTCTCCGCGGCGGCAAGAAATCACCTCCTAGACCGGAGCAGGCACAGGAGCGTCCTCTGGGATCACCCAAATTTCGGTGGGGATCCCAGGGCTGCAGAAGGAGAAAAGGACGGATTAGCGGGCGGGTGGCCGGGAGCCTCGTTAGGCTGCGACCATCTTTGCCGGTTACAAGCCCCGCCTCCTCTAGCTTGTAAATCTGATGATTCACATTCTTTGCACACTACTGCCATCTATTACTGGGTGCAGACATTGCAAGTTGTTTTTATCAGAAGTAGAAGATTTGGTTTTATCACTCGAGATACCTCTCTGCAGAAACTAAGACATATAATGCTAGATATAATGCTAGATTGCATTTTCCCACATGGGTAATAGAAAGTAGGTGTAAGTGATGTGAAACAGGACAGTCAATGTGATCTGGTCTACTGACAATATGTATTTTAAAGGTAATTATTGTTCCAAACATCACACCGTTATTGTAAATGAAGTAACATTGTCTGTTTTCAGCATGTGCTGCTTGTAAATCAAATGCTTTGCACAGAGTGAAAACCAGTGCTGTTCTCCCTAAAGAGGTCTGTGAGTTGTAGTGGAAGACTTCTATAATAATGTTTCAAAGAATGTCTGCCCATCTTCTCACTCATAATGAGAATGAATGTTCACACAGTAGTGTTTGGGGAACACGTGGGTAATAGATCATGTTGCAGCTTTACAAATATCTACCAGCGAGATGTTGCTTGGGAAAGCCATTGCGACTTCCATTTTATGAACTGAATGAACTGACTGTGCTGTAGGTACAGTAAGTAGAGTGTGTTTAGCTTAGGCATAACACACTAGACTACACCTGAATATCCACATATCAAGAACGACCTTGGAAATAGACTTTCCTAGGTATGGCTTGCTGCCAAAGCCTACAGTAAGTAACTTTACCATTCAAAAGATCTAGTATGGTCAGTGTAATACATGCAGGCTGTCTTAACATCTAGAGTCTGTAATGCCCTTTCTACAACAGATTCAGATTGTGGGAAGAAATTACCAAGTCAATGGTTTGATGGGCTTGTAACAGGGAGACGACTTAAGGTAGAAACCAAGGGTCTGTTAAAAAACAAGCCAGTCCTTGTGTAATGGATTGAAAAGTTCCTCACAGAGAGAGCTTGCAGTCCAACAACTCTATGTAAGGAAGTGACTGCAATGAGGAAGATCACTTTCCACAAGAGACTTTGCAATGGGTAAGGGTGTAATTGCTCAAAAGGGGGGGCCCAGAAGCCAGCTAAGAATGATGATGAGGTCTCATGAAGAGACTGGTATCATTCTTGATGGGACAGACTCCTAAGATTGTCCACACTGAACACAGGCATCACGAAATTTGATTGATGTTGGTTATTTGAAGATAATCTGCTACAGAGGCTAAAAATACCTTTATAGGTGAGTAAATAAGGGTTAACATTTGTTAGTGTAACAAGTAGCAGCTGCTGTCTTGCATAGTGGTTTGCAAGTACTACTTGCCAATAGTGGCAGAGTGGTGAATAAACGTTTTCCATTTTGATGCGTAACAAGTCCTTGTAGTGGGCTTCCGAACCTGCTTAAGAACAACTCAGCTAGCTTTGGGTTCTGGTGAGTGGCAAAATGGTTGGTTACCAAGTTACCCCAGCGGTGGAAGTACTGGTGAAGTAGTTTGACTTTCATTTCCAATTTGAGCGCTGCTTAATGCATCCTTCATAGCACTTGCTGTCCACCCTGGGGAGGGATTCTGTCAGGAGAAAGAGTTGATGACCAATAGTCCAAATTCAAATTGTCTGAGATAACTCTGACAGATGGTTGAATGCATGCCCCCTCTTTCAGGATGTGGTACATAGTGCTCATGTTATCTGTCCAAATGAGCACTATCTTGCAAATCTGTTTGCAAGAAGCTCAGAGCACTAACTGAACGACCTTTAATTCCAAGAAACTGATGTCCGGACTTTGAGGCTGAGGAAACCATTGGCACCAAATTGTGAGGTAGCACAAAGATGTACCCCACCAGTAGGGGAGCCATCTGTGCTGAATATCCCTTGCAGCTGGTTTTGAGGAATCACCTGCCTAGTAACAAGTTGTTGCTGTTTCACCATTGCAATGTGTGCTGAACTCTGGTCTCCACCAACACTAGATCCTCACCACTGACCAGTTGCTTGCAACAACCGGCAGACACTTTTATTATTATTATTATATTATTATTATTATTATTATTATATGAAATTTGTAATGCGCTCAGCTTACCCGGGGGCATCCCGGCGCAACAGACCAAAGAAGGAGGAACTCGATAACTCACTACTGTGGAAACAAGTAGGTTTTAAGAAGTTTCCTAAATACTAGGATCTTGTGCTCTGAGCGAATCTTAAGGGGCAGAGAGTTCCACAGAGATGCCACCTGTACCGAGAAGCGCCTGCCCCCAGTCCGAGCTCTCCTGACTCTCGCAGATTGCAAAAGATGTTGCTGGTCTGAGCGCAAAAGGCGGGGAGGTTTATAAGGACGGGCCATATTAAAAAGGATGGGGGGGCCTTTGCCATGTAGAATTTTATGGGCCGTACACAATGCCTTGAATTTCACACGCTCCTTAACAGGGAGCCAGTGAAGTGCTTTCAGGGCCGGGGCAGCGGACTGCCTTCTAGGGATCTCCATCAAAACTCTGGCAGCTGCATTTTGCACCTGTTGGAGGGTTTTAAAGGTGGCTTCAGGGGCACCAAGAAACAGGGCATTACCAAAGTCAAGCCTTGAAAGGATTAAACCACGCATCAAAAGCTTCTTAGCTGGATCCGGAAGCAGTGGGAGTACCTTTCGGGCTGACTTCAGTAGACCGAAGCAAACCCCCGCGGTCTTTCTGGCGTGGGTCCTGAAGGACAGATCTTCACTTTTGTGGAGAATGCATGTGCGAGAAAACATTGGGGAATATTAGACTACAAGAAGGGATTATTTCCAACAGTTTCGAGATCGTTCACTGATATGGGAAAAAAATATCTGAGGAAGACTTTGCCTGTCACTGTATTCTGTATGGCTCCACAAAACGGTTGGGAAGAGTTGAGAATTTTTGCGATTGATCTTAAAACCTAATGTGTGGAGGAAAGACATTGTTTACAAAACGAGAACCAGACAATTACATATTTATCAATCCAGTCAAGTTGAGAGTAGAGGCCCCCTTCCCACTGGTTAGGCCCGGTATGGTATAATACCAGCCCAGCAATCTATATGTAAAGTCTTTGGTCAGAAGCATTTGTTATACTGAGTATACTCGATCAATATCAAAGCAAAGGTCCCCTGGGTTATACACTGCAAATCGAATTTAATAAACAGTCTAATCCCCCATGCCCCCCAGGAATGCCATGACTGGGCCAGTTACCAACTATGAAGGAATCTATTATTGCTTCAGGCACAGCTTTAAGAGGGTGTAGGATAACAACCCATGTCGTGACGTGCCTTCTAGTCCTTGTGTCCTCCCTCCAGCTCCACATACTAAGAAAGACTACATGCTCTCAGAACCGATTCCCACGTGGTTTAATCAGGGGGGTGTCTGGTGCCTCCCCAAGGGAGGATGAATCTGGTTGTTTTTGCTCTCTACTAATGTCTTCAATGCCCTGGTGACCTCCAAGGATCCTCTGCCTCGCCAGGCCTCTCTTAGGTGTATAGCCCCCTCAGTCCGTCCAGCATATGATCTCCTTTTCCATCCCTCCGCGGTGGGCTCCCTCGGGGACTTCCAGTGTCTGGCAATCTCCCCCTTGGCCAGGAGGAGTGCCAGGTCCTTAAATCTGCTGGTCACTCTATTCTTAGAGGTGTGTCTGAACCAGTGTAGCAAACAAAGCCCCAGTTAACAGTGAACCTCCCTCTCGATCACCTAAGCCAGTAGATCCGTCACTGTCCCCCAGAAGTCTCCCAGCATCACATAGATCCAGAACATATCAAGGAATTCGGCCCCTGATTACTCACAATGGGGGCATTTAGCAGCCTCCTTTGCAAAGTAACAGTTTATCTGTCCAGGTGTGAGATATGCCCTATGAAGTACATAAAAGTTGATCAGTTGAAATCATGTTTTCCTACAGACTTTGGGAAAGCGACCCACCGAGTCATCCTAAACTGTTTCTTGTATGGGAACACCAAAATCTTCTTCTCACCGCGATTGTAAATGATCAAGTATGGATAATACCTCGACTTGAAGTGGCTGTACAAATAAGTGACTGCCGAATATGTGCCTGAGGAAGATACTAGATATAGGCATCCTCCCGGAAGTGGAGGTTCCGATAGCCCTGACCCCAATGTTTTTGAACTGCTGCAGTGAGGGGCCTATGCAACAGGAAATGCCCCTGCAGTAAATCATAACACCCCCAAAAGTCTTTGAACGATAGCAAAGAGCCATCCTCATACGGGACCACAATCGATGTTGCCCGGTCTGCCATCCATTCCCTCTGCCCATGCTAATTTCCACCATGAGGAAGTTTTAGAAGAAATTCCAGCAGAATTTCTGGGGTATATGGCCGTCTAATTTTCGGCTAGTGTAAACTCCTTACCCAATACTTGCTAAGTACTCTAAATTCAGAACTGTCTTCTGTTCTCGTGGCAGGCATCTACAATACAATGCAGGATAGCAGTCAAGATCCTGCACAGAAGGATCCAAGTTCTTTGTCCTGTGGACCCTCCTGGCCAACCAGTGCATGAGCCACTGAAGCTGCACAGTGAGGTAATAGCTCTCAAAGTCCGGAAGGGCCAGACCGCCTGGTGCCGTAGCTCCCTGGATGGAGGTAAGTGCCACTCTGCGCCTGCCAGATTCCCAGATAAACCTGGTTAGTAATGATTGTAAGTTATGGAATACGCTCGTTGATAGCAATAATGGGAGAACTACGAAGAAGTACAGCAACTTTGGCAAAGCCACCATTTTCAACAGGGCAACTCAGCCGATCAACGAGAGGGGGAGAGTATCCCCTACTCGACTAAACACCTGGGATAGCCTTTTCAATATTGCCCTACAGGTCAATAGGGTCATGATAGATTTTAAGATTCACCCACCTCTACCGGCTTCAGTAGGAAACCAGCACGATTTTCTCCAGCTATCCACTAGGCCCGATACCCTTCTGAGGTGCGCAAGGAGCTCTCTCGTCACTTTGAAATCCTCCCTCACGGAGCGGAGGAAAAGTAAAAGGTCATCGGCGTATAGTGCAATATGATGTTGTTTGCCCATTACTTCCAGGCCCTGGTAAGGGATTTTGGTTCTGGAGGCCCCATTGCCAGGGAAAATAGGAGGGGAGAAAAGGGACAACCCTACCTAGTAGCCCTGCCCACTATATAGCTGTCCGAGATTGTTCACCCCAATCCGTACTCGAGCCCGAGAGTCCTTATGTAGTAAGGCAGTCCATTCCACGAAGCTAGGTCCCAGCCCGAACCTTTGCATCACTTTACAAAGATAGGGCCATTCCAGGCCTTTTCTATATCCACTGCAAAGACTACGGCCTTCTCCGTGCTATGTGAGTCAGCCTCCAACAAACGCAGAAGTCTCTGAATATTAAGGGCTGTGTTACGTCTGGTATAAGGTCCTCTTGATCCCGATGAACAAGTGTCATTATGTGGGGAGAAGCCGCGTGGCCAGACTTTTGCTCAGGATCTTGTAATTTAGGTAGAACATAGATAGCGGTCTGTAGGCTGGTTTATCAAAGGCCGGCTTACCAGGTTTTAAGAGCAGCACAACCAGTCTCAGGGAGTCTGCTCCCTTGTTTCACTAAATTATAGAGTAACACTAGCCGGGGACCCAGCTCCTCAACATACAAAGAGAAGAATTCTACTGGCAAGCCGTCTGTGCTGGGGGTTTTATTGCTAGCCATCGATTTAATGGTGGCCCTGACCTCGTGGAGTTCAATGTTCATCCTCAGGGATTCTGCCTCCACCTCAGACACGGTCAGCAACACCAGAGTCAGCAAAAAGGAATCTCTGTCTGCCTCTGTGTCGGTCACTCTGCTCTAATAGAGATCAGCATAGCAGTTGGGTAAATGCCTGATTGATATCATGTTGCGGAAAGAGCATGGGGGTGTGCTCTTCTTAAAGTTCTAGGATGACCGAGCCCCTTTTGGCAGGATTAGCTTACCATGCCATAAGCACCCCAGTACGACCCCTCTCTGCATGTGCTTGGATCATATAATACCTGTAATCGAAGCACCGCAGTCTTTCAACCTGATCGGTCACATTTTCTTTAGCTTCCAGTAACATCTCCTGTAATTCTCAATGTTCGGGTCTACTTATCTCAATATCTCTCAACTTTTGTTCTGCTGCCAATGTCTCCCGTAAGAGGGTCCCACAAATACCTGCTGCTTTAAAGATACATCTGCCCCTAATCCTCGCTTCGAAGGCATCCCATACTACAAGTGTGTTTGAAGCCGTGCCCTTGTTCTCTGCAAAGTATTGCCATATAGTTGTCAGCAAAGTGGACTGAAAAATCTGATCTCTAGAGATTCTGGTTTTAGTCACCAAGTGGGGATACACAGCCTAGTCCGCGTCCAGCGTAATCCTAACAGAAGGGGATTGTGATCAGAAAATTGTTCTAGGTAAATACTCATTAGTTATGATGAGATCGAGCACATCAGGTGTACAGAGGATAGCATCTAACTAGACGTGTAAATCACATAGGTGTAAGAAAAAGGAATAGTCTCCTGGGTGTAATGTTTTCCATAAGTCAATGAGACCCCATTGTGACTGTCATCCCTTCAAAGCTTCAGCCGTCTTGGCAGCTGGGGACTCCCTCAGGGGCAGATGGGAGCGATCTAGGTCAATGTCTGCCACACAAGTGTAATCTCCTCCTCAGATCACCGACCCCAATAAGTATGGTGCCAATGTTCTATAAAGGGTTGCTAGGAATGAGATTTGATCTTCATTTGGGCCATAGAGACTCCCAATAGTTACCTCACGGCCATCTAATTTTACCACTTACCACTGCAGAACGCCCCTCGGGATTTACCAGGTGGCCAGTATGCTGAAATTGTACCCCTAGTTTAATCCACATCAATACCCGTCTCGCCAAAAGCAGAGTAGTCTTTATAAATTACTCCCACCCCCCTCCCATACGTCTTGCCGGCCAGGAAGAACTGGACATTAGAAGGTGTGACCATCCAGAGGCGAGCCTGGAAGAATAGCATGGCATAGGGATAGGAAACGTTCAGTTGGCGGAGGTGCCTTTAACAGCAAAAAAGGTGGACCGCTGTCTCTGAACATCCTGGGTAAAGTCAGGGAATATCATGATCATATTGTTGCCAATAGGTAGGCCAACCTGCAGTCTGGCCTGCACCCGTATGTGGTCACGCTCCCTAAAATGGAGAAGTCTAGCCATTATCGGGTGTGGGAGGCTCTCAGTTTAGGAGGGAGGGCCGGAACCTTATGTGCCCTCTCCAGGGCATAAAACAAGGAAAGCCCCTCAGCGGCACCTCTGTACGCCACCAGTCTTCTAGGTACGCCACCATATCGGTCACCTCTTTGCGCTCAGGAACACCAATGATTCGAATGTTGTTCCTGTGTGACCTATTTTCACTGTCCTCTGCTCAATTCTCCAGGGTCTTAACTTTGCTTCCCATAATAGCCAGTGAGTGATGTAGTGATGCAATCTCTGGGGGTGTGCCCGTGAGTGTGCGCTCAGTTTATGTAACCCTCTCTGTTAAATGGCAATAGTCATCCTTAAGGAGATTGAAAATGCCTATTGCATCTATCTTTGCCATGAGTACTTCACGAGATGCAGTGATAGCCTGCATAATGTCGCAGAGCATGGACGGTCCTGGGGGTCCTTCAGAGGGGGTGACCCAGCATCCTCTTCCTCATCAGTGTGCGTGGATATTGAGCCTGGGCCAGGAGCCCTGTGTCCACAATTTCTGGATAATTTTCCCATGTCTGGCAGGGAGCGTATCTCGGAGAATGCTAGACCGCTCCTCTAAGTCTAGTTTGCCAGGAGACCTGGTGTCCTCCAGAGAAAAGTCAATCTATAGAGGGTGCACGGTTGGCTCACCCGTCACGCTCAACAACTTTGTCACTGCCCGTGCCCCTTGCCTCTAGGCAACCACTTCAGGCTCCTCCCTGCAATCTCTTTGTGTGCTTTCCCAATACAGCGTTGGGGGCGCTGCAGGTCCCACCTCTAGAAGATCCCCGCAGCTCTCGGCATGACTCGGGCTGGGGCCAACACCCTCTAGACTCTCAGGACAGAGGGGAGGGGGACATGGCGCAAGCCCCCTCACTATTGTCGCCCCTGCCCATTTCCCTCAGCCCCGGTCTCAAGGTCTATTCCCATATGTGCGGCGGAGATCACAGTCGTCAGCAGGGCTGGGACGCCTCCTTAAATGGCACCAGCTCACGCCACCCCCACGCCAATGTCAACAGCTAGGCTCTCCACTCTGAGCTCCAGTCTCCCCTAGGCCAGGCACTCACTAGGGCCCTGTCGAGTGGAGTCAAAGATAAGAGGGGGCGCCCTCACCGGGGTCGGAGTCCAATCGATTCTGTTGCGTCATCGGAATCAGTCAGTCTCCCTCCCGTACAGCTGCAAAGCTCCTCTCGCAATTGACAGGTAATGCTGCTGTCACAGCCACCAGTGCTCTCCTCGATATACAATATGTGGACACTGGGGCACCTCAGCCTCCACTGCAGCAAGT
This sequence comes from Lissotriton vulgaris, assembly GCF_964263255.1. Lineage (NCBI taxonomy): Eukaryota > Metazoa > Chordata > Amphibia > Caudata > Salamandridae > Lissotriton > Lissotriton vulgaris. The sequence goes on from NC_141685.1 coordinate 447,395,156, forward strand.
ATGCACCAGGCAGGGCAGCCTTTTGCTGACATTCCACTGGATTCACAAGGCACAGAGGGGGTCTCGTAGGGCCGCCAGGCAAAGTAATGCACGGTAGCAGCGCAGGCAGTACCAACACACCCAGACCCGTGACTTTCACCCCAGCCAGCAGGCCTCGAGTCTCCCAGTCTTGCCAGACAGGTCTTTGCATCGCCCGAGCTGTGTTCTCGATTCGCTGCAGTCTGCTCCCGAGCACCTCTCCAACATCGCTTACAGCTCGGGAGCCACCGTAGTCTGTGCTGCGGAGCCTGCCTCTGGTCTCGATCCCATAGGTAGTTGCCATCTTGGCTACTCAAGCGCGAGGCATGCCACTGACCATCAGTTCACCATCAGTTGCTGGGGGGTTTTGGGGTGCCCCCCCAAGGCTCCATGCTCAATGTGGGGGTACTGGGTATCAGGATGTTGTTGGATGTGGGTTCGCCGGACGGGAGCTCCGCAATTCACATCCTATTACATCCGCGTATGGCCACGCCCTACTGTTCTATTCTGTTGCTCTTTACCAGCCACTCATCAAGGTAAGGAAAGACAAGTACAGCAAGTACCCTGGAACCACTATCAAACATTTAAGACTTACCCCAAAGCCTGATGTACCAGTGACGAGCCATGTAGATGGGGACGTAGAGTTATCACTTTGAAGCTCTCTGACACAAAGAAGCAGCTGAGCCTCAAGGTTCACCTTTCTTACGGATTAACAAATAAATGGAGTAAATTCCTTGTACAAGCTAGAGTGGTGGAACTGGTTCTATTGCTTCCCCTTGAAGCAGTGCCTGCAATTCCACCTACAACAGCCTTTGATGGTCTTAGCTGGTAATGTGGCAGCATGGTGGAAAATTAGGGCATGTTGTATGTAACTTTACTTATTATCTGTGGGCAATGTTGGGGAAAAAAACACTTGTCCAAAATGACCTCTTCCCAGTGGGGAAGAGATAACCTTATTCATCTCCTTACAGATGATTGATTGGAAGGAATATGCAAAAGGTGACTGCATTAAGGCAGAAAAAGCTCTTACCTTGGGCACATGTGACCTTACTGCAGCCTCAGAAACCTCTCCTGGCGGAATCCTGAGATTCATAGCCAAACATGTCTCCGTAGAAATCAAGCTTGTGTTGGTTTCCCTGCAGGTAGTGTCAACTGCATCTAGGGTGCACATAATGTTGGTATTGAGGATGATCTTCCCCTCCTGGATAAGGTCTTTTACTCTCCTTCAGTATTCCTCTGGCAGATATTCTACCAGTTGCTCGAGCTCCTCTCAGGGGAGCACGCTGACCAGACTAGCAATATGCCTTTGAGTTACAGCCCCGACAGCTACCCTCTGCCTACTCTCCTTATCGGGAAGAGGGATATCTGTAGTGCACTAGGCAAAAACAGTTTTCCTAGCTGTATGATCCACTAGATAATCTGTGACACATGGCCACCGATGTAAACTGGCACTGCCTTGTATTTTCTTTAGCCACCCTTCGTATTATCACCCTGGTCAGAACAATAGCCCTAAAGTTTTCTGCTAAGCATTTGAACACACACTTTAGCATCAGGAAGCATTGAACAGAGTGCTCGGTTTTAGAGATCACCAGTAAGTTCTTCTCTACTTTCACCAGGTGGAGCATTAATTCGACTCGGTAGGGCTCTAAAGACAGGTATTCCTGGAGATCTACAGCTATGCCAAGGGAGGTCTCCATTCTATATTGGGGCAAACTCCTCATATGGGTCTGTGCTGGTGGTGAACTACATTTCTTAGGCTTATGTTTTTTTAGGAATAGGACATGTAGCAAGCTCCTCTAAGACTGCATCCTCAAAGGTGAGGCTACACTTTTTAGTGTGTGGTTGACAAAGCATTGTAGATTGGGGGGTAAACATGCTATAATGTCTCAGCAACTGAGTTCATATATATTTTGCTCTGTCTGATTTCACCCCTGTTCCTATGATAGTGAGGGCTCCCAAGGGTGTTGAGGGCAGTGTTGACGTCGGTTTCAAAGACTAATTCAAAGTCTATCTTGGTTCTGAGGTGGGAAAGCCTCTGTCTAGGGTCGAAATCTTGGGGAAATCATGCGTCTATGAATAAGGATTCTTCGATTTGCGTAGGTGTCCTTTTTAGGTCGAGCCTAGGCAACGTGCATGCGCTCTCTTTGAAACACTCAGTTTTCACTCTGTCGGTTTTAAATACGCCCAGCTTTTTATTGGTTGTTTCATCTGGCTTTCAAAATTCCTTTGATTTGGGTGGTGAATGGTTTACATTTGTCCCACCTTTTGGCTGCTTTCTTCACCCTAGAGACTGCCCCTGCTACATGGATCCTTTTAATATTCAGCCATATGTTTACTTTCGGAGCACTACTTTTCTAGGAGAGTGTTACTTTTCTGCCCTTCTTTTTTGATGCCATGGTGGAAGTGTGTGGACTTTGTTTCTGGCTCACTGGGTGTAGTTACTTGCATGGTTTCTTTCAAGATCTGAAACCTTATAATTTGAGTACCCTCATAGATAATTATACAATCTGTGGCTTGAGCCTGTGCGATTGGTGTAAACTGGGGCATATTCTTGCTATTTGAGTACTGAACCAGCATGAGCTCTGTAATCTGAGATACGAGGCACTTCTGCTTTCTTCTTTTGCTATTTTTGGAAGCTTTAGGACAAACACTCAAACACATTTATAAGTACAGGAAGTAGTGTCTATTTTATCATCATCATCACCAGAAAAACGTTATTTTGGCCAGAATGGCCATAAAAGCACAAATAAAATAGACTACATTAAATTAAATTAAATTAAAAACACAACTAAAATAGGCTACATTACATTCAGTTCATTATCATAACCAGTGCACAGTGATAGACATCAACTAGCATATTAGAGGTATAATTTACAATCATGTTCCACGGGCATCTCAGTTGTCCTACTAGCTATCCCCACAGCCCCAAGTTATGGGAAAAAATCATAATGTGCTTGTTCATTGTACAGGCAATCTAAGGACTTTTACATTATCTGGGGAATTCGTTTCAATGAAAAACCTGTGCACAAGCAAAGGGTGGCCATTTCGGTGAACCCATACAGCTCTATTCTGGATAGACATTCTATAGTAAGAGTATATCAGGAGCTGGGGAACAAAGCCATTACAGTAGCATAACCATTGCGGAGGAGGAGACTCCAACTGTCACATTAAAAATATAAACTTACAATCATGATACATGGTCATCTCCATTATCCCACTAACATACCCCACAACCCCAGTGTTATTTGTGTGCGGGAATCATAAGGTGCATGTGCGATATACAGGCAGTTAAAAATCTTTTGCATTATTTGACAAATTAGATTCAATAAAATGCCTGCAAGTGAGCAAAGGGTGTCCATTTGAATAAACCCAGAAAACTAAATTCTGAGTGAAAAACATCAAAAATAATTTCAGTAAAGTGCTTTCTGTGCTACATCACAAATAACTACTCTTTGCATTGTTCTCCAAACATGGTCTGGAGAGCGCATGTGCAGATGCTACACTCAACAAGGACATTACAATACATCTCAGCAATTGTGTTGCAGTCAAAATGGCCCTCATCTAGCATCAATAGACAGTCATACAAAGAAGAATTAACAGTGACTTATATTAGCATTATAGTTAAAAAAAAATTCTTAAAAAGGGTCCTATGAGTACTACTTTCAATTTGAAAGAATATTGGAAATAAAACAGCAGGCAGGGCCCATTGTGGGAAATATAATACAATGGGTTGTCCCGAGCTAGGGAGTCATCTTTAAAATGGCACTACGAATACACCACATTGAAAATAGGAAATGTAAGACAGAAAACACAATGGGTGGTTGTATGTCATATTTCAATACCCTGTAAGCCTCTCTACAATGTCTGAATCCCAAATTTCTGCATATCTGGTGGAGTCAGCGAGTCCTTGCCCTTTTATATCCCTGACAGATAAAAATCACATGAATATCTGTCCCCGCTGTGTTACTGCAAACTGGGCAACCCCGATCAGGTGAGTCCGCCCACTTACTAGTGAATGCACAGAACGGGAGCACCCCATGTCTGAGATGAAGATATAGTTTCTTGGCCAAGAATGGCTGAATATCGTTCAGAGCTGATTGTAGTCTGTATTGGTCTTTAACTTCTAAGAACTCGAGTGTTAATCGACCAGCTAGGGGACTCCCTAGAACCTGAGTTTGTTTGTACTCCCTGTAGCTCTGCCCCAGGACTTTCCTAGGGGTAGCAAGGCAGGTTTCTTCTGCATTGGTCCACAGGTTGCCCCTCCCTATGGCGACACAGGTGTTCCTAATTTGTGCCAGCCAAGCAAGTTTGCCCTCACCCTGTAGCCTCAACACTTCACTGAGCTCCTCCCTATATGCTACCATTTCGGGGGTGCTCCACAGGCAACACCAAAATAGAAGGGGATTGGTCTAATCCTCAGGTCCATTATGAGAGGTGTAAGTTGGGAGCTAGAGGGAAGACCCAACAGTTGCCTGGCAAAAGAGTTCTCGACATTTGCTAGATAGCCCGGGTCGAGATGGCCTCAGATTTCGGCACCTTACAGTGCAGCGCCTCTAGCTTGTGCTTTGTATATTTCTACTGCCGGGCCCATAGATTTATAGGTACAGCCCTAACTACCTTTGTTAGACCCCTCTTCGCCTGTGCCAGCTTTAAGCTTGTTTTCTGGATTTGCGCACCCCAGTCCAGTTTTTCTGTGAGCGTGATCCCGAGGTACTCAAAGATGGACACCCTCTCTAGCAAGTTCCCTACTAAGCAGGGATTGGGCTGGGTGCTATTGCTTGCGTTAAATACGTGTATTTCGTTTTTTGTAGTTTGATCTCCAAGCCCCAATTCCTACAAAAAATACTAACGATCTTAAGGACCCTTCGGATTCCCATGGGCGATTTAGAAAGGAGAAGGGTATCAGGGCGTCAATATCAGTCTCTACTGGCAGAGGGGCGGTTAATTCACCATTTTTCCCGAACCGAATTTGGGCAGAGTTACCTTCAATGAGACTTTCCAGCTGGTGGCAAAGATATGGTGGGACGCCCATGTCCAGTAGGAGTGCCCACAATTTTCCCCTTGGAACCAGATCAAATGCGGCTTGAGGTCCACAAATATCAAATAGAGGCTGCCACGGATTTCCAGAATAACAAATGCAACCTGAAAATCGGATCGGTTGTAGAGATCTTAGCTCTTAACCCAGCTTGGAGGGGGCTAAGAACATTATGCTCATCCATCCAGCTCTGTAACCGCCCGAGAAGGACACCCGCAAATATTTTTTGACTTACATCAATAAGACGGAATGGACAGTAATTAGCAGGGAGAAGCGGAGAACCCTTTTTAAAACTGGGTATAATTTCGGCCCCCGCTGTGGTGGTGAGAATCACCATTCCTCAAAGAATCGCATTGAACAAGGACCACAAGTAGGGGGGTCCAAATAGCGGGTTCAGAACTAAAAAGATCCCCAGGGATCTTGTCAAGCCCTGGGGCCTTGAAAGGTATGATCCGGTTTACTGCTTCTGTTATCTCTTTGAGGGTGATAGGAGGGGCAGTTGTCTCATATGACATGTAAGTACTGCCCACTGTCCCCTCCTCATCCACCCCCCTCACATATAGTGATTCGAAACATGCCTTTCATTCGTCCTCCGCAATGTTAGGTTCTGTGGCCCTTTTACCTTCCTGCTTGCACGTGTTAACTACATTCCAAAAAGACGGCATGTCGTGCGTACTTAAGGAGTTTCTCATGGTATCCCATTTCTTGTTTTCCAATTTTTTTTGGATACCATAGTGGCTTTTTTGTGAACTGCCCTTTTCTCTCTAATTAATGCCCTGTCATTATGTTTAATTGCGGCAATGGGATCTGTCTTAGCCCTACGGCAGCTCTCATTATACCATGGGTGTCGAGGACTTCCAGCCCCCTTTATTCTTTTGTTGGGGTTAAGAATATTAGCCAAACTATTTACTAAGTTTTGGTGATTGTTACGCATTTCTGAGAGGGAATTTGGGATCCCATCATTCACGGTGAGTTGTTCTACTGTTATAAGAAAGGGGATAATTATTTGATATAATAAGGCCAGCTTTTTTTGAGATTGGCAAAAGTCACCCCAGCGTATTCTCCTTCCACAGTTGCTCAATTTTAACCTATGGTCAGGAGATGATGATACTTCAGATGTGTTCTTATCACAGGATGAAGTTACCACTAGTATAAGAGCGTTATGGTCACTATCAAAGCGGGAGTGATATTAAAATCTAGCACCCTATGCCATGTATCTACTAGGATATAATCTATAATAGATGCTTGCCCCAGTCTGCTAAAGGTGTAATTCCCACGTGTTTCGGATTTGGTGCGACCATTACACGCTCTCAAAGAGTGGTTAAGTGTTAGGGTGTTCATCTGCAACACTAGTGGAGACCATGCACGTGCTGGGGGGATGTCTGGCTTCGGGATACCCAGTGGAGGTCCTCATCACTTGGGTTACCAGTGACCCAGCCATTCAGTGGTTCAAACTGACAGTTAAAATCCCTGCCAATTATAATCCAAAAATTGTCAGGGATTGTTAGGAGAAAGGTGGTCAGTTGGTTAAGGGTTGGTGACTCTAGGCCAAAAGGGACCGGACCTGAATAGACATTTACCAAGAAAATTCTAATCTTCGTGGGGAATGTCAGAAAAATATAGAGAATGTCACGAGATAATGTCTCTGTCTGTTTCACAACACATCCCAAGTGCACACCAACCCAAGTAGAAAATGGCCTTCCCCTACCCATGCTAGTGGCTGTTATGCAGAATGTGTCCGTCCTAGCCCAGGTTTCCTGGAACGTGCAGATTTCATGTTGACCAATGAATGACCCCCATTCTGGATTATCCAGTTTGGAGGTGAGTCCTGCTATGTTCCAAGAAAGGCACTGCAACCTGGGAGGGCACTTGCACGTTTCTGGGTTTCGGAGGTGAGCACCCTGCTTTGCTACAAGGCTTTAGAACAGTGGGTTTGTCGCCTTCAACCCAGCTACCTGTGAGCCTTAACTGACGGCAGGGGTCCAGCAGTATTATCTCTGGGGTTTGCAGTCGCCCTCTGTTGGTCTTTAGATGGCAGTGAGTCTCCAGGGGGTGGTTGGGAGCAGTTTGAATGTTAGAGACCACTTTCCATCCTCTGTTTTATATTCCACTCTCTCCCTCCGCCTGGACCACAATCTTCCCCTTTCTGCTTGGGGTGACCCTGTATCATCAGCCCCTGTTGAGTTAGACCCCTCACAGACTCCCCTTGGAGGTCGGAGCTCCCAATATGCTATAGTGTGTGTCTTGTTTGTGATCTGCCCAGCATACAGGAATATACCTGGTTTTCCTGAATACAGGACTATGTTAAGACAGTGGTGCAAGAAGGTGTTGATTCATCTATAAATAGGAATTCTCTGTACGAGGGCTCTTTACACATACCTCCAATAAATAAACATTAAAACACCATTCTGTTTTCCGATTCTGAGTGTCTGCGGGCAAAACCTAGTTTTGTCTTTAAATACTTCGCACTGTAGGCCAACGGTAAACTGACGCAGTCTTTAAAGAACAACTGACCACCATTCAAGTATTGAAGTGCTACTATCCACACGTCATTTACTACCCACTACTAACAGACATGCCCATTCCCACTTCCCACTTTCGACACACAGAAACTCAAGTTGCTTCACTATTGACAGCACCCTGTAACCACCCACCCCACAACCACACCCACACCACCATGCAGGAATCAATCACAGCCACCAAAATACAGCACCAAACAGGCATCACCTGAAGCACCCTGTATCCAGAGCCAACTAACTAAACTGCCTCTCATACCCTTCACTTAAGGGTACCAATCACTGAAAGCATCCATCATCGAGTTACTGCACTCTATGTCATCAGATATAGCGTATCATCATCCTGTATTGTTGTTAGTCTCCACAGATAACTGACCCTTCCTATTTCCCATACCCTCATCCTGCATGTGGCACTCACTAGCCTTAGCACACCTAATCCCATCACTTGGAGACACCATCAGCACTTACTTACCAGACCCAGCATCCAAATAGTGCATCCTGCACTCATTACTAATGTCATGAGTCATACTGTATCCAGCACCCACTGAAACCTATCAACCACACTCAACCATGAGGGAATGCTCTAGAGTCTTCTGATCTGGGCGAGTATGCAGTATGTGGGACCCATCAAGGATGTATGACGTTAGCACGCATACTATTACCACGCATACCTTTACAACGCGGTATTTACAACGAATACCGTTACAACGCATAGCGCTTTGAGGTGCTGGATAGTGCTAAGTATAATTTTATATTCCAACTCCAGTCCCCGTGGACACTAGGGAAGGTGTTGGATATAAAATTAAACTTATTCCCTATCCTAGAGCGCCCCCCAGCGAAATGCGTTGTAATGGTATGCGTGGTAATGCCTGCGTTGTAATAGTAGTGCGTGGTAAAAAATGCGTGCTAAACGTTGTATACCGGCTAAACACTTCTAAGGTCTAAAAGGCCGGAGCTATTGGCTATACCAAAGCTTGATTTAAACATGAGTTTATAAAATAAACTTCACCATTTTAGCCACACACCTTGGGGCTTTGCATGAATGCCTTCATTCATATTGCAAACGTGTCCATTTATCCATCACTAGTCCCCTTAATGGAACTTAAAGAATCTGGATGGCAAACTAAGTTGAGTGGACATGACAAAAGATTTGAAAATCTCAAGTATATTCAATAAACAACTGGGAAAGCGTCAAGATACTACAACGTGACGCGAAACTGCAAAAATATTGTAAAATCCTGGATTGTGCGGCTGCAAAATTTTCAACAATGTTTATGTTGTTATTGTCGCACAATAGCTTGCAATGGATTTATAAAAAGTCCCTTTTATCTCTCTATTTCTTAATTGAGTGACATATCATTTGCATTTATTGGCTTTCGAAGTGTAAAAGACTGAGATAAAACAATGGAATGCATAGCAGTTCTATTTCATGCTACAATATTGACATGTGTGCTGGAAACACACAGAGTGGACTGAAAAAAAAAGGGCCTAGAAGAAATAAAAGGCATATCATACATTATGTGTCTGAAATTGAAAACAGTGCCGCCTTAGAAGCCAATGTGCAATATTATATCGCACAAGAGATTTGAAACTATGCAATCTTATTTCGAAGGGTGTTGTTGTTTAAGGTAAGCCACAAAAGGAATCCCTTCTTTTCGAGAAAACATTCGGAAAAGCTTTACTTCCAAAACTGATTAAAAAGCCTTCGTTAATGTATTCAAACACAAATGTATTCTAGTAGCAAGGTAAAATATTTTTGAAAAAGGGATCAAAGATGCATTTATTGGTTCATGAAATACTATTGAATGATGTACCATTATACTACCTTCTGTTCCGAAAGATTAGACACTACATTTTAAACAGATTTCTAAAACTATAAATGCAAAATACTTAATAGCACACAGAGGTCTTGTAGCCAGTGAAGCAAATAAAAGGTCTGCAATATGGTCTTAAAAACTAGTGTTCTACAGGGCTGGGCTTCCACTGCTGGAGATTTCAGTTGTGGTATTATACCAAGCAAGGGAGCAATTCTTCATGGTAACAGCCAGGTTGTATATTAGAGAAAAGGCGAAAACACCATGTTACCTGAGAATAGATGCCCGGTGGGGATATTATACTGCTTCACATTCTGTCGCGACTCCGGGCGAAAAGAAATGGCTGTATATCAGATCTAAACACTGGAGATCATTATATGCACTTGGAAGCAACTAAAGAGTGTTGTAAAAACAAAAAAACAAACTGTGTACAAAACAGACAAGCACTGACAAAGGCAATATATCAGGTTTTTGAAGTGAAAGGATTTTCTCGAGCTTCATGAACACACAACTGCATCAGTCCGGTTTCTGCACACTTTTTCCTCACACAGAGAACAGCACAGTAAGCTTTCCTCACCCAGAGTAGGGCAGTATTACCAGAAGCATCGCCAATAAACCAACATCAGTTACAGTACTCACAGGAGCAATGCGAAGTACCATCACAAAGCATAGGAACAGCACATGTGCAGCATAGCATGATTGTTCATCACACACACACATAGACAACAGATGCAGTAAAGCGGCAGGGTATGCCTTTCTCATATGCAGAACAGGCACAGAACTGGCAGCAGCAGGACATGTCTCCCTCTTACAGAAGACATCTGCAGCATAGTAACACCAGTGCAAATGTCCTGCACAGTGGTGGGGGAGCAGGTGTAAAGGGAGCGAAAGATCGTACTTGGATATGTTTATCAAAGCAACAAAGGGGCAGAGCAAATATGTAATGATTATAAAGGTAAAAAAAACTCTGGTACACTGTTCTGTGGTGTAGCATTGAAAACAATTGGGGTGTCCCACACATTCATCAGAGACCGCAGCCTGACGGGGTCTAAAAAGAAGTGGCTACGGACAGAGGCTCATAGTGTCTTGCAATGCACAGGCACAGTGGAAATGCTGCACCCAAGATCGTATGGTGGTCTGACATGTACACAAGAGGCTTTCACTGAACCCAAGACCAGTCTGCACACAGGGACTTATTTGATTGCAGCAATGCATTAAAAGCCAGTACGTGCTTGCATACAGGGGCTTGTGGCATGTGGTTCACAAACATTCATCAAAGGGTTAAACTTGCACCGAACTGCAGACAGGGTTGTGGAGTCCACACGCACGCACGCACACACATTGACACGTGCACAAGAAGCTGACCTCCAACCTGTGGTGAGTCAAGCACATCAACCAGCACCCCTAAGGTGAAAGCATGCAGAGGCTTCAAGGAAGTGGTTACTAAAGCTTCAAAAAGTGAAATGCTTCCTACATTTGGTTGCAAAGAGTTTAATTTCCAAACCAAAAGAACGGGCAGTTTGTAGAGAATATGATCTATCATAAACTCTATCATAATTCTTATTGTTTTTCCCTCAAAGATCATCAAACTTAAGATGTTGATTAAAAGGTTGCTCTTCTAACCTTCAATGAGATTTAGTAGCAATAAATATATACAAAACATAACACCTCTTGCATGAACTACATAAAAATGTATAAGGAGAAATAAACTTTGAAGGTTATATAATTAGGCCCCTGTTCAGGATCCATGTCAGCTTCAAGCTTATTGTTGGTGACAGAAGATAGAAAACAAAAGATGCAGCACCAATACAAAGACAAATGGAGCAAACCTATGTTTTCGAAATTATAAGGTTTGAGAATATTAGCTGCATGCATGGCAGTGTAAAAAACAGGCTAAGATTATATTTAAGATTCTCTCAAACATGAAAAGAGTTTAATCCACTGGGACGGACAAATGGTATTCCCACAGGTAGTTTTGACTAACCTTTCCTATATTGTGGCCATAATCATAATTTGCACACATATGCTCGTAAATGGGATGATCACTGACCTGCTCTTACTCTACAGTTACGTTTAAATACAATAGCGTGTTCTGAGTAAGAGAGGCTTTGGGTATGCAAAATGGTTATAAATATTCTTAGCTCGATCTTGGGATACGTTTCGACATGAAGAATTTACGAATCTATGTTTAAATAAGTTTGTTCAATAGGTAAATAGCAGATAGCAAGCTGCATGTATGGCAATGACTGCATGGCATTTCTCAATATCTGCGGCACTTCTTGCCTGCTGATGCTTGGAATCAGTGTAACTATGCGGGGTACATTAACCTCCAGTCTGAGAATCAGAGCTCTTAATGTAAACGTAGTGTGCAGAGTATATTAGTGATACAATGTAAAGATTTATCCTAACAGGACCATTGAGTTATAAATTCTTTGCTCGTTAAAAACTCTCAAAAGGGGTTTTATAAGTCCTGAAGGTACTTGGTACCATGTAGGGGATGTGGGGTATTTCAGCAATTGAAAAGAAGTCTGAAAACTTAAGAAAAGAAGGATTGTTAGCAATATGTATGACATAAGGACTTCTATTTTATACAATATACAAATATCAGCCCAGACCTGGCACATGGATCTTCATTCTAAATTTTCTTGTGATAAAATGGAAATTATCAGAAACAGAAGTTAGTATTTAACCAGTTGAATTCAGTGATGAGCAGTTGTTCTGTAATATATTTTAAGACTTAAAAGGAAACTCTGCCCTCTTATAGAGTCAGCATAACTTGTAACATGAAGTACACGAGTTGATGTTGCTCCATATAAAAAAAATATATATATTTTTGAGTCCAGATTGTTAAAGATCATGACAGCAATATACGTACCTGATGTAAAAAAAAACATTAATACATACTAGGTTATCATTTTAAGGAAATTGGTTTAACTTATAATTTAGCTGAGAAGTACCGATTTCCTTTGCACTGGTTAAAGTAATAATACTTATTCATAATAAATAGTTATTTACAAACACCCAATGTTTTCATGTATTCCATATTACTTTGTAATGTGCTTCCGTGTCATAATCTTGCTTTTACTCTTGGTAACTAAATATCCAGAACATGTTATAAATTTTTGACAGGATTTTATTTGCTTCCCATAATTTAGTTTTGCCTGGCACAATATTCTCTGCAAATACCGTTAAAAGCAGGGAGCATAGCACAAAAAGACATCTGAAGACATTGCTTTTTCCTATTTTGTTAGAAGTTTGCTTTCCAAGCATGTCCGAGATACTTCGTGTTATCACATTGTTATTGCCTACTTTATACACTCTTACATATCGATATGGTCCTTAAAAGTCAGTGCATGTAGTATGTCTCAATGCCTACTTAGGGTCTAAGCTCAAAACCTTTTATCACAATGTAATAATGAAATATCTACAGGGCAGATCTGGATCTTTTTGACTTTATTCTTTAAAATAAAGAGGCTCAGAATTGACTCTTGCAAAGAAAGTTGATTTTTTCCCTTTGAACTTACTGAATTAACTAAGAAAACCTAGCATTAAGTGTATCTAGACCAGCTGCTTTCACATTGGAGAAAAGTCTTACAAGCGTCTGCAACAAAGAGTTCAGAGGGCTAGGAATTTAAAGACCAAATGTTTCTGATATAAGTTGGTGAACAGAATGGAATATGGCTTTTATGTATTGCTCCTTTCAAAGCAGCTAGCCATTCTGTATTGATCTGAACAATTGTGAGAAGTAGCTGGTCATTTAATGTTTTTTCAATAGCTAGTGTAACTTTTTTGATAAGTTTCAATGGTCACTTCCTACCATCTGAAATAATAAACATGCACACAATCCTTTAACATCTATTGTTTTCTTCATTTATGACATTTTTAATGTTAGATTGTTCTCTTAGTTCATCATTAAACAGACTAGCCATTTCTGTTTGCCGGTAGGTCTGAAAAAATAATGTAGATTTTTTTCTCAATAAAAACTTCGCAAATCATGGGAGCACAACCCTTTATCATCCCCCAGTTCTCACACACCTGTTGAGTGTGTGCATTGTAAATATTCCATCTCTTGAGACAATATTTAGAAAAAGGAAAGGAGAATAAACGAGCTTAGTACACAAAATAAACAATTTGTTTTTCATACCCCAAATCTGTTTCCAGCTGGAAAGCAGGCAACAGAACTTGTCAATATAACCTCTGCCTGGATTTGTCACACTGGGAGAAGAAAACTTTCCCAGAATGAAGAGAGCTAAAATTGATAATATAGAGTTGAAAGAGGCAGAGTTCCGTATATTTCACTTTGAATCACCACAAGGTTGTGGAACTTCTCCATCACAATGCCTGAAAAGGAACCAGAGGATCCTCTTTGATGGCCAACTCTTGTACGCAGCCTTATCTCAATACCTTGGACAAGGAGTCAATATGCTGCTTTTCATCCTCTGAAAATTTGTATCTATGGTAACACCATCTACATAGGTCTTCCCCCAGCAAAAAGCATATTAATAACAGCTTCCAAAAGTTGCTACATCTGGTAGAATGTATGTGCCTTAATCTTCACAAATGTTGAATACAACTGTAGGTCGTGGTGCATATAAGATTAAGTAAAAAATATTATGCACTTGTAAAAAAGCCTACCTGGGCAAAGGCACAAACTGCTTGAGATCCCTGAACTTAGGCTACTCTCACCAACCACAAAAATACACATAGCAACCACACAACTAATGCACTTTCAAATAGTTTAAACACACAGAGAGATTCTTGAGAGTTCAGAGCCATAGGCTGCGGAATTCACCGACCAAGGATCTGAGAGCCAAATCAAATTACAAGTGGTAGAGAAAGCTTCTAAAATGTAAACTTTTTAAGATCGCTTTAACAAACTAAGCTTTGACAAAGCCAATATGTCTTGCCTTTGAGACCTATTGACTTTGTTAAAGATTTTCAGCCAATGCTGTGCAACATGGCTGGATGTCAGGAAGGACTCACCAGTGCAAATCCATCGGCCGATCCGCCCCCTCAGACTCCAGTGCCCCACTCGAATCAATCAACGAAGAATCCAGGAAAGGGACAAACTCCATGCCGCTCTTCTTTCTCTCCGCAGAGAGCGGTCGGCGTGAACCCGGAAGCCGAAGGAGATTACCCCGGAAGTCTTTGCCATCAGTCAGTGAAAGGAGACGTCGTCACGAAAGAAGGCGGTCATTCTGGTGGCGCAGAAATCGGAGGACGGAGACAGCCTGAAGAGGATGCGGAGCCGACCGAAGGAGACCCGAGGACTGAAAAGACGGTGAAAGCAGAAGAGGAGCTGACAGATGGAGACCTGAGGAGAGGAACAACCACAATGGAAGGAACCCGGGACTGGACGAACGCTGGTACGAGGAGTGGTGAAATCCTCCGGAGGACGCAAACGAGCGGTCGCAACTCTGAGGAGAGTTGCGGAGGAGCCGGTGAGTGACAGCGGCACAAGGGGAAAAGAGGGGGGAACGCGGGAGGTGGGTAAAATAGGAGGGGGTCCTTGAAGAGAGTATGTGTTGATTTTCTGTTTCCTGGAGGGATTCTGCAAGGTTACCAAGTCTTGATAAAAAGCGTACAGAATAGGTATTTTATTTAACCGTGGACGCTAGAAGGGGCGAGTTGTTACTGTGTGGCCTCATTCATAAACCAGCGTGACCATTACTTCCGTTGCAAGCATTTTTTTTTTGCTTAAAGTGAAACGGTCCATTACAGTAAAATCCCTCACTCCTGTTTCCAAGCCCTAGGCACTTGATAAAAGCCTTTCCCTTCACAACCATCCCTTGAAGAAGCTAGAGAGAAGCACTTTTGCGGTGTGGTGACGGGTCAACCTGACATAAAACATTTAAATACTGGTGTGCTGACGGCTCCTTCTTATCCTCTCTTATAAAGCCTCCGGGGAGACACTTTGGACCCAGGAGAAGAAGAACCGGAAACATCACCTCCTTCATCTGCATCTGGCTCGCCGAAGTCACCTACTAAAGAAGAATCGAGAGGACCAGGACCTGAAGCATAAACCCCTGCCCAAACTTCTGTTACCTCTGATAATAAAAAGTTATATCTTGGAAAATACATTCAGCCTCCTTGCCTGTATATCAAACCTGCCCTCCCACAAGTGGTGTCAGAAGTGGGATTGAAAGGCACTATGGAGGCTGCCCTGGCAAAAATGGCGGAAAATCAGGAACATCTGGGAAAGGTGATGGAACGCTTTCTGACAGTGGTAGAAGAAGATCGCGGGAAGTTACAAGTTCTTACAGGACAAAGCCAAACTCATGGAGCCGCTATGGACAAAATAACCGAGGCTCTCGGAAACCAGAGAGGTCCCACCACACTTCCCTCAGTAGTGTTACAACGTTATGTTAGTGGAGAAGACCCGGATTATTTTTTCAATAACTTTGAGAGAATGGCTACAAGCTGCATCATGGCCAGCTGATAAATGGGGACAATATCTAGGACCTTTCTTATCAGGAGACTTACAGGCCGCCTATCAGGATGCAACCATTCAAGGAGTGCTTCCCTATGCCGACATAAAAAGATGCATTATGGAGCGACTGGGTGTTGACGATGAAACTTACCGGCTGAAGCTACGACAGATGAAAGAGGGACCACAGGAAACACCCAGGGCATTATATTTTCGGGTGAAAGACATGGCGGATCGCTGGTTAAAGCCAGCTACAACGGATAAAGATGGGATTATGGCTAAGATTTATTTAGAACAGTATTTATACTCTTTACATCCGCCAATTCAAAAATGGGTGCGTTAACAAGCGAACCTCACCCTTGAAACTGCAGTGGAACTCGCCAGCGCTTATAATAGAGCACAAGAAATACAAAAAGGGCGAGATGACGTGCAGGGAAAACTGGAGGGCCAGGAACACATCGCCCTCCCCGTCCACCATTGGTTAAAAATCCTGAACCCTTCACTATTGTACCAGGAACCCCAATAGTCCAGCCCCCACAGATGGGGCCACAATGCTTCCAGTGTGGCGGTATTGGCCACATTGCCCGATTTTGTCCTCAGACAGAGCAACCTATGGAAATAGGGATGGCCCGCAATTATTACTGTTCTCCTTTTGAGAAAAAAACACCGCCCTTTCGGTGCACCATTTCGGTCAATGGACAACCAGTAATGGCCCTAGCCCAAGCTGATACGGGATGTCTCCATAGTGTAGTCCGACCTCAAGATCTGGGTTCTCATATTGGTCCCATTGACGGAGCTGTAGCCATAAAATTGTGCATGGAGATACCAAACCATACCCGCCCCCTCAGACTCCAGTGCCCCACTCGAATCAATCGACGAAGAATCCAGGAAAGGGACAAACTCCATGCCGCTCTTCTCTCTCTCCGCAGAGAACGGTCGGCGTGAACCCGGAAGCCGAAGGAGATTACCCCGGAAGTCTTTGCCATCATCCAGTGAAAGGAGACGTCGTCACGAAAGAAGGCGGTCTATCCGGTGGCGCGGAAATCAGAGGAAGGAGACAGCCTGAAGAGGACGCAGAGCTGACCGAAGGAGACCAGAGGACTGAAGAGACGGTGAAAGCAGAAGAGGAGCTGACAGACGGAGACCTGTGGAGTGGAACAACCACGACAGTAGGAAACTCGGGACCGGATGAATGCTGGTACGAGGAGTGGTGGAATTCTCCGGAGGACGCGAATGAGCGGCCGCAACTCTGAAGAGAGTTGCGGCAGAGCCGGTGAGTGACAGCGGCACAAGGGGAAAAGAGGGGGGAACGCGGGAGGTGGGTAAAATAGGAGGGGGTCCTTGAGGAGAGTATGTGTTGATTTTCTGTTTCCTGTTTTCTGGAGGGATTTTGTAAGGTTACCAAGTCTTGATAAAAAGCGTACAGAATAGGTATTTTATTAACCGTGGACGCTAGAAGGACTCTAGAAGGGGCGAGTTGTTACTGTGTGACCTCATTCATAAACCAGCGTGACCATTACTTTTGTTGCAAGCATTTTTTTTGCTTAAAGTGAAACGGTCCATTACAGTAAAATCCCTCACTCCTGTTTCCAGGCCCTAGGCACTTGTTAAAAGTCTTTCCCTTCACAAGCAGCTCTTGAAGAAGCTAGAGAGAAGCACTTTCGCGGTGTGGTGACGGGTCAACCCGACATAAAACATTTAAATACTGATGTGCTGATGGCTCCTTCTTTTCCTCTCTTATGAGCCTCCGGGGAGACACCTTGGACCCAGAAGAAGAAGAACAGGAAACATCACCTTCTTCATCTGCATCTGGCTCGCCGAAGTCACCTACTAAAGAAGAACCGAGAGGACCAGGACCTGAAGCACAAACCCCTGCCCAAACTTCTGTTACTTCTAATAAAAAAAGTTATATCTTGGAAAATACATTCAGCCTCCTCACCTGTATATCAAACCCGCCCTCCCACAATGGATAAGAAAAAAAAACTTAAGATGTGACCAACCGCACCACGCAAAATTTAAAAAGCAGGATGCTTTTTGTTGTACTTATTTGCCGATCCAAATAGGATCCCCAGGTGGGAGTAAGAACACAGAAAATGCGGGTGAAGAGGAGCAACACTGAGGGCCGGGGTGGTGAACAGGAGCAATGGGCGAGAGTGAATGAGAACACATGGAAAGCAACACACAGTGTGGAAGGGACATGGGCAACATGGATTTTATGGGAGGGCAAGGGAATCAATGGGCAAGACAGCAACGTGGAGCAGACGTGGATCAATACACAGATGAGAAAGCAATGGGGGGAAGGCATAAGAGCTAGTGCAACATGGAGGGAGGCGGGGAAAAGCCCACAGGAAACCATAGTGCAGGGGGAGAGAAGTACATGAGGGAGACAGTTGGAAAACTCATGCACTCTCATGAAGTGCATAGCCAAAAGGTAGTGTTTGAAAAGCAAGCAGAGAAAGCATAGAAGCTAGCCACTCAAACAAAATGGACAAGAGGCTATGCTTCCTGGAAGGGATCAACCCAAGATTATCCTGCTGGAATGCGAAAAAGAAGCAGGCCATTGAGAAAGACAGGAAAGTCAACCATTTGTAAGTAATGGGTATACTTCAACCCCGTGTGTCCTTGGTAAGCCCACAATAGGTCTAGCAATAGAAAGAGCATGATCGACCTAAAAAGGATCACAATTGAAATAAACTGAACAAAGTTTCCAACTTACCAGCATTTCCCGTATGCTGGCAGAAGACATCTGATTAAAGTAATTCAAGGAGACACATAGTGTTCTGTCAAACTCCTGAATAAATAAAGAGCGCAGTATGTGGTTGCCATGTTGGATCCCTTTACTACAAGCTGTAGTTGATCATCCTGCAAGAGCTGGGGTTCAATGGACCTTGTTTACAGTTTGCTATATTTTACAATCCTTCTCTTCTCCTTCCCATCCTTTTTATCCCACAAAAAGGCCTTTCCATCATGACTAACACGAGGGGTTAAAAAGCATAGAAAATTTACTTTTCTGAGAAATAAAAACAAGAACATTTGAATCATTGATGGTCGTAGCTTAGGGGGGTGTTGTTTGGATGTACTGAAGAGATGATACTTGAAAGTACAAGAATGTTGGTAATTTCTTACCCTGAAAACTATGAAAAACAGTGACTTTGGTTGCTTTCCTTACATTGCTAGCTGAACAATGTGGCTACATCCCTTCATCGTAATGAGCAATTCCTTCTTCTTTCTTGTCTGCTATCTGCCAAAGCTAAGAAGGATTTTTCTCAGATGAGATTCATGGTGCTTCCACTCAATTTATTGAGAAAACAAGCTCCGAACACTGACCATTCTGAGACAAGAAGTTAATTTACTAATTTCTTAATCTCAAACTCTGGTTCAGTAGACCTAGGTGTCACATCTTGAGAAGTTGTCAAACATTTTAAATGCTCTTTCCAGCAGTTTATTCACTTAATGCAGGGCTCGATAAATCCACTCTACCGCTCGCAAGGTACATTTTATGAGGTCGAGCTATTTTTAGGTCCTACACGCCCTTTCTGGCGAGTAGGAAAATATACTAACTTTTGTCCTCCATCTTTGAAAACGGAGCAAATGTGACAAGATAACCAGATTTAAAGGCCTTTTTATTGCTCACAAAGCAAATGAGCAATAAAGATGTCTTTAAATATTGTTATCTTGTCACATTTGCTCCGCTTTCAGAGACGGAGGTCAAGTAGATTACTGTTAGGTCAAGGAGATTTTTCAAGTTACTAGACCTGAAGGACTAGTACCATTTTTCAGATTTGTCGAGCACTGTAATGTAAATGTGTGATTTTGGTAATGTGTTTATTCGCAATTCTGATGTAAGGACCACCCTGTCAGGATCTTTGTGAGCTTAGATGAAGTTTACATTTTATGACACTGACACTAAAGTAACAAGTGAATGCAAGACAATTTAAAAATTCTCATACACTTAATGCAAGGAAACTTTCCGTTTTGAGATGACAACTATATTCAGTGAAATAATGTCAAGGTTATA
Organism: Lissotriton vulgaris; assembly: GCF_964263255.1. Lineage (NCBI taxonomy): Eukaryota > Metazoa > Chordata > Amphibia > Caudata > Salamandridae > Lissotriton > Lissotriton vulgaris. The sequence goes on from NC_141685.1 coordinate 447,414,984, forward strand.
TATACTATAGTTCAGCTCCCTATCTTCAAGATGCATTGTTGAGATGATTGAGATTTTTGCTGTGTCTCATTTAACTTTTTTACTGAGTTTTCAACTAAACCTTTATGTACTTGTTTCTTTTTTGCCTCGGGCCAGAAGAAAAGAGGAAAGAAAAGAGCACCACCTCAAAAGGTGCAGCAGGAATACCTACTTTTGGGATTCACATGTCTAACTCATGGATGAGGGCTGAGATTCTCTATACCAGGGTAATGACACACATCACAGGGTTAGACGTTAGTATATGTAAGGGAAGAAAGTCACTTGGGAATAAAAACATTACCCACTCCTGTCATTCCCACATCTCCATTCATGATTTCTTCAAGGTTATTACTGGTGTTACATTTTGTACTGTAATTGTGGTACTCCTGGGTTACCAGAACAAGCAGCAAATGTAGGTTATGTTTGTTTTAAGTGAGCAGGGCAAATGAGCTTGTGATTTCATAGGTTACCATTTCTCTGCCAGCCGCAATTGCTAAGAGATGGGATAGTACCTAATTATTTCAGTCTCACATTCTAAGACATTTCGGATAGTAAGACATGGTATTGTATGGAGGTCTACAGCCAAAACGTTCTGCTAAATATAGATTAACTTAATATTAACAAAACAGACTCTTGAATATAAAAAACAATGCATCTAATAAAGACATAGAAAGAAAATATAGTGATTAAAAAACTGACCTTTTTCTTTTCCTTGGCATCATATAAAGCCAAACTAGCAAATATGGGCTCTATTTCAATTTCAAACCTGAAAAGAGAAGAGAACATGTTTTTGTGTTATTAGAAAACTACCAAGAGAGGGCCAAAGTTGAATCATATTCACATGTTTACTTTAGTTTTTGAAATCTCATTTAATGTGCAATAGGGGTTTAGTACATACTCAGTTTATTCACACTTGAACCAATATACTTTCTGTAGCTATTTGTATTTCTTTCACACTGGTTGACACAATTAGCCATGTTCTACGCTATTCCCAAAGTAGGTCTTCAGAAAAGAGCCACGTACGACACTAAGGGACTTATTCAAATGTTGGAGGGTAGGGGTCCTCCATCACAGATGTGGTGGGTACCCCAGATGCCATAATACAAAGAATTATAGCCAATGTAATTTGCAATACAGTGGACAGGACAAACATCATGTTTGTAATGGGGTGTCTGTCCACGACCTCTAAATAAGGGCCAATATCTTCAATTTTAAACTTTCTGATCAAATAATTCTATTGCATGTAGAACCAGAAATCCCTTTCCGGAATCATCATCTATCACAGGAACATTAAACAATGTAAGAGTGCCTGCTTTGCATAGACATCATATACAATAACTTAACACCAAATCATGCTGGCCCTATTTTTATGTGCTGGTTCTTCCACAGAGACATTTTCACCTCTTGGCATCTGCTATTCTTTAACCATCGTTTTTGTGAGGCAAAAGGTATTGAAGAGAATGGGTTGCATGCATGTGTGTATTATTTAGTATATATAGCATGACCCCTGTTCGAGGACAACAGAGCACTGTACATGAAGTACAATACGTATGGTGAAAAATACTGTGGTTAGTTGAGAATAGCAGTGGTGGCTGGTTTACCATAGGGAGGGAGGCTGGGTGAGAATGAATACGGAGACTGCTAAGAGGAGAGGGGCTGAGTTGATAAGGATTGAAAATCGTAAGCAGTTGAGTGTGTAGTGCGGCACGGCAGTTCCTACTACCTGATACATGTGTAATTAAGGTGCCAAACAACAGTTTCTCTTCTATATAGACTAATAGCGGACTTTCCCTCCCATTATGCTCCAATTTCACGATTTAGGTATCTGTGCCTGGTGCAACGCGCATACATACAGTTTGGGTATCACCCTAAAATGCTTGAAATTGCGTTTGTTCCTTGAAGCTGCTGTAATCATAGTTTTGACCTCTCCCCAGTAGAAAGTTAAGATATAATATATATTCAATCTGTACAAATACTTTCTTGAGCAGCTAACTGATAGGGAACAGAAAATATGGTTTTATTGTGCCACAGGGAGCATTTTAATACATGCTGTCTTTTCCAATGGCAATAGGAAACTTTTCTTTTTAGTCTCCAGCTCTATCATTTGTAATGGTGGGAATACATATTTTATTGTTTCATAATATTTACCTATGCCATCTTTCTAAGTTCCGTTGTCTTTTCTAAATTGTTGAGCAGCATTTGTTCAATGTTTTCCCAGTCTACTGTCTAACATGACTAAGAGCAGAAGCTATCTGCAGTCTCGATTATTAAGGGAGGATCAGAAGCTGCTTTTTCTTTTTTTAAATGCTTTATTTAGCATTTTTATAAAGTAAATAACCATATCATCAAAAATACCCATGAATACAGCTATAAAGTTTTTTTAGTCAACATCTGAAGCTCTACATACAAAATTATTCTTTTCATTTCTTAGTCTGCACAAACATCCATTTACTCTTACATAATCAGTTAACCATACACTACTGTGTGCACCCACCGTGTTTCAAACCCATCCTTCTGAAGCACTGGGTTTGCTCATTCTCCAGAATTTCTCCTCTAACAACTTCTACATCTCAACATCTACTTTCTTTTTTTTTAATTTATTTATTTATTCAAAGTTTTATATAGCACGAGCAAGATCTTTGCAGATATCAGAGCGCTTTACAGAAACAGGTGTAGGGGCAACAGGAGGGTGATTAAATACACTATTGGGTACAATATGGTAGCATAGTAGAATAGGATAGCAAGCAGGTACATATATAAAACCAGTAAACGACCAAGTAAATAATAGTACAGAAACGGTGCAGAGTCTTAGATCCAGCAACAATAGAGAACAGGTGAACTTAGGCCCAACGGATGGCTTTTATTGTCAGCAATAGAATGGGTTGAATAGTCTTACACACTCAACAATTGGAGTTATTTTGATTACAGATAAGCATTTAAACCTGGTGGATAACAGATTGGATAGGTAAGTACAACACCTGAGATGGAGACCCCTCCCCCTGACCCTCACTACAATCAACTAATACCTTCCATAGGTCCCAGATTTTTTCCCATTTCCGCGGGCAACCTCTGGCTTTATATATAGTCCACTCTGCTTGCTGGCACTAATCCAAATCGGTTTCACTACGCTATTTTGGGTGGGTTAATTGCACCCCAGTATTTTGCGATGTTGCGTTTGGCAATCATAGCTGCCAGGGTCAAGCTCATTCTCATAAACTTGAGCCAGTACTCCACTCCAACAATCGTTAGTAAAAAAACATCTACTTTCAATGCTTATCTGGATGCGCCCCAGCCTGTTAGGAACCTCCTTCTCGGCCAGTTATCAGCAGATTAATCATTTCCACCCATATTTCCAAATCTTCTTCTGCATTCTCATCCACCCACACCTCCCTCATTTGCTGCTCTTCAGCAGCTGTCGATTCGGACATATCTCTGATCAATTCTGCATCCTGGGTCTTACTGGGTACCGCTAAAGCCAGCAGCCCCAATGCTTTAAATATACCCTGCGTTTGTTTTCTTTCTCTTTTTTGGCATAAGTATTATTCCTAATAGGCAGTGCGTCACTGCCTCTTCTTTAAATAGTGTTCAAGATGTTGTCTGCATTGTTTCCACCAGGTGGAATCACCTGGATGTCGCTGTTTTGCCTGAGGGCAGAGATAATGGCTCCTTGGATGGCGTCAGTGCAATCTGCTCTCACAGTAAGCTTCTCATTAACACCACAATCACAGAGATAAATCATCTTTCTGCTCTGAAGATTTAACAATACTTATGGGGATATTCATAGTCGCCTCTACATACTGCTTATGCTTAGAAGATTTCTCCTATGCCTCTCGATAGCTCTGAAATCGCAGGTCTTGATGGAAGAGTTGTCTGGGAACTTATAAAGATTAAAATATTAAAAAAGGATTTTGCAACTACCAAAGGGAGTAATGATCCAGGCATTTAGATGTAAACAAATCTTGCAACTTGGTTTGTGTTAGCAAGAGATTATATATTAAAGTATTTACTAAGTTGCCAGTAAACAAAAATGGAAACCAAATATCATATATGTGTTGGAAAGAAACAGTAAGTAGTGAAAGGAACTGGGCTCATCCTTGATGAATACAACTAAAATGCTCCGAGACAGCCACAATGAGATGGTCAATATTGAAATATCGGAGACCTTTCCTTCCAAATTTGCATTAAAAAAATGGCTCATGTAACGTCTTTTTAAAGTGACAGTATTTAATAAACAAACCCTCAATTTCCCTGACAGTGCGGACATTAGGAAGCAAAGCTGTATTTCAATATTGCAGTTAAGTGTTTTAAAATTCAGGTCACTTCGTAACCCCATTGTTTCGGTAGTATAATCTTTGTAATAAGAGAATAAAGGAAATTGTCTCGGCTTAGTGAACTGTAAGTGCACCTTATACCATGTATTAATTGACAGTAATTTTAAGGATATTAGGAAAAAATGTTTAAAAGCTCTTTCCATAAAATATGGCACCTTTACACAATCTTCTGCCCTGGAGTTTTAACATAAATGTACTTTTTAAACCTGTAACTATTGCGTTGGGTCGTTTTTAAAGATTGCTCTATGTAAATTTTAAAGAGATGTAAATATTTTTTGTATTTTGTAATGTGTTATAAATAGGAATATTATATAGCAAAGATTTATGGCCAATTTTGTCTCAAGCTTTTATGAAATCTGAAGCGATTTCTGCACTGCTTGTACGAAGGGGGGAAAAAAGCCAAATGCCGCAGGATGTCTGTCAAAAATTGCAGTTTAACTTAGCTGAATGCCTTCTTTGCCTCCAGTGAGAGATTACATTTTTCAGCAGACACAGTAAATGCATCAGTTGATAGTGACCTGAAGAATGTCTTCAGTCCATCTTGACTCCTTGTTTCACTCACTATTCTTTGTACCCATTTGCTACAATTTTAGTTCCGATTTCCAGGCCCACAATTAGCAGTCAAACTAGTGTCTAAGTAAAGAATTCTTGTGCATGTTGCCCACAGCCAAGTGAATCAGTTTGCAAAGTACAGAGTTAGGTCAGATCAAATCTTGATCAAAACATTTCTAGGGCAAAACCACTTTTTGTTCTCCGCACTCACAAAAGACCTGAAAATTCACCTTTTTCAGGTTACCACCATAAACACCCTCTGCTCTTCTTCATTACTCCAATATCCCGACCCCACCTCTCTCTTCAGCTGTACCCCTAAATGACAGCTAAATAGCCTTGATTTGTGCAAACATTTGACCATGCTTCAATTGCAAACCCTACTGTTTATGTTTACCACCACACTTTTGTAAATGTCAGTATACGCATCTATAGCTCATATGCTCAGATTCACGTTTCTTCCTTGATAATCAGGTCTATAGCCGATCACTTAAAAGCTATATGCCACAGGTAGATCAGGAGTGGCCTCTAGTTGCTGGTAATAATGGCATTTAAATCTACCTAGAATTACTATTACTCCTATCAGCCCTACAGCACTTCTTGACATGATCTCTTAAATGCCTTTCCTCATAATTTAAATAAAAGCAGCAGTATGAAAGGGGGAGATCACACCCTAATCCTGTAAATCAAGGCCACTAGTAAATAATTCCTGTTAAAGGTTACTTTGAAGAAGAAAGTCCAGGCACTCAATATTTATTTATTTTATTTTAGAAGTTTTATATAGCGCTGGCTGAATCGGGAGGTATCAGAGCGCTTTGCATGAGTAGGAAGGAGGTCACAGCATAGAACAATCAATCAACAGCATGAAAAACCAACATGTTAAAAAACTAAAAACAGCTTAAGTTAACATACATCACAAACAAGCATTGGAAATGCAATAGGTCTCGCATTAGAAAAGTTGGAGTTATTGGTCTTGTAAATGACATATTTTATTTATTTGTTGGTTTTTAAAATTGCTAAATTGATGGCTTTGTCATTTACAATGCCAATAGTTATAACTTTCGCGAATGTGACACCTATAGCACTTGGAATGCAACATGTTTTGTATTTACGTGACTTAGATGGCAGCTCTGGTCGTTAGGCCACATCTCTAGAGAGCAGGAGAGTGAAGCAGGGGAGAGAAGCACAGCAATGCAATAGGTCTCGCATTAGGAAAGTTTGAGCTATTGGTATTGTAAAGGACACATTTTTTATTTATGTGCTTGTTTTGAAAATAGCGAATTAATAGCTTTGTTATTTACAATGCCAATAGTTTTATATTTCGCAAATGTGACACCTATTGTAACACAATATGTGTTGTGAGGGTGAGGGGTTGAGGGTGAGGGGTTGAGGGTGAGTGAGGGTGAGGGGTTGAGGGTGAGTGAGGGTGAGGGGTTGAGGGTGAGTGAGGGTGAGTGAGTGAGGGTGAGTGAGGGTGAGGGGTTGAGGGGGAGGGGTCGAGGGTGAGGGGTTGAGGGTGGGTGAGGGGTTGAGGGTGAGTGAGGGTGAGGGGTTGAGGGTGAGTGAGGGTGAGGGTGAGTGAGGGTGAGGGGTTGAGGGTGAGTGAGGGTGAGTGAGGGTGAGGGGTTGAGGGTGAGTGAGGGTGAGGGTGAGTGAGGGTGAGTGAGGGTGAGGCTGAGGGGTTGAGGGTGAGTGAGGGTGAGTGAGAGTGAGGGTGAGTGAGGGGTTGAGGGTGAGGGGTTGAGGGTGAGTGAGGGTGAGGGTGAGGGGTTGAGGGTGAGTGAGGGTGAGGGGTTGAGGGTGAGTGAGGGTGAGGGTGAGTGAGGGTGAGGGGTTGAGGGTGAGTGAGGAAGAGGGTGAGTGAGGGTGAGTAAGGGTGAGGGTGAGGGTGAGTGAGGGTGAGTGAGGGCGAGTGAGGGCGAGTGAGGGCGAGTGAGGGCGAGTGAGGGCGAGTGAGGGCGAGTGAGGGCGAGTGAGGGTGAGGGGTTGAGGGTGAGTGAGGGTGAGGGTGGGTGAGGGTGAGGGTGAGTGAGGGTGAGGGGTTGAGGGTGAGTGAGGGTGAGGAGTTGAGGGTGAGTGAGGGTGAGGGTGAGTGAGGGTGAGTGAGGGTGAGGGTGAGTGAGGGTGAGGGTGAGGGGTTGAGGGTGAGGGAGGGTGAGGGGTTGAGGGTGAGTGAGGGTGAGTGAGGATGAGGGGTTGAGGGTGGGTGAGGGTGAGTGAGGGTGAGGGTGAGTGAGGGTGAGGGTGAGGGTGAGTGAGGGTGAGGGTGAGTGAGGGTGAGGGTGAGTGAGGGTGAGTGAGGGTGAGGGTGAGTGAGGGTGAGTGAGGGTGTTGCAATTTTTTTTTGTTACTTTTGATCCACACTTTTTGTCTGAAATCGCCGCATTAGATAGCAGATGACCGATTATGTGGTAAATACGGCAAGCCCAAAGTAACGCGGGAACTGCCACGGCTTCAAAATGGCATAATTCCAGTGGTCCTGGGTATAGATGGGGCACGTGATGGTTTATTAATGCCTAGGCCGGCTTTACACACACAGGTTCATGTAAAGTGAAAGCAAACCCTCTTTCCCTCACCAACAAGCCATCTGCAGTCTCAGTGCAAAATAACATTGTCCATTACAGGAAGTGAGGTTTATTCTCAGGGGATACTCAGTACGTGTACTAACAGCATGGCCCTCAGTGCTGAAGACAGACGCTGCTGTCGACATGGCGCGGTTTTATTTGCCCCAAAAAAACATGCACTAATGTATATTTATTTACAAGTCGTTTTATTGATTTTCATGAGCAATTTGCTGAAGCGATAACGTGCAAGTTCACCTAGATATTGCTAAGAGTGTTGGAAAAATCTAATGAATTTATTAAATAATGGGCAACAGCCTCTGGCAAAGCAATTGCCGTAAAAAAAAAAGTTGTTTGCTCTGTAAATTGAAACTAGTTCGGTCCGGGATTCTCCAGCCTCTTAGTGATCGTCTGGCCTGACCCGTCTGTAGGCTGTCAATGCTTGGAGAGAGCAGATCGGCTGGGGGAGGGGAGGGGGATCAGATTGCCACATGTATGCAGGAACAAGGGGGGATTCTAGCATTCACTAGTGCACAAATAAGAGAGGCTTTTAGTGCGGGTGTTTTTTTATTTTTTATTTCATTTTGGGAACACGTCATACGATTTGTTTTAAACCTTTAACCAGCAACAGAAAAGAGAAAAAATATGTTTACATTTTTTTACCACATTGAAAGAATGGCCGTTTGCAATCATGCAAGCTGCGTGGCGAAATGAATCCGTGTTATGGTATCAAACTGTTAACAAGACGGAGGGAAGGAAGATAAGGGGAGGGGGGAGGAGAAATGCGACACGGCGGGCAGGGGAGGGGGCGAGGGGGGAGGAGAAATGCCACACAAACAAGACGGAGGGAAGGCAGATAAGGGGAGGGGGGAGGAGAAATGCGACACGGCGGGCAGGGGAGGGGGCGAGGGGGGAGGAGAAATGCGACGTGCGGATGAGGGAACTGATGTGCACGCGCTTTTAAGCTCAATGCGCATGCGCATTGAGCTTAAAAGTCACGGGCACTGCAAGGAATCGCCACGATTCCTTGCAAGTTAGTTAAAGAGTGGTTAAGCCCCCATAGTCTCGCAAGCTCGATGCGCATGCGAGACCTAAAAAACCTATAGAGAGAGCGAGGGCAATATACACCAGTAAAACCAGGAAGTGGAAGATCAGAATTCGAATGGTGGTATGAGAAGGGGAAAGGCAAGAGGGCAGCGGGGGGGGGGTTAGACGAGCAAAAGGGAGGAGGGAGGCAAAGGAGGAAACTTTGGTAGGAAAAGATGGTAGTGTAAAAGGGAATGGGGCGGGGGAGGAAAGAGAACTGTAGAAATGAAGGGGGGGGGCCAGGAAAACTGGAAGGGGAAGAGGGAGATGAAAAGGCATTGGACCATGGCACAGGTTAGACACCCAAAAATGAATTGAGGAGGTGCATTTGAATTCTTTTTTGAAGCTGGAGTAGGAGGTATTACATCGTAGGTCTTTTGGGAGGGCATTCCAGATAATTGGGGCATTGCCGGAAAAGGTGCGGGACTTATTGGATTTCTTTTTTTGTAGGGGTGGGACTAGGAGGAGAGTGTTTGTGCTTAAGGGTCGTGTGCTGCCTCCTTTGCAGGTTTTATTGGCGAGGCATGCCGGAGTATTTTGGTGGAGGACTTTGTGTGTAATGCAAGAGGTATTGTATGCGGACCTGCCTTCAATGGGGAGCCATTTAAGGGTTTAGATTTGAGTGAAGCAAGATGGATCTTGGGGATTCCGGTAAGAATGGCGTTGTAGTAATCAATACACAACAGGACAAGAGATTGGACAACTAGTTTAAAGTCTTCAGTTGGGATAAAGTGGCTTAATTTTCTTTAGATGACAGAGAGTGAAGAGGGCTCCTTTAGTAGAGGTTTTGATGTGCACATTGAGGGTTAGGCTATTATCGAGGGAGATACCCTGGATTTTACTGAGTTGGATAGGAAGCAGTTGAGGGCATTGAGGTCAGAAATCCAGGTTTGAATGGTGAGGTTGTTGTTTTTAGGGGAGTAGAGAATGATTTCAGTTTTTTGGGGGTTAAGTTTGAGATGATTTAATTGGAACCAGGATTGAATCTCGGTGATAGTGTTGTTCAGGTGTAAGATGTCAGCGTGGGCTTTGATCTTATGGCAGAGTTGGGAATCATCAGGTGGTAGTTGATCCCAGCTTGTTTAAGAATCAAGGTGAGGGGTTCCATGAAAAGGTTAAAGAGAGAGGGAGAGAGAATAGATCCTCTGAGAACTCCAAGGGAGACCGGAGTGGGGTTTGATAGGCAGTTGTGAATTTTAATTTGCTGTGATAGGTGTTGGAGGTAGGAGACAAACCATTTATGTGTCGTGCCATTGAGGCCGAAACGATCTCTGAGAACATTAAGCAGAGCCGCGTGGTTGACCGTATCAAATGCAGCGGAGAGATCAAGTAGGATTAGTAGGCAGGTCTCACCATTGTCGAGGGAGTGGTGTATGTCGTAGCAGTTTCGGTGCTGCAGTCTTCCCTAAAGCCAGACTTTAGGGGGTTCAGTAAGTTGAATTTTTCAATGTGTTTATCTTATTGGAGTAGGACACATTTTTAAAGGGCTTTGGAAAGGAGGGGGAGGTTAGAGATGGGGCAGAGATTATTAAGGTCATTGGATTGGCTGTAGGGTTTTTAAGAATGGGGGTGATTTGTCAAGTTGAAGGGAGGAGGGGAAAAAACCAGAGGCAAGGGAGGTATTGATGATAGAGGTCCAATATGGGGTAATGATATTTTTTAGGTCTTGGACTAGGTTGGAGGGGAGGGGTGTGAGAAGTTAGCCTGGGATATGATGTCCACTATTCTAGTGGGCACCTTGCACCCGTCCAAACAACCCTTATTGATGGTAGGTTTAGACAACCTTTAAAGAAAGCTATCCTAGTAGTAGCTGTGGAAAGCAGCCTTCAGGTGAAGTCTTGAAGGAATGTAAAGCAGCTTGTTTTATCAGTCTATAATCTCTTAAATTATCAAATGAAAGAGCACCACACCAGATATATATATATATATATATATATATATATATATATATATATATATATATATATATATGTATTTATTCTAAACACAACCCCTCTAGTCTCTTTATGAGGCGAGAGGCAAAAGTGTAATACAAGACCTTAAATAGCACAGAGCAAATTAGCACAGTATACGTTTTGCCCTAGGGGCCTAACAAACAATATACTAAAATAGTGGTATAAGAACCACTTGAGGGAAAGAAGCTAGGCGTAGGGCCTGTAGAACCGCTGGGGCAACCAGGAACCACCCAAGGTAGGGACGCAGGAGACCCACGGGGGACGCATGCAGTGTCGAAACACAGCCGCAAATTACCATTGACTTCTATAGCGAAAGTTAAAGTTAAAGATTAGGGACACTTAGGAGTGGACTATGGTAAAACCCTTTCAGTACTGGACACTTCGAGAGTCAAGACCCATGGGAGCATCGAAGTACTCGTGTTACCTCACCCAGGGAAGCCGGGTGCATAGATGTCTTTTCGTGTCGGGTTTCGTCGTCGTTTCCTATTGAGAGCTGAAAAGAAGTGCTGCAGGCGACCAGGAGAAGAGTGTCTGGTTGGATCCAAGGGTGTATTGGAGATATGAAGTACCTAAAAGCAGAGGGAACAGTGTCTGGGTCACTAGCAAGTGACCAGGATGGCGACAGGAAGATGCCAGCCGATGTCAGGTGCTTTCAAGGGAAGTAGGTGAAGCTTGACTCTTCAGCCACGAGGTCCAGGAGGTGTCGACGACGACCAGGAGCTGGATTTGAGCTGTCCCACGTCGGATGTCGAGTGCTGCAGTGTCAGTATCCGGATTGGACCCAACAAGCCTTGGCAACAGCAACCCACGCAAGATGACAAGATTGGCTTCGGAGCAGACCGGCAAGGTCTGAGGGACTCACCCTTTGGAGGGGAGTCAGGGCACTTCTGGAGCAACCAGGAAAGCCAAAGAAAAAGGATTGTCCTTTGTGGGGACCCACAAGTCAACCGACTAGGGATCGCGAAGGCGCCCGAGCTGAAATGCAGGGAATGGGCCCACAGACACTCGTGGAGTGTAGGCCTCTAAGTTTCGGTGCAAAAGGTGCTCGGGCTGGGGCTACAAATAGCCCAATGCACAACTTCGGGAAGTAGGTGCAGTTGCAAAATTGCAGGATGTCCAGGAGTTCCGGTACCACGTCTTTCGTGTCGGGTGCGCGTCTCAGCTTTGCTGGGATCTTGTGTCTGCCTCAGAGATGTCTGGAAGTCTGTGTCCTGTGTCGCTGATTCTTCAGGCGGGAGCCTAAGAAAGGCAGACCGGCAAGATGCTTCTTTTGTGCCTGTTTGAACAGGGGGAAGATTTCTTCTGTTTTCCAGCCGATATGGAATGTCCAAGATTTATGTTTCAGAGTTTCGCCCAGGGTAATCTAGTGACTGGGTTCCTATACTTATACCAAGTTTAGGGGTTGGACTAACTCTAGGGTCCCACCTATGGGAGGACCTGGGGAGGGGGTGGTTACACCCCTTCCCCTTTGTCCAGTTTGTCGCCAGAGCTGGGACTGAGTGCCCCAGCAACCGGCTTGAACTGGGAAAAACACAAGGACACTTTGTGTGCCCCTGGCACTGTCTGAAAAGCATTCACTGAATGCAATCCACCCTGCCCCAAAACACTAAAACCTGTCTGGGGAGGTGCTGGCACCTCTCTGGACAGGAAACCTATTGTCCAGCCCTCCTCTGCCGGAGTTTCGTCCAGCAGCAGGAGGTCAGTCTCATGTCTGTGGCAGCAGCATCCATTTTGTGATGCTGAGGCGCTTTTAAACATTTACAGGGTAAGTAAATGTGTACATGTCTTCTCCCTCTAAAAGGGTGGAATTCTGCCCCACCGCCAGAATTGCCACGGGAAGTTAGGATTCCAAAGTGTTTGACACCAAACACGACATGTTTTGATAAAACCATTCCAAAATTAGCATTAACCACGAGGATTATAATGCACTTAAGAGTATATGGTATGGCTATATCATAGAACAACTATAAGGAAGGGATTCCGAAAGCTGCAGAGGAGCTCAGCACATGCTAGGGCACCCTCTCACACAAAACCATGCACTCTGCCTTCAGGATTGTCAAGGCCTGCCATAGGAGTGACTTATAGGTTAATATGTGTCTATATATATAGGTAGATATGGGTATACTATATCTAAGCAAGGGGTGCTTACACCACCTTACCCAGGCTGCAAGAGCAGACCTGTGGTGCCATTTTGGAAGGCTTCCCATGGTGGCATAATGCATGCTTCAGCCCCTGGTAGGCCTCTGGGGTACCTATCCCCTTGGTACCTAAGGTACCATATATTAGGGACTCACAAGGGTAACCCAGTAACCAATCTGGAGTGTACCTAATGTACAGGTAACCAATTTAGAGAGAGAACAGCCAGGCTGTGGTCCTGATTAGCAGGGCCACAGCCAGACTAAAGTCGATAAACCAGTGAAACACAGCAAAAAGTGGGGGTAACCATAGGAAGCAGATCCTACCCTCCTACAAGGGGGTCTTTGGTGGGGGAGGACGGTTTAAGTTTACAAATGATTTTTTTAAAATCACGTTCAGTTACAGGGTGGAAATTATGCCAAGAGGCATTGTTTTTTGAATTAGGGTGATTGGTTTCAAGAAGAGTGATTATGGGTAAGTGCGAGGAGTGATTATGGGTAAGTGCGGGGAGAGATTATGGGGGGGTTTATAGAGGGTGTGTGTAAGGAAAGGTGAGGGTGGGGAAAAGTAGTAAGCTGGGAAGAAGTGTGATTAGTGTGATCAGGGGTTGTGGAGAATGTGGAGAGAGTTATAGAGGAGATGTCAGGCGTGATTTGGGGTGTGGTAGGGATCAGAGTTGAGAGGAAGGATTATTCTATCTTCGCGATTTTATACGAGAAAAAGTGAGCAATTTCTTCACATCTGGACGTCGAAGCCAACGGTATAGGTGGTGCGGCGGATGTTTGGTTATGAACAACGTTGAACAATTCTCTGGGTCTGTTTTTGGTCCAATCGAGTTGAGATCAGAAGAAGGATGCCTTTTCGTTAAAAATGTGTTTCTTGTAGGATGATCTAGCTAGTCTGAGGAGAGCCAGATGTGAGAAAGAGGGATGCTGTCTCCAATTTCTTTACGTCAGTCTAAGTGTACATCTTTCTTTGTTAAGCTAGGAGTTAAACCAAGATTTGGACGGGATAATTCTTTGATTTTTTAGTTTCAGCTGGGCCAATTGGTCAAGGGTATCTGTGATTGCTTTATTAAAGTGTTCAGTAAGCTCATTTGTGTTTTGTGAGGGAAGGATGAGGAGAAGTTGAGCATGGAGTTTGGACTCTAGTACTGCAGGGGGGATAAGGTTAAGATTTCTGGTCAATTTCATAGGTTTTATGATTTTGGTGGGGGGGGGACTGATGGTGAACAGTAAGAGATGATGGTCAGACCAGTTGATGGGTACGATATTGGACAAGGAAGCCAGGTCCTTATTGGCAATGAATGTGTCTAGGATGGCTCCTTTGGTGTGGGTTGAAGACTGACATAGTTGTATGAGGTCATTGATCTCGAGAAGACTGGTGAGGAGGTGATAGTGGGGTTGTCGGTATCGTTTCAACAGAGGTTAAGATCTCCAAGGAAGGAAGTATGTCCATCTATTCGTAAGTATGATACATACGGTGGAAATAAGATTTTATATGACAGCATTTAGCCAATGATAGCCATACAAAAACAGGTGGGTGTGTTATGTTTGGAGTTGGGGATCATGAGAGAGACCAACACTTCCATAATATCGGCACTACTCCAGTTTCCTATACCTCCTCCTGAATATACGTTTCAGAAAAGCTTCCAGAGGTTTCAAACAGTATAGTGTATTGGAACGTGCATCTGCACCTGGAACTTGGATGAACAGGCACCATGACTAGGAAATGTAAATATTGAGCAGAAGACAGTAAAAATGTTTTTGCCCAATGCCTGGTTGCTAACCAGTGAAACGAAACCTGCTTTCTCTCATCCAGAAAATCCACTATAGGGATGATACTCTATGCAGCATCTGCAGAAAGACACACTGTAAGGTCCAGAATAGTATAATTATACTATGCCTTCAACATACTGACTTGGTAAAGTCTTGGCTGACTACAGTCAGGCATTTTAATGACGCAGATGTAAATGGTTACTCACTGGAGCACTTTGCAAGGTACTTGAATGTTCTTTTTGCAGAACCAGACCTCTTACTGCCAATAGTACTATGGGTATCTGCTTCCTTGATCATACCATGTCATGGGTGATTTCTTCATGAACGACTCAGTACAGCTGCATTTTCATAACCAATATGGCTGCTATGGAAATATTTACATGGTAGTCAAGGTTGGTATGCTTGGTCATTTGCCTCAGTGGCCTGAGCTGCAACCCTCCTCTGCGAACACCCACCTTTCCTTTAGGTGAGTCTTCTGTCAATAACAGTCGGCAATGAAAGGTCAGATTAGTGACTTACTGGTAAGGGTGTGGCAAAGGGTATGTATGGTGGTCTGTATAGTCTGAACATGTGTAGGTTGTAGGCTTTATCTCCCGGTCTGCAATGTAGAGGAATGTGGGATGTGTGATAAATCAGAAATAAAGTTTTAAGGCAATTGGCTAT
The DNA here is from genome assembly GCF_964263255.1 of Lissotriton vulgaris. NCBI lineage: Eukaryota > Metazoa > Chordata > Amphibia > Caudata > Salamandridae > Lissotriton > Lissotriton vulgaris. Next base: position 447,430,061 of record NC_141685.1, read on the forward strand.
CTGAGTGATTATCTCATTGTTCATTTGGTGCTCCATGGGCCTACTGGGTGTAATGCGGTTGTGTTGGTTTGCAAACTAGAATGGAGTGGACAGCCAAGTGTCTTGCAACTTTAGCTAAAACAGGACAGGTGGTGGGGAGAACCGCGCAGGGAAGTGATAAGTGATAACAGAAGTTGCAATAGATATTCTGGTAGATGCCGATGCTCAAGGGTCACCATACAACAACCACCTCACGTCGTAAACTGTAGGCAAGAAGCCACAAAATACAAATTAAACAATTGGTATCACGAGCAAGGACCATATAAGTAGAAGTAAGAAATAAAGTCCAAATGTCAGTGCTGGGTGTATTCTTCTTGTTTTATTTCAAGCCTGAACTTTATTTTTCAGTTACATCCATCTTCTTAACAAAGTGCCTTCAAGCCACAGACCTTACCTGGCAAGGTCTGTGGCTTGAATTTGGACTTTATTTGTTACTTCTACTTATATGCCCCTTGCTCGGCCTACCAATTGTTTAATTTGTCTTGCAACTTTCTACTGCTTTGAAAAAAATGTGCTCCCTTTGGCTGGAGGGCTGAGCAAAGCTTGGCTCCGGTGCACACAGGAGGGAAGGGGAGAGAAGAGAAGAGATGGGGTGGAGAGGGGGACAAGTGGGGAGGGAAGAGAAGAGAGCAGGAGAAGGAGAAAGGAGGAAAAGCAGTTGGAACAAAAACTGCTACTAGTAAAGGAATTAAAATTGAAGGTAATCCTCTTGGCATTTGATTCTGTTTGGGCAGTTATTCACTTTGGTACATTGTATCAGACATGCATTGCATGGTCCCTGGCACAAATATTTGCTACCTTTGCATCCAGTTTGTGATTACCTGGAACACCATTTCTCACACACACGCATAATTTGTTTGTAAGAAAAAATATTGATCCTAGGTACTGTTGCAGACCTTGAAGTACAACAATATGTTTTAGTCTCCCTTAGAAAAATCTGTAAATCCGAAAGTATTTTAGAAAACAAAAAAAGAAGAAGGTTTGGAAAAGCCAATAGTTCTGGCGTTGGCTGCCAATCCTTTAACTTTGTTAAAGCTTGTTTTGTTATGGCATGGTTTTTGTGAAATGTATACTTGGAGGACCTACCAAGCCTTCACCAATATAAACAAAAAGTCTAAACGCAAAAGTATGTTTTTAGTCTCAAAAAGCACACACTGCCATATTAGTCCCTGACACTGAAAGAACTAGCTTGACAAATTAAAACTGCTGTTTCAGTCAACTTGACTAGCCGCAAACCAACCAATCAAAATTGTTCCTTTAATTCAGTTCAGTATCATTTAAAACTGATAAGCCAATTTGAATACCTGTAGGCAGCGTACATTGTTTTACAGGCAACAATTTCAAATGTAGACTTGACTGAAAGAAATAATACTATCAAAACTTACTTAAGGGTTAAACATTTCACCAGTAGTCTCTGACCAAAATGTTCTTTTGGTATTTCAGGAACACAAAGTCGCTCGATTGGCTCCTCCTGTAATCACACACAAACTGCAATTAATACACGTTTTCATCTACTGTTATATGCAACACCCACATAATTAAAATAGTTAAAACAAGCGCTAGCAAATAAAACCGGTCTCTTACTCTAAAAGGCTGAGCCCTTCCTTTGACAATGCTTTTGCACCCATGGCAGAAAATCTTGCAATGGGCTTTCTAAATAAGAAACCCCTTGTCAAGATGCCCACCAATGAACGCAGGTGCAGCATGACAAGCGTGCATGCATATGTTGTGGTGCATGTACACACATGCTGAGGCGTGCCCGTCATGGGCACACACTAGAATCGTGATGCTGCAGGAGCATGCCACACTGCAGCCATTTTAAATTTACTGTTTTAACATGGGGGTCAGCCATGTTAGAATGGTAAACTGAAGTGTGGGGAAAAAATGTTGCAGCTGCTGGGCCTTCATAATAAAAAGAAATAAACAAAAATAAAATAATAAAAATAAACGGGGAAAAGGGATAGGGAGCAAGGCAGGGAGCACCATTAGAGTCACAGTCAAATGACTGCGCTTTGAAGACAGGGAGCATCAAGGGGAGGGAGTTAGGGGTCAACATTTAGCTTGCAGGAAGAGGAGGAAAAACAAGGGAACACCTGGTTGCAGCACCTTCACACAATAAATACGTTTTTCCTTTACATTTTCTATGTTTTGAGGATGGCAGCTATGACAGTACGAGTCACCTAACTTTTTCCTACGTAAACACAGTAAACCTGCTGCTTAGTACAACATGCATCAGTACGAATTTCCTTGGGCTGAGATACATAGAGTAGCCTCTATATCGGGAAGCTTACAATAATAATAGTAGGAAAAATAATTCAATTCAAGACATGGGGGCATAAATGTCAAACAATGGTTTTGCGATTCTCAAATAGTGATTTTTTGAGAATTGCTATTTTAGAATCGCAAAACGAGATGTCATTAAAAATTTGCAAATATTTTGTGATTCCCTGACATTCCTGAATTGCGACTCAGAAACTGCGATTTGCAATTAAGGAATGGCTTCCCATTGATTTCTTCGGGCCAAGAGGACCATAGGAATGAATGGCAATTGCGTGCGCAATTTGTGAGTACCCAATAGGTACTTGCAAATTGCGCAAGCAATTGCAAGGGTGCCTAAAATACACCGTGTTGCACCCCTGAAACGTGCATGTGTGCACATGTGGCGCACATACATATCACTTTCAAAAATGCAAAAAAGTGAATTTTTCAAAGAAATCGCAAATTACCACCAACCTGAAGTTGGTAGTAATTTGCGATTCCTTAAGCTAAAATCGCACAACTTAGGTGCTTCCTACATTGCATGTAAGGAATTGCAATTTGCGATTCCTTAAATGCATTTGCAAAATAGGGAATAGCAAATTTTGCGATTCCCTATTTTGCCAGGGCCTTTTGAGTTGATACATCCCAAAAGTCCTTTTCCCCGTTCGCAAACGGGCCAATTCTGAGAATCGGGCCATTTGCGAATGGGATTGATACATATGCCCCAAAGTACGCAGAGCTATCTCTCAATAGGGCTCTAGGGTACTCTTTGAACAGGTTATGATATACTCAACCTACTCTCAAAAATCTCTAATATCAGTACAAATTGATCTTTAGTCTATTTCATTAGTATAAATGCTATGAATAGGCAGTGGAGTCTTTCACGCGTTTCTCTCAAGTCAACTTAAATTCATAGACGAACTAGACAGGTCGAACAGTCGAAGATGTCAGCTCAGCTCGTAAAGAAACTTTAGGGAAAAAAAGACATGATAACAAATCATACAAAGAGGGCTAAAGTTTTGAACGTCTTTTAGAACTGCTTTTAAAAGAAAATATCTGATTGGTTGTACTTGTCTGCAGAGCGTCATGCCCTATTTTACATTTACTGGACAGTGTTAACCTGATCATTTTAAAAGTGTAGATACACTGAAAATATTTTTACATTTATTGTCAGGAGACATTAGTTTAATGTTTGCAAACAATAAGTTTACTAAAACACGTGGCATTTTCCCATCATACTAAGTGTGACAAGAGGTCCAGGATAAGCTTCTAAAATCGGACTAATCTTGCGGAAGCAGCATGCATTTTCTGGTGTTTTTATTTCTGTCACCAAAGCCCCAGGGCATCTGTGTAATAAATGCATAGTGAGCATGATAAATGTGGGTGTGGTGTGTGTAAATATAAATAGATATATCCAAATTATTTACATTTATTACCTATATAAAGTAGAAAAATGTCACATTAAAATATTTGCATCAATTACAATTCTATCTAAAAGTGTACCCTGAAGCTACTTTAACATATATATATATATATATATATATATATATATATATATATATATATATATATATATATATATATATATATATCCCATCTTATGGTGAAGTCCCCAATTATATCACCCTGGAGGACGTACCCTCACCCATTCAGGACAGCTTTTTCTGCGCTCTCTATTGGCAGAGAGGGAAGTCTTTTGTGAATACCCAAAAATATTAAAATTGCCTGGCCAGACCAAAGTTAGGGTCTCATGAGACTTTGAGTTCCTGATGGGAGTGAACAGATATATCAGGCATACTGTATGTCTTTTTATGGACTCACTAACTGCACTAAAAAGCTTCCTAGGCCTGTTTCGGTATGCCCTAATAGCTACCATGTAAGTTGTGCAGGTGTCCCCTAACAAAGAACTGTCTCCCCCAACTGATACAAAAGAGACATGACATCTACTGAGCGGGGCAGTGGCTTTTCAGTTCCCAATGGGAGAAACTAAAACATTTGCTTTGTCCCTGAGCAGCTACGAGGTTAGCTAGGTAATCTACAAAGAGACCTAGTTGTGCTAAAGCCTAACTTCTTGGGAGCCAAGTGCGCAGGTCAGCTATAATAGCAGGTGCAGCACTGTCCCTCCTTTCATGGACAAGAGCTCTCTTCTCTGCAAGGCCAGTGTGGCATTTGTACGTGGATGAACCAGGTCAGCGAACCAGACTTGGGGAGACAAGTTGGAGTAAATGGAATTACTAAATAACTAGGTGTGTCCCTGATCACAGACACACCAACTAGTGTTGTCAGAGGAAAGACGTATGTGAACATCTCCTACAATCACACATTAGGCTTTCTAATTTATTTATTTATTTATTTTTATTTTATAGCATTTGTAAGGCGCACAGCTACCCACAAAGGGTTTCCCGGCGCCGAATTAGCAAAACACAGGGCAACTAGAGAGAGAGCAGATCCGAAGGCAATTATTTGTCGAACAACCAGGTTTTTACGCTTTTCCTGAAGCTCCTGTAATTTTCTTCTTTGCGTATTTGAATGGGCAGTGTGTTCCAAAGAGTTGGACCCAGGTATGAAAAGGATCTCCCGCCCATTCTAGCCCGTTTGTACCTAGGTACCGCAAAGTTCGCTGATGTAGTTGAACGAAGATTGCGCATAAGGCATAATGGTTCTCTGCCCATCCATGAAGCTAATTGATTGCACCTGGTGGTATGGGGAGTGACAAAGGAATCAATGGTTGGTACTTTCCAGGCCCTGAAAGTTGCTCTACTTGTGAATAGATATGCCATATAATGCTACCTGTGGTGGCACTGCTGAACCCCATAGTGGGTGTCTATCAGCTGCATGCAGGGCCACTTTGTATCTTACCCCTAGAAGGTAGCTTTTCCATACTGGATTATAATTAGCTCAAAAACACACATGAGCAGGGACAAATTTGATTTGTTTCCCCAAGTCACGAATGGAGACATCCCTGCAATGTGCTGCCAACTGTACTCTGATGAGCGGGTAATGATCACTCGCTGTAGATTTGGCATATGAAAGGGGCCGCCTAACCAAATTTTGGGAGCATAAGCCCACCATCTCAAAGCTAACACCAAGGATTGCAGGATAGTGGGATGAGTTTGGATAAGTTCTCCAATCTATCATTCTAGCATGTCACTGCATGAAGTTGCAGGGAATGCATGTGGAGTTTGGCACAGAATTCCCCTCCGCAGAATATCTGAGGTCATAGGACTCTTTGACAACACTGACCCAATATGGTCTTGATGTTCATGAAGTGATTCATCATCTAGTAGATGGCCATTACCTTCTCAAGAAGAAGGAAGACCTTTGCCAGCCTGGACTACACAACTAACCCTATGAACTGAGTCCTATTGGATGGAGTATTTAGGTAAGTTCATTGAGAACTCAAGACTCAAAGGGTCAATGTTAGCCCAGACTATGCATCCTGCCTTGGTAGTGCTCAGACCTCCTGCTGCAGGGAGGCCATTACCAGGACCACAACTCATGAAGATCATGGAGTGTGTTATTGAGATCAAAAGTCTTTGTTCTGAAGTGGTAATGCGTTTTTTTCTCGATTCAAACTGAAGATCTTCCGATATTCCTGTAGGACAAGTATATGAAAGCATGCATGATGAAGATTCGACCAGCACCTCCTGTCATTGTGTTAACTGCCTAGATCTGACAAAGTCAGGAGGGAGAACTGAATTAGTAGTTCCCAGATTGGGCAGACTTCTCCACCATTTTTCCTTATAGGGAAGTAGTGGGACTAATATCCAGGCCAACATTTTAGAGGCTCTATTGCTCCTACAAGGAGACGCCTCTTGACATCCTGCAAAAGTTAAATGAAAGTCAACTGGAGTAGGAGTGGGCGTGGAAGGGTGAATAGATGTTCCTTTCCAATGGGAAGAACTAAATGTCAAGGGTTCTCCATGTCCAGTCCAATAAAAGTAATGGAGAGAAAGCTTTCCTAAATGGTGTGGAGAGTGCTTACTGAGATGGACCAGAGAGAGCGGCTGGTCCCTAGGGGCCTTCTTGACCCAGGTTTGTTGTTCCCTCTAACTGTGGGTTGCTTCTAGAGGAAGAGCAGGCTTTAGCTTGTACTTTGAGGCAAAAAAGCAACACTTGATTTCAAAGACTAGAGGGCCCTTTGCCAGCCGGAAAGGTAGGTGGTCTTAGCTGTACCACTGCATAAAAGCATTTTGTCATTCTGGAGGATCTCACCCATCAAGTGATTGAATGTACTTTTCCCATTGAACGGAGATGACTACCATTGAGGTCTGAATATTTCAGACCCAATTGCTAATGCAGGGAAAGACCAGAGTTAATGGTCCCGGTGGCAGTATCTCTGAGGTTCTGGGAATCAACGGTTATAATTTGCAAGTACTCTTCCAGGACATTGACTCCGAGCAAGCAGGTGTATCCTACAAACATATGCCACAAATGCAACCTGTAGCTGGCCAGGAGCATGTTGGTACTGACTTGACTCTGTGATAGACCTCTGGGTTTGTAAATTGTCTTGCCATGTGTCTTGAAAGACAGCCTGCACCACAATGAACTGTGCTTAGGGGTTCTTGGAGACCAAAACGAATGTTTAAAAGTCTAGAACTTGTTTTCAATGGATTTCAAGATTGCAGACTCGCTAAATGATTCTCTCCAGCTATCGAGCCTGTTTAAAAAACTGAGGCACAATAGCCAAGGCGAGCTCCAGTGGAGGAGTTGCTGTTTTCAACAGAGCATAAATGCCCAAATTCTCCAGGAGGGGCTCACGGAGGACAGCACTCAAAGCATTGGCCTTGGTGTCATGGTAACAGCTGGCTAGATGCAGCTGTACCTAACTTTGGGTACTTGTCCCCAGTTTGATATCTAGATCCCCCAAGCGGGACCGCTTGCAGGTATAAGACCTTGAGAGTACATTCACAGAAGTGTAATCCTTTTCTGAAGACCAGGCAGCATAAATCAGAAGTAAGACTTGGACCCACCGATTGCCACCTATGGTACTAAATGAGACAGGAAGACTGGTGCCTGCCACTGGTTCTCAGGACTTGCACCCAGGTTGGAGAGAGCTCCACTTGATCGGTGGGAGATCCAAAGGCAGTGGAGACTGCTGAACTGGGCTAGACATCCATGGCACGACACTCAAAGCATCCAAGGATTAGCAACTCCTGGGCCCGCTGCTCTTAGTTTGATGGGGAAGACTGGAATGACTTGTCGACTACTGAGCTCACTTTTTCTGAAGGGGACAAAAAGAAGAAGAGCGGTATCTAAAGCAACCGCAATACTATTGTTCTGAACTAGACTAGTGCAGACTCCTGCTTCTCTAGAAACTGGATAAGCAGAGAGTAAGGCAGGATCACATATCCCTGGTGATATGTGGTCTCTCAACAGATGTACTGTGGTTGGGTGCAGAAAGAGGTTAGATAGGCGAAGGCTAGTGCTTCTCAGTCCCTCCAAGTACTCTGTAATCATGTGTTTTGAATGAGAATAATGACCTGCCCAAACACAGGGGGATATACTTATACGGCACTATATCTTGCAATAAGGCTATGTAATCCCATCTGCAAAGCGTGTGAGCTGGCCTGTATCACAAGGATGGAAAAGGAATCAAGAGATGGGTCCTGCTGATCAGACAGCAACTGCAACATAGACCACTCACCTGTCCAGGGCAAGTCTCTAGAGTTACCAGTGTGGCTTAATCACTTGTTTCAATTGGTTTGGGGCCCAACAACGAGGAGAGACTGAATAAATCCAGGGCTTCAATCTCCACTTACACCCACATTAACATAAGGCTATGGAGATTAAAAGAGCATTTGCAACCCTTGTCTTTTAAGCACTTGACTATCCTTCCAGGAAACTGTAACTGAATCCAACTTAAACAGGTTGTACAGTTAAGGAGGGCTGCTGGAGAATGGTTTTATGAGTAGGCACTTTTACATGTCCTCCAGTTACTCAAACAACTTGAATAGTGAGGATGACCTCTACACATGAGAGGTCCTGGGTAATGTCGTCTCCATATGTCTCGTGTTCAAAGAGTGCTCAGGATCATCCTGCACCTATGGTGCAGGGGTGTGGCACAGCTGCAGAAAATGGACCTTTATCACAACAAGAATGATCAAAGTGGAAGGCTGGGCATAATCTACAGATCTGAAGGAAAAAGAGGATGGAGGGAAAATCAGCTAACAAGGCTTCAAGATCTAAAGACTGTTCAGGACACAGCAGACGCCTGGAAGTTAATGAACACATGATAAGTAGGTTCATGTGATCCTTTTTTTCAGTAAAAAAAAAAAAAGGTGCTGACAGTAGCAGATTCCTACAGGCAGAGACAGTCGCCCTCCACCACTAATCTTACATATCTGAGAAATGCAAGATCGCTGTACAAAAGGCATTTCTTTTTTAAGAAATAAAATCACTTTATATCCCTCCTTGACTCAGTCAAGAATCAACTGAAACATGTCTTCCATCTGTTCAAATACCCAACAACCTATACAAATGACAAAATCTCAAAACAGAGACTGGAGGCCATAAACTGTTGAAACAGTGAACTTATATCGCCTCACTCATCATTCCGTCACAAACAAGATGCATTTAGAGTTGTTCAGCGATTGGAAACCTATCACTATGATGTGTCCAAGGTGGAGATTTAGGCAAGTGCCCGGTTTCAAGTGAATGGGAGGTGGCCCAAGATGCATAGTTAGAGTGGCAAAAATGTTATTTTGATAGGAAACATGCTGTCTCGTCAACAAAGGCAAAAGCGGGAGATATGGGAAGGCAGAAATGTTCCCAAAAAGGGATATCTTCTACATTTTCTACACCTCTTGAAGTGGTCAAATTGTTTCACAATGCTGTCAAATTGAGTAATAGTCGCAACAGCTTGGCTGTTGTCGCTGATAACATCAAAAACTGGGATGGTGTTGTGGGTGCATAACATGTTTCCTCTGCTTTGAGGAGAAGTTTGCACACAACATTGGATTCCACACATTTGATGATTTTGTTTAATGATATGTGTTGGTCTTTGCCTAGGAGCGGTGAAACAATATGTTGGTGCCCACATGATTTTCTTTTCAACTTGCAATTGCTCAATGCTTTGAAGTGTGTACTCTGTATGTTGTTAACCTAGATTCTGATAAGAGTATGGTGTATAAGTTTTGTGCTTTTGTTTTACGTTATTTTGAGGGAGGTGTGTGGTATCTAGTCTGTGAATTCAGGCAGGGGTGTTTAGAGATATAACTTAGAGCATTAAGGGAGAATGTAGGAAAAGGTACAATGATGCAAGTGAGTTGGACTCCAGCAGCTGATATGGATGAGACAATTCTATTGTATTGGTGTACTTAAATAAACTTGCTTCTCAACACTACCCGGGAGCCCTGTCTTCTTCCCAGAGACCTACCAAGAAAGGCAGGGAATTTCTATCATCAATATGCAGATGACACCAACTGTGTCTAAAGGTCTCCTCACCAAACGACATCTCGTGCCTCACCGTTACTCTAAACTTTTTTCAAGACTGGATGACTTAAAATGATTTAAAACTGAACCGTTCCATATTTGAATTCCTCCTCATCTCTTCTGCAAAATAAACATTTCTTATACAATCCAAGATGGAAACACTTAACATCGTCAACAGCAAACCCACCATTGATGCCAGTGCCAAATTCCTAGGCGTCACCCTAAACAAAAGAGTAAATTTACACTCTCAAATCAGCACCATGGCCAGAAACACGCTATATAAACTGTGCGTTCTCTGGTGTATCCGCCATTACATTCCATCGCAAGATCTGAAATCCCTCGCTCAAACACTAGTGCTCTTCAGAATCGCCTAATTCAATTCTCTCTTGACTGGTCTCACAAAATCCCATCCATGAAATCAGCCCTACACTCTGCAGAACGCTTCATCTACGTGGCCGAAAAATGACCACATCTCTCGCCGCTGGCTGCCCACTGAATGCAGGGTATATACAAGACAACTTTTATCTTCCCACTGCTCCAACACCTTCTCTTCTGACTCTATTCTAAATTTCATTTGTAATTCCTCAAGGGTTGCCTCTTTTCCTATTTTCTCCTCTGCCGAGTATGTCCATTTTTATTAGCTTTTCTATTTTTGCCATATTTTCCTCCAGTCCAGAGAATTCCATTTTTTCTTCCCTGGCCAAACTGATCAATAGACTTTTCAGAATCCCCCTAAACTAAGCCTTATATGCATCCCAAACTAATATGGGGGGCTGATGTCATATTCCAAGCGAAAAACTCCTCGGTTGCCAGAGCTAACTTTGCCACTATCCCTTCCCTAAGTAAGATCCTTCTGTTGACTGTCCACCTCCTTTCCCCCGTTGAATCTGTCAATTCCACTTTTACCAGCAGAGCTGCGTGATCTGAGAGCTGAATAGTGAAATGTTCAATCCATGCCACTTTCTACACCTCTCTCCTGTCCATAAAAAGTAATCTAGTCTGGAATAGTGGCTGTTCCTTCTATTATGGTAGGTGTCGTCCCTGCAGTCCCCATTTACTTTACGAAAGACATTGCATAGGTTATAATTTTCCAGCATATCCACTAAGTAAGCTATCATCTTTGGGGAGTTAATCTGAATCTGTACTGAGAATCTATCAAGGTTATTGTCTAAAAGAATGTTAAAGTCCCCCACCCTAAGATAATAGGTGCATTCAAATCTACCAGACTGGAAAAAGGTTTGCCAAATGAGAGGGGTCGTCAATATTCCGGCCATAGCAGCTCACTAGCGTACACAGACTTTGATGTATATTAATCTCGGCTATAACCCAGCATCCGCTTTACACTTTGTCAGCCCTACTCCAGATCTTATTTTATATATCAGGGCTATACCTTTAGTTCATTGTGGTTGATTAGGGACTACAACAGTCTCCACCCACTTTATCTTTAACAATAAATCTCTACATTCCTGCATTCTTAGGTGGTTTTCCTGTAACATGATTATTAGTGATTTATGTTCCTTCAGGTACTGCAGTAAAATATGTTGCCTTTTTTTTACCTGCAGCCCATTAACATTCCAAAAAGTATTTAGAGAACCCTTTTCTTTTTTAGATTACCTTCATCGCTTATACTCATCATTTTGTATTTTATTTCTCCTCCATTTTTTTTCCTTTTTCCAATCGCTACTCCTATTTGGTGCTACCCTTCTACCTTGACATGAGGACTCAAATTTTTTCTGCTTTTTCCCCCATGCTCCTCACCACGTGTTCCCCCACCCGGGCAGAGCCAGGTATATAGTGAATCGAGAATGCTGTGGGAGACTGCTGGCATGGAAAGCAAGGCTGAAAAGGAATCAGAACTATATTAAGAAGATCATAGATAGCACAGATAGTATGGTGTAAGAGACCTGCAATATAAAACGAGCCTTTAATGAGTATTTTCAAGATTTATACACAGAAGACCTCTTAACACACAAAGCAGACAGAGGCATGGTAACAAGGGAAAAACCTCCCTAAGCTATCACATGAACAATAACAGTTTCTGTGTCAGGAAATAACAGGTAGTGAAATTCTGGCAGCAAATAAAAAAGCAAAAAGAGACAAGGTTGCTGGTCCCAATACGATTCCTAGAGAGTTTAATGCTGTAAATGCTGACGGGATTATTACAACTTGGATCAAGCTCTATATTTATCAAAGGTATACCACCCATCCCGGAAACATGGGACAACGCAGTAATAGTATAATCCCAAAGCGGGTAAGAACCCCCTTCAGTGCCAATTGTATCGCCCAATTTCATTACTCAATAGTGATTATAAAGTCTGTACCAGTATCCTGGCAGCATATTTAAATAAAGTAGTGGGATACCTAATGCATGAGGACCAAAAAGGATTCTTGCCAGGGAGAAGCCTGAGGGAGCTGAACCACTTGCTGATAAGCTCAAAAGACCTAGCTATAACCTCAGGTCGTTACCATGGACGCAGCCAAAGTGTTTGATCACTTTAATTGGAGGTATCTTGTGGCAGTTTTAGACCATTTTGGTATGAGCAAGTCTTTGTTAGCTACATTAGGTAAGATTTATTATACTTCTTCTGTTCCTAAAGTCACTTTTCTTTCGACAATATCCCCCTAAACTTTGATAAAAATGTCATTCAAGCCCTGCAGGGGAAAATTACATCTTTTATTTGGGGCAACAAAGGTATATGTCTCTCTTGGAAGAAATTAGGGAGAAAGGCTGGAGCGGGGGGTTTGGGGCTTCCAGACTTCCAACTTTATTGCTGGGCCTTTCAGCTCAAGAATAATAGAGTGTTACTTTTCGGCCCAGACAAGACCTTAATTGGTGCCATGTACAGAGCAATGCTTTAGGGTCTTTCCAAGGAGGGCTTTACCTATACGTTTGGGGCGCCTAAATACTTTAAGAAGGTCAGACTAAAATGTCTTCAAGCAGAAGCAAAAATCTGGTATGAGGTCAGATCACTTTTGGGTAGTGTATATTACAGTAAGTTGTCTCCCATATGGGACTCCCCAGGTACTACGGAGTGCTTGCTGGATATTATTTCGGCCCCCTTTAAACAGTGCAGGATAAGCAGATGGGAGCAGTTGTTAGACAAGGGCCAGCTCCTAACCTGGGAATACTGGAGTAACAGGACTGAGGGAGAATCTCTAGGTTCAAAATCTATCAAGTGAACTCATGGCTGAAGAGCCAAGATTGGATAGGAATGCAAACAAGTCAAATGGAAAGGGACCTTCAAGACTGCCGGTCTAAGAAAAAGGAAGTGGCGCAGCAGTATCAACATCTACTTACAGCGTCTAATGTCAAGATGAGGGCTCCATTTTCGGTATGGGGTGGATACTTGCTGGACAATGAGCTGGAAGAATTATGGCAAGTATCTTTATCTACACTTTACTCAATTATTGAGCCTGCTGCATTAAGGAAGAACCCCTTCTTTACTCTTTATATAATATCCTGTACTGCAGGAAAGGCTGGAGAAAATAACGGGTAATGGCGACCCTGATGGAGCAAGGATTCGCACGTAAAGCGCCTTGCTCACATTCAAGAACCTCGTTTAACCTGTAATAGTATTAACCAATCCTGTTTGTCATTAATATCGCACTTTTTCAGTACACGCGGGTGTCCCAGAGATGCTTGCCTATGTGTCTATTAATCATAATGAGGCTTGCATACTACAGCATCGCTGCTTCGCAGAAATCCAGTCTGCTCATGCGTCGGTCATATCCATGTGATGTGAAGCCCTCGCAGTTCTGGAGGGATATTTTCGCTCATGCGCATTACTGCTAAAATGGCCGCTTGTCTTTAAACATGCTCTCTGCTTGCTCTTGCTGCTTTTGCACAGCTGTCTATCTCTGCCTAAAATCCTAATGCTATAGATATTATAAAGTAAGGGATGTAGTGCAGCTATTCATGGTGTACAGTGTATTCATTTTTTCTGTGTTTCTAATTTGTTTTCGCTTACTTTTCATGTACCGCGTATCTGTGGGCCTGGGAGTGGGGAGTCGCTCCATCTTTGAACCCCCTTGCACCCCCGTCATGTGATGAGGGACAATTCAAACCGCGCAGAAGCAAAACCCCGCCAGCTGGCTGCCGAAGCTGAGATGCTCATGAGAACCTGAACTATGACCCAGCGAGAGGAGCCGAACTGCACCTGAACTTGAAACAAATTGATACTTTACTGTGTGTCCTATTGTATTCCTTGCTGCCTATGGCATGGGAACGGGAATGTAAGGGGTGGGTACTGAAATATAAATATTAATTATGAGAACCCAGAATTTTAGGTGGTGACAATGACCTAACCACCTCTCCTGACCAATCCAATGTTGGGGATCCTGTCACTTGCAACATTTGTGGGTGGTCTAGGACCCGAAAAGGGTATAACTAGCCTAGTTTTAGCTAGAGAAATTGTCCGACTTGTCCGAGTAGCTGACCTGTCACCGACCCTACGAACTCTATAGGTGATTGATACAGAGAGCTGCGGAGCACTCTGTCCGAAATTTCCACAAACTCCAAGGGGTGGAAATAGTCTCAAGTGCTGGCGAAGCACTTTGCTGGGAGATTCGAGAACCCAACCGGGGTTATTGGCGGATTCCATGCAGAAAGGGAGTAGCGCAGGCGTTGCATCCGAAGCTGCAGGTGTTGGTCGTGCCCTTTGGTGAGCCCAGTCCTGATCCAAATTCCTGAGGGGTATCCTGTCCTGACTGTCCATGAGCTGTACCTGCTCGCCTACTGGCATCCTAAATCCTTGAGGGTCCTTGTCCTCGCCTTTCCCAAGCTGACCCGTGGCCAGGGTTAGTCCTCATTCCTGTCCTAGGTAAATATATAGTGGATGACTGTCTATCTATCTCCTATTCTTTCCTCTTTAATAAAGCACTCTTGCCCGTATTATTTTCCTCTGCTTTTCCAGAATTTTCATGTTATTGTTTATTAGTTATTTTCCATTTTTCCCCCTACCCGTAGGACATTATTGAAACTGTTTTACTTAATTAGTGTGATCTAAATTCACTTGTGTTTAGAATCTAGGTTTTAATAAGCAGTTAGATTAAGACCATTTGAACCACTTGTAGGATTTTAGCAAATCACTGACTAATGTTTTGACTCTGACCTACCTTAGTATAAGTCTAAAATTGAATAGCATGTTCCCTGTTACCCTTACCCTATAGTTTTAACTCGTTCTCAATGATACTTGCCCTCATTCACAGTTATACCATAGTTATAATCCTGATTATTGATGTTCTAATCTGTATCAGTCTTATTCTTATGTCTTTCTGATTTTAAAATTTCTATATATAAAAATCCTTAAAACCCTTCAGGTGTCTGTGGTCATTATATAAGGTATATGATATAATTAAATGTATAGAGTATTAAGTATTTTCTTATCTTTTGTCCACTGCTAGCTCCTGACCTGTCAGGAAAATAGGTGCCTGTGGTAAGTCAGGTATCCTGGTAATAGTGTTAAGGTAAAACACATAGAATTGCTGATGGTGTCGTGTGAAATCGCCCGATTCATAAAAAAATACTGTCATAAACACGTCATGGGCCCACGTGCGTGAAATCTGGTAAAACTAAGAGTCGGGCGACCTGCGCGCTCTATCAGTAATTTTCTGGTAGCAGATAGATGGTTAGGACTAGTTAAGATAAGTAGATAAGATAGTTTTAGGAACTGTGAAAAATAAAAATGTGCTGCTAAAAAATATTGCTGCTAAAATAAGTTTGTTATTGCATTTAAATGTTATAAAAAGTTTGAAAATATATCGTTTTTGAAATGCTGCTATATTGTTGCATGTAATTATCATAACTGTTCATGATTGTTTCTTGTTGTGGGGATCCCCGGGGAAAGTAAAATAGCAAGTGGTGAGTAGAATCCACTTGGCTGTGAGGTCACTGGCTAGGAGGGAGATTAGTGCATGGTTAGGCAGAACTGGAAGCGCTAAATAGGATTTTCCTGAATGAATTATTGAATAAATGATAGCTACAGGTACCCTGTTGAAACTCCCGTTGTGATATCACCTAGTAAGGGTCACGTGCGGAAGGAGTAATAGGTTCTTTTTAGCTTGAGTGATAGCAGAGGAGTCCACTGGTGAAAGTTTGACTTAGTATATATCCCGGAAAGAAGTGGATGAGTCGAAGGAGTAGCAGGTTCTCTAATGCTTGTGTGAGAAGATAGGCAGAAGAGATCTATCCGTAGTGAATGAAAAGTAGACAGAAGTGGTTTACTTGCAGTAAAAGAAAAACCCTTGTTCTTTTTAAAACCCTCAAGCACAGTGGCGAAAGTTATACGTTGTTAACTAAACTGAGCACTTGCACTTTAAGAAAAATTCAAAGTTTCCGTTACCTTTTGAAGGAGGGAGTCAGACGCAAGACTGCACTGACGTCAC
This sequence comes from Lissotriton vulgaris, assembly GCF_964263255.1. Lineage (NCBI taxonomy): Eukaryota > Metazoa > Chordata > Amphibia > Caudata > Salamandridae > Lissotriton > Lissotriton vulgaris. Next base: position 447,446,177 of record NC_141685.1, read on the forward strand.
TCCGTGCCGCGCTGGTATTGGTTGAGCCTGCGGGTGTGTAGCGAAGCCAGAATTGTAAGGGAGGGGTGAGCGCCGAGGAGTGAGACCGCGTCTCACGAAGGGGCCGCGCATCGATTGGTCAAGAGTTTTTTTTTTGCAACCTCGGTGCTGATTGGTTGCCGTGAATTGGAAGACGCGCTAGCATTGGAAGCACATAAGTAAACAAAATTAATCAATCCGAGCTTGAAGATAGTTTGGAGAGGTGTATGTGGTATCCTGAATTTTTTACCTAATCCGAAAAATCTAGGTTTTCATAAGGAGCAGATGCTAAGAGGTAGACCTTACAATATGTACGGAGGAAAGAGAAAATTGACCCTTGCCGAAAAGATTAAGAATTATTTCAAGAAAGACAAGCCCATTAGAACTAGGGAGGGTGTGATTATTCCACCACCTAATACTCCCGCATCCTTTATGATGTTTGATAAAGGGTATCATGCCTGTGTGTGGTTGGAAAATTGGGTAAAGTACACTGAAGATGACGGAGTCCTAGCATTTCCCCTCGACGGTACCTTTAATGGTAGAATCCTGTTTAACTTGAGGACCCGAATGAATGAATTACACCCCCGTTCCAGATTAACGCAATATGAGTCTTTAGAGGAGTGGGAGATTGAGGCTCTAGAGCTGTGGAATTTTAGTTTGCAATCTAAACATCATCTGCGCCAGCTTGTCATCCACGTACGACATACACAGCAGCCATTTTAGGTATCATGGTCTCCCTGTCCACGATCGATCGCCAGCGCGCCCCTCTGACCCAGCAAGCATCCTCCGCGCACCCTGGCTCCCCTCCCTCCTCCTCATGAGCATAACCCTTCTGCATGACCCTGTCCTTGGGAGTCACACCAGCGCCTGACCAGCACCTCCTCTCCTCCTATGAATGCCCCTCTGTTGATAAACCTTCCCTCAGCCCGATTGTCCACGCGGCATGAATACCACTCCTTTGATGACCCCTTCCCCCGTGTCCAGCTGTCCACACAGGTCTGAGGCCATCGCCTAAGCCGGCAGATATCATTTACTGCCCCTTATTGCACGAGGTCGCTCTCCTTCAAAGGACCCTCTATTGATCCAGGCCTCCCCACCCCCTGTGATTTGATCAGGCGCACACATCCTAAGACTCGACGGAACACTCAGCTGCGTGATGACCCCCTCCTCTTATCAGCAGGTTGAGGACCTCTATTGTGGGGATACATGGGGGTGGGATTGACACGAGAATTACAGGGATGTCTTTTCCTTTATGTCACAATGTTCTGATTGTAATAAAGAAAGGTCACATGCCATAAACCAGTGTATAAGAGGCCAGGCCTCCGAGAGGCTGTTAGAGCACCTCGAGACGATACCTTGTTGTCTGATCTGATGTGTTCTGCTCCGTCGGAATAAAACTTCTGTTTCCTGCCTTCTGGTCTCCGGCGCCTGCCTCATTGCTTGGTAAACTTGAATGGTACAAGGGCGGTTAGCGCCGGGCAAATCTTGAGAAAAGGTCCTAGCCCTACCTTTTTCCACAATTGGCGTCCCAAAGCGTGGGGCCCATCAGCGACACGTGGATCCAGTGGGAGAGGTCCCGATGACAGAGTGAACGACTGCAACGATCGGGAAGAGCTCGTGTCCGATAGACCCTCGTCTGACAGCCGATCATCCGACCTTCACTAGTTCTGAACAGACCTCTCTCGAGTGATCTACGGTCCTGACTGGGAACCATCAGGAGTGCCACGGGCATCACGAAGAAGAGAGGACGATCGGGCGCTGGATCCAGAGGACAGGAAACCGTCCATGCGGTCCGGGTAAGGTCGTGTAAACACGACGAACTGAGAAAAAATTGTTTTGTTTGGATAATACTAGTATTACGCTTTGTTGAAACCTCTGGAGATTCGCTGTCTGCAAACGGAGAAAACAACAGGCTCTCTCTTTGCAAACAGTGGAGGATAGGTAACGCAGACTTTTGTCCCCGTTGTAATCCGTCGTGCCTATCTTCCTCCCCCACTGTTTCCCGAACTGTCGTTCGTGGATTATTGTCTGGAGATTCTTTTTCTGCAAACAGGGAAGAACAAGGTCTCTCTTTGCAGGTAGAGAAAGAGTAGGTAACGATAACTTTTCGTGCCCACTTATTCTCCCCACTGATTGTTTTGATTGACCGATTGTTCGGTATTGGTTCGTTTGAGGTATTCACCGCCGGCAAACAACGGAGAATAGAAATATTCTGTCTAGTCTTTGCCCGCCGTGATAAGATAGGTAGTGCAGACTTTTGTCCCCGTTGTAATCCGTCATGCCTATCTTCTCCCCACTGGTTGGTAGCCTGTTTAGCCCGGACCGCTTATTAGAGATGAACCATCCAGCTCCACTGGAGGGCACCCCTAATAAGGACATGTTCACTAAGTATGGACTAGTCGCTATAGCTTACACTAAACTATGGCATAAATATACAAAAAAGAACCCTGAAAGTCAGTGGCCACTGATAGGTTCCTTTAATGAAAATAAAAAAAGGACATTAGAAATAGCGCTCCAGAAGAATAAGACCACGCCCACTATGCTCGACAGTATCGGCATGTGGCGCAAAGAAACGGAACAACGAAAGAAAAGAGAAGAAGCAAAAATAGGGAAAGAATTACGAAAGGCAGCCCACCTAGCCGCAAAGCAACTAGAAGAGGAAATAAAAGAAAGAAAAGAAGCTACACAAAACCAAGAATCAGGGTCGACAGGCCAATGTCCTGTTAGGACCCCCTCTGCACTCTACCCTGAGTTGCCCTCCAAACAACGGGCAAACGATGAGTTACTGCTAGGTCCCCCAATCATCTACATGCCCCCTCCATATGCCCCCAGCCAACAAAACCTGCAAGCCCCGAGTGGGAGTGAAAGTGACCCTAGCGCTAGTGCACCAGCCCTCACGGCCTCTGCACCAGCCACATTAACAACTTCGTCAGACGATCCCGAGGCTAGCAAACAATCACCAGCCAGACTAACTAGGTTGAGCAAAGATGAGCGGGATGGGATCGACAAAATAGCAAAGACATTAGTAGAACGAAGGGAGAGCGAAGATTATGCAATGAACGTATATAATTCACATGCCGACAGCCACAGACGGCATTTCATCTTGCGATTCAGCTACTACACCCTGAACGCATATGAAGATAGGTATCAGAGTAAGGGTCCTGCTAAACTAACAACGCTGTATAGGAAAATTGATGTTGGAGATGGGACTGAACGTGAGGCGACGGAGCTCTTCATGCAGATGCTTGAGGTCTTCCGCCATCTCACGGAACAAAAACCAGAAGCCAAGGCTACAGTCCCTGAAACGACCTCGGTAGAAGTAGCCAATACTATGATGCCTATCAGAGAAGCGGCCCCTTATTGGATCCCGCCACGGGGCCAGGGAACAAGCGATGATATTAATAATGAAAATGCAAAAGGGAGGGTTGTGTACAATTGGGTTTACCAACCATGGGACCGACAAGATATCCTAACCTTCAAACAAACCCTGCCCGATTTAAGAAAGAACCCGACGGCATTTTATACCGAATTAGGCACAGCCTTGGGTTCGACAATAATGACTTTAGCGGACATTGACTTGTTCTTTGGGTTATGCCTGCCAGCTGATGTGTGGAAGCAAATCCGGAAGGCTGACCACACGGATCTGTTTGGACATACCTGGGACCAACTCGGTAAACTAGATAGACAGCGAGAGCCAGGGAGGAAACCAGTAAAAGACATACTGGAACTCCCAGACAAACTAGTCCAGAAATTAAAAACACTGATTCCAGAAAGAAAGGTAGACTGGTCGATAGTCACGGCCTGCCGACAGAAACCCCAGGAAGATGTGTCAGAATACTTCTCCCGATTCGAGACAGTGTTCTCCGACTACAGTGGCCAAGACATGACCACCGCAACCGGACAACACCTGTTTGTACAAAACTACGTAAAGGGCCTAACACAAGAAGTCTCCCAAAAGCTGCAGACGAGCGAGAGTAGTTGGGGGGCCTCCAAACCCGCAGCTATCCTTCAGATGGCTCAGTATTACGAGCACCAAAAGAATGAGAATGATAGGGCGTCCGAGAAAAAGAAGAAAGATTTAAAGGAGAGGGTAATGATAGCCCAGATACAGGGTATAGCGATAGGACGGGAGCACCAAAGGGGGAACTACCAATCAACCACCCCCAGAGATCTACCTCCTAAAGATCACACCCCAGCACCCCACACTGGACGTAGAGACATTAGCAATGACCAATGCGCCTTCTGCAAAGGGTTCGGCCATTGGAAATCCCAGTGTCCGGTTCTGCTAGAGATGAATAGAAATAGGGATTCCAGGGATGTAGCAGGTGGTCCGAGGAATAGAGTACAGGGACGAGGGAACCCCAACGACACCAACAATGACAGATCAGGGAGACTGAACGCATTTGACCGTCCCCGACAGAACCAATATCAGCTATCCGAAGGTGACAATGCCCCCGATTTTGCATAGGACTGCCAGGGGCAAGGGAGGGATCCAGTCGAGCTCTGTGTTGACCAGCAAGGTCCTTATGTCACCGCTAAGGTCCTGGGTACAGAGTCTCCATTCTTGGTAGACACTGGGGCGACACGTAGTGTGTTATCAAAACGACTGATTCCAAGGGCACCCTTGTCTGGCTCACACATAACGTCGATAGGTTTCGATGGAACGCCCTCCACTAACCCCCTGTCCGTACCTATTACCTTTGACCTAGAAAACAACACCACTGACGCGACATTTCTACTCTCCTCCAACTCCCCTGACGCCATTATGGGCATTGACTTACTGAAACATTTTCGAGCTACCATTAGGTGTTCCCCAGATGGAATACGAGTCATCCTGTACGACAACCCAGACATGCCCAGATCCCGTCCCCCACGACACATGTGCTCCATAACTGACACTGACCTGTCCCTGCTTGACACCCTACCTCCGTACCTGTGGGCCAAAAATGACTCTGATGTGGGGCGAATGATGATTGATCCTATTCACATAACTGTACGACAGGACGCTATGCTCCCGAAACTCCCGCAATATCGGATATCGCCAGAGGGTGAGAAGGCACTAGTAGCGATCATTCAGTCTCTGGTAGATGCAGGAGTGGTTGAAGAGGTGGTTAGCAACGTCTGCAACAGCCCAATCCTACCTATTGTTAAGAAGCAAGGTGAAGGAGATGAGAAAGCGTACCGCTTCATCATCGACTTGCGAGAGATTAACAAGGTGGTTGTACCCCAATATCCTGTAGTCTCCGATATCACCACCATTCTGACCCTTATCCCGTCCACTGCCACCACCTTCACTGTTATCGACCTTAAGAATGCGTTTTTCTCTATCCCCATTCATCCAGACAGCCGTTATCTCTTCGGCTTCACTTTAAAATCCCGCTCGTACCGATTTTGTAGAGCCCCCCAGGGGTACACTGAGAGTCCCAGCATTTACAGCCAGGCCCTCAAAAGACAGCTGGATGCCTTCCGACTACCGGAGGGAGTGGTGTTGATCCAATATGTCGACGATATCCTTTTGGCGGCCGACACCACCCCGCTTGCAAAGACAGCCACCGTCCAACTCCTACACTTTCTTGCAGAAAATGGCCATAAAGTCTCCAAAAAGAAGTTACAGTTCTGCCAACCACAAGTGACTTACCTAGGCCATCTTCTGTCCAAAGAAGGGAGGAAACTTACACCCGACCGAATCCAAACCATCCTAGACACCCCCATCCCAAAAACACAAAAGCAGGTCCGCTCTTTGGTTGGCCTAACCTCTTTTTGCAGACAGTGGTTGCCTAACTACAGCCTCATTGTGAAACCATTACTTGCCCTGCTGACCAAAGATGTCCCCTCCCCGCTTCCTTGGACCACTGAGTGTCAAGCCTCCTTTAAGGAATTACGGGACGCACTCTGCTCAGCACCCGTCCTCGGAACGCCGGACTACTCCAAACCCTTCTCCCTCTTCACCCACGAAAGGGAGGGATGCGCGTTGTCTGTCCTAACTCAATCAATTGGTCCTAAGCAGCGCCCTTGTGCCTACTTCTCCGCCACTCTTGATCCTGTAGCCAGAGCTTTACCTGCCTGCCTTCGAGCGGTAGCTGCCGCTGCTGTTTCTATCCGCCAGAGCGAAGGAATCGTGCTTTCAAACTCCCTCACTGTGCTAGTACCCCATGCAGTCGACACCCTCTTGAACCAGACAAAGACCCAACACCTGACTAGCGCACGACTGACAGGGTACGAGTTGACTCTGCTTGCACCCCACATCACACTAAAGAGATGCACGACTTTGAATCCTGCCACATTGTTACCCTTGCCTGAAAATGACCCCGACGTGCCTCCCATACACGACTGTGTGACCCTCACAGACGAACAAACTAGGAGTAGGGTTGACCTCCGAGACACTGCCTTTTCTGACCCCGATGGAGAGCTATGGGTAGACGGCTCATGCATCAAACTCCCAGATGGCACCACTTCAGCTGCCTATGCAGTAACGACAGCCCGAACAGTAGTTGAGACAGCCTGTGTCACACAACGATCTGCCCAGGCGGCAGAGCTGATAGCCCTCACCCGAGCATGCATCATAGCCGCAGGGACCACCGCGAACGTATATACGGACAGCCAGTATGCCTTCGGAGTGGTCCACCATTTTGGACTCCTGTGGAGGGAGAGGGGATTCCTGACGTCCCACGGCACCCCAATCCTCCACGGAGATCTAGTTTCCGCTCTGATTGAAGCAGTTCTCCTCCCCAAACGATTAGCGGTGATCAAATGTCAGGCACACAAAAGGGTAACAGACTTAGTCGGACAAGGGAATGCATTGGCCGACATCACTGCACGAACCACAGCTGAGAATAGGACAGTGACACGCATGTATGTGACCAGGTCACAAGCAGAGAGATGGACTGACGCAAGGGAAATGATCAGAGACATCCAGTCGGCCAGCACCCCTCACGAACTGACTAAGTGGGCAGGGGTGGGTTTGAAAGACGAAGAGGGCTGCTGGCGAACAAAAGATGCCAACAGATGGTTGCTACCCGACTCATACCTGATCCCCATACTGACAATGGCACACTCTCCCGCACACATAGGATCTGCACCCATGATCGAACTCATTTCCAAAGTCTGGCACAACGACAAAATCCCTGACTCAGCCAGACGCCTAGTTCAGCAGTGCCTCATCTGTCTGCAACACAACCCCGGGAAAGGAACTGTGGTACCCCGGGGAGGGTTTGGGACCCCCAATCACCCCTTTGAGGTCCTTCAGATGGACTACATCCAACTAGAGAGATGCCAAAACCTGAAGTATGTACTAGTCATCGTATGTGCCTTCAGCAAATGGGTAGAGGCCTATCCAACCCGTGACAACACTGCCATGACTACTGCCAAAGTACTACTGAAGGAATTCTTCCCTCGCTACGGCCTTTGTCGAATTTTATGGAGCGACAATGGCCCCCACTTCATAGCTGAGGTTATCCAACTAATCCTAAAGGGGTTGGGGGTGAAGCAAAGGTTTCATGCGGTCTTCCACCCCCAATCCGCTGGTCTAGTGGAACGCCATAATGCCACACTGAAGCTGAAATTGTCAAAAATAGTGGCCACCACTGGACTTAACTGGCCGGATGCCCTCCCACTGGCCTTGTTATCGATGCGCTCCACTCCCACCAAGCACCATTTGACCCCCTACGAGGTCGTGTTTGGGCGACCGATGAATCTCTGGACTGCTCCCAAACCGACCTCCATTCATGACGTCCCAGACGTCCTGCTATCTGATTATTTGTGCAAGTTAACTAAAACGTTGTCTGTCATTCATCAACAGGTGCAGCAGGCCATCCCCGATGCTTCCAGGGGCCCCGGCCATGACATCCAACCGGGAGATTTCGTGTTGATACGAAATTTCCAGCGGACCAAGAGTCTGGAACCGCGGTGGACGGGCCCCTGGCAAGTGCTGATTACCACCCGAACGGCGCTTCGAGTGGAGGGGAAGAAGCACTGGCTGCACGCCCATCATTGCCGGAAGGTCTCTGCGAACCTGGCCACGACAGAAAACGTCAACACCCAAGAAGAGCTCCTGAGCAAAGACCGACCGATATTGGACTGTTATCCCGATACTGAGGCACTCGAACTTGCAAAATTCTCTGATCCCACTGTGCCATCCAGAGAAGGGTATTTCCTGCGTCGAAAGGAGGGAGTTTCGGCTAAGTAGGCCACGGACTAAGTTAAATCTCAGAACGGTGACCTAAACACAATCAAGGGTTACCGGGAAAGAAGCTAAACGAAGTCTGTGGTTCTGCCCACTACCGAGCCCCTTGAAGGTGATGGAAGCGCCAGATAAGAAGATGATGGAAGCGCCAGATAAGAAGATGATGGAAGCAATAGGAAATACCCAGTATAGAAATCCAAAAACTGACAACTTGCACAAATCAAAGACAATCGCACTCTTCATTGTCTTCCTCTTCTGCCTCCTTCTCATGACCTCCTTCTGGATTCTGGAGGAAAGCACACCGGCTCATGAGGCATTGCTACCTACTGCACAGCCAACACCCCTGAAAGAGCATCACCTAATCTCTCTGTCGCCCCAGCTCCGAGAAAGGCGCAGGGAATTCTGGAACAATTCCTTCGTGCAACTGTTGCACCAACACAACCTTGCTGCAAATGCTACGAACTGTTGGATCTGCGGGTTGCTCCCGCATGCCACTGGACACTCCATCCCCTTCATCCCTTCACCCTTCTCAGTTCACGGCTCTTGCCTCGCCTGGTTGATCCTCATGCAAGAGAGCCACAAGGACAACGCCACCTCCAGCCAGACAGTGTCACACTTTTACTCTGGGTTCTGGCTGAACAAAACCGGAAAGACCCCTGCTGCCCTGTGTCCTGCGCTGGCAGGCGCCACCTTCCTCAAAGACATTCCAGCCAAAGAACGAGTCGAAGTACAGGTGCTCCACAATCCAGCCAGAACCACCTTCACTCATCTGCAAAAACAAACTACCGCCACTCTGACTGTGGCCCTGTCTGTTATCAATGTCACAGGTCTCGTGTGTCTCGAAGGCCATGGAACGCAGCTGGTGGGTCACAGCGCCTGCCGAATCACCAGAACATTGGACTCAGCTGACCCCCCTTCCTTTGTTGCTTCTCCGAACATGTACTTTGTGTGTGGCACCAAAGCTTACACCTGGCTCCCGAAGGGTTGGAAGGGTATCTGTTACATTGCCTTCGTTCTTCCACCCACATATGTAGCCCCTGCCAACCATCACCGGCAGAGGCGTGCAGACGACCTTGGACAAGCCGACTCCACCGGAGCACAGTTCCTGGATGCAGCAAAGGGACTTGTTCCTCTGTGGGGCCCAATGGCAAACAGCCGTGCTATCCGACACCTGACCCAGGCAGTAGAGACAACGATCAACATCACGGCTGGCATCCTCGCCAACAACACTGCGGAGCTTCAGGCGGTCCGCCTTGTGACCCTTCAAAATCGTCTTGTCCTAGACGTGGTCCTAGCCGACCGAGGAGGAGCATGCCGCATCATCGGATCCAGCTGCTGCACCTACGTGCCAGACAACTCGCCTTCAGTCTACAAAGCCATTGAACACCTCCACAGACTTTCCTCAGAGGTTCACCAAGAACAGGAAGGATGGTCGCTTGGGAACTGGTTTTGGGACGCTTTGAAGAACTGGGGTTGGAAGTTGTTTTCCTTTGTGCTGATACCTGTTGTGATATTATGTGGGTGTTGCTTAGGTATCCAATGTCTGCCACCTTTGTGCGGCCTTGTTTCTAACTGTATGTGCCCAAAGACTTTGGACTTCCGAAATGAGCACATGAGCCCCCTCTATGAAGTAGAAATACGTGGCCTTATGGGGATAAATCCAAACTGACAAGTTGGCGAGACATGTTAAAAGGGAGGACTGTGGAATTTTAGTTTGCAATCTAAACATCATCTGCGCCAGCTTGTCATCCACGTACGACATACACAGCAGCCATTTTAGGTATCATGGTCTCCCTGTCCACGATCGATCGCCAGCGCGCCCCTCTGACCCAGCAAGCATCCTCCGCGCACCCTGGCTCCCCTCCCTCCTCCTCATGAGCATAACCCTTCTGCATGACCCTGTCCTTGGGAGTCACACCAGCGCCTGACCAGCACCTCCTCTCCTCCTATGAATGCCCCTCTGTTGATAAACCTTCCCTCAGCCCGATTGTCCACGCGGCATGAATACCACTCCTTTGATGACCCCTTCCCCCGTGTCCAGCTGTCCACACAGGTCTGAGGCCATCGCCTAAGCCGGCAGATATCATTTACTGCCCCTTATTGCACGAGGTCGCTCTCCTTCAAAGGACCCTCTATTGATCCAGGCCTCCCCACCCCCTGTGATTTGATCAGGCGCACACATCCTAAGACTCGACGGAACACTCAGCTGCGTGATGACCCCCTCCTCTTATCAGCAGGTTGAGGACCTCTATTGTGGGGATACATGGGGGTGGGATTGACACGAGAATTACAGGGATGTCTTTTCCTTTATGTCACAATGTTCTGATTGTAATAAAGAAAGGTCACATGCCATAAACCAGTGTATAAGAGGCCAGGCCTCCGAGAGGCTGTTAGAGCACCTCGAGACGATACCTTGTTGTCTGATCTGATGTGTTCTGCTCCGTCGGAATAAAACTTCTGTTTCCTGCCTTCTGGTCTCCGGCGCCTGCCTCATTGCTTGGTAAACTTGAATGGTACAAGGGCGGTTAGCGCCGGGCAAATCTTGAGAAAAGGTCCTAGCCCTACCTTTTTCCACAGAGCGGGACAGACCCCGAATGGATAAGGGAGTAAGCAAATGGCATCCAAAATTGCAGCGGGAAACAAAAGAGCTAAAGATGAAGCAGTGGAGACAGAACATGATGGTTGAGGGACTATTTCCGATGTTCGGGGTAACTGAACAAGGGGGAGGAAAAAGGGCAGAGAAAACTCGACATCTAATGGCCATGGGAGATTCGGAGTATGAATACCTGAAGGATTTGTTAATGAAAAATCCACCTCCTTACGCCGAAGAATCTGGCCCCTAAGCTCGAAAAATCCATTTTTCCGACATCCTAGAAGTAGAAGGGCCAGTGAGACAGATATAGCTGGTACCGGTAGTAAAACCAGTGGTAGCGATGCATTCTGTAGGCCTAATACGGCGGTCCCAAATTATAAACCATTTGGTGAGGACAGACCAAGTTTAGCAATCCCTACTGCCCCGAGTATATACCCTCCTTTAGTACCCCAAGTAATGCATGACAACTCTACGGAAAGGGTTTTGCATGAACGAGAAAGAGAAGCACTGATTAAACAGCGAAATGAACTAATTCAGACCATAGCTCAGATAAATCCCAGTCCTGACGCCCTGACAATCCCAGTAACTATTGGTCCTGCTATACCTCTTTATGGGGATAGACAGGCTAGTCCAAGAACTCCAGTTATTACTCCAATTGTAGCACCCCCAAGAAAAGAACCGCTCATAGTTGATGATCAGGCAAGTGAATGTGAGTCCGTGATCTCCCTAATGGATCTGCCCATAAGGGAACCCGGAACCAGTGTACCACGGGCAGGAAATCAGGCTAAGGCAAAAGAAGTTCTAATTGAAACAACTTCAGGGATCAGGAGTGCCACAGTAGTGACTCCAGGGGAACTGGATAGATGGACCAGAGAAATAGAAAAAGAAACCCCCCAGCCCAAACCTTTAGATATCTACCGACTAAGGATAGAAATGGAGGAACTAATGGCCGGAAATGTGGGATTAGATAGATTGAATACTCTCAGTGAGGAGGAGTTGCTGTTTATCAGCAAAAGCCTTACCCGGAACACCAGAGTGCTCCATGAAAAATGAATGGACACAGCCGCTGATATGGGAATAGATGTTAGTCGATCCAAGGTATTGCAGAAACCCTATAGAGCCGAATTTTCCGACAAGGATCTAGAAAACATGAATGTGTCAGGGAAGAAGATACAGATAAAAGAATTGCTGAACATACTGCAGAAATTGGGAGATCTAGATAAATGGAAAGCCAGGTGGGCAAAGAAAAAGGAAGACAGTAAGGTCAAACCAAAAACTTCAGAATATGTACTAAAAGAAGTGGGCAAAGCAGAAAACCTGTATCCAATGAGAGAAGTACTGGGTGGGAAATATGTACATGTCCCATCGTCCCGACAGGATATTGTATCTTTTACAAATGACTTTCCAAAATTAAGAGAGAAACCAGTAGAGTGGTATCGACAGGTTGAGCGATTCGTGAAGGTCCAAAAGTGTCTCCTAAAGGACCTGGATGGGTTCTTTGACATTGTAGTTCCTGTAGACTTATGGACAGAATGCAAGATTGCAGTTGATTGGCCCAGTGAAGAATATGAGAGAGACTCCAGAACCGGAGCTCCTTCACCAGATGTAATGAGAAAATATGATAAGGTCATACAATACCTAAAAGAGAAAGTGCCAGCAAAAGAAACCGATTGGACCCGAATAGATAGAACTACCCAAAACCGTGATGAAACAGTGCACTCCTATTATGAACGATTGCTGCAGGTATTCAAAACCTACAGTGGAATCGATAATATTGAAATGAAGGATATGACCCATTTCATTTATCGATTTGTGTTGGGTTTGAGACCTGAAATATCCCAATGGATCAGAGATAATAAAATCTGTTGGCAGAGTAAACCCATAGATGAGGTCCTCAAGTACGCAAAGTACTGTGTGGATGAGTTGGAGAATAAAAGAAAAGCCCTAAAGGAGAAGGTAATGTGGGCACAAGTAAAATTGGCAGAACAACAAGAGAAACAGTTAAGTAAGATGAATAATAATGCTCAAAACACTACTTCTGGGGGAGGAGGGAAGCCCCGAGTAAAAATTAGTAAAGAAGAGGCCAAGAAGAAATTCCCCTGCCACGGGTGCGGTCAGATAGGGCACTGGAGAGACGAGTGTCTACATTTGCAGGCTGGTAATGTCCCAGTAAATGGTTTAAATCCACAGGTGCAGAAAGAGGGGGCCACAAAAGAACCAGCAACAGGTAAAACAGCATCCGTTGCCTCGAGCTCCTAGACCTAATTATAAGAATCAGACTCAGCAGAATGAAGGGATCGAGGTTTGGGAAAGAGGGGATGAGGGAAATGCTGCAACTTCGCAATTCCTGTTAAATTATACATTTCTCTGTGACGAACCATACTGACGGGGCCTGAGAGGGGAGGACGAGGAGTGCGTGCTTGGCGCCTCCTTACCGGTAGACCAGACAGGGCCATACATTGAAGGAAAGGTTGAAGGAAATGACGTCACCTTTCTGTTGGACACTGGTGCTACCCGTTCAACTGTGAGAACAGTGGACGTTCCAAACCTACCCCTCTCGGGAGAAGCCATCCAAGTAGTGGGTGTGTCAAAACAGATAATCAGTACTCCAGTAACTGAACCAATGGAGATTTCTATAGGGAACTTCAAAGAAATGCACAGAACTGTTGTCTGTGATTCCAGTCCAGTGAATCTACTAGGACGTGATTTGTTGTGCAAAATGAACTGCACCATCTTTTGCACACCAAAAGGCGTCAAAATTCAGACCCCAGACGAAGATGGCCTGTACAAATTGATGTTACTGAGGCCTGACACAGAAATTAAGACACTGACAATACAGGACTTACCAGAAGAGCTCCAACAAAAAGTGATACCTGATGTGTGGGATTTCACGGGAAAAGATGTGGGAATAATGGCAAATGTAGACCCTGTTAAAATAGCCATTAAAACAAATGCTATTTACCCGAAAACCAGACAGTACAAAATGAGTGCAGAAGTGAAAGCAGGAGTTGCTATTGAAGTAAAAAGGTTGCTAGAGTCAAACATAATACAGGAAGTAATGAGCAGTCCTTGTAATTCACCCATAATTGGAATTAAAAAGCCTAGCGGAAAGTACAGGGTAGTGCAGGACCTGCGAAAGGTAAACCAGATTGTTGTACCTTGCTGTCCCATTGTGCCAAACCCTGCAGTGATTTTGTACCAGATCCCATGGAATGCGGAATGGTTTACCGTTATTGACTTTTGTCACGCATTCTTTTCCATCCCATTGCATCCAGACAGCAAATTTCTTTTCTCATTTGAATTCGACAGTCATGTCTACGTTTGGAATCGTGTCCCCCAGGGGTACACAGAGAGTCCTTCGATTTTCAATCAGATTCTAAAAAGATGCCTTGAATCACTAATTCTGCCAAAAGAATCAGTTTTGGTCCAATACATAGACGACTTTCTGGTGGTGTCTAAAAGTCGAAACGACTGTGTCACTGATACCATTGCCTTATTGAATCATCTAGGCAAGGGAGGACATAAGGTGTCACCTGACAAATTGCAGTTCTGTAAAAACTCAGTGAAATATCTGGGGCACCAGATAGAAAAAGGTATCCGAAGGGTAACTTCAGAAAGAATTAGAATAATTCGAGATATGGACTTACCTAGAACCCAGAAAGAAGTCAGAATGTTCCTAGGAGTTGTAGGATACTGTAGACAGTGGATTGTGGGAATTGCTGTTTTAGCCAAACCATTGATAAAAATGACCAAGAAAGGAGTACAAGATCCAGTCACGTGGGATGACGAAAGCATGACAGCATGGATAAAATTGCGGAACTGTCTATGTTCAGCTCCTGCATTAGGAATGCCTGATTATTCCAAGAACTTTGAATTGTTTTGTGATACACGAGACAATTGTGCACTCTCAGTCCTAACACAAGAACATGGTCTGACCAGGCGCCCAGTGGCCTATTTTTCGGCTACTCTAGATCCAGTGGCTGCTGGATTACCTGGATGCCTGAAGGCAGTAGCTGCAACCTGCACTAGCCTAGAGCAGAGGGAAAACATTGTTATTGGACATCCTAAACCGTATATGTTCCACATTCAGTTGTGATTCTGCTGACCCGAAAGAAAACCCAGTATCTCACACCCAGTCGGCTGACTAAATATGAGAGAATTCTTATTGGTGCAGAAAATGTGATAATTTCTCGATGTAATATTTTAAACCCTGCAACCTTGTTACCCCTCACCCAAAATGCAGAAATGGAGGGTGAAATTGAACATAACTGCATTGACTTAACTGAATTTAGCACCAAGCCACGTCCTGATATAAAAGAAACAGCCTTACCTGTAGAAGACCTTGTGATGTTTGTGGATGGCTCCTGCTTGAGGCATGAGGATGGAGGGTTGAGTGCTGCCTATGCCGTAGTCACAATAGAAACGACCCTAGAGGCATCCTACTTAAGTGAAATAAAATCTGCCCAAGTAGCTGAATTAATTGCATTAGCAAGAGCTTACAGACAAGGGAAAAACAAGAGAGTAACCATATACACTGACAGCCAATACGGTTACGGGGTTGTTCATGACTTCGGCCAGCTATGGTTGCAAAGAGAATTCATGAATTCCTCAGGTACCCCGATCAGAAATGGAAAAGTGGTACAAATCCTACTGGAAGCAATCCAGTTACCCAAAGAATTGGCGGTGGTCAAATGTGCTGCTCACAAATCTGGCAACGACGATGTGACAGCCGGAAATCGATATGCTGACCAAATTGCCCAATATTGTGCCAGATACAAAATGTCCCTAAAAATTAAATTATGGGGAGGCGGAAAAAGCTGCCAACTTATGGTGTTTGAGAATGTATCTACTTGGAGGGAACTGAAAGAGTTGCAGCAAGCAGCAGAGGAGGAGGAAAAGGAGAGATGGGAGGCAGATGGATGTCATCCTAGGGACAGGGATGGTGTTATGGTTAATAAGGATGGCATACCTGTATTACTGGACAGCATGGTTGCTCCAATGACCAGGATGATACATGGAGATACACACATAGGGAGAGATGCGATGTGCCGTATGTTCCAAGGAGTGTTTTACAATTCGAAATTCAGGAACATTGCAGAGACACTTTGCCAGAGGTGCTTGGTTTGTCAGCAATTTAACCCAGGGAAAAGAACAGTAGTGGATCAGAGTACAATTGGAAAGGCAGAAGGTCCCTTTATCAGAATGCAGGCGGACTTTACTCAGTTGCCCATGTGCAAAGGATATAGGTATGTCCTAGTTATAGTCCGTCTATTCTAAAGATGTGTGGAGGCCTACCCAGCAAAGAAAAATGATGCCATTACTGTAGCTAAATTATTGCTCAGGAAGCTAATACCTAGGTATGGTTTCCCAGAAACAATTGAAACAGACAGAGGTGGGCATTTTGCCAACGAAATCCTAGATGAACTCTATAAAGCATTCAAAATTGAGCCAAAGCTGCACTGTGCATATCATCCAGTGGCTTCTGGAGTAGTCGAACAGGTGAATGGCACTCTAAAATCAAGATTGGCAAAAATGTGTAACTCTACAAGATTGAACTGGATAGAAGCTTTACCCCTTGTCCGATGTGATTGAGAAGCATTCCAAACCGAAAGACAGGCCTGAGCCCCCATGAAGTACTAATGGGAAGAGTGATGCGACAGGCATGGGTACCTGGACACAAACTGCTTAGTATTTCTGATGATTTGGTACTAGAATACTGCAAGCAGCTGGGTGACCAAGTGCGTTCTATCTCTCACCAGATTGGGGAAACTGCTGTCGAATGGCCAACAACTCCAGCCCATAAACTGAATCCTGGAGATTGGGTTGTGTTGAAGAAACACACCCGGAAGAGTTGCCTTGCACCAAAGTGGTGAAAACCGAGGCAAGTGATCCTTGTGACTACCACTGCCGTGAAGTGCGCAGGCGTGCCAAAGTGGATTCATGCCAGCCATACCAAGAGGGTAACCCGGAAAAGAAGCGACTGAAGCTGAAGGTGGTGCAGCTGAGGAGACTCCAGATGAGGGTCCGGAACTAGCTGATATCGAACTACCGAGCACCAGTCAAGACGAATGGTTCCCAGCAGACGATCTGATTCTTGATCCAATAAGAACCAGAAAATATTCCTACTTAGATAGAGAGTGGGATAGTGAGGATGAGACAGGAATAGAAGGAGAAGATCAGGTTATCGAGAATCACATCAGACCTGATCAGGAAATAGGTCAAGCAAGGACAGACCAAGTTATTGACACTCCTCCAAAGACTCCAGAAACTGAAAAGGGACAGATAGTAATCAGGGCTGAAGTTCATGCGGAAGAAAATCAAGGGTTCGAAGTGCATGAACAGGAACAGGTAGAAATAGACGAACGTGTTCAGGGGGCAGAGCCTGAAACAGCTGAAACTCAAAGCCAAATTCAAAATATACCTGAACAAGGCCAGCTTAGAAACCAGGCAGAAGAAACTGAAGAAAGACCTGGGACTAGTCGGACAGGAAGGGAAAAAGATACTGACAAAGAAACAGTGCCACAACTGAACGAGAACAAAAGGGCATGTGAGAAGGGCCAAACTACAGAGAAAGCTAAAAGGCTCAAGAGGAAAAGTGAACCCAGATACATAAAAAGACTGAAACTGAGATTAAAGACTGTAGAGGAGAAATTAGAAGACCGAAAAAGAGCTGCCAGTGAAAGACAGAGAGCAGGAACTCAGCCAAACAGACGCAGTACCAGAATAAAGAGACAAAACAAAAATTATCGGAGTCCTGAATGGACTTATCTGGTATTGGAGGAAATTGATGATCCTGAAATAAGCGACAAAAGTGACCAAGATTCGATTGCTGATCAGAGGTCTGAAGAAGAAGACACAACTTGAGAGTTAAACTGCGTAAGCCTCTTGTGTTGAGAAACAAAGAGGGGTTGGAAAGCCACCTGTGAGCTAAAATGTCTGATTCAAATGTGAATGGAAGACCTAGAGGGAATTGTTGTAAAACTTGCTGTAAAATATGCTTATGTCGTTTTGCGATAGTACTAGTAGTATGGATAGGACTAACAGTCTTTATACCTTTTATGATAAGTAAAGATACTAACTTGTACCCTGCTAAATCAATGACGCCTGACACAGAAGTTGTACAAACTGAAGAAACACCACGAAGTATAGAAAGACGTGAGAATACAATTAGCATGAAACAAACCCGACCTGACTTAGATGCATCAGATGAGGAAGGACTACATTTTCACAGAATTAAAAACAGAACACATTTAAATGTCTTTGCAAACCTTTTAGTGCACTATGTAGAAGCTATGGAAATAGAAGATTGTTATGTCTGCATGAAGCTACCTACTTCTGTAGCTGAAGGTGTTACCTACCACCATCTACCCCTGACCTATGGAATTTCCTGTAGTATATTAGCAAGCTTATTTTATAGAAGCACTTTGCAGTACTACTATTCAAACACTGACGTAATCTTTTCTGAACATCCTATTCGGGGAAACCTGAACATTGTACATGTTAGAAGCGAAGTGACTCGTTACATGGGAGAATACTTTCTGACTATAGGTGACATAGATTTAAATGAAGCACGCAGAGATAATTTGACTTGTTCATTACATGAGCAAGAGAAAATGTTTTTGAAAATGGCAGAAAAGAGAAGGGAGAGTTTCCAAAGAAAGGCAAATGATAAGAGACAGAAAACTCCTAAATGGGCTGAAAACATGGAAAGCACCTCAAATGGCAAAGCTAATCCTGCACTGTTGCTGGATTTCGAACGAAAAGGTAAACTCTGTCTTCATAGAGAAAAGACTAGTTATTATAACGATGTATTCATCGGTTCCAGTGAATGCAAACAGAATTACAAGGTAATTGGAGGTTGGGGTTTCAAAAATGGGTCAGAACCTGTGTTTCCCGGAATTTATCATATATGTGGAAACAAGGCTTATTTCAAATTACCAGATCACTGGTATGGAAGCTGCTATTTTGGCATTGTCCTCCCGAAAATATACCATGTGAACAACGCCGCTGGAAGCAATGAAAATACTAATGGTTTAGTACGTAGTAGACGAGAAAGTGTAGGAGAAATTATAGGTGATATATTTAGTGCACTGATACCTGGAGTGGGAGTGGTTCTGAATACTCACCGTATTTGCAAATTATCTACAGTAGTGGATCGGTTATCAACTGACACTGCTGCTGGATTCCTGCTGGTCAATACTGAAATGGTTGCCATCAGATCAATGGTTTTACAGAATCGACTTGCTCTTGATACCTTATTGGCAAAAGAGGGCGGAGTCTGCAGGATGCTGAAGGCGCAACATTGTTGCACTTACATTCCTGATAAAAGCATAGAAATTAAGAAATATGTGCGAAACATAACTAATTTGGAAAAAGAACTCAAACCACTGGAGGTTGATAGTGCCTGGAAGAGACTAACTGATGGTCTCTCTTCTGTAGGTAGTTGGTTTTCTAACATAGGTCAAAGTCTTGTTGGGAAAATACTGATGCCAATAGCTGGAATAAGTTTGATTGTGTTTATTATAATAATTTGCTGTAAATGCCAAATATGCCGAAAGAAGTACACAGTAAACAAGAGGGGAGTGAAACAAAATGTTGATGAGCTGGAATTAGAGTAATTATGAAGCCAGATATACAAAAAAGCTAAGAATTTTCATCCTAATAAGGATGCTGAGAAGAGGCTCAACAACAAATTTGTCGAGATTGAAATGAGTGAGATGTGAGAAAGGAAGTTTGCATCTGTTTCCATTAATAGTGATGATAGTAAATATCATCAAAGAGGGGATTGATGGAGAAAGGATTCGCACGTAAAGCGCCTTGCTCACATTCAAGAACCTCGTTTAACCTGTAATAGTATTAAACAATCCTGTTTGTCATTAATATCGCACTTTTTCAGTACACGCGGGTGTCCCAGAGATGCTTGCCTATGTGTCTATTAATCATAATGAGGCTTGCATACTACAGCATCGCTGCTTCGCAGAAATCCAGTCTGCGCATGCGTCGGTCATACCCATGTGATGTGACGCACTCGCCGTTCTGGAGGGATATTTTCGCTCATGCGCATTACAGCTAAAATGGCCGCTTTTCTTTAAACATGCTCTCTGATTGCTCTTGCTGCTTTTGCACAGCTGTCTATCTCTGCCTAAAATCCTAATGCTATAGATATTGAGTCGCTCCATCTTTGAAACCCCTTGCACCCCCGTCATGTGATGAGGGACAATTCAAACCGCGCAGAAGCAAAACCCCGCCAGCTGGCTGCCGAAGCTGAGATGCTCATGAGAACCTGAACTATTACCCAGCGAGAGGAGCCGAGCTGCACCTGAACTTGAAACAAATTGATACTTTACTGTGTGTCCTATTGTATTCCTTGCTGCCTATGGCATGGGAACGGGAATGTAAGGGGTGGGTACTGAAATATAAATATTAATTATGAGAACCCAGAATTTTAGGTGGTGACAATGACCTAACCACCTCTCCTGACCAATCCAATGTTGGGGATCCTGTCACTTGCAACATTTGTGGGTGGTCTAGGACCCGAAAAGGGTATAACTAGCCTAGTTTTAGCTAGAGAAATTGTCCGACTTGTCCGAGTAGCTGACCTGTCACCGACCCTACGAACTCTATAGGTGATTGATACAGCGAGCTGCGGAGCACTCTGTCCGAAATTTCCACAAACTCCAAGGGGTGGAAATAGTCTCAAGTGCTGGCGAAGCACTTTGCTGGGAGATTCGAGAACCCAACCGGGGTTATTGGCGGATTCCATGCAGAAAGGGAGTAGCGCAGGCGTTGCATCCGAAGCTGTTGGTCGTGCCCTTTGGTGAGCCCAGTCCTGATCCAAATTCCTGAGGGGTATACTGTCCTGACTGTCCATGAGCTGTACCTGCTCGCCTACTGGCATCCTAAGTCCTTGAGGGTCCTTGTCCTCGCCTTTCCCAAGCTGACCCGTGGCCAGGGTTAGTCCTCATTCCTGTCCTAGGTAAATATATAGTGGGTGACTATCTCCTATTCTTTCCTCTTTAATAAAGCACTCTTGCCCGTATTATTTTCCTCTGCTTTTCCAGAATGTTCATGTTATTGTTTATTAGTTATGTTCCATTTTTCCCCCTACCCGTAGGACATTATTGAAACTGTTTTACTTAATTAGTGTGATCTAAATTCACTTGTGTTTAGAATCTAGGTTTTAATTAGCAGTTAGATTAAGACCATTTGAACCACTTGTAGGATTTTAGCAAATCACTGACTAATGTTTTGACTCTGACCTACCTTAGTATAAGTCTAAAATTGAATAGCATGTTCCCGGTTACCCTTACCCTATAGTTTTAACTCGTTCTCAATGATACTTGCCCTCATTCACAGTTATACCATGGTTATAATCCTGATTATTGATGTTCTTATCTGTATCAGTCTTATTCTTATGTCCTTCTGATTTTAAAATTTCTATATATAAAAATCCTTAAAACCCTTCAGGTGTCTGTGGTCATTATATAAGGTATATGATATAATTAAATGTATAGAGTTTTAAGTATTTTCTTATCTTTTGTCCACTGCTAGCTCCTGATCCGTCAGGATAATAGGTGCCTGTGGTAAGTCAGGTATCCTGGTAATAGTGTTAAGGTAAAACACATAGAATTGCTGATGGTGTCGTGTGAAATCGCCCGATTCATAAAAAAATACTGTCATAAACACGTCATGGACCCAAGTGCGTGAAATCTGGTAAAACTAAGAGTCGGGCGACCTGCGCGCTGTATCAACCCTATATGCAAACGTTGTGGAAGCAACGAGTCAGACGATATGCACATGTTCGCCACCAGTCCAAAGTAAGAAGAGTTATGGCCTTCCGTGGGTTACAGGCTCTCCCTCTCATTGGGTTCTACTATGCTGGTAAGTATGATTTTAATCATGTTTGGGATAAAGCAACAGCGTGTGAGGGCCTATTCTTAAACACAAAGCAAAGAAATCTAACATTCTACTTAATCTTAATTGCGAGAAGCGAAATGTGCAAATTAAGGACTCAAGCCTCTCCACCTTCCCGGCAAGCGTGGATAAACTCTGTGGCCTTTTTTGTGCAGAGAGATAGATGGCAAGATGAGCGATAGGAGGGCGGTGACTTTTGTGATATGCTGAGATGCTAAGCAAATTTATTTCTCCAATGATTACATCTGCTTAAAGCAGTTGGGCAATGTGAGTAAGATAGATTCGAGGAAGCCCACCCAGTAAGCCTAAAGGAGAAAATTCAACATTTGGGGCACGTGGACCCCAGATACCGTAATGGTGCTTATTTCAATAAGTTGCAAATACAGTTTGAAAACCACCAGATATCGCTGTAGCCTGACTACACCCACGCAGTCCAACATCAAAGGTCCTCTTATCAAACAGTTAAAAAGAAACAGCGCACCAAGAACCCAAATACGCCCTCTTGTTTCCCGCCCGTCCGAAGATCATACACAAGCAAAAAAATAGTACTTCTTCGACAGCCCTGAGGAGGCGGAAGAATGCATCGAGGTCATGGGTCAAGTATCATACTCTGGCAACGTGTCCCAAATTCGGCCTAACAGTCCTAAAAGAAGTCAAGAGCGCAGATCACTCACAATGTTAAAAATGCCCACAAATTGCAGGCGCCAAGCCCCACACACGAACAGGTCCAACGCAGCAGAGAGGAGGCTTTGGCCGCCGCAAACACCTTCAGAGAGGATAGCCTCCGCATGGCCCCAGATTCGTCGGAGGAAAGTACTCTACATTCCGACTCGGACAACAGTCTTACTTTGTTCCCTAAGATAACACTTCAGACAGCAGACTATTTGCTGGGCTAGTGCAGCCCAAGGGAAGTGGCCCGCCTGCCGCACGGATCAAGGACACAGCGGCGGTTCAACATTGGCATCTGGTTTCCGGACAATCATATCTTTTTTCTACTTGGTTATAAAGATGACAGTTAATGTGATAATTATGATAATTCCCAGGCTCTGTAGAGCTCATACATGTGGGTAAGCAAACATGAATGGTGGCAGCAACTACTCTCTAAATGTGTATGCACCATATATGTTTAGCACTAATTGTGCAGTTGTGTTCTCAGTTTCGCCCAGCATTGTTCGATGTCTGGTCCCTGTATTCACAGTTCAAAGGGAGTTTAGGGGTTCTGGCCCACAGAGGTTGACAACCTATGAGTCTAGGAGCTCAATAATTCCACAGACACCACAAATATACACTATCATCAGTCACCCATGCTCGGCTCCAATAACTTAATTACCTGGAATGTGCGGGGACTGGGATCGGTGCAAAAGCGACATAGGGTGCATGCACAATTGATCCGGCGCAAGGCGCAGATAGTGTTCCTGCAAGAATCACATCTTACAGCATCGGAGGTGGGAACAGTACGCAAGAAATGGAAAGGGCAGGTTTTTTTCTACCAGCTACTCTGCCTTTTCAAGGGGCGTAACTATTTGGATCAGGCATGGGGTTCCATTTGTAGTGCTAGAAAGGCGGGTAGACACATACTTGGGACGCTAGATGGCTCGCCGGTGGTGCTAGGTAATTTCTATGATCCAGATTTCGACCAGGATACATTTTTCAAGGGATTGAACACGATACTGGTAGACTGGGAGGCATAGCCATGGATATTAGGAGGTGACTGTAACGTCATGGACACATCCTTAGATAGATCACACCCACCATTACATGGAGAAGTTACTGTTAAATAAGCAGAAGCCCTTTGTGGCTGGGCTGATGGGTGGGCGCTGGGGGATGTATGGAGAATAAAAAACTCGGTAAACAAGGCATACTCCTTTTCCTACCCAGTTCATCAATTGCACACACGCACGTTGGTTGGCAAATTCATTTTCAAAGAAGACGTCTGAAATTAAAGAAACGTATTGTATGTGTGTACATAACACGGCAATAGAGTTAATTTGCATTTCGACAATGAACTAATTGCATTGAGATATTAAATAATGACAATCGTAAAATACAAATGGTAAATGTTTGGTAACACCACCAGAAGATGAAACTCCTTATCTCCCAACCTACACACCACCACCTCGCTCAAGACCTTCAAAACTGAGCTGAAAGCCTTTCTCCTTCTAAGATACTTTAGCTAAAGACACTGTAGCTAATCCTCACCAGTGGGAACCTGCTCTCTCACATCCTTGGCTTAGGACTACACCATCCTCAAAGTTCTCAAATGGCTTCCCATTAAAGGCAGATCCACATACAAGGATGATTGCATTACGCATAAAGCCTTGCAACAGCATATCCCATTGTATCTCGAAGGCAAACTCCACAAAGCGGGCTGCTCTAGAGAAATGAGAATCACAAATACTCTCATGCTAGTACCTCCCTTGGTAAACAAGAAAGCTACCCAGTTGCGCTCTTTCTCTGGAAACGCGCCTATCTGGAACACACTCCCCAAAGATCTACTGTGCAAACCCTCCTACCTAGCTTCAAAAAAGAGCTCAAGCAGCACCTTCTCAACAAATACTGGGGTCCTTAATCCTCCCACTTAACAGGGGGTCACAACTTGCCCATGACGGTGCTATGTTCTCTCCACATTATACCGTTCTTACTACCCCCTCCTCTCATTCCCAAATATATTTCCACCCTCCCCCTACTAGTTCTCTTATATTCCCTACCTACCCCTCCATGCTATCTCCTCTCCCATCACCCTCCTCAGTTTCCCGTTTCCTCTTTTCTCCCCCCTCGCCCCCCCAATCCCTGACCAGCCTCGGGAGATCAACTACCCAATTCTGGCTATGGCCTAACTGTACTCATTATTTTCATGTCCATGTATTTACTTTTCTTTGCATTTTGTTCCGATTTTCTTGCACTTGCCCTTTTGTGCACATGTTATATTTCATTTTGTTCCACTCCCAACCCTTGCCTTGGATCTAGCCAGCGCTATATAAAACTGTTTAAATAAATAAATCTCCATCTCATCAGAAGCTTAGCAGAAAATGGCACCAGTAAACGACCTATTTACTGCTGTAACTCATTAAACCTACGCCTAGAACAATTCTAATTCTGTGCCTTCTATAATGATTTACGATTTTATAATTCTGGACTTTATGGTAACCTTATTATGAATGTTGTACCTTATGTAACTATCCATGTAATGACTAATCTCCATTGTAAAGTGCTCTAACACCTCTGGGCAATGTCAGATCAGCAAAATGTATAAATAAATCGAAGCAGGAAGAGGGGCATACTCTGAAATTACCAGAAAAGGGAGTTTCCGAACCAGATGCTCGGTGGCAATATTCTCACAAATTGTGAATGAGCCATGAGACGCAGGAGTATGACCAATCAATCAAAAACAAGCACAGTGAAATGAAATTACATGGGGGCAAGTGCCCTATTAGTGTAGTATTTGAGTAATCTTTTGGGTTGAACGACCTGATATTTACCATTGTATGGTTGATAGGTATTACACAAATTAGGTTTGTAGTAAAAAGCTCAATGAGTTGCCTCAATTTCAGCAATGTGCTTTGAATATTTAAGAGCCTAGTTTTTGAGCATAATGATTGTGCAGAAGTATTTATTCAGTAGATTATGGGTCGCTTTATGTTTCCCTGTTTAAAATGTATTTTAAAAAAAATAATTCTGTGTTTTGGATGATTTTGTCTAGCTCACTACTATGTCGAAAGTTAGTACTGATTCCAGAGTCATGGGAGCATTACTGCGATACCAGTCAAAGAGGACTTTTAAAAGTTAAACTGGCAAAAGTTCAGTCTGTACTTATATATTTCTGTAAAGTTAGTTCAGCTATGCTACGATCTCCAAGGAAGATCTTGGGAAAGAATAATAACATTTTCAGTTATCCCTTCCTTGAGTTTAAATCTTTTGATTGGGCAAAAACAAAAGGAGTAACATACTCTCCGGGCAAATGAAAGCATACATTTGTGGTGATTTGTTGATTGTGTTAGGTCATGTAACTGGAGACTCCACAATCTCAAACATACCAGAATCTGTAACTCTCTTGAGTTTTTAAAGCATTGGTGGCAAGTGGTGGGTTGGCATTGGCATGTGGCCAGACCGACCTTCCTTCCCGAATTTCAAAAGTATTCCACAGTCCTCTTCCAGGGCACTGCAGCCCTGACACAATGCCATTAAAGTTTTTGGTGGATACATGCACTGTATGAAAAGAATCACTAACTTCCCAAACGCCCCTCCTCAGTGAGCGCAGTTGTGCATGGTGTGATTATAGAGCAATTACACACTGTCCACTACCCCATCACTTTGGGGTTTTTAAGTAGTAGGTACCGTGAAGGCAACACGCCCTTGAGTGCAGGTTGTTCTGGCTACAATAACATGCTATCTGGACAAAGTATGTTAAAAACATTTGTTCCATCTTGGAGGGCTATTTATATTGTATTTATATTTATTAAGCACAACATTCATCCCAAGGGACATCATGGCGTTAGAAAAGCACTATCCTGATATGGAGAAGGAGATTGCGGACAGTTTAAAGGGGTGGGTCCTCGGCCAGGATGACAGTAGGTATCTTTGGCTGTGTTCTGGGGAGCATCCATGTTTTCAATTTCTTCCTAAAGGACAAATATTCATCCGTTAAGAGGAGGTCTAATGGTAGTTCATTCCAGTGTACGGCTGCCAGTTTAGAGAAGGATCGACCTCCGGCTCTAACCTTCTTGACCCGTGATCTTGGCCAGGGCATGATGGCGAGATCTTAGATTTCGTGTGGGAATATAGAACTCTATTTTATCTTGCAAGATGCAGGGCCACTCTTATGTAGCACTCTTTGTGCATAACACAGGAGCTTGAACTTAGCTCTTTGGCGTACGGGCAGCCAATGCAGTTCCCTTAAACGTTCAGATGCCGAGTTGTATTTGCTTTTATTGCAGACCAGTTTAGCAGCAGCATTCTGGACCACCTGTAGTCGGGGAAAAAATAAATTCTGGCATGCCCACATAGAGCGCATTCCCATAGTCAAGTCTGATCGAAAGTAAAGCCTGGGTAATGGACTTTCTACAGTTTAAAGGAATCCTTGAAAAAATTATTCGTAGTAGTTTCAGCATAGCAAAGCTTTTGCTGCACAGCGCTCTAACTTAATCTTGCATTGTCAGTGCATTATCGATGAGTTTGCCCACATTTTTTGCAACTCGCTTGGGTTCTGGGGCGGCTCCCAGTGCCCGGGGCCACCAAGTGTTGTTCCAAAATAAGTGTGCTCCACCGAAAGGCAGGATCTCAGATTTTTCAGCATTTCATTTCAAACAGTGTCCATCATCCAGGTTGCTGTTTCTGTGAGACAGTTAATTTTTTTTCGTATCCTCATGCCTTTCTCTTTAAAGGTAATTAGCAGCTGTGTGTCCTCCGCATAGGAGCAGATATTAAAGCCCCATTTCCTGCTAATCTCAGCTGAGGAGGAGACATAAGCATTTAAAAGGGTGGGGTTCAGGGAGGCCCTCTGCGAGACTCTGTATTTGATAGTTTTTGAACTGGAAGAAAAGGGGCCCATTTGGATTTTTTGTGTTCTATTTTGTAGGAAAGAGGTGAACCACTTAAGAGCTTTCGAATGTATCTTTTTCATGTAAGATAATCAGCAGGTGGTCGTGAGATACAGTATCAAAAGCTGCCATTCGGTCCAAGAGGATCAGTGCAGCAACTTTACCTTGGTCCACCAAGGATCTGATGTTGTCTCATACTGCAAGTAAGGTGGCTTGTGTTTTGATACCAGCTCTAAAACTGGTCTGAGAAGGATCTAAAAGTTCATTAGTTTCTAAAGAATTGACCAGTGGTTTATTGACCAGTTTCTCCAAAACTTTGGAGCACAGCACAAACAAAACTTCATGTGTCAACACTAACCCAGTTGCCTATGTATTTTAAAGTTAGTTGCTCTATTGAATGCCAACACAGAAAGTAACAACATGTGTTCTAATTGATCAATTTTGAAGCCAAACACGTTTTATAGTGCATATCTGTCATCAAACAGAATCATCAAATTATACACGGTCTGTAGCTTCCCATTAACTGATGAAAATTAGATTCTTCTAGTGCTTTGTCCATTTTCAGCCTTGTTTTTCGGCAGCTTTACTCAGTTCTGTTTTTTATTTAAGAATATGTTTCTACATGTGCTGATATCACCACGAGGCGTTGGGGTCCTCAGTGCAGTTCTCCATCTGTGATTTATTTCTTATGAATTCAATTCCCCATATTACAATCTCCAGTAATAACTGAACGATGCTGGTGATTTTTTTTTCTTCTGCTTAAT
This sequence comes from Lissotriton vulgaris, assembly GCF_964263255.1. Lineage (NCBI taxonomy): Eukaryota > Metazoa > Chordata > Amphibia > Caudata > Salamandridae > Lissotriton > Lissotriton vulgaris. Next base: position 447,474,185 of record NC_141685.1, read on the forward strand.
TCACCCCTCTTCCAACCTCCAGTACAAAGCTCCGATAAACCATGCTGCTAGTAGGTACATTGTTATTCCCCTTGCTTTTTGAGCTTCAGATCAAAGTGCCTATCTTCAGTTGGCCTACCAACGTTAGCCCTGGGCAGCTCAAATACTAGTTTATATTAGGATAATACACTGAACCTGAGGCACTGGATCATCCTATCTAGGGGTAGAAGGAATGCTTCATTCTGATTGCAAAATTGGCACAATTTGGCGATTCTGTGTTACTCATTTAACGCAGAATTCCAGCCAAATTCCGCCAATTGCCATTTGGCAGAATTCTTTTCCATGACCATTGAGAAATGCGAGTGAAATTTGGCGTCCCCTGCTGCCATTTTCTAATGTGGGTCAACGCAGTCGGTGGGCTGCTTCTCAAGTAGATTTGCTGCCGCTAGAGTAGCTTTTTTCTACTTCAGCGACAGCAAAATCAACTTGAATGGCCCGTGCTAATGTGCACGTCATGCTGCTGTTGGTGCAAATTTTTCAGCACTGCTCTCTACTGCCGCTAAATTGCAGTGCGAGTAGTGTGACAAGCATGTTTCTGCCTGTTAGTAGAACTCCACGGAATCTTGTGGAGGTTTTATGTAACTCCGCGGAATTCTGCGGAGTGAAACTGCGTGAGTTCCGCGCACCCTTATACCTATCTAATGTTGTGACTGTGCTTTTAACAAGATTTGCCTCCTCAAATGTCGAAATTCATATGGTCACAAAGCAAGGTCACTGTACCAGGGATTACAAACCCATTATTTTATGTACTCTGACAACACAGTGAATCTAGCTAGATCGATAATTCCAACTTCACATCAACTTACATGAATTTGAATTCCAAGTCTTTTTACTTAAACAAATACAAATATTTTATGCAAAATACCTCATCAGGGATTGGGTGTAATCCAAAAAGCTCTTTGTGTCTGCTTGATTTTCTTTGCTCCTCGTTTATATGGTCAATTTCTTCATTTGGCGTTCGATCAAGTAGATTGGGAAGCAACGAATCAGGAAGGGAGTTTTTCAAGTCAAAAATGCTACAGGCCCAGCTACCCCGTGGAGTGTCATCAATAGACATGGATCGCCTTTTCAGATCATCCTGTGAAGAAACAAAATGCATTGAATAAAAAAAATATGCAATAACCTTCACCACTAAGAAATCTGCTTGCAATATTTAATCTTTGTTTCTTAGACTGGTGATCAAATCTGGAAAGAAACTGAATTGTCGGGAGAAACCTGGTGACATAAAAAAAAGATTCACAGAATGAAATAAGACAGTCAACAAAGTCTCATGAATAATTATTTATATTTCTGCACTCTAATACAAATTGGTACAGTGGTGCTATAGAAGAAATACGAACAAATATTTCCTGGCATCAAGCAGATTATTTTGGACCCACTTATTGTCTTTAGCTTTAATTTAGTTCTGTTTTGGGGCTGGTGAAAATAAAACTTTCATAAGAGGAGAGAATGGAAGCGTCATAAGTGGCATGATGCCAGAACTGGTGAAATATTATCAAAGGTAGATTCACATACTTGGTAATTTTGTATATTATAGATTACTGGCAACATCTATCCAGGATAGAACTAGAACTGACAATTGTCTACAGCGCAACAGTTGGAAAGGCTCTTGGTAGCTGAAACAATACTTTCCAAACGTTCTCTTGCAGGCATTGGCTTTGGCAGCATGGTTGCCTATGCCCCTTGCGTTCAGCCCCATATGCTGTATGTGCTTTTCGCTGTGGCCCAGGCCATAATGTTAATTTGCTATGATAATCTATTTGCATGAAGGAGGGCACTGAATAATGATTCTGGCTTCTAAAATGCCTTAGTGATGTGTACTTTCAAATTCATGTTGCTAGACAGGGTTATACCAAAGTATGGGAATGCACTAACCTCCTCCTCAAACTATACATTTGTTTTTGCTTGAGGCTATTTTTTCCTATAGACTCTTATCATTGATTTCTTTGTATTGGCATTTAATTAATTTGTCTCGCCAACAATTCTCCACATCTCTTAACTGTGTTTGGAGCCCTTTTGGGGATCATGCTAGCCGAAAGGAGTGATCAGCATACAGCAGCGCTGGGGTCAGAGAACCCTCTACAACAATACCTCAACAACCGCCTCTCGTTCTACACCCCCACCCGCCAGCTACGCTCTGCCAGCCTCGCCCTCGCCACCATCCCACGGATCCGCAGAACCACCACCGGAGGAAGATCAGTCTCCTACCTGGCAGCCAAAACATGGAACTCCCTCCCCACCCACCTACGACTGACCGAGGACCATCTCACCTTCAGGAAACACCTCAAGACCTGGCTCTTCGAGCAATAGCGACACCCACCCCCCTCCAGCGCCATGAGACCCTCAAGGGTGAGTAGCGCGCTCTATACATTTATTGATTGATTGATTGATTGAACAAGCACATCTTGGCCAACTCGCAGGACCTACTGTTGCATATTTTTGTGTAAAGTTAGAAGTGTAGAGTAGCATGCAGACAACTTTGTTTGACGAGAAGGCAGAAATGCTCAACATTCCTTTATTGGCTCTTTCTTATTTGGGAGGTTTTCCTTGAATACACTGTAATAACTGAAAATAAAACTGGCTCACTTACCAGGTTAGCTTTGTTTTTTCATAGTGTGTCCCTTGGTACCTAAGTGAAGGTTGGTGTGAAATCCAAGAACGCCACATATAGTGTTGTTGGTTTCAAAGTGATGTATTTGTGCAGAAAATGCAAAAGTAGAAAGACATGGTCGGCAGGGGATAGCCTTCGTCACAAATCTTCTTGGATTAGATTTCAAATGTTTAGCTCCTCCATTACATAATCCAGGACCTTCAGGATTAGTCTGAAGTATAGTGTAAATCGATATCAATGAAAAGTATTGGTTTGCATAATTTTGGGCAATTCATGGCTCTTGTAAAATGGCATTATACAGCTGCTCCATCTAGAGACAGGGCACGTATGACTTGTAAGACTTGTAAGAAAATTGTGTCAGTGGAGAAGGCCACAATAGTGGTAAAGCCCTCAACTGTTATCATACTGGGCCTGGGCGATGGCCCTTTGTGAGCTCGAGGATTGCTTTTGTAACTTATTCTTATGCCAAGATCTCTTTGTACTTAGATGTAACATCTGAACATCCTCCTCTATTTGCATAATCAAGGCTTATTGATGAAGACCTAGTTGACAATTTACTTGGTAGCCAGACAACGTCCATTGACAACTACTGCTGGGTTTTCTGCATTGAATACTTTTGCAAAAAAAAGGCTACAGTTTACATTCACTTCCAAAGTGTTCTTTGTGCCTCGGAGTCCTTTTCTTAAATTCCTTCAGTATGTTTGTGTATCTTTCTCCTACTCTGCTCCATCCAGGGCATCACATCTCTTCTGTAAAAATATTTTTTCCCCCTCCATCAAGATTTTGGAGCCACTTCTGGTGCTCCTAATGTCCCTGTATACCCTAATGAGTGGACTAAATGAGTAAGGTTTTCCCTTTTTTTGTACTCTTTATCGAACCACCCTACTAGACCACATTTAATCATATGATTTTAATTTTTGCTACTAGGATCTCTAGTTCCCAATGGCTGTATAAATGTTAACACATTTTCAAAATGAGCAAGCTTTTTTTTAGCAAAGGTTTGGTTAAATTCCATTAAAATCAAATTGCCTTTCAGTTCAGACCAAAGCATTTCCGTATCAGGATCATTACTCATTCATTCAACTTAATATGCAAGCCACCACGCCAGTGTCAGTTAACTCTTGCATAAATTCCCAAATATTATCCAGTTCTGAGTTTGTATGTGCAGTGGCTTTAAGATGTCGTACAATATCAAAACAATACCTATCCGTGTCACCTCTGTTGCTTGGGCATGATCAAGCAGCTATCCATCATAAGCATCTCCACACAAATTACCAAACAATGATATTAGCTAAAACTTAATGCTTTTTGGAATCCTTTAGATGAAGAGCATAGCTGAGTTCATGGGGTGTTTAGACATTGGTGAGGATTTATCCTTTACAGTTGGGGCAGAATAGAAAATTAAGGGCATTTTTGTAATCCACTATAGAAGCTTGATACCTTGAGCATATAATTCATGACAAAGCTACTCATTGTTCAAACGAATCATGATGAACACAACTGAGACGGACCAACAAGCAAACAATAAAGATGTTCGTTATCAATTATGTACATCTTTGTGTGACACTTTTAGCCAAAGTGGACCAAAGAACACTCCACTTACTATCTAAAAATATATAACAACAATAACCATCCATTTCGCTTGTCCTGATGAATGTTCTCCTAGTATGGTGACATAAAAGCCACAACATATATATTTTTAATACTGGCCAGTGTGTAGATATTGTTAGGTCATAGTTTTCATTGAAAAGCTGTTTTTATATTAATATTAATGTATATTTGTAAAGTGCTTGTACAACCAGAGGTTTGATGGAGCTGAAAGAGAATGTGAGTGAATGCCCAGGAAAGGCATTGCGACCACCAGTTCACCAATACTCTAGAGAATAGACTGTTTAAACAACCAAGCTTTTCTAAAAGATGTTAACTTTGGCATGCAGCGCAAGTGAGCTTTTCTAAAAGATTTTAACTTTGACATGCAGTGGAAGGGACAAGGAAGAGAGGTACACAGTGTTTCAAATCGCAGAATATTCAGCAAGTTGACAGTAGAGGATCAAAGAGTGCGTAAAGGAGAGTACTTTAAAATTATTTTAGCGATAAAAGTAGTGCCACCCCATGAAGGGCCTTAAATGGTTAAACTACCAGTTTTGGACTGTATTCACAGGCAACCAATACAATTTCTTTAAAAGAGTGGAGGGGAGGGGGTGGCATTACGTGAGATTTCCTATGGAGGTTAAAAACCATCCTGGCAGTAGAATTTTGAACCATCTGAAGCTAGGCAAATCCCCTTTCGGCAATCCAACAGATAACATTTGAATAGTCCAGGAGAACCAATTACTGCAGACATAATAGTTTGTTTGGCATTAACCGAAAAATATACCTATAATTTATAATAGCCCTTAAGATAAAAATGCATTTAGACACATTTTCTCATGCATAGTAAGTTATCCACTGTTACTTCAGGGCTTTTAGCAACTATCTTGGGATTAAGGAAGTGTTCCCATTTCATGGGGCAGAACTGATTAGTCCAGAGCCCTGGATCAAATCTTATTACTACTATTTACATTTTGTGAGTGTCCAGCTTTAAATGGTGGAGCCTTATCCATAGACTGACAAAATATATGGTGTCCCAGAAGTTATGTTGAAGTGAGACATTAACTTCCAGCCGCAGTAAAATCTGTATATTGTCCACATGATTAAATATACCTCAGCCTCCCTTTTCCATTTATTTTATGAGAGATCTGATATAGCGGTTAAAAAATGGGGGACAGCGCAGAGCCCTGTGGTACATCATACTTTATCTCGCTCTTATCTGAAACATATCGGGACAATTGTACAGACTTCATTCTGTTCTTCAAAAATGACCCCAGCTAGGGATGAGGGGTCCTTGCAATACCCGCAGTTTCAACCCACTGAATCAGGATATGATGAACCACTGTGTCGAATTCTGCGGATAAGTCTAAATGTTAAGCCCATATCAAGGTCCGCTCTCAGGTCATCAATTACGGCTAAAGTGACAGTTTCAGTATTGTGTCCAGGGCCGAAACTTAACTGCAATGGATATAAATAAATGGTATTATAATGGCGTAGTAATTTCATGTGTCACATGCACTTCCAGAATGTTAGCGCCATATGGAAATAAGGGGATTGATTTTTTTACCATTGCAGGTCATCAGTAGTTTTTTTCCAAAGACTTGATGCAATTGCATTTTTTTAATTTTTACATTTTTTAAATAACTTTGACGCTGTTCAAGCAATATGATAAAGCTTTCCAGAAAATGTTCACCTAATTTGGGTTTGGCAAGACAAGTTCCATGAAGATATGTCAAAGTGTGCAGAGGGTCACTTTTCTAGTTTTAACTTGCTATAGGAATCGTTGATCTCCACAAGCAGAAAAAATGCACCAAATTGGCAATGAAAGTAGAACTTTACTCAAGGAAGTGACTTTGTTTGGTTTGATGTGAACCTGTTCAGTACATTTTGAGAAATCAGTGTTACTGAAATGTGTTACAGGAACATGTCAGGTGGTTTTCAAAGGGTTACATTGATAGAGACATCTGGACTATTAGTCTGCAAACTCTGATTTACAGACCATTCGCAGACCAAAACCTGTTGGCAAAAGATCTTAGATGCAAGTTCCCCTCAGACATTGAGGATCACAAAACCTGCTGGAGGTCCAACAAGGGGCCCCAAGTCCCTAAAGTGTTTGCAGCAGGTTGAGCACAGAGTCTGGCCACAGCTTGCACACCAAGGTTAATTCCTATGAACTCACAATACTAAAAACACAACGTCCTAAAACAGCAACACTTACCTAAACCAGTAAATAATATAATATGTTCATAGTTGTCTCATTGATAGTGCTAATGGTAATGTGATATGTAAACTGACCTATAGGATCATTTAACATATGTGTAATTCTGAGATGCACAGAGAAAGGTCGGGACATTTGAGGGAAGAAAGGCAAGAGTAAATTAAAGCAAACTTGGTTCAGGTTGTGTGTGCCTTCTCGGGACATGCTAACAATTCCTTCAAGAGAATAAAAAAGGACTGAAAAGGGATGGCTGAGCAGGCCATAGAGGGGCAAGTCTGGGAACACAGTTCTTAGGGTCAGTTATTCACTGCTACGAACGTTTCTTCAGTTCTTTACCAAACCATGCACATGCAAACTATGATACTTTTTCTGACTTCACAGTACTTTTTTCTATAGGTCTGATGAAATAAGGAACACAGAGAGAAAGTCGTTCTGAACGAATTGCAGTCAGGACTTCAGAGCTAGAAACAAATGCCTTACTTTACTTGGCAAAGCCAATCGGGCACATCAAATATCATAATACAGTTACTTCCTGCTCTGCCATGTTAATGTTACACTCCAAAAATCCTCTCCCTTCCAGCCTCATCCATGACCTCAAACACATAATTGCCCCTTACTGGACTTCAATCATTAACTCCTATTTTGCAACGGGGTGTGTCCCTGACTCTCTCCAGCTCGGTCAAATCACACCCATCCTCAAAAACCCATCGGCTGACCCGAATGACCCTAACAACTTTCGCCCCATTTCGAACCTCCCTCTGCTATCTAAAGTACTGGAAAAATGTGCTTTCAGACAACTAGACAATCACATCTACAATTTCAACCTACTTGCCCCACTGCAATCAGGTTTCAGAAAAGGATGCAGCAAGGAAACCGCCATGCTCAAGATTGTTGACGATCTCCACCGGTCCCAATGGTGAGTCCTGCCTTCTCATTCTCCTTGACCTCTCCGCTGCCTTCGATACAGTTAACCACGCCCTCTACTCAACTCACTCAAAACCCATTTTGGCATCAACGGTCTAGCCCTTAAAAGGTTCTCCTCCTTTCTCCAACACAGAACTCAACAAATCAAAATCAAGGATTGCCTCTCCAACCCCACTCCGGTCTCCCTAGGCATACCCCAGGGCTCAATTCTCTCTCCCTCCCTCTTCAACCTCTTTATGGAACCCCATACCCTCATTCTGAAACAAGCAGGAATTACCTACCATCTCTACGCGGACGACACCCAACTGTACTACAAGATCGAATCCCACGCTGATATTATTCACCTTAACAATCCCCTGAGCATGATCCAATCCTGGTTCTTCTCCAACCACCTCAAACTTAATCCCAATAAAACCAAAATTATTCTCTTCTCACCTAAAAACAACAAGCTCCCCATCCAAGCCTGGCTCCCAGACCTCAATGCCCTTAACTGCTTGCTCTCCTTATCTAACTCAGCAAAATCACTTGGCTTCAACATCAACAACAAACTCACTCTTAACAACCACATCTGCACACTCTGGCATCTTAAAAAACTCAATCCCTTCATTCCTGCTGACGACTTTAAATGGGTTGTCCAATCCCTAGTCCGCTCCAAAATAGACTAAGGTAATTCTATACTCACTGGAATCCCCAAAACACACCTTGCCCCCCTCAGATCCGTGCTCAACTCAGCCATCAGGCTAATCACCGACTGCAAACGCTTCAACCACATTTCCCCAGCCCTCAAGGTCCTAAACAGGCTACCCGTTGAGGGAAGATCCGCGTACAAGACTGCCTGCATAACACACAAAGCCCTCCACCAACAAACCCCGCTGTATCTCTCGGACAAACTCGAAAAATCTGGCTGCTCCCAGCAGACGAGAAGCTCAAATGCCCTACTTCTCACCTGCCCCCCCTATCAAATAGGAGCACCACACAATGCTGCTCCTTCTCGGGAAACGCCCCGATCATCTGGAACGCCCTCCCCAGAGACCAGCCCTGCAACCCCTCGTACCACAGCTTTAAAAAAGACCTCAAATCCCACCTTCCCTCCAAATACTGGGGTCCTTAATCGCTGCATCTGACCCTTTATTCATTCCCCGTTATTCATACCACCCTTGACAGTCTTTTCTGTCCGACTCTTCTCCCCTCCCCCTCTCTCTCTACTAGACTTTTTTTCTCCACTCTCATACTACCCCCCTTTCTTTTACTCCCTTGCCTTTTATTGTTTTTGTGCTGTCTGTCGCAACATGTTTGTTCTCCTCTTGGCCAATTAGCCTATTTGTTCTTTTAAGAAGTGTTTTCTAATGTGCAATGTCTGTATATTTTTTGATCCCGTTGAATCGACTGTACCGACTGGAATTTTAATGCTCATGTAAAGTGCTCTGATACCTCTGGGTCTTGCAGCGCTATATAAAACTTTACAAATAAAATAAATAAATAAATAAATAGAGGCCCTCGCCCATCAAAACTTTAAAGAACAAAGTGGAAGTTGTCTGGCAGCCTGTCACTTAGTTGTTTAAACTAAACACTAACAGTCCTTCCCTGTTTTTACATGCTCAAATTAGATGCTCATCTGTATCATAAAGATGTGTCTTCTCTTTTTAACTTTGTTGACATCTAGAAAACAAGGCTCGGTTTATTATTTGTTCATGACAGTTAGAAACAAATAAATATTGTCCTTTTATATGTCTTTGCTCAGTCATCCATTTTTTAAGACTTAGCACCATAACAAGAGAACTGATGTGGTAATTACAAGTATTATTGTGTATGTTTGTATACATTTGACTTTTCATTGTTGACATTCTGAGTAATAACCGCTCATGAGGAGTTTATGTTCAAATTGCTATTTGTATTCTGTTTGGAACCTTATGCCTCGCGTGATGGTCTGGTTCGAGAGCGAACAGGCGAGTCAGTTGCCTGCTGCACTGATCTGTATAGGAGCTCGTTGTTGTGAGTCCCTGTAAATAAACCTGTAGATTTCCTTATCTTCTAAGTCTGCTCTTCTTTCTTGAGTCTTGGAGAAAGCTAAACCCCTTTACTACAACTGGGAGCTGACACCAATCAGAATGCTCTGGTGGCAGGCTACTGCTGTGGTTACAAGCCTCAAAAGGGAGCATTCTCCCCTGGATTTGCTCTCCCTGTCTCTATGCACCGAACTCCCGCCTTCCTTGTCAAACGGGAAATGTAAGCTCAAGTGCCGCAGTACTTTAGAAAAAAAAACTGGAATATTTGGGCTTATATTTCTACTTCCGACTAGAAAAGAGATGCCCAAGCAAGTACTGTCAATGAGAATGCGTTAAGAAGATGGTGCTGCGGGTGGGGGAGGATTCCTCCCCTGGTAATAGGTCCTAGCCATAATTATGGGAAGAGTAATTATTAGCTGTTATTAAACATTTTAGTAGTAGTAGTACTTAAATGCTATGTCCTCAAGTGTGTCATTTATGATTAGATGCATAGGGATGGCATGCCTTATGCCGACTTTATGATGTCCCTTCCATACTTTGTGGACTGCTTTCAAATGTCTAACTAACCAGATTATTGATCTTTCAAAAATAAAGTTTTTACTTATTGGTATAATTATCGTAAACATCTATGAGTTACAGTAGATCCTTTGTTGTGCCCGGTAATCGTCAACATGCTGCAACACTGACTTTTCAATAAAGATTGTTTAAAAAGCAATGAACACTGGCTAGGACCAAGGTGGAAAAAGGAGCTTCCTGTGAAGTAATCTCTAGTCAAAGGGCATGTGTTGTCTCTACTGCAACTTCTACAAAGCCAATTAATCTATGCATCTGTTTCTCATCATTTTAACTTTATAGACAGATTGTCACTAAGTGGGAAGCCTATATGGATAACTATCTGCTGAATCAAGTGATATCAATCCACTTCAAGAGCATGTTGCAGATTTTTTGAAATATGTAAAATGTGCAAATATTGTGTGAAAAACTTTTTTTTTAATTAGGCATAGAGTTGGAACTGATGAACTAGTGATGATGCATTCGGAACACTTTTCTTATGTCAATTAGAAATGTGAATAATGCTAGCAACAGTTATGCCACATTTTTGTGTGATATGCCATTATTTTTAAAAATGGATGCAATTTCTAGGGTTATACTCAACTTGCCCCTCGAAGTCAGTATTCCACTGGAAAATTATCTCTCCAATGTTTCTGCATTGAAAGAATTATGTCAATATATAAAAATATACAACAGTGTTAGAAAGAGTGTATTGTGAATGAAGCTTCTATTGTGTCATCAAAGAATCATTTTAAAGGACTTCTGCTGGAAGTGTTATTGTAGACGTGCTAATATTATGAGCCATTGTTTAAGAAATGTTTCATTTTTGTTATAAACTCCAGAGTGGGGTTGATGAGGAAGCAAGCCGAAGATTACTCTAAATGGGTTGGTACTAAAGGTTTTGAAAATGTAGTTGGTGTTCAGATTTGTCGATGCAACCCTACCTATGATCTTAACATGCTGAATGTCAAGAATCTATGTGTCTATAAAACCTTTGAGTTTCTGTCTTTCACAGGAAATTTTCACTTTAGTTTGATGGAGACTTTGCTCACTACTTTCATTAGGGATTCTTGCCATGCTCCTCTTTTGTTTTTGGGTCCGTACTCTTAATAAGTCTGACTTAGTATTTTACATAGATTCTGCCTAACTTGGGATAATTTTGATGATTTTGCATTTATGTGAAGCTTCATCAAATGAAATCTACAATTCAACATAAAAATAATGCAATACACTGGAAGGATATTCACAAACCTTGGAGGCAAAGTGACAAACTGAACCACCATACATTTATAGATGAACTAATCTTTTAGTGGTTAAAGAACTTTTCAGAAAATGTACCTGTTCATCCTGGTAACAATTATTATCAGGAGCTTCATCGGACTCAAAAACTTGTCTTGGAAGACCCTTCTGTCGTTCCTTCTGTTTGTCTAATGTGTTAGGGTTGAATCCCGTGCCAAGTTTGTGATATCTATTTAACAAAACAAACAGTTTGAATATTTCTTTGATGGCTTTCTCTTTTCTTGCATTATTACCTATGCAGAGAAACAAAATAGCAAGTAAAGCTGGATAACACTTAATTTCTAATTTCACCTCTTAATAGACTGTTTTGCATTTACTCATATTGACAGCAGTAATTCCTTTGGCAGTGATTCTGCTGGCAGTAATTTAACTTGTGGAATTTCGGCTTTTTCCTGGAAAGGGCAGATTTTACAGAGCCTCCCATCCCAAGTCTTCTAAAACAAATTGTATTTCAAACATTAGTATACTGGTCTACAATGATGCATTCATAAAATATATAATGTAAAAAGACTTAACATGATATAACTTGTTCCTGTCGGAAAAATAAGTAGTTATCAGTGGAATATCCAAAATCATGCCTCCATTATTTTCAACAATTCAGATATTCATTTATCGATGTCCTGGTTGACATTTGAGTCCTTATCTAAGTATTCTGTAGCATAGCTATTAGCAACTCCATTATTATGTTCTTACAATCAAGCAAGAAACATAATAAAAATAATAACACTAGTTACTGTTACAACCTGAATATGCAAGACGGTCAAGAGCTCCTTATGTTGCATCACTTCTCTATTCAAATACCAAATCTCTCCCAAACAACACTTGAGAAGAATGATATTCAAGCAGTTCTCTCATTTCCTTCACCCAACATGAATCACAATATAATGTGACATTTCATGAAAAAATCAGAACGAATCACCTTATCAAAAATGGACAGCTCAAACACAGCATATTGGGCGTTGGAAGATTTCTTCCAAAATCTATATTGGGAGGTTCCCCACCCACAGAATTGCTCGACATACTGCTTTCTGGAGTACCCCACCCACAGAATTGCTCGACATACTGCTTTCTGGAGTATTCAAAGGTGTCACTGCACTCTGAGATCTGCCTATGTCTTAATTGGGCATTACTGCTAGTAGTGACAGATGCATGGACATTTTTAACTCAACTGGAGAGACTGCCAGCGGTTGCTAGATATGCTCACCTTAGGTGACCTTAGCTACCTCTTGCAATATATGGTGTCACTTGGATTAAGCGATTATCGAAACACACAGATGTGGTATTGGAAGAAAGGCAGCCTGTAGTAGACTGAGGAAGCTGAGGCAACTACAGGGATTTGGTGGACAGGACATGATCGGGATCTCCATACTGGAGGAATTCAGAAGGTTTAAAACCTTTAAGCAACTTAGATCAGACTAGTCTTGGAACACATGAAAACTGATACCAACAGCTTACTCATGAACTCAAGCACATGTCCCTGTTGTCAACCAGATTTCACTCCTTTAGCACTTCGATACTGTCAGAGACTATTTAAATAAGCGGTCTCTTGGATATGTATAAACCTAAGCTAATAACACACCAAGTGCTTTAAGCAGACTAAAGATGCCCTGGGATATGGACCTAAGTGAGATAAATGGCAGCGAATGGGAAGAGGAATTTCAGCACACACATGAGGTGGCAATTACAGTGGCACTTACATTAGAGCAGCTCAAGCAGTTACAAAGGGTATATTACACAGCTGATGAAGACTGGAAAGACAAACACTGCTCTCTATCTCAGGGGGTTAGATCAAATTCATGATTCCATCGAAGCCGCATGCCTTTTGCATAAAATTGAAGGGTCTATGACATGCCTGCTGCTGTCTGAATTAAATACTAGAAGAATCATACATTGGGAGAGCTAAAGTCACGTTGTTGGGAGCCTGGAATGAAGAAGCATCTACAAAATATGCTAAAATGCCCTGCAAACTGGGCCTCATGGTTGCTTGTTGTAACACTGCCAAATTATATTCAGAGTTTACAACTCTGACATAGTGGTATTCAAACAAGGACTGATGCATGCTCATCGAGACATATGTGTAAGAAGGTAGAGGCTACCCTAAGAAGCATGATATAGAAATGTATTCTAGGAAAAAAGGTGATATATGAGGGTTTAGAGACACGAGAAACAATTTATTTGTTGCATGCATTAAAAATTATGGTAACATACGGAAGCTCTGATTTTCAGTATCTAGAATCTCAATTCTATTTTGGAAATTGCTGTAATAAATGAAATGTATTACCTGGAATTTATGTACTGAGTCACAGAAAAACCCATTGTGTATTATGTTAACACGGTCTTATGTTTTAAAATACAAAAAATAAAAGGTATACTTAAGAAGAAGAAACGGTGTTCATTACCAACAAATTAAACTTTGATAGCTCAAAATAAATGGACAGCATGATAACAAAAGCAAGATGCATCTTTGGGGCCCAAAACAACTTCTAGCTACATATTTGATATATTTTTTAAATCTAAATCTGCTGGTTCTATGGAGGAGCCCTCGACATAATCTTTTGCAATCATAACATTTTCAGATTTAGAAAACATCTATTACAAATGCACAGATAAAATGATCTATGCAAATTTGATGACTAAATATAGATAACTCGGATTACAATTTTCCTATCTTCAGTTCATCAATCATTCAATCAGGGGTTTATAAAGCGCGCTACTCACCGGTGAGGGTCTCAAGGAGCTTGGGGGAGGGGCGATTAGTGCAGCTCTGGTTTTAGGTGAGTGCAGCTCCGGTTGAGGCGAAGAGCCAGGTCTTGAGGTTCTTCCTGAAGTGTGCAGGGTGGGTGAGCGTCTGATGTTGACTGGGAGCTCGTTGCAGTTCTTGGCTGCGATGTAGGAGAAGGCTCTTCCTCCTGCTCTGGTTCTGCGGATGCGGGGGGTCTCTGCGAGGGCAAGGTCGGCGGGGCGAAGCAGAAGTTCCTCTTGGGTATATGGAAGGAGACTCTCTCGTTGAGGGACTTGGGTCTGATGTTGTGGAGGGATTTGTAAGCGTGGGTGAGAAGTTTGAAGGTCTCTTTTCGACGGGGAGCCAGGGGAGGACTCGTAGGTGTTGGGTCATGCGTTCGTGACTTGGGGTTCTGAGGACGAGGCTGGCTGCAGTGTTCTGGATGGTTTGGAGCTTGTGTAGGAGAGTTCTGTTGATTTCGGCGTAGAGGGCGTTGCAGTAGTCCAGTCTGCTTGTTATGAGAGCGTAGGTGACGGTTTATCTGCCTTCGGCGGGTATCCATTTAAAGGTCTTGCGGGGATCTCAATGAGATTGAAACTGGAGGAGGCGATGGAGTCGATCTGGCAGGTCATGGAGAGGGAAGAGTCTAGGATGATGCTGAGGTTCATCATCTACATGCTTGACTACTATTTATGGTTTGCTATCTTCTGACAAGAATTCTTGTGCATTAACTGCTGTCAGCTTCTCATGTGTATGAGGATGTATTTAGTCTCCCTTAGCAGTCTAAGATGGAGGTTGCAAGGTCTTAGGGCTCTGGGCCGAGCCACTACAATTCTTACTCATCCTGCTTTTGGTGACATCCCCAAACTGCTGCAGAGGCACAGAAAACCTCAATGGCGTGTTGGAAAGAAAGCAGGCTCCACTTCCTTGCAGGGCCCATCAGAGATTAGAACAAACCCATGCGTCCAAGGGAAGAGCAGTTGGCAGCATGCAGGATAGATGCAGGCCCAGGAAGCGAAGCGGCCTATTCACCTCAGATGCCGGAGGTGAGACGGGACTACAGCTGGGGCTGGCGAAGGGGGTCTGTGCTTGGGGTAGTAGCTGAGTTCAGATCTGGTGGGACGGCCCCGTAGATGATGGACGGAATGCTGAACAAAGTCAAACATTCACCCCCCAGTCACAGATCTGGGTTGAATCCATTGTTCCTTTTCTCACCATGCCATTCAAGTTTTGACCCAACCATATGCAAATTAGTCTTGACCCTACTCCCCACGGGAGCAGTCCAGCCTGAACTGCCAGGCCAGGTCCTCCCTGACCCGGAAAACAAGCATTCTAGGACCGGTTTTGGGGTGCCTTTGAAGAACAGGTCTTGATGTATTGATATTAAGAACACTGCATGAGACAGGAATTCTCTGGCAGTGTAGCAAGGCTTTGAAACGCCCTCCCCACAGCCTTTAACACAAACTCTAGCCTGTTCACGTTAAAAAGTAAACTCAAAATCCTTCTATTGGATAGGCACCTTGCTTGAAGTGGGGACTGCTGCTTGCAGCTGCTATCTTGGCTTAACCTGTCTTTCCTATTGGAAAATATTTGTTTTCTCCGCTGTCTTGGTTGCTGCTGATTCACTACAGGAATTAGCTACCTATTCTGTAACGACCCTGCTAGTATGAACTGCTTGCTCCTTCTTTTCCCGGTGCTAATAAGTTGTTTTATGACGTTTAATAACCAGGAATAACTTCCTACTTTCTTGTAAAGCGCTCTAATGAATCTGGCCGAACCCTGTGCTACACAAAAATCACAGATATGAAATAAATAAATAAAAATGGAGCATGATTTATAAGCCAACTCAATGATGAACCTTTGTTATCCCAGCTCCAGCCAAAGAATTATAAGAGGTTTTACTCAGCATCAGTAAACATGTTTTCAGTTAGCTAAGAAATGGCCCCATTATCAATATTGAATATGACTTTTGTCTTGCTGATCCTCATTTAGCTAATCCCTCTTTTGCTTTCTCCAACACATATAAGCAAATACTCTAACAATGGTCGATTTCCAATCACCTGAAAAGGTTATTTTGTTTAGTTTATTTCATGGTAAGAAAAATCACAATTTTTATTTTTGTGTGTCCTCACTTTTTTGTGGTGAATTAGAATTAGGAGGCTTAAAAGTAACTTTTTGTCAAATTTTGTGGACTGCTAGGGATTCTGGGCAAAAACAAACCTGGTTAGACCCACGCTGGTCACCCCACCCTAGATACCCATATGTCAAATTTTTTATTTTTTTTTTAAACCAATTTTATTTGTCTAGTTTTACATAAGTTGCAGGGCTCTGCAGTCCAGAGGCTTCTGCACAGACAAAATAAACAATAAGAATGACTTTGACTTTTATGAATAGTAGCAAACCCGCATTATACTAACCACCCCAACTCCCCCATCCCCCAGATTGCGCCCATGTCACAGAAGTCCACACAGCCTGTAACTGCAAACCCGAAAATCACAGCCTCTCCGTGATAGGAGTCTAATGTTTAGAAATGGACAGGTTTGCTAAATTTCCCTTGGTACCGCCTAAGCTCAGGTCCAAAATCTACAGCTAACCACTTGTCAACAAAAGGGTCAGTTTTGAGTGGAAAAATGTGATACATCCATGTTGTGTTTTGGGCCATTTCCTGTCGCGGGCACTAAGTCTACCCACACAATTGAGGTACCATTATTATTGGGAGACTTGAAGGAATGACGGGTGGAAGGAAGTTTGTGGCTACCCGCAGATTCCAGAACTTTCCATCATAGAAATGTGAGGAAAATTTGTTTTTAGTCAAAGTTGGAGGTTTGCAAGGGATTCTGGGAAAAATAAAAAAGGAGAGCCACACAAGTCACCCCACCCTAGATTCCCCCAGGTGCTAGTTTAAATACAATTGCAAGTTTGTATGTGCAGACTGAGCTAGGGCCCAAACTCCACAGCCACTCACTTAGCAACTAAAATAAAGTCAGTTTTCAGTGGGAAAATGTGGCGCGTCCACGTTGTGTTTTGGGCCTTTGCCTGTTGCAGGCACTAGGCCCACCCACACAGGTGAGGTACCATTTTTATCAGGAGGCATGTGGGAGTATGGAATAGTAGAACATTTCATATTACCAATTAGATTTTGCTGCAAGTGTGCCTTTCAAATGTAGGTAATGGTATAAAAAAAGAAGACATTTTGAAAAATACCCTTTAAATCATACACTACTATGGGTACCCACAAATTCAGATATACAAATAATCACCATATGTTTTGGCCATTTAAGAAATACATAGGTTTCCTTGCTACACATTTTTCACTCTACAAAGTTCACCCTATGAATTGGTCTATAGACAGTATACAATGAAAAACCATTGCACAGTGCTGCTCTGTTGTTGGCTTGGAGTACCTTCGGTTCTGGGACAACCTACAAACACGAAATATCCCTGCAACCAGAAGGGTGTAATTGGCATAATGATGTATTGCTTTTCTAAAATCGCTATAGTGACAAAAAATTACAGATGAAACCCACAAATTACCATTTTTTCATATAGAATTTCAATATTTCTTTATTTCAACAGTTATTTTCTTTAGGAAAACCTTGAGGGATCTACACATATAATCCCTTGCTGAGTTCAGAATTGTGTCCACTTTTCAGAAATATACAGTTTTCCTGGATCACTCATGGATTTCACACTGGTTTACAGCACAAACTGGAAGTAGGTTAAGAGCTCAAAAAATAGGAAAAATAGGCTACCTCTGACAAATGCCTAAAATGTGGTACAAATTAGGTTTTTTGATTCATTCAGCTCTCTATGTTCCTGATAGCTGGGAAGACACAGACACTTATATGGAGCAGTTTTTTCGTATTGTTCTAAAAAAAAACTTATGTTATATGTTGCCTATTTTCTTGGTACCCTCCAGGGTAATCCACAAACCCAGCATACCTTTTGAATCCATAGGATATCGAGCCCTAAGTGCAAACTACCCATAGCCAAAGAAGAGCTCAACGCTGGTGGTGGTGGGGTGGGGGGGAGGGGCTAAGTATGGTGTGGGTGATCTTTCTTCAGTGAAGGCTGATAGCAAAGCTAAATTATCTAGCCACTTCCCAAATCTTGACATGAATTGGATGTGTATAGAGGAGCCACTTCAAGTAAATTCTTTCAAAATCCAACTTGCAGGAGTAGCTGCTAAAGAATGTATCAAGTGAGTATTTGGCAAGTGCCAAATAAATAGTCCACGTCTCAGATGACTTTTATTTTGTAATTCAAGACACAAAACATTTTCATATTGAAACTTTAACGCATTACCACCATGACCCATCTCTTATCTAAATTATAAACCTAAATATACAGCTGCTCTATTAATGAATTAACAATTGCCATGCTTCCATTTTTGTCCAAGAGCCTGCATACACATTCACGCTGGTATTTTTCAATTGAATAGCCTACAAACCTCTCAGTAATGCCAACTCCATGAAAGATACATATTTCTGTTAGTTTCTTCCCTTCACCTGAAAGGAATGTGTGATAATGGGCCTGTAATCAAACCTTTTCAGATCATATTCCTCTCATGCCTTATTTTGTTTGACACTACTTACATGTTTAATTCACAGTGTGAAGCATCCTGTGTAACCGTGAAGAGACATAAGAATCTGTGCAGTAAAAAACATGATTTTGGTTTTGGGTATATGTGTCACTATTTGGTATACCACCACCCTCAATAACAGCATCATATGTTATCTTTCCATTTCTATGATATTCTCATTGTGAAAAATTGCTGACAAATTCATAGAAGCATATATCACACATATTCATGAAACTGTTGAAGTGCAACATTTTAGGGTTATGGTTACAAATGTACAAATAAGTGTGCTGCAAGACAGCAGTGACATCCTGAGGCACAAGTTACTTACCTTCGGTAACGATATATCTGTAAGAAACAGTAGTTAGTGTTAGATTCCTTACCTTAGAATATCCCCAGGCGTCAGACTGGATCCGGAAAGTTTTAGTCAGCAGTACCTTTGCGCGTCGGCAGGCGTCGTCTGCGGCTCCGCGTCAGTTGTCTGCGTCGTGATCGCCCGGATGACGTCGTCGGAGTACTTAGACGCCACCCTCGCACGCTGATGTCAGTTCTGTACATAGCTTTCCGCGCCAGGAACGCAGAGCTATGATCGAAACCGACACTGGTGCCATAAAACTAGGGCCCTGAAAGGGATGTCCTTAACCCTAGATATCGGTTCGCAGAACGGGGAAGATGGGTGGGCCGGTAAGGAATCTAGCACTAACTACTGTTTCTTACAGATATATCGTTACCGATGGTAAGTAACTTGTGCATCTGAAAGAAACAGGTTAGTGTTAGATTCCTTATCTTAGAATAGATACCCCAGCAGTACCAACCCCGGTGGTGGGTCTGCGAACCAAGATCACACCAGAAAGTCCTGGAGAACGGAACGGCCGAAAAATCAATCTCTCCGGACTTGGCTGTCCAGGCAGTAGTGCTTAGCAAACATGTGCAGAAAGGCCCACGCAGCTGCCTGACAGATGTCCTGACTCCCCGACCCAGGGCAGTAGTAGCCACCGTGGTCCGAGTGTAATGGGCGCACAGCCCCACAGGAGGCTCCTTTTTCGCCAAGGAATAACAGACCTTGATGCACAAAACGACCCACCGAGAAATGTCCTCAACTGTCGCCACTCAATCTCCACGCATGTAGGTGGAGACTGGACAAGTTCGGGTGGAGGACAGTCCCCTGCTGCTGCGACAGAAGGTCTTCCTGAAGAGGCAGATGAATCGGGGGATCGACTGACATGCTGAGTAGCTTGTGATACCAGTATCTTCCTGCCCAGTCTGGAGCCACAAGGATAAATGCATAGCAACAGTTGATGGACAGAATGCAGAACAATGTCATACATTCACCCCAGTACAGAGATGTGGGCAAAAATCCAAAGTTTTTTTGCTCACCACACCACCCCAGTTCAGACATGGCCAATCAGCCTTGACCCTGTGCCTCATGGGAACAGTCCAGCCCAAACTGCCAAGCCATGTCTTCCCTAGACCGGAATCAAGCATCCTAGGTCCGGTTTCTGGCTATCAGCCGTCTTCAGCCAGGATAGCTTGACTCCAGTGGCGTGGAGAGCACGGGACTCACGTCTGAGCATACCTGTCCCACTCGGGGTGACAAATGCAAAAACAACAGTTGATGGACAGAATGCAGAACAATGTCATACATTCAACCCATTACAGAGATCTGGGCCTAAATCCATCGTTTTTTTGCTCACCACACCATCCCAGTTCAGACATGGCCATATGCATTCTGTCCATCAACTGTTGTTATGCATTTATCCTTGTGGCTCCGGACTGGGCAGGAAGAAACTGGTATCACAAGCTACTCAGCATGTCAGTCGATCCCCCGATTCATCTGCCTCTTCAGGAAGACCTTCTGTCGCTGCAGATCGTGGCTGTCGCTAGCCACCCCCTGACCCCCCCACAACCCCCCTCTACTCCCTGTTTTTTTTGGACCTATTTGCCTGTAAAGGGGGGGAGGGGGGTGGGTCTGGAAGGGAGGGGAAGGGGGGACAGGGAGGGTTAAGGGGGTTAAGGGGAAATAAAAAATGTAGCGGAAAACGGGCACAATGTTTAGTACAACACAGGGGTGGACAGTGTAACACACACTTTATTCGGTTATTTCAGCACATTAGTAAGAATAGTAAGAATTTGAAGCAGCTGCTTATGTATGGTCTCATAGTCCCCGGGAAAAGTATGATATCCCTTAAATGAGCTGTAGAATTGCCACTATAAATGTTTGTGGTCTGAACGACTCTGCTAAAAGGCTAAGAGTGGCTGCACTTTTGAGATTGCTGAGACTAGATTTAGTATGTCTGCAAGAAACACACGTGGAGGCATCTAAGAATTACCTTTTGGGGCAGCTAGGGTTCGTGGTTCTGGCCAATTCTAAACAAGGGTCTAGAAATAGGGGGGTAGCAGTTTTAGGCAGAAGTAGGGACGTGGTGGTAATAAGGAAGAAGGAGGATCAGTGGGGTCGTTGGGTGATTGTGGAGCTAAGTTTTAAAGGTGACAAATTTACCCTTGCAACAGTCTACGGGTCAACGGAAGACGATCCTGAGGTTTTTCATTACTTGGACGCAGAGTTAGCACACTGGTCAGAACCAATCGTACTTTGTGGGGATTTAAATATACATGATCCCTCGAGTTCATTCTTACAGGCAGGTGGTCATTACGGAGGTAGGAAGAAGAAAACATATAGGGCTATAGCAGGGCTAGTTGCACATAACTCACTGACTGATCCATGGATTAAGATTCTTCCAAATAAAGACCCCAGCACATTTTATTCAGCTCCCCATAGAGTGCTTGTTAGGCTAGACTATTTTCTGATCTCGGGATCCTTGATCGGGGGGGCACAGATTGAAAAACAACCGCGAGTGGTGTCGGATCATAGCCCTGTTATCTTAACTATTAGGATAGGCCAAGGGGGGAGGAAGGAAGCACAATGGACATTTGAAAGAGCACTTTTGAGGGATGAGGGGTATAGGAGGTATATGGAGGGTTGGATTAAGGGATTCTGGGACATTAACAGAGGTACGGCACCATCAGGAGTGGTTTGGGATGCCTTTAAGGCAGGGGTTAGGGGAGAGACCCTAAGCTTTGTACTCTCATCTCAGAAAAAGGAAAAAGACAGAATTAAGGGGATAAATAGTGAATTGCTGAAAGCAGAAGAGGAATTGGGAGTAGCTATAGAAGAACAGCTCTCATTGGAACAACATTTACTTAAAATTGTTTCATTAAAAGCCACAGCAATAGAACATATAGCTAAAAAAGCAGCAGACAACTACTTAATTAAGAAAGAAGGAGCATATGAGCTCAGTGAGAAAGTCGGACATTTGCTAGCTGTCCGCACTAGGCAGAGATTGGCAGCTGCGGATATTATGGAAATTAGGGACGAGCAGGGTGTTAATATCCAAGATACAGAAGGGGTGAGGGAGGTGTTCAGGCGATTTTATGCGCAGTTATACCAGAAGGGCAGCCTAAGAGAGGTAGAAAAGATTGAAAGGTATTTAAGTGGCATTATCCCGCCTTGTATGGTGGAGGAAGATAAGGAGGAGCTGGAATTACCCTTTCAGATGGAGGAGTTATCAATGGCATTGAGTACTCTCTCTTCTGGAAAGGCTGCGGGCCCGGATCAGATCCCGGTGGAATTTTATAAAACTTTCTTTAGTGCCCTGGGGCCTGATATGTTTGGGGTTATGAAGCTAGCTCAAATTGGAGAGGCAGTACCTGACTCATGGGGCGGAGCTGATATTAAAAAAAGGGAAACTCCCAATTCAACCTGGGTCTTACAGACCGATCACGCTGATGAATGCGGACACTAAAGTCTACTCGAAAATGATGGCTAAGAGATTAGCAGGGGTTGTCGAGAATTTGGTAGTTTGCTCACAGCATGGGTTTATACCAGGCAAAGGTACTACAGTGCATACAAGGCAGGTGATTACAATGTTCGACGCTGCTGGCATCCTGGGAGACCCTATGGCGGCATTGTTTTTGGATGCTGAGAAAACATTCGACAGGGTCTCCTGGGAATATTTATGGCAAACTTTAAGATGGGGTGGCATAGGGGAGCGGTTTATTAAAGCCCTGCAAACATTATATAAGAACCCTAGCGCCAGAATTAGGGTCAACAGAGGACACTCAGCGGCAGTGAAGATAGAAAGAGGAACCAGACAAGGTTGCCCCTCATCTCCCCTTCTTTTCGCATTATATTTAGATCCTTTTTTGCGTAGGTTGGAAGGTAATCAGGCGATCCCCCAATGAGATTGAAGGGCTGCGTGGCTAAAACCTTGGCTTACGCAGACGATGTGGCAGCCGCGACTCAATACCTTCAAGGGCTGATTGGAGGGGCAGGGCTTGATCAGAGAACGACGGACAGCTCTGATAGGGTTTATGCAGTAGTCTTGGGGGTGGAGGTGGAAAATTGCTTTTTATACTGTACAGAGTTTGGTTATTATAAAAGAACTAGATTCAAGACATTGGAAGCTGGAATCAAGATTTGGACTGCTCTTATGAAGAAAGTGGGTATAGGGAGGTTTAACTGGTATGCAAGGTTGCTGAAAAATAGGTATTTTTCATCTGAAATTTTCGGGGACAGGACAATGGAGGGTTGGGCAGC